>NC_137281.1:132800000-134050000 GCF_054371585.1 Giraffa tippelskirchi | reverse complement strand
GTAAATGTTATTGATATATAATACAGTGACAGATCAAGGAGGATTTGTACAGAAAAGCAGTAGCTTTAGCAGAAAAGAATTTAAGATGAGCCCACTCCTATTGCAGAGTAGGGAAAAATCAGGTAAGACACTGAGGAGCATGCTGGCACTGAGTCTTCCTCCAGGAACTTTGTTGCAAGGGGGAAAGGTTTATTTTCATAAAGCAATAAATAAATGAATTTCAGTCACCGCTTTACATAATTTGCCAGGTCTGACTCTTTGTGACCCCATGGACTGTAGCACGCCAGGCTTCCCTGTCCATTACCAACTCCTGGAGCTTGCTCAAACTCATGTGCATCGAGTTATTTATTCAAGCACTCATTTATTAGAGACATTGGAGTGCCTAGTAAAGTACCAAGGGGAACAAATCAGACATGGACCGGTTCTCAGAGTTCACAGTCTATTGAAGAAGGCAGAAATAAAACAAATAATCCCAAAATAACTATGTGTTTATAAACATGATTAAATGAGAAGAAAAGGTACAAAAAAACCCAACCTACTTTGGGGGGACTCACAGAAGACCTCTCCATGAAGTGGAATTCAAATGGAGAATTAATCAGGTGGTAGGGAAGAGAGATCTAGGAACTGGCCATAACTCACGCAGAGGTTCTAAAACTTCATCTCTGTATCTCCAGAGCCTCAACACTTAGCAGGCACTCAATAAACGATTATGGATACACTTTAAGTTCTTAGGACATTCAGAAAATCTTTCATAAGGAAACAACCCCTAGATATAAGAGGGGAAATAAAAAGGAAGACCTACTGGCACAGAGAGCATTCTTTATGAAACAACAACAATTAGAAATAGCAATAAGGAGTCAACACATTATGTAAAGCAGTGATTGAAATATTCTGCAGCTATTATGCAAATAGTAATTTGCATAATTTGCAAATATGCATATGTTGCAAATTTGCAACACACAAATAGTGATTATACAATTAAGAGGGGAAAGGTAACAAATGAGTGTATTTTGATTACAAATATGGAAAAAGTTGAAAATTAAGAATAATATATGTCTTTATGTATCAACTGATAAAGTTAAATAATCAACTACCAAACATCCCACTTATGTTTCATACATAAAACTGCAAATTGCTTCAAATTTGAAGGAATTCTTCTAATCAATTTTCAGACAAAGCCCATTCCCACCAACTCCATTCATTCTGGGCCCCCCAAAAATTGCAATATTACTTCAATAACATCTTTTATTTCTTATATTTCCATATAAGGCCTTATATTTCCATAGTGTTTTCCCATACATAATATTTTGGCTATTAAATATATAATTGTTTCTTCCATGTGATTTTTATTATATAATAGATTAGTATAATGTGCTCTACACACTCTAAGGGCAGAAAATGAAGACGAACTCAAGAGTCTCTTGATAAGGGTGAAAGAGGATACTGAAAAAGGTGGCTTAAAACTCAACATTCCAAAAACTAAGATCATGGCATCTGGTCCCATCACCTTATGGCAAATAGAAGGGGAAAGGTGGAAAAAGGGACAGATTTTATTTTCCTGGGCTCCAAACTCACTGCAGCCATGAAATTAGAAGACGCTTGCTCCTTGGAAGGAAAGCTATGACAAAATCTGACAACATATTAAAAGGCAAAGACATTACTTTGCCAACACAGGTCCATACAGTCAAAGCTATGGTTTTTTCAGTAGTCATGTACAGGTGTGAGTGCTGTGTGCTTAGTCACTCAGTCGTGTCTGACTCTTTGTGAGACAAAGAGTGTCTGTAGTGTCTGTGGCTCGTGTCTGTAGCCCATCAGGCTCCTCTGTTCATGGGGATTCCCCACACAAGAATACTGGAGTGAATTGCCATGCCCTCCTCTAGGGGATCTTTCCAACCCAGGGATCGAACCCAGGTCTCCCACATTGCAGGTGGATTGTTTACCGTCTGAGCCACCAGGGAAGCCCACAGGTGTGAGAGATGGACCATAAAGAAGGCTGAGCGTCAAAGAATTGATGCTTTTGAATTGCAGTGCTAGAGAAGACTTTTGAGAATCCCTTGGACAGCTAGGAGATCAAACCAGTCAATCCTAATATTCATTGGAAGGCCTGATGCTGAAGCTCCAATACTTTGGCCACCTAATGCGAAGGGCCAACTCATTGGAAAAGACCCTGATGATGGGAAAGATTGAAGGCAAAAGGAGAAGGGGGCAGGGGATGAGATGGTTAGATAGCATCACCGACTCAACGGATATGAATCTGAGAAAACTCTGGGAGATAGTGAAGGACAGAGGAGGCTGGCATGCTGCAATCCATGGGGTCACAAAGAGTCACATATGACTTACTGACTAAACAACAACCCAGTAAGGAGGAGGTGGCTCCGAATCTCCCATGTGGGACTCCAAAGGACTTATTTTTTTTACCACTAACTTTTAAATTACTATCACATCTTCTTTTTATAGTTTTCTAATATTACTATCTAGAAAAAAATTTAAGTATATGTAAGTTATAGTCACACTTCATAAATTTGAAAAATTGAGAAAAAATATCATTCAAATCTTAATGGCCTAATAAATACTGCAATGAATTTGTTAAGTGTGCTTTTAGCTGTTTTATGCATATCTTTAGTCACTTTTTTCTGATTATAAAATTAGACATGCTCCCTAGAAAAAAAAATACATAATTTGGAAAATAAAAAATTTTTGTAATTCCACCCCACTTCTACAGCCAAAAAACCATTGCTAAGAGTTTGATACATAATCTTCCAGATCTTTTCCCTTTAGTTTTACAGGTCCATAATCCCTTACTTACAATCCTGATACTCAAAAAGCTCCAAAACATGAAAAACTTTTATAATATTTGTTGTCAAATTTGACCTCAACAAACATAAGACAATTTGTCATCTTAATCTATCCCACTTAATGTGAATATTTATGTTTCATTGCAGAATGTTAATGTTTTGGATGACAGGATGCCATCCTAGCCCCCAGGGGAAGTATTACTTAATAGAGGATGCATGGCCTTGCATAAAATGGAAAAATCCTGAATTCAGGAACACATCTGGCCCCAATAGTTCAACTAAAAGATAGAGACTTATACTAATATGACTACCATTCATTATCATTATTATTTTAGAAATAGACCATACCGTGCCTACTTCTCTGCAAGTGGAGTTTTTTCACTCAGTAATATCAGGGACATCTTTCTTTCCATATCAATTCCCTGTATTCCTTAACAGCCACGTGGACATGAGTGAGGAGGTAAAGGATAAGAATGAGGCAATCCCTGATTTTAAGGAAAGGGTAAGTAATTCAACAGTCATACCCGCAAAAATGGCTAGAGAGAAAGTCTCCAAGAGTAGATATTGCAGAACTGAGAGCCAGAAAAGCCCTTAGAGATAATGGCCTGATTTCTCTGTTGAACAGATAACCTCAGTGTAGACAGAAGTGATGATTCGCTTGAGTTCACTGTTCCTCAGCAGTCAACCTGGGACTGTCCCCTCAGATTCCCAATCTCCCACCTTCCTACCACACCCTGCTGTTGCCCTAAGACTCTGCACTTCATGACCTACTGAAAAATGTGAAAGTAACTTTCTCTGTGAGGGAGCACCAACTGTTCCCAGGGTTAGCCCCGCTGTCAGCGTGGAAATCTGCTCACCTGCCATGATGAATAGTAGCCGTGCAAACTTAACGCATTCTTTTTTCATAGTTTTACAGCTAAACAGTAAGACATATGGGAGGTCATCTCCTGCTTGAATTCATTACTAAGAATTCAAGCTCAAAGTTGGGTCACTTTTTCTTCAATACAAACCACAGTGTGTCAAGAGCATGTCATTTTCTTGACTAATTTGGACTTGTCTTTTGGGTTCCAAAGAGCTAACTCTGTACCAGAAAAAAAGGACTGTTCTATCAACTGGAAAACCACCAACACCATTCAGGTCTCCCCTAGAACTCCCTGCCCCTCACTCTGCCTCCAAACACCATTTAGCTCACTTGAATACGTCCCTCCCAGCTAGAATGCTTTCACTAACATAGAGCAAATCGTAAATATGTATGCTCCCAGCAGACAGAAAAGCAAACGAGAAAAGACAGGCTAAAGCCACAGAATGTCAGCCTGCTTCTCCCTGCCCTCTTCCCCAACAGGCCCCCAACCACGACCACACCTCCTGCCCACACCCCCCGCCCGCAGGCCCAGAGCAGGAAGTGTGCAGGAGTCGAGCGAGAAGCGCCATCTGCGAGAATGAAGATTTAGAAACACATTCCTCCAGAATCCTGGAGGAATCCTGGGGCCCTTCAAAGGAACCCTTACCCCACAAAGACAAGGGAAGTAAATGACAGTGATGCAGCCCTCACTCAGCACCCCTAGTGCTACAGCCCAATCATTTGTTTGGGGGATCAGCAGCTACCTTTAAGTTATTTAATCGAGTATCATTTCATGAAGCCACTACAATGTTTTAAATGAGCATTGTTTAAACTGTGTAAACTACATGATGAGAAACACGTGTCACGCATTTCTTACCCTGGGATCCTAACCCACAAAGCAAAGTGGTGCTTCATCAAAGGTCCGGGGTGAACAGGAAGCACCAGAACCTACTCATTTCCTTGGCTGAGGCTGCATGAGGCAGACTGGGATCTTTCAGGCACAGTCAAAACATTACCTACAATCCATCAACAGAAATACCTGCCACTAAAGGACTGATCTCTGAGTGCTGTTAAGATCGAAGTCACCAAGGATATTCTAGAATTATGTGAAGGTCTAAGCGAAGAGAAGAGCTTTTTTAAAAAAATTTATTTATTTTAATTGGAGGCTAATTACTTTACAATGCTGTGGTTGTTTTTGCCATACATCAACATGAATCAGCCACGAGTGTACATGTGTCCCCCCATCCTGACCTCCCCACCCACCTCCCTCCCCACTCCATCCCTCTGGGTTGTCTAAAGGGTTGGCATAGTCAATATCTCTGTTCCCACAAAGGAGAACTAATATTCCCTTCCTTCCCTTCCAGGATGCTGGGCACATGGAGTTACAAAGCACTCTGAGTTTCCTGGTACAGGCAGCCAAAGGGACGAGAGAACATTCTGGTAGTGTCTTCAAGAGGCACGGGACCCTGAGGAAGAGATGAGGGCAGAGACTCTGCGGCAGCTTCCAGGCTCAGTTTCACAAATGATCCAGAGAGATAATGGGATGTTCTTAGTCTCCAGAGGAGTACGGAGCCAGCAGCCAAGGCACAAACACTGCCCAGATAAAAGAAAAGTAATCTTCATTTCCTGTACAAGTCCATAGATCTAAATATCTGTCGGTTCTCTTTTATTTTTATACTGTTTGTATACAACACAAGGCAGGTAAATAAGTGTATAGGTGTTCTAGGGCCCAGTAGCCAACAGGTGGCCTTTGGATGGACTGCCGTCTTGACCTCAGTCCTGACAGTGAGGGAAGAGGATGCTGGAGAGGAGAAAAAGAATACAAACAGGGTGACCGTGAAAGCAAGAAACGTCAGATGAATACCAGTGTCAGTTTTCTTCCCAGCTTTACATTCCTGTAACACACAGACCTTTTGGGGGTCTTTACAGGACTTCCCTGGTGGCTCAGATGGTAAAGAATCTACCTGCAACGCAGGAGACCCAGGTTCAATCCCTGGGTCAGGAAGATTCCCTGGAGAAGGGAATGGCAATCCACTGCAGTATTCTTGCCTGGAGAATCCCATGGACAGAGGAGCCTGGTGGGCTACAGTCCATGGGGTCGCAAAGGTCAGACACAACTGAGTGACTAACACACACACGCATAATATACTGTCACAATTCTCTGTATGGTCACTTTATTCATCCTTGCATCCCAAGCGCAGTCCTGGCATCTCACTGACATTTAATAAATACAGTATTTCTAACATTACCATGAGCACAAGAATGAACATACAGACAGCAACCAGAATTTCTAAAGTGATAAGTATCCCCATTCCCCACCAGAAGGATCAGCAAGGTTTCAGCTGGCACTCTCTGTACCCTCTGTGGCACCAGCTGTGCCCTCCAGCACAGGAGAACTGGGCTTGGACCCAGACTCTGTGTCTTCTGTTAACACTATGTCTCTGGGGAAATTACTTCACCTCTCAGAGCCTCCACTTCCACATCTGCAAAATGGGGATACTATCTCAACTGAACTGATGAGAGAGTAAATAGGTAACAAATATTAAGGACTGATACACAGTAGGTGCTCAATAAACATGGGGGTGGGGGAGGAACAGCATAAGACAGCAGATCAGTCATCAAGTCCCAGCTATACCCTTAAGTTACAGGCTGTGTAACCTCCTGAGTCCCCTCAATTGAAATGGAAATGATGATCTACCTGCCTCAAAGAAAGACTGTAAGGGTCAAAGTAGGAAATGTGCATGAAAGGAAACATGGAAAATCCTATGAAACCTGTAAAGCACTAAGCAAACAAACTGCTATTTATAAGCCTCGAGGGCAGACTTGTAAGAATGTAAACTGATACCATCGGCGTTTTATCAAATTCTCAGAATGATTCCACTTAACAACACTTCCAAAGAATGCCTCAGTGTTAATCTGTCAGTCTGCTGGTCAGCTGGACAACCAGTCCTAACTGGTCATCTTCTAGGCGCCAAGCAGCTGCTGGGAGCAGAGGATGCACCTGGACCCTGCCTTCAGGAAGCTTAGAGTCTAGGAGGGGATAACTAATCAATTGTAAATAACTGTATGTAAAGTGCTACAAGGAAGAAGTGCGTTTTGCTAGGGAAGTGTAAGATGGGGAGAGGAGGGACTAACCAGGCCTGGAGGATTCACAGGAAAAATGATATTCACCGAGGGCTACTTAGCTTTTGCTGACTGTGACAGAGGAGAAAGAAGAGGATAAACTTCAGCCACAGAAGTTACATACCAAGGTTGGAGCACAAAGCAGCTCAGCAGAGTTTACTAAAATTAAGAACACCAGTAATAAAGGCCTGGGCTTTCCTGGTAGCTCAGCTGGTAAAGAATCCGGTGCAATGGCAGGAGACCTGGGAAGATCCCCTGGAAAAGGGAACGGCTACCCATTTCAGTGTTCTGGCCTGGTGAACTGCCTGTATAGTCCATGCAGTCGCAAGGAGTCAGACACGACTGAGCGACTTTCACTTTCTGTTACTAGCCCCATAAAGAACTAGAGAAGCTTTCCTCCATTTTGACACAATCAAAGCAGAAAAGTGGCTTATCAAGCCTGCACATCAGAGGCAGAGTTTTGTTTCCCTCCATCTGCTGGCAAATCTGGTCCCACCTCCTGCCTCTCCAGAGGCCACATGTGGTTCAGAGGGCCTCATTAGTTGATCTACCCAGCCTTTCCTCTTATCCATTCAAAATCCACTTTCTGGCCATGCACCTCTGGAGCATTATAACACTGGGCACCCTACTCTGGCTGTGACCTCTTCCCCCAAAACACCACACTGTTCAGCCTGCCATTTAGGAGGACGTAAAAATACAGCGTACTGCAGGCAAAACTGGAAGGTAGGCCAGTAAATCAACTGATCTCAGATCGTATCAGAAAGAGGAATGGAAAGGAACTAGGGAATTCCTTTGTGGGTTTCAACAACTTTCTTGGCACCTGGATGAACCAGCTTTGGGAAACTAATGAGATACTCTCTTCCCAGACCTATTAACTATCTTCCTCATCCCACTGCCCCAGCCAGGCTCAGTAAAGTGCATTTCATCTCATTCCTGAAGAACCTGGGTCTTCTCTTCCTTTCTCTTTGCATAAAGGTGGTTGCATCCTTCCTTACTCTGAGGACACTTCACTGAGTGAAGTTAACACGCATGGCATAAAATGCTTTAGTATCTAACACCTCAGATCTGCCAATATAAATTACTAAGGAGATTCATTACCAACTGCACTAGACTTCTGGTGTGTAAAACAGAGAGAAACATCATTAACTAAATTCTAATGAAAACAGACTGAGTATCTCTCTTCAAGGGACATACCTTAGGTGTCTTGCCTCCTATGACCCCTGAGTTAACAATGACCACCACTTAGAGGTAATTAAGTCTAAACTGAGAGCACAAATATCCACAAAATGGGGATTTTGGAATAAATGACAAATGTCCCAATTGCATGAGGCCCAAAAACACCACTGTTAAGCCCAGCAGGCAAGAGGTACCAGGTGGCTGCCAACCACCTGGATGTGGGCACCAAGGCCTGAGAGAGAGCAGGTGACCGAGGAGCGGGGGACGGATGGGTCTGTCCTGACACGTTCCATACAGTCTTGGAGATCATCAGAAAATTACCATCAGCACAAGGAAATTACTTTAAACTGTTAACACCCCATCCCCATGACTCCAAGGAAAACAGTGAGGCAAGGAAAACAAGTGAAATAAAAAGCAACTGCATTTTTTAAGTAATTAAATGTCCCTCAAACCTGGCACAAACCAAACTGCCTTAGATAAGCAGCGTCTCCAGGATTTTCACCCAAATACCATCAGTTTTTGGAATATCTACCACTTGTTCCTCTCTGGACCAGTTCCCCACCTCTCACTATCAGACTCAAAGGAACTCAAACACAGTAATCATTAGTGAACAGACTGTAAAATAAGGGGCAGCAAACAGGTCCAAGTAAATACATGGTACAATTCCTAAGCCATCCCTGAACTTAAAAATGACTTGTGAGAACTTCATTAGCTAAGTTATGGAATGAAGACGTGAATGAGAAAAACTAATGCTTAGGAAAAGGAACTCATTTAAATATTCATTCCTATAATGGCTGTCTGATTGAAGTCTAGGACAGAATGGTTCACAAAACACAGGGAGAAAGATGTGGAATGTTTGCTCATGCTTGCTTTTGCTCATGAAGTTGAATTTCTTTAGAATTCTGCATTAAGGCCATATTAGACACAAAATAAATTTGTTGTCCCTAGAAGTACTGGGGTGTCTGTTTCCTCTATGAGGTAAGCTCCTTGAAGGTAGAGAACCTATCTTTTTATTTCTTTATGATCCATGTCTAACAGAACCCCAGACACATAATAAGTGATTCAAGAAAGTGCTGAACCTGTTGCAAAGTAACAGTTAATTTAAAAGTATCTCAAAAGAGTTTAAAAAAAAAAAAAGGCCACAGCAGAAGCTATAGCCTTAAGCACTAGGAAATTCCCCTGACTACCTTCAGTGACTATTTGTAGGGTACGGCCAACACTTTCTGCACCAGCATGTGCTGGTAAGTTCCATTACAAGTCTCTACCTAGTAATTCACTGTTCTACTAAGAGAGCATAAAATTAAAGGTAGAAGAAATGTACAGTGCAGCAAGCACAGGGTTTGAGGGGAGGTAAGTCCCAGAGAAAGCCCATCAGATGTGTGCTATGAGATTATCTGATCTCACCCCACTGCTAAGACAGGCACCGTGGTGAGGACCTGTTGTCTGCTGCAGAAGCACACTTAGCACATGGAACATGTTCTCTGTAACCAGGGTCTATGAACTCTTAAGCCCTTGATAATTTCTTTGGCACAATATCAGAATTAGGAGATATATACCTTTAAAAGGCAAATACATGGAAGTTCATCTCCAAGTCTTACATCTTGCTACTAATCAATCACCTGAAGCAGGCATAATGCCACCTGGTGGTTCTCTGCAGGGGTTCAAACTCCAGCTCCATCACTTAACTAGGCAAGTATCTTAACCTCTTTGAGACTCAGAGGCCTCAGAAGGAAGGGCTAATAAGAAAAATACATCTCAAAGGCATTCTGAGGATTGGATAGGTTAATGTGTGTGAAGCACTCAGCCTGACACCTAATTAACCTTTACTGAGTACCTACTATTATTATGCATGATCCCACCTTCACACAACTCCATTTATCACTTCTCTGCTCCCTCTGGACCCTGCAGCAGAACTCTTAGAAGGCACAAGTTGAGACTCACGATGGAGGATCGTTTATCCTCTTCAATAAGCACAGTTCCATCAGATTTGCACCACCATCGAATTTCTGTTTGAGGCTCTGTCAACCTGATCTCCAGATACATATACTGGAAGTTCTGGTCTATGTATGGGGAAAGGATATGAATGACCTGCCAATCCTACGTAGTGGTCAATGTTAACTAGAAGCTGTGGGAGATAATACATCCAACATAGGCCCCTGTCTTTTCATGTGAAGTCTAAAATCTACGTAATCTGGAATAATTAAATATTAACTGGAGACCTCTAGAAAAGACTTGAAAACACTCTCCTCATGATAGCCTCAAAGGGACCACAGATGACAGAAGACCCTAGAGAGAGAGACTGTCCTCCATAAACGTGCTCACAGGAGAAGGTTCTGAGAAGGGACGGTATCTGTATGTGAATTTCTTGGGATCTGCTGCCCTAAAAACAGGGGAAAGGGGAAAATGACTTGTGAGGAAATATACTAGAAAAGGGAACTGCTGGAGGGTGAGTGTGCAGCCTAGTGTTGTGACAGGAACAGAAAGAGCCCCTTGCAGGCCTGAGAAGGTCATTCTCTCAAAGTGGAAACTGAAAAACGATCACATGAAGTAGGAGCCTTGGTAAGCAACTCAAGCCTGGTTTCAGTCACTCCACTGGGAGCTCGAGGCTGTCATTGGAACTTGAAAAAAGAAAGGAAAACTTAAGTCCCAGATGATCTCTAAGATCCATCTAGCTTGAAGGAGCTAGCAATCTGGATCTGGTGAAAACAGAAGGTCACATAACCAGCCATTGGAGGCGATTTCAGAGTCATACCCAACAAAAGATCAGCAGGGCCAGTACCCTCATCAGAGCAGACCAGCAGGTGACCAGCCCACCTTTCTTATCCACGAGCAAATCTGTGGATTACAGGCCCTGGTGGTGTTCCAGCTGTACCTGCAGCTGTTGTCTGCCCCAGGGCTGGCTCTGCCGGCCGGAAAGAACAAGTCTGGTCACATAGCAGCCACCCAACACTCTCCATGGGCTCTTCTCATAGGGAAGTTACTTTCAAACATCAAATACTTTGTTTATGTGCTGCGTGCTAAGTCGCTTCAGTCATGCCCGACTCTTTGTGACCCCATGGACTGTAGGCCTCCCAGATCCTCTGTTCATGAGATTCTCCAGGCAAGAATACTGCATTGGGTTGTCATGCCCTCTTCCAGGAGATCTTCCCAACCCAGGAATCGAACCCGTGTCTCTTACGTCTCCTACATTGGCAGGTGGGTTTTTTTTGTTTGTTTTTTTTTTTTTACCACTAACACCGTGTGGGATGCCCATATTTCACTCAACAAATCACCAAAAAAAAAGAAGAAAAAAGGATGAAATTGGGACCTCCCTGGGGGTACAGTGGATAGGAATCGGCCTGCTAGTGCAGGGGACACAGATCCAATCCCTGGTCTAGGAAGATGCTACACAGCAGCACATGCTGCAGACCAACTAAGCCCATGGGCCACAACTACTGAAGCCTGTACACTCTAGGGCCGGTAAGCCACAACTACTGAGCCTGCGAATTGCAACTACTGAATCCCGTGTGCTGAGAGCCTGTGCTCCACAACAAGAGAAGCCACTGTAATGAGAAACCCATGCACCACAACTAGTGAGTAGGCCCCACTTGCTGCAACTAGAGAATGCCTGCACACAGTAACAAAGACCTAGCACAGCCAAAAATAAATAAATTTTTTAAAGAAAGGATGAAATCGGTCACTCATCCCAGCTTGCAGTGTGCTACACACCTGCCACAGGGCAGCTTACTTTCCTAGGAACCCCTGGCACACAATAGACCTGTTGGCCTGCCTCTGTGTGCATCACAAGACACTTCCGCTCTGCGATGGCTGAGAAATGCCAGGCACTGTCTCACTTGACTCCTGACCCACTTCCCACTGGCCCAGTGGAGTTATGTCTTTTATTTTATTTTCTTCTTCTGCCTCTAGTGCCATTAAGCTGCAAGCCTGGCAGCAGACATGGATGACATCAGAATTCTCAGAGCTGGGGGAACTTTCAGAGATCTGCCGGTTCCATCAACAGCCTAAACCAAGGCTACACCTCTTTCTCAAGCCCATAAGAAGTCATGTCCTTCAAATGAGAACCTTCATGGTGTTTCAGAGGTAAATAGGCATCATTTCAGAACGACGAGGGAAGATTACCAAAGGCAAGAAGTCACCATCCAAAAGATCCACTATTAACAAAATATAGGCCTGGTGTAGCATAAAGGGGATGTGATTCTGGGGATAGAAGGCTCACGCTTAAGACTGTCAGAATCCTGGAACTGAGAGAAAGCCAAGAGGTAAGGCTGTGCTTTCCACAGAAGATAGAACCTAGAAAAAACCTATCCTAAATAATCCAGACCAACTGCCTTGTGCCATACATAATTCCACTCATCTCAGCCTAATAAGTTATAAATGACACTTTTTAAACATCTTCAGACTCAATTGTTTTAACTAATGCTTACACTTTCACAGTGTGTCATGTATTGTTACACAATGAGTATTATTCAAAATATCACTTGGTTACCAAAAAAAAAAAAAAAAGGCCAGGTCCTACTATTGTACATTAGATAAACGTTTTAGGTTTAAGACAAACGTCTAAAGAAATCTGTCACTCTGCCTTTGTATTGTCTATTCCTGGTTCTATCATAGCTCCAGAATGAATGAAAAGTTAAGACCTTTTCCTTATACAGCCTAGTTCTTTTGTAGTTTTATAAGAGAAATCAACCAGTCTGAACAGATGAGTCTTCTCTATCTAACCTAGTGTCTTATTTTTCAATGAGCTGGTCATTATTTCTCTAAAGAGCCACCCTTTTGGAAGATCTCTCACTTGAGTCATAGTCATTTGAGATTCATTAATTTCCTAACAAGAGTTACGGTGACCCTTTCTCCAGGCAGTACACTAGCCTCCCAGCCATTCCGTTGACTTATTAATCCAAATAACTACTTGATTACAGCAGTAACTGGTCTGCCATAAATACCAATCAGGCATAAGATGAAGTCCAGTTAATAGCCAACTATTCCCAGCCCCCCGGAAGCACTCAGAAAAAAAGGAAAGCAAGTGATTCAATTAGAACAGTTATCTGCTGATCCACTGAGACACTGAAAGGGTCAAAACTGCATTTGCCAGAGATAAGTCTTAACTTGGCTTACTTAATGGTAACGTCTTTGGCTGTCTTAACAGAGATGCTACACAGTTCTTGGACCTTAGCAGCAATTTGCACAGGGTGTTGTCTAATGTTAGCTGCTAGAGACATAGACTAAATGGCCTTTCTGGATGCTGATCTTCAACGGATCACTTACGACATCTAATAATCAGTTCTTACGTGGTAATCAGTAAACCTGGTTTTAAGACTCCACGGTGGACCAGAACACACTGGAAAATTTGCAGTGAGAGATGGAAAGATCTGTGGCATTTTCAGCGAGGGCTAAAACACCTCCGCCCTGTGGGTTCTGCCGTACAGCCACAACAATGACACTGGCGAAGGGCAGAGTTCCTGTGGAAACACTTACGGTGCGATTCTTCTGGTGGAAAAAACAAAGGCCTCACACCGAATGGTAGGCAGTGACCAAGCCCAGTGGAACCAGGGGTCTAGCACAGATAGTTCCGAGCCCAAACCAAGATAATCATTAACTTCACATACATGGAGATAAAAATCTGTAATTAACTGGAGGACAAAGCCCACAGATATGACATAGTCTGGTATTTTGAGATTTTCAAGCAGCCGCCCTTTGAGTAACTCATAATCCAGGGCATATCTCCCAGGCTTTTCTGCAGCTGGGAGAAGACAAAGCACCAGCATCTATGTTTACAGTAGTTTGAGTGATTATGTTATATGCTAATAAATGAGTTAGCTCCACCTCCACCACCCTCTGCTTGAGTCTAATGACTAGTTTAGCCTTTAAAAGGGCACTCCCTTCGGCTGCAAATGAGTCTGGCACTCCTGTCCAGAACAGAGCTGGACATCTACCCTGCACGCTGCCTCTCCCAGGAGCCAGTCTGGTTACATGGCACAGACAGGCCACTCTGCTCAGGATGCCATAGGCCCACCCCACACAAGCCTCAATCATTACACTGACTTGTACCACCTCTGGGGTAAGGAGGAGAACCCTTTCTTACCCCTCCCCTCAAGACACCCAACTCAACCATTTATTCAGCACCTACCAAAACCAGCCACTGGGAATCAGCAGGGTTAGGATAGTCCCTTGCCCTCATGAAGCAAGCTCCTGCCAATGGTCTGAACCAGACACAGTTTGTTTTTATTAATTTTTTTTAATTTTTTAATGAATTTAGCCTTTAAAATTTTTTTTTCAATTTTTAAATTTTTTATTGAGTATAGTTGATCGACAATGTTGTGCTGGTTTCAGGTACATGGCAAAATGACTGTTACCTATGGGGCTTCCCTGGGGGCTCAGTGGTAAAGAACCTGCCTGCCAGTGCAGGAGATGTAAGTTCAGTCCCTGGGTCAGGAAGATTCCCCTGGAGGACGGCATGGCAACCCACTCCAGTATTCCTGCCTGAGAAATCCCATGGGCAGAGGAGCCTGGGCGGGCTACAGTCCATAAGGTTGCAAAAGAGTTGGACACAACCTATTGACTGAGTATGGCATGGATTTTTATCTATATATTCTTTTTCAGATCTTTTCCCCATACAGGTTATTACAAAATATTGAATATAGTTCCCTGTGCTACACAGGAGGTCCACATTATCTATCTCATATATATATATATACACAGTTTGCTTTTAAAAGGCACTGAAGTGTTAGCCCTGTGTAAAATGACCCACATGGGTAAAATTCTAGGGAAAAAATACAAATCCCCAAGGGAGATATGGGAGAGGAGGTTGTGTCACCATAAGCCTGATGAATACTGCCTTTCATATGAAGACTGAACTTGGGTGCATCCTCCTCCGTGACGTCCTCTCTGAAGCAGCTTTACAATCCCCTACATCCTGCACACATTTCTACTCCTCAGCTCCCCGATGATGAAACAATGGGCTTGTGCCATCTGCCTCACTGCAAGGTGAACTCCTTGAACTGTGCACCCCTAGCACCTGAAGCAGGTGCCCTGGGAATGCCGTGTGTGTTGGTATGTTGATCTTCATGCCCTGGCCTGTCTGTGGGTGTGTGTATGGTTACGTAGACAGTGACACATTTTTGCTACGTGACCTCCTTCACCCCTGTCTCCTCCAGTGTTACATAACAAGTCTTCTATCCAAACTACAAAGGAATACCTGCTCTCCTCTCCCAATATGTACTGAAAACGAAGATAATTAGTCATGAATAGATGCAAGAAAGCCTAATAAGCTTATCTGTATCTAGATCATGAACTGGGAGACAAGGAGAGATGGGAGAAGGAGTGGGGGAGGGAGACAAGGGCCAGACTCCTGGGAATCTTCCCAAGGGGCCTGAACTTTATAGGCGATGGGAAGCCTTTAAAAGACTGCTAGCAGGAGAGAGGTTAAGGCTGGGTTCTAGATAGCTCATCTGGGCAGCTCTGAGGAGGACAGATTTGAGGGAGTAGATTCGTGGTGACCAATTCCAAGGCTACTGAAACAATTTATCTGTGTGATAAGGGCCTGAACAAGTGTGGTGCTGATAGAAAAGAGAAACTGACTCAAGAATATACAGCAAGCCAATTCAGAAGGACTTGGCAGTTGACAAAAATGGGAAAGAAGTGGGGAGAGAAAACTGCACAATGAAGCCCGGGTGCCCAAACGATGATGAGATGAATTCTGACAGGGAAAATGCGTGGAGGAGCAGGCAGGGATAAAGATGGGGTATTTAGTTGTGGGCAGTGTTGACTTCAAGACACCTGAAGGATGCCCAAGTAGCTCTGTCCAGCAAGCATATTAGACATGAGATCTTAGGCCTGTTCTTGAACCTTCTAAGCCACAGTTTCCTTAGGTAAGAAATGCAGGAACCATGGAACTGCTCATCCCTCAAAACTGTTGCAAAAGGCTAAAGGAGACAGAGTATAAAGCCCTTCGCCCTAAGCCTGCCCCAGTCCAAGAAGCATTAATCAAGTTCAGGGACAAAGACGGGAGGTAGAGTCTTAGAAATTCTTGGCCTATGTGCAATACAATTAAGACCATGAGAGCAGATGAGACTATCTGGAGTGAAGCAGACAACAATACAAAAACAAACCCCCAGGAAACACCAATATTAAAGGAGATTAAAGGATGAGGAAAGAGATACAATAGGAAACAAAAAATTCCCAGAAGGTGCTGGAGAAACACAGAAGCAGGAAGGCTAAGAGAAGGAAGCAGCAGAAGTAAGTGACATGACTACATGGTCATTCCTGGGCTTTGCAGGAGTATTTGCAGGTATTCACACAGTGATGCAGGCAGAAGGCAGCCTGCACTGGGAATAATGAATGGGCTGGAGAGGACAGATGCAGTCAGCTCTTTGGGAAGATGGCTGAGATGAGAAGGGGAGACACTGAGCCTCACCTCAAAAGGGAAACAAGCAAGGCCAAGACAGGCCTGGGTCACTTATTCTCTGGGGCTTGGGGATCTTGAGTGCTTAGAGATCTGGCTCATTTCTAAAGGGAAGGTTTTGGGAGGAAGGGAGAGGATGAAGGTACAGGAAGTGAAGTACCTGAGCCAGACAGACAGAGAGGGGACCCAAACAGAGCAGGTATAGGACTGGGCCTCATCCCAAAACTGCCTGCAGGATATGGCACAGGTGGGAGCAGGAAGTTCACACCTGTGCACTTCAGTTTTCTTGGAACATTAGGGCCCTTGACTACAGAGAAGACTCAGGGTGTTAGGAAATACACTTAAATTCTCTCTGAGTATAACCAGGACTCTAATCTCAGCTCTTCCCACTAATGACTCAAGCAAAAGACAAGTAAGGAAGCAAGGATCTTGTGAAGAGTAAGGGGAGAGGGAGTTGGGGGCGGTGCTTGCGGATACTTCATTATTTTTCTTTTAATTCTCTCAGTCAGTTTCTTCCTTTTATAATGTAAGCTTCACTGAAGCAAAACTGTCAGCAGGTAATTTGACTTCAAAACACTAATAGAAATGATATTAATGCAAAGTCTCCTTTAATATCTTGACAGGAACAATTTTTCATAATCATTATTTTTCCTGTTTTAAAACAAAATTCTACATGCACAATCCCAACAGGACCAAATTATAGCAGAAGGAATCAACAATGAGCATCAGAAATTTCATTCAGAGAAGAAAATGCACACTGGACTCCTAATTAGGCAACTTCACAGGCCACTTATTTATCTTTCCAGAAATAGGATATGTTTTTTAAAAATAAGCTTCAGTTCAGTTCAGTTCAGTCGCTCAGTAGTGTCAGACTCTTTGCGACCCCATGAAACGCAGCACGCCAGGCCTCCCTGTCCATCACCAACTCCCGGAGTTTACTCAAACTCATGTCCATCGAGTCGGTGATGCCATCCAACCATCTCATCCTCTGTCATCCCCTTCTCCTCCTGCCCCCAATCCCACCCAGCATTAGGGTCTTTTCCAATGAGTCTACTCTTCACATGAGGTGGCCAAAGTACTGGAGTTTCAGCTTCAACATCAGTCCTTCCAATGAACACCCAGGACTGATCTCCTTTAGGATGGACTGGTTGGATCTCCTTGCAGTCCAAGGGACTCTCAAGAGTCTTCTCCAACACCACAGTTCAAAAGCATCAATTCTTTGGGGCTCAGCTTTCTTCACCATCCGACTCTCACATCCATACATGACCACTGGAAAAACTATAGCCAAATGGCAACTATTCCTTCACGGTCACAGTTAAACCATTATCCAGTTTATGCCCCTCACTGGTGTCCTTTTCTTACCAGAGGCAGGCTGCCATTAATAGAGTCCTGACATCTGGTATACCAGAGTCAGTTTTTCCTACATTGAAAACCACCTCTTATCACTTAAACACAAGTTAACATTTTATCTGGGGAATCTAGGGTTCAGCTTAGTCCTTTCACACACCTTTTACATGCATTTAAATAATCAAGGGAATAAAAATCACACTGGCATATTCACTCTCTCTAAACTACTCCTGAGGCTGCTCTTAAACTCATACAAAGTATTTATGTCTGTATCTGAAATAGGAATATTTTTAAAGAGATAATCTCTTAGCAAAAGTGGATGACAGTGTTTGAATTCTGAGGCCAACTCAAGACAGGAGAACAAGGAGTAGCTTTTTCAGTCTATAAGTTTCCTGAGTCCCTCCCACATGCAGGGGACTTTGCCAGGGACCAGGGGGGCGCTGAGGGTCACTGGTGCTCACACAGATAGCTGGATGCTCACACAGATAGAGGTACAACTGGGCTGAAAGGAGGTCAGTGGCCAACACCCACGAACACATTCTCACTCATCCCCAGACATCTGCAACAGCAGCGCCCCAGCAAATCAATACAACCACAACCCAGGTACAGGATGTGCATGACAAGAAGGCAAGGGGGCCCAGCAGGGAGACTCAGAAACAAAGTCTTCTCTGCGAAGCTTAAGAGCCAACCAAGGCTTCTGAACAGCCAAAACCAAGGCTGCACCGAACATCACCATGAATGCTGTTGGGCCTTACTATGGAGCAAATGAAACTTTTGTTCTGAAAAAGTACACATTTTCATATCAGACAGAACACATCTAACTGAAAATCACTGTGAAAGATCTAGGACCTCAAACAAGTGTTGAGTCAACTGATAAAGCTATAGATAATCGGTATGGGGGGAATGGTCATATTTTCTGTAAACCAAATCACTATTGTTGGCATCCTTGATTCACCCAGAAATCCACAAAGTCAAATGATGCACTTATAAAATTGTAGTTTTCCTCCTTGAAAGCATGAAAGAATAATTCACATCCAATGTATTATATGTTTATATGTTGAACATATGTATTATATGTTCAAACTTAAGTCAAAGAAACATCTTTTAATGCCTATTCAAAGAGGCTATTTACCATCTTTTCTCAGCAATAAACATGCTCACTTCAGCTTTTGAAAGGCGGTTCCATTGGACTTTTGCAACTAAAATATTGCAACTTTACTTCTTTCTGGTTATTCCCCCTAACTCAGAACCTTCTCTCTGTTCAGCATCCTGGTTATTCCCCCTAACTCAGAACCTTCTCTCTGTTCAGCATCAGATGCGCTAACCAACAGACTCAAACTCAAGATTTTCCATAAACTAACTTTGGCCAACATTGCAACTATAGTAATTCTAGCTTCAATTCCCCCAGATTCCTTTCGAGATCTTTCAGAATGGACATATGTGCAGAATTAACCCCAAACCCAGGATAAGGAAACCATCTTCTCTTTCACCAGTAACCATCCTATACTGATTTACACACCAGAATCCTAAATGAAAAGCAAACATGCCAAGAAGGTTACTCAAAAACCCTTTCTAAAATTCTAAATTCTAACCTATAAATTCCTTAAAATTAAAAACTTCAAAATTCTGTGTAAATAAACATCTTACTGCTTTGAAAGTTAATTTCAGAAAAGGTTGGGATCATGACTTAAGTACTGGGGTAGAATGGTGGTAACTGTGACTTTTCTGCAGTGGTATACGTCATGCACTGTACTAGTTTACATAAGTCTTCACTACATTGTCACACAACCCTATGAGATAGGTAGTAGGTTACAAGGAGAAAGCTGGGGCTAGCAGAAGTTAAGCGACCTCATTAATAAGAAGCAAAATGAATAGTTGAACCCAATCTGGCTGACACTCAACCATCACACTGTGACGCACTGCTAATTATGGTCGTTGTCCAATAAATATTCCCCAAAGCCTGTATTTGTGCGCTATGACTCTGTCATTGTAGATTCTGCGTTCTGATTCATATGGCTTAGGCAAATGCTCATGTGTCTTTTTACATTCAACAGAGACCAAATACATATTGAAGGGTGGTCAGAAATATTCCGGTGATCAGGCAGATGCCAAAATAGGCATAATCCAAAATTATTCAAAAATAGACAAAATTATCCAGAGTTAATTCCCCACATTATACTCAATCAGGTAAATGAGCTTGCAGGAGTCAGCAAGAATCAACTGTACCCACTTATAATTTTTGAGGTTTTATTTTATGATTACTGGCACTATGGTTATTAATTCTCCACACATTTATAGTTTCCTAAAAAAGTAAAACATCTGGGGCCCTATCAATTTTATCACTGCAGTACAATTATCTTATCTAAGTATTAAAACATTCTGTTAATACTTATGACTCCATAGAAAATAAATATATCATTTAAAAATTCAAGAACCTGGATTAAACTTTGATGTCTTTGTTTCCTTTCCTCTATTCTTTTTTTTTTTTGGAACTTACGGCACTGAGACAGGTCGCAAGCAGGCAGATGCCTCAGTGTCATTTGAGGGATGCCCACAAGACTACCAGGGGGGTCAGTGATAAAGACTCCAGCTGCAAATGCAGGAGACGCCGGATCAATGCCTGGGTCAAGAAAATCCCCTGGAGTAGGAAACCGCAACCCACTCTAGTATTCTTGCCTGGAAAATTCCATGGACAGAGGAGCCTTGCAGGCGACAGCCCACGGGGCTGCAAAGAGTCAGACACGAGTGAATAGGCACGCACACGTACAAAACTACAACCTCCCCCATTCCTCAGGAAGCGCCCACATCACCACCTTCATTGTCTAAAGTGAAACCATCCGAATGTCTTTCCTTGGCCAATATGATTATTTTCAGAAGGTCCTTGTCAAAATATGAATTTCCTTGGGAGATTAAAAGCAGCCAAAGCTACCATGTCTTGGGGGCCGATTTTGTGCTACCAGTCTTCTGTGGTAGCTAACTTGAACACCATTTTCCAGGAGACAGAATAGAGCTGGGATAATACCCTGCACCTGCTAACACCAAGTCTCTCCTCTTTCTCATACCTTCTGCCTGTTCCTCCACATGTCAAGCCTGTTGCCGCCTTTGGGCCTTTTCCTGAGCTGTCCCCTTTGCCTGGATGCTCTCTATAATCTTCACATGGCTGGATGCTTCTTGCCACTTGGGTCTCAGCCAAACTGTCACCCTATGAGTCCTCTGTCCACTCTAGGTAAAGCAGTCACCTTGTCACACTCCATCACACCACCCTGTTTTAATTCTCTACTTAGTACCTAACCACCACGTGCTACTCTTGTAATTACCTGTTTGCCTGCTTGTTGTCTGTCTCTCCATGAGAGGGTAGAAGCCCTGTGAGAGCCGAGGTTCTGAATGTTGTGTTCTCTGCCCCAACTATAACACCTAGAACAGAGTGGGGCACCCAGCAGGCACTCAGTATAGATCACTGAATGATTGAATGGCTTTCCTGCTGCCTCCTCCACACGTTAGGATGGTGTCAGGAAAGAATCAAGTTCAGAGAGCTAGATCCAAGCTTCACCTCTGACTAGCTAGGGGGTTACACTCTGGGCAATCTCCATTCAGCTCAGTTTCTAGGATCATCAGGCTGTTTTCCAAGGCGTCATCTAGGTGAGCTGTAACTCAGGAACAGAAAATCTTGTTGGGCTGGTGGCTCAGATAGTAAAGAATCTGCCTGCAATGTAGGAGACCTAGGTTTGATCCCTGGGTAGGGAAGATCCCCTAGAGAAGGGAACGGCACCCCAATCCAGTATTCTTGCCGGGATAATTCCATGGACAGAGGAGCCTGGCAGGCTACAGTCCACGGGGTTGCAAAGAGTCAGACATAACTGAGTGACTTTCACTTTCAAGACGGACCCAGGCCACAGGAGACCCGGAATCACAGGACAAGAGGAACAGGCAAGCACCACTGATTCCATTGTTCTGTCTTGGACTAGCACAGTGGTTCACCATAAGGCCCAGTACAGCTCAAGAAGAGGGTAAATATTTTAAGTATACTGATAAATCCTATCTCTTTTTACAAGGGGTTATCTTAACAAAAGACATCAAGCCAAGGTCATTCATAATGTCCCAGTTTTTTTTTTTTTTAACTTTCCATCTATTGCAAACCTCAAAGAAACCTTTCAACAGCAGAGACTTCTGAAAATATCTAAATAACACAACCAAATAGGTCCTAAAATGGGTCATCATTTAGTATATTTCACCGGGAGACAGAAGTGAGAACACATTTTAAGTACATACCCTAGGAATTAGAAATTAATAAAAACCTCATTTTTGACACCTTTTAACACCTGAAGCCAGGTGTCCACAGTCAGGCTTCTGGGTGCCACGAAACTGATGACACTGTTCCCAGCATGTTGTCAATATGCACATATGTGCATTTTTCTAGAAACAGGATCCATAGCTTTTATCATCACTAAAATGGTCCAGGGTTCAAACACGGTTTCAGAAGCACTCCATCTACTAAAAACCCATTCTGAACTCTTCCGTACTGTGATAAACCAAGAGTAATATATAATAAAGCACTTAAGAGATCCACAGCTCAAAAATTAATAAATGCATTTTGTTTAGGAAATGCTGTTAATACAGCTTTTGTGTGCTCTTCCAAAAATAATTTCAGAGCCTAGAACAAATCAATACCAGCAGAACAATCTCCAGAAGATATTTCAGAAGGGAGCAGAAATTGCATTGCCTAATGGAACAATGATCAGAGCCACATAACTCTGATACTGGAAGGGGCCACAGAGCACAGGTTGCCCAGCCCCTGCCATCACAGACAAGAACATTAAAGCCCAGGGTGAGGACAGAGGCACATCAAATGTAAGTGTTAGGAGACAGATGCAGAAATAGCGCCAAGTAAGTGCAAGAGATATATATGACTTGCAAATAAAAATTCAGCTTTGTGGTGCTGGTTTAAGTACTTGGAGAACAAGCACTACATTGAGAACATGCTCACACTGGCCCCATATGACTTATTTCATTAAGGTAATTATGAGGGGCTCATGTTGGCCCTGGTCCTATCCTCTGGCAAATTTAACTTTTTTTTTTAGCCATAGAGCAAACTAAACACCTTTGGTTACCTTTTAAGCATTTCTCCCCCTGTAAGGTCAAAGTTGTGTCAGGGTGAAACTTATGTAAAAATCAAACGAACTTGCCAGAAGGCAGCACATAATTAAAGCACTGTTGGTATAGTTGTTCTATTAAAATATCCTAGATGCTTTGACAATCACTGCTCTAATGTACTGGTGCTACAGAAACACACTAACATAATAATCTTGATAAATCTCTCTATATATGGCCATGATTCTCAACAAAAATTTCCCATCTCATAAAATTCTCCAGTATAGTACTTAAACACTACAATAGCCAATACCCTTAGGCCCATTCTACCATCTAATTAAAATGCCTATCGTACAAGTGATTTATAGGACTTGTCATCACGTAGGGTGGATATATAGACTGGTGGTTACAGACATCCCATGACAACAAAGCATTAATTACCATGCTAGTGAGAATGGCTTTTAGTAAAAGCTCAAAGGGTGGGATTCTCAGTCTCTCTCTGATGCAAGAAAACAGGGACATAACTTACCAGTCCCATAGAACGAGGAGCCCATTAGTATAAATCAAGAGGTACAACTGCATGGCTTAAAATGAGAACCCACTGTAATTCCTTAAGGTTGATTCTAAGCCAAGGAAATAACACCAACATCACTACCAATGCTAAAAGTCATTTAGACACGAGCTAAATCCTCTCCAAGCCTGAGTCATTTAGATTTGGACCAATTTAATTCTTAGGAGTTACTAACTTTGATAAGACATAAGTCATTTTGACTGCTTAAAACCAAACCAATTACTCCAAAAGCAAAGAAATGATGTAATTGCCTAACATATGGAGGCAGCAGCTTTAGAGATGGAAGGGTCCCTAGAGAGACTCTAGTGCAATCCCCTCCTGCTAGAAACCAGGGAGCTGAGAGCCTATTACACAGAGGCTTGCCTGAGGTCACAGCTGACAGATGGCAAAGCCAAACCTTGACCCCGGCTCTCCTGACTCTCATAGCACAGTACTTAGATACTGCTATAGGTTGTACAATGAAATACAAAGAGTTTCTTTTTAAACTGGGTAGTTAATACCAAACTAATTTGCAGCTAAAGTTAACTTCCCATATATTTACTAATAAGCCAGCTTCCACTAAAATTTTAGGAAACTTATTAATAGGTAAATAAATATCTAAGTAAGCAAATACCTAATATATTTAATAAATGACTACATATCTAAATATATTTGAATTAAGTATACCTTCATATCTATGTAGATGCTAGTGTGTTAGTATATAAGTGTGTGTCTGTCACATATCACATGAGCTAAGGAAACAGTAATGCTTCAGCTAGAGATTCAGTTCCCACACTCTGAAAACCAATTCTTGAGCTATCGCAGATTCAAAAACTCAAAAACCTCCCAGGATCAAGCAGCTAATAGGGGACTGAATATTAGGGAGTGGTGAGGTCTGCAGCAAACCCCACAGAACGAAATGTCTTCAGAGTCAATATTAAAAACATCTCTGCCAAATGAATACATCTGCAGGGCACCCATGGGCCTAAGAGCTGTCAGGCTTTTTGTTACTGTTCCGAACAAGATGACCTTCCCTAGTTCAACATCTATGGTTCTTTTCTGATCTGCACAAAACTTGGGATGTTTGATGGTTCAAAAAAAGGTGTTACTGTTTTCTTTCTTGGGGAGTTAAATGTTCTTTCAGGTCATCTGTTCACAGACATTGAAATTTAGTTCCCTCCAAACTTTCAGAAGATGGAAAGCTTTCTAGGGATCAGGAACATTTATCTTCCAAAAGGATCTGTGATGTCTCTCGGGGAAAATATTATCAAGTCAGAAGTTCCTTTTCTTCTTTTGAGGGATGGTTTTTCCAAATCCTTTAACTGAAGTAGACCTGCGGCCATATTATCTATGTTGAAGCCTTAAAAATTAGCTGTTTTTTCTCCAGGAAACTGTTTCTGGTCTCCCCAAAGTTGGCACTCACCAGCATCATAGTCCTTACTTCTGTCCTGTCATTTCCTAGTGGTCTTCCCCAATCTCTCTCTCCCATGGAATTATGAGGTCTATGAAGAAAAGGGCCATGTCTGTCTTGCCCACTGGCCTCTCCAGGGCAGAGCATCGTGCCCGGTACATAGGACATGCTCAATGATGGAGGAAGGCTCCTCATTCAGGGCTTGGCATTTCATAGAGAAACATGTAATAGTCTGTTAGCAGCTACCCCAGGGGCAGAGGGGATGAACCTCAGTCAACAGCCCACACTGTTAAGCCCTGAACTCCTCTGATCAATACACTTCCATGAGAGCCCAATCAATTCATACATCTGTCCTTTCAGGAGAGAGTGGAAGGGGACAACAGAGATCTTAGGATGCTGAGGGAACACTAAGGCAGAGGAGAGCCAACCCCAGACTTGGCACGTCAGGGAAAGTTTCCTGGGTCAAGTGATGTCTCCAGTGAGACATGAAGCACAAGCAGGAATTAGCATGATGGCTCTTGAGGAACCGAAAGCTGCTCATTGTGGCTGGAGCATGAACGTGTGGGTTGGGGAGAGGTGAGCCATAAGGCTGAAAAGGAAATCAGAGCCCAGCTCATGGAGAACATTCTATACCATTTTAAAGAGTTGTGCTTTATCTAAGGGCAGTGGGGAACCACTGAAAGGTTTTAAGTAAAGGAATGATTATCAGCTTGGCAATTGAGAAAGATAATTTTGAATACAGCAGTGATAAAAGTGGAAAGAAAGTGATCAGGCACTGAGTTTCAGGCCTAATTTTTATCATATTCTAACAAAATGGGGCCAGCAGCCAACATAAATGGAGTACCAGACCTAGCCAACTGTTTTGCAAAATAGAAGAAAGACTACAAAGAATCCAAGGCATCTCTCTGATTCTACGTAAATACTACCCACCTCGTAAAAATTACTGCACTTTTACTATCACAGTCACCATTCTAAACTCTTGCTAAATACCAAAACTGTACTAAGAATTACATAAGATACAATGATTCACTCTGCCCACCAACCTCATTAGCTCTCCACTGTTGAAGTATGACCAAATTTAACATGTCAGGCCCACAAATTACCAGTGAACAAAGTTACATCATATTAACAGGTTTGGTGATCAGTCTTTTAAAATGAGCAAAAGCCAGTAATTTTCCAAATGCAATTTTCAATTTAGTATCATATACAAAGGACAAAAATCTGATCCAGTCTTTAAAGCACAAGTTGATGTGCAATTAATTAATTTTTTAAATAGAACACTGATCATTGGAATAACTGGTCACTCCTCAATTACTTTCACTTATTTCTTTTTTAAAAGATGAATGTTTAAGTAAAAATCTTTCCAAAGTACTTACATTCTACTTGCTCCAAAAACACATTTTGACAAATATTTAGTATCTATCATACACCTGACACTGCTGAAGATGCTGGACTTAGACCAGTGAATAAGAGAGACAGGGATCCCTGAACTCAGGGTGCTTATCGCCCAAAAGAGAAGGGTATAATAAAACAGATTAACAACGATCTGAGAGGGTTGAGTGCATTGAAGGGTAATAGATAATGTGGTCTGGAAAATTCCCGAAACATTTGAACCACAACTTAACCATGATGAGAAACAGCCAGCCCCACTGCAGCAAAATTCTTATCATGAAACTGAAGACACAATATAAATAATACAATTCACATATACTGGGATAAACTTCCCGATACACGCTAAAATGGTTTCCTCCTAAACACTCCACCCCCAACTGACTCCAAAGAAAAACAATCGTGAGAATGAAAAACTACAAAATACAAAAGAGAATGAACCAACAGATAATGAATCTAGAAGATTCAATCTGATGCTCTAAATCCATGCACCTGGATCTTCAAATCAAGGGCAAAGATAATCAGTGATTGCCCAGTGGTAACCTGGCTGTTTCCCCTGACAAGACTACCAGACAGGTACCCTGAGTGAGAAATTGAGAGAAAGCAACTCTCCCAGTGCTGGAGGGAACAGAATGTCTTCAGGAGGGTTGAACCAGGAAAACAGCTTGGGATCCTGCCAAGCAGGTCCTTCCTTCCTGAGGGGATGCCAAGGTCTTTCCATGACGCAGCCTCCAGCTCCTCTTGCCTCCTCCCATGTCCCCATGTTCTGCAATAAGTATATTAGGTGCTGGTCCCCATGTGGAAAGTTAGCAAATAACAAGCAAACAAGTGAAAGAAGGAAATAAAGTTTTAATTTGGACAAATTTTCAGGTATCACAAGTCCAAAAAATTATACAAAATAAACCAGTTCGAGATGGAACAGAAAAAAAGCTGACAGTGATAATTTAGAAAATGAGACTGTCCTAAAGTTAGAAACTATATTGAATTACTTTGTTTTTTTTTTTTTTTTTTTAATGCTTCTACTCTGATTTTTTTTTTACACTAAAGAGACAATGTAGTTTTCAAGAGTCAGCCTTGGCTCAAATCTAATTCAGGCATTTTACTTACTTAACATCTTCTTTGGAAAAATAAGGATAATAAATCTTGTTTTTTCCCTACAGCTTTATTGGGTATACTTGTCCACATGCACATACTTAACAGCGAACTATCTGAAGCACTTAGACGTAAGTATACAACTTGGAAACCATCACAATCAAAATAATGAATATGTTCATTTCCCTCAAAAGTTTCCTTATGCCTTCTTTGTAATCCATCCCTCCATCACTTTCATTCCCCTGGTCCCAGGCAACCACTGCTCTGCTTCCTATCACTGCAAATTACATTTTTCTATAATTTTACATAAATGAAAACATCCACCATGTACTCTCTTTGTCTGGCTTCTTTCAGGACATAAAGTACATATTTTGAGATTCATTCATTTTGTTGCATGCATCAGTAGTTCACTACATTTTATTACTGGGTAGTATTCCATTGTATAGATAACATAATTTGCTTAAATATTCACCTGTTGACTGACATTTTCCACTTTGGGGGCTATGTAACAAATAAAGCAGCTAAAAATATTTATGTACAAGTCTCTGTATAAATGGTTTCATTTCTCTTAAGAGTAGCTAGGTCCCACAGTAAGCACATTCCTAACGCTAAGAAAGTGTCAAAAGTGTTTTCCAACGTGCCTATCGTTTTACATCCCTCACAGTAGTATATGACAGTTCCAGTTACTCTACGTGCTCACTCACACTGGGTATGATCAGTCTCTTTAATTTTAGCCTTTCCCATGGGTTTTGGTCTTAATTTATTTTTCCTTAACTAATCTTTTACTGTGCTATTTTCCACGAAGATTTTTAATTTGAATACATTTCTCATTGCGTCCCATTTTTAAACTGAGTATTTTTCTCATTGTCATTTTATAAACTCCTGTTAAAAGTCCCCTGTGTGATATACATGTTACAAATAATTTCTCACAGTGGATTGTGTCTTCTTCTTAAGAATCTTCTGAAAAGCAATAGTTAATTTAAATAGACTGATTTGATTTCTCTATAGTACTTGCTTTTTGGGTCCTATCTGAAAAATACTTGAGCTGACCAAGGTCACTAAGATTTTTGTCTATGTTTTCTTATAAAAATTTTACAGCCAAAATCCTACTTTTAGGTCTATGATCCATTTTCAGTTAATTTTTGTGTATAATGTAAGATTAAAGTCAATGCACAAGTTTCTGCATATAGCTATTCAGTTGTTCAAGTAGCACTTGTTGAGAAAATTATCATTTCCACAATGGAACTGCCTTGACACCTTTGTCAAAAGAAAGTCAACTGATCATATATGTAAGAATCTATTTCTAGACTCTCTTGTATTCCACTGATCTGACTCTCTTTAATACCACATTACCTTGATTACGGTAGTGTTGTAGTAAGTCTTGAAATCAGATACTTTAAGTCCTCCGACTCATCCTTTTTCAAAATTATTCTCAGATAAGTCTGGGTCCTTCACATGTTCATATAAACCTTAGAATCAGTTTGTTAATTTTTACAACAAAGAAGCCTGATGATATTTTGACTAGAAATGCATTAAACCTATTGAACAATTTGGGAAGATTTGAGGTCTTAAGAATATTGAATCTTCCCATTTATGTATTTCTCTCCATTTATTTAGATCTTTAACTTATTTCAGCAATGGTTTCTCATTTTTCAGTGACCAAGTCTTGCATGTTTTATTAGATTTATTCAATTTCATATTTTGATGCTCTTTTAAATGGTATTTTTCTGTTTCAGTTTTCAGTTGTCCACTGAGAGTATGAAGAAACAAGTAACTTGTAGATTGGTTTGGATCCTGAAATCTAGCTAAACCTAGCCTGTTGGTTCTAGTAACCCTTTTGTAGGTGTCTTAGAATTTTCTATAGACATTTTAACTTCTTTGTTTTCTTGTACTTTATTAATTGCCTATTGCATTGACTGCGACCTCCATTATACTGTTGAACAGAAGTGGTAAGGGTAGCTATCCTTGCCACTCTTGATCTTAGGGGAATATCATTCAGTTTTTCACCATCAACATGTTACTTGTGGGTTTTTCACAGCTGTCCTTCATCTGGTTGAAAAGTACCCTTCTACTACTAATTTGTTGAGAGTTTTTATCATGAATGGATATTGAATTTTGTCAAGTTCTTTATCTATTGACCTGATCATATGAATCTTTTTTTCTGTTATTAAACTATCTGTTCATTTGAAGAGTTGCACTGATTGATTTTAAATGTTTAGTCAACCTTGAACCTTGCAGTCCTGGTTATAACCTCATTTGATCATTTGCTATATTGCTGGGTGTGATTTCCTAAAATTTAAGATTTTTTAATATCTACACTCAGAAGGGGCATTGGTATATAGTTCTATTTATTTGGAAAGCATCCATCAAGTTTTAATATAAAGGTAATGTTGGCCTCATGAAATGCACCAGGATGTGTTTCTTTTTCTTCTGTTTTCTGGAACAGTTTGTGTAATTGCCAATGTTTCTTCCTTAAATGTATGATAGAACTCACCAGTTAAGCCATCTGGGACCTCAAGTTTGTACTGTGGAAGGCTTTTTAACTACAAATTCAACTGCCTTAATGGACAGAAAGCTAGTTGTTTGAATGAGTTTTGGTCATCTGTATCTTTCAAGGAATTTGTTCATCTAAATTGTGGAATTTACTGGCAAAAAGTTGTTCACAATATTCTCTCATTTTTTTAAATGTCCATAGGATCTATAGTGATGTTTTCTCATTTCTAACATTGGTAATTTGTATCATCTTTTTTCTTGATCATTCTGGCTTGAGATTTATCAATTTTATTGTGTGTGTGTTTTTCCAGAGAACCAACGTTTTTGTTTCATTGATTTTTCTCTACTGTTTCCGTTTTCTACTTCACTGATTTCTGCTATCTTTACATTTCCTTCTTTCTGCTTACCTAGGATTTGACTGGTTCTTACTTTCCTGGTTTCAGGCAGAAACTCAGGTCTTTGAAATCTTTTCTAATTGAAGAGTGTAACACTGTATTTCCATTTAAGAACTTCTTTAGCTGTCATATCTCACTACCTCCTTGGATATAATGCAAATTAAATGAAATAAATATAGTTAGGAAAGAAATGGTTGATTGCCTAATCCACGGCAGGCACTGTGCCTGGTACTAGGAATGTGTGCATGTGTGCTAAGTCCCTTCAGTCGTGTGCAACCCTAGGGACTGTAGCCCGTGAGGCTCCCCTGTCCAATGGGATTCTCCAGGCAAGAACACTGGAATGGGTTGCCGTGCCCTCCTCGGTACTAGTAATATAACTGCATAAAATAGATCTCTTTCTCTCATCAAGCTTAAAAGGTAATATCAATGAAACTAGTACAAAATCAATGTCAAAGACTGTCTTCTTAATACTTAGAAAATATGTTAAGCAAAAAAGCATAACAATTTTGTTTTATTCTAATAATAAAGGTATCTTCTGTTTTTGTCTCTTCTGATCCAGGAAGAATTAAACGGATAGTTTATTTTCATTGTTTAGCAATCTATAATTTCAGTTGCAAAAAATAAACTTATCGTGGAGTAAATTATTCCATTTATAGCTTTCTGAATAAACTACGCATTTCAATCTAATATGCTAAGGACAAATAAGTACTTCTGTAATTCTAAATTTCAAAACCACTTTAGACCTACAGAGGATCATTTAAAAAACAAGCATTCCAAATATTTTAACAAAATTATTTTCTTAACAAAAATGTTTTTAAAAAGGAAACTCGCTGCCTATTTTATCTACCCTATCACCACAGTTTCAAAATACCAAGAATTTTAAAAACTCTGCCTCCTCACTGAATGAGTGTCTGACAAATCACCAATTTCAAGGTCATTTAAATGCCGATGTATCCTCCAAACACTCGTATTTTTCAGAACACCACTAGCAGGTTACATTAAACACCTAAATGTAATTAATTCAGACAATTAAGATATGTAAATTTAATTTACATTTAAATCTACAGCCAGTGGGAAAATAGGCAGATCTAAATAGGCACCCCCGCTTTTTCAAGTGATCTGAATCTTCCTATATTTATGCTTCTTCCAGCCCTTACCTTGTGGTCTTCATTTAGGCTACAGGTTCTCAAACTTGACTGCACATTGGGATCACCTGGAGAGCCGAAAAGTACTGATGCTGGTGTCCACAGCCAGAAAGTCTTATCTAGAGTCTTTAAAAGTAGGGATTTTTAAAAGTCCCCCAGGTGATTCAAGTGTGCGGATTACGAGTAAAGTAAACCAGACTAGGATCTCTCTTGGAAAACATGCTTCTAATGGCCATCGGTCAGTCTGCACCATATATTTCAGAACCCGGTTCTTTAGCACTTTGCCAAACCTAACTCCTAACCGGATACTAATTTAATAATTCCATTCAGATTCCTAGACTGACCTCTACTTCCTATTCAGAAATTCACAAAATAAAATGTCAATCTCTATTTTGGCCGTTCCTCTCCAGTCCACTTTTAAATTCCACAAAGTAAATTCAGCTGAAGGGAAATTAACTCAATATAATTTGACGTTACAGTTAAACAGTTGTTATGGTTTTTTCTCCTATTTAAGAGACTACTCCACAATCTAGCTGTAATTTTACAAAATATATGATAAAAGTATCAATTCCTCAAAGTGTAAAATAAATATCTAAATGAGTTTTTCTTCTTATCCATCTGATTCTCCCACTTGTTAATTTCAAACAGGGTTTTCAAAACTGATTCACATTCTGGCCTCAAAACTGACATCCTCCAGAATTCAAATCATTAAACTCCTGAGAGTCTTCAAAGGACTTATTTAGCCAAACCAGACCACTTCATTCTAATTATCATTTCATCACATACATGTGGAAAGGATAACACCTGTATCACAAAGGCAGTATGAAGATTAAGAAGCAAAAGCATTTTAGCACTGTGTAGAGTGCTCTAGACATTTTAATTTATTTGCAGCAGACATTTTGCCTCGTGGGAACTATGTGAAAAGCACAGGCAAGTAGGAAGTTGCGGGTAACTACTTGTCAATACACAGAAATACAAGCAGGTGAGGTGAGAAACCCGGGGTGGTTCACAAACTGCTGAGGAGCCCTGGAAACTCTCAAGACCAGTAACAGTAGAAACACTAACTGCAGGAATCAGACCTCTGGGGCTGAAACTGAACTGAAGTTACCTGCAAACACATGTAAACCTCATCTCATCTCCTTGAAAAACTGCTTAACAAAACTTTGCCAACTGCAGACCCAGGCACTCCGATCCCTGCCAGTGTAGGTTATTTACCTCTGGGATGTAATGGATGTGCATGCTGAAACACGTGTGCACGTCTGAGCGGCTGAACCAACACGTATCCATAAACATTATGAATAATACCTGCGAGAATGCATGGCTTTCGCTTAAGAAACGCTTAAAGAGCTTTACCCAAATCAAGTCACTTTCCTAACACACCTTCCTTGCCTTTCCTGTACTACCCGCGTGCAGAGTTGGGGCGACTTACTCAAAGTCTGGGCGGAGGGGGTGATCGCCCCTTCCCCCGACTTCCCGTTAGCCCAAGCTGCCATCCCAAAGAGGAACCGTATCCAGGATAGCTTCTTAGAGGCACAACTGTGCCCTCACACACCCACCGCGGTCGCATCACCAGTGCCACGGGCCACTTGGACGTGGACCAAAAGTGGAGGGAATTCCCTGAGCCGCGGAGCCTGGGAAGATGGGAAAGCGGGTCCCGGGCAAGTTTTGTAAAATGAAGTAAGGGAAAGGTGCGGAGTGGACACCAAGGGGAGGGCTACAGGTACTCACCCAGCCCTCGAAGGTGTCCGAGGCGCTGGCCGTGCGCAGCAGCTCCTGGAATTGCAGGGTGCAGTTGGCCACAAAGTGGTCGTAGCCGAGGGGCGTCTCGTGGAAGACGGCCAGCTCCAGGTGGCCACCGTCGGTGACGTTGGCGCAGAACTCCTCATTGTACGTGGGCTTGTTGGTCTTCTGCTTGGTGCTGGTCTGGCCCACGCGGACCTGGTCCACGCTCACCGTCAGGTAGGGGTCCAGCAGCTGATAGCCCTTCTTGAAGAGCGAGTGGCGCAGGGACCAGCGGGTGGGCTGCAGCCCCACGGCCTCGCCAATGCGGACCCTCAAGTAGCCATTGAACTTCATGGTGCCGGACGACATGCCGACGCCGCTGTCCCGCCCCGGGGACCGCGCGGTCTCGCAGCCGGAGAGCGGGGAGCCCTCGCTCAGGCCAGCCCTCGCGGCGGCCGCAGGAGTGGAGGCAGCTCCCGGGAAAAGCAGCACCCAAGCTCCCCTCGACAGGCCATTCTGCCGCCTCCGCCGGACCTTCCCTCCCCTCCTTCCCTCCCTCCCTCCCTCGCGAGGTGGAAAGGAGGGGAGCCGGGCGCCAAGCCCTCAGCGGGCCGGGGTCGCCCGACCGTCCCTCTCGAGCGCGCGGCGCCTCCCGGGGGCTCGCACGGGACTCGCCCCTTCTTCAGGGCCAGGAAGCGCCTCTCCCGGGAGAGCCGGAGCGACCCGTCCGGTTAGCTCGAGCCTCCAGCGTCTCCTGCCCCCGCCTCCGCCCGCTCCGGCTCTGGCTCCTGCCCCCGCCTCCGCGGGCTCACGCTCTCCCCCACTCGGCAAGCTTCAAACCAGGAAGCAGCTGCCGCCGCATCCCGGGCAGAAGCCTCGAGCCGCTCGGCTCCAAGTTCACAGCCACCCTACGAGGAGCTCGCGCGCCGTGTGAAGCCGGGGGCGTGGCGCGCAGCCGGAGCCCGGCCCTGCGTTCGGGCAGTGGCGGGGCGCACGCAGCCAGGGGAGACCCGCGCGGGTCGGTTCGCACCGCTCTGTGCGCACTCGCTGCAGCAGGGTCTGGCGGGGCGCTCGGGACTGGAGGTTACCCCAGGTGCAGGCCAAAAAGGGAAGGGCTTGTGGCCCAGCCCCAGCAAACACCTGAGGCGTGGGAGACAGACCCAGCGAGAGCTGGAAGGAGGGTAGGAGAAGGAACAGGGAACCCGCGCTGCTGGGAGACGCCCGCGCCCACCCTCCCACCCTAGGAGGTGGTCTGGCGACCCAGCCCGACCATCTGGGAGAGGCCCTGGCCGGAGGCGGGTGCATGGCGGGGAGGTTACTTTTCCTAATCTTTACAGGGATGGCTTATCCCGAGTTCAGCTCGGGCCCATCCTGTTGTGCGCCTTTCCTGCGGAGAGTAATTACACGGTTGTTGTGTGTGTGTGTGTGTGTGTGTGTGTGTGTGTGTGTGTGTGTGTTTTAATAGGGCAGTAGTAATGATGTCCGCCTCCTTCCTCGGAGAGGTGTGTCTTGTTGCACAGAGCAGGAAAGGTCGGTTCTGAAGACAGCCGTGGCCGAGACTACTAAATCTCTTCCTCTGCGGGGCGGTTCCTGGTCCGCCCAGCCCTACAGGACAAGGGCAGATGTTCACTCACACAAACACACACGCACACACAGACACAGTCCCCAGCGCACACAGTCCCCAGCACACGTGCGCCGAAGAAATCGCCTCTTCTAGGAACACTCTAGGCTGTTGCTCTGTGAGTCAGAGGGGGCGCCTCCAGTTGCTTCTCTGCTCAGGGCTCCTGCAGTTTTTGTCCCCTGGGAGCTCCTCACTCCCTGAGGGCCACCTCAACCAATTTGTCTCCCATAAGGCCTAGGCCATTGTTAAGATCCCTAATTACATTCTCTTTGGCGACTCTGAGTCTCCTGGGAGCAGGTCAGCCTTTCTATTCCCTTCTTCCCACTGCCCTATTTGGGGCTCTCAACCTACGTTCTCAGCATTTCACTTAGGCACACTGTGGAATGAAAACAGAAAAGAACAATGGTCGGTGGGGAAAGGCCAGTCTTAAAAAGAGCATTTCCTTAGAAGAACGGGGCAGGGATGCAGCACATCGCCAGAAGACACCTTAGCTTTAGACAGAGCCATAAAGCAAGCTCTCCAACATCCAGGGAGCTCCTGTATGGCCCCAGTGGAAAAGGTCAAGGGGATAATTTGGGTAAACTTTGTCATCCTCTCCTCCAAAGAGTAGGACTCTAGCTTTAAGAACCACTGAAGGATTTGCTGCTATTGGATCTCAGCACTAAGAGAAGACAGTCCCAAATGCTGGGCAGCTATACAGCTGCCCTGGGGTTGGGTGGTGAGGCCACTAGGTACTCCATTTTTGCCCTATCAGTCAGTGCCAGGCGTAGGTGGGCAGTGGTGGCAGAGCAGTGAGCAGGGCAGCCATGGTGCCTGCCGTCCCGGGGCTTAACAGTCCCACAAGAGAGGAAAAACAATAGAGGGTGAAGTGGAGGAACAGACCAAGGTATCTTGGGATAATGTAACCGGAGGGGTGAGGGGAGGCTAATCAGAGAAGGGTTAAAAAAAAATTCACAGCAGAAGGATCTATTTATTCAGAGTTCCTGAGAAAACAGACAGCTTGACCTGTTTGGGGAACCAGGAAGATTCCATGTGGCTGGAGGGGCAAGTGGCTGAAATGAGCCTGAAAAGGTGGGTCGGGGGCCAAGACTAACCAGATTGGTAGGTCTTTGGACCTTAACTATGAACAGCTGGAAGCCTCTGGAAGGCTGTTAAGCAGAGCCAGGGCAGGATGAGATTGAGGTTTTAAAACCTCTCTCTGGAGCTGTGCAAAAAATGGACTGGAAGGAGCCAGCACGGGTGTGGGGAGACCAGGGAGGAGGCTATAGCTGAAGTCTAGAAGGGAGAAGATGGTGACAGAGACCCGGGTGATATGATAGCAATGAAGCTAAGGAGGTGGAACTGAGACGTAGAGTGCACAGGTCTCAGTGATGGATGGAAAGAAGGGAATGAGGAAGAGGAAAGTATTAAAAGAAGCATGCTGGAAATGGACTTGAGCAATTGTGTGGATGACGGAGCCATGAATGATTAGGAAACACTAGGGGAGGAACAGCAGATTTGTGGAGGGGGGTGAAGAGTTCAGTTCGAAACACATCAGGTTTGATATCCCTGTGATACATTTAAGCGGAAATCCAAAGTGGGCAAGTGGCTATGTGGTTGTGAAGGTCAGAGGTAGAGTCAGGGTTAAAGGCATAAGTGGAGAAGCCATTAGTATAGAGATCACAATCGAAGCTAAAATAGTGGATGAGAGCTCCATTACAGGAAAAGATAGGAAGAGAATGTAGTTTGAGAAAAAGAAGGGGCTTAGGCTGCAGACTTCCAGAAACTCCAACATCTACAGGTAAAGGAGAGGCAGACAATAGGGTTGAGAAGCGGCAGCCAGAAGTGAGAGAAAACCCAAGAGGATGTGTTTTCTAGTTATTGTGGAAACCAACTCAAAAGTTGGCAGGAAGGAAAGGTCAGCTAGGTCAGAGGATGCTAAGGGATTAAATAAACAAGACTAAAGAAAGCCTGTGGAGTTGGACAGTTCCTGAGTAACCTTTGAGCCAATTCAGTAGAAGGGTAAACATGGAAACCTATTTAGAGTAGGTTGAGGTGAAAAATAAGAGTGAAGAGAGTGAGTGTAGACACTCTTTCAAGACATTTGGCTGAAGTAGGGAGGAGAGTGAGAACTGAGGGGGAAGATGGACTCAACAGGTGGAAGGCTTTTTAGGAAGGAGAGCCGTGCAGGAAAAGAAAGGGTTTGCACAGTTCTGAGACCGCAGGAGCTAATGCCATCCAAGGCATAGGTGAAAAATGAGCCTTAGTATAAGAAGCACCTATGCTTGTGGCTCTTAGCCTGCTGTCTAAGCTTGCCTGCCAACAGCCAGGGAGATGGTCTCCAGCACCCTCAACTTCCTGGTTTTCTAGTTTAACAGCCCCAGTAGAATGAGAATTTTCTCTACTAGCATCTTTACATCAATCTTGAGGAAGACTCTGATTGTCTCCAGCCCATGTCATGTGTCATTAGGCAGCTCGCAGGGGACACTAGACAGGCGATAGACAGAACCTAGTGCAAAGTCCCCGTAGGGAAGGACTAGATGCCAATACAAACCTCACCTACATGACAGCTGTTATGCAGAGCTGACCCTCCTGAGTTTTAATGAAGGCAGGGGAGAAAGAAGTTCACTCTTTCTACACATCCCACCCTGATCAATAGTGGCTTGTACATAATACAGTGTAGAACTTGCATATCTGTATGGTAGTAGTTTAGTTGCTAAGTTGTGTCTGACTCTTGCAAGCCCATGGACTCTAGCCTGCCAGGCTCCTCTGTCTCTGGGATTCTCCAGGCAAGAATACTGGAGTGGGCCAACTAAAATAAATAAATTTATTTAAAAAAAAAAAAAAAGAATACTGGAGTGGGTTGCCATTTCCTTCTCCAGGGGAATCTTCCTGATCCATGAATCAAACCCGGTCTCCTGCATGGCAGGCAGATTCTTTACCAACTGAGCTACAAGGGAAGCCGCACATATCTGTATAGACTGCTTTCAAATATGTATTATAGGTTTTTGTTTTAATAGACTAGAGGTTTGTTTTTGCTCCACTTATCACTACAGTAAAATGCACTACATCCAAATGAGTTCTATTCTGAGAGCATGTTCATTAAGTTCAACAAAATTACACTTAGGTACCCAACTGACACAATCAGCTATACAGTACTGCACTATAATAGGTGTATAATAATTTCATACAAATAATACATAAAAACAAACACAAAAAATAAAACATTTTAAATCTTACAGTACAGTACCTCGAAAAGTACAATAGTACAGTACAACAGCTGGCATACAGGGGCTGGCATCAAGTGAAGAGGCAAGAACAGTTACTGACTGGGGGAGGGAGAGGAGATGAGAGATGGTAGAGCTAAAGGAGCATCAGCAATAGGGGATGGAAGGCAAGCTGCAATTTCACTCACGCCTGACATGGATGGAATGCTCAGTTGCATATTTGACAGTTTGCAACTTGAGGTTCATATGTAGGGGACTTACTGTATTCTTTTTTCTTGTCTTAGTCACACTATAACTTTGGACTTCTCTATATACAATTCCTACGACATTATCTAAATTCTTTTTTACTGCTTGATTGACAAAATCATTGCTATTTTTCAGTTTTCTTATGGAACATGTCACACAACCCCCATTCCATTTTAAAATAGAATTAGAGAACTGAGAGAAAAATGCAGCCAAGTCAGAAACCACTCCATGTTACTATAAAATAACACAACCTTTGATGCCAAGGAGGACAGTTTGATACCACACATCAAAAGCTTTAAAGTTGGAAATCACTTCTTTGCCTGAAGAGGTCCAGTTCAGTTCAGTTCCATCGCTCAGTCATGTCCGACTCTGCGACCCCATGAACTGTAGCATGCCAGGCCTCCCTGTCCATCACCAACTCCCAGAGTTTACCCAAACTCATGTCCATTGAGTCGATGATGCCATCCAACCATCTCATCCTCTGTCGTCCCCTTCTCCTCCTGCCCTCAATCTTTCCCAGCATCAGGGTCTTTTCCAATGAGTCAGCTCTTCACATCAGGTGGCTCAAGTATTGGAGTTTCAGCCTCAACATCAGTCCTTCCAATGAACACTCAGGACTGATTTCTTTTAGGATGGACTGGTTGGATCTCCCTGCAGTCCAAGGGACTCTCAAGAGTCTCCTCCAACACCACAGTTCAAAAGCATCAATTCTGCGGCGCTCAGCTTTCTTTACATCCAACTCTCACATCCATACATGACTACTGGAAAAACCATAGCCTTGACTAGATGGACCTTTGTTGGCAAAGTAATGTCTCTGCTTTTTAATATGCTATCTAGGTTGGTCATAACTTTTCTTTCAGCAATAGTGAAATGACTGAGTAAATTACAGAATAACAACTCAATGGAATATCATCATAGTCATTAAAATGACATATGATAAACAACATAGGAAAAAATAGTGAATAACATTTTAAAAATCTAAAGTAAGAAATATAAATATGTCATAAAATATATAAAATACGTATACCAAAGGATTAAGATTGGAATGCAACATGGATAAATGAAAACAGTTCTTAGGATGTTGAATTTATAAACGAATAACAAATGTACTCATCTGTGAGGGCTCTGAACATAAAATATTGAATGATTTAATACAAAGCATGTGATACATTGCCAAAGCACATGGTACATTTCAGCTGTTACCCTGACTGCCATATTATCATTTATTAAGTATTCACCAGCACTGTAACAAAGCACTTGACACACATTTCATTTGAGTCTCATGACAACCATGGATGTGTTATTGTCTCTATTTACACATAGGAAAAGTGAGGGCCAGAATGGTTAAGTGAATTGTATCACATACTTAACACACGAAAGAGCTAAGATTTGGCCCATTTTTCAAAAAATGCATGCCTAACCCCTATCCCTGGTGGTTTTATTGCACAGTAGGAATGAAAACTATTAAATACACTGAGTACAGAAAGGAGGAAGTTGGAGATTCTCAGCAGGCAGAAGAGAGTGGTACACAGGGCAGGGGTTATAGCATTGTGCTTCTCATCCATTTTTAAATATGCAAAGGTAAGTAAGTAAAAGGGTATATGCATAAAGGTACATATAATGTGGCAAAAGTGGACCACAATGTCCTTATACATGTCCCAAAAAGAATAGAAGAAGGTAAGATGCATCACAGAGATAATAACATTTCTCAGAATGGAAGGAAGACATGAGTCTCATATTGAAAAGGACTCTGTACTAGCCAGAATGAATCAATAAAGACCCACGCCTAAACACTTCACTGTGAGGCTTCTGAAACCAGGATAAAAGGAAAATCTTCAATGACATGGAAGAAGAAACAGAGGCCAAGTCAGAAGGGAGGGTGGGGAGGGAGGAGTCTGGGATGAAGTCGGAGTAGTGAGGTCCACAGCCACAGGGTCCTGACGCCAACAGTCTGTGTCCCAGTGGATGAACAGCTCATGCTGAGGGAGGGAAAGAGGGAAAGGAAGGCTGAGGGGCAAAGTCCTAAAGAGCAGATGGAGTAGAGTGGCTCAGCTTCTCACCCTTCCTCAGCCTTCCTCAAAAGACGGGCCTTCCAGGGACTGCTCTCAGAACAGAGGAGCAAACATGAAAGCCATATGCCCTTAAAAAAGCAGTCAGGTTGCCCCAACATAGCCTGGTGATCAGGAGGAATAACTCAGTAAGACATTTCCGCCATTGTTTTCTAACAGGAAACTCCACTAAATATTTTCTGAATATAAACGGAACAAACACAAATCTCTCCCATGGCTGGTTTACTTTTTGACATAACTCACCTACTCGAATCTACCCATTAGAATATTTTCACTTGAAACTTTTACATCACCTAAGAGCCTTTCCTAATAGTAGAATGTGTGTGTTCAGTCGCTCAGTCATGTCAACTCTGTGCGACCCCACAGACTGCAGCCCACCAGGCTCTAGGCTCCTCTGTCCATGGAATTTTCCAGGCAAGAATACTGGAGTGGGTTGCCATTACCTGCTCCAGAGGATCTTCCTGACCCAGGGATCAAACCCGCATCTCTTGCATCTCCACTGCAGGCAGATTCTTTACCACTGAGCCACCTCTTACAATCCTAATAGTAGTATGGAACCCTGGAAAACTTTACAGGCATTCTGTTAAGAAACAGATCCATAAAAGTCCTTGACCTAGATTACAGTTTGGTAGATTTTTTTAAAAAGACATACCTTCATATAAAATAAGAGATAAATAGGGGAGTAGGGAAGCTGAGGCGAATCTGCATTTAGTAACTTCAATTATTTCTTCGTATCTACTTCTATAATTACAACCTACAGTAGCATGTCACCAAATGAGACAAAAATATCTTTTGAAGCTAAAAGAATTTAAAATTCCTTAATTCTGAATACAGAACTTACTATAACTTTTCATTTTAGTATGTTTCTTAATATTTTAATATTTCTAAAAAGCACTAGCAGTAGAAAGCAAGCGTATATGTTTAAAATAGTAATAATTTTCTCCAAACCTATTATTAATGTAGCTAATGGTCAGGTTGTTCCATTAACTTTTATCATTTTGTTCTAGTCCATTAACAAACCAAATGGTTATTAAGTGGCAAGCAAGTTATTAGATTTTATGGGTTGTGTAAGAAATCTGTGAGAGGAAAATGATTATTTTGCTCTGATGGTATCTTTCTTTTGCCCTTTGCCGGCTTTTCTCTATGTCTCATCGATGGCATCCTCAGGTTTACTCAGTGGCCATCTAATCAGTATTCCATTCTGGTCACTGGGCAGCATACTCAGGCTTTTCAGAGCCCTCAAGAATTGCCTTTAGGTCATGTGTAACAGCCTCTACACATTCTTTCAGCCTTGGAATTGAATAGTAGATGGTAATAAACTTTAGTACATGGAACAGCTTTTGCCGAGTCAAGTAATCTTAATAGGAAGATCACATGGGCTTTCATGGCTATGCTTTTTCTTAGTGATACGAAGGGAGGGGGAGGAGCTTCACTTTAAATAGAATCTTTTGCCAGGATGTAGCAGTTACTATTTACTATAGTAGCCATTATAGAAGTTCACAATATACTATTAGTGAAAAAAGCATGGATCCTATTTAGTGTCAAGTGTGCATGTGTATGTTGTATGTGTATGCATATGTGTGTGTGTGTGTGCATATTTTTGGAAGGGTAGACCCCTAAGTGTGAGCATGGTTATCTGGGGTCATGGATTACAGAATAGAGTCTGGCTAGTGGAGAGTTTGAATACATGGTCTCTGGAGGTGAACTGCCTCCACCCAGATCCTATCCCCTATAGCACTGTGACTTCAGGCCCTACTTATTCTTACTATGCTTCAGTTTTCTCAGCTGTAAAGGGGGTTGCTGTGAGCTCTATAGAAATTGTAAAGCCCTTGAAATAGTGCCAGGCACATGGTAAGCAACTTTATAAATGTTTATTATTATGGATGATTTTTTCTTCTTTTCATTTATCTGTATTTTGTGATTTTTTCTATTTTTTCTATAATTGCTGAACATTTCAGTAACTTAAATTTTTTTAGTTAATATTAAAAACTCCACACAAAATCACAGATAGGTGGACTTTAACCCCTTCAAGTTGTAATCATTTCCTGTCATCTTTCTAGTGAAGCTTGAACGTCTTCTGGTTCTTGGAAATGAAAAAGCAGTTTGACCCCTGTTCCCAAGAGCTTATAGTTCATAATAAGGAGGCATAAAAAAAGACTTTCCATCCTTGAAATCTTGGTAATGAAGTGTGAAAGTTTCACATCAGCCTCAATCATTTTGTCATGTGAGGACATTAAAATCGCCCACGTAGCTTCCCCTTTGCCCTTTTTAAAACTCTGAATCCAGGTATTTGTTTAGAACACAGAAAGTTAGCAAACTTTTTTTAGATACTAGAAAAGGTAAATATTTTATACTAAATCAAGGTACTGTTTGCTTTCTAATAATTTAATGGAAAAAACCACTATACCATCAATATAATTTTAGCTCTAGAAGCCAACAGGTGAGAGAGGTGCAATTCAGACCTTCTGGCCATGATTTTTGGGGTGAAATAGGGAGTGGGATGACCTAGGAATTGGCATTTTCAATAAAGTTTAATAATCTCAGGTGATTCTTTTATACTTCTGTTCAAGAAGCCCAGATATAAGGGACAAAAGCATTCAAAGACCAGTTTGCATCCTCTAAAATGGCTAGATGACCTCAAAGAAGTCACATAATAACACAGAATTAAATGAGAAATGAGCTTTAATGCACATGGCGAAGTCCTACAGTATTATATAAATGTTATCAGTTCTGCCTCACCCTGTTGTTCACTTTCCCTTCCCCTACCTCATTCTGGCTGCTTCACACTCTATGCCATTTGTCCCCCTGGGCTGAGGAACTGGCACTCAAGACCAGGGGCTCAATCCCAGCACCTGCAGAGGCTCTTCAATCAGAGGCAGGATTTTTGACACATTCTCTTAGTTCAAATATAATGGCTCATCAGTCAATCCTAAAGGAAATCAACCCTGAATATTCAATGGAAAGACTGATGCTGAAGCTGAAGCTCCAGTATTTTGGCCACCTGATGCAAAGAGCTGATTCACTGGAAAAGACCCTGATGCTGGGAAAGACTGAGGGCAGAAGGAGAAGGAGGTGACAGAGGATGAGATGGTTGGATGGCATTATCAACTTAATGGACATGAGTTTGAGCAAACTTCGGGAAATAGTGAAGGACAGGGAAGCCTGGCATGCTGCAGTTCATGGGATTGCAAGAGTCAGACACGACTTAGCGACTGAGCAACAGCAATTGATGTGGCAGACGTAGAGTCTATCACACAGAGTGAAGTAAGTCAGAAAGAGAAAAACAAATATTGTATATTAATGCATATATATAGAATCTAGAAAAATGGTACAGATGAACCTATTTGCAGGGCAGGAATAGAGACACAGACATCAAGAATGGACATGTGGACACAGAGGGAGAAGAGGGTGGGACAAATTTGGAGAAGAGCAATGATATATATATGCTACCATGTGTAAAATAGCTAGTAGGAAGCTGCTGTATAGCACAGGGAGCTCAGCTGGGTGCACTGTAATGCACCCAGAGGGGTGGCGTGGGAGCTCACAAGGGAGGGGACATATGTATACACATAGCTGATTCACTTCATTATACAGCAGAAACTAACATATGTATCATCGTAGAGCAATTATATTCCAATAATAAAATAAAATAAAAAGTAGAAAAAATATTTTTAAAAAGAATAAATGCAGTGATTATAACACAAAACAACCCAAAATGTATAATCACTCATACTGAGATTTTAAATATGGAGGAAAACTTGAAAAAAAAAAATAACACTGGTAACAAGAAAAACAAAAGAGACTTCTGGTGAGTATAACAAACGGGGAGAAAAATAAGCTCGTGGGCTAAATGGACAGGGAAACACAAAAACCATGCATAGTAGAAAGATGAAACTTGGGTTCAGTACAGGCGAAAGGAAGCCAACAAAGGAATTTTACACATTTCCCTGCCTTACTCTTTTTTTTTTTTTTTTTTTTTGAGAGTCTGAACAACTGAAATCAGGAAACACCTGGGCTTGTTAACATTAGTTAGGAAATGACTTTAAAAACTTGGACTCAGCTTGAGATAACTGATGGCAGGCAGTGATATCATTCCAGAGTCTATATTTCCATGTAAATGTACGAGCTACTTCTCTGAGTTTGGGTCCATTTTTGTAATAGCCATCAGAGACTCAATGTATTATATTTATGGGGTGACTGTTTTCTTTTTTGTTTTAAAATTACCTGGCACTCTGCCACAGGTTTGTTTTTTGTTCACATTTATAAGTATTTAATGAATATTAATAATCACCCAGAAATACAGCTGTCATTACTTTGAGATGAAAATAAATGTATAGAGTGAACATTTTAAGATGACAGACAAAAGTACAGCATTGTAATAAGATGGTCAGAAAGTAAAAATACAAACACAGAAGGGATGAGTCCTTTGATCTGGAAGGCATGCCTGAGAATTTTAGGTCAAACCTATTTTACAGATGAGGAGCCATAACCAGAAGTCAGGCATTTCTCATGTTGTTTATTACACATTTCCTGGGTCTTCAGAATGTGGGGCCAGAGCTCCTCAGAGTAGGCTGTAGTCTCAAGTAAACTACTGACTCATCATGTCTTATCTCTCTAATTGAGTTATACAAACAGTGGTATCATTTATATCACTTGTATATGTTTTGTTAAACAATAAAACACATAAATTAATGTACAATTGATGATTTATATTAGTTTCTTAGAAATTCAGTGTTGGGAAAATTTGTTTCAAGCATTTACTTTGATGTGCCAGTCAAATTACAACCAGTGAAAAAGGTTATTTTTGTCATTTTTAAGAAAATTACAAATTGGATTTTTTGCCAGTGAACAGCAAGGTTTATATACACAATTTTATTGTCTCATAATTATATTATATCCCATTTTTTAAAATAGGAGGACATTAGAATATACTTTGTTCTACTCATAGTTTGTATTAATGTCTTGAAAAATGTCTTTTCAATGTTTGATAAACACTATAATGAGTCTCACAGATATTAATGTTAATTATTAATCTTTATGATTTAGAAGTGTTAATTATAATAATTTAAAGGAACTTCAACAAACTAATGATATTGAGGTTTGATTAAGAATAAATAAAAATCATATGAGATCTGAGAAAATTTGGTATAGATGATCTTATTTACAAAGCAGAAATATAGACACAGATGAAGAGATCCAAACATGGATACCAAGAGGGAAGGGGGAGGGTGGGATGAATTGGGAGATTGGGATTGACATACATACACTATTGATACTATATACAAAATAAATAACTAATGAGGACCTACTGTATAGCACAGGGAACTCTAGTCAGTGCTCTGGGGTAACCTAAACGGGAAGGAAATCCCAAACAGAGGGGATATATGTATACGTATAGCGATTCACTTTGTCATAAGTAGAAACTAATACACTGTAAAGCAATTATACGCTAATAAATTTTTTTAAAAAAAAGAATACATAATAATCATCGAGAACAGTGCCCTGACACAGAAATGAAATAAAGATCTTTACGTGAAAAAAAGGAAAGTGATCTTTTGTTCTAGTATTTTATTAAGGTGCACATGCTGTACCAAAACATGCAGAAGAGGACACCCACTTCTGGCCCTACAGAGTGACTGGGCCTCGGCTGGCCCTCCGCTGAAAACGACCATAAATATCCGAGGTAACGATTTCTGGCACTTGGCAGTAAACACTGTAGGACTATGATACTTGGGAGAAGGGAAACGCACCGGGAGTGCCCCGTCTTCTTCAGTTCTCTGCCTGGGGATACCAGGAGAATGATAAGGAAGTGGAATCCAAAGGGATATGCATGTTCTGCTGAACAAAAGGGGTACAGACAGAGTTTAGAATATACATGGTCCCTGGAATTTGTAAAGCAGGATATCAAAAAGGAAGAAGCTGTTCAGAGGAGGGTGGCAAAGAAGACATCATGAGTGTTTCCCTACAGCCAGTGTGCATAATAAGATTTCATGAGCCCTGAGAATGGGCTCATGCAAGTAAGAGAACGGGGCCAAGATATCATAGCCCATGTAGTATTGGAAACATGAGAATGTTGGCCCAGACACAGTGGCACGGCCTTACTAAACACCTAATGTGTTCAACTGAAACCTCAAAAAGGCCACACCTTAGGAGGAAATACCATGCCCCAGAGAAAGGGCCACGCCCAGGAGTAAGGACAAAACTGAAACAGAACTATACTAACAAATAATAAAACAAAGCCCAACAAGATCAAGAAGATTTGCCAGTAATTTAACAGCCTGATAGAAGAAACCTCGATACCCTTTAAAGGAAGATAAAGTAATCCAGACTCTCTATAACTCCCTTATAACAATATTCAAGGATAATATTTAAAATATTAGAGATGTGAAGAAGCAGGAAAATGTGACCCATAATCAAAAAAAGGTAGTCAATAAAAGCAGAATCCAAGAGGACCCAAATATTAGAATTAGCAGATGGGGTTCTTTAAAACAGCTGTTATAAATATATTTAAGGGTCAACAGAGGAGGATGAGTATCTTGAGTAAACAGATGGGGAGTATCAGCAAAGAAATAAACCAAGTGGATATATTAGGAATAAAAAGTTTTACACACACACACACACACACACACACACACACACACGTAGCTCAGATGGTAAAGAATCTACCTGAAAGGCAGGAGACCTGTGTTCGATCCCTGGGTTGGGAAGATCCCCTAGAGAAGGGAATGGCTATTCACTCCAGTAGTCTTTTCTGGATAATTCCATGGACAGAGGAACCTAGCGGGCTACAGTCCATGGGGTTGAAAAAAGTCGAACACTGAGCAACTTTCACTTACTCACTCACTCACATTTATATGCATATATGTACCTATATATATATATGTACACACACACGTATATATCTGTGTGTTTGTGTATGTGTATGTAATTTGGGTCCTAGTAAAAAATATGAAAGAGAATGGAGTAGAATAAAAGTTGAAGAAACAATGACGGAAAACTCTTCTAATTTGGCAGAAAACATCAGCCTACACATTGTATAATCAACAAAATCCAACCAGAATAAATTCAAATACCACACCTAGGTATGTCGTAGTCAAAACACTGGAAACCAAAGGTAAAGAGTGAAAAGCCAATTACCTACAGGGGAACGACACTATGAGTGAGAGTTGCCTTCTCACTAGAAACAATGGCGGCCAGAAGAGGTGGAATGTCATCATGAAAATGATAGAAACAGTAGTTCACCCAGAGTGATAAGTGCAGTAATAATATCTTTCAAAAATGAAAAAAAGACATTTTCAGATAAATGGACACTGGAATAATTCACTGTGAACTATAAGAAGTAGGGACAGAAAAGCTTTTGAGGATGATGAAATGACAGCAAGAGAAAGCCCGCACTAGAGGGAGGGACACCAGGATCCAGAACACTGCAGGAGGAAGAGCAGCGGAAACGCAAGTAGGCGTGTCAACATCAAGGACCGTCTTCTCTCCTTCTCATAATTTATTTAAATGATAAAAGACTACTGGAAGACAAATATATTGTAGGGGGTTTCACTCATGTAGTAGTAAATGTATATGACAAACAATAACAAAGAGGGTAGAGTTGAAATTATGATATTATGAAGTTCTTCTATTTTACATGAGGTGGTTAACTCTAAGCAGAATGATAAGGATGGAGGACTTCCCTGGTGGTTCAGCGGCTAAGACTCCGTGCTCCCGATGCAGGGGCTCCAGGTTCCATCTCTGGTCAGGGAACTAGATTCCACATGCTAAAACTAAGAGTTCGCATGCTGCAAGTAAAGATTCGGCATGCTCCAACTAAGACCTGGCACAGCCAAATAATTAAAAAAAAAAACCAAGGCTTTGCTCTTTAAAGAAATATTAAAAAAAAAAAAAAGAATGATAAAGATGTATCATCCTATACAGAGGTCACTAATAGCTAAGACAAACCTAGACAGTGTATTAAAAAGCAGAGACATTACTTTGCCAGTAAAGGTCCATCTAGTCAAAATTACGGTTCTTCCAGTAGTCATGCATGGATGTGAGAACTGGACCATAAAGAAGGATGAACGCTGAAGAACTGATGCTTTTGAGTTGTGGTGTTGGATAAGACTCTTGAGAGCCCCTTGGACTGCAAGGAGGTCAAACCAGTCCATCCTAAAGGAAATCAGTCCTGGATATTCATCGGAAAGACTGATGCTGAAGCTGAAACTCCAATACTTTGGTCACCTGATGTGAAGAGCTGAACTCATTAGAAAAGACCCTGATACTGGGAAAGATTGAAGGCAGGAGGAGAAAGGGATGACAGAGGATGAGATGGTTGGATGGCATCACCAAGTTGATGGCCATGAGTTTACGTAAGCTCTGGGAGTTGATAATGGACAGGGAAACCTGGCGTGCTGCAGTCCATGGGGTCGCAAAGAGTCGGACATGACTGAGCAACAATAACAAAAACCACGAGTTACTAAAACTTAAACTTTAAATTAAAATTAAGCATAATTTAAAATTCTATTTCTCAGTTCTACTAGCCACATTTCAAGGTCCTAATAGTCACATATTAAGCTCTTATATTGGAAAAGCACGTGAAATATTTGCATTATGGAAGAAAGTTTAGTTGGAGAGTGTGAGAAACCACAGGAAAAAAAATACACAAATGTATAACTTAAAACCAATAGAGGAATTCAATTAAAATAGAGTACTAATCATCTTAGATTTGCTATCCTGTAAGTTCAATAGATGCAGAAATATTCACTTTATTCACTATTGTGTGTAACACCAGGCTCAGTGGCAGGCATACAGAAGTTTTACAATTATTTGTTAAATAATGAATGTATCAGCTCTTCCAATTCTTTAAAATTAAATAAAATAGAGTGCTAAAAATGTTTTATTAAACAAAACAAAGAAAAAAAGGAAGAATATGAGGAGAAAAAAGACAGGACAATAGAAAACAACTAGCAAGATAAAAGACTTATATTCAACCATATCAATAATTACATTAAGTGTAAATGAACTGACTAATCCATTGAAAAGGAAGAGATTGCAAGGATGAATAAAAAGCAAGATTCAACTATACGTAGTTTGCATATGATGCATTTTAAAGGTCCAAAGAAATTGAAAGTAAAAAGACAAGCCAAATAAATCTAAGAAAGCTGGTGTTCATACCATCATACAAGATACACTTCAAGTCAAGGAAAGTGATCAGAGTTAAAGAATAATATTTCTTTATTAATAAATGGTAATTTCATCATGAAGGCATAAAACAATCTAAATACCTATGGGACTAAAAAAGCTTTAGGTACCAGAAGCAAAAAATTAGAATTTAAAGGACAAATACACAAATCCATAATCATAGTTGAAGATTTTAACACCCTTCTCTGTAACTGATAGAATGAAACAAAACAAAACAAAAAAAATGAATAAGGGTTAAATGATTTGAACAATATTATCAGCCAACTTGATCTAACTGATACTTACAGGGTATCGCACTTAGTATTTGCAGAATACAAATACATAGTATTTTCAAATGTGTATGAAACAGTTACTTTATTAGTGAAAGTTCTCCAAAGGAACAGAACCAATAGGATAGATAGGTGGGTAAACGGGTAAACAGACAGACAGATAGATAGATAAGGATTTTAGTATAAGGTATCGGTTCACATGATTATGGAGGCTGAGAAGGCCCTGATCTGCTGTCTGTGAGCTGGTGACCCCATAAAAAAAGTGGTGTCCTTCAAAGACTTGAGAACCAGAGACCAATGTTATAAACTCTAGACTGAGGCTGAATGCCTAAGAATTATGAGCACCAAGGGCAGGAGAAGATCAATAACCCAGCTCAAGTGGTCACTTTCCTTTTTATTCTATTCAGGCGCTCAGTGGATTGGATGAGGTCCGTTCACCATGGGGAAGGCCATCTGCTTTACTCAGCTCACCAATTCAAATGCTACTCTCTTGTAGAAACACCCTCACAACATACCCACACAACATGATTCTAGATAACTTATATGTCAAAAAAGAAATCACAGGGAATTTAAAAAATACTTTCACCTGAGTTATTTAGGAACAAAAAAATGTCAAAGTCTGTTGGATACAGCTAAAGCAGTACTTAGAGGGAATTTTAAATATTTATATTTTCATTGGAGAAAAATAAGGTCTTAAAAGCTGAGGGGAAGAGCCAACTAAACCCAAAATGAGTAACAGAAAGGAAATACTTGAGAGCAGAAACCAATAAAATAGAAAACAGAGAAAATGAATAAAGTAAAAAATCCATTTTTTAAAAGATTAGTAACATTTAATCCCCTAGGTAGATTTATGAAGGGAAAAAAACTCACACAAATTACCAATATTAGGGATAAAAAGGAGACCTCACCAGAGGTCATATAGATATTAATAGAATAATAAAGGAATATTATACTTAACATCATGCCAATGAATTCAACAACTTAAAACAATTGGAAACATTGAAAAAACATGATATATTCAAAACTGAGGCAAGAAACTGACACAACAAAAAATCTGAATAGCCCTATATCTGTTAAAGAAATAGAACAGACAAAACTTTGGTAACAGAAACCAGGTCAGTCATTGCCTGTTGAGCCTGGTGCCTGTTAGAGGTCTTGAGAGAATTCTCTGGAATGATAGAAAAGTTCTTTACAGCCAATTTTTTGTGCTGGTTACAAGGATGTATCATTAGCATACTGATAACATTGTATTCTTAAGATGAGTACATTTCACTGTTATGTACATTTCACCTCAATTAAACATAAATAGGTTGTATCCACCAAACTACAACAGAAACATAAAAAAAATGAAACATTCTGAAATTTTAAATATACAATTTTTTAAATAATTGAAATTTAAAGTTCCATAAGATATGTTAGATAGTATAATGCCAAAATGATCCTATAGCCTTATCTGAAACATGTTTCCTCCTTTTTCCTTCTGAATTAAAGTTCTAGAGTTCAAACCCAACTGCATTTCTTTCTGCAATGAAAATAACTGGGCCAGTCCTGACTTCCTCGTGATTCTTTTGCAGTGTGATCTTTCTGGAACCACCAAGAAGATTTAAATTCTCCTTTTGTTCCTTTGCCCTCCAGTGTATTTCTGCCTTACAGCACCTATATACTGCATTCTTATTGTTTAAAAATAGTTACTGTCTTACCCTACACTATGAATTCTTTGAAGATAAGATTGTGCTTTTATCTCATTTCCCCAGTGCCTGGCATGATTCCAGGCTTAGTAGGTACTCAATAAATACTGATTGAGCAAATAGTCGAATGATATTCATATGGAGGTTCTTTGAGCCAGAATACACTATTGGTCTTGAAAAAAGTATCTAAACATTTTCCCTTTAAATAGGATTCCCTTCCTGTTACACGTTATCTAAGGAAACATATTCCATAAGTGTATTCCAGCACCCCAGAGGAAAAATAAAACTTCCAACAAATATTAGATAGGAGATATTGAATGAAATGCTCAAAAATGCTCCAGTCCAAGATTAAGTGAAAAAACAGAAAAGATAAAGGAAAACTATGAGATAAAATAAAATGGGGAAATGAGGCCATAGGTTTTAGATTATAAAAGAAAAGTTTACATACGGGAAGGAGCTCTTTCTAAACCACTTTCTAAAAGGTCAGATAGTATTCAAACTGTATGAAAAAAAATGTTATTTATCCTTTGAAACATTTATTTTAAAACAGCCTGTCTCATAATGGATAAATACATATGACCACATTGTGTTATACCAATTAACAATATAGCTTGCTAACTTCTGTAGCCATCCTGTGAGCTGCAGTGCTCTGGTTTGATTTCAAGTTAGGTGGGAGTGTACTCAAATATATATGAACTCCTAGAGATAAGATGTGTGATATACTATTAGACACAGTGAATAATGTTTAGCAAGAAAGCCTGTAAAACTTAAGAAGTCTCCAAATTAGCATCAGGAAGATGGAAGAAAAGTAACTTAGCAGTTAGAGATCTATGATCAAGAAAAGCAAAAACCTATTTGCAGGGCAGGAATAGAGGTGCAGACGGAGAGAAAGGACTTGTAGAAACAGCAGGGGAAGGAGGGGGGATTCAGAGAGCAGCACTGTCACATATACATGTGTAAAATAGCTAGCCAGTGGGAAGCAGCTGTATAGCACTGAGAGCTTGATGCTCTGCAGCGACCTAGAGGGGTGGGATGGGAGGGTGATAGGGAGGCTCAAGAGGGAGGGGATATATGTATACATATGACTGATTCACAATGCTGTTAGCAGACACTAACACAACATTGTAAACATATAAATAAATAAAAAGAAAAAAAGCAGGAAAGAAGGCTTTCCATTTATGGAGAACTAAGCAAGACTGCTTATCTCAAGATAGTGTCCTGGGAGATGGGAAAGTAGGATTAAACACCTGCAAGGCAAAGGGTTACAAGGCTTTTTGCAGAGTTTGGGGCTGGAGATGCTCTGATCTGAGTCAGAGGAGATGGGAGGTTTTGGTAGCAATCTGCCCTTTTACTTACAGATATTGACATAATGAGTGTGACAATGTTTTATGGCTGTTAGTATTCTCAATCAAAATAATCATAGATATATTTCCTGTCAAATTTCCATATAATATATATAGCAGATAAATAAGATCATGAGCTAGAGGCAAACTGCTTGGGTCCAAATCCTGCCTTCTCTGCTCATTCCTGGGTGAATTACTAAATCTCTTGGTGCCTCAGTCTTCTCCTCTCTAAAATGGGTATGCTAACACCTTGTCAAAGGGTCTTTCAAGGATTGAGTTAACGCATGTAAAATGCTTACAACAGCATCTGGCACATATGTTTAAGAAATAATACTATACGGTATTACTACAGAAGGGATAATCAAGTCCCTTCCTCTGAAGGAAGTGAGTACACAGAGGGGCTAGCGGAGGGAAACAGGAGTCAGAAAACACACACACACACACATCCTTCACACATACCAGAAACTCTAACAGCCTCACTCACACGTTATGGGACCTAACACCCTTAAATGGTTGCATGAGTAGTTTTCACCAAGCGATGGTTTGTGGCTGTAAACCCTGGAGTTTAAAATTTTTTCCTGGCAAGGCTTTATTTGGGCCCCTGCTGCAGCAGAGGAGAGTCAGAACAAACAACAGGTGCCCCTGCTTGTGGAAGGTAATAGTCATAAAAACAAAGCCAGGCCTAAACCCCCAAATCAGATGAAAACTTAGTCTGTCTTCATCATCTTTTGCTGCATGATCTTTGAAAGCAGGAAAACCCTGTTGCTTCTCCACTTAAATACCTGGTGAGGACACTGTCCTGCCCTGAAGTGTGCAGAGTCTAGTGGAGATGGTTCACACCATTTCCACACAACATACATGCTCTGACTGAGGTCTGTGCCCAGGGCCATGATGGTCTTTGATGGGAAGGACTCATTCCTGCCGGGGTGAGCAGGGAAGGTGATGGACCTGGGTTATAGAGAGTGAGTGGAAGTGAGCTGTGTAGATCAAGTCGTCATTCATTGGTTCAAAAGATATTTATTGAGGACCTATTATGTGTTGGATGATGGAGTTAGGTAGAGAGTAAGAGATTTACATGAGAATTCCCTGGTGGTCCAGTGTCTAAGACTCTGTGCTCCCAATGCAGGGGGCTCAGGTTCTATCCCTGACCAAGGAACTAGATCTGCAACTAAGAGTTCAAAGGCCGAAACTAAACAGCCAGCACGCCACAGTGAAGATCGAAGATCCTGAATGCTGCAGCTAAAACCCAGTGCAGCCAAAGAAAGAAAGAAACTTGTTTCCTACCATCTGCAAAGTAGACTAACAGACTGTTATCATACAGTGTGATAAGGGCTGTGGTAAGCAAGGAGATCAAGCCAGTCCATCCTAAAGGAAATCAGTCCTGAATATTCATTGGAAGGACTGATGTTAAAGCTGAAGCTCCAATACTTTGACCACCTGATGCGAAGAACTGACTCACTGGGAAAGACTCTGATGCTGGGAAAGATTAAAGGCAGGAGGAGAAGGGGATGACAGAGGATGAGATGGTTGATGGCATCACCGACTCGACAGACATGAGTTTGAGCAAGCTCCAGGAGATGGTGGTGGACAGGGAAGCCTGGTGTGCTGCAGTCCATGGGGTTGCAAAGAGTCGGAGATGACTGAGCGACTGAACTGAACTGAGCTGAAGCAGAGAGCTCATCCTGTCTGGAGATGCTATGGGGAAGATTCCCTTCCCAGAGGCAGTGACATCTAAGCTAGGAAGTGTACAAGAGATGTGGAAGGGGGGGTGTGGGCGGTGGAGAGGAAACAATTTCAGGGGGGAAGGTGTGTGCAGAAGTGGCAGGAGGGAGAAAGTCCAGCTGATCTGAAAGGCTGACAGGTGTGTTGAAGGACAGAGTACAGAGTTTGAGACAGGGGAGATAAGGCCAGAGAGGTGGGACAGGCCCAGGGCCTTATGGTCACGTTAAGGAGTTTGGCTCTGTCTTGAGAGAGATGAGAGGCTATGGAGGATTTCCAGCAGGATCTAAACGTGGTGATATCCCCATTGTATACAAGGATCAGTCTGCCTACAATTAAAAAAAATGAGCTCGGAGGGACCAAGACCAGGAGAAGGTTAACAATCATCAGCCAAATGAGAGATGATCCAACCCATGCCCATGGTAGTGACAGAATGTTAAGGATGCGGAGGGGAGGGGAATAAAAGCAAAAGAGGGCAGAGCCTGACTCTCAGATGTCTGCATAGGCAACTGCATGGATGAAGGTGGCATTGCCCCAGAGAGGGAACACTAGTTTAGAGGTAGGCAGAGCTCATTTCAGATGAGGTCAGAATGACAGTGCCTGAAGACATCTAAGTGGAAGAAATGGATACATGGAAGACTAGGAAAGAATGGCACCAAAAGGTAACCAGAGTGCTGGGCAGAGGAGAGACTGCTCAGGGAGAACCGTGGGAGGGGAGGACAAGTGGCCTCTGGCAGGGCTCTCGGGTGACTGGCAGTACAGCGGGAGCACTGTAAACAGAGAGGCTGGAAACGGGAACAGCAGCCTATTGGTACAGTAGGCACCGTGGTATATTCTGTCTGGGGATAAGACTTGAGAAACAGCTTCCACTAGTTGGTTAAAGAAAGTCATGAAGCTAGCTTCTAAGAAAGCCATTTTCTTCTCTTCCAGAGGTAAAGCTAGCATTTTGGATAACATCTAAATGAATTTGCATCCTATATGTAAACACTTCCAGGAATAAGGACCTCAAAGCGAGAGAATATAGCTACACTAATGCAAATTTATCAACAATATTAGAAAATCAGGAGTACAATGCTCTAAAGGGGAGGTGGAAGAGTTTTTGTATCTCATTCAACTCAGAATTCCAACACTCCAGTCTCAAAGTCTAACAGGCATCCCTTTTATGTCACATAGGAAGGAACATTTTCTTTCTGCAAGGAGAGTTTCATGTAGGACTCTGGGATAATGTTCTGGCTTGTTTTTAACAAATTTTAATACTGGAAATTTTTATGTAAAAAATAAAATGTTTCTGCCCTCACTGACAAAAGAACGTGACAATTTTAACTAATACATACTACTTTCTCCTGCACAGCCTGGCATTGGAATTTCATGTGATTTTCATATTTGAGATGAACAGCACCACCTAATGGCAACAAACCATATTCCGAAAGAGAGGAAGAGAACTAACATTGAAAAAACTAAAATAGGGCATCTGGTCCCATCACTTCATGGCACATAGATGGGAAACAGTGGGAGCAGTGACAGATTTTATTTTCTTGGGCTCCAAAGTCACTGTGGATGGTGACTGCAGCCATGAAATTAAAAGACGCTTGCTCCTTAGAAGAAAAGCTATGGAAAACCTAGACAGAATATTAAAAAGCAGAGACATCACTTTGCTGACAAAGATCTGTATAGTCAAAGTTTTTCCAGTAGTCATGTATGGTTGTGAGAGCTGGATCAAAAAGAGAGCTGAGCGCCAAATAATTGATGCTTTTAAATTGTGGTGCTGGAGAAGACTATTGAGAGGCCCTGGGACAGCAAGGAGACCAAACAAGTCAACCCTAAAGGAAATGAACCCTGAATATTCATTGGAAGGACAGATGCTGAAGCTGAAGCTCCAATACTTTGGCCACCTAATGTGAAGAGCCTACTTACTGGAAAAGACTTTAATACTGGGAAAGATTGAAGGCAGGAGAAGGGGGCAACAGAGGATGAATGGTTGGATGGCATCACTGACTCGATGGACATGAGTTTGAGCAGACTCCAGAGACAGTGAAGGACAGGGAAGCCTGGCATTCTGCAGTCCATGGGGTTGCAAAGAGTTGGAAATGATTTAGTGACTGAACAGCAACAACAAAATCATTAGAAACACCTTGGATGAAATAATATATTCAACTATGATGATTCTATTTAAAAAAAAAGAGAGATAAATTAGGAGTATCAATAGAAGGATTTTATCTTGATTTCTATAAGGCTAATGTGAGACTATTCTTCTGCATGGAAATAATTATTCCACACACTCTCCCTGGGGACATTATGGGTCTACTGAATGCATCTTGGACTCCAGAGAAGGAACCTTAAGCTGGCATCCACTGGTTCTGTTGGGGAAGCTGTAGCGTGTGGCATGACCCTTTGCCAGCCCAGCTCTGGAGTCAAAGGAATTTTCCATTGCTCACACATGCCATCCAGCTCTGGGGGCATAAGTGAGAGAAGGGATGGGAGGAGCATGGCTGTGCACCATCTTAGTCAAGCTTGCTACTCTAAGAACAATGCCTCCCAGACTGAGACTTGGGTGTGGGGCTCCCAAGAGAAATGAGTCACCTTCCCTTCTAGGTCACTAGCCTCTTCAAGGCTACGTCTCTTTGGTCTCAGTCTTTCTGAGGTGGTTTGAACCATAAGCTATAGAAATCTATAACTTCCTATAAGAATTGTTCTAAAATATCCTGCCCTAACTGAGAAGGGATTTAAACAATAAGGTGTGTTGTTTCACTCTTCCCTCATCACATTGAATATTCAAAATGACCAAAATTCCACTAAAATGTAATAACATGGAAAAGTGATATTTTATTGTGTAGTCTTTTCTACCTGCCTTTAAGTTCTTTGGGGAGTGAAGATCACATACTGCTTTATGTACAATCGCAAATGTTTCTTGAATTAACTTCCAGGCTTACAAGAATGCAAGGGGACTTCATAATGCAAAAGCCACAAAAAAGCAACAAGAGATCTAAACAAAAAAGTTAAAACATAAGTTATTTATGTAAGGTTTATTATGTTACGTGGCACTAGTGGTAAAGAACCCACTTGCCAATGCAGGAGACATAAGAGGTGCGGATTCGATCCCTGGGTTGGGAAGATCACCTGGAGAAGGGCATAGCAACCCACTCCAGTATTCTTGCCTGGAGAATCCCATGGACAGAGGAGTCTGGTCGCAAAGAGTTGGACATGACTGAAGAGACTTAACATGCACGCATGCATGTTAAGATCATTAGAAATGATGATTTTGCAAATTAGTGTCAGTACTAAACAATCACTTTCTTCGGTTTCTTCTTGGACTCAGATAAGATCCCAAAATATGTTGGAAAGGGAGAAGAGGGAAGAGATGTGATAAGGAATGGCTTGAGAAGAAATTTGAGAACTGTGGGTTAAGTGCCATGAAGACCAGGATATCACTTACCAGGCTTCACCACGTGCCAGGCACTGGATTTGGCATCTTGTGTGTGTTACTTCATGTTAGCCTTATCACCATTCTTGAAGATAGACGTTACTCTCCCATTTTTGAAGAGCAGGGGAAGAGAAAAGATATTTTGAAGCTTGGTTGTTTAGTTGCTAACATGTCCTACTCTTTGTGACCCCATGGACTGTAGCCCACCAGGTTCCTCTGGTCCATGGGATTTCCCAAGCAAGAATACTGGAGTGAGTTGCCATTTCCTTCTCTAAGGGATCTTCCTGACTCAGGGATCAACCTGTGTCTCCTGCTTGGTGGGCGGATTCTTTACCACTGAGTCACCGGGAAGCTCCCAAGTAAGGTATATTTATAACTAACTAAGTGGTTCTGTCCATTGTCTGGTCCAGGGGCTGGCAACAGCAGTTTCATCTGGTGCTTCTCCCAGGGGAGATATTTTTTAAAATCTCTTCCAATAATTGTGTTCAGCACAATGGTCTGAGAAACACTTTCTTGGATCTGGAGGAAGGTCTTTAGGGATATGCCATAGGGATATCTTTGATCTTTCTCTTTATTTCTTTTGAATTTTTTAAACTGTAAAACATTTTGTTGTTTCCTCTATTTATAAAAGCAAGCCATGCTCAGTAAATAATTTCCTGGGAGATACATACAAGAATTAAAAAATAAATAAAAAATTATTAGTAGTGTGGCCACTCAGAGATAAACACTGACATTTTTTTCATGCATCTCTCTCCAGGCCCTCTTCCACGTTTACATCAGTTCAGTTCAGCCGCTCAGTCGTGTCTGACTCTTTGCGACCCCATGGACAGCAGCACGCCAGGCTTCCCTGTCCATCATGTTTACATACACTCACACATATTTTAACAACAATAGAATCAAAAACACATACTATTGAATGAATTTTTTCAGTTTCTAGTATACTGTGGACACCTTTCCATGACAATAAAGAGATCTCCAACAACACACTGGAGTTCATCTTACCATCAAATAAATCTACACCTAGTGAACAAGTCATCACTGAGGCAAATCCAGTCTGCATTTTCAAGTAACTTCTTTTCAAAAAAATTCCTGATTTCATTATTTATTTATTTACTTATCATTTTTGGCTGTGCTGGATCTTCCTTGCTGTTAAGGCTTTCTCTAGTTGAGGCAAGTGGGGGCTACTCTCTACTTGTGGCGTGCGGGCTTCTCACTGCAGTGACTTCTCGTGTTGTGGAGCAGAGGCTCTAGGAGATATGGGCTCGGAGTTGCAGCTCCCTGGCTCTAGAGCACAGGCTCAACAGTAGCGGGGCACGGGCTGCATGTGGAATCTTGGCCGGACCAGGAATCAATCCCATGTTTCCCGCGTTGGCAGGTGGATTCTTATCCATTGTACTACCAGAGAAGCCCCCAGTCAGCATTTTGATTAGTGACTTGAACAAAGGATTAAAGGTTAGGGTTAAGGTTATTTTGATCAAATATTTAGATAACACAAAACTAGCCGAGATGGCTAATGCACTAAAGAAGCAGAATGTAAATCATCATAATAAATGCAGTTGTAACTCTAAACTGAAGTAAAACAACAAATATAAAACTTCAAGTCTGTGTAGTATCTCCCTGACTAATCCCCATATTTGGGGGAGTGGGGAGACTTCTGAAGAAGCAGGTGAAGACGGGGCAGGCAAATCAACCACCACCTCAGTCAGTATCAACAAACAAAGCATAGCAAGAGGAGTGGTACAACCCAAGCGATGAGAACGATAAATCTCAGTGCAAACTTATTACCTCAGAAGAGCTTGGTCACCCACTCTACGGACAGGCAGGTTCCAGGGCAGTTTCCCTGGTAAGATCTTCGTGGGAGAAATCCTGATATTCAGATCATGGGTGCTACCCAGAGGCTAGCTTTTCACAGCTTGCAAGGAGAAGGCTGACCGCTTTGTGTGCAGACAGAGACTGGGACCTGGCAAGATCACTGAGCCCGTTTTAAAAATCGAGCTAAGTAAAACTCTTAGAGAAGACTGATCGCCCACAGATCACTTCTAACAGAGAGCTCGGATCTTAGCGAACTCACTATGTTGGGAAATGAAGTGATTTGGTCTCCAAGATGAGTGTCTGTACATTGGATAGTGGGAACTCCGCCATTTCAACGTGGGGATGAGATGTCATCCCAGTTGAATGTAAGGACTGCCAGAGGTCATGGAGAAGGCAATGGCACCCCACTCCAGTACTCTTGCCTGGAAAATCCCATGGATGGAGGAACCTGGTAGGCTACAGTCCATGGGGTCACTGAGTCAGACACAACTGAGTGACTTCACTTTCACTTTTCACTTTCATGCATTGGAGAAGGAAATGGCAACCCACTCCAGTGTTCTTGCCTGGAGAATCCCAGGGACAGGGGAGCCTGGTGGGCTGCCATCTATGGGGTCGCACAGAGTCGGACACGACTGAAGCGACTTAGCAGCAGCAGCAGCAGCCAGAGGTCAACTGTGTGAACTTACAGGGGAAGGGCCAAATAGGGGTCATCCCCCTACTTCTGGAAGGAAGACCTAGAACCAGCACTTCACAAAGCTGTTTTCTGTTGCTGTCACCCTCCCTGTCCAGGCACTGGGGTGCTGTCCCTGGAATGGTCATTTGAGATGGGGTAAAGGGCCTACAGGTAGCCAGAAGTTTCTTCTTTGAGCCTTAGCTTGCAGGCACTGAAAGAAGGCAGGAGGCTTACCAGATCACAAGGCTGTGGTCAGTCAGGCCTTTGTCTTAACAGATTCTTTTTGCCAACCTGGGAAGTTAATAAAGATGAGTTTACCTTTGATTAATTTTACAATTTCCCACTTTTACTGTCCAATCATTAACAATTAAGTACACAGGGATCTTCACACATACTATTCTCACAGATATCTCTTTCAAAGGGTTATCACATGGCTCTGTGAGTAGATAAGAAAGATCCCTTGTTGGTAGTGTTTTAATTTCTCCTCATTGATTGGACCAAAGTCTATCACATTTTCCCTAAAGGCAATCATGTACTCTTCTCCTAATTTACTAGATGGTCTATCTAAAATGTATGTCACTTCCTTGCTCAAGAAATTCTAAGACTCCTGGGCCAGTGTTCTACACAAAGGGAACTATGGGCACAGCTATTCTACCATCAATCATTATTAAACTCTGTCAATCTAGTGGAGCAATCTAACAAGAAAAACCTGAGTGTTTGCTGCTTTTATTGTTTTTCTATAACCTTTGACTCTGAAGACTGTAATCAGTTGTAGACTGGGATATACAAGCTCAATATTGAGGCCCCAGGCCCATTTCCACCCTCACCTGAAAGGTTTATAAGGAATCCACACTTAATACTACTGTGTTTCAAAGTCAGCAATAACAGTCCATCCATGGATCAGACAACACCAATACCATGAACCAGAAAGGTATAATAGCCAGCTGACCCCGTTTTTTACTGTTGTTCAGTCACTAAGCCATGTCTGACTGTTTGCAACCCCACGAACTGCAGCACACCAGGTTTCCCTGTCCTTCACTAGTTATCTTTTATTATCACAAAGAAAAGCCAGTTGCTCTAAATGCAAAACCATCAACTTTCTAGTTTTACATAATTTTTAAACATACATAGACCCTTCTCAATATAAAAGGTAGATGTCCTGTGAGTAATTTATTGAGATTTGCTTATGGATAAAATGAGTGTTTGGTTATAAGAGATATAAGTTTTTCAAGCTAAAATCATTGAGGCTATACTTTGAATATCAACTTGTTAGAGCAAATGCCAAATTATTTCTTAAGGAGAATCTGGGCAACAACAGATGGTCTTTTCTTAGCCGACCTCCAGGTGGAGGTGCAGTGGCCTTCTGTCCACCATATGTGCTTATGAGTTACCTCCGATTTAATAAGAAGTTGTCAATCCCTCCCTAGCTTGCTTGATTATTAAAACACATGGCTCTGAGTTTAACTGGGGCTCTAGGAACTTACCATGATGTTTTTCATTTTTTAATTAAATAATTTTTGGCTGCACTGGGTCTTCATTGCTGCATGCGGACTTTCTCTAGTTACAGTGAATGGGGGCTACTGTCTAGTTGTGGTGCATGGGCTTCTCATTGCTGTGGCTTCTCTTGTTGCAGCACACAGGCTCTAGAGTGCTCAGGCTTCAGTAGTTGTGTCACATGGACCCAGTTGCCAGGCAGGATGTAGGATCTTCCCGGATCAGGGATCAAACCCGTGTCTCCTGCATTGGCAGGCAAATTCCAAACCACAGGACCACCAGGGAAGTCCAAAGTTACAGTGATGTTTAATCTTGGAACTCACAGCTGCTCCTTAACTATTGAAAACTTCGGAAAATGAATGATATTTATGAAAGACTACCTGAAGGACAGCAGTGCACCCATTATTTAAGATCAGTCATTTTCAAACTTCTTTTTTAACCAAAGAACCCTTGTTCAAATAATGTCTTTCTTAAAAGCCCAGGGTCAGAGAAATGGGATACAAAGGAGGGACGGAGAGCTTGGTTCCATCACTGATGGGCCCCTCAGGACATAGCCTGGGAACCACTGATAGATCTTCTAACACCATTCACAGACAGTGGGGAGAGAAGCACAGAATGGCACATGCAGACTGGATTGGGGCCTTCCTAGAATGGCTTCACGAAATTGTGCTTTAAACAAGAATCATCATATCTCACTCAGGCAGATGTTGTAAGAAACAGTGCTAGGAAACAAATGCAATAGTCACTGCAAGGTTGTTACAGATATTGTTTACCTGGTTTGTGACATCTTCTCTGGGAGAACCCCAAGGAGGAAATACTTCCTAGTCTTTAGACCAGAAATCATATTCTTCTGTGCTAATGCTTTTTTTCCCCCCATGGATGCAATGGTTGATCCCTTGCTCTTGGGGTTGGTCACTAGAAAGCTTCCAAAGCAAGCCTACAGACTACCCCCAGCAAGTCACACAATTTCACAGCAGGTACTGCATGAACCAACTTCTCCCTCAGCTCCACCTTGTTTTATAAAATATATTCCCTTAGGCTTCATTCTTCTGCTTTGAAGTACTTTGTGTATGTTGTTTTATTGCATATTTTAAAGCCACTTTGATATTTTTAAAAACATTACGTAAGAAAATTCTTATTAAGAACATCTTCCATGACCTCCCTGTTGGTCCAGTGGCTACCACTGTGAGCTCCCAATGCACAGAGCCCAGGTTGAATCCCTGGTCAGGGAACGAGATCCCATAAGCTGCAACCAAAAGGTAAGCACATGTCACAAAGAAGATCAAAGATCCTTATGCTGCAACTAAGACCTTACACAGCTAAATAAACAGATATTTAAAAAGAACATCTACCAACTCAAGCAATGGAAAGTGCCAAGGATGATGAATGTCTAAACTCAAAGAAGACCAAATCAGGAAACTAAGCAAGAATATTCTGGAAATAAAAATCCTGGCGCACACATGATAGCCATCTTCACTGTTCTTAAAGGGCAAGGAGTAAGATTATTCTGTATTCCTCTAGAGAAGGAACCTAGAATACATTATGGTCATTATCCAAAAAGCTGTCAAATCTTAGAACTAGACAAGTTCAGTTCAGTTACTCAGTCGTGTCCGACTCTTTGTGATCCCATGGACTGCAGCACACCAAGCTTTCCTGTCCTTCACCCACTCCTGGAGCTTGCTCAAACTCATGTGCGTCAAGTTGGTGATGCCATCCAATGGTCTCATCCTTTGTCGTCCCCTTCTCCTGCCTTCAGTCTTTCCCAGCATCAGGGTCTTTTCCAATGAGTCAGTTCTTCACATCAGGTGGCCAAAGTATTGGAGCTTCAGCTTCAGTATCAGTCCTTCCAATGAATATTCAGGATTGATTTCCTTTCGGATGGACTGGTTGGACCTCCTTGCAGTCCATGGGACTCTCAAGAGTCTTCTCCAACACTACAGTTCAAAGGCATCAATTCTTCAGTGCTCAGCTTTCTTTATAGTCCAACTCTCGCATCCATACATGACTACTGGAAAAACCATAGCTTTGGCTAGAAGGACCTTTGTTGGCAAAGTAATGTCTCTTCTAATAAGCTGTCTAGGTAGGTCATAGCTTTTTTCCAAGGAGTAAGCGTCTTTAAATTTCATAGCTGCAGTCACCATCTGCAGTGATTTTGGACCCCAAGAAAATAAAGTTTGTCTCTGTTTCCATTGTTTCCCCACCTATTTGCCATTAAGTGATGGGACTGGATGCCATGATCTTTATTTTTTTGAATGTTGAGTTTTAAGCCAACTTTTTCACTCTCCTCTTTCACTTTCATCAAGAGACTCTTTAGTTCCTCTTCTCTTTTTGCCATAAGGGTCGTATCATCTGCATATATGACATTATTGATATTTCTCCCTGCAATCTTGATTTCAGCTTGTGCTAGGGACTGCACAAATTGGTGAGTTCTTTGTCACAAGAAATGTTCAAACAAGGCTCAAATGTCCTCCTCGTTGAGGTTCCAAAGGTGTGGTAGACAGCCTTTGAGTTCTTAGCCAGACCACACCCTCTCCTTTAGAAGAGTCACTTCAACTTTTACTGAAGAGGTGGACACAGGCAGCCATGTATCTATCTTGGGACTTTCCCCCACTTCTGCCACAACAGATTGGACCAGGGCTGGAGCAATGACCCAAGCTGGAGTCTCCTTGAACTAAAAAATATAAGTGGCAAAGTCAGGAGGAGCTAAAAGATGATCCATCACCCATGTATACATCAGAGTTGTGGCAACCCAAAGCATGCAAAGTCCAGATCTGGAGAAGCAAACTTGCTGGGGAGAGTCCCTACTGAAGTCAGGGAGAAGCAGGGGCAAGAAACAGTATAGAGAGAGGGTAGAAGCCTGATGACTTTCTCCTCCTATAAGAGCCAGATGCATTTCCCTCAGTTGCTCCCATGACATTACTCATGTCTGAACAACAGCCAGCCATTGCCGAAGCTGTTTCTTGCATTGCAGAAATCCCTGACTACAATCAAAATGAATCCCCAGATGGATTGTGAGGCTAGATTAGTGGCCCCAAATGATCTCACATTGCTCTGAGTAAACTTCCTGGGTGCCAGCCCCTGGGGCTTATGATTTAGTGGCAAGAATCAGATTCTAAGAAATGTGTATTTTTTAATACCATCTCCTTCCCCCAATGATTTTGCTACTTGGCCTGTATGGGAACCACTGGATCAGGCATCATATAGGGTCTTGGTCCCTTTAAGATTCCCAAACTTTGGTTTAGAAGTTGACACGATGCAGCTATCCTCACAGCATCCTTCCTACTAAAAGAAAACTAAAAATTTTAGACACAACCACTTTCAAATTCACATTTCAGAGATAAAGGCCTCTGTTATCCTCCAAGGGTAATACAATCTTCAGATTGAATATTAACAAGGCGTATCGATCAGCACACATGACAAGTACAGGTTCCCAGCTTCTGGGCCAAGGTATTTAAATATTTATATCAGTGACCTAGATAGTGAAATTAGAAGTATATTTCTTCAGTTCATCGATGCTATCAAAGATCGTCAAGCACCTCTTTCTTTAGCACTTCAGTTTTACTAAGATGAGCCCTCCCTTCTCACATTATGGGTGTTAGAACACAGGGCTTTGCCCTCATGTGGCAACCGACATCTGCTTTATTCAATTTCAAAGCTGATAACTTTTTGAAAAAAATTTTAAGTGTTTAACTATTCACTCCCGATTCAGTCAGGAATTCCTAAGTTTCAAATAGATATTGCCAGGACTTCCCTGGTGGCCCAGTGGCTAACTCTGTGCTCCCAATGCAGGGAACCTGGGTTCGATCCCTGGTCAGGGAACTACACGCCACACACTATAATGAAGATCAAAGACCCTGAGTGCTGCAACTAAGACCCAGCACAGTTAAATAAATTAATTAATAATTCAAAACACAAATAGATATCATGACTGTGTGAAATGGAAAGCCAGAGCATATATCACACCCAGGTGAGGGTGCCCTCTAGCCTCAACAGACAGGTTGGTTCCTTAGACACTGCTCTGCCCATGTCCCCTCTCTCTTCCCATCCTCACCCTCCTGTATGCCCATCTCACCTTTCACAGTGCATAGCCCAATTCAGTTATGATTATACTCTTTCTTATTTCTAGTTACAAAGCTCTTCCTTCCCCTCTATCTCAATTCTGTCACCCAACTTGTCCTCCTGATATTTTGGGTGTTTCTCTCCTCTGCCAACTCACCAAGTACAACTCCTGCAACCAAACTTTATGCACAGTGTCCAAGTCCAATCCCATCACTGCTGGTTTGTCCAGCCTTTAACCTGGCCATCCCACACCCAATGCCTGTGCTACCTGAGACCTATTGTCACCTATCCTGGTCCCATTGTTTATTTTATATTGCCCCCTGCAGCTCAGCTCACCCAATTCTTCTTACACATGACCTCCACTGTTTTTTCAGGAAGTTAATGACTAAAAATCCCAACACACCACAGCAAAGAGTGGGAAGAATTCCTGTCTTGTCTGCCTTCAGTGCTTGCAGTACTGATTCACTCAAGTTTCTCTATATCTTCCACTAGGTGGTACCACCCCATAATTTTTGAAACAGGAAGTCTGCTGAATACAGTTCTTAATGAAAAATGAAGTCCAGGCACAGTGGATTTTTTTCAAACTTTTCTGAACACATGCTGTAATTTTATGAAGCAATTTAATTTGATTCCTTTTAAATAAAAGCTTCCCCATGGGCAGAGTAATAGGCAGCAATCTTGAGCAGTATAAACTTATATAAGGGAATGCCAATTAAAAACCCTTGGCTCTATTATGGTAAGATAAATAGTCATGAATTAAATGAAATAAATGCAAAACCTGAGTACAGTCAGACAAGTGAAGTTATTTTTACTTGAGCAAGAGAAATAGACATGCTGAACAAAAGTTGGCTTTAAAATGAAAGCTTTTGTTAAACAAAAATAAGGCAACTCAGATGTTCTGAGACTTGGCACAAATGGAACAGAATTCTCTTATCTTTGGGCTATTAAAGACTTGCAATGCTAAAAATCGGTTCAAGTCTTTGGGGTTTTTTTAAGAGGAAGTATGCCCAGATATTACACTGTAGTGACTGAAAATGCAGGATGCCTGGAATTTAGACTTTCCAATCTCCCATTTACCTCTATAAAAACTTGGCCAGCCTCCATTTCCTTAGCCTAAATCTTAGTTCTGCATCAGTTTGATGGCTTTAATAATAAGACCAACCAACTAGGTTTCGGGTGTGAATTACATGAGCTACTGCATATGAAGTGCCTACAGAGTGACTGGCCCACAGTAGGTACTCAAGAAAGGCTATTTAATCAGTGAGTCAGTGCAGTGTACGGAAGACCTCTTAGGAAGGCTAAGACCAGATATTTTTGCATTGAAAATGATATTTACTATCATTTTGGCAAACACACTCATACAGATAAGTAATCAGGAGACCAGAGAAGTTAAGCAATTTGACAAAGGTCACATAGCTATTTCTTGATAAACTTTAGAACAGAACTTGGACTTCCTCAATGTCAGGCAATTTTCTTTCTCCTATCCTATATGGCTTCTCCTAGTATCTGATCGTTTATTCACACAGATTGAGTACATTCTGGGGCTAACAACTGGTTTTGTCAGCAAAGTTTTGGTGAATGTAGCTAAGCAAACATTGTTGCAGCAATGTCAAAGACTCCAGCAGTATGTATCTTTAATAGGTTTGACTTTTAAGCCCCTGTCCTACTTTCAGAAATTTACCCTTAGGAAATAATATAAAATGAAAAGTTATATGCAAAAAGATGTTTGCTATCATATTCTTTGGAATACTGAAAAAATAAAAATAATCTACATGCCCAACAATAGGAAAGTAGTTTAATACGGCAGAAGCAAGTATTCTGGAACCATTTAAAAATTATGAAGACCACAAAGAAACAGAAAATATTTACTTTATTCATCTCATTCCATAAGGAGGTAATTTAACACATAGATTCGGAGAAGGCAATGGCAACCCACTCCAGTACTCTTGCCTGGAAAATCCCATGGACGGAGGAGCCTGGTAGGCTGCAGTCCACAGGGTCGCTAAGAGTCGGGCACAACTGAGCGACTTCACTTTCACTTTTCACTTTCATGCATTGGAGAAGGAAATGGCAACACACTCCAGTGTTCTTGCCTGGAGAATCCCAGGGACGGCGGAGCCTGGTGGGCTGCTGTCTATGGGGTTGCACAGAGTCTGACACGACTGAAGCAACTTAGCAGCAGTAACACATAGAATGATTACGTATTTTTGTAATTAAAATCAATTAAATAATTATATGGATAAATCCAGAAAATAAAAGAAAAAATAAAGTGATTTTAGGAGTACTGGAATTGGAAATGACTTTTTCTTTCACTTTGAGTTCTCTTCATGATAAAGAGATGCAATAAAGACTTGTTTAGAATGAACTTTCTTTATTGGGACTGGGAAAGATTTACATGATCCAAGTATCCTTTAATGCATCATGATAACATATAGCCAAATGAAAGACAGGTCAGACCCCTCACCATACACTGAACTGAGGGACACAGCAATGTATACCCATCCCTGACCTCTCAGAATTTACAAGCTGGTAGAGAAGACATGACATATATCTCTGGATCTTGATACTGCTCCACCTACAAAACCTTTAACATCTCATCTCAAACCAGGGCTGTTCCCCTCCCAGCTTTCATGCCACCTGCTTATTAACATCATTAGAACTGCCAGTCTGCTGGTCCCTATGCTCTCTTTTGTTCCCACAGCTTTGTTTCATTTTTCTTTGCTATTCTGCTTAAAGACTAAGGCATATCACTTTAGCTGCCCTGTCCGCAATAAACTGCAATATCTTAGACCTTTATTTCTAATTCATCTGAGCTGAAAGCCCCCATGAGCTGGATGTGCTCCCTTGTCTTTGCCCAGCCTGGGTTGCAGGACTTCCCTAGATGAAGCCACCCAACATCCCTTCATATACCCCTGGCCAGTTTCCTCTCCCACTCCTGGTGGTCCTGCCTAGTTTCAGGCTCTCCCTTCTCTCCCCAATTTCTGTACTTTACTACACAGAAATTCTTAGATGAGAAATTGCTTCCCTTGAGCCAAGCCCAAAGTCTAGCTGCATTCTGCATCTATCCTTACTCCCTGCCTTCGTTTCAGAGGTGACCTGATTCTGCACCTTCTCTCGAACCCAGCACCTCCTATTTCCACTTTTGTACCACCCATGAACTTGTTGCCCCTCTCTTCAACTTTGCCTAAACTATGATCTTCTTCTTTCAAACCCTTTTCCCCTCCAACTCTTGCTGTCATCTATAAAGAAGCCTTTCCCTTGAGATGGATACATACTCTTCTAAATGATTACCACTTGCCTTTCTCCTCCCCTTCTCCGTACTTCTAAAAGGAGTTGTCCTACCTTGGCTGTCTCCAAGTCCTCTTTGCCTCATCTGAGATAACCTGACTCCTCCCACTCTACCACCCAGTTTTAGTTTAGTTTTAGTTTAGTTTCAGTTCCCACAGAAACTAAATCCAAAGGTGCCTTTTCATTTCATATTTCACTAGAAACCCTCAGCTGTGTTTCACCCTGTTAACCATTCCTTGTCTTGAAATATTCTCTTCTTTTAACTTTTGGGACACTCCATTGTGACCTTAGTTATTGGATAGTTATTTGAGTGAATAAACGAATGTCGCCTGGGGAGGGGAGAGCTAGTAAGGCTCTCAGTTCAACAGGAGGGCTCACACTTCTGGGGGGTGGTGGCAGGGAAGCTGTTAGATTTAAAATCCACTAGATTAAGTTTCAGGGACTGAATTCCTTCCTAGAGGCTAGTTTTATGGACTCTATGTCAAGCCAACTGATGACTCAATGATAACAGTGGTGGATGGAACCCATAGAAACGATACAGAGAACTGTTTATTCTCTTATCTCATTGAAGGGTAGGTGTAGTGGAGACTGGATCACACTATAGGAACTTGTGGACAACGCTGGGATTTCCTCTCTTGAAGATGATCAGGAGTGAGGGAAGTGTAATTCAAGTCAGCTGGGTCTCCCTCAGTCTTCTCTAACAGCTAAAGCTTCCAAACTGCATTCATTCTATTCAATAAGACAGAGTGAATTTTCCATTATTAAAAGATTACTTTTTAATTTTAGTATCATTCTTGTAAAATATTATCTGGTACTTAAGTATATGCTGTCTCTTATCTATTTTGATTCTTATTCTTAAGTAATATGTCTTCTATTAGACTGCAAAAGTCCTTGATGTCAAGGGTCCTTTTTAGGCTAATTGTCTTTTGTCTTCTACATTCCTTAACATAATAAGAGTGACACTTGAAAAATGCTAAAAGCAAAAGTCCCAATTAAAGACCTAAATGTTAGATCGGACACTATAAAACTCTTAGAGGAAAACATAGGTAGAACAGTCTCTGACATAAACCACAGCAAAATCTTTTTTAATCCATTTCCCAGAATAATAAAGTAATAAAAGTATAATATTACACTTCAAAGTAATAAAATAAAAGTAAAAATAAACAAATGAGACTGACTTAAACTCAAAAGCTTTTGCACAGCAAGAAAAAGTGAAAGTTGCTCAGTCGTGTCTGACTCTTTCCCATGGACTATATAGTCCATGGAATTCTCCAGGCCAGATTACTGGAGTAGGTGCCCTTTTCCTTCTCCAGGGGATGTTTCCAACCCAGGGATCGAATCCAGGTCTCCTGCATTGCAGGTGGATTCTTTACCAGCTGAGCCACAAGGGAAGCCCAAGAATACTGGAGTGGGTAGACTATCCCTTCTCCAGTGGATCTTTCCAACCCAGGAATCAAACCAGTGTCTCCAGCATCGCAGGCAGATTCTTTACCAACTGAGCTATCAGGGAAACAAAACAAAACGACAGCCCACAGATTGGGAGTAAGTACTTGCAAATGATGTGACTGATAAGAGGATTAGTCTCTGAAATTTACAAACAGCTTATGACACTTAATAGCATCGAAACAAACATCTCACTCAAAAAATGGGCAGAAGACCCAAATAGACAGTTCTCTAAAGAGGATGTACAGATGGCCAATAGGCACATGAAAAGATGTTCAAAATCACTACTTATTTGAGAAATGCAAATCAAAGCTACAATGAGATATCACCTCATACCAGTTAGAGTGGCCACCATCAAAAAATCCACAAACCCCAAATGCTGGAGAGGGTGTGGAGAGAAGGGAACCCTCCTACACTGTTGGTGGGAATGTAAATTGGTACAGTCACTATGGAGAACAGTATGTAGGTTCCTTAAAAACTAAAAATAGAGCCACCATACCACCCTGCAATCCCACTCCTGAGCATGTATCCAGAGAAAAGCATGGCCTGAAAAGATACATACACCCCAATGTTCATTGCACACGTTTACAATGATTGAGACATGGAAGCAACCTCAACGTCCATCGACAGAGGAATGGATAAAGAAGACATGGTATATAAATACAGTGGAATATTACTCAGCCATTAAAAAGAATGAAATAAGGCCACTTGCGGCAACATGGATGGACTTAGTGTCATACTAAGTGAGAGTATCATACTAAGTGAAGCAAGTCAAACAGAAGGAGAACTATCATATAAACATCCTTTATATGTGGAATCTAAAAAGAAATGATACAAATGAACTTATAAAACAGAAAGAGACTCACAGAAAACGAACTCACGGTTGCAGGGGGGAAGGGATAGTTAGGGACTTTGGAAAGGTCATGTACATACTGCTATATTTAAAATGGATAACCAACAAAAACCTATTGTATAGCACACAGAACTCCGTTCAATGTTATGTGCCAGCCTGGATGGGATGGGGTTTGGGAGAGAAGGGATACATGTATATGTATGACTGAGTTCCCTTCACTGTTCACCTGAAACTATCACAACATTGTTAACTGGCTATACTCCAATACAAAATATTTTTGGAGTTAAGAAAAATAAACAGAGAAGAAAAAAAAAGAAATATACAAACAAAAAAAAAATCCTTTTGTTTAATTTAGCAAGTATTTTAACTTTCCAAATTTCAGTTGACTCCAGAATGCGATATATTATTCTAGGTGCAAAACCGTAATATAGAAAATACTTAAGTTATTTGCATTTTATGAGCGGGAAGAGAGGCAAAAACACCTCAATACCTAAGAAGGATTTAGCACAAAGTTGAAATGGCCTGACACCTTCTTGTGTATATTGTACCAACCTAGATATAAAAGCTGGAATCCCAAGCAATGTTCAGAACTAATTTGGGTTTTCTTTGCAGTAAGTCCTACAAATCCTTGTAGTTTACCTCCTTAGGCCAAAAGTCGTAACATCCTTGACTGTGGATAGCAGCTAGGTCTTTTGGGACTTTGGATTAGGCTTTTTTTTCCAGTCATGCAAATAATCTGAAAAGAGAAAGAAATTACATGTAGTCCAGTGCGTTTTTCTGTTTGTGTTTCTCCACCAGCTAGAGATATTTAAAGGCTCTGAACCTCTTACATCTTTAATCCTCTTTCTTAAGTGTCATTTTATTTTTAGAGAACTTTCCACTTTTTTTAGTTCTACAGCCAGATTGGGGCACCTAGCTGGAAAACCATTTTCCCTTAAAAAAAAAAAAAAAAAAAAAGGCTAGAATTTGAATGCAGGCATGGAATTCCAAACAGATTTACTACAGTGCAATTCTTCAGACATTAATATTTATCGCTGAAAGTTGACTGAAAAGGGTCCTGAAATTAACCTACAAAGACAAGAGGCTCTAGAGACACTTTTCCCGCCTTTTAGGTAAAAGAGGATTAATAACCTGAAATCTTCAAGGCTCCAGGACGCACGATACAATCCCTCAGTGGAACTTGGTGCTAGAAGCTGCAGCTTCTACGATTTTGGGCAAGGCTGGCCCAGGCACTCTGGTCACAGAGAAAGCGGAAGGGAAGAAGTACCGGAGCAAGGCAGAAGCCACTCAGAAGCACCCTGGGGCCGCCACTCACCTCGAGGAGGAGGAGCTGGCGTCCAGATCCACCTGGATCGAGAGGACAAGAGAACCCTGGGTCCGCCAGGTGAGGGAAGGGAACGCCCGCCCTACTCACCCCAGAAGAGGCGGGGCGCGGCTCGCGATTACCCGCAGGGGCGGAGCCGGTCGAGCACCTGGGCCGAGGCGGAATTGAGGGAAACCAGTCTCCACCAGAAGAACCTGGTACTAAGACTCACCTGTGCGGGGGCTTGAGGCCGGGCCGGGGCCAGAACTCACCCGAGTGGGCGGAAACCTGCCCCTGGAGTAGCCCCAGGCTCGCCCAGCGCGGAGGGCGAGGCACCCTCCCCCGGGCCGCAGCACCCGAGCGCCCCTCCGTGGGTCCGCGCGGCGCCATGACCTGGAGCGCCACCGCCCGGGGCGCCCACCAGCCGGACAACACCGCGTTCACGCAGCAGCGCCTCCCCGCCTGGCACCCGCTGCTGTCGGCCAGCATCGCGCTGCCGCTCTTCTTCTGCGCCGGCCTGGCCTTCATCGGCCTGGGCCTGGGCCTCTACTACTCCTCCAACGGCATCAAGGAGCTCGCGTACGACTACACCGGCGACCCGGGTACCGGCAACTGCTCCGCGTGCGCCACGGCCGGCCAGGGCCGCGCACCGCCGCCCGCCTGCTGGTGCGCCTGGTACTTCTCGCTGCCCGAGCTCTTCCAGGGCCCCGTGTTCCTCTACTACGAGCTGACCAACTTCTACCAGAACAACCGGCGCTACGGCGTGTCCCGCGACGACTCGCAGCTGAGCGGGCTGCCGAGCTCGCTGCGCCATCCGATCAACGAGTGCGCCCCCTACCAGTACAGCGCCGCCGGCCTGCCCATCGCGCCCTGCGGCGCCATCGCCAACAGCCTCTTCAACGACTCCTTCTCGCTGTGGCACCAGCGCCAGCCCAACGGGCCCTACGTCGAGGTGCCGCTCGACCGCACCGGCATCGCCTGGTGGACCGACTACCACGTCAAGTTCCGCAACCCGCCGCTGGTGAACGGCAGCCTGGCGCTGGCCTTCCAGGGCACCGCTCCCCCGCCCAACTGGCACGAGCCGGTCTACGAGCTGAGCCCCGACCCCAACAACACCGGCTTCATCAACCAGGACTTCGTGGTATGGATGCGCATCGCTGCGCTGCCCACGTTCCGCAAGCTGTACGCGCGCATCCGCCAGGGCAACTACTCGGCCGGGCTGCCGCGGGGCGCCTACCGCGTCAACATCACCTACAACTACCCGGTGCGCGCCTTCAGCGGCCACAAACGCCTCATCTTCAGCAGCATCTCGTGGATGGGCGGCAAGAATCCGTTCCTGGGCATCGCCTACCTGCTGGTCGGCTCCCTCTGCATCCTCATGGGCTTTGTCATGCTGTTCGTCTACATTCGCTACCAGGACCAGAGTGACGACGAGGAGGACGACGAGTGATTCCTGCTCTCAAAGTACCCTTTCTGCTCCTTGCCAAAACTCCTGCAAACTTCTTTAGGCTTCTCTCTCTCCACTGTCACCCAATTCCAACTTCGCCTCGCTTTGCCTCCTATTGTGGATGAGGGGACCAGAGAGAGAGAGAAATTAACACCTGATCAGGGGCTTCCAGTCTCTTTTAGGGTGTTTGAACTGCTAGAGCGAGACATTCCTACAAATTTTCCCCATCTCTTTCACGAGTGGACACGTTAGGTTCTTTGAGAGAGGAATGGACGCTTGCTTGCTGCTGCTGCTGCTGCTAAGTCGCTTCAGTTGTGTCCGACTCTGTGCGACCCCATAGACGGCAGCTCACCAGGCTCCACCGTTCCTAGGATTCTCCAGGCAAGAACACTGGAGTGGGTTGCCATTTCCTTCTCCAGTGCATGAAAGGGAAAAGTGAAAGTGAAGTCGCTCAGTCGTGTCCGACTCTTCGCGACCCCATGGACTGTAGACTACCAGGCTCCTCCGTCCATGGGATTTTCCAGGGAAGAGTACTGGAGTGCGGTGCCATTGCCTTCTCCGGGACGCTTGCTTAGACACTCTTATTCAACCCCTATCTGATGAAGAGACAGACCTGTAGATGTTAAAGAACTTCGAGATCTAACAGCTACTCATTGGCTCTTGGTTCTGATTCTGACTCTGAATCTAGAGCTTTAACCACTGTAGTACAGTGGTTTTCTTTTCTTGGGGGTTGGGGTAAGTGTAGAGAGTGAAGCCCACAAATAACCAGCAGAGGCATGGAGAATTGGAGGAGAAATCACTGTTTTAAAATGTAGATAGATTAGAAGGCCCCATCCCCAGAAATTCTGACACTATAATAAGGCTTTGGTGAGACCCTGGAAGCTGCAGTTTTAACAAACCCTTCTGGAGATTCCTCCTGTATTCCCTCAAGTTCGGGAATCAGTGCCCTGAACCAGGGAGCAAGTAGGATACTGTTCTCCTCATATGTCTGAGGCTAGGCATGACTCCATCACTGCCCGTCCAGTTTTTCAGGTGGTCATTTTTTCCCAGGGGCAGTGGCAAGCATAATGTTCCAAGTTTGGTCTCACTCCTCCTTGAACATAGAAAGCTCTCTGTAATGTGCAAAGTAAGTGAAAACAACTAGTTGGCATACAGATTTGCAGAGCAGGGTTTGTAACAATTCATTTGATATTTTAGTGCAAGAAATTAAAAAAAAATTTTTTTGCCAGGTACTGTGTAGAAACTTGAAAATGTCAGGTCAGTTTGTACAGTTCAGTGGGAAGGTTTTAACCTTAGAATCAGATAGCTGGAGGGGACCTTAGAGGGAAAATGTTTTTCCTAAATTCATATCGTGACTCAGTCTTCTTTGTCATCTAAATGATTTTTTATGCTTAGTGACTTTTTTATGCTTATGTTCTTCATACCTTTTCCCTTGTGTCTAAAAAAAAATTAATGTTCTCAAATGAACCATGTTTTTAATAATATGTTGAAGTGAATGCCAAGAAATTAGTCTTTTGTAAACTAGACTCTTAAAAATTATTTGAACCATTGAGATAATGTTAAACTTTGACTACTCGAATATCATTCTAATATATTGATATATACAGTTACTGTAAGAAAATAGAATTTTAGAAAACTCTTTTATGGCAAAAGAACTTTAAAAAGTGAGATCATCTGCACAAGTTTATTTGCTGAAAGCAAACAGTTATTTGGTGTTCTGTCAGAACTCTTAGTGCCTGTTCTCTATTACGGCTACTTTCCAGTTTTTGCTCATGCCTATAAGGCAGGGCAATAATTTGAAGTTTTGTTTGTTTGTTTTTTACTGAGTAGTCACAGAAATATTGAATTGTACTGAATAATTTATATTAATTTTATTTTATTCTTCTGGTTCTTTGAAAAATAATAGACATAGACAGCATGCATGTTCACTGACATCTGTCAGATCTTCTGGAACAGTTGTGACTTAAGAGATTCTGTCCCAGTATTTACATAAACCAAAAAATATTTTATAATCCCAGTATGTTGGCTTCCCAACTCCTGAGTATGACACAATTTTACTGTCAGATTGTGTAGTGTGATTTGAGCCTGTGGATATATGATCATATGTATATAGAGTAATTTTTATTTATCATGAATTTTTGATCAAGCAGCTGCTTCTTTATAATTTACCACATTTTTTTACTACTTAATTGAGAAGAACCATGTATATTACTATCATTTTTACAATATTCATTTTATTGCTATAAAATTTTAAATGAGTCTACAAAATTAAAGGTATTCTGATTAAATCAATGAATATGGTTCCAGGCCCTCTTCTCTGGGTTTTTGAAAGAGAATAAAGGTTATATTTGTGTTGCCTTTGTTATCACATTTGCTTAATCCTTTTGAACTATGATCTTAAAGCCACAAACGTTAAAAAAGTTACCAGCTACCATCCACTTTGCTCATTTGTTATTAGCAGATTTATACTGCAGCAAGAAAATCATCTTTCAGAATAAAGCTCAAATGAACTCAATCTTTCAGTGTTAACTTCCTAACACAGAATTTGAACTTATATCAATATCAACATGTAGTGTGAATCAGACAATCCTTGACTGTTGTTTAAATTTGGTAAAATGTGGTCAATTTTTAATAATATTTAGTATTAAAAGTTACTAAAGAATGTGACTGCAGCAATCTTACTTCTCCATTTCTGCATTTTACCCAAATTCTAAATTACAATTATTCATTGGGTATTTTGGACTACAAAACTTCAGAAACTTTAAAAACAAAAAATGAAACATTTTCCTGCACTGTAGCATTTTGTTTAGTATCTCTGGATTCTAGCTGGGTTTGAATTCTCATGTTGTCCAGTAAATGCTTCCTAGCTAGAGCTGTGTCGTCTGGAATGAGACCGAAAAGTGAACCTCAACAATTGGACTGGAAATGTGCTTTGATCTTCTTTGCAAAGTAAACCACAAACAAAAGAGAAACTAATGTGGTTGGCGGGAACTCCCAATACAGAATAATGTAACAAGAAAGACTTTCCAAGAATCTCTAGAATCAAATCAACAATTCAAGGACTAGACAGTTGTTTCAAATCAAAGACAGAATAACAGTCTGAGATTTTCTTTAGTAATAAGTACCACTTCACACTATATAACCACAACCCTTTCTTCATCATGGTGTCTATGCCCTCTTCTTGTCATTGGGGATCTCAACAGTCTTGAGTAAATTCTCAGAGTTATTGGTAGAGCTGCAATGTAATCAATTCCTTATATGCCCCTGGGTATATCAGTTACTGTGTACAAGTAACTGTAATAATAGTAAATGCTCTCTTCCTTTATTTTCATCAGGCATTTCTTTGCACCCTAGATTTTTTCCCACAGCTAAAACATAGCTGACCGATTTAGATGACAAAATTTTTTAACTTCAATTTTTTCCCCCAGGAGAATTTCTCATAATTTCCCTCCAATAAAAGCAGTCACATAACATGTCATTAAGAAAGTCATTCAGTGAATCTAGCTGAAATATGTTAAGTTCCCAGAGAGATTTTACCCGAGTAGTATTTTTGTGTAAAGAATTTGCAAAAATTATAAACAGTTGTTGACTCACTGTATGCTACCATCTCCCATGGTTCCTTTGATAAGACTAATGATGTGTATTCAGGGAAAAATACTTCCCCACTGGTTTGCCACCTGGTATTATAATTCTCACTGTTAGTGGTAATCATGTAAATTAGTTCACCACAGCAAGGTGGCATTTCTTTCTTTATGCACTTGGCTGAGCAGCTCAGCATAGCACAATGAAGACCCCGAGGCAGTGAAACCTAACATAGACTGGGGGTGTGGAGGAAGAGGAGAAAAGAAAGAAAAAAAGGTGTAGTTTGGAGCATGAAGCAGGGTGTCCAGAAGGGGGGACTTGGCTGTGACTGGAACCCACTGCAGAGGGCAGAGCCTACCAGTGACCTCACTGATGACAAACCTTGGAGAAATTCAGTAAGTGGATGGTAGCTCACCTCCTTCTGAACCTCTCAGCTTGTCTTTTTGATGAGTTTCAGTGTGATTTATCTTTTTTCCTTAGAAGCAAAAAATATTACTGTCAAGAACCTCCTCTAATAGCCTTTCTCTCCACATTGAGTTCCTAACTGAATTCCTGTTAAAGTGGCTGAAACCTTACATTACTGATGAAAACTGTAAATGATGTGTCATTAATTATGATACTTTGTTCTTCTAAAAGGCCTTTGTTCTCAAAGTCCAAGGTGCTTAACACTATTATACAGTTTCATTAATTTTAACCATTAAAATGCATGAGGTTTTAGAAAGTCATCAAGACTGATGACTCAGTCATCACAAAATTTGCTCAATTTTGTTCAAAAGTCAATGAAAGCAGTGTTCTACGACAAAAGCACAGCCTCTGGATGAGGCAGTCATAGTCATTTCAATGGGGGCACTTGAATATTCTCAAAGGAAGACTTGATGAAGTCTTGCTATGATTTTAATAAGTTAAAGACATATTCCATTTTTGTTAAAGAATCCAAAATGAGAGCTCCATCACTTCTTACTCATAGTAAATGACAGAATGTTGTTGTTGTTTAGTTGCTAAATTGTCTCCGGCTCTTTTGCAACCCCATGGACTATAGCCTGCCAGATTCCACTGTCCGTGGGATTTCCCAGGCAGGAATACTAGAGTGGGGTGCCATTTCCTTCTCCAGGAGATCTTCCTGATCCAGGGATAGAACCCGCATCTCCTGCATTGCAGGCAGGAGCCACCAGAGAATTCTTTACCACTGGGCCACCAGAAAAGCTCAAATGACAAAATGTGAAAGTGTGTAGAAGTGTTAGTTGTATCTGACTCTTTGAGACCCCATGGACTATAGCCCACCAGGCTCCTCTGTCCATGGACTTCTCCAGACAAGAATACTGGAGTGGGTAGCTATTGCCTTCTCCAGGGGGGGATCTTCCTGACCTAGGGTCGAACCCGGGTCTCCTGCATTGCAGGCAGATTCCTTATCATTGGAGCCATGAGGGAAGCCCAAATGACAGAATGGAAAACACTTTTACTCTTTCCTTTTTGTTTTTACCTACAGGGCTTTAGGGGTGAAGACTTGATATATCAATGTAATTTGTAAGTAACTGAATGATGGTATCTTTCATACCATTAGGAGGCAACTTAGCTCATTTGTTCACTCACTTTCATGAATCTTTAAAAACATTATTGACCATCATATAAGTAAATGGCATAATCTCTACCTCCAATTCTAACTTCTCTCCAAACTCACACGTCCAGCTGCCTCTGGGACGTGCCTAAATGTCCTACAAATAGCATAAGCTCCACGTGGTCAGCAGGAAACCCACTGACCTTTCCTCCAAACCCATTCTTCCAAGGATAGTCCAGATGCTGAAAATGACTCATCGATCCCACTCAGTCATCCAAGCCCCAAACCTGAACTGCCTCCTTGGCTCCTCCCTCTGTTTCTTCCCACATCCAACTAGTTATCAGATCCTGTTGCTTCTAGTTCCCAAACGCATGCCCAATCAGGTCTCTTTCTGTCACTGCCCTGGCCCAGGACTTTGTTATTTTCCATCTGGAAGCTGGAGGAGCCTGCTAATTGGGCTATAGTTTATTTTCCACATCCTAGCCACAAGGAGCTAGCCAAAACACAGATCTCATCACGTGACCCTCAACTTCAACTCTCTCACATCTACACACAGCCTACAGGAGAAAGTCTAAGCTCCTTAGCAGGGCCTACAAGGCCTTCGTGGTTGGCCTCGCTCTAAATCTTCATCCCTTCTTCCTCCAAGGCTCCACCAAATTCCAGCTCTATTGAATGATTTGAAGGGGCCTGAACCCAGCATCGTCTCATGTCCTTGCCCATGCTCATCTTGCATGTCCACTTGACCATCAGACTGGGTCCAGGCATCCTCAAGACCCTGCTCAGTGTTGGGTCATTGTCCTCTGTGAAGTCCTCCACAAGCCCTCTTTGCCCTTCCACTCTGCCCTCAGCCTCATCTTCCCTTTGTGGTTACTCCTTCCTCACAGCACTTGATGCATTGCCTAGAAATTGATTATTTGGTTATATACCTCCTTATTCAAACTGTTAGTTCTTCGAGCACTGAGGATTTTTTCATCTCATCTGTCTTTATTACTGCCAGTGCCAAGCTGAGTGACTAGACTGTGGTGGGTCTTCAAACATATGTTGGGTGATTATTAGGAAATAATTGTGATTCCATTCCTTTACTACCACTGAACAGATTATTTCTTACGATATCATTAAATGCACAGGAAATCACTGAGGAAACAAAGATGACACCCTAAACTTTTGAAAATGTTACAATAAGGAGTGTTGTGAAGGCACATATATTTTTAACAGCACCAAAGTCTAAGCTTAGAGTTCCCATTTGGATAACTTACATGTGCAGTCGGGTTTTCCTCCATAAACTAATTTGCAGAAATGAATAGCAGATGGGTTACATTAGTTCACTCATAGAGGGGACAGTTACTTTATACTCAAAAGTCCTCAGTGTCTCTCCTTTTAAACTGCAATAAGTTAATGGAATGTTTATATTTTTGTGGTACTTCTTTATAGAGGAGAATTTTTTACTTACTGTAGTATTCTATAATAAAATGTAAGTGAACACTGCTTTCCTCTGCCAGATAATTACTCCAGAAACCATTTAAATGAAAATAGCATTTGTAGAGAAATATCCAGAAAGAAAAGCAAAAATAAATGGTATACTAGTGGTCCCATTTGCTGGCTGATGTTTGGTTTATAACATTTGGCACATCTTGATATCTACATAATAGTAGTTTTCAAACCATAAATAATATTTTACAGAGGTCACACCATAGTTATTTAAGTTCAGGGGTTTATTTCCCTGAGCACTAAGTAGCTATGAATGAATTATGTTTAGTCTGATCTGCCTCAGAAGGGCCATAAACCTCCAAGTCATAGCAAACCATGGAATATTACTTCAATACGTCAGGAAAATTGTACATGTAAAAGAATAATGCATGATAAGGGAAAGGTATTTTTATTTTTCTAAAGTAATATATTTTACTGAGCGGGAGCTATAAAATTTTGTTATGTTAAACTTTCCTCTGATTCTGGAAAACAAGTTAAGAAACAGTTTTGCCTGGTCAGACCTAAGCCAGCAAAGCAGGCTATGGAAACAGACATGGCCTAGGAAAGAGTTTGGCTTGGGTTTTTTCCTTCTGAGAATCCTGCTCTTCAAAAAGATGAAAGCACGGTTGCAAGAATGCAAGAGACGGTTTTGCAAACTTCCCTTTACAATCAGCATCCTTCTCCTAAGCAAACGTTTTGGATTTCCAGGCAAGTGTTTTTGTAGATACCCAGAAGTATCTACAAGAAGAGAAGGTATAATTCACTTTTAAAATTAAATCTACTTAAAATGCTTAAATGAAATTGTTAAGCATCTCCCAGACAACATGCTAAGGAATTTCCTTGGTTTCCTCCTTTAACTTCTACGACAAACCCTAATATTATCCCCATTGGGCATATGCAGAAACAGAGGTTTGGAAAAATAAAGAAATTAGTCCAAGGTGACATGGCTGATGAGAGACAGCAAGGAGGTCACTGTGACTGCAGAAGCTCCCAGCTATTCAAAGTCTGTAGCGATGCCTTCCAGGCAATGTTCTCAATGCCTTACCAATGTTCCCCCATTTTAATCCTCATAACAATCCTGTGACTCTGCAGGGCACAGATGAGGAGCCTGAAGCTCAGAGAGGTAAAGTAACTAGCCTAAGGTAGCACAGACAGTAATGAAGAGCCAGGATTCAAACTAGTTTATCAGACTGAGGATCCACACTAAGGCACTCGATTTCTCATCCTCTCTGAATATTAAGAGTAATCTCGTAAGGGAACAAACGTAGGCAAGACATTCCTGAAAAAAGGAACAGGGGATGTGGGAGTGAGGAAGTGGGAGGGGAATTTCCCTTGACCCACCAGAAATGAAGACTTACTGCAAAGTTTCAGTTATTTAGACAACAGAGTGATTTTAGACAAGAGGGAAGATACTAGACCAATAGGATAGAAGGGAGAGGGCATCAGAGCATAAAGGAAAGACTGGAAGTGATTATAATTCAGGAGAGCAGTTACTTCCGAGAAAAGAAAAGGGAGAAAGAAAGAAGCAGGGATGAGGGACAGGCAAACAAGGGCATCAAAGGTACTGGTCACATTCTCTTTCTTAAACTAGGAAGTGAACACACAGGAGTCCATTTTGCTAACATCACTTAAACTATGCAGGGCTTCCCAGGTGGCCCTAGTGGTAAAGAAATGCAAGAGATGAGGGTTTGATCCCTATGTCGGGAAGATTCCCTGGAGAAGGGAATGGCTACCCACTCCAGTATTCTTGCCTGGAAAATCCCAAGAGGAGCTACAGTCCATGGGGTCACAGAGTCAGACACGACTGAGCACGCACCCTTAGACTATGCATAGTATTGAAAAAAATAATAACCCAGGAAATGCACGCTGTCCTTGTGAAAGGCTTTTGGGGGTGGGGGTGGTTCTCATACTTTTAGAACATGATGCTCCATAACACTCTTAGAGTCCACTCCTTTCTGGGGTGTTTCCAGTATTTCTATAGACTCATGCAATGCACATGGTTAGAAGTCATTCTCAGGCGTTTGGTAATTCGTTAAGATATCTGAAAAAAATTTTTTAATTTAACATTTTCTTTACATTGAATGATTAAATGACTTTAGATGGACTACTGCCCAAGCACTCCATTCTAATTGAAAGTTCAAAGGCACCAAGGATACGCGATGGTCAGTTACCCGGGAATTCTGGTAGGTTGGACATTCCCAGTTTGTCCAAATATGGCAGGAAGGAAGCAAAGCTCTGGGCAGGGATGGTATAGAGAGGCAGAAGCTCCTACAGGAGCCACATCTCCTCCTCATTGCCCTTCATCAGAGCAGAAAATAGGAGGAAATGCAGTCTAAGGGCAGATATCTTAAGAAAGGAATGAGTCATGTTTTAACCACATCCCGTCCAATTTGTGGCCAAAGGTGAACTCAAGCAGCCAAGCAGCAAGGCTTGGTCCCAGATGCTTTGCCCATCACAGAGTCTTGAATTGCTCCTGCATCACACACCCCTGGGCTGAGGGAGTACATCCCACAGAACTGGGAAGAGGATGCTTCAACTCTGCCACCTGGCGCCCTGAAGCCAACTCTTCATGGCCTTGTTGACCCTGCCAAGGACTGTCACCGGATCCTGACTCAAAAGACATGGAACGCAATGTACAACTTAGTTGATGAGCCTCCCGCCAATCTGCAATCGGAATCTCTCTTCTAAAGATGTGCACTACTGCCTTCCGCTGGCCGGAGACAGAATCGCCAGCCTTTAACTACCTCTGGGCCTCACGCAGGTGGGAAAGGAAAAAGAATCTTAGGTGATTGTGTAAATGCTGGCCACCTGATGCGAAGAACTGACTCATCGGAAAAGACCCTGATGCTGGGAAGGATTGAAGGCAGGAGAAGAGGACGACAGAAGATGAGATGGTTGGGTGGCATCACCGACTCGATGGACGTAAGTTTGAGCAAGCTCCAGGGGTTGACAATGGACAGGAAAGCCTGGAGTGCTGCAGTCCATGGGGTTGCAAAGAGTTAGATAAGACTGAGCAACGGAACTGAATTGAATGCTCGTGTGGAATACTAGTTTCCAAAATTAAGGCTCCTGAGAGTAAATAAAATACGAATGCTTATAAACTGCATAATAATTCTGTGTTTTAATACATTCCAATTACTCTATCAAAAAAGAAACTGGAGTATTTATTTTTGATTTATATTCAAATTATATGGAATATTTCCTTCAAATATAATTCTAGTGATTACTACCAATTTGTTTTTTCTGCTAAAAATTGTGTGTTTATTTTAGAGCTACTTCATAAAGAAAAGATTCTTGACACTATTCTTGGAAAAGTACATGCCATCTACTTCATTGTAACTTAGGTACAAAAATGAAAGACTGCTACTGTTCTTCTTTTCACCAAATATCTTTGCCAAATAGGCATGAAAATGTTGGTTTTTATTAGAAATTTTTATTCAGTTCAGTTCAGTTGTTCAGTCGTGTCCAACTCTTCAAGACCCCATGGACTGCACGACACCAGTCTTCCCTGTCCATCACCAACTTCTAGAGCTTAGTCAAACTCATGTCATCAAGTCGGTGATGCCATCCAACCATCTAATCCTCTGTTGTCCCCTTCTCCCACCTTCAATCTTTCCCAGCATCAGAATCTTTTCCAATGAGTCAGTTCTTCACATCAGGTGGCCAAAGTATTGGAGTTTCAGCTTCAGCATCAGTCCTTCCAATGAATATTCAGGACTAATCTTTAGGATGGACTGGTTGGATCTCCTTGCAGTCCAAGGGACTCTCAAGAGTCTTCTCCAACACCACAGTTCAAAAGCATCAATTCTTCAGCGCTCAGCTTTAGGATTGACTTACTTGAAATTAGAATTTGGACTTCTTATAGTGAGAGGCTAATAAATATTGGCAGGCACCTTTCCCAGGAACTACATAAAGCTGCCTCACCCAACCCCCACATTTTAACATCTCTAAAATCAGGTTGTGTTTCAATTTCCTGGTTTCTCACTATCCATGGCTTCTTATAGTTGCTATCACTTAGACTCACTGTCAGCCAGGCCACAGTCATGGTGTGGTTGTCATTGTGTTGCACCATCATCATATTTTGGGGCAAAACCCTGCATTGTGCATAATCATAGACATTGAAAAATCTGTCTCTAGAGGGATTAAGAAGAGTTGGGCTCTGGGTATGAAGACATGTTAGGGGAAACTTAGCCAGTTTAATTTTACATATACTTTCCTTTTTATTTCTGTACAAGTGGGACATACAATAAAACTCTAAATAAGTGTAAAAAAATCCTTTGAATAAGGATAAAATACAAAAATTTAAACATAAGGAGCTACTAGTTCCTCTTTTAATGGGCAGCAATTTTTTCATAGTGATACATAAAATAATGGGACATGTCATGATTGATGGCATCTTAAATTCAATGAATTATATGGCACAATAACAGGGCAGTGGAAAGAATGCTTCTGAATTCAAAACCAGATGACACAAGAAGGCATTAACTGAAAAGGCGTATTCACTCAATTTCCACTGTCTGGACTATCGATCAATTTTGAAAAGGAAATGGAATTTTAAAAATTCTCTCACTTCTCTGATGTACCCAGATATTAGAAGAATAAAACAATGTGCCAGATGCCAGCATGGATCATCCCCTCAGTCTTCAGCATCTCATTGTAATTACTGGATACAGGCCAACCAACCTTCTGGATCACAAAGAGTGTAGGTGAGGGGCTCAGAGATCAAAGCCGACACAGAGCTCATCTGAAGCCCAAGTAATATACGTCACTCGAAGGATGCACAGGGGGATACGGTGTGAGAAGAGTGAGAATATTGAAGTGTCTTTCTCAGTCCCTGCGGTCTCCTTTGGACCAGGAAGCTTTGCTGGACAGGCATACATCACAGCTCTATATATTACATCTCTCTGTGCTGTCTCAGTACAAGTTGTATGTGAGTGTGTGAACTTGATGACCAAATATAAATCAGAGTTATTTCTGTTGACAGGAAACAAAGTTAGACCATCAGACATGCTCAGAGCCAATATCTGCTTTCATGTTTTTCAAAGTTATGGGGAAAAGATGGCTCCCATTATTATGACTGTCTTGTCAGAGCTAAGATGGAGCCAATTCCATTCCTCCTCAGTTCTTTTACTTAGCCAAGAATGGAAACCATACTGTGATAAAATATTGCCAAGAGAGAGTTCTAAATAAAAGCCTCCTGGTCAATTTAGACTCAGCTGGTTGAAGACTCACTTCAACCCCACCCTCCACCACCCTGACCAAGGAATCAGGTTTTTGTTTCTCCTTCAAAAATGTGTTTCTTGTTCCCCACCATCTATCCCCACCCTCCTCACCTCCCTCCTTAGCAAAGCTCATAGAATCAGATTTTTTTTTTAATGTACGCAAACACAGATTCTTATGCCAATTTTTAGTAGCATAAAATGTACACAAATATGGGGAATAGCAGGTTTATAGGCGACTCAGGCAGATCAAGCTGTTTCTAGTTACACATTTCTTATGAGACAAATCCTCTTCTGGCCCTTTGGAAGGTAGATTTCCATCTGCCTTTGCTCTCCATCCCTGTTCCAGTGCTGAGTCAAGCCCCTGGTTCAAAGGCTGGTGAGCATTTCTCCCTGTAATGATTAGTGTTTCCTTGCAACTCCACTGTTTATGTACCTCTGACTTCCTCGAGTTTGACAACTTTCCCACCTGCCGGCTTTACACATCTTCAGTGTCTATTGGGCACTGCATACTTTCTGAATCGGGAATAGTTCTAAAAGCATTGCGTGTGTGCCTGCTAAGTCACTTCAGTCATGTCTGACTGCGACCTTATGGACCATAGCCTGCCAGGCTCCTCTGTCTATGGGATTCTCTAGGCAAGAATACTGGAGTGGGTTGCCATGCCCTCCTCCAGGGGATCTTCCCAACCCAGGGACTGAACCCATGTCTCTTATGTCTCCTGCCTTGGCAGGAGGGTTCTTTACCTCTAGCACCACCTGGAAAGTGCTCTAAAAGCTTTCAGTCAATTCAAGCAAGTTGCTCAGTCATGTCTGACTCTGCGACCCCATGAACTGGAGCCTGCCAGGCTCCTCTGTCCATGGAGCTCTCCAGGCAAGAATACTTGAGTGGGGTGCCATTTCCTTCTCCAGGGGTTTTTCCTGACTTGGGGATTGAACCCAGGTCTCCTGCACTGCAGGCAGATTCTTTACCATCTGAGGCGCCAGGGAAGCATTTGTAGTCTCTAAAATTCTCCCCAATCCTGGAGTACTCTTCTTTCGAGTTCTAGTACTCTTCTCCTAATCTAGTCTCATCCTAGGCAAACATTAACACAGGACACTGGTGAAGAAACATTTCAGTTTTGTGTTTTTCAAGCCCAGATGAAAACTAAGTGCTTTGAATGACGGGGTGGTCACACAGATAAGCACTGACTTGGGAGCAGATCCTGTGTATGGCCGCTTTTCCGTCATGTGACTCCGATAAGTTATTTAATGCTTGGTGCCTCTTCTTCTGCAGAATGAGGCTGGTAGACTAAACCACTGGATTCCTTTCCAGTGATAGAATTCTGTGATTTGAGATTTAGATGGAAATTTTTACAGTGGACTGGGCATAGGATTAATGTTTTGTTTTAATGTTGAAGGATTAATCATTCCCCTGGTGGTTCAGTGGATAAGAATCCGCCTGCCAATGCAGGGGACATGGGTTCAATCCCTGGTCCAGGAAGATTCCACGTGCTGCAGAGCAACTAAGCCCATGGGCCACAACTACTGATCCCTTGCTCTAGAGCCAGAGAGCCACAACTATCGAGCCTGCATGCTGCAATTACTGAAGCCCAGGCGCCTAGAGCCTGTGCTCTGCAACAACAGAAGCCACCGCAATGAGAAGCCCGCCCACCACAACTCAGAGTAGCCCCTTCTCACCGCAGCTAGAGAAAGCCCATGCAAAGCAGCTGAGACCCAGCACAGCCAAACATAAATAAATTAATTAAATTATACATAAAAAAAATCATTCCCCTGAAATGTCTTCTGCAGGTTGTTTCTATTTTCATGAGATGCTATTTGTAGCTGCTTTGCTGCACTGTGGGAAAAGTCCATGGTCAGACAAGTTCAAATAAGTTTTTTCCCCCCTGCAGGACTTTTTAGAGCTTTTAGCTTATGATTCTCCAGGAGTGAGATCAAATACTGCCAAACTATATAAACACATTTGAGCAAGTACCTCTTCTTGTTCAAACACTAATCATCATCTTGTAGATACAGGGTTCTACATAAGGCATCTTGGAGAATGGTGCCCAGCGGTGGTTTCCTGAGGAGAAATACAATTGTCAAAATTACAGGAGTTCATAACAGAGGAGAACTCTGTCGCTTTCCACTGAAATTTTTTTAAAAGATTATACTGAGGTTTATTTTGGACTTGGTTTCTTCCAATCTCAACGTCTAAAATCTTCTTAATGATATGCTTATTTAGTCCCAAGCATGTGGGGGAGGAGGATTTGGTATCTGTAGCCATCTTAACCCTTTTCCTACTCCAGTCCCAGCCCAATTCACACTTGTCCATCCCTGCTTATTCCCCTCACAACATACACCCTGTCTTCTAAATTGCAAACCTAGCCTGCATCCTGGAAGAGCTAAAATCTAGGGAATCCAAGCCTCTATGTTTCACTGCCAAGCACTGTTCCAAGAAGTTCACTGATCTCTGAAATCCGCCAGCCCCTAAATCGCTGAAGGGGGTCAGAAGAGTTAAAAGATTCCAGATGGGGCCAGAGCAGCCTCTCCAATTTCTTCCGCCTCTGGTGTTCATTCAGAGGGTGTGACCTGTACAGGTCACTAAATCTCTGTGTGCTTTCAACTCCCCATTTATAAAATTTGGCTGATACATATTGATTTCTAGAATGTTTAGAGATACCTGAATTCAAATCACAACAAACTGCAAATTCTCAACCTGATTTTTGTGTTATTACCCAGAGAGGCTGTGGATACAATTCAACAGTCAGAAAGCAGCATGGGTGAGAAGTTGCAGAAATTGGCCAAATCAGGCATTCTTAGTTCCGGAACCCCTGCTACCCAATTAAATCTGCACATTCACACTGGACAGCATCTAGTTTATAAAGGCAAATATTTAATTAGTGAGACCTAGGATCAGCAATACTACTTCTAACACATATAACAAGATATCTCAAACTTCGGAAGCAAACCCTGTAAACTTAAACTACTGCAAAATTACAAAGTTTAACATAAAAATGGCAAATCTTTAAATGGCTGTTTTGTGCAATTTTCTTCACAGACAAGACTGCCACACAATGGAACCGTGTAACGGCTAGCAGCAGGCACTCCAGGAAGATAAAATAAACTGGCTTTATGGACCCAAGGAATTGATTTTTAATGAGATTCTGCTTGGCTGTAATGGCATCCTGAGAGAGTGATCTAGTTTCTACAGCTTCTGGTATACAGTTATAAGGTATGGAGCAGCACTTGCTTAAACAAGGCCCATGCATTTGCTCTTTTAGAATATGAGATGAAATAAAATAAAGATGCTATTCTAATACACACCTCAGAAAGTGCATGTGCATATGTGTGCATGGGTATGTGCTACTATATACCTTCTGACACTATTCCCAAGGCATTACCTGCTTGTATATTCTGAATTTTAAAGGACTAAAATCCTTGAAGTGATACGCATGTATAACTTTTATATTTTTCTCTACCAGAGTATAAGGACCCATCCATAAATTATTACATAGATTTGATGGATTCTTTCATGCTCCATAACTTGGGCTTCATGCTGACATTTATGTTTATATGTATATATGTATAGAGGTGGGTATAGATAAGAATAGGTAGAGGTATTGATAGAGATATGGTTATAAATTACAGACAATGTAGAACAGAGGAGGCAGTGTAACATATCAGTTAAAATACGTTAACCAATTTTAAGCTTTAAATCTTGTTTCTACCACTTCCTAGCTGTGTCCTTGGATATTTACTTGTCTGAGCCCCAATATTATCTTCAATACGTGGCTAAAAAGCCCTATTTCATAGGGCTATAATAAAGATTAAATGACTTGGAGACATAACAGTTTACATGAATCTCAGCAATATGGCAACCCACTCCAGTATTCTTGCCTAGAGAATCCTGTGAACAGAGGAGCCTGGTGGGCTTCTGCCCATAGGGTCACACAGAGCTGGACACAGCTGAAGCGACTTAGCATGCATGCATGCATTGGAGAATGAAGTGGCAACCCACTCCAGTATTCTTGCCTGGAGAATCCCAGGGACAGAGGAGCCTGGTGGGCTGCTGTCTATGGGGTTGCACAGAGTCGGACACAACTGAAGCGACTTAGCAGCAGCAGCAGCAACAATATAACGTGAAAAAGTAAATGCCAAAAGATTATGTAGAATACATTTTTTCATAAAGTTAAAGCTAAGTAACATTTAAATCTACATGTACAATACTTCACAAGCTTTAATAAAACTGTATGTAAAAAGGAAAGAAAAGGAATGGTAAACACAGAGTTTAGGATGATGGTTACCTTGAGCTGGGGGAAGTTTGGAAAATGGGAGATAGGATTACATAGCTAGATAATAGGTTACAGTCAAGGTTTTAGTTAGTTCTTGGGTGAAGGGCTTACAAGTATATATTGTGAATAACTAGATAACTGAATAAAACTAGCCATGCATGGACCAAAGATAAGAATATGTTATGAACCAAGGAATAGGGCTAATCCAATTTTATGCACTGGAGTGTCAAAGAAAAAGGGAAGGATAAATAGATAATATAGAAGAAAGTGATTGGCACAGTGCTTGGTACACAGTAAATACTCAAGAAACTTTCAGGTAGCTGGCTAGGGACTTCTGTATCTATGTACATTGTCATCCTTTTTGAGTTTCACATTCCCCAGCATCTCTGATTTCCCCTCATTTCTTCTATTTCCTGATTTCCTCATTCATTTCTTTTTTCCTGGTACAGCATCTGTATTCCCCAAATTCTTCACTTTTTTTTTTTTTACATAGCTCCCTTTATTTTATTTTTTTTTTTTTAACATTTTATTTTTTATTTATTTATTTATTTTTTTAATAAATTTATTTATTTTAGTTGGGGGCTAATTACTTTACAATATTGTAATAGTTTTTGCCATACATTGACATGAATCAGCCATGGGTTTACATGTGTTCCCCTTCCTGGACCCCCCACCCACCTCCCTCCCCATCCCATCCCTCTGGGTCATCCCATTGCCCCGGCCCTGAGCCCTTGTCTCATGCATCGAACATGGAATGGTGTTCTGTTTCACATATGATAATATACATGTTTCAATGCTATTCTCCCAGAACTTTTTAATTTTAAAAAACTTGAGGGATAATTTACACACAGTACCAGATACAGGTCTTAGGTGTTCAGTTCAGTGTGTTGTGTCAATTGTATTCACAAACGCAACCATTTAAAATAAGATATAGAACATTTCTATCACCTCCGAAAAGTTCCTATGTGACCCTTTACAATCAACTACCCCCATACCAGAGGCAACCTTTTTGACTCTGTCTTCTATTATTGTTGATTAACTTTGGCCATTCATGGATTTCATATAAATGAATTATGCAGTATATACTCTTTCATATCCCCCTTCTTTTGATCAACCTAATGCTTTTAAGATTCGCCATGTTCTTGTGTACCAGTAGTATTTTGTTGCATGCATATATTACAATTTGGTTATCCTTTCTCTTGTTGATGGACAACTTGGTTGTGTCCAGTTTGAAACTGTTATGAGTAATGCTACTATGAACATTGCCATGTAATTATTTTTGTAGATGTATCTTTTGATTTCTCTTGGGTAATCCTTAGGAGTGGAATTGCTGAATTGTAGGATAGATGCCTGCTTATCTTTTTGAGAAACTGCCATTTTTTCAATGTGGTTAAAAAATCATTTCAAATCCTTAGGCTTGTAACATCTAACTCCACTGAAAGCTGACTAAGTAACCATACTGGCAATGACCCATTTGTGTCTGGTCCCTGTCTTTTGTCAACTCCAAAATAATTCCCAGGCCAGTAAAACAAATTTGAAAAAGAAAGAGATGAATGTAAAGAGCAATAGGTGAATGTAGACTTGTCTGATGGTAGAATGTACAAAACGGAACAGCAAGAAAGCACTTCCCTGCTGATTCAGACCATGAAACGAATCATTTTTAAGACTGTGTACTACTTGAGTGAAGTGTGAGCCTAAATCATAGGTTCTCCAGCTGGGTGGATGAAGCTCTTGGCTTCAACAGACAGACTGAATAATCTTTGGGGGGCAGGGGTGGGTGACGGATGATAGGGACATTAATCGCTTTCCATTGGCTGGTTGAGTGGGTTGTAAAGGGAAAGGCCTGCCCTAGCCCCAAAGAGCTTACATCTGTTTCTCATACAGCTCAGCCACCCGTGCTGCTTCAACCATCTCCTACTGCTGGCCAGGCTACCACTTTGTTGATTTCTCCCCCTGCCCTTTTAAAAAGATGAAAGTTCCTAAAGCTTTTTGTATGCAAGTATGTGTGTTTGTATGCATGCACGTGAGTGTTGGTGACAATGGTCTAGGTTAGCAAACTAAACAGCAGCTAGGAACCATCAGATTTGTGTGTGCGGGTGTGTGTGAGTGTTTAACCAATTACTTTAAGATTGGGCACCCCCAGTGGCGGAGCTGGCAGAAGCATAACAATTAGAGTGTGATGACAACAACTTAAAGATAATTAGTTGACAATGACTTGAGACCTCATTAACCCCTTTAACACCTCATGGTTTATGATTAAAACGAAATACTTGGCGACCATTTTAAGGACATCTTGTCTCACTACCAGCAGCTGTTAAGGTAGAGCTACAATATTTGATATTCTTTGATATGGCTCCCATTCTTTATAACCATGAACAATAATTATTCAAAACAGTTATCATTATTCTGTGGACATCAATGGATTAAGGATCTGTGTTTTTACTCAGAAACCTATTCTTTTACTTCTTTCCCCAACACTCTCCCATTCTCATCCAGACTTTTAAGTAAATGATGCTCAAACTTTTTAAAGTCAGCCCCACTGTCCTTATAAATTACATGGATTGATAACGTCAACTGTGATTTTTACTGAAATTGCAATCCAATTGGGAATTTACAGCTGGAGGATTCCACCATGAGAACTCACAGGTGTATGTATGTTTAGATGAAACTGGGATATTTCACAAACCTGCTAACCTCAGGCTTCAGTAAACAAACGTTTTTCATTTTTTTTGGTGGGTCCTCAATAAATATTTAATAGATGAATTGATGCTGAGATTCCACTATCTTCCAAACTTTGTTCAGTTTCGTGTTGCCTCTAAAATAGACACCATTTAAAACATTGGAAGTGAAACCTAGTGGTTCTATCCTTCGTTACTAAATATTTCTTCGGAAAGAAGTTTCTGTGCTTCTGGGACAATCTGATTATAATACATATTAAACTGCAAACATCACACAACGTTTGAATATGTAAGGAGGTTTGAAATAAACTTTATTTGATTATAAAATGTTGATCACCTATAAAACTATAGTCTCTTTTTAAGCTATAGTCTTAATATCAGTTGTATTATTTAGATATATAATCAGTTGTACTGTTTAGACATTACAACCAATTATTTGATGTGGAAGTTTCATACTAATAAGGCCAATACTGCTAAGTTTTTCCATTTTCAGAACAATGATCTTTAACCTTTTGGAGGGGTCACAGACCCATTTTAGAATATGCAGAAACTGCTGATCTGCAAAATACCTCTATTCACTTATATACCAAGTTGATAGAATTTCCTGGGATCTACGGATTCCCGATTAATATTCTTTTATCATCAGTAATATAGAGGTGATTTTAATCTTCCAGACATGTTGGTGACAATCTATAAAACAAAAGAAAGGGAAATGGACCGTTTATGAACATATTGTGTTCAAATTAAAACTATGTTAGCCAATCAGAAAAACGGTGTCTTGTTATAAAATAAGGTCAAGTGTGCAGTGGATGACCCACTCCAGTATTCTTGCCTGGAGAATCCCAGGGACGGTGGAGCCTGGTGGGCTGCCGTCTATGGGGTCGCACAGAGTTGGACACGACTGATGCGACTTAGCAGCAGCAGTGCAGTGGATGTTTATTGAAAAGATTTATTGACCAGAGTTCTGAGCAAGGGCTTCTCACAATATAATCTATATGACTCCAACAAACTTAAGAGAGATGCTTGTTTAAAATGCATATTCCTCGGCTCCATTTTTGGCCAAATAAACTGGCATCTCCTGTGATGGGAGCTGGCATCCTATAGCACGGTCAAACCAATTTCCAGGTGATTCTAATACACAGTTAAGACTGTCTCTTACATGCTCATTCTTAACACTTAGCTTATGTCTTTTTCAAAGTGCTTTATTTATATTAGTATTGTTAGTCAATGTGGATGAAGATCTTACGTAAACATCCAGAAAATGCTTTTGATAACTCCAATTTGGATAGTGGATGTCATCAGGGAGAGAGCCCTTGGAAGGCAGCTGCAAACAATTGTGACTCCACTGCACTTACCATCAGAGTCAGGCCACTTTAGATTGGCCCATCACATTGTTTCATTTTTTGGTACTTAGTCATTTGTTACAATAAAAATTAAGTTACAGGGAAGGAACACTGTGACAGGATAATGGACTCCTGCTCAGAAGAAACCAGCCTGCCTCCAATTCATCACGGCATTTATAGTGCATTAGAAGACATTACAGTGACAACATCATTCCTTTGGGGCAGGAAGAAAAACCAGATTGAGTGGAAAAGAGGGAATTTACTTCATGAACTTGGCAAAAGTGAAATAAAAATAGAATCCTGGGGTGGTTTAAATTGCCATGAGCAGCAAAGGACAAGGGAAAAGCTAACCATCTCTGAGGCTAACGTTCCAACATGTTAAAAAAAAAAATTAGCATAGTTCACCTTGCATCACATGAGTAGTTTGTGGGTTAAAATGAAATGGTTGCCTAAGGAATAACAGAGAGGCATGGGAGAAAATGGGCAAAGTTAAGGCAATTTAAAATGATTAAAGCCCACAGAATATTTTGCAAATACAAAATCCTGGAGAGAAGCTTAATAATAATATTTGTCCAATGGACTGAGCCAAAGATATCTATATTGTCTAGGTATTTTAATTGGAGGCCTGAAGTATCATTATAAAATCATAAGAAATCTGTGTCTGTGTTCTCATAAAAGTAAAAATGGTTGTTTGATGTTAGAAAGCAATGTTTTGAAAAGTAGGAGCTAAAGGAATAGCATTGGGTAGGCAAGTCTGGCAATTTAGACCTGGGAACTTAATAACTTTATAGTATTTTTACTATTATACCCACACTATGTTAAGCCTAGGGGGAAAAAAATGAGAGGGCACCAGGCAACTTGGTATAATGGAAACAATGTCTTCATTTCTCTGATTTTTTTAAGTGCCATTTTTTCTAAACTACACTTTTTTAGAAAGTAACTTTTTTTTTTTTTGGTAGATCTCCGATCTCTCTGGTGGGGGGAAGTGGGGACAGGAGATTCTGGTTTTCTCCTTAATAAAATCTTTAATTCACTTAAGAATCAATTTGAACAAAAATCTGTGTGGTCTCATTTTCCTCCCCTGTAAATCTGTGTTATTTCCAGGGTGAAAGGTAATTTTGACCGTAAACATGGTTTCTATCACACATTTCTACTTTTAACCTATTTGTCTCCGTTTGATTTACATTGGGTCTAGAGCAAATTAACTATTGTGAGCTTTTATTGAAAATTAATTAGGTGGCTAAAGTGCCCATGGCAGTCTCTGCCAGTCCATGTTTCTCTCTGGGTCGCCAGCCTTCTTCAGTTAAAACACCTAGCAACTTAAAATATCCATAAAACGAATGATATAATTAGTTCCAGAGTGGAACTCAATCTCTTTGAAATCAGATGCTTTCTTCTAGTGCTGAAGGGCCATGCTATAGCCAGCATTTTATGGTATCAGGGGATTTTCCTAGGGGTAAAGAATAGCTCATTGCAGCTGAATCATCTCACGTGACTTACAATAGGAGTCCCTGTGGTACCAAATACAGTTGCATCTCTGATCAGATTCCTAAGTCAAAGCAAGGAGAAGAGGGAAGCTGGGCTTACCATACTGTAAATATAAAAAACAAGCTACCCATGAGTGTGTGTGTGTGTGTGAAGAAAAAGAGATCTTATACTTAAGAAAAGCCAGGATGTAAATGTGATTTATTGTAAATAGTTCCACAACATTAAAATGAGTTTTTATTTTCGATGTATGCTGCTTCAAAGAAGAGCTCTGTGGGCTCATAAAAATGCAGAGAACAAATAGGGGCCTCTAAGTCCAATTTATATGCCATGCCCACTGTGCACTGAGACACATATAATCTGTAAAATGTCAGCTTCAAAGTTCCACCGAAATGGGTGTTAACCCTGACCTCTGGCCTCGCTGCCTCTGGCTGGGCCTGCATGCTTTCTTTACCAGCTGTTTTAGATAAATGTGTTCCATTTTTAAGAGATTGTCTCAGCGTTTTTTTTTACATGAATAGTGGTAATATTATTAACTCTCACTGGAGAAACCACCTTTTCTAAGAGGGTTTTACAGAGGAACCAATCATTTCATGCCCCATGCAGAGAGGAGTGGATTAATAAATATGTCATTGTCCTGAAAATATTTAAACAACACTGGGAGAAAAGAGCAAGGCACACAACAAAAGGAAAGCGTATTAGTAGTGTTTCCTGTCAAAATACACAGAGGAAGCACTTTATTTGGACCATTTTCTCCATAAAGAGACATGGCGGGCCAAAATAAACACAGTGAAGGAATCTGGTTTATCCCACTTTGGAGATTGGAGACCATCAGCTCAACCAATGTTACGAGACCAAAACCAGGTTTTCTCTCTTGAGGCTGCTAAGTGAAGCCATCAACAGAGGCAAGTAGATAGATTTAGTGGATCCATAGTGCACAGTTAAGTGGTACACACTGGTACCATTTCTTACAGGGCTGAGCCAGAATAATTCACTTACGAGGCTCAATAAGCAGAAAATTCAGAGACACATATATAAAATTTTCACGTAGGGGATTTACCCAACCAAGACTATAAACAAAGGTTTCAGAGTCTGGGGATGTTTTTCCATTTCCACAGAACAAAGTAAATCCTGACAATGTTTACGGAGTGATTCCTGGATGCCACTTAGTTCTTGATGGGAAATGGGTTTAAAGACATGTTGTTGTTCAGTCACTAAGCTGTGTCCGACTCTTCTCAGCCCCATGGACTACAGCACACCAGGCTTCTCTATTCTTCACCATCTCCTGGAACTTGCTCAAACTTATATCCATTGTGTCAGTGATGCCACCCAACTGCCTCATCCTCTGTCACCCCCTTCTCCTCCTGCCTGCAATCTCTCCCAGAATCAGGGTCTTTTCCAGTGAGTTGGCTCATCAGGTGGCCAAAGTATTGGAACTTCAGCTTCAACATCATTCTTTCCAGTGAATATTTAGTTTGATTTCCTTTAAGATTGACTGGTTTGATCCCCTTGCAGCCCAAGGGACTCTCAAGAATCATCTCCAGCACCACAATTTGAAAGCGTCAATTCTTCGGCACTCAGCCTTCTTATGGTCCAACTCTCACATCTGTACACAACTACTGGAAAAACCACAGCTTTGTCTATACAGACTTTTTTCAGCAAAGTGATGTCTCTGCTTTTTAAAACACTGTATAGGTTTGTCATAGCTTTCCTTTCAAGGAGCAAGTGTCTTTTAATTTAAGGATAATTTCTACTAGCCTAAAAAATTGACTTTTCAGGATCAAAAAGCCAGTCAAACTTCACAGAGATGAGCATTGTCATTAGGAAGAGCAAATGGATGTGGAAATGAAGTTATGAAATATATAGTTGTGGGGAAACAAGAAATGAAGTTACATATGATGGAACGTAGTGATGTATGGTGAGCTTCATTGAAGTGATACACTCTGAAATCAGTTCTGATGAACAATTGCTCAGACCCAGGTTAGCAACTGAGAAAGGGAATACTATGCTATTTGCTAAAGGAGACAGAAGATGGGAGGGATACAAGAGAAAAATAGACCACCTTTTGGCATGAAGCATTCATTTTAACCCACATGAAGAGAGAAAAGTGGGGGCAAAATGACCAATCCATTCTGGGTCAGCTTTTGCCAGCTGTCAGAGTCTCTTGTTCTGACTGGTACCCATTTTGATGAATCTTGGAACTATGGTTTGCAATGTGTTCAGAATTTAATACAAGGATAGAAAACATTACAAAATCCTGAAATTATTATACCCCCTTTAAATCCACATGCATTTGAAATAGGATCCCAAATTCTCAGCATTAAATTTTATATAAGGACAGTTTTGAATTCTTTCATGTGTCGAGACTGATATCATTTAGATTGAATAAGCCACAATGAGTGTTTTTTTAATGTGAAAACGTTCCTCAAAATAGATAAGACTGTTGAAAGTCACTAAAGAAATCATTTTGAAAGGGTAGATACGCCTCCTCTAGAATGTCGTATTATTAGTAAATTTGGCGCTCCCAAATGTGTTACCCAAAGTGTTAAGTCTACACCAGGTGAGAAGGTTGTTTTTGAAATTGATCCTGCAGAATTGTCCCTTTAAAGTGGCTGCTTTCATGAATCAACCAGTATTTATATATTATTATAAAGATAATACCCTTACTTTACCTCACAAGGGTGTTCTGAGAATTAATTAATGTTTGCCAAGTACTTTGAGCTCTGTAGATGAAAGGTGAAGTGGAAATGCTAAGTAGTATTATTATTTTCATCTGTATTTGAACTTGCCTCTTATAAGCCAATCTTTTTTTCAGATAATGATCTCTCCTTTGGGGAGAAAAGGCAAAAATTGCCTCATCCACAATCAAACCCTCATAAGGAGGACAGGTGTGATTATGAGGATTTGGCCTAAAGAACAGATTGAAGTGGATGGCAAACTTCAAAAGCATATATTCCCAAATCCCAAGACTTCTCCTGGGAGTCCCACAAGGGCCAAGTTCATCCTATAGTCCCTGTCGAGATATGGCCAAATGCAAAGGCCAGGACCAGTTAGGTATTTACATGGCATATAACTAACAACCCAAACCCTTTCAATTCACCTCTTTTCCTGCTAGGTGTTTGTGAGGTCCACAATCCAATTACTGAAGAGCAAGATACTCCCTTAATCCTACCAAGAAGTTAAAGGACAACGTTGAGAAATCGGTTTGGCTAAACCAGTTGGCTACATTGCCTTGAAAGGAATTGATTTTGCTCTGTTCTCTGTCTTCAACTCTAAGTCTAATCCTGGTTGGCGGAGGAGAATGATTGCCAAAGATTTCGACAGGCCCCCCTGAGATGGTGTCGGACTGCAGTGAAGAAGGACAGTGCAAATCTCAGGATCCTGAAGGACTCAGAAGCTTTCTCCTCCTCCCCCTAAAGAGTGCATCCTTTTCAGGGGCAGAGAATGGATCTTTGTTATCAGCATCTGTTCCAACATCTGGTAGGTACAGAGTTGGTGAAGAAGGAACAGATGGGATACTGGCGATACATTGTGGGAACCTGTATACACCCACAAGACCAGATTCCTTCCTGAAAAGTGGTTTGAAATTTCTTGGAGGCTTCTAATCCTGTACTTCGGTGGAGGTGTTCATATAGGCAGAGAAACTTTAAAATTGACTCGTTTTTATTCTTGCCCCAAATTAAAGGCTTGCCTCCCATCAATGACTCCCCTCTCAACAGTTGACATATACAAGTGCCAGTCTTTCCGCATGTTTTTTAAAAAAATCATGATTATCTATATCTTCATCTCTAAGATTCAACATTTTCATCTAAAGCTAATTGGGATTATCCTGGGGTGATAGGAGACAGGTTTCAGCATCAGTCACTGAACCCTCCCAATTACCTGTTGAAGTGGGCACTATAAGCCACCCCCTTTTACAAAGAAGGAAACTGAGACACAGGAAGTTTAGAAAACTTGCCCAAAGTTGCCTAACTAGGGAGTGGCAGAGTCAAAAACACTCAGTGGCAGAGTGTGATTCGGCACTTGGACATGAGAGGCAGTGAACTGAAACACTGAACTGTTTCCTCCATGTCCCTATAACAGAGTGTTTAAAGAAAATATTGCAAAGCACAGCACATTTTAGTGCATCAGGATATATACTGTGCATAAGAAAACATTCTCTTAAAAAAAAAAAGCATTCATCCTCCAAATTAAGGACCTAAGGATTCTGAAAATATCCAAATTACACAGTGACCAAAAGAAAAAGTTTGGTAAAATATGTCAAGTTTTCTTTGAATGTTTCCAACCCTATTGACCTATCTCAAACACATCTCTTTCCCCAGGCAGTTCTTAAAACTCAGTCTTGAAGTTCACCATATGCTTTCAGGTTTATCAGAATTACTCCTGATCCTGAAGCAGATACACTCCTGCCTGTGCACAAAGAGCCCTGGCAGGCAATTAGATAGAAAAGAAACAGTTCAGCTATTAAGCTGCTTTTAGATGCCCTGCACAGAATAGACGAGCTCTTAAAAAATCACTTAACGTAAGTATCAAGGTGCTGCAAAAGTGGCAAACTCTCAACCAAGTTTGTTTCTAGAAACTTAAAAAGGAGTAAGACTTTCAGGTTTGTCCTTTAATCCAATAAATTTTAAAAAGATGATTAAATGAAACAATTTTTCTTCTCCTCCAAAAACACCACTTTAAAACATTTTCTTTTTTCCTGTGTTAGTCCCTGGCTATGCTAGTTTGTCCTCATTTATCCAGCAGGGGTCACTGTTGCCCACTGTACTCTTTAAAGGACTCCTTGCTTCTCTGCAGTATTTTCTCCGGCTTGCGTGTGTGTGTGCGTGTGTGTGTGTGTCTGTGTTCGCGAGCGCTCAGTCATGACCGACCTTTATTTCAGGCAACAGAATGAAGAAATATGCACAAAGATGTCAGGCTTGAGAGATTGAAGAGAAATCTGTGGTTTTGGAGGTGGGATTGTGATGTTGGGGAAATGGATGCTTTGATAATGACTCTGTATGAACAAGTAGGCTTCAAGTCAGTACTTCAAATTTCTCAAACAAATTAGTCAGTCTTTGTCACAAGATGATTAGCCTTAACTCACTCTCGCTGTTAAACCGGAGTTTATGAGTGAGTGAAAGTTGCTCAGTTGTGTCCAACTCTTTGCGACCCCATGGACTATACAGTCCATGGAATTCTCCAGGCCAGAATACTGGAGTAGGCAGCCTTTCTCTTCCGCAGGGATCTTCCCAACCCAGGGAGCGAACCCAGGTGTCCTGCATTGCAGGCAGATTCTTTACCTGCTGAGCCACAAGGGAAACCCAAACCTGAACTGATGCTGTGTGTCATAATCAGGCTTCTAAGTAGGGAATGGGGAATGGAGCTACGTGTACTTCTGTTCATCTAGGCCATTGTCGGCCAGACCCTTCCTCAGGGTTCAACCTGGGCTTGGTGATCACTCATACCTTGCGGAGCAATGACTGTCTAATACACAGTGATTGTTCAGTCTTGGGTGGAAGTTAGTCTTTAACTGTAGCAACTTCTTCCCGCAGGAACTCAGGGCAGGTTCACACAGGCCACTCAGATCAGATCCTGAGTCTGAGGGTGCAAGTGAAAAGGGTGCTAGGGAAGCTATGGTCTTCCTACCTCCCCACTTCAGGAACTTCTCCTGAGGCCACACAGGCAGCCCAAGCAGGAAACAGCTTGATGCGTGACCAGGTTATGACATTGAGGAATGCAGGAGTGGGGTTGTAACACTGAGCAAAGTGGTCGGTTGAGGATGGGGCTGCATCAATAAAGACACATGAAACATAAAGCACCACTTCTGATTACTCTACACCTCTATATACCTCTGGGTGATCAAACACTGATATTTAAATCAGATATTTAAAAGACTCCCTTTTACTCTGCTTCCTCTGCATCTTTTTCTTTTTAGTGCCCTAATGAAGTGAAAGTCGTGTCCGACTCTTTGCAACCCCATAGACTGCATAGTCCATGGAATTCTCCAGACCAGAATACTGGAGTGGGTAGTCTTTCCCTTCTGCAGGGGATCTTCCCAACCCAGGGATCAAACCCAGGTCTCCCGCATTGCAGGTGGATTCTTTACCAGTTGAGCCACAAGGGAAGCCCAAGAATACTGGAGTGGGCATCCTATCCCTTCTGCAGGGGATCTTCCCAACCCAGGAATCGAACCGGGGTCTCCTGCATCGCAGGTGGATTCTTTACCAACTGAGCTATGAGGGACGCTCTAGACTTAAAAACAAATACACCTTAATTTTTAGAACAGTGCCAGGATCATAGTAAAATTGAGTGGAAAACACAGAGAGTTTCCAGATACCCCCTGTCCAGACTTGCATGTCCTTCCCCACTATCAGTATCCCACAGGAGAGGGTACATTTGTTACAACTGATGAACCTACACTGATAGATCATCATCACACAGAGTCCATAGTCTACACTAGGGCTTACTGTTTGTGTTTCATGTTCTACGCATTTTGGAAAATGTATAATCCCCTGTATCGTAGTATCATATAGAATAGTTTCATTGTCCTAAAAATCCTCTGTGCTCCACCTATTCCTCCATCCTGCCCTGACAACCACTGATCTTTTTACTGTCTCCATAGTTTTGCCTTTTCCAGAATGTCATATAGTTGGAATCCTACAATATGTAATCTTTTCAGACTGACTTCTTTCACTTAGTAGTATGCATTTAAATTTCCTTCTTTTCATGGCTTGGGAGCTCATTTCCTTTTAGCATTCAATAATACTCCATTTTCTGGCTGAAATACAGTTAGTTACTTATCCATTCATTTATTGAAGGACATCGTGATGGCTTCCAAGTTCTGGCAATGATGAAATAAACCTGCTATAAACATCCATGTATGGGGGTTTTGTGTGGACATAAGTTTTCAACTCATTTGGGTAAATACTAAGTATAGAAATTCCTGGATGAAATGATAACCTCAATACCTTTTCTTCATGGTCTTCACAATTGTTGTGTCAACATCCTACCTTCAAAATTACACCATAGATGCTTTCTCATAGTTGCAGTTTGCATTTGGGTGGATGACTACTCCCTTTGCTCCCCAGTCTACCACCAACTCCTGGACAAGCGCCCTGTGTCTGAGCAGCACTTATCAGAGGGGCAGCAGCTATGCTGAGGAGGCTGCAGTCACCACAGATGCCTCTTCGGATGGAGACAAAAGTGGGGAGGTGTGGTTTCATGAGTGGTTTATCCAGAATTAGGCCAAAGCATATACAATGAAATACACTCTTTATAACACTGGGGTTTCCAACTGCCACTGAATTCAATTAGTTTCAACTTCATATTCAGGGAGTGGGGAGAGGGCATGGAAGAAAATATTGTGTTGCAATGGTGGTGGTGGTGGTGTGTGTAGGGAGGGAGGCTTTAATAGTTTGGTGTCAAATTTGTGTCCTAGCATTGGCTATTTGTCACGAGGAGTTGGAGTTTCTGAACTATGCCCTTGCTCTTTTTGACTCCATGGAGTTTTTTTGTTTAGACCCCCAGACTGTGCCAGTGGATTCGATGAGCTGCTCTGTAGATTGAGAGCTATTAGTCAACAGACGCCAGCCTCCATTGTGCCTTCTACAGGTTTTGCAATGCCAGCCAGTATCTTCGCTTTGTTTACACTGCTGACGTCTCCCTGTTACTAACATCCTTTTTATGACTGACAACTTTTGATCTACAGCAAATAGTTTTCTAAAAAATAAACCAACTCCAGATGATTTTGATGGTTGAGATAACACGCTGAATGTAAAAATGGACATTTTCCAATATCTCCAGTGGGTGATCTCCGGTGAAATGAATGAAGCTGCTGTCTCGAAGTGGCCCAACCCACTATTCCATGAGCACTAGAGAATACCAGGAAGAAAAACATACCTACAGGATATCGATTTTAGAGGATAAATAATGTTGCCAGAGCTTGTGAGAAGTGAGGTATGTTTGACCCACTTCATTTAATGCTCCCATGTGTTAGAAACAAATCCCAAACTATACAAAGTAACCCTACAGCTGCACAATTGTGAAACAATAGACACTAAGTGATTATGTCTCCACTAAGCAATTGAAGCAGTTTGTTTTAAAGCCATTTTAGAACTACGGAAACTGTTAAGAGCCATAGGGACAAAGAGGTCAGCCTATCAAGGCTGGTAATTCCAAAGGATCCCTACTATTATCTTCAAGTAACAATGTCACTTTACTTCTTCCACTGGAAGGTATTTTCAAGCCTCCCTAAATCAGATGTCCTATGGTTTATTTTTCTATTCTTTCTAGTTATTCACCAAAACATCCTTTATAAGTGTTTCATTTTTCATTTACATTATACTTAAGCAGCTAAGGTGTACACGGAATATATAGAGAGAACTAGTAACATTAATTAAATATCTATTCTGTCGTGTTTCTACAGGGCTTAAAGAAATGTCTAATGCCCAGGGAACCTGGTTTTGGGAAACACTTCCTGGCAAGCTGTCATTTGGTTTAGTTCACCAGTTTCCAACAGTAATTCTTGCTCGGTGCTGCATTAAGAGGATGCATTCATACACAGGGCATTGTCCTCGGCCTTCTGATGCTCCTGTAAGGAGATGGAACATTTCACTGTGATGTGGGAGTGCTGTATAGGAGGGGGGGGTCAGCATCTCTGAATCCCAGCCTGGAGGTCTTACTCCTGACACACCTCAAAACAACCAGTAAGTGTCAGGAGGTAGATGGGAGGGGCAGAAGACCCAGAAAAGGACCTCAGGCATCTCAGATGACATGAGCAAAAGTACTGACGTGGTAGGTATCTGAAGGGCAAGGAGGAGACTTAAAAGGGATAAGGTTGCGGAAGTACCTGGGAGTCCACTGAGGGGTTGGTGGTCTATGCTGTAGGCAATGGGGAGTCATGGCAGAATTAAGAGGGGACTTTTTAGGATGGGATATTCTGATGATTATGTGGAGGACTGTGGCTTGGAGGGAGCACAGCCAGAAGCAGGAAAGTTACTGACAAGGCTTGGTCAAAAATGCAGGATTGAGGTCAGGGGCGTGGCTTCATGACTCCTAAATAAGCTGAAAAGGAGAATTCTTTCAGATACAGATGTGCTGCGGTGCATTCCATATCTGTCCAGTGGATGAGCGCACTTTGGGAGGGTGAAGACTTTGTGTGTCCCTGTATACCCAGTCTCCTCTGAAAGCTCTCCCTCATCTCTAAGCATCCCAATATCAGAGGCCACCAACTACTGGGTTTCAAAACAGAGACAGCCCCCTCTTTCCCCCTGCCATACCTGCTCTTTGATGCCGGAAGACCCTTTAGGACAAGGATTAAAAATAAGATGCCTGCACAACCTCTAACTTTTCTTTCATGCTTATTAGGCTGGGGATGCTAAAGAATCTGAGCAAAGTAATAGAGTGCCTAATCTGACGTCTGATCCTGGGCTGTTCATTTGCTTTTGCCCCTCCAGATGGATTCTCTGCTCTTTCATGGCCACTCTGTGCCCCAGGATGTTGGCTGCTGTAAGCAGCACCACCAGATTCTCTTGCTGAAGCTCCTGCTGGATCCTCATAAGGGTTCTACCACATCTGGCCCCTTGATGTTGGGGTGGGAGTAGCTCCCTATGGTAAGAGTCCCTGAGTGCTCCTCTAGCCTCTCACCAATTCTTTCTACCAGCCTTGTTGTTGTTCTGTCGCAAAGTCGTGTCTGACTCTGCGACCCCATGGACTGCAGCACGCCAGGTTTCCCTGTCCTTCACTATCTCCTGGAGTTTGCTCAAACTCATGTCCACTGAGTCAGTGATGCCATCCAACTACCTTATCCTCTGTCACTCCCTTCTCCTCCTGCCTTCAATCTTTCCCAGCATCAGGGTCTTTTCCAATGTTTACCAGCCTACACTTCCTTCTTTGCAGTGTGAATAACTCTTTTGAGACAGCTTCCTGCTGTCCCTCCACTGATATAGGTTCTTTCCTATGTTTGCACTTGGGTAGGAGTAGGACACTGAGCTCCTGAGCATGAGGGTAGCCATGGAGAAAGGAAGACATTAAGAAAGAGGACTCTGGGGTCATAGAAGACCTCCTTCACACCTACTGCATGGGTGCATGGCTGCCCATCTGCCTATGTGGTCTGTGAAAAGCTGGCTTCACAGATCTGGTTTGAATTTATATTAGAAAAATCCTGAATTGATTTGTAACCTCCAATCTGTAATTCATAAGCAGTCCATCAATAGGTATTTCTTGTCTAAGTGTGTAACTTAGTAGACACGAGAGGAAGGAAAACCAGAAACATACAGATGTCATCTTAAGTTGTGCACATAACGGAGTCTTCAAGGGTTAAGAAAGAGCCACATGCTGTGCGGCAGGTAAGGTAGGTTTACCAGAGGTTTTCTTTTGTGCTTCTACAATAAAGTGGCTGGTGGTCTGCTGGCTACAGCCTGTTATACATTCCTTGCTTTTATTAGGATAACCATAAGCCTCAAAGACCCACCCTGATGTCAGTGACAGGTTTTATAGAACACTCACAAGTTTCTTCTTGTTGTATTCGGGGGTATATAAAGTGTGAGGCATAATAGGTAACAGGTTGGAAGACCAGTTCGGGGCAGACAAAAGTCCCAATTCCTGATGTGAATATTTAATACCTTCTTATTACAGGAAAAGTTGACTACCAGATGCCTGTTACCATGGCTCCAGAGCCCACTAAAGCTTTGAGTTCCTCCAGGAGAGGGTGGGTTTTGGCAGCTCCCCTTGACGTTCAAACAATCCAGAGGCCAGGACACACCCTGTTGATTTAGGAACGCTGGAGAGGAGCATTTGCTGGAAACATCTCTTCTGTTATTCAGTGGCCAAGTGACCAATTACTTCTGAGACAGTGATTTCATGAGATGATAGAGTGTGGTGGTTTAGGTTGTTTTAAATAAACTCAAAAGCTTCACAACAAATGTAGGCTCCACGTTGGCGTGTTTGCATCACTAAGACAGCATTTCAGGATGTACATTTATGGAGGTCCCTGATATATCCCCTGAGCTCCAATTGTAGTTAACTGACATGACAGAGACCCAGCCCTGCACTCCTGAGCAGAAAAACACCCTCACAACTTGTCAGGTTCTAGACGCTGTAGTTTGTCCAGCTGTGTTCTGACCACAGCCAGTCTGGGAATTGCATCATTTTGCATTTCCAGGGCATGTTTCCTGACATAATGCTCACTGGCTGCCTCCTACCTCAACTCCCTGGGGTGGTGGGAGGAAGGGTCCTTGCAGCCTGGCTTCCACCACCTGCTCCTGTCACACTGGCATGTCCTATGGCCTTGGACTGAGAGGGGAGCCGGGCTACAGTGCTAAGCTTCTGTCACTGTCCCGGGTTCCCTGGGTAAAGGAAGCTGATGTTCCAAGAACACTACCTAGGGACTTCTCTGGTGGTTCAGTGGCTAAGACTCTGAGTTCTCAATGCAGAGGGCCCAGGTTCGATTCCTGATCAAGGAGCTAGATCCCACATGCTCCAACTAAGAGTTCGCGTGCCACAACTGAAAAACAAAGATCCCTTATGTTGCAATGAAGAGCTGGTGCAGTCTAAATAAATATTTTTTTAAAAAAGAAAAAGAATAACCACCTATTATAAAAACACTTTTACCCAATATTTTTATGTTGAGTTGGCCAAAAAGTTTGGTTTTTTAAGATGTTACAGAAAACTTGATTGAACTTCTTGGCCAACTCAATATACAGGGTGAGTCTACTGAACTGGTTTTTAAAAAATCTAAATTCAAGAACATCTAAACTGTAAATAACAAATGATTTGAAATACTTTGTTGTTTTTTTTTTTTAAATCCAAAATGGAAATAGCTTTACGTTACTATCCTGCTTAAAACCCTGGATCCCAAAAAAAAAAAAAAAAAAAAAAAACCCTGGCTCCCTATTCCTCTTAAAATCAAACGCAAAGACCATTAACAGGATCTCTGAGGCCATCTTGCTCTTACTTGAATTTCCTCCTTCCCCCAAGCAGTAAGCACTCTGGCCTCCTTTTAGCTTCTTGAACTCACCATGCCTCAGGGTCTTTGTACATGCTAATCTCCACACCTGGAATATTTTTCTCTTTCTTTCCTCTTCCTCTCCCCCTTCAGATTTCAGTTTTAATATTATTTCTTCAGAGAAACTTTCCCAGACTCTAGCTTAAGTCAAGTCCCTCTTGATTTCATAGTTACCTAGACTTCTTTATTGGGCGTTATTGTCATTGGAAGCATAAATTATTAGTGTAAATACTTATTCAGTGTCTTATTCCCTTCTAGATCATAGACATGAGAAGATAACAGATGCTGTATTCTCAATGCCTAGCAGAGTACCTTTCATATAGACAAATGTCTAATTGTTGAATTAATTATTCAAATAATGCATACTTATTACAAAACAGATGACCAAAGTAAAGAAAAAGGCAAAGAAGAAAATTAAAATAATCTATATCTCTACATCCCAGGCAGAACAACTTTAACATTTCAGTATATTTTCCTTAGGTCCTTAAAAAACAAACAAACAAACATATGTGGTGTGGATAAATATTACCTGCTGTAAGTTGGATCCTTTGGACATTTAGAAAAATCTTACAATGCACCAGGCTCCTGGTGTTCAAAACTGATGTTAGTGGGGGAGAGTCTGAGTAAGGAGATCGCCGTTCATAGTCTCCACGCACGCTGTGTGCCTGCTAAGTCACTTCAGTTGTGTCCAGCTCTCTGCACCACAGACTGCAGCCCGCCAGGCTCCTCTGTCCAAGGGATTCTCCCAGCAAGAATACTGGAGTGGTTTGCCACGTCCTCCCCCAGGGGATCTTCCCAACCCAGGACTGAACTCACATCTCTTATGTCTCCTGCATTGACGGTGGGTTCCTTACCACTAGGGCCACCTGGGAAGCCCCTCCAAGGCTGGGGAGGGATTACAAGCCAGCTCTTGGGGGCAAGTTCTGGGACCTTCTACCAGACCCCACCATCATTTTAAGAATGTTTATTTAGACTTTTAGTACAGTATCGATTTCTTAAATATTTGGAAATATGTCACCTCACGGTTTAATTTTTGTTGCTATTGTTATTCTTCCTTTAATTCATTTGTGAGCGACATTTTCAGAACTGTGGTTCCAGATTGTCAATTCCCAGCTCTTTTGCAAAGGGAGACGTGTCTGGAAACAGACTGGGAGCAATGGTGATAATCTCCATTCCCAGATAACCGCATGGTTTCTTTACCCCAGGTTGTATCACAGTTTACTTCATAGAATCCGTTTCTATCAACAGGCTAAATTCACAGAGCAGGTACTGTTGTCCATTTTGTATGTGAGGAGATGTGGTGTAAAGAGGTCACAGAACTTGCCCACAGCCACACAAGTAATCAGTGGCTGTGTCAGGCTTAAAACCCAAGTAGGCCTGACTCCAGAGCCCAGGGTCTGAGCCACCACACCATGCTGATCCCTCTAGATTCCACCAAATGGATCAGGAATATGAGTGGACTTCACAGGGCCTTAGGGCTTCCTGGGTAGCTCAAATGGTAAAAAAATCTGCCCGCAGTGCTGGAGACCTGGGTTCAACCCTTGGGTTGGGAAGATCCCCTGGAGAAGGGTATGGCAACCCACTCCAGTACCCTTGCCTGGAGAAGTCCGTGGACAGTGGGGCCTGGCGGGCTACAGTCCACAGACTCGCAAAGAGTTGGACACGACTGAGCGACTAACACACTCACGGGGCCTTGGAAACCCCTAAGTTTGTGTATAAATTTTCTGTGTCTGTACAGATTTTTATCTTCGTCTGTATTTTTTCCTGGGGAGAAGTTCTCTGTATTTCATTAGATTTATTTGGAACAAGAAAAATAAAAATTCATCTGGATTCACAATTATGCTAGTGTTTGTTGACTGGTTACCAAGTACAGTTCTAAGCACTTAACATGTATTAAATCCATTAATTCTTGCAATAACTTTGAGCCACTAGCACTATTATCCCCATTTCATGATCAAAGAAACTGAGACACAGAGAGGCTGTCACTTGCCCTAGGTCACACAGCCGACCGTGGTGCAGGGATCCTATCCAGGCAAGTCCCTAGCATCTATGCTCTTATTAAACCACAGAAAACGAACACCTTCTTCGCAGATCTTCCAACGTCTTGTGCATTTCCCTCCCTAAACCTGAGATGTTATCTCCCTGTTTCCACACACGATTCATGTAGTAGTTTTTCCTTCTTCCCCTTAAAGCTATTAATAAACTGGCTATGGATCTTACAAGAGGATACCCCAGAATAAAAATTAGCAACTGCCCTCAGGAGGATTAGTCGTGTTAGTGATTCACACTACCATAAAAACTATCTTAAAAGACTGTCATCCCTCTGGTTTGAAATCTGCACAAGTTCTTCATGGAGTTGGGGTTCCGAGTTAAAAGGAGGTCCTTTTGGTGGGGGTAAGGACAGAGAAGTGATCAGGAGGTGAGAGGGGATCCCACTGACAGTCACTGAGTGTATGGGCGTGGTCAGAGTTTACAATATACCTACTCTGCATCTGTGAGTACACACTTCTGTTCTAAATATGGACCGAGACACACTTGACTTGTATGTATTGATTAAGATGAATGAAGTTTGAATGATGTGATACTTTCTCTGCACCTTTTGAGATAATAAGGCACAACCTAAATTGTTCCCAAATGGCTTTCATGGATTACTGTATACGAAGACTAAACACACTTCATGGTTTTTCCCTTTACAGATGGAAAAATGGAGGTAAGAGCATCGGGCTACTTGTTCTGGGGATTCTAGGGGATTTATTATAAAGCTAAGAGAAGAGTTATGACTTTCCTCTCTCTGCTGAGGAATTAGCATTTTCCTGATTAAGTGACATTGAGACCAAAGACTGAAATAACAGAGCCTCAGAGATGAGAATTGAGTCTGCCCCAGGGTCCAGATGAGGTGAAAGACAAAACAGGAAGCAAGTGCGCTTACAGCATGAGGCCTTGGCCGGCACCAAACAGCCTTCATGGTTTAGGCTGAGTGGGTGTGGGAGAAAGGCCTGAAAAATACACGCTAGGCTGGCTTTCGAGAAAAGAAGATCTTGTAGTGTTTTTCTCTCTGAATGTTCAAATTCTGGCAGACTCCTACTTTCAGACCCATTAAAATTCAGGAAGGGAAAAAGGAAAAAAATTGAAACAGTTTTCAAAGAGAAAAAAAAACAACAAACACACCCACTCTTGCGAAAATAAAATCCCACCCCAAGAAAACCTTTATGAAAATGTTTTTGAGCTTTTAAAAACAGAAGGGGTTGAAATGTCAATGGGGCACAGCCTGTGGACCATGGAATGACTATTAAATGTGGCATTCCCACCAGGGTCTGGGCATGAGTGTCTTAACTTTGTTTGATCCCTGGAGAGAAACAGCCCTGTTTCCTCCCTGGAAGAAGGAATAGAACCCATTTCTATGGATGGGCTAGATCTGACCATGTTAGTGTGGTTAGGTGGAGTGCGGGGAACAATTTGTTCTAATTCACTACCTCAAAATAAGAGCCTCTCACCCTGGAGGTTTCCTTTCCAACCCACCCTCCCATGCAATCAACAGTCCAAGCCAAATCCTTCCTTCAGTCTCAGATTTCAGTTATATAAGCTGTTCTATCAAACAGACTCTTTCCAATTAAGACCAGGGTAAAATAGCCATTTATACAAACAGCTAGTGGTTTATGTAACCAGAGCCATTCAGGTGCCTCAGGTGAACAATGGCAGGCGGATTCCGCAGCTCTGGGCTCTTATAGTGGAACTTTGTTCCAACAGCTGGACGCCTCCTAAGACGTCAGTCCTTCCCGCAGTCTGTCTCCAGGTTAAAAAGCCTCATTGTAAGGTGCACGTTACTTTGCATCCCTTGCAAATTCTTGTTCTTCATAGAGAACAGATTAAGCACTTTAATATCAGGGATCAAGGGCAGATTTTACTCCTGATGGTATGAAACTTTCTGATGATCAAAGCCATGTACATTCAGAATTTCAATTTGAAAAATACAGAGAAATAAGAAAATTAAATCCACCTGTAATTCTACTACCCAGACTTAGTTACTTTTAACATTTTGTGTATATCCTTATAGTCTTTTTTCTGTGCATATCATATACATACATACATATCTACATGTACATATAATGTACTATATATGTATACATATATTAAGGTGTACATGTATTAAAGTCATGCACATATACATAATATTTAAACGAATGATATGTTATGACTATACTGGTCATTCTGTGTTTTTCCCAACAATGACATAATCATCAACTCATTTTTTATCTTCATTTCTGTTGTCCTTCTAATGTCCCTGTGAGTTATGACCACCCACATATAGCAGCTCGAATTTAAGGCCTCTGAAGTCTGTGATGTGAAGCCCTGCCTTATGTCTCACTGCTATTAAATGCTTCCCGAAGGAAGGCTTTGAATGACTGGCATTCCCATTGTATTCTATCTAACCCATCCCTTATTTCAGAGTGTTTATAAAATTTCCATTTGGAGAGCATTCTAAGTAATTCCGTGAGGAATATTCTCTCATATAAATATTTATACTACTATTCCCATAGGATAAAATCCTAGCAATGGAAATTCTGGGCCAAGGATATGCCCTTTTTGATGACTTTTTATTATATACTGCCAAAATGCTTTCCAGAAAGTGGAAATGAATTTATATTCCCATCAGCTACTGCTCAATACTCTAACCAAAGTCAGAGTCAGACTTATAAAAATATGAATTTTTTGTAATTTAAAAAAATGATTAAAAATGAAAGAAAATATCATTCTCAAGCTGCTCTCCTTAGGAAAATAAAAATACATACAAAAATGTTTAATAATCTGCCTATTTACACTTATAACATTTCTAGAAAAAAATCACTAGGGGACTAAAGTATATTTGTGAACTGCTAGGGCTTCCCAGGTGGGCCAGCGGTAAAGAACCCGCCTGCCAATGCAGAGATACAGGAGACACGAATTCAATCCCTGGGTCCAGAAGATTCCCTGGAGGAGGAAATGGCAACCCACTCTAGTATTCTTGCCTGGAAAATTCCATGGACAGAAGAACCTGGCGGGCTATAGTCCATAGGGTCGCAAAGAGTTGGACATGACCCAGTGACTAAGCATGCCACAAACACACACATAGACACACACACACTAGATTGATGTGATGAATTCACCTTCGGCCCCCAAAATATAAACCCTCCAGTTATTTTTTCCCTCCCTGTTTCCCCCTGCCCTGCAGACCCAGCCACAGCTTCTAATCACCAATCCTCTACAGGCTCTCGGGAAGAGACGGCCTCTAACAACCCAGCAGAAGGGAACTTGCAGGATGGGGAGAAAAAAGGGCTCAGGTTCACTGCTGTCAGCAAAAAGCTCCTATAAACAGAGAAACACATTAAACCCTTCTGTTAATATGCTGTCTAGACTTGAAAAGATTGCTTTTCTCTCTGTCTTCTAAGCTTCAACTTTTGACCTTGTTTCTGTCCTTGTGTCTGTACTGGATTCAAGCAATTCTTCAACAGTCAATTTACTGAATTACTTGTCACCTAAGCTACTGCAGTGACTGGGTGGGGACATGATCCCTATGAAATGAATGGAAAACTTGACAACACTTGACCCCGGAGGCAGAAAATGCAGGGAGTCCCCCTTCTTCTGGTTTAGGGGTAAAATGATACTCTCCCCAGAAACTGGAGCAGATAATCCCTTTGTTGATTGTGGATGGAATCTTGGAAGGTACTGGAGGGAGGGTTGAGAAGAAGAGCTTATGAGTTCCACACTTGGGGATAGAAACCAGTTCCTAGCAGCATGAATGTTAGTCTTTTTTTGGACTATGTTTTACTCTGGAACATTTCTTCTTCCTCTCCACATTCCCAGGGCCTTCATGCTAACAGCTAGTTGCTCAAGTCTCTCTCCAAGACGTAATATTTATTAAGCACTTGATGCATGCCAGGCATTTCTAAGCACTCATCTAACTGTTCTCTTTTAATCCTCCCAACTGCAATCTTACAAGGTAGATACTCTTGTTATTATCATTCCTGTTGTACAAATGGAGAAACTGAAGCAGCAAGAAGTTATGGAACTACCTGGGTCACAGGGGTTCTGGCAGCCACTATGAAAGATGGTATGGAGAGTCCTTAAAAACTAGGAATAAAACCACCATATGATCCAGCAATCCCACCCCTAGGCATATACCCTGAGGAAACCAAAACTGAAAAAGACACATGTATCCCACTGTTCATTGCAGCACTATTTACAATAGCTAGAACATGGAAGCAACCTAGATGCCCACTGACAAATGAATGGATGAAGAAGTTGTGGTACATATACACAATGGAATATTACTCAGCCATAAAAAGGAACGCATTTGAGTCAGTTCTGATGAGGTGGATGAACCTAGAACCTATTATGCAGAGTGAAGTAAGTCAGAAAGAGAAAGCTAAATATTGTAAATATCGAATATGTAGAGAATCTAGAAAAATGGTACTGAAGAATTTATTTACAGGACAACAATGGAGAAACAGACATAGAGAACAGACTTATGGATATGGGGAGAGGGGCGGAGAGGGTGAGATGTATGGAAAGAGTAACATGGAAACTCACATTATCATATGTAAAATAGAGAGCAAACAGGAATTTGCTGTATGGCTCAGGAAACTCAAACAGGGGCTCTGTATCAACTTAGACAGGTGGGGTGGGGAGGGAGATGGAAGGGAGGTTCAAAAGGGAGGGGATATATGTATACCTATGGCTGATTCACATTAAGGTTTGACAGAAAACAACAAAATTCTGTAAAACAATTATCCTTCAATAGAAAATAATTAAAAGAAAAGAAGTTATGAAACTAGAAGATCATGAGGGCAGATGTCTGACTCTTAGAGTCACGGGATTAACCAGTGTTCTATGCTGCCAATCAGTCTAGATTTGTTGTTGTTGTTCTAGGTTTTTCTTCTCCATCATCAAAAAAAAATAATTTGTCCCCTTAATCTATCTGGGCCTGGCAGAGTTGGCTAAATTAGTCCAATAAACACATTTAGTCTGCTAATGGCTAACGATGGACTGAAGCATTACCCATATCAGTGAATGCATAGTTCTTTAGAACTTTCACAGTTAAAAGACTAGTGGTGGCATCCAAGGATATCTGAGAAAGACATGTTGGTGGGAGGGGTTGATGGTAGTAGGAGGTGAAGGAGAGATGCGGATGAAATATTCTTCAGTGGGGGACCTCTCTCTATCAGCCAATGGCTCTCTCAGCACACAGAGCAAGACAAGCCCTGGATGTAATATTTAGGCGTTTATCAGGAATGACCAAAAGCTCAGCTGTTTGTCTCACAAGAAAGTATTTCAGAGAACTCAGAAGTGCTTAATGACAACCATCATCTGCCAACCACTGCCAAACACCATTCTCTGTGGGAATCACATAATTCCACAGTCTATCCACAACATCCAGTTTTCCAGCACATTTTTGTGATTAAGGACAGCAAGAGGAGTATGACAGAATTGCCCCATACAAATCTGTCACTCCAGCTGGGAACGTCCCAATTGAGACATCACAAACCCACAACAAGTTGTCACATCCTTTCTATTTGATTGACCCACAACATCCTGCAAATACTTTCCTCTCCCGACTCTCTCTGGGGGCAGAGCAGATTGTGGAAGAGAAAAGATGACTTGATGAAGGGTGTGGCCAAGAAAAAACATAATCTTTGGCTTGAAGATGTATATTTTGGTCTGGACAAGTGTATTTGAAAGATTTTAATGAGTCACGAAGGTCGTGCTGACACTTAGAACAGTATTTTTCATGCTTTTTAGGGTGAATTACTAACACAGTAATTCCTGGGTCAGGAAGATCCCCTGGAGAAGGAAATGGCAACCCACTTCAGTATTCTTGCCTGGAGAATCCCATGGACAGAGGAACCTGGCAGGCTACAGTCCATGAGGTCGCAAGAGTCAGACACGACTGAGTGACTTTCACTACTACTACTACTAACTCAGTGCCTGGCTTACAGAAATGCCTGTTGGTTGAAAGAGCAAGTGAGTACTGAGAACCTGACATGATATAATTCACCTACAGTTAAGACTGTGCTGGAACAGAGGTGAGACTTTAGTGGGGTCTTGAAGGGGCATGAGAATTGGACTATAAAGAAAGCTGAGCACCAAAGAATTGATGCTTTTGAACTGTGGTGTTGGAGAAGACTCTTGAGAGTCCCTTGGACTGCAAGGAGATGCAACCAGTCCATCCTAAAAGAAATCAGTCCTGAATATTCATTGGAAGGACTGATGTTGAAGCTGAAACTCCAATACTTTGGCCACCTGATGTGAAGAATGGACTCATTTGAAAAGACCCTGATGCTGGGAAAGATTGAAGGTGGGAGGAGAAGGGGATGACAGAGGATGAGATGGTTGGATGGCATCACTGACTCAATGGACGAGAGTTTGAGTAAACTCCTGGAGTTGGTGATGGACAGCGAGGCCTGGCATGCTGCAGTCCATGGGGTCGCAAAGAGTCGGACACAACTGAGTGACTGAACTGAACTGAACTGAACTGAAGGGGCTTCCAGAATTTGGTAAATGATTGTCCTTTTGTCAATCACTTCTATAAGCCACATCAGTTGATATAGGTAATTTGCTTCTCATTAAAAACACTCCCATTCTGGGACTTCCCTGGTGGTCCTGTGGCTAAGACTCTGCACTCTCAATGCAGCAGGCCTGGGTTCGATCCCTGGTCATGGAAGTAGATCCCACATGCTGTAACTAAGAGTTCATATCCCACAACCAAAAAAAAAGAAATAAAAAAGACGCTGCATGCCACAATTAAAAGATCCCACATGCTGCAATGAAGATTGAAGATCCTTTGTCCTACAACTATGACCCAGCGCAGTCGGATACATATGTACATACATACATACAAATTAAAAAACACTCCCATTCCTGAGATTATATTTATATTTTTCAAGACTATGCATGTGCACTAGAGATTGTTATTTTACCTTGCTTATTTTTATAATCTGACTGAAAAAAAAGGAGTTTCCATGTTATGCTGCAATAACAGGACAGACAATATCTGCTCATAGACATATAGAGCCATCTCCCCCAGAACCTCGGAGAGCTCATGAATGCTATCATGCACCAGGCTCTTGCCCCATGACCCCTTCCCAGGGGAGAGGAGGAGTTCTGTGCCCCAGAGTCTTTGTAGAGCATCACTTCTAGACATCAAGAGCTGCCCCTCTTCAGTTCGTCTGATTCCGGTTATGAAGTATTTAGCAAGATGCTCTGCTGGGGCCTCATGTCACCCTCTCCACTTGGCAGGTGGCAATTCTGAGGTCCCAGGAGAATGAATTTCTCAAGCCCACAGTGTGGGAGGGAGTGGTAAAACAGAAATCAGTTCAAAGAGTTTTATTTCCTAACAGGAAGTTCCAGAGCTAGGACTACAAAGCACCCATGCCATTACAAGTCTGTATGCATCAACCCCCCCAAACACTGACTGTCCTATGAGCCACACATTCTTTTTCAGAACTCAGATTAAAACAAAACCCAGTGTAAATCCACTGAAATTTAATGGAGAAAGCATTTTCCTAGAGCCAGAGCACTGTGGTATTCACCCTCGTAAAAATGGATTTTGATGTAGAGGGGTCGCTATAAAAGCGTGATTAAAATGATAGCCTGAAAGCTCAGCAAGCTGGCAAGTGTGTGAGTTGCCTCTGAGAATGTGCAAATTTTTCAGAAGGTGAGATCCTGCTGAGAAAGTCTGATTTTGGAGCCTCCACTCAGAGGAACAGTCTTAGCACGAGGTTTGGTGCTCCAAAGAGCCCTGCCAATTTACCAAATACAGATTAAGGAACATGTAAACCCCTCCCCCATTGTGGGCCACTCTTAGGGACTTGCTTCTAAAGAGCTGAGTATGCAAAGGGGTGAGGGGGAAGGAAGTCACTTCTCAATGGAGAAACCTGGTAAACATCACCCCAGCCAGGTGATCAAGGTCAATGTCAACAGCAATAAGTCATGCTGACAGCAGGTACCTGCTAATATGATGTGATGAGAATAACAGTACAGCTCTGTGGTCTTTGGACTGCAAGGAGATCAAACCAGTTAATCCTAAAAGAAATCAACTCTGAATACTCATTGGTAGAACTGCTGCTGAAGCTCTTGGCCAGTACTTTGGCCACCTGATTCAAAGAGTTGACTCACTGGTAAAGGCCCTGGTGTTGGGAAAGATTGAAGGCAAAAGGAAAAAGGGATGGCAGAGGATGAGATGGTTAGATAGCATCACTGACTCAATGGACATGAATTTAAGCAAACTCTGGGAGACAGAGGAGGACAGGGGAGCCTGGCAAGCTATAGCCCATGGCATCAGACACGACTTAGCTACTGAACAACAACAACAACAGATCTGTGGTCTTCCTCTCAGCCTAATTACGAGGAGAACATCAACCCAACCCAGCACTCCTTAAATCTGTCAGCATCATTAAATACAAGAAAAATCTAGGGAAATGCAACTAAACACCACAATGAGATGTCACCTCACCACTGTCAGAAGACAAGACACAACAGGTGCTGGTGAGGCTGTGGTGAAAAGGGAATCCTTACACGTGGTTGGTGGGAATATAAATTAAGCCTAACCACTGTGGAAAACAATAGGGAGGTTTCTCAACAAATTAATTCCACCTCTAGTTATATACCCAAAGGAAATGAAAACAGGAGATATAAACACTCCCATGTTTATTGCAGCAATTATTCACAACAGCCAAGATATGCAACCAACTCAAATGCCCATCAATGGATGGATGGATAAGAAAGATGTAGTACATACACAGAATGGAATATTATTCAGCCACGAGAAAGAAGGAAATCCTTCCATTTGCAATATCATGGATGGACTTTGAGCACATTATGCCAAGAAAGATAAGTCAGACGGAAACACTTTTATGTAGAACCTAAAAAAGTCAAACTGTAAACAAACAAACAATATAAAATGGTGGTTACCAGGGGAGTTTGGGCAAAGGGATAAGATAGATGGTGCTTAATGATACAAACTTGTAGTGAGTGCTAAATAAGCCACAGAGATCTAATAGACTGTATATGGAATATAGATAATAGTATTGTACTGTAAGTATGTAACGTGATAAATATCATTAAAATGGAAACCATATTAAAACATATAAATAGATCAAAGCAACATCATGCTATAACCTTAAATTTACATAGTGTTTTATGTCAGTTCAGTTCAGTTGCTCAGTCGTGTCCGACTCTTTGTGACCCTATGAACCGCAGCGCGCCACGCCTTCCTGTCCTCACCAACTCCCGGAGTGCACCCAAACCCATGTCCATTGTGTCGGTGATACCATCCAACCATCTCATCCTCTGTCATCCCTTTTCCTCCGGCCCTCAATCTTTCCCAGCATCAGGGTCTTTTCAAATGAATCAGCTCTTCACATCAGGTGGCCAAAGTATTGGAGTTTCAGCTTCAACATCAGTCCTTCCAATGAACACCAAGGGCTGATCTCCTTTAGGGTGGACTGGTTGGATCTCCTTGCAGCCCAAGGGACTCTCAAGAGTCTTCTCCAACACCACAGTTTAAAGGCATCAATTCTTCGGCACTCAGCTTTTTTTATAGGCCAATTCTCACATCCATACATGACCACTGGAGAAACCATAGCCTTGACTAGACAGACCTTTGTTGGCAAAGTAATGTCTCTGCTTTTTAATATGTTGTCTAGGTTGGTCATAACTTTCTTTCCAAGAAGTAAGTGTCTTTTAATTTCATGGCAGTAATCACCATCTGCAGTGATTTTGGAGCCCAGAAAAATAAAGTCAGCCACTGTTTTCACTGTTTCCCCATCTATTTGCCATGAAGTGATGGGACCGGATGCCATGATCTTAGTTTTCTGAATGTTGAGCTTTAAGCCAACTTTTTCACTCACCTCTTTCACTTTCATCAACCAACTTTATCCAATAAAAATTTAATTAAAAAAATGGTAAAAATCTGTAAAACTATTACAACCAAGAGGAGCCAAAAAAGACATGATGACCAATGCAGCATCCTAGTGGGATCCTGGACCAGAAAAAAGACATTCATGAAAAAACTAGTGAAAGATGAACAGTGTAAAATTTAGTTCATACTTACATGCAATGCTCGTTTCTTGGTTGTGACAAATATACATGGTAGTATAAGATAATACCAGTAGAATAAATTGGATGAGGAGAATACAAAAGCTTCTTATATTATCTTTGCAATGCTCCTGTAAATCTAAAGCTATTCTAAAATAAAGGGCTTATTTTAAAAACAGGTAGAAAAAGAAGCACTGAAATGATATACAAACACTAATGTAAGTGGTTACACATAGCGGGTGGGGATGGGGATGGATCCACCAAGTCAGGGGTGGGAGTGAGACTTTTCAACATATACATTTTTAATACCATTTTGAGTTATACACAATGTAAATGTATTGCCTGTTTCTTTAAAAAATACACAATCTAGGTTTGCAGATTGTTTAGATATATTGAATGGGAATATCAATGACAAAGATTAAGCTTATTAGGCAAAAAGCTAATTTTTTAAAAATGGAGCCAGTGTCCCAAGGCCAGACATGTGAGTATAAGGTTGCCAACTGCAAATGCACTCCCCCACAAGAAGCTGTTTGTGGCTGCCCGTCTGGACTGTGGAACTGTGAGTGTGAAGCTTTGAAAAACCAATTTGGCTCTAAGGAGCCTCAAGAGGGTTGACTCTTTTGCAAGCCTCTGGCCCTTCCCCTCTGGGTGCCGACTTTCTACCACTGTTTATGACAAGCAGCGCCTCTCGCCCCCTCTGCTGCGAAGGTGCCGTGTCAGACAGGAAGCATACGGTTGTATATTGTAGACTTGAGTCCTAATAAATAAATTCAGAGGCTGATATCACGCTGTATAATGGAGTGTGGGAAAAGAGCAATAAAGATCAGGCAACAGAGTCTTCCCAGGAGGCTGGGGAGGAGGGCAGGAGCTGGGGAAAAGCTGAACTTGGGCCAAATGGTAGGAGCCCGAGGTGAAGCTGTAGGCCTCAGGCTGCGGAAATTGTGCTAAGCTCACTTCAGTCATGGCCTCAAAGGCAAGACACTCTAGACGGTCTGAAAGCTAAAGAAATGGGTTGTAGGGAACACTGTCGCTTCATTTTAAACCCAAATCAAAAGTGAAATCTTTAACTCACACCTTCTTCTTATCTCTGTTGATGTCGGCCCCTTTATAGGGCTCGCTGGTGGAAAGCATATGGAATCTGAAGGTTCCAACAATCTCTTCTTGCTGTGTCAAGTTTCCCCAGTATTGCATAGTTCCTTCTCCCTCTCCTGGAGTCTTTCCTGTGTTGAAACTGTTGAAATGGGTGAGACTGGGGTGCTTTTCACTTCTAAAATCCTATGAAATATCTTTGCTTGAGGGGAATTGGGTTTCAGAGCTTAAGTCTCCTGGGTCAATTCAACAAGATGAAGAGTTGGACTGGTTGGTGCAAAGTTTAAAAAAAAGAGAGAGAGAGTCAATAGCACTTTTTTAAAAGTTAAACAAAAAAAAAATGTGCCCTGACAGGCCAAAAATATCTCCCAAGTTTTCCAGTTCTCCTAAATATAATGGGTGTGAAACTGGCCACTGGGAATAAAATATGGAAACAGGAATAGATTAATTAGTTGAATCTTTGAGGTTCAAATTTCATGAGCTCATGAGAACTCTTTGGTTTTCTGAGAAGACAGAATATATGCAAGAAGCTGAAAGCTTTTTGTTCATGCAGAGTTTATTTTCTCAAACGCTGCTTATCCATTATAAAACTAACAGTCTTTGCTGAGAGATCATCTCATGAAACATTTCAGGTGGAAGTAGGATATTTTATGCAATCATAAATCCCATGAGGAAACCCGTCCAAAGCTCAAGTGATTCACACACAGAAAGGTTCATGGAGTTGTTCCTGTCTGAACTCAAATTCTCAGGAGACACATTAGCTTGTTTGATAAACCAGAAAGAACAGTGTTTCTTGAGCAAGTATTTTAATACAGGAAATATGAGTCTAGTCTGTATTTCTCCAAGTCCATGTGTATGAGGGAATTTTGAAGTAAAATGCCACTTGAGTCTCCAAAACATAGTTAGAAGAAATATATGCAAGAATGCTAGTGAGGAAAATGCTTCTTTGGTCTGTACCACACAGAAGAAATATCAAAAATGCACACAAGCTAACAAGAAGAACAGAAGCGAAACAAGATGCTGAGAAACCGAGAATCATTTCAAAGACATGGATTTGGCTTAAAAGTTCATTCGGATTTTTTCACAACATTTTATGGAAAAACTCAAATGAACTTTTTGGCCAACCCAGTATTTGCCTGTGAAAATCTGTCTCGATGGCCCTGGATACACTAATTTCTTGATAAAACCCAGCACCACACATCAAATTTTGTAACAGAGGGGAGGCTCAGAACCAGTCTGACAGCTTTTCTGAGATTAGCAAAGGGGAAAATATCACTTTACAGGATCTGCTTTTCAGAAGCAGCCTCAGCACTCTGCAGAGACAAGGGCCAGGCCAGACAGTGCTGGGAGGGAGCCCTGTGTGGGTGACTCTGTCTCCCCAACCCAGACCCCAGAGAACTCAGCTAAAGAGGTTATCACACAGGGAGGCAGTCTCTGTGGACTGTTTGGATTGTAAACACTCTCCCAAGCAGCTTTTTAACAAAAAGTCACCTGGGGAAAAAGGCACCACCAGTAATTCTTTCTTCTCCCTTCCGGTGAATGTTTTAGAAAATGACCCTGCAAAGCTGCAGCAAGAAGGAAAAGGAAGGCAGTCTGCCGTGCCTGGCTTGGAGGAAGGATGCCACCCTCCTGAGGAGCAAGAAGATGAGAAGCTGCTGCAAAGGTAGTGGTGGTCCCAGCCGTGAGGTTCTCCGTGGGACCTCAGACTGCATCCAGGAGACAGAATCAGTGTAGGAGGAATGCAGGAGGTCAGATCCCAGACCTCAGACAGGGGTCGCCCTAACATGCCTCCTGTCCTCTCACAAAGAAGAAGAGGAGCAAAGGACAGGAGAGAGTGGGGAGGCATGTGGGGGGAATAAGATGATGTGCCCAAATTTTCCCGAGCAGAAGATGAGGCCCAAAAAAGAAAGAGAGAAAAATGGTAATTAAAATGTGAAAAGCAGAACTAATTATGATGGTATCTAACCTCCAAACCCAACTCTGGTGATTTTTGTCTAAGCTTATGGCTAATAATATTAATTTAAAGGAAAATCCCTAGGGAAGTAAGCAGCCAAAAAGACAACTTCAAGGAAGTCAATGTCTCTCATCCAAAGGGGATCTGGCAGCTGAATTTCTCTCATTCTTGGTCACTGGCAGGTTTTCCAGTTCCCTCTAAGCCAACTGCTGCCCACTGACACCCCACCTTCTCTTTGCCTTCATCCTATTAATATTTCTCTTTATTTCTTTTAACCCTGCACATTTGTCCTAAATTTGAAGCTCAAGATTCATTTTTAAACAAATGACCTGCCACTACAGCATGCAATTTTTATAAATGTCTGCCCAGCACTAACAGCACCAAGTAATAAGATTCAAATCCCCAAAGCAACATTATTCTGCCAAGCCCTCCCTTTCCCCCAGACTTACCAGAGTGTGGGACATCTGCCAGGGAAATACAATAAAATGTGGGAACAGGAAAAAATAAAAATAAAAATTTAAATTCTGTACCTTTGCCTGTTTAATTCTCCTTTTCAATTTTTAATCCCTTTCTTTCTCTTCTTGATCATATCATCAGATTCTCTATTGTTACCTAATTTTGTTTTTGCCTCCTGTGTTGATGATGTTAATGTATCTGCCCTTTCTTTATGAATTTTCCAGGCAAGCAGATTGCCTGCATCATTGGCATAATTTCCTCCCTTGCCTTTTCTTATTGTATCTTCCGTGTGGAGTTAGTGCTTCTAACCAAGCTCTTCTCTGCCTTTTGTGTTCTGTGCCATGTTCTATCTCTTGGTTTCCTCATTGTTGACTCTTGCAAATCTTACCTAATTCATCTCACAATGTTTCCTTCTGTCACTGTTTATAAACTCCACCCCCATTTCCTATTGTATTTCTTAAGAATAATCCTTTCAATATTCAGATGCCCTGTTCTTCCTAACTAGCCTGAGGAGTGATTCTGGGGTCCCAGGACTGTGTCTTTCCAAGGGTTCTCTAGGACCATGCAACATCTCTTGTCATTTACCACAAGCTCAAAAATACATGTTGCCACCCCAATGCAATCCTTCTACCCTTATGAGAAGAACACACTCCAAGTCCTCCCAGGGAAAACAGTTGAGAGGCAGATTCTTGAGTCTTACATAGAAAATCTATTCTAACACTGCCACCTCCCTGAACTTTCTGACTTCTTTTTCAATATTACGATAAAGCAGTTCTGACATTTCTACCTCATTTCTCATAAGTCATTTTTCTGTGGGCTTCAAACAGCAATGACAAAATGTAATTGGTAAAGAAGCTTTGTTACAAAGTTGAAAAATATGACAAAAATTCCTTAATTATTACCACTAGAGGAAATGATAACAACTCAAATGTTCCTTTTGTATGTTTCTATTTTTTATTTAATAACAGGTAATGGTAATGACAATGGCACCCCACTCCAGTACTCTTGCCTGGACAATCCCATGGACGGAGGAGCCTGGTAGGCTGCAGTCCATGGGGTCGCTAAGAGTCGGACACGACTGAGTGACTTCACTTTCACTTTTCACTTTCATGCATTGGAGAAGGAAATGGCAACCCACTCCAGTGTTCTTGCCTGGAGAATCCCAGAGACGGCGGAGCCTGGTGGGCTTCCGTCTATGGGGTCACACAGAGTCGGACACGACTGAGGTGACTTAGCATAGCAGTAGCAATAGTAATGACTCATCTGAGTAACATCAAATAATACAACTAGTAGGGTAATAAAGCTCTAAGGTAGAGAACTGATCCATATAATGACACTGTTTAAAAATTATTTTATTGAAGTATAGTGAACTTATAGTGGCATGTTAATTTCTGCTGTATAGCAAAGTGATTCAAGTATACATATATATATATATATATATATACATTCTTTTTCATATTCTTTTCCATTGTGGTTTATCACAGGATATTGAATATACTTCCTTGTGCTTTACAGTAAGACTTTGCTATTTACCTATTCTACATATAATAGTTTGGATTGTTAATCTCAAACTTTCAATCCATTCCTCCCTCACCTTCCCTCCTGGTTGGCAACCGCAAGTCTGTTCTCCATGTTTAAGAGTCTATTTCTGCATAGATATGTTCATTTGTGTCAGATTTTAAATTTCACATATAAGCAATATCAAATGGCATTTATCTTTCTCTTTCTGACTTACTTCATTTTGTATGATAATCTCTAGGTCCATCCCTGTTACTGTCAATGGCATTATTTCATTCTTTTAATGGCTGAGTAGTATTCCATTGTATACATGCACTACATCTTTTTTACCCATTCATCTGCTGATGGATATTTAGGTTGTTTACATGTCTTAGCTACTGTAAATTGTAGCTATGAACACTAGGGTGCATGTATCTTTTCAAATTGTAATTTTGTCTGGGTGTATGCCCAGGAGTGGGATTGCTGGATCATATGGCAACTCTTATTTTTTGAGGAAACTCTATGCTATTTTCCATAATGACTGCACCAATTCACATTCCCACCCTTTCTAGAATTTATTATTTGTAGACTTTTTGATGATGGCTATTTTGACTGGTGTGAGGTGGTACTTTATTATAGTTTTTTTTTTTTTAAAGATTATTTATTTTTAATTGGAGGATAATTGTTTTACAATAGTATATTGGTTTCTGCCATACATCAACATGAATCAGCCATAGGTATACATATGTCCCCTCCCTCTTGAACCTCCCTTCCACCTCCAACTTATTATAGTCTTTATCTGCATTTTTCTAATAATTAGTGATGTTGAACATCTTTTCATTTGTCTGCTGCCCATCTGTATGCATATAATGACAACATTTAAAGCACTTAAATTATGGCTTATTGGGGAAGAGTGCCTATGGGCAGCAGTTTCCTACTCACTTATGAGGCTAACTCACCTGAAAAAGAGTGACAGGATACTAGTCTTAAGGAGAAATCATAGAAATAAAAATGACCCAAGGTTTACAGATGGAGATTTACAGAAGTCTGAGCCTTGCCTCAGTAGGAAGGAGGTAATATCAAGAACACCAAGGATCCTTCACTCCTGGAAATTACTGCAATAACACTACCAGACTGGCACAATAGCATCAATAACACCGTGGTCAATTCAGTTCAGTCGCTCAGTCGTGTCCGACTCTTTGCGACCCCATGAATTGCAGCACGCCAGTCCTCCCTGTCCATCACCAACTCCTGGAGTTTACCCAAACCCATGTCCATCGAGTCGGTGATGCCATCCAACCATCTCATCCTCTGTCGTCCCCTTCTCCTCCTGCCCCCAATCCCACCCAGCATTAGGGTCTTTTCCAATGAGTCAACTCTTCACATGAGGTGGCCAAAGTATTGGAGTTTCAGCTTCAACATCAGTCCTTCCAATGAACACCCAGGACTGATCTCCTTTAGGATGGACTGGCTGGATCTCCTTGCAGTCCAAGGGACTCTCAAGAGTCTTCTCCAACACCACAGTTCAAAAGCATCAATTCTGCAGCACTCAGCTTTCTTCACCATCCAACTCTCTCATTCATACATGATCACTGAAAAAACCATAGCCTTGACTAGACGGACCTTTGTTGGCAAAATAATGTCTCTGCTTTTAAATATGCTATCTAGGTTGGTCATAACCTTCTTTCCAAAGAGTAAGCGTCTTTTAATTTCATGGCTGCAATCACCATCTGCAGTGATTTTGGAGCCCAAAAAAATAAAGTCTGACACTGTTTCCACTGTTTCCCCATCTATTTCCCACGAAGTGATGGGACCAGATGCCATGATCTTCGTTTTCTGAACGTTGAGCTTTAAGCCAACTTTTTCACTCTCCTCTTTCACTTTCATCAAGAGGCTCTTTAGTTCTTCTTCACTTTCTGCCATAAGGGTGGTGTCATCTGCATATCTGAGGTTATTGATATTTCTCCTGGCAATCTTGATTCCAGCTTGTGTTTCTTCCAGCCCAGCGTTTCTCATAATGTACTCTGCGCATAAGTTAAATAAGTAGGGTGACAATATACAGCCTTGACATACTCCTTTTCCTCTTTGGAACCAGTCTGTTGTTCCATGTCCAGTTCTAACTGTTGCTTCCTGACCTGCATACAGGTTTCTCAAGAGACAGGTCAGATGGTCTGGTATTCCCATCTCTTTCAGAATTTTCCACCATGGTAGCCGTGCAATATTTGGGACAGCAATACTAAAAAAAATATTATCTGTCTGAATCAAACTTAACTAGGCATCCTGTACTTTATCTGGTAACCCTAATTGTACACAACCATCACACAGCATACTTCATTCTTATGGTGGTCTGAGGACAGCTACCCATCTGCTAACGATAATGTATAACACACCTATGAGAGATTCAAATTCCTTCCCAGCTCCAAAGCCAAACGAGTTTTATGAAGTCCAATTTCGGGTCATTTCCAGACGCAGTTTGGACTGTTTACTTCAGGGACCCCTGATTAAGTCATATATTACGAGGAAGCCTCCCATTGCCCCTAATTCAAAACAGCTGAGCCAGCTTCTCCTGCCAGCCCAGCCTCACGGCGGAAACCTCAGGAGGGGACTGTGCTTGGGAGTGAGGGGAGGGCAATTGGGGGACAGGTTTAATATTATGTGGGGACATGTCTTAATGCTCTTGTGGAAATGCTCTTTACGGAGCATCAGGTTACAAAGCCCCAGTTACGTGGGGAGGGGGCGGTGGTGAGGAGGGGTGGGGTGTAGGAGGGCACTGGAGAAATCACTGTAATATTGGAGGATCAAAGAATCCAGCCTGTCAAGGGCTATGACTGTTTTTCAATGAGGAAACAAGCTCACATTTTTCCCCTGAGGGCTGAGAGACAAAAGCCAAGGTTCAACTAAAACTTTTAGAGACCATTTTTAAGCCGCCAAACTATGTCCATGTATGCTTTGCTTCCACTCTCACTTTTTTTTTTTCCCCTTGAAATTTGGAGAGGCAGGCAGGAGAACATTTTATTTTGAGGCAGTACTGACGAACGACCAGCTAGGCACATTTGGCCATGTTGAAACGTACAAAAATATTCATTTGGTGCCCATAAACCTGGTGAATGTGTAATATTTTCTTACAAAAGCTTATCATTCAAATGCTGAAAGAGGACGTTTTACCTAAATCTATCAATACAAGGTGATGGAGGGGTGGCTATGGGTGTGCCTACAGCTTAAGAAGAGAGTATGAGGTTGGAGGATAAGAAAGGGAGGAAGAGGCCAGGAGGATGGGAAGATGATTATGATGAGTGAGGTAGATGTATTTACCCTCCCCCCTACTGCCTTTAATAAATATTTCAAGTTTTGCTTTTTTGAAAAGAACTGAGCTTGTTTTAACTTCATTTTCCAGTAGATAATGCTTGTACGAACTTTACTGAATCAGAGAAAAGACATGACAGAGAGTCAAAGTAAGCATGCTATGGACTGAAACATCCCACCTCATGGTAGTTCTGTATTCATGTCTACTGGCCATCGACATAACACCAGCTATGCAAAGAGAAATAATCGGAAAATAAAATCAAAATTTCATACACCTTCAGGGCAGGCCCTATGTTTATCTTACCATAAGTGGGCTTCCCTGGTGGTTCAGATTGTGGCTCTACCTGCAATGTGGGAGACCTGGGCTCGATCCCTGGGTTGGGAAGATCCCCTGGAGGAGGGCATTGCAACCCACTCCAGTATTCTTGCCTAGAGAATCCACATGGACCAAGGAGCCTGGCGGGCTATTGTCCACAGGGTCACAGTTGGACACAACTGAGTGACTAAGCACAGCAAGATTTACAATAGCTGTTCTAGCCTGAGAGAAGTTTGAAACTTATAAAACATGGATTCTCTTCAGAAGTAGAAGAGGGATTTTCGAAGAGCAGAGGTTGCCTGTCAGAGATCCTCGCTAAGATCTGAGTCAGCTCTGTGAATCCAGAGTTCACAGCTGTGTACCACAGGACCAGAGCTATGTTTTCATTCTCTTATATGCCAGAATAACCTTCTTCCCAGGTCTTGATGTGATTTTCCCACACCTATCAAGAAGACTCCAGTAGAATTCCCATTTGCTGGTGGGGAAGGAAAAGGTGACGATGTTCCTGTGGAGGCTGAGGTGATGCTGTGGAGAGGTCAGGAAAACAGGTGGGAACAGAGGAGAAGGCTGGACTAAGGAGACACTAGTCTGTGTCTCCAAGTGCTAATGGGAATTCAAAAGATGGATGTAACACCAATCTACCATCTACGTTGTCAGATCCGCTTTGTCTCCTTTAAACTGAGATACAGTGGTACAGCTTAATGTCAGGGGAAAGTATACCCCTTACATATACAGCTTGATGATTTGTTACAAATGTGTGTTCTCATCCTGCCACCCCCAGATTAAGGATCTGGAGTTTCCAAAAAATGCAGCTCTGACCAGAGCATTTCATGAACAAGAGTTTCATATTTAATGCTAGACTAGCCGTTCCTGGCCTAGCCCCCAAGTCCTCCCCATGGAGTAACAACCATATTAAATTAATTATGATTTTTTTAAATCACTTTAATCTTGTAACACAAAGCTACACAAAACAACTGAAAGCTTTCACTTTTGCTGTTGAGCCTAGTCAAAACCAGCCATGTGACAACTAAAGAACTAGCTCTTCAGCATTCCAACTTCTTTTAAGCCTGGAAAGCAGTGAAGGGCTTTCCGTATGAGGATAAAAGTATGAATTATGAGCTTGCAGAAGTTAGAGGTGGAATTTATCAGGCTCTCCACCTTCAGAAGGCCTGCAAATGTCTCCCTGGAACCGTTTACCACTCTTTCTTATTTCTTTGATAACCCTTGACTTTTGAGTTTCCATTTTTATCCCCAGGTTTTCTGCCAACCTGAAAACAAAACGTGCCTAGGATCTGAATCACAAAATAAATGTGAGGAGAAATAGCTGAGAAATGCTGTATTGGCCAGAAGATTATGTGGAAGAACTTTGTACCACGAACTTGTACAAGGGAGACTCTGTGTCCCAGAGGCCCTGTGGTTCTCCTGAATGTCCTCAAAATTTGTACCAATTCTGAGCAGCAGTCTTCATTCTGACACTGGCACAAAGGTCTCCTATATCACACAAAACTGAACATACATTAAGGAACAGGATATGAATTTAGAAATCTCTCCCACAGCTTTACTGTTAAATGGAAAGTAGAACAGAGCTGAGGCAGAATGGTACATACTCTTTTATTAAAAACTGGCAAGTCCTAAGAGGGAGGCAAACCTCAGGATAGAAGCTTCAATAAATCATACAATTAAACAGCAAGCGCTTATTCGATGCCTTTTGTCCATAAATACATTTACTTAGCAGATATTTCTAAATATTTATTGAGCATCTGTATTAGTCAGGATCCTTAAGAGAAACAGAACCAATAGGATATTTTTATTTGTGTGGAGTGAGAGAGAGAGAGAGAGATTTATTTAAAGAATTGGCTCATGGAATTGTGGGGGTGGAAAATCTGAAAACTATAGGGCAAACTTTGTATGTGTGTATGCTCAATTGTGTCTGACTCTTTCTGACCCCCATGGACTGCAGCCTGCCAGACTCCTCTGCCCATGGAAATTATTAGGCAAGAATACTAGAGTGGGTTGCCATTTCCTCCTCCAGGGGATCTTCCTGACCCAGGGACTGAACCTGCGTCTCCTGTATTTGCAGTCAGATTCTTTACCACTGAGCCACTTGGGAGGCCCATAGGGCAAACTAACAGACAGGTAGGAGTTGTTGTTGAAATCTTGAGTTTAAAATCCAGAGGGCAAGTTAATAGGCTTGAAATTCTGACAGGGTTTCTATCTTTCAGGCTTGAAGGAAGAATTCTTTCTTCTTTGGAAAGCCTCAGTCTGTTAAGGTTTTTAACTGATTGATAAGGCCTACCCACATTATAGAGGGTAATATGCTTTGCTTAGGGTTTGCTGGTTGTAGATGCTAATCACATCTTAAAAATACCCTTACAGCAACACCTAGCCTGGTGTTTGACCAAAGAGCTTGTCACTATAGCCATGTGAAGATGATACATAAAATTAAGTATCACCATACCTAATGGTTTAAACACTGTACTAGGAACCATGAATAACAGTCACGGAAAACAAGACACAAAGATTGATAGGAAATAACTCTTCCTCAAGGAGCTTATAACCTAGCAAAGCAGGGAGACATAAATACTTTCCCTTCTCTTTCTAGAAATATGGTCAACTAGATCATCTGACAAGTCCTTCTGATAAAGTATTTTTAAATTATGATTTAAAGAATAATTTTAAATGATTTGCTGAACTAAAGCAAAGTAGTGAATCGGCAGAGGCCAAAAATTCACTGAAAGCAGGAACTCTAGGAGGGTATCCATCAAATTTTGGTGACTTTGGGCTTTTATTGTGATGATGGCTTAGGATGTGAGATGCGATGAAAAGTCCAGGACCCAATCAAGGTGAGCAATCAAACAAGAGACCTTCTCATAAGGCTGGGATCCCAGTGAACCACATGTCTGAGTTACAGTAGCCTGGAAATAAGCTCACACCAGCGAGGGAGCTATCAAGGAAACTTGGTACTGGATAGAGTTAGTCTTCATATTGGTTTATGACCTGAATTCATACTATCTCTGTGGGCTAAAAATCTTAAGTCAAGAACTATTAAAAGTAGTTCCAAGTTGTTATTTCCCCTCAGCAACTAACAACAGGAAATACAGATCTTATGTGTATATCAATATACTCTTACTCACGTATGAAATAAAATCTACTTGCATATCTGAAAATTATCAAATACTTTTGACTTAAAAAATTCTTATTGAATATAGTTGACTTACAATGTTGTATTAATTTCTGCCATATAGCAAAGTGACTCCGTTTTATATATATATACACACATATATAAATTCTTTTTCATATTCTTTTCCATTCTGGTTTATCACAGGATATTGAATATAGTTCCCTGTGCTATGCAGTAAGTCTTTGTTGTTCATCCATTCTACATATACCAGTGTACATCTGCTAATCCCAATCTCTCAATCCTTCCCTCCTCCTTCCACTCGCCCTTTGCAACCTCAAGTCTGTTCTCTACGTCTGAGTCTGCTTCTGTTTTGTAAATATGTTCGTTTGTGTTGTATTTTAGATTCCGCAGATAAGTGGAAGCATATGGTGTTTGTCTTTCTCCTTCTGAATTACTTTCCTCAGTATGATAAATCTCTGGGTCTAACCATCTTGTGCAAATGGCATTATTTTGTTCATTTTGTGGCTGAGTAGTATTTCACTGTATATATGTATCTCATCTTCTTTATTCACTTATCTGTCAATAGACATTTAGGTTGTTTCCATGTCTTGGGTATTGTAAATATTGTTGCTATGAACATAAGGGTGAATGTATATTTTCAAATTGTAGTTCTGTCTAGGTATGTGCCCTGGAGTGGGATTGCTGAATCATATGGCAACTCTAGTTTTTTGAGGAACCTTCATACTGTTTTCCACAATGGCTACGCTAATTTACATTCCCACCAATAGTATAAGAGGGTTCCTTTTCTCCATACCCTCTCCAACATTTATTATTTGTAGACTTTTTAATGGTGGCCATTCTGACTGGTGTGAGGTGGTACCTCACTGAGGTTTTGATTTGCATTTCACTAATAACTAGTGATTATGAACATCTCTTCATGTGCCTATTGACCATCTGAATGTCAGGAAGCATAAATCTTTTCTGAAGTTGCCAATTGCAACTCAGGTTTCAAAGAACTCCCATGGACAAGTACCAGGAACATGAACTCACAGTCACAAAGCATAAACACACAAGGCATTGTAAATGATAGTCAGCAAAATTAGAGTTATGAAGACCAGGTACTGAAATTATCAGATACAGAATGCAAACACAGGTTTACTATGCTTTAAGAAATAATAGAAAGACCTGAAAATATAAGCACGGAACAGGTAATTATATAGTGAATGAAACAGATAAAAAGAGGACTTATAAACTGAAAAGGAAATTTAAAGAAATTATCCAGCAGTTAGTCTAAGGAAACAAAAAGATAGATAATATGAAACAGTGGCTAAGAATTATGGACAAATTGAGAAAGTCTACCATAAGTCTAGTAAGTGTTTCAATTATTTCCAGAATTACTGAAAAATCACAAGCCTGATATTCAGGAAGTCAATGACTCCCAAGTAAGATAACTAGAAAAATATATCTATACATATCACGGTGAAACCAAAGAACAGCAAAGACATAAAGAAAGTCATAAAAACATCTGGAAAGACAGAACAAATATAAAGGGGCAAGTGGTGCTCAGTAGTAAAATGAAAGGCAAAAGACAGTGGAGTAATATTTACAATGTGCAAAAGGAAATAAGTCAAGTAAAATTTTATACACTGAAAAGCTATCAAAAACAAGTATAAAAAAAGACACAGACCAAAAAAAGAAAGCTTAATACGAAAAAATTCTCATTCAAGGAGAAATATAAAGGATATAAATTTAATCCAAGAGGGAAAATAAAGTTAACAGAGGAGACAAAGCAAATAGAAGGTACAAAATAAGATGACAGAAATAAATGTAAATACATTGGTAACCAAAATAAATGTAAAAAAGAAAATCTAGATATATGCTGTTACAGAGATTCATAAGAACACTGAAAGGTTTTAAGTACATTGGGTATAAAACCATCTTTCAGGCGTGTAAGTCAAAAAAATAAAAAGTTGATATGTTCATTTTACTATCACACCAAACAGATCTTTAAGAAAAAAAAGCTGTTATGCTAGGGTAAATAAGGTCACTAGAAAATGATAAAAGGTTTGATATATTAAAAATATATCATAATTCTAAATTGATATGCATTTATTATATGAAGTAAATATATTAAGAAAACATAAATGTAAAAGAGGATAATACGTAAGTTTTTAACTAACAAGTGTTATAGAAGAAGAATGAGCAAAACAGTATGTTAATTCAGAGGAGAAAGAGGATAATGGTTAATAACATTGGGAATGTATGACAGAACCAGATTGTAGAGGGTGCTGAAAGTTAGAGAACTCTTCTTGATTCGGCATGATAGGAAGTTGGTAACCAATCATTTCATTAACCAGGAAAGTGACATTAATGGAAACGGTTTCTTATGAAGAAAAACACAAATCTGGCTATTGTGTGCAAGATGAACTGGACAGGTCAACACCAGAGTATAAGCAAAGAGAGGGGTCATAATATCCTATATTTGGGGGACAAAAGACTTGGAAATGAGGGAAAATCTAAGAGACAGTTCATAGATGAAATCAACAGGAAATGTTGGCACAGTGCCATTTGGTATTTCCTAACTGCAGGAAATACATTCCCCAAAGACAACTATGTGAAAAGAAACCTGGATCCTAGCTGATTCCCACAAGGCTCATCTCGGTTAGTCTCAGAAAGGAAGGTCAATGACCCCAGTTTTTGTGGGTCAAGGTCACTCTCTACTTGGTTCCTTTACAGATGGTTTTAAAACATTGAATAAATGAAACACCATGGGAAAACTGTGGCTCTAGAACAGTTTGAAGACCATTCTAAGTGTATTCACCTTTTTGAAAATTAATTTTATTGGAGAATAGTTGCTTTACAATGTTGTGTTAGTTTCTGCTGTACAGCAAAGTGAATCAGCCATGCTATGCATATATCCCCTTTTGGGGGGATTTCTTTCCCATTTAGGTCCATAAAGCATTGAGAAGTGTTTCCTGTGCTATACAGCAGGTTATCATTAGTTATCTATTTTATACATAGTAGTTGTATATATGTCAATCCCATTCCCCCAATTCATTCCACTCCTCCCCCCACCCTTGGTACCCATATGTGCATTCTCTATGTCTGTGTCTTTATTTCTGCTTTGCAAATAAGTTCACGTGCAGAGACATGGATACACCCAGAGACTATCAGACTGAAGTTTAAGTAATCACGAGCAGGTGGGGCATAATCAAGCCAGACCCAGAATTGCAGATTGTTTACGAGATAGATTTCTGCATATACATCCTTGAAAATTTTTTCTTGGCTGAAACTATTAGTGTTATAACTGTGGTATAGGGAGAAGAACAGTTGGCTTGGCAGCTTGTGAGCTTGTACATTAGCATAGATTCAAATGGTTTCTGAGGAGGCTGCTCTTTACACACAGTGCTCCCCAGGCTCATCTGTAAGCATAGATAATATGGCTGCTGATTCACACCTGCATCTCTTTTTTTTTTTTTTTTTTTTTTTATAGAATGACATTAAATCTAATCTCAGAACAAATGTCTACTAAGTCATGTATGTCTACAACCAATTAGAAATAGAGGGTAACTACAACTGAGAGAGAGAACAGAGAAGAAAATTCAAGTGCACTATGAGTCAATATTAGCAAGTATTCAGTTGCAAGGACAATGGGGGTTGCTTGAAGAGGGCATCTATTATTTTTTAAGCAATACTTTATGAGATATTCTAAAGTCTACCCATGGTCAAGCAAGGACAGCTGAGAACCAGTAACCTGGCCCACAGCACATCCATCCCCGACAAGTGGATTTTGTTGAATTCTGTTTTTGGTGAGATGCTATCAGCCTCTGTTAAGGATCATTATTTTTAAAACTCTCATGAGATATATTGTTTTTTTTTTCCAGGAGTTGTCAGCAGGTTACTTATAAAACCATACAGTTATCCCATATCATAATTCTGGAAGAAATTTCCAACCCATCCTAGTGTCAAAAATAGTTGCATTTCTGAAGTTGGTATTTATTTTCAGTTGCATAATTGTCCAAGTTTCCCTTTCATATTCTAACCAAGCTTGTGGCCCACATAGGGGGAATATGTTGATTAAAGTACACATTTTACCTTCAATCCTGGCATCTTTCTTAGGCTCTCCCCCATTTTCTTTCTTCTTGTCTTAGATCTTTATGCAATCTGTTGCATTTTATACATGCTTAGAGTCTGCCTTATATCCTAAGTGGAACAAGTTTGGTATAAATAAGAAAATCAACTGAAATGGTTTGAGATAAGGTAGAATTCCCCTGTAGCATCAAGACAGTGCACCGTCTGTAGGATTTTGCCTGAAAGTCACACCCTGCCTTAGCTTCCTTCCCTTCCTGTTCTGCTCCTCCCACTCGAGAGCACTTCCCTAAGGAATCACTGCCTGGCACATCTCTATCTCAAGATAAGCCCCTCTCATGGAATCTCTCTCACCCTTTACTATAAAGTGATCACTGAGTCCCACTGAGTCTGCCTCTTAAATATCTTTGGAACCTGTCTGGTTCTTTCCATCCCCACTGTCCCCATCCAAGGCCAGACCTACTTTCTCATTTCCATTGTAGTACTATAAAAGCCTCCTGGATTCCACCCTTATAATATACAAATCCACTCTCCAGATGGTAGTCAAGAGAGATTTTCTCGAAAATAAAACTCTAGGGACTTCCCTGATGGTCCAGTGGCTAAGATTCCATGCTCCCAACGCAGGGGGCCCAGGTTTGATCTCTGGTCAGGGGACTAGATCCCACATGCTGCAACTAAGAATTTGTGTGTGTGTGTGTGTGTGTGTGTGTGTGTGTGTGAGTGTGTGGGTGTTCAGTCACTCAATGGTGTCTGACTCTTTGCAACTCTATAGACTGGTAATCCGCCAGGTTCCTCTGTCCATGGGGTTTTCCTGGCAAGAACACTGGAGTGGGTAGCCATTTCCTCCTCCAGAGGATCCTCTCAACCCAGGGATCAAACCCGTGTCTCCTGCATTGCAGGCAGATTCTTTACCACTTAGGCACCAGGGAAGCCCTAAGAGTTTGCATGCCGCAACTAAAAGAGATCCCATATGCCATAATGAAGTTGTGTGTTGCAACTAAGACCTGAAGCAGCCAAATAAAAAATTTATATATATATATATATAAATGTCATCCTTAAAAAATTAAAATAAAACTCTGATCATGTCATTTCTCTGCTTACAACTCTTCAAGCATGCCCCACTGTCCATACAATAAAGTCTAAGCCTTTCACTGGGCTTATAAGACCCTCCCATATCAGGACTCCTCTTTCCTCTAGCCTCTTCCCTTCCTCTCCATCCCTGCCCAGCCCTTCCCTCCCCTGCCTACTAAACTTCTTTCTCTCCCCAGCCCTGGGCATGCACTGTTCACTGCTTCCAAACACACCTCCTCTCCTCCTTACCCAGCTCCTCTCTCAGTATCTGTTTGGCGAACTGTTTATTTAATGGATATTTCCTGAGGCCCTGCCAGGTATCAGGCATGGGGATTGGCCCTGCGGAGTGCAGCAGTCAACCAGACACTCTGAAGCTCTTAGCACAGAGGCCACGTTCCCACAGACTCAGTCCACCCACACTCAGCGGGTGACTCACAGGCTTCTTTGACCATCTGAAACAACTACCATGTTCAGTGCTACCTGCCTGTCTCATGTGTGTGCCTTCAAGTTGTCTGCACACTGCAAACTCCCAATCAGCAGGGTCTGTCTTGTTTCCTACAGATTCTCCTGAGCAAAGCATCATAGCTGGCTTTCAGTAGGTGCTCAGTAAATAGCTGAGAAATGAATTAATTACTCCCCTTTGTGTATTAGGGAGATGATAGCTCATGTGGTCAGTCCTTTCTGCTCCAGCCCTATTTGATGTAGACTCAAGTGCCACCAGAACCAACAGAGCAGCCTCACCTGGGCCTCTTCTTAAACCATCACTGCAGACAGTTTGAGTTTAGGAATAATCCAAAGTGCCTTTGTCCAGAAGATATTTTTCACTCACCAATTTTCATAACGCTGTTTATTTGAGAGGAAATTTGAACCAGATGTTTTCGCTTCATTTACATTAAACTCATCACCATGAGATACTATAACAGCTTTTGATGGCCATGAAGTCCTTTTTCACAAACTAGGCAGTTGCCTTTTGCCAGTTCTAAGTGAGTGCAGGATCCCAGTTCTTTGCACTTGGGTCCAAATTTAGCAAGGATCGGGCGAGTGTGAAGTTTGGCAACTGTACATTCTCCCCTCCCTGCTGAGGCATGGATGGGATTTTACAGACTTTGGAATGAAGATTTCCGAATGATTCAGACAAATGCCACAATGTGATGGTCTATTCTACTGAAAGGACAATAAAACAAGATTTCTCCTTGTCTTTGTGATTTCTTCTGACCATTTTAAAAAGAAGTAGGAGAAAGAAGAGAGGGAAAGGAGGGAGTTTTAGAAGAGTAGACAGTCAAGCATACACATGGGCACACACAACATTCTTAACAGCCTAATAATTCATTAATAGCACCGGGGAATTTAAATAAGCTGGTCCCTTGGCAGGCCAAGGGTCAAGGCCCCCTGCCTGTGCTTTTCTCCATCCACCCCTCTTCCTCCTGACATAAGGGTAAGTTTTGGCAGAGAAAGATGTTTCTTCTTTCCACTGAATTAACTCAATACTGTAAAACTAACTCAAAGTGATCTGTAAGGATATTTTATGACTCAGAAAATATTCATACCAGGGTTCTCTGGAACAACTGGGAAAGGTTATCTCGGCATAATAAGTTGCTCCCTTCTCTTCTTACTGAGCATGTTCTTAATATGTTGTAATTTATCCTTTAAAAGGCTATTACCACCAATAGACTGGGAAGACCCAAGGCAGGAATTGTTTGTTCTTTTATACTCAGAACTTAGCGTCTGGCACATAACGGTTGCTCATGAAGTGTCTGATGAATGAGTGAGTGTATGTATGAATGAATGTGTGTCTATGTTAACAAGAACTGTCAAATTATTGTGCCACTACATAAATCTAGAGAGACAGACTGATAGATATAAAGAGATATAGACAGAGAATGAAGAGAGAATATGGAAAAGGAAGGGAAATCTCCTATTGCTTGAAAATCTTGTGAGTGGAGTGAGAGAACTTTAAATAATTCAAGCAAGTAACAGCAAAATATAGATTTGAGCATGCCTGTACATTACTCTTTCATTCTACTTTTTTGTTTCCCTTTTTATAGGCATTTGGGGAGGCAAATCCCTGAAAACAGACACTTTTCAGCCTCCCAATGATGCCATATTTACAGCTTTTCTACAACAGGAAAATCCATGCCTTCAACAATATTGAAAAACATTCCACAAATCCTTCAGTGAGCCGGGACAGTTACGCCCCTGCTTAGATTCAATGTTAATGGCATCTGTTTATAAAGGGGAAAAAAGAGATCATAATTTTTTAAATTGTGTGCAACTGGATTTTCTAAGTCAGCCTGAAAGCTGCATGCCTGCTAGACCACAACAGTGCTCTAGAGAAGAAGGGGGGAGCCTCTGTCTGCAATGGAGGGAAGGGTGATGTCATCCCCAGCAGTTACGGACTGCAGGGATTACGAGATTTGAAGTGGATTTTGGAAACATCTCTGGTGCTGTGAATATTGGGGGCTGCTGGCTGTGTCTTCACCTGGGCAGAAACGCCTCGCTCTTGTCCCTCCGGTTACCAAAGCTGTGTTATAATTACTGCCCTCTTGGCTAGCACCGTGGCAGGTTTTTTTTTTTTTTTTTTGTCATTTTTTCCACTCCAAGTTTCAAGGGCTTTTTCCATGGATCTTAATATTTTTCCACTTTTCTTCAAATCTTTTTGACAAGATTTCAGATCATGAGCAATCGTTAAGTGTAGAAGGATATTAAATGAATGGTACGCTTGGCAACTTGGGAGCTACAATGGAGAAGCAATTAAGGAGGAGAGAGTGGGCTGCCATCATCTGGGGATCACTTCAAGGCTCTGACAGCTGCACAGCTGTGTTTGGCTGACTTGTGCAGGACTACAAACCAACAGGACTAATATTTAGATTATTTCATCAAAATGGAACACAGTTACAGAGTATCTTGTGTGCAGCATCCTCTTAGATATTGTGTCGAATTGTAACACTTCATAGAGCCTTCCCTTCCACCAAGGCACTTTCAAGTCAGTAAAATCTATGCAAAATGTGTGATGTGTCCACTTAGCCAAGCTGAAATTACCTGCCTCAGAATTTCCTTCCCTGTTTGGTTCTGGGATACAGATGGCAACATGAGAAACTTGTGGATGTGATGGTGCCTCCAGGTTTATGCTCTGAAGGTTGGTGTGGGTATCAGGTACTGCTCACTCTGCCACTGATCTGCTGGCTCCCCTGGCACAGTGAGGGGCACTGCCTGGGCCCACAGCTCCTCCTTCAGCGGCTCCAAGTCCTGGGCCATGTGCCGGTGTCACTCCATGGCAAAGGGACCAGCTTCTCCAGCAGGGCAACCCAGTACCTAGACTGGAATTGTTGAGGGCAAAGGCAGGTTGTCCTTGTGAAGTCCAGTTATCCAGATGGGTTCCAGTTTGCCCTGGCTCTTGACCACATTCATCTTTCCTTCACAATTAGCACTGCCACCAACACAGAGGGACTTCAGGCTCAACACAAGATGCAGAGATAGCAGCCTGGCACGCACACGGCTGCACACAGTCTAAGCCATTTACTAAATGCCTTATTCCACATCACTCCCAGAGTTCTACTCCTCTGGTACACTCCTGACTGATAGGGACCATACATCTATGAAAGACTCTTGGTCTATTTAATGCAATTACTAGGGACTCCTATATGTTTATTCCAAGATGCTGACTGACCAAGGCATTAAGAGACTTGCAACATGACTTTATTCCCCCTAGGCCTCATCTGTAAAATGAGGAGCATGCTCCACCCTTGGCTTTTTAGCTCTGTGCAAGGGCTGAATCAGAACCCTGGAACTGGGGACAGCCCTCATGCAGGGAAGCAGGATGCAGGGCATTGGGGTGGGAAGCTACCAGCCTCAAGGGGACTGTCCACATCACACAGGTGATCTCAGAAATGGGCTGAGGGAACTTGGGACAAAGCAACAGCAGCATCCCTGGCAATGGCTCCAGCCCACACAGGGCTTCCTTCCCTCATCCTGCAGGCCCAGAAGTGGTGACTGGTCTTCCCAGGGTTGCTCAGCACTCCTTGTTGGTTTACTTTCCCTTGCCCACATTTCTGTACATGTCTTCATTAGACTGTCTCTAAAACTTCAACTGCTTCTGTCTCCTGCCCCAGAATCCTGACTGACTGGAGTAGGGCAGAGCCAGGGGTCTCGCAGAAGGCCTTTGCCTCCCTAGAAGGAAACCCAGGAGCCCCCTTAACATAAGCAAGCCCATCTGTCACTGCTGGCCATGGAAATAGTTATTTTTCAAGTGCAGTAGGACCGCAGCCTACTGTCTACAATTCATTATCTTTCTGAGGATCACTTGTTTAAGCCACTGTTGACTCAGTGTTGGTGATGTTGGTCATTGGAGAAGAGATTGCAAAGCTTGGAAAATTCTGGTCTCAAGGAGAACTCAAGACTCTTTATATCTATATTAAGCTTAAATCTGAATTAAAATTTCATCAAAATAGTACATAGCACAGAATAAAATACTATAAGAGACTGTATCCAGTTTCAGTCTCTAGAGAAATTTTATTTTAACTTATGGTTTTAGTTCTTTTGTTGGTAACCTCCATAGTTCTAGATCATATACGTAAATTCCTATTTCTTAATTTATCAAGTCTAAACAATATCTACTGTCTCTCCAATGTAAAAGACAAAAATTGATCCTATCCCTCCTTTTCTCACCTCCTCCTCCTTGCAATATTTAATATTTATACTCTTATTCTTTTATTAGTCATCTTTGAAATTTAAAACTTTATATAAAGTACTACATCCACATTTCTTGTTTCAGCAACTTAGTTTTGTATCTTAAATGTTTATTATGAAATATGAGTATAGAGAATAATGTAACATCTATTTATTTCTTAAAAATCTTTTATATACACATTTGTACATATCTATAAACAATACATAGCATTGCCTATGTTTAAAAATGTGTGTACACGGTTTTATTACTTTGAACATTTTATAATTTGCTTTTTCACTCAACTTGATGTTTTCAAACTGTATGCATGTTAACACAAGTAAATTATAGTCCTTTCATTTCAGCAGCTGCCTTATATTCCTTCTATGAATGCGCTGCAGTATTCAGGCTTTGTTGATGGAAAATAATAGGAATAATAACAACAACAACACTGAGTGCCTACTCTCAGCCACATTGCTCCAAGTACTCTTCATTGCTTGGCTGTAGCAATGATCCTGTAGCAATCCTCATCCACCTGTGAGAAAACTCAGAGAGGAAGTCACATGCCCAACATCTCAATAGCTAATTAGTGACCATCTAGCTTGAGTTCCTTCTTTTAACCACTAGGTACTATTTCTTCCTCTACATTGATTCCTTTGAACTATTCTGCATGTTGCTATGAGCTTCTTCGTTCTCATGTGTGAGCAACATTTTAGGAGAATGATCAGAGTATACAGTAGGGGGCATCTTCAGTTTGCTTAGCTCTGTTGTCAAATTAGGGCTTCCCTGGTGGCTCAGCAATGCAGGATGATGCAGGTTTGATCCCTGGGTCGGGAAGATCCCCTGAAGAAGGAATTGGCAACCCACTCCAATATTCTTGATGGGAAATCCCATGGATGGAGGAGCCTGGCAGGCTAAAGTCCATGGGGTCACAAAGAGTCAGACATGTCTTAGCAACTAAATAACAATAACAGCATGGCCAAATTGTCCTCCAAAAAATTCTTCCAATTTACATTCCTACAAACTTCCATTCACTTTGAACAGTGTTCCTTGACTCCCTACTTTACAAAAATGAGGCAATGATTATGTTGCTCTGTCTTTCTTCTTGCTTTTCTCCTACATCCTCCCTTCTGTTGGTTGCAGTTTATGGCTGTTGTTGACATTTATAGTCTGTATAATGTCTAAATTTTCTCTGCTTTGTCAATAGATTGACTCTAAAAGTTAGATGCCAGTGAAAAATATTTGCATGTTTATAACAAAGTATTTTTCCACACCCAGGCAAGCAGTGAGCTGGAATTGCAGTTCCTTCCCTATTGGTCCTATTTAACCAAGGACCACATCAATTAGAATATTTATAGCATCAATGACTAATGGAGTCTCTTTTCCTGCATTTATCATTTGCTTTAAATCATGTCACATTTAGTTAACTTACGTTCTTATATAGACTCCCCTGGCCCTTGAGATTTCTTACTTTTTTTATTTTCATGGTGTTTTCCATTATCATATTCTCAAAAATGTCCCAAACTCTCCATCATAACATCTTTTCTACTGAATGAATTGGCCTGCCCCTCCTAAGTCCTTCTGTTTTGAAAGTCTTCTCTCCTCCTGTACCAATCTGGACTTGCCCACATCTGGACCTGCTATACTACTGTCATCCCAGAGATTTTTATCTGTCCCTGTTCTTCTGGGTCAGAGTTGCTAATTTATGGATGGCAACTTAGCTTACTTCCTTATTTTGCTGGAGTACTTCCTGAAGTAACTTCCCACAAAAGAGGGCATGGAAGATAGAACTTTCTAAGTCCTCACAGTTATGAGATTTTTTTTTTTTACCCTCACACTTAATAACTGGACTCCATATAAAACTCTGACCAACTGTTAAACCATGGGAACTCCCTCATGTCCAAATGAGAAGATTATTATTTATATGGGACATCTTAGCTTTCCCCTAGGTTGCCAATTCAAACTTTTTTAGAGCAGAGCTAACAGATTTTCTGCCATGGATGACTGTCAGCTCCTGTGCTTCATGCACTCAGGTGGGAGGCCAGGGATGACAGGGATGTGCAACAGAGCAGTTGCCTAGTTTCCCACTCCCAGTGATCACCGTGAGCCTTAGCCATATCTGCTGATTCTAGGCACAGAGCCTCTTGGTGACTTTTTCAGGCAGACTGGCTCCAGTCACCTTTGTAGCCCTCCAGGAAGAATATGTGAGGTTGCAATTTTCTCTACCTGTGTGTGTTGTCAACAGCATTCTCCCATCCACTTGTCATCTTGTGGAAATCTGTTGACTGTTTTCTATCACTAATGTGCTTCCTGCTTTTTCTCTTTTGTAGTTTTATACTTTTGTTTCCCCATTTATTAGCATGTGATGAGAATATTTTTTAAGCTTTCTGTATCTTAGTTTTCTCATACATAAAATGCAAAAATCTAGAAACTAAGTTTGTTATGAGGATTAAAAGACTTAATACATTTAAAGCACTAGAACAGTGTTCAGCACATGCTTAGCTCTATAATACAATTATTAGTACTATTCTTACCATTATTATTATTATTTGGTAGGGTCTTGACAGAGATGGGAGATAGGATCCCAAGATTACTATTGGCTGAAGTATTTACTAAGAGCCCTGGTCTAAAATGGAGAGAACCCATGGAAGAGACCACCTGAGGTTCATAGGCATGGTTTACTCATTTTTAGCTTGGAGTCCCTGAAGGAGTGCTTCTTAAATTTTATGGTGCATCATAATTACCTGGGAACCACATTAAAATGCAGATTCTGATCTAGTAGGTCAAAAGTAAGCTCCATATCCTACATTTCCAATAAGCTCCCAAGTGATGCTAATGCTATTTGCAGGGTGCTTGTGCTTGTGTGTACACTAGATGTCAATAGGAAATATGTTTTCATTCTAAATCACAGTACAAATATTTAAAAAACATTAGCTAGAGAAATACTTTCCAGCCTCATTCTCAGCTGTCTCCACAAGAGGCTCTGCCCTCAGTGCCAACATTGGGATTGAGGTTTGATTTTTTTCAGGAAGCAGAAGGGCTCTGCTGCTGCTGCTGCTGCTGCTAAGTCGCTTCAGTCGTGTCCGACTCTGTGCGACCCCATAGACAGCAGCCCACCAGGCTCCCCGATCCCTGGGATTCTCCAGGCGAGAACACTGGAGTGGGTTGCCATTTCCTTCTCCAATACACTGTTCCTAATCACTCAGCAAGGAATGAACCCCAAGTCCTGGTATTTGAGGCCCCTTCCCCACAGTGCCTGAGATGCTACCTGGCATTATCTACATCTCCTGCTGGTTTTCCCAGCAATTCTGGGCTTCTGACTTGGGGCCTCTTTCAGACCACCAGAGACCTGGCATCCCCCAGTCCTTCCCTGGGATATCTGGTTTCATTCTTCAGCTACTGGTTTAGGGTTTCTCTTCCTTGGAAGACAGGGACAGCTGGGAATGTGGATCTCATCCTGTCTGGGTTTTCCCCTGACAGGTGGCGGTAGTGGCAGGATGTGAGGTGCTTGAAGACCACTCATGATGCTATTATCACAGAGAACAGGGTGAGTAATGAAAAGAACAGGTGCAGTAGACTAGGTTTCATTTCTTGAGCAAGTGGGAATAGCCAGCAGGGCAAGTACAGGAATCAGGACTACCACAGATTTTTTAAAAGTCAGTTACAGGGAGGGACTGTAAAGGAAATATGAAAGTGAAAGTGAAGCTGCTCAGTCGTGTCCAACTCTTTGCGACCCCATGGACTGTAGCCTACCAGGCTCCTCTGTCCATGGAATTTTCCAGGCAAGAGTACTGGAGTGGGTTGCCCTATCCTTCTCCAGGGGATCTTCCCGACCCAGGGATCGAACCCAGGTCTCCCGCATTGCAGGCAGATGCTTTACCATCTGAGCCACCAGGGAAGCCCAAAGGAAATATACTCCAATTAAAAAAAAAGTAAATAAAGATGGGAGGGGAGTTTGGGGAAAATGGATCCATGTATATGTATGGCTGAGTCTCTTCTCTGTTCATTTGAAACTATCACAACATTGTTAACTGGCTATACTCCAATATAAGATAAAAAGTTAAAAAAATCAATTACAGGGAGGGATGAAGCACATGGGAACATATGGGATTTTTAAGACAGCGAAACTATTCTGTTTGATACACTAATGGTGGGTATATGTTATGATACCTTTGTCAAAACCCACAGAATGTGCAACATAAAGTGAAGCCTAATGGAAACCATGCACTTTAGCTAATAATAATGTATTAATGGGCTTCCCTTGTAGCTCAGTTGGTAAAGAATCGCCTGCAATGTGGGAGACCTGGGTTCAATCCCTGGTTCGGGACGATCCTCTGGAGAAGGGAAAGGCTACCCACTCCAGTATCTGGCCTGGAGAATTCCATGGACTATATAGTCCATGGGGTCTCAAAGAGTCAGACATGACTGAACAATTTTCACTTCACTTCACTTATTCAATGTATTAATATTGCTTCATTAATTGTAACAAATGTACCACAAGATGCTAGTAATGCAAAATGCTAGTAATAGGAGAAATTGGGGAGGGAGGTGAGGGTAGAAATACAAGAACTCCCTGTACTTTCCACTCAATTTTTCTTTAAACCTAAAACAATTCTAAAATATAAACTCTATTAATTTAGAAAAAAAACTTAAGTAGAGTCAAAAACTAACTTTGCAGGCTACTGCAATGATCAAAATGTAAAAAAATATGAAAGCACTGAAACATCAATAGCACCATGGCAACAAGCCATGAATACATGAATACATTTGCCACCTCACCCATCCCCCTCCTTAGAGGTACCCACTGCCAGTAAGTGGTCTGTATTCTTGCAGACCCTTTATATGCATTTTTGTATACACATTAGGAAGATAATGGGGCTCCCTGGGGGCTCAGTAGTAAAGAATCCACCTGCCAAAGCAGGAGATGTGGGTTCAATCCTTGGGGTGGGAAGGTCCCCTGGAGAAGGAAATGGCAACCCACTCCAGTATTCTTGCCAGGGAAATCCCATGGACAGAGAAGCCTGGTGGGCTACAGTCCAGGGGGTTGCTAAAGTTTCAGACATAACTTAGCAACTAAACGACAACAAGGGAAATAATACTTTTGAAATACCTCCCAATATTCTGCACTCTTTTCAGGAGGATATTTTCCCTTCCTGTGCCCCATCTACTATTAAGGTCCAGCCATTAGGCTTACTGTGCCCTGGAATCAGCCTTAGACAGAGATCAAAAGAGGAAGTGGAACCTACTACGCCTTCTCACGCAGAAGTAAAGGTGAAAGAAAAGAGGGTAAGAAATTCAGGCAGGAGGGTCCTTGTTTTCTCCCATCTCTAGGCTGTATGTTGAAGAGGTGGGGATTTAAAGACATTCAGATTTATGTAAAGGAAAGCCAGACCATTGGGGCAACAGTGTTTACCCAGCACATCTTACAGGGACTGTAATTCCAGCCTTTGGAATTTCACTCAGAGCCACTTCTGTATGTCCACAATGAGCATTTTTCTGGGATGGAAACCTAGATGTTGATTTACTGAAGTAAATATTATGGGCATGGTTCTTATTATAAAACATAATGTGTACACATGGAAATAATCATTTAAATGGAAAAGTATAAAATAAAAAGTAAAAATCTCACTCCATGATTTCCACTCCAGGCCTACTTTTCACAGGTAACTTTTTCATCTGTTTATAGTTTTTTGTTTTCTGGTAGTCGTCCACGTAACTGGAATAAAATGTTTATACTGTTTCTTGATTTATCAATTTTAAGGAGAATCTATTGAGTGCTACTTTTAAAATAAAAAATTTGGCTTAGTCATTTTCAACATTCTTCCATTTTTTAGCTTATTTTTATTTTTAGTCCTATTAGCACTTTTGTATAACTTTAAAAATTGAAGCTGAAACTCCAATACTTTGGCCACCTCATGTGAAGGGTTGACTCATTGGAAAAGACCCTAATGCTGGGTAGGATTGGGGGTGGGAGGAGAAGGGGACGACAGAGGATGAGATGGTTGGATGGCATCACCAACTCGATGAACATGGGTTTGGGTAGACTCTGGGAGTTGGTGATGGACAGAGAGGCCTGGCGTGCTGCAATTCATGGGGTCGCAAAGAGTCGGACGCGACTGAGCGACTGAACTGAACTGAAAAATCCTGCTCTTTGATGTAGTAATATCTGTTTTACTGATATTAAATAATATCTCTTTTACTGGGAAATATGAGGTAATACATACTCTTTTCCTTTCTCTTTCTCCCTCTTTGCCCTGATTTCCTTCTATACTATTATGTTCCAAGATCAATAATGTTGGCATTCTCTTTTGTAATTACAATCATTTTACATACTTTATCTATAAATAATTTTTTAAAAATCAAAAGAGCATTTACAATGATTATGTAAATATCATTTATTCCTGACTGGGATAATATGTTGTCATTATTCAGTTGGTAAGTCATGTCTGACTCTTTGCAACACCATGAACTGCAGTCCGCCAGGCTTCTCTGTCCACCACTATTTCCCTGAGTTTGCTCTAATTCATGTCCATTGAGTCAGTGATACCATCCAACCATCCCATCCTCTGTTGTCCCCTTCTTCTCTTGCCCTCAATTTTTCCCAGCATCAGGGTCTTTTCCAATGAGTCAGTTCTTCACATCAGGTGGCCAAAGTATTGGAGCTTCAGCTTTAGCATCAGTCCTTCTAATGAATATTCAGGGTTGATTTTCTTTAGGATGGACTGGCTGGATCTCCTTGGACTCCAAGGAATTCTCAAGAGTCTTTTCCAACACGACAGTTCAAAAGTGTCAATTCTTCACCTCTCAGCTTTTTTTATGGTCCAACTCTCACATCTATACATGACTACTGGAAAAACCATTGCCTTGACTATATGGACCTTTGTTGGCAAAGTGATGTCTCTGCTTCTTAAAACTGTCTAGGTTTGACATATTCTTCCAAGGAACAAGCATCTTTTAATTTCATGGATGTAGTCACTGTCTGCATTGAATTCGGAGCCCAAGAAAATGAAATCTGACACTGTTTCCACATTTTCCCCAGGTATTTGCCATGAAGTGATGGGACTAGATGCCATGATCTTTGTTTTTTGAATGTTGAGTTTTAAGCCAGCTTTTTCACTCTCCTCTTTCATTTTCATCAAGAGGCTCTTTAGTTCTTCACTTTCTGCCATAAGGGTGGTGTCATCTGCATATCTGAGGTTATTGATACTTCTCCCAGCAATCTTGATTCCAGTTTGTGCTTCATCCATTTCACATGATGTCCTCTGCATAGAAGCTAAATAAGCTGCTGCTGCTGCTGCTGCTAAGTCGCTTCAGTCGTGTCTGACTCTGTGTGACCCCATAGTTGGCAGCCCACCAGGATCCCCCATCCCTGGGATTCTCCAGGCAAGAACACTGGAGTGGGTTGCCATTTCCTTCTCCAATACATGAAAGTGAAAAGTGAAAGTGAAGTCTCTCAATCGTGTCCAACTCGTAGCAACCCCATGGACTGCAGCCTACCTGGCTCCTCCGTCCATGGGATTTTCCAGGCAAGAGTACTGGAGTGGGGTGCCATTGCCTTCTCCAAGTTAAATAAGCAGGGTGACAATATACAGCCTTGACACACTCCCTTCCTGATTTGGAACCAGTCTGTTGTTTCATGTCCAGTTCTAACTGTTGCTTCTTGACTTGCATACAGATTTCTCAGGAGGCAGGTAAAGTGGTGTGGTATTCCCATCTCTTGAAGAACTTTCCACGGTTTGTTGTGATCCACACAGTCAAAGGCTTTGGCATAGTCAATAAAGCAGAAGTAGATGTTTTTCTCAAACTCTCTTGCTTTTTGATGATCCAACAGATGTTTGCAATTTGATCTCTGGTTCCTCTGCCTTTTCTAAAACCAGCTTGAACATCTGGAAGTTCATGGTTCATGTACTGCCAGCCTGGCTTGGAGAATTTTGAGCATTACTTTGCTAGCATGTGAGATGAGTGCAACTGTGCATTAGTTTGAACATTTTTGGCATTGCCTTTCTTTGGATTGGAATGAAAACTGACCTTTTCCAGTCCTGTGACCACTGCCACAGGAAAACTCATTCCAAAATTGTTGGCATATTGAGTGCAGCACTTTAACAGCATCATCTTTTCAGATTTGAAATAGCTCAGCTGGAATTCCATCACCTCTACTAGCTTTGGTTGTAGTAATGCTTCCTAAGGCCCACTTGACTTCACACTCTAGGATGTCTGGCTTTAGGTGAGTGACCATATCATTGTGGTTAATTGGGTCATTAAGAGCTTTCTTGTATAGTTCTTCTGTATATTCTTGCCACGTTGGGATAATATAACCTAGCCCAAAATATTATATATCATAGAGGTAAAACATATAACTTAATATAACTCTGCCACTTAAGAATTGTGTGACTTAATATGGTTATTTAACTTCACTGTGCCTCAACTATTCATCTGAAAAACTTGGGATAATAATACTAGCATATAGGGTTGTTTAAAAAATAAATGAAATTATCTGAAGCATTTAGCAAGTGCCTGTCACCTAGTAAGAATTTAAATAAAAATTAATTATTATTATTTTGATAGTGTGAATGGACCCATTTGAGAGATGTGTAGCTCTTATGTTACTAAACCTGTGTCATGCTAAGGAGACTATTTCTAACACCAAAGTTGAATAGATTCTCTCTTAATACTCCATCAGTTCAAAATCATGTCATAGTTTAATTTGTTTCATTTTTAGATCATGATTTTTTTTAATCTCCTGACATTTCTAATTGCCTTTTTACTTTCTTATCAAGGAAAGAAACTTATAATAGCCTATATCATACTGTGTGTTGAATGATCAGTTTTGAGAAGAGACTGTACAATTCCTGACAAATGTGGAGAGAGAGAGAACCCCTGGTTTCTGAGTTTGCAGTTCTGGTCCCCATGTTACCTGGCTTTTTTCCATTTCTCAGATAGCTAAAAGAGTCCTTGTCATAGCCTTAAAATAGCCCCCTTACACACACACACACACACACACACACACACTCATTAAATATTAACACATGATGGTTTCTGGATTTCCCAGGTAGTGCTAGTGGTAAAGAACCTGCCTGCCAATACAGGAGACATAACAGACGCAGGTTCTATCCCAGGGTCAAGAAGATCCCCTGGAAGAGAAAATGGCTATCCACTCCACTATTTTTGCCTGGAAAATTTCATGGACAGAGGGGCCTGGTGGGCTACAATTCATAGGGCCACAAAGAGTTGGACACGATTGAAGCGACTTAGCATGCACACACGATGGTTCCTTTCCTTGAAACCCAATGATATGGTGTGTGACTTAGTCTCTCAGTTGTGTCTGACTGTTTGTGATCCAGTGGACTGTAGCCCACCAGGCTCCTCTGTCCATGAGGATTCTCCGGGCAAGAACACTGGAGTGGGTTGCCATGCCCTCCTCCAGGGGATCTTCCCAACCCAGCGATCAAACCCAGGTCTCCCGCATTGCAGACGGATTCTTTACCGTCTGAGCCACCAGGATTGCAATGAATACATCTAGGTGTCCTTTCAACACTAACATTTTTGTACATAGTTTTAAGCTCTGCTGGTGGTCTGCTTATCCAGTCTTTCCACTCAGGGTAAAGTTATCCTGTGTTATCTCTCTGTTTCCACTCCACATCCCCTCTCCTCCTTAATACATTTAAAGGGATACTATATAAAATGAAACTTTTAATATATCAGATCCATAGTCACTGTACAGGAAACAAGAAGGAGCATTTTTGCTTCTTAATAAGAAAATAACTGATCATTCTGAATAACTTAGCAAGTACAAAATCAAAATTAGGAGGGTGGGAGTCAATTCAAAATTCTTGAAATGTCCTAGGAATGAATATCCTTGGGGTGTAGCTTGAAATTTTGCTTAATTCCAGACTTCCCTGAAGACCAAAGAGGAGGAGTACATCATAACAGGCGTAAGTTCTCTATAGGGAACTAGTGCCTGATGTTTGATGACGCTTTCCAACAACGCGAACGGTGTCAGTTCCCCTACATTGACTGTGGTGTTTTAATAAATCAAATTATCAAAGCTTCATAGATGTTAAAAAAATGAAATGAAAACAAGTGAAGCAAGCATAGTTTGCTACTCTAACATCAAAGAAACCCAAACCATAAATCCATAACATTCACTTTCAAAAGCAGATGATGAAAAATATGGAATGAGTTTCTTAGATTTAATTTTAAAACAGCAAAAGTATGTGAAAGCAGAAGAGAAATGCTGAAAAGCAGAAACCAGAGCAGAGGGCACTTCATTTTAGAATTTTTAGCTCCTCCAGGGAGCAAAAGAGCTTAGTTCCTTGATGGCTCGACAGCCATAGGCAAAGTTTGCAAGCTCTTTTTCTGTATTGAGTCCAATCATTCAGCTCAAGTCAGTAAATCAGATACCCAGGGGATACATAACACATTATTAAATTTATGCAAGAACTCTGAGTTCATCAAGAAAAATAAAGAAAGGTGCTAAATGTCAAGAGCAATTTTGCTGGTAAGCAAACCATCCAATATTAAATTGATTTTTAAGTCACATAGTCTCCTTTTCTGCAAAGTCTCGTCATAGTAATAGACACTTGTCAGTCTTTTTTTCTTTTTCTTAATTAAACACATTTCATTTTCCTTCTGCTATCATCCCAGTTTCCTTTCAAAGTTGTTTTTCCCCTTTGTGTGTAATCTTAGTGGGCATAGTACCTACTCAACTCCCAGCCTTGCAACCTGACAACAGCAGGTGACTTCAACCCAGTCTGTCCACAAATTGAGCAAAGTCTGATGTGGCACAGAGTCAACTAATGGCATACTTTCCCCATCCTGAGTAGGAGACTAGAAATCTCTTCAGGAAAATTAGAGATACCAAGGGAACATTTCATGCAAAGGTAGGCACAATAAAGGACAGAAATGGCATGGACCTAACAGAAGCAGAAGATATTAAGAAGAGGTGGCAAGAATACACAGAAGAACTGTACAAAAAAGATCTTCATAACCCAGATAACCATGATGGTGTGATCACTCACCTAGAGCCAGACATCCTAGAATGCAAAGTCAAGTGGAACTTAGGAAGCATCACTACAACCAAAATTAGTGGAGGTGATGGAATTCCAGTTGAGCTATTTCAAATCCTCAAAGAGGATGCTGTGACAGTGCTGCACTCAATATGCCAGCAAATTTGGAAAACTCAGCAGTGCCCACAGGCCTGGAAAATGTCAGTTTTTATTCCAGTCCCAAAGAAAGGCAATGCCAAAGAATGTTCAAACTACCGCATAATTGCACTCATCTCACACGCTAGCAAAGTAATGCTCAACATCCTCCAAGCCAGGCTTCAACAGTTGTGAATCATGAACTTCCAGATGTTCAAACTGGTTTTAGAAAAGGCGGAGAACAGAGATCAAATTGCAAACATCTGTTGGATCATCAAAAAAGCAAGAGATTTCCAGAAAAACATCTGCTTCTGCTTTATTGACTATGCCAAAGCCTTTGACGGAGTGGATCACAACAAACTGTGGAAAATTCTTCAAGAGATGGGAATACCAGACCACTTTACTTGCCTCCTGAGAAATCTGTATGCAAGTCAAGAAGCAACAGTTAGAACTGGACATGGAACAACAGACTGGTTCCAAATCAGGAAGGGAGTGTGTCAAGGCTGTATATTGTCACCCTGCTTATTTAACTTATATGCAGAATACATCATGCGAAATGCTGGGCTGGATGAAGCACAAGCTGGAATCAAGATTGCCGGGAGAAATATCAATAACCTCAGATATGCAGATGATACCACCCGTATGGCAGAAAGTGAAGAACTAAAGAGCCTCTTGATGAAAGTGAAAGAGGAGGGTGAAAAAGTTGGCTTAAAGCTCAACATTCAGAAAACTAAGATCATGGCATCTGGTCCCATCATTTCATGGCAAATAGATGGGGAAACAATGGAAACGGTGAGAGGCTTTATTTTTGGGGGCTCCAAAATCACTGCTGATGGTGATTGCAGCCATGAAATTAAAAGCCGCTTGCTCCTTGGAAGAAAAGCTGTGACCAACCTAGACAGCATATTAAAGAGCAGAGACACTACTTTGCCGACAAATGTCCGTCTAGTCAAAGATTTTTCCAGTAGTCATGTATGGATATGAGAGTTGGACTACAAAGAAAGCTGAGCACAGAAGAATTGATGCTTTTGAACTGTGGTGTTAGAGAAGATTCTTGAGAGTCCCTTGGACTGCAGAGAGTCCATCCTAAAGGAAATCAGTCCTGAATATTCATTGGAAGGACTGATGCTGAAGCTGCAACTCCAATGCTTTTGGCCACCTGATGCAAAGAATGGACTCCTTGGAAAAGACCCTGATGGTGGGAAAGATTGAAGGCAAGAGAAGGGGACAACAGAGCATGAGATGGTTGGATGGCATCACTGATTCAATGGACGTGAGTTTGTGCAAGCTCTGGGAGTTGGTGATGAACAGGGAGGCCTGGTGTGCTGCCGTCCATGGGGTCGCAAAGAGTCGGATACAACTGAGCGACTGAACTGAACCCCGGCCTGAGAAACCAGTGGGAGGGATACAATGATATTAATGGTTATCAGAATTTATTTGTCCCTCCTGATCTCCCCTCATGGGTTCCTCTTGGGTTCAGCCCATTTTTCAAACCCAGTCTTCCAGCCCTTCATTGATCTGTCCCCAGTAGCCATCCAAAAAATTCTTCATTTTCTTCTTGAGATCATCAGAGTCTATTTCAGTTGCTTGTGACCAAGAAGCCCAATGTATTCATTCATTCAAAGACTACATTTCTTGAACATCTGCTATGTTTAGCACTAGGAATACAGAGACATGGTTTCTGCCCTCAGACTGCTTGCAATTGTTATGTAAATAGATAATTACAGTGCAATATATGAGGAACATTGTAGAGAAAAAGATCACAAAAGAGGCTGCCATTAACTCTGCTTATGGAGCAAAACAAATGTTCTACAGAAGAGACAAAACTTCAGTCTGATTTTGAAGGGCAAGTAGCAGTTTTCCTTTGCAAAAAAAAAAAAAAAATGGGGTAAGTTTTCCAGCAGAGGAAATAGCACACACAAAGACATAGAGGTATAGAAGAGGAAGACACATTTGAGATGCTTCCAGAATTAGGTGGTGGCAGAGGCTATACAAGTGAATGTTTCGATGACACTGAGGTTACATTATAAAGGATCTTGTGCTCAGTGCATTAGGACTGGTGTTGAATAACCAGCCAGCGGAGTGGCTGATGCAAAGAAAATCAAAAGCGCTGCCATCAAATTCACAAGATCTTAAAAACAGAATCAGGACAGAAGTAAAACTTAAAATGGAAAAACTGATGCTTCAAATCGGTCATGAAAATTTTTGTTTTTTAAGGATTAATTCAGGAAAAATAAAAATATTTGCAGAACAATATTTTTAAAACAAAACAATCACTTTGAATCTCAGGGGATTCCACTTTTGACAATGTATTTTATTGATCACAAGAATGTCAAGGAGATAACTGGCAGCTCTTACTAGCTGCTAAAATGTTAATACTTGGGATCAGTTGAGAATGACCTACAACTGGGAGACTCCCATGGGAGCCTCACATTCTGCTAACTCCACAGTAGAGACACTGGCTGCCCTCTGTTTCAGACTCCTCTTTCAAGGATGTGTGAAGGGTGGACAACCTCAGAATATGGTGATACTGTCCCCTCTGGAGCAAAGGCATAATATTGAACATCTTTCAGGGTTCAACACTTGCTACCTATGAGAGGTATGAAAAAAAAGTAAAACATAATCCTTACTTTCATTATACGTAAGGAGAGGGGACCAACACTGGAGTAAATACACAAAATAATATAGAATGAAATACTACAGACTCTAGCCACAGATATCAATTTATATTGCTTAGATACTTAGTAAAATGTTTTGAATACTGTCAAATTTCAAAGGAGGCAAAAATCAGTGAAAGCCCAATGATGCCAAGGAAGCTTCTTTGGAAGGAAACTTCAGCTGGGCTCTGAAAGATGGGAGGATTTTTATGGGAAGAGACAGAAGGGAAATATTTGTTATGAAAATCGAGGACCAGATGGTTAAGGAGCAAGTTGGTGGATGCTGGACACCCAGGCTGTCTCCTGTCTTTGTCCTCTAGGTGTCTCAATGTCCCCATCTGTGAAATCTGGGTGATAATGTTCCTATCCCCCAGGGAAAGCAAGGAACCAGCGAGTGTGAAACTTCTTCAAGTGGGAGCACATAAGATACAAGATAAGTACACTGATTAAATCAACAGTTATTACTGCTGTCTTCTCTTCAGGCTAAATGTGCCCCAGTGACTGTACCCATGTGTCATGTGGCACAGCTTGAGTCCTGTCCAACGGTTTGTGTGACTCCAGCACAGTTTATGTTCTTCTCATGTGTCGTGTTCAAAATTCTCCAGAATAACCTGACAGGCACAGATTGAATACAGACTTTCACCTTCTCTGGTGTAGATACTGTGCTTGTATCAATGCAGCCAAAAATGCCCCTAACATCATTAACCCTTACAGTCCCAGCAACTGAAGTTCCCCTTTAGTTGAAAGTGATATGTTACTGTACTTTTTCCATCCTGTACTTCTGGTCTCAAAAGCAGGAATTTTAATTCAGACTTCAGTTTGAAGATGTCTATAGATGATAGCTGATACAAAATGGCAGTAATAGCTGGACAGGTCAGCAACCTCAAGGGTGTGTCTGATGGTTACCTAAACTAGACATCACTACCCAACTGGGAAGAGTGTGCCATTATCAATCTGTAGTCTCCAAGCACAGCTGGGCCTTCAGCAATCACACATTCACCTTCCTCTCTAACACCTCGCTCCTGATTACCTCTTATTCTCAGATGAGTTTGCCTCCTACATTAGGCTGAAATTTCCTCCCAGGACACCTAGAGATGTTCACCTCCACCAGCACCAACACTTTTCCCTTCTCTCTGAGATCCAAAGCTCTGCTTTTGATTTTTATGGTCATCATTCCAATAGCCCATGTTATCTCTTCTATATCTTTAGTTATTCCCTCATTATAGGTTCTTCTGCATCAATACACACAAAAAATCCTTTCTAGCTTGTTCATAAGAATCCTCTGTTATGGACTGAATATTTGTGTCCCTTCAAAACTCATACACTGATGTCCTAACTTCTAGCATGGCTGTATTCAGAGATGGGGCCTTGAAGGAGGTAATTAAGGTGAAATGAAGTCCTAAGGGTGGGCCCTGATCCTAATCTCCATCTCTCCATCGGACGCATTGAGTAAAAGCCATGTGAGTACAGCGGGACTGCAGCCATCCAGAAGCCAGGAAGAGAGCTCCCACCAGAAACAGAACTTGCTAGTGACTTCATCATAGACTTCCAGCCTCCAGAGAAAATTGGTTTTTTGTTGTTTCAGCCACCCGTTGGCTGTATTCTGTTGTGGCAGCCCAAGCAGACTAAGATGTCATTCCTTGACCTTCCCTCAGGCCAGCTCTTGTCCAATTGCTCCATTTTGGTCAGAGCCAAGTTTCTGGAAATAGCTCCCTAGGTTCCCTGTCTCCACTTCCTCTCTTCCCACTCACTCTCCAACTCACATCATGCAGCTTCAGTCTCTACTGCTCGGCTAAATACACCCCTGCAGAGGCTTCCTAGGACCTACATGATGAAAACCAGGGTTGGGAAATTTTGTACCAGTTGGTTATCCCTTCCTTTATCCACTGTGATGCTCCTGGACTTTCTTCCACTCTTCCAGCCATGCTTTTCAGTCATCTTCCCAACTACTCTCCCTTCTTACGCCCTTCAGTGAGGACCTCTGCTTTTCTTCCTCTGTATTCTGATCCCTGAGTGACTTCAATCCAACTTCAACCATAATCTACAATGTGATGACACTCAGATGTCTATCCATGGCCAAGTTCTTTTTGCTAAAGCGACACTTAACCAATGCCCTAGGCCATTTGAATATCCCTAAATTACTCAAATGTTTCCAATACTGAACTCACACTTTTTCCTTCAAATCCATTCCTCCTCTAATATTCCCCATCTCAAAGACCATCATTCTCCTAGTCACTGGAGCTTGAAACCCGGGGTCATCCTAGATCTATTCTTTTCTTTCAATATTTGCATCTATATAAATATGTGAGAATATTCACATATAAATACAGAGAAAGAATGGAATGCTAAGCCTGCATTAACAATCCACTATATTATATAATTTAACTCTATAAAGTGGATACTGTCCTCCTTCTGCCCCTACTTACAACCAAAGGAAGAGGTTTCTAGACGTTGAGTAATACATCCAGAGTTGAACATCTAGGAAATGACAGAGTAGATTGGAACCCAGTTATATGTTACTCCAAAACTCAAACTCATAACAACTACACATACTACCTTGCAATAACTATTGTTTCAAATATAACTATTATTCATGCCATATCTTTTCTTCTCCACTTCCATTTGCCTTTTTTAAAATTGATTAATTAATTTTAATTGGAGGCTAATTACTTTACAACATTGTAGTGGTTTTTGCCATACATTGACATGAATCAGCCATGGGTGTACATGTGTCCCCCATCCTGAACCCCCCTCCCACCTCCCTCCCCAACCCATTCCATCCCATCCCTCAGGGTTGACCCAGTGCACCAGCCTTGAGCACCCTGTCTCATGCATTGAACCTGGACTGGCGACACATTTCACATATGATAATATACATGTTACAATACTATTCTCTCAAATCATCCCACCCTCACCTTCTCCCACAGAGTCCAAAAGACTGTGTCTCTTTTGTTGTCTCACATATAGGGTCATCGTTACCATCTTTCTAAATTCCATATATATGTTTTAATATACTGTATTGGTGTTTTTCTTTCTGACTTACTTCACTGTATAATAGGCTCCAGTTTTATCCACTTCATTAGAACTGATTCAAATGCATTCTTTTTAATAGCTAAGTATATCTTTATCTCTACAGTTACTCATCATTCCATCTCACCTAGCTTACTGCAAGAGCTTCCTAATTATTCCCCCTGACTACATTCTGGACTACTCCTAAGCCAACTTCAACACTGCCACCAGAGCAATTCTTTAAAAACACAACTCTGATCTACTTGATGCTCTCCATTGCTCTTCATGGCCTAACTCTTTAGCCCACAAGACACCTTGTGTTATGACCACTGTCTCGCCTTCAAGCCAGCTTGAGCATCGCCATTTGTTCCAGAGCTATTTGTAGTTCTTCAAATGTGCATGAAATTTTACAACTCCAATCTTTTACACATTTGTTCCCCATCCTTAGATTTGCAGTAGACACTGCAGCTGACTAATCCCTTCAGCCCTAGCAGGTTACCTCTCTCCCCAGAAGCCTGACAGTCAGACCCTCCTTTGCCAGCTTCCTTGTAACCGAGAGTGGTCGCAAGACCCACTCTGGCCAATGAGATGCAAAAGAATGTCTGCTGTGGGACTTCTAGGGAACTGACAGGTATGGACAGTGCTGTCCTTCCTTCTGTTTCCCACCTTCAACAGGGATGCTATTTTTGGAGTTGTGGCAGCCATGTTGAAATCATGAGACCATAAAACATGAGGATGAAAAGCCATCACACCAAAGATGGCAGAGCAGAAGAATAGAGATAAGAGCATAAATCCTCAGCTGAAATCAATGCCAAAGGCCTCTGTGTGCTGTGCTTAATTGCTCAGTCGTGTCTGACTCTTTGCGACCTCATAGACTGTGGCCCACCAGGCTCCTCTGTCCATGGGGATTTTCCAGGCAAGAATATTGGAGTGGGTTGCCATGCCCTCCTCTGGGGATCTTCTCAACCCAGCTATTGAACCCAGGTCTCCCGCATTGCGGGAGGATTCTTTACCAACTGAGCCACCAGGGAAGCCCAAGAATACTGGGATGGGTAGCCTATTCCTTCTCCAGTGGATCTTCCTGACCCAGGAATCGAACTGGGGTCTGCTGCATTGCAGGGGGATTCTTTACCAGCTGAGCTACTAGGGAAGTCCAAAGGCCTCTAGATTACTCTTAAAAAAAAAGAAAAAAAAAGTCCTCTAGATTACTCATCTAAGCCACTGTTAGTTATATATTCTGTTACTTTCAACAAAATGACTCTTAGCTGATATACAAGTCTAACAACTTCTACTCTTTTAAAATTCAATCCAAGGTCAAGGTGTCTCTCCTGGGGAATATTCCCTGATCCTAATTGGGGTGTTCTTCCTTTGGCTCCTAAATAAACTATGCATAACTCTATCACAGGACTTATCACACATAATATAACATTTGTTGGCCTGTTTTTCCTACAAGACTGAGCTGTTAGAAGACAGGTTCATATCTTATCTTTTATTCCCAGTGACTAGCACATTGCCTGACACATGGTAGACCTTCAAAACCTGACAATATTTAGGTTTTGTGTCATAAAATGCACTTTGAATCCTTACTGGACAAAAGTCATATCTTCAAATCATAAACTATAAAAAGTCTCGTAATTATTGCAGTGTATCATTGAAGCTGGGAAAACAAATTTTTGTGTACAAATCTGGGCAGACAAAAGTGCCACAAAAGCTCCCAGGTAGATCACAGAACAAGGTTTGAAATAAAAACTCTCAAACAATAACCAAGAGAATGTGTTGATAGTAGACATTTACTTAGAAGAAATGCTAAAGGAAGTTATTTAGGCAGAAGGAATATAATCACAGATGGAAACATGATAATACAGGAAGGAATGCAGAGAAGTGGAAAAGGTAAACATGTGGGTAAAACATAATGAATATTGACTGTTTAAAACAACAAGAATAATGTTTTGTGGGATTACAAGTATGTAGAATTAAAACATATGACAACAATAACAATAGCCCAAACAGGAAAATTGGCTTAAATGTTGTAAAGCTGTTTCATTGTCCAAGAAGTATTAGCGGTATTAATTTATAGTATAGTCTAATAAGTCAGTGATGCGTATTTGTCATCTCTGTGGTAACCACAAAAAGAATAATTAAAGAATGTATAATTGGGCTTCCCTGGTGATCTGTGGTTGAGAATCTGCCTTGCAATGCAGGTGACATTGGTTCGATCCCTGGGAAGATCCTACGTGCCATGAGGCAGTTAAGCCCATGCGCCACAGCTGCTGAGCCTGCGCTCTGAGCCTGTGAGCCACAACTGCTGAGCCTAAGTGCTGCAACTATTGAAGCCTGCAACGAGAGGCTACTGCAATGAGAAGCCCTTGTACCTTAACTAGAGAGTAGCACCTGCTCTCCACAACTGGAAAAAGCCCAAGAACAGCACAAGGCCCAGCACAGCCAAAGATAAATGTATGATCAAGAAGCTAATAGTGGAAATGGAATAATTTTTAAAATACTAAATTAATGTAAGAAAGGATAGAAGATAAGAATGGAGAAAAAGGAATTTAAGAAAAGATGGGACAAATAGTAAACAAAGAAGATGGTAGATTTAAACTCAAATAGGCAGCCATGGTAGGACTCCTGTTCATCACACAGGAAAAACCAGCCTTTTCTTGGAACATGTGTGTGGAGGGAAGCAAAAAGAAGATCCTTGTGCCTTAGGATAAAGATGGAGAGAGAGATTATCAGAAAAATTAACTGATTATACCTCCTGAGCGCAAGTTTTTCCGAAAATCTCCTATACCTTCACAATAAACTCTCTTTCTGAGCTAATTTCAGACAGTTCTGTTCCAACCTTCTGTTGCAAACAAATGACCCTTGACTGAGACAGTGGTCATGGTTAATAGGAGCTGAGAAATAAGGTCTCATTAGACTGGCCTCTGGGGAGACAGAACCAGTGTCTTGGTCATGAAGCTTCTATCACAAGAATGCTTTCATATTCCAGGTTTTTATAGTGATGATTCTTTTTATTAATATTTTGGAACACCAGACAATCACTCTCTATATTATTAACCTTAATAGAAAAGTGGTCTTGCTTATATACAATCAAATACTGAAATTTGTAAAGTAAAAATGTTTCATGCGAAGCAAACAAAAGAATAATAAAGGCCTCTTGGTTGATTTTTCTACCATGACCATCTGGTTTTATAATTAATGTCTTGCCAGTGTACTAAAATATTTTCTATGTAAATCTTTTACATTCTCACTGCATTTTCAATTAAAGTCTCTGAATTAAAATTTTGTACCATGAGTCAGCAGTTACAGCAAACATGTTTTTTCCATTTATCTTCCTTTGGGAAAACCCAGTCCCCAGTGCAGAATGCCCGCCATCCTTCAGTTCTTTCCATCAACCCAGATGTCCATAATTACTTCCGGAGGTTACTACAGTGGTTTGCCCCGCCATCTGACACCGTCTTTCCCATGATTGTCGGTGTGGCTTCCCTTGCCTTTCCCTGTTTCCTGTCAATCCTCTTTCTCAGGGAAGAGCATAACTGTGGTCTGCAGATCATAAGACCTGAATCCACCTCACACTCATGGGTGGCTTCATATCTGAGCTGCCCTTTCAGATCCACGCTGGGGCAATGAGAGTCTGTTGAGGTCCAATTTTAGAAGCGGTTGCCCTCCTCACTGAGCTATCTTGCAGAAAGCTAATATCCTAAGGAGGACGGAAGATGAAGTTCCAAAGGTCATGTACACAAAAGTCATGAGGTCTACGTGGGGATTACTTATGATAATGTCTTCCAATTGTGGCCCCAAACCCATCATGACCCTCACCAACATTTGGTTGGCTTTGGACAATTGGCCAGCTAACCACCTGCTGTAGATGCAGGTTAGGAAGGATGCTGAGCATAGTGGCGTCTGGTTGTCAAACTATCTGGGCCAGTTTTTCTTGAAGAAGCCCTTTTGAAAGCTGCTCACCTTGGCCATCTGGTCACTCTGGACATTCCTTTCTGCCTGCCCCTTTCCACATGCACCCTATAACCATCTTAGTGGTGACAGTGTCATGTAGACCTTCATCATAACTGTTACTAAATGCTAGATGGATAGGACCACTTGCCCCTTGTTAAAACTCTACTACAAGTCATACTTTAGCCTCAGAGCTTTACAGACATTATCTTTAATCCTCACAATGACTTTGCCTATTGGACATCTCTAACCCTGTTTAACATTGGAGGAGGAAATGGCAACCCACTCCAATGTTCTTGCCTGGAGAATCCCAGGGACGGGAGAGCCTGGTGGGCTGCCATCTATGGGGTCACACAGAGTTGGACATGACTGAAGCGCCTTAGCAGCAGCAGCAGCAGCAACCCTGTTTAATAGATGAGGAGACCGGCTCAGAGCAGTTATGTTAACTTGCTTCAAACCACATGGCTAGTTATTTTCTCTTATTGACATGGCTTTTATACATGGGAAAATTAATTTGGTCTGGATGTATTTGCTCAGGATTTGAATAAATAAGGAAAAATCCTGAAATGCCAACAGTAAATAGAAATCACTTCTTTTAAAGTAAATTCAAATAATATGGAATTGTATCATCTGTTGCTTAAAATCTTCCTATTTCACACATCAGAATAATATCTAACTATTGGATTTGCCTATTTGGGACTCTGAGCTAATGTGTTATCATTTCAGGCACACATATGAGAAGAGTTTTAGGAAAAGTTTCTTATTCTATTCTCTGCATACTCTAAACATGGATCCCCCTGCCAGTGATCCTAGGATAAGTTGAGCATAAATGAATCTAAACATGTGGATTAAATTTTTCTGGAATACAAATATGAGCATGTAAACTATGGCGGGGGAGAACTAGGGAAAAAGTTTATTCAGTCAAAATGACTCAGGAAAAAAATGTAATTTATATAATCTGCAGTAGTTAAACAAACTCCCAAAGCCATCAAAACCAATAGCCTCTAAACAATCCAGGCCAGGCACATCAGAAGGAGACAGTGCTTGAAAAAAATTCAGAATCAATTCTTTAGTATATTTTGTTTCTAGAATTTTCTCTATGGAAACCAAAATTTTCTTATAAGAAAATAAGGCCCATTGGTAGGGCCTGAGGAAAAAAAATGAGTAAGCCAGCAAAAACTAATTCTCTTAACAGACCTAGTCAAGTATGTGTTTAATATACAAGAAATTATCATAATTACAAAAATTAACCCATTCTCTCTTCCTGCTTTCATTGAAGCTACATGGGGAAATCTTTTTTGCCTTCTTCATACCTAAGGGAAGTCAGATTGTTTTACCCTTTTATGAGTCCTTCAGTAATTTTTCTGGGATAGGATTGTATCCACCCAAGCTCTGACCACAGACCACAGTCTCAGGCTTCCTATTGATGATCTTTTCTGTTGTTTTGATTTTAGAGATTGGTTAATTCATGACCATCTCTCCTTGCTTTGAAAGCTATTGCAATTGTTTCTATGGTCCCTTGGCTTAAGCTGATTATTTATAAGCTATTTTTTCCACCTAAATTATAAGATCACTTATTCAATCAGTGGATGAATAATAATTAATAATAGTGCTATGGAAATGCACAAGGCGATGTAAGTAGAGGGTAACTGAGGGTGGGGTACAAGTGTACTTTAGATCAGGTAGTGGGATGGCATCTCTAAGGAGGTGACATTTGAGTTGAAAGGCTGAATCATCCAGGAAAACAGAGCTCCAGGCCCAGGGAACAGTGAGTGCAGAGCCTTAAGGCAGCAGAGAGTTTAAAGCCATCAGTGAATGCAAAGGTCAGAAAGGTGGTCATGTAGCTAGAATGCAGTGAGAGGGAGAGGACAGGTGGTGGACAGGCTGGGGGATAATGGTGCAGCACAAGTCTTTGTCCAGAAAATGCAGTTTAGATCTCATTCTAAGTATAACAGGAAACCATTGAAGCATTTCCAGAAAAGGAGTGATATGATTTGGGATTTCTGAGATGTTTGTTTGTTTTGTATTATTTTGAGTTTCTGTTTTTTAAAATTATTTTTAATGGAGTATAGCTGATTTATAATACTGTGTTAGTTTCAGTGGTACAGCAAAGTGAATCAGTTATACATATATCCACTCTCTTTTAGATTTTTTTCCTATATAGGCCATTACAGAGTACTGAGTTGAGTTCCCTGTGCTATACTGTGGGTCCTTATTAGTTACTTGTTTTATATCTGTGACTTTCCAGGTGGTGCTAGTGGTAAAGAATCCGCCTCCCAATGCAGGTGATGCAAGAGACTCGGGTATACGGTAGTGTGTATATGTCAATCCCAATCTCCCAATTTATCCCTCCTTCCCCTTCCCCCTCCTGGTAACCATAAGTTTTAAAAATCCATTTCGGCTGCTGAAGAATGGACTAAAGTGGTACAAGAGTGAAGGCACACAGATTATGCAGAGGCTGAAGCAGATGTTCGGTTGGGAAAGAAACTCCTGGTCTCCCTTTCCGGGAAATGATACTAGTATTTAAGTTGACCTTGAAGATCTGCTTGATCTAAGATCCCAGAGGCTGAAAACTGTTAACTGAAGTTTTCTTAAGCGGTAGAGAGTTGGGGTGGGGGATTATCAAAGTAATTTTATTCAGGAGAGCAGCACTTGTTATTAGACCTGTCCCTACTTAATGTATTCTATGCAGTGAGTACATGATTACAGTTAATATATCTTATCAGTCCAATAATCTCATATCTAGGACATTATTAACTCCATTTTTCTTATAAAGAAGCAAAGGCTTGGGAAGTTTAAATGATATCCAAGGTCACAAAGCTAGCAATCACTGAGGATGAGACTTGAACAAATCCATGCTTTCTCCATGGAAAGAGAGAGAGAGAGAAAATCAAATAACAAGCTCTCAGCCAGAAAGGAAGAAGGGAAGGAGGAGGGAGGGAAGGAAGAAGGGAGGTAGGAAAGGGCCCTTACAGTAGGAAATAAAGCCCTCCTTCCTGAGAGGCAACATTTCCATCCAGAACCTCCTCTATTAAAGAAGTGTCTGGTGCTGGCTGAGCAGGAGGGCAAAGGCCCTTCACCTGGGACAACTCAGGGAAGGAGAATATCTCATAGGGGACCACAGTGCCTTCCTCCCTTTGACTGCCTTTTCCATAAATTTAACCAGGACCTTTGCAAAAAAAACAACACACACACAACAAAAAAACAAAAATGAATTAAGGGCTTTACTGTTATTGTTTTTTTAAAGAAACACTGACTTAGTGAGAAATCTCTGCAAGGTCCAGGCCAGAGACAGGCTAGCTGGGGACACCCACTGGGATTCCCAAACACACATGGCCTCCCCTTCCCAAGGGCCCTCGGGTATTTCATCAGTTTGCAGGGATGGGGGAAGACGGCGAGTTGCTGCCTCTCATTTGATTTGGCTCAGAATAAGCAGATCATCTTTGAATCATCTTCCCCTCGGCTGCTGCTGTTTTGCTTTGTGTACTATTGTGTTTTTTTTCTGTTCAAAATACACTAATGTCTGGGGGTGGCTTGCCCCAGGGATCCCCAGGAGGATCCCAGATACAGAGCGGAAGCTGGAACTTGGATGCCCCTGAGCTGGGGGCCGACAAGCAGGCCAGGGCTGCCCCGCCAAAGCCAAGGCCAGTGGCCCTACCTTCTTCCCATCCCCACCCTGGACCACAGAGAAAGCTGAGCTCAGTACTCCTTCCCCAGCTGACGAAGGCAGAGGCGAAACCAGCTCTTGTTCTTTAGACAGGTTTGCTCTGGGTACAATGCAGTGGGGAATAGAATATATGATGTGTTAAGTCGCTTGAGTCATGTCCGACTCTTTGCGACCCCATGGATGGTAGCCCACCAGGCTCCTCTGTCCATGGGATTCTCCAGGCAAGAATACTGGAGTGGGTTGCCATGTCCTTCTCCAAGAATATATGATAGACGCTATTTATTTCAATATAGATCACATATACAGCCGACCCTTAGAAACAAGGGTTTGAACTGAGAAGGTAGAGGTCTGCCTCTCCATGGACTTTTTTTCAATAAATACCTACCATAGTACTGTAAGATTCATGGTGGGTTGAATTGGCAGATGTGGAACCGTGGATATGGAGGGTAAAGGTATAGGCAGATCTTCCACTGCATAGAGATGGTTGGGGCCCCTAACCCCTACTTTCAAGGATCTGCTGTATAATATATGGCATGCTTTATCTCACTTAATCCCCCCAGCAACTTAACCTGAAGTTCAAAAGTTAAGTAGTTAAGCAAGTTAAGTAACCTGCTCAAGCTCACAACTAGTAAGTGGGATGCTGAGATTCAAACTCAGATCTTGACTCCAAAAGCCTTGCTCTTAATTTGGATTCACACACTGATCCAACAAATATATCAAGAACTTACTATGTGCCAGGAAAGGACAAAAAGCATGGGAGGTGCCAAGACTCTGAAAAGATAGTGTCCCCCTGCCACCACACACACATTTTATGTGGAATTTGATTTTTTTTTTCAAGATTTCAACATTTATAAGTCTGCTGAAATTAAGATAAGTGTATTTGACTTTTAATTTCAGTTTTCCTGATTGAAAAGTTCTGAACAAGTTCACTGAGACTAAACTTCCCTCATTTGTGTGTGCACGCATTCAGGCACATGGCTTGGGTAAGACAGGCCCAGGTGTGACTGTGAGGACAGCAGCAGCCGCCTTCTCTTCCAGAAGCTGGGAGCCCAAACAGAGGCCGACAGTCCACTAGTAAGACACAGCATTCCAAAGGGAAGCCTGAGGCCTCACTCCGGGTTGCCCCCCCACCCCCAACCCCTGGATCTGGCCTCCTAATAACGTGCACACCGCGACCCTCCTCCCCAGCATTGTCAGACCCCAGAGAAAATTGGGAGGCCAGAGAGCAGGGCTGGCAGAGCACAGCTCCCTGGGTCATTAGGCCCCCTGGGGTCATTAGGCCCGAGTTGCCCACAGGTGCTACACAGGTGGTCTCAACCCCAAGCGATGACCTCGGAAAAGCCATGGGACAACTCAGCTGCAACCAATCCTCCAAACAGCCTGCCTTCTTGAAGTAGTCCAGATTTCGCTTATTAAATATATTAATCCGAAGTTAACAATTTGTGGTAGTTTCACTACATGGCTGGAAGAATGTAAGGAAAAAGCATTTGTTCTGATGGGAAGGTTTAACCCTGATGGACTCAGTGGCCTTCGTATCCTGCCTTTGAAATAATTGGAAATGGAGGGACTGTTCACAGAAGTGGAGGGTCACAGAATAAATCTAACTGGAGTCAAAGAAACACAAACAAAACCCATCCCCTTCTCGGCCCCAACCTGCCATGTGACTCTGAGGACATAGCTTACTGCAGTGACAGCATTTTAAACAGCTGCCCAGAGGGGTTTTAAATAGACTTGATGTAATTCAATGATTTATAGAGCATGGGTTACCAAAATATTAAAGTTCTGAAATGCCCCCAAACCAAGACTGTGGCCTCAGCGTTTCCCACTCTGAACCAAATAATTCTCTGCTTTGGAGTGTGGTCTGAGTAGCTCTTTCAGAAAACTGTGGCTGCTTTGAATGAGGGGCCAGAAAAAGATAAACAGCCTCTGATGAATAGATACTTGCATTTGTTTACACTCAGCTCATCCCAGGATCACTGGCAGGGAGAGCCATGTTCTAAGTATGTGAAGAATAAGAAACTTTTCCAAAACATTTCTGTATGAGTGTGTGTGTGTGTGTGTACCTGAAATCCTGGCACACTAGCTCACAGTCCTAAATAGTCAACTCTAGTAGTTAGGGTATTTTTTCTTCCATATGAAAAAATACTCTGCCTGTCTTCAGCAGCTCAGTCCACAAAAAGGACCAATCTCCAGGAAACAAGCCAGGCAATTTATTCTTTAACTGCACATCAAATCTAAATATTCAAGCAAATTGCAGGGGAATAGTCAAAGAAATAAATCTGGTTAATGAAATGCCCCCAGACCTCTATATTGTAAAATAAGCCACAATTCTGTAAACACTTTATGGCCTTAATCAATATCGCCCTTAAATGCAATGGTCTAAAAATGCACACAAGTTTGGAATTGGAGATGTTTTCCAATCTTCCATTACATTTTTTATTACCTTGGAGCAACCCCCCTTTTCCTAATCCTTGTACCTCTCTTGGCCTCAGAGAGAATACCCTGAACCAAGGGCAGGTTTCAGATACTTCTGACAGTTTTGTTTATGTCAAAAATAATGAAAGATGACAGGCTATCGCATTTAGACTTGTAACATGATCATTTGCTTTAGGGCTCCCTGCTAAGATTAATTTGGAGACAGGGAAAATGAAGGAGAATGAGAAGGAGGAGCAAGTCATGGGAGGGAGCAGGATGCTCCCTGTAAAAGCAACAAATAGGGATGGGCCACCAGGTAGGTGCTTTTTTTCTCAGCTCAAGGGGCAGGAGAAAATTGAGCAAATCTCTGTATGTGGGTTTTTACTTAATGTCCCTATGTCTCAATGCTTATTTTGTAGGAGAGCATTACACTGAGAAACAATAGCAACCATCAGTGATAATGCCTCGGGTGTGGAAGGAACTGGTCTTGCTTACCAGTGGTGGTGCTCATCACCACCACTATCACCAAGTCTGCCATCATCATTGCCATCACCAGCACCACTACCTCCATCATCATTGCCATCTCTTCCACCATCACCACCACCCCGCCAGTAAGGAAGCATAATTTCTTTTGTGTAAACTTGTATACCTCTCAAACAGTTACTTGCCCTCTTCCTTTCAATCCAAACTAAACTAGACTTCCACTTTTCTGTTTTGCAAGGATCCCTTCTCATCCTCCGGAGAAGGCAATGGCATCACACTCCAGTACTCTTGCCTGGAAAATCCCATGGACGGAGGAGCCTGGTATGCTGCCGTCCCTGGGGTCGCACAGAGTTGGACATGACTGAAGCGACTTAGCAGCTTCTCATCCTCAAGCTAAAGACCTGACCTACCAAATGGAAAAAATGAATCTCAAGGAGATAGCTTCTTTTGTGAAATATGCCTCCGCTGTGGGATTGATAGTTGAAAGAAGCCAAGATAACACGGTAATCAAGGACCTTCTCTCCCTGATGGACGTAGGGAACAAGATTTTCTGCTAACACACCTGGAAACAGAGACAAAACACTTAAAACTTTAAGCCTCGCATAGAAATTAGCATGCAAAGACCTCTTTTGAAAGAGATGCAAAGGCGGTAGAAAGAAGGTTTCATATCAAAGGCTGATGCTCAGCGACTGGCTTCCTGAGACACTGGATTGAAAGGTGTTTTTTCTGTTTGTTTGTTTTTTAGGTTCAACAAGAGAAAGGAATATAAGCATCACATACATGTAGTGCTTAATTGTTAACTGTATGCCCCTGGCAATGGAAGGAGGGGAGGGCAGCAAGAAGAAAGTGCAGACCTTTCCACTAGTACTTACTTACCACCTTCATTCCTCACCACACCCACTCCCAGACAGCCCATGAGTCTGATAATTCCACATTTACATGTGATCACATCCTAATGCACTACCCTCACAGGCTTGGTACCAGGAGATCTACTGGGTCACATTCCCAAACCATACAAAGCCAGAAGTGACCTGAATAGAGACCTTCAATACCACCAGGATGCGCCCTGCTTCTCCTCGCTGGCATCTGCTTTGCTCTCCCAAACCCACTTTCCCCACATCACTGGCTATGAGTATTGAAAGCATTAGAATCACGCTCATGGAGCGGAGGGGGAAGACTCTTCCTCTTTCCCCATGCCAGCTTTAGTTTGGAAAAAAATCCTAGGGGAAGGACTCAGATTGCCTTAGCTTGAAGCACAGGCACATTTCTGCACCAATCACTGGGTGTGGAGGTGGGCCACAGTGACTGGCCCAGCTCATGGCAGATGCCCATCCTCAAACCATGAATATGGTCAGATAAGTGAAATCCAATAAGAACAAAGCTGCCCTAATTCAAGCCCTATGATTGTTGGGACAAGGGGAGGTGGAGGGGAGGAGAGATTGGTCCCCCCAAAGAAGAACAAGTAGAATAGTTATAATTGCTGGGGCAATTGGTATAAGTAGCATGGCCACTTCAATGGGGCCTACTACGGAAGTGATTTAAAAAAATCCAGAGAGTGATATGACTAAGCTATCCAAATATTTTTATTATAAAAATATTAATATGGTAATACATTAATTAATAGTATTATGAAAAATATTATTTTCAGCCCTGCAGACCATGCCAGTTCCAGAGACAGTGTAACAGAGATGTTGAGGAGCACTAGTATGAAAGTACAAAAGAATCAAATAGTGAGGGAAGGAAGAGGCTTAAAATACAGATTCCTGGTCCCACCCCCAGAGATTCTATTACATTTGGTGCCCAGGAATTTACATTTTCAAAGCCCCTTACCAAGAGTAATTTGGACAGATCATGTTTACGGAGCAGACTTTGTGAAACACTGGCCCAGCATTTTATTTGACATTAAAATCCAAGGTGAGATGCGTGGTCAGGTTGTAAGGAGAATGGGAGTGGGCACAGCAGGAAAATTTCATCTTTTTCCAGCTGTCCAAGTCTTTTTCTACTATTTCAGTTGCGGGTTGAAATAAACTACCCTCTCTTTCCCAATACCTAAGTTCTAAAGTCTTTTCATCAGAGTCTCAAAAGCCCCATGCATCCAGCTTCCAGCTGACTCGACTGCCCCTCGCCTTCTCCTGAGAGTGGATACTATGGCACTCCACCCAATTTTCCTTCAGGGATGAGGTCTCATCCCCCAGCCTGTCCCGTCCCTACATCCCACCCAGATGCTGAGGGTAGAGAAGGGGAAGGCTGTCAGCTGAGTCCCGTTCCAAGACCTACCTTTAGATTATACCTTGTCTAAAGTCACATCCCTGGCAGCGACCTGCACTCTATGACAGATTAATGGAGGCTATAAAGACACCCCCTTCTCTGAGAAGGGTGACTCTGAAGGGTTATGTCAGCTTTCTATGGGATTAGCTGAGTCTCAGTGGTAACTACACTCATCATTACAATCTAAGCCTCCATCTGCTCAGTCCTGCTCCCTCTACCCGCCCTTCACTCCACCCCTTAATGTTGACCCTCAGTGAAGTGAAAGTCGCTCAGTTGTGTCCGACTCTTTGCCACCCATGGACTACACAGTCCATGGAGTTCTCCAGGCCAGAATACTGGAGTGGGTAGCCTTTCCCTTCTCCAGGGGATCTTCCCAACCCAGGGATCGAAACCAGGTCTCCCGCATCACAGGCAGATTCTTTACCAGCTGAACCACAGGGGAAGTCCAGACCGTCAGAGCTCTCTGCAATAAACTTCTTCCAAGCAATGTCCACCTCAGGGTCTGTTTCCCTGGGAACCTGAACTAGAACCCCCTCCAACCCAAGTCCCCCATTCTCCAAAACACGGTGCTTCTTCCTCTTATTAACCCATTCCTGCTTTCAAGCAACAAACAAACTTAGCCACAAAGACGATGGGTTAATCTAGGAACCTACAGGTAACACATGTGCAGTTCAGAAAAGCTATCTAGAGAAAGAGAGACTTCAGGGAAGGCGTACAGGTAAGAAAAAGGTGATACGAGCCAGTCAAACCACCTCAAAGTTTAGGTCCTATCCAAGTGTGAGTGGCCACTCTCCTGGGAGACCACAGGAGGCAGCGTGGGCCAGGGGTGACTGAGTGAGTGAGTGCGTGAGTGTGTGTGTGTGTGTGTGTGTGTGTGTGTGTGTGTGTGTAAAGGCAGGGAGCTTGTCCTTTCCTGGAAAGGACAGGGAGAGAAAAGGCCTTGGGGAACTGAGGACAGGCCAAGAACAAACTAATTCAGCTCTGAGAGGAAATGCGATGCACAGATGGAACATTAGCAAGGATTCTGGAGCCCCAGGGTCCAGCGCTGACTCTGTCAATTCTAGCAGTGTACAAGGACCTCCGTTTCTTTACCTGTGAAATGGGAATAATAATGCCTGCCCGGTCTCTCTCTCCCGGAAATCTTGTGACAAGTGAGAGAATGCATGCAGCCCTCATGGAGCAGCTCCTCTGCGCCTGGTCCTACAGGCTCCCTGACCCCAAACCCCATAGTCTCTTCCGGTCCCTCCCCCAAACTTTGGAGAGCAAGGACCCAGTACTTTCCAAAGCGGTTTCTTCAAAATAGTTGGACCATTTATTGAGCACTTCCGAGGCACACTTCCTGCTAAAGGTTTCCGTGACAGGGCAGAGTGCCCTGGTCCTGGAAAGTGTTTTCTCCATTTTCTGGAGAAAGAACGTGAGAATCAGAAAGTTTATGAACTTCCCCAGAGTCACATATCTAGTAAGAGAGGGAGTCAGGGTCCGAGCCAGCTCTGGCTGCGAGTAGAACTCTCTACCACCAGGAAAACCTGTCTGCAAACAAAAGAAATATCCAGGTGTCCCTTCAAATTTCCCCTTGAGCTGTGCTGTGCTTAGTCGTTCACTCATGTCCGACTCTTTGGGATCCCATGAACTGTAGCCCGCCAGGCTCCTCTGTCTGTGGGATTCTCCAGGTGAGAATACTAGATTGAGTTGCCAGGGGATTGAGTTCTCCCGGGGATCTTCCCTACCCAGGGATTGAACCCAAGTCTCCTGCATTGCAGGCAGACTCTTTACTGTCTGAGCCACCAGGGAAGCCCACGTTTCCCCTTAATTATGGCATTTTAGGAGAAAACTTTTTAGTAGCTAACGGAGTTGGAGAAAGGGTTAAAAATGCAGGCTCCTGTCCAAAACGCACCGTAATGTTCTCCTTTTGTTGCATTCCAAACACACATGTACTTCCCGCCTGCTGCAGGGCTTGTAACATCCTTGCAGAGGCTGCGGCTTACAACCTATCAGCACCTTCAAGATCAGCCTGGAGAGCAAGAAAAATATTATGTGAGAGGTTTTTCTCTCCTAAAGCCAGTCTTAGGGAACCAGCCATTTTCTGAGGAAAAGCAAGATTGTTGAAGGCCAATACACAGTGGGTTTATTTTAGCCCTATGTGATGCAATAATAATAATAATATATTTTTTAAAAAGTGTTGCTTAAGAAAAGGCTGAGAATTGGGACTCAGTTGGCTTAGGTTCAGGAGCTGGTATGCAGCAAAACAGCCAGATGTAGTTCTTTGGGGGAAAAGAAATCTTAAAAGGAAAAAAAAAAAAAAGAAACCTCCCTAGGTTTGGGAAAGGGCAATAAAGCATATGAAGGTGTGTGGTACGATGCCAAAAGCAAAAGAATATTTCACTAAAACCACAACCCCAGTCACATGTTATTACTTATGCTATGGTTGACAATGACTGGCACAGGGCATGAAATAATAATGTCTGGTGGATTTGGCATCGCTCTATGTTAACAGGAAACTGTTTTCTTTTGATTCCGCTGATTGGTTTCCTGCTGAAGGCCATCCATGACAGAGCAGGGAGTATACAAGACTATTGTCTAATTTCCATTTTTCCCAGTGCCTCTTGCTTCTGGCAGGGGAAGCTGGCAGCCTTCATTTGACATGATCAGGCCCCAGTCTTGCAATAATGCATGCGAGACTGGTTGTAAATGTTGCATTTAGCAGATTGGTTAAGGAAGGAAGAAATCACTGAAACGCAGAAGCGTACACATGTTCAAACAAGCACAGATGAAGCACCATTTGTTCTGTGGCAAATGCACAGACTCCATTCATTCCCTGCTATCAACATCAAGGGACCGTGTCACAATGTAGCAGAAGGACTGCCTCCCATGGAGACCTGGAAATGTTTCAAAGGGTTAGACCATCATGAAGGAGGAGAAGGAGAATAGGTGGGGTTTGGCTGTGCCTGGCTCTCCTTCCTCCATGATTTCTAAGCCATATCATCTGAGAAGTCATGAAACCTTGGTCGAGAGGAGCATGGCTGGGCCTAAGCCTGAGAAAACGTTTGTTGATTAGTCAGCGGCCTCTGCCAGGCCGTGTCCACATGCATTCTTGGTATGCTTAGTAACATCATGGATAGAATTTTATATTTGTTGGATATAGTGCATATTTTTCATTGATTTGGTTTCAAGGTGGTATTGGGAGCAATTTTTGCTTTGGCTTTCTGTTATTTTAATAGCATGTTGGTAGTAAAGTAATTCTCTTTAAAACAATGAAGGCAGGGGATTCATGTTAATAATGGGCTTTGGCTGGATCCTGGGAAGGCAACAAAGCCAAGTGCCAGGATATCTCCATCCCAAGCATCCCACTCTGCCCCCGGTCAACCACCCAGCCACCAGCAGGGATAAGAGTTCTCTCCTCTTTGATCAGAGACCAGATGAGCTTCAGAGGCTCACCCTGAATGTCTCGTAACTCTGGTCACTGATCTGGCCCATTAGCACATCAGACACTCCCATCTCCTCTTTCAAGCCATAGTAATGGTAACAACAACAGTTTAAGAATTTATTTCATTTCCAGGTAAGAAATTGTAGGTCACACAACATACACAAGAGTTAAGTTACAGGAATGGACTCAATCGCAGATTCAGCTGGGGGTAGCTTAACTCATGTCTTTGGACCACCCTCAGCTAACAGCCTTCTTAGTCCCTGATCTGTAAAACCCAAACCCTTTTTGCCAAAGCTGTAAGGACAACATCTCCACTTCGCTGCGTGCACACCAGCACATCAGGCATACACACATGGGCACCCCACCCACCCAGGTTTGAGTTCTAGGTCAAAACCACACCCTCGGCAACCATCCAAGTTCTGATCTGGTCACTCCCTTGACTGACCTTGATGGATGGCCCGGGCACACTAGGTGTGGCTAGAGCCAGGTGGAGAGAAAGAGGAGCCAAGACCCCGCCAAAAGGATGACGCTTCTTGGGAGTGTACAGGGCAGGAGGGAGAAGCCAGCCGGCCCTCTCCTGGTTAATCTTGGGGGGAGGGTGCCAGGGGAGGGAGCAGAACTTTGAGGAGACAGCCACTTGGAGGACAGTGATTAAAATGAGAGTTGCTGGGGAGAAGTAGCTGGGGCTGCACCTTCATCGCCTCTGGAAATCAAGAACCAGTGCCAGAGTGCATCCCAGCTCCCTTTTACTTAGCGTCACTCACTCTCACCCCTCCTACTGAAGCCTCAGCCTTTAGCTGAAGACTTCATGCGGCTGTCCTCCTTCTATGTTTGTTTTTCTCTTCGCTCCACGCCACCTCTCTTCTCTCTCTCCTTATTATCATATTCTGCCCTCCTGTCTTTTATAAAGACTTGGCTGCAAGCTGCCTGTCCAAGATGGATGGGTGTGCAGTGCTCCCTGGAGGTCAGTTGGGAGGATGGGCCCAGAGGGTGGGCCAGAAGATAGGGTCCAGGGGGCAGCCAGGTGGCCAGGGATGTGGGGAGGGAGTGGGGATGTCAGTGAGCTCTGACCTGGATTTAGACAACACAGGGCACCCTGAGGCAAAACTGGCCTTGCCCTCAGCAGGTGGGCAGCCAGGCAGTGGTCCTTCCTCCAGGTCCTCCCGGCCCAGCCTCCCACAGCCAGGGTCACTCAGGTCACAGGAAGCGTCTTAATCCTTCTCTGTCTGGCTTCTTTTTCAAGGTGCAGTGAGATGCTGGGCTCCCAGCCACTCACTGCCGCCCCTGCCTTTGGTTTATTTCTCGTCTTCGCCGGTACCTACCCTCTTCCCAAGTGTGCCAGTTTCATCCATGATGGAGAACCTCGCCCTGGGTCTCCCCATGTTCAGTTCTCCAGCCAGCTAGCCTGCGGGACTGACTGCATCTCCAGGGCCAAGTAATGGCAAATCCGGATGGGAGTCCAGATCTCTGGATCCTGGTCCTTAGCTCTTTCTGCTTCTTAGTACCATCTGCCCACACTGCTGTCTGGTGGCAGCGAATGGTCATTTTGTAGGAAACAGCCTCAGAACCGTTCTTCTAGGTCAAGCAGAAGTGAAGCTAATTTAGTGCAAAGTGTTTTTGGTTTGTTTGGCTTGGTTTCTCTGTTGGCTTGGAATCCTGCTGGACTTGGGACATGGCTTTTCCTATCTCCAGATATACAATGAGATTTACATTAGGAAGGCTCTTAACCTCAGGTGAGGCTTCAAACTCACATAATACGAGGATCCAGGACTTCAATGGGGCTCCTTTATTTTCCTTTCCCAGGCAGCTCCACACCCCTGCTGGTTCTTCTAGGGATGGGATCCCATGTATGGAGCCAGGCATCTACAAGAGCCTGGACTCCAGACAAACCTTGGAGAAGCTGAAGCAGAGTGCGCTTGACGGGCCCCTTCCCCGCCACACCCTCCTCCCCTCACGCAAAGTACACACATTTGCAGTATCCTGCAGGGACATTCTGAAAGCATTTCTGTTAATTAGTCAAAATGGCTGGGCTGAAAGATGCTTTTTTATTCACTCTGTTGTCTTTCTCTTCCACTGGGATCAACCCCACCAGGCAGGACTTTGTGTTGTCTGGTTGCTAGAATAGAATCTGGACATGGAAGGCACACAGTAAGTACCTGGAAAATAAAGACGTGAACAATGGCTCCACTCTTAAGTTCTAAATTTCTGTAACCGCACTAAGAGGCCAAAGGCCAGAGTCCATCTGTGCCGCCTGTATCCCTTCATCACCAGAGAGAGACCCCAGTTCTAGCTGTCCCATTGGAGCTAGAGATTCTTGCCTCCTCAACATCTTTCCTTTCCTGCCTTGTTCTTCTTGCCATTCTTGCATGTCTTTAAACTCTCCTACCAATAACTCAAGTGATCCTGTTTCCGCTGATGTTTCCAAACTACCAGCCATGCCATTTTCCCTTCAGTTTGTATCTGGTGAGGAAAAAAAAAAAAATTCCTCCCAGAAATGTGACTCAGAGGTAATCAATGTAAATGTCATCCAAGGCCAGGCGGAATTTCTCAGCCATGAGTCACATCCCCTCTGTTGAGAACCTGGGTTTCAGTCAAGGCAGAAAGTTTGAAAATCCAGCCCGAGACATCCCGTCCCTCCCCAGCCCCATGCCCACTGGCTGTCACTCCTCACTGCTGCCTTGACCACATCAGGTGATGCCTCAGGCTGCCCTCCCTTCCCCGCAAGCATCAGTGGCTTCCCGGCAGGAAGGCCAGCTGCATCTCCTCTCCAAGGACAGGGTGGCATAACCCACCATGGGCTCAGGGCCAGGGCACCACCAACCTCCCACTCCATCTGGAAACAGGACATGAAAGGCACAGGTTGGGAAGGACCCATGGCCACCGAGTTCAAAGGGCCCATTCATGAAGTTAAAAATAAAAAATTTTTCCAGCATTTAGATTGCTCTGCTTTCCTTATTCTTTCTCTTTTCCTCTCAAACTTGTAGAATGGTCCCAGTGCATGAATTTAAAACAAGACACAAGGAAGGAAAGAAGAAAGGAAGGAAGGAAGGGAATATATATACAGGTCATCAGACCACGCAGGAAGGTGACACCCGGGCACTTGCTGTGGAAATAGAAGGGAACTAAGTCTGCACTCAGACTTGAAAGGCAGTGACAAGGTGAGAAATTGTTTTCCAGGCCATGGGAAGGTCACTGACAAGTTTCCAGGTCTCTGGTAAGGAGGAAAACAATTGAGGCTCGACTAAGACTGTGTGGACAACCTTGAACAGGAGAAGCAGACAGCACGGGGTGAAGTGCACAGGCTGGGAGCCAGGCAGCTCCTGGTTTCAAATTGTAAGAAGCAAATGAAAGAAACCATGTAAAAAGAATGATCCTGGCATATAATCGGCCTTCCACACGTAACTGTGGAATGAATGAATGAACATGTGAATTCTTCTCCAGTGCCTGCGGCCCAGGCGGCTGATCACATAAAAATAGCAGGAGCCATATCCCCTGAGCTCTTTGCTGAAAACCTTTGGGATCCCTTTCTGTCACTGAGCTGGGGTTTAACTGACAGTAGTCAGGACACCAGAGGGCCAGGAGGAAGAGAAGACTCAGCTATACCCAGAGCATCTCCTCCTGGAAGTCTGATGATGGCTACATCACAAAGGCCCGGACAACAGGAACAGTGAAAGGTCACTGTCTCCAGAAAGGGCCATGTCCAAAGGGGTGCAAACCAATCCCCTCTGAAGATCCCAAGTGTTCTTAGTTCTGCTGGGGACTTACTTGGCTAGCCCTCGCAGGTCCTAGAAGCTATCTCCTTTATCCTGTGTCTGCATCACTGCTCACTACAGGCAGAACCTCTGACTTTACTGGCAAATCTTGAAATTCAGGGTGCCTTCTATGTGAAATTGGTTAATTTACAAGTCAAAATGTGGCAGAAAGTTTCCCAGAGCTAGGAGAAAATTTGAACATTATCCAGGCTACCCTGCATTAGCCAAGTCTCTGCGTTACTCGAAAAACCCATCTCAAACTACTTTAACCCAAAGAATAAAATTTCCTGGCTCACAAAACCAAACTTCCAGAAGACAGGAGTAAAATTGGCTTTAGGAACTGCTAGGACCAGAAACTGAAAACCTGGTCAGAACTCGTATCTAAACTTCTGGCAGTTCCAGGCTCATATCCAAGATTTGAGATGTTCCAGCTTCAGTTTTTCCATCTGTATAACTGGAATATTAACTTTCCTGTCTACTTCACAGCATTATTATAGAGATCAAGTGAGAAAATACATGAACAGAGGTACGATGTATAGTCTGGGATAAACACTTGTTTTGAAAATGCAAATTTATTCCAGTTAGGTGAGTATATTATGGAACAATTTGAGTATAACATAGATTTCTCATGGGTAATTTTTGTCTGTGAGAAAAACTAGGTTAACATAGAAAACTGCACCCAGGTGAACTGAGTCTTGTAGGACAGGACACACCCAGGCACATACTTCACACATCTACCCTCTGCCTTGAAGCTGTGTTGTCCTACACAGCCTACTTATCCTAAACAAGTGTGTTGTCCGCCAAGGTTGTGTTTCACTATTCTTTCACACTTGTTAACTTGTATATAGTTGAAAAGAAAAAAAAACAACAACAACAATTCATTCAGCATTTGAAATATGTCTGAGCATGCTGGTTCAAAAACACCAAACAGGTCATGAGAAAGAAAAGCTTTGTGTACTAAGGAAAGCTTTACGTGAAAAAAAGCATTTTGAAAGACTCAAGAGAACACCTGACATTTTCCAAGCAACAAGCATAAAAGAATCCACAATGTCATGACGAGAAAAGAAACATCTATAGATGGAACTCTAAGTGCTAAAAAGTCAGTAAGAATAAGACCTGACGTTGGAAGAGATGGAAAAGATGAGCATTGTTGAGACTGAAAACCAGAGAGTGAAAGATGCGGAATGACCTTTCTCACAGAAAGAACACACTATCTGTATACAAAGACCTTCATGAAAAATGCCATATTCTGCAGAGGTGGCACTTTCTAGTACTGTCAGTAGCTAGTCGGGTAGTTTCAAATATTGCTACAATTTCCAAAGCTTTCAGCTATTAGACAAAGCCCCAAGAGCAGATAAGAAAGCCATGAGAGAATTTCCAGCAGGGATACAGAAGTTAACTGAAAAAGATCATACATGGATTTAAATTTTCAATTTCGGTGAAGACGGTATCTATTATACCATAATATAAATGCATACTTCAAAAGGCCTATATTTCAAAGTCAGAAAAATAAGCTCCAGGATTTCAAGACTGAAAATTTTGATAAACTTCCTTCTATCACTTTATAATAACTCACAAGCTGCAAAGCCCACTTCCACAAGCAAACTTCTGTTTTTTTTTCCAAGATAAGGTACCATATTTATTGTGGTGTTTCAGTTCAGTTCAGTCGCTCAGTCGTGTCCGACTCTTTGCTACCCCATGAATCGCAGCACGCCAGGCCTCTCTGTCCATCACCAACTCCCGGAATCTACCCAAACCCATGTCCATCGAATCAGTGATGCCATCCAACCATCTCATCCTCTGTCGTCCCCTTCTCCTCCTGCCCCCAGTCCTTCCCAGCATTAGGGTCTTTTCCAATGAGTCAACTCTTCGTATGAGGTGGCCAAAGTATTGGAGTTTCAGCTTCAACATCAATCCTTCCAATGAACACCCAGTGTTGATCTCCTTTAGGATGGATTGATTGGATCTCCTTGCAGTCCAAGGGACTCTCAAGAGTCTTCTCCAACACCACAGTTCAAAAGCATCAGTTCTGCAGTGCTCAGCTTTCTTCACCATCCAACTCTCACATCCATACATGACCACTGGAATTGTGGTGTTTACATGTTTCTTAATTATTTAACATGAGACTGTGCCACCATTTTTATTAGATTCCTATCTTTTTTTAATGTCACTAGCAAAGCTTTTAAGTATTGTACCTTTGATCCATTTTCAATAAACCCTGTAGTTTTTATTGTGCAATTTTGCATAGTGAGGTGAGTTTTAGGCATGCACGTGTTGAGCTATAGCAACACTGACTGTACTGTAATGAAGTATATAAATGTACTAGGATGTTACTATCTGGATCTTTTCATTCCCACTCAACCATGGTTTGGCCACTACAGGCTACAGGTATGAACTCCTAAATTAAACTTGTCTCTCCCATCTGGGCCCTGGACTAGAGCCTCCCAAGATCTACTTCATTCCTTGAGGTCCTCAGGGCTGAATCAAACATCTTGAAAACCCTACACTACGAAGCACCTTTTGGAAGGACTGCCCAGAAACCCCATTCGTCCTCCGGCAGCATGTTATTTCATCTCCGATTCCATCGATCTTATTCTTTCTCTCCGAAGCTACCTGCTAGAAGCCTTGTATATCTGTGCAGTTCTATTGTTTGCTTACTATTGAACAAGCACCGCTTCACTTTCTCCACTGTTAAGCAGTGCTGGCTGAGTCGACAGGACTAAATGGAAGTTGGCACCCCTTCCTGAGTAATGAAGGAAGCAGCCCTGGAAAGCCAGCATTGTGCTTATGGGACCCAGACACACATTTTCAGGAGCCTGGGTTGTGGGCTGAGCATCCTCCAGACTTTCCTTGGCCTGTTTGGAAAGGCTTGGCTCTTCTGCAAGACTCGGCAGACCTGTCTGTGCAAAAAACAACTGGGACCAGCCCTGCAGGAGGTGAGGAGAACAGGCTGGAAATCAGACCCATGGCCACCTAGCAAACCACATTTCAACCACTGCCATTTGTGAAACGCTTTTCCTGGGGAATTTTATTATTCTTTCCTGACTACCTAACACATGTCAGAGTTTGGAGAGTTAAGGAAATCCCCCACTGTGTAAGCTTTATTTTACTTTAAAAAGTGAGTTTCTAGCCCTTCCTGTTTCTAAACTCCAGTAGCTTTGTCTACATAAGAACACCACTGTGCAGCTCAGCTAAGACAACCCCAGAATGAAAGGTGTAAATTATGTCACTCCAAAGAGGCAGCAACTTCAAAACTGTTTCAGTACGAAAGTTGGCGATCAATAGAATTCTTCTCAAATTCGACTTCGTTTAACACTTTAGATCAGCTGAATTGTGTGTGGTTTAGGAGTGGGGTTTTCAAGGGGATAACATTGAACTTGACTAGCAATTAGGAGAACTGCTTTCTTTTATTTTGTAAATATAGGAACGCTTTTTAAAATTGAAGTATAATCGATTGTGTTCATTACTGCTGTTTAGCAAAGTGATTCAGTTATACATGTATATACATTCTTTACGTATATATTCTTTTCCATTATGGTTTATCATAGGATACTGAATATATAGTTCTCTGTGCTCTACAGAAGGACCTTCTTTATCCAGGAGAATTGCTTTTGATTCTGTATTCATCTCCTGACCTCTTTGTGTGTAGATACTTCAGCTCTAAATCATAGACCACAACAACATAAAACCAAACTGTATATACCGCCAAAGTGAAAAAGGTAATGTTTACAACCTGAAAGAAGGATGCATGCTGGGAAAGGTGTTTGTGTGGAAACATTTGAATTAGAAGTGCATTGAATTAGAAGTGCATCTACACCAAAGGTCAGGGATTGGCCTCAGAACATTCCTGCTTGGAAAGATGGTAGAGTCTGTGGTTCCAGGCTTCCTGGATTTAATTCTTGGCTCTGCCATCAGTGAGTCACCTGACCTTCAGGAAGTCACTTTCTGTTCTTTTTTTTCCTTAACTGTAACATAAGCATCATAGTGACACTTGACTGCTAAGCCATTATAAAAATTCAATGGAGAGTTCAAGGAAAACCCCAGGTACATAGTAAGCCCCCAATAAATATTGGCTATTTTTGACCATCTCAAACAACCTTGTGAACAGTCTAGAATAACGTGTAGTTTTATTCAAAAGTAGGTACTGTGGTTATTTGTCTAAAATGTGTTATTCTAATACCCTTCTCATAAAGTTATAGTAAAGATGGAGAGGCTCTATACAGTCAGCAAAAACAAGACCGGAAGCAGACTGTGGCTCAGATCATGAACTCCTTATTGCCAAATTCAGACTTAAATTTAAGAAAGCAGGGAAAATCACTGGACCATTCGGGTATGACCTAAATCAAATCCCTTATGATTATACAGTGGAAGTGACAAATAGATTTAAGGGACTAGATCTGATAGACAGAGTGCCTGATGAACTATGGACAGAGGTTCGTAACATTGTACAGGAGACAGGGATCAAGACCATCCCCATGGAGAAGAAATGCAAAAAAGCAAAATGGCTGTCTGAGGAGGCCTTAAAAATAGCTGTGAAAAGAAGAGAAGCAAAAAGCAAAGGGGAAAAGGAAAGATATTCCCATCTGAATGCAGAGTTCCAAAGAATAGCAAGGAGAGATAAGAAAGCCTTCCTCAGCGATCAGTGCAAAGAAATAGAGGAAAACAACAGAATGGGAAAGACTAGAGACCTCTTCAGGAAAATTAGAGATACCAAGGGAACATTTCATGCAAAGGTGGGCTCGATAAAGGACAGAAATGGTATGGACCTAACCGAAGCAGAAGATATTAAGAAGAGGTGGCAAGAATACACAGAAGAACTATACAAAAAAGATCTTCACGACCCAGATAATCACGATGGTGTGATCACTCACCTAGAGCCAGACATCCTGGAATGTGAAGTCAAGTAGGCCTTAGAAAGCATCACTACGAACAAAGCTAGTGGAGGTGATGGAATTCCAGTTGAGCTATGTCAAATCCTCAAAGAGGATGCTGTGAAAGTGCTGCACTCAATATGCCAGCAAATTGGGAAAACTCAGCAGTGGCCACAGGACTGGAAAAGGTCAGTTTTCGTTCCAATCACAAAGAAAGGCAATGCCAAAGAATGTTCAAACTACCACACAATTGCACTCATCTCACACGCTAGTAAAGTAATGCTCAAAATTCTCCAAGCCAGGCTTCAGCAATACTGAACCGTGAACTTCCAGACATTCAAGCTGGTTTTAGAAAAGGCAGAGGAACCAGAGATCAAATTGCCAACATCTGATGGATCATCAAAAAAGCAAGAGAGTTCCAGAAAAACATCTATTTCTGCTTTATTGACTATGCCAAAGCCTTTGACTGTGTGGATCACAATAAACTGTGGACAATTCTTCAAGAGATGGGAATACCAGACCATCTGATCTGTCTCTTGAGAAACCTGTATGCAGGTCAGGAAGCAACAGTTAGAACTGGACATGGAACAACAGACTGGTTCCAAATAGGAAAAGGAGTACGTCAAGGCTGAATATTGTCACCCTGCTTATTTAACTTATATGCAGAGTACATCATGAGAAATTCTGGGCTGGAAGAAACACAAGCTGGAATCAAGATTGCTGGGAGAAATATCAATAACCTCAGATATGCAGATGACACCACCCTTATGGCAGAAAGAGAAGAAGAACTAAAGAGCCTCTTGATGAAAGTGAAAGAGGAGAGTGAAAAAGTTGGCTTAAAGCTCAACATTCAGAAAACTAAGATCATGGCATCTGGTTCCATCACTTCATGGCAAACAGATGGGGAAACAGTGGAAAGAGTGTCAGACTTTATTTTTTTGGGCTCCAAAATCACTGTTGATGGTGACTGCAGCCATGAAATTAAAAGACGCTTACTCCTTAGAAGGAAGGTTATGGCCAACCTAGATAGCATATTTAAAACTAGAGACATTACTTTGCCAATAAAGGTCCATCTAGTCCAGGCTATGGTTTTTCCAGTGGTCATGTATGGATGTGAAAGTTGGACGGTGAAAAAAGCTGAGTGCCAAAGAATTGATGCTTTTGAACTATGGTGTTGGAGAAGATTCTTGAGAGTCCCTTGGACTGCAAGGAGATCCAACCAGTCCATCCTAAAGGAGATCAGTCCTAGGTGTTCATTGGAAGGACTGATGTTGAAGCTGAAACTCCAATACTTTGGCCACCTCATGCGAAGAGTTGACTCATTGGAAAAGACCCTAATGCTGGGAAGGACTGGGGGCAGGAGGAGAAGGGGACGACAGAGGATGAGATGGCTGGATGGCATCACTGACTCGATGGACATGGGTTTGGGTATACTCCGGGAGTTGGTGATGGACAGGGAGGCCTTACGTGCTGCAGTTCATGGGGTCGCAAAGAGTCAGACACGACTGAGCAACTGAACTGAACTGAACTGAACTGAAAGATTAAAGGAGTTAACACATGTAAGGTACCTGATACATAGTGGGCACTCAATAAATATTACATGTTTTGAACATCTCAAACTGTATTGACTAGCTCTGGGATAATATTTGAAGGAGACTCAAAAATATTTATTCTTCAGATTTTATGAAAGGTGCAGCCCTTAGTCCTTTCTGCCTATTTGGGTCCAAATCCAGGTTTTGGTTCTGATAAATGCTTATTTTCAACCCTGAGTTCATGAGGTCATACTTGAAGTAATCACAGTCGAACGTTGGTTGTTTATATTGAAAGAGAAGCAGAAACACACAGAGAGCAGAAATCTATAGAAAATACTCCGATCCCCTCAAGAATTTGCTGGGCCCCTCCCTCTCCTGCAGGGAGCCTGCTCGCCCATCCATGGCCAGTGGACCCCTGGAGCCTGCTCCTCCCAGCCTGCCAGAGCTGGTTTTGCACATTTTTTCCCAACTCCTCTTCGAGGGACTTCTGGTTCAAGTTGGGAGCCTAAAATTAGTGAGCATGTTTACACCATGAAAATTGGCCAATGCCACAAACTTGAGATTCCTTTTCTGGACAGCCATTTGCAAAACATTTACTAGCCCATGCTGCGTGGTGGTGCCAGAAACTTTGTCCCCTCTTGTCTGAACACTCGTTCCAGAGATCGTCTGCAGGCTAGGGACCTTCTGCCACCCCTGCAGCTGGCTCTGCTGTAGGGGTGCTGTAACCATCTGGCCTCTCTGCAGAGCTGTGGTCCTCTTGATGGGCGGCCTGCCTCTTCCATGGGGAGAGAAGGAGGCAGGAGGACTCCTCCCTCTTGCCACTTTACCCCCTCAGTCACCACAATATGAACACACAGGCTGCAAACCACAGGCAAAATTTCTTTACTAATGAGTTAATGCACATTGAGAAAGAAATTATAGTGTAAGAGGGACAAAGTCTGAAGTTGAAGTCAATTTGGACTTTATGGGTTCAGAGCCCATCCCCAGGGAGGAAACTTCATCCCTTTTTCTGGGAAATCTCTATACTTTCCCCTACCCATGGGAAGAGGTCTCACTCTCAGGATGTTTATGGAGAGCTACAGTTTGAATGAGTCCCTTCCCAACCACCTTCAGTAGAGTAGACACAAATGCTTATTGCCACCTCTAAGTGAAACAGGAGGGAATGAGACAGGGCACAACCTTTAAAAGAATAACATGTCCATATCTCATGACAAAGACTGATTGGAACCAACTGGATCCAAAAAGGCAGAAGATTTGACTTCCAGTGGACCTTGGGCCTCATTATAAGCTGATTGTAATACATTAGTATGCTAAATGGCACATCCACCAAGCATCATGACAGTTCTGAGGCTAACCATAAAAGGTCAAAAAGGGAGCGGTGGCCCAATTTCTGGAAATCTCTGCCCCTTCCCCTAAAATAATTGGAATAATCCTCCCATTCATTAGCCTATAAAATAACCTATCCCATGAAAACTAACCACCTCATATTTCGAGGCTCCTGCACTTTCTGAGATGGCCCACACTCTGTGGAGTGTTTCTCTCTAAATAAATCCACTTCTTACCAATCACTTCATCTCTAAATTATTTTGCAATGAAACAAGAACCTTAAATTCACCATGAACATAAGCATGGAGAGCAATGGAGACATGAGCATGTGTGCGCTCAGTCATGTCTGACTCTGCAACCCTAGTAGCCCACTAGGGCCTTTTTTCATGGGATTTTCCCACACGAATACAGGAGGGGGCTTCCATTTCCTCCTAAAGGGGATCTTCGTGATCCAGGGGTCAAACCTACATCTACTGCATTGGCAGCAGATTCTTTACCGCTGAGCCACCTGGGAACTGCAGAGACATGAATTTTGTTCTTGTTCAGTAACTCAGCCATGTCCAGGTCTTTGCAACCCCACGAACTGCAGTACACCAGGCTTCCCTGTCCTTCACCATCTCCTGGAGCTTGCTCAAACTCATGTCCATTGAGTTGGTGATGCCATCCAATCATCTCATTCTCTGTCATCCCCTTCTCTTCCTGCCTTCTATCTTTCCCAGCATCAGGGTCTTCTCTAATGAGTCGGCTCTTCGCATCAGGTGGCCAAAGTATTGGAGCTTCACCTTCAGCATCAATCCTTCAGGATGAATATTAAGTGAATATTCAGGATTGATTTCCTTTAGGATTGACTGGCTTGATCTCTTTGCTGTCCAAGGGATTCTCAAGGGTCTTCTTCAACACCACAGTTGAGAAGCATCAATTCTTCGGTGTTCAGACTTCTTTAAGGTCCAACTCTCACATCCATACATGACTACTGGAAAAACCATAGCCTTGACTATATGGACTTTTGTTGGCAAAATAATGTCTCTGCTTTTTAATAATCTGTCTAGCTTGGTCATAGTTTTTCTTCCAAGGAGCAAACATCTTTTAATTTTATGGCTGCAGTCACCATCTGCAGTGATTTTAGAGCCCAAGAAAATAAAGTCTCTCACTGTTTCCATTGTTTCCCCATCTATTTGCCAAGAAGTGATAGAACCAGATGCCGTGATCTTAGTTTTTTTAATAATTTCATGGATGAGGGTGGGTGTGAATCCTTAATGAAGGTTTACTTTGCAAACTTCCCACAGTAAAAGAGATACAGGACTGCCAATTTTATATTAATTGACCTCTTAAAGTAAGTACCTCTCCCAAAGACAAATATTAAATTTTCTCAGAAGCACTACAATCTAAGCCAGCAGTTCTCAATTCTGGTTGTACATGAGACTCACATAGGGAGTTTAAAGAAAAAATACTGGGTTTCTCACAGAGTTGGGTTTGGGCCCAGCCCTTCTTATTTTTTAAGACTCACTAGGTGACTCTAATGTGCAGACACATTTGGAAACCACTGGTCTAAATCCACAGAAAAGAATGACATTTTCCTAGTTAGTGGGCCTGGCCTCAGAGCGGTGGGCCTCCATCCTTATATCATGGAATTCTCTTGATTACCAGGGCAAAGAATTGGTCTTGATTAAATTCTTTTAATTTAGCAGTCCCCCTCTGCTCGGAATGGAACAGAGGGGAAAAGAAAGATTATCAGTCCTCTCAACATGCAGTTTACTTAATCATTAATCTTTCTATTTTGCCTAAGGATTCAGATATGAACTTGAACTTTTTAAACTGCAAAAAGGTAGCACAGATGATCAATTTAACTTTGTCTCTTTTTCCTATCTTTTCCTCCTTTGAGGCTCTAATCATCAGTTATGAAGAGAACCAAGAGCACAATGTTGTAAATCAACTAAACTTCAATTAACAAACAGAAAACCAAGAGAAAAGAGCAGGAAGAAAAAAACCTTGAAGATCTCAACAACTTGAGTCATTGCCATGGTCACAAGTATTAATAACTGTCTTTTGCCAGTATGCACCTGTCCTTGGCTGGACAGATGAAGAGTTTTTATATCTACTAACATGCATCTCAGGAAATGAAATACCACTGGTACAAGACACCGCAAACATTTTTTCCCCATTCTAGTTCCACTGACAAGTGTCTCTCTAAATTTCTGTAGCTGTTCATCCCAGACCAGTAGAAATTTCTCTTCCCAAGACCTGGACCCAGAATTCATTGAGTTCTTCTTTGAGTTCAGTGGGGTCTCCATGACCAGCACAACCCAGACTCCCCACAGTGGGGCTCCCCCCAACAGAGAGTTGGGTAAGAGGGGAGAATGGGGTTTGTCCCCAGAAGCCAGAATTGGAGTGAAAATATTTTACCAGGATGGCTCAAAGTGGGAAAGACCCGATAGCTAAACTGGAACAGAGTCTGGAGAAAGAATGGAATTGAAGATGGAAACCACAAGGTCTAGGGGGATAAGTGGAACTGAAAATGAAAACTGTTTGCTACTGTATTCATGAATGAGGTCCGGTCACGATGGGTACCAGAGTAGAGGGTAGTGGGCTTCTTTCAAAAAAGATGTGTGGGGACCTGCCCAGCATAGACTTGGACTGCTCTCAATTGTCAACAGAATCTCTCATTTCTCTGAAAATTTATTTCATTTCCAGGAAGAAAAGACATGAAAACTTTCCTAGACAGTTGAGGTATAAATACTGAAAGCAGATTCATATTTGTGGAGACAAATTTGCATGTTTTGTTCCCCATGTAAAATTTAAACAAAACATTCAGTTTGGAATGCAGTCTGAGTTTCCTGAATGTTTTGAAATGGTTTGCCCTTTTAAATCTAGTCCTAAACCTAAAGTATGTTTGGCTAGTTCTTAATTATTAAAATTTGGGGTAACTTTGAGGGAAATTTTATCCATTCATTTCTGATCCATTTGCATTCAACTGATCAAAAAAACCAATATTTAAATGCTACTTCAAGAAATCTTTACAGAATCAAAAATCAGGAAGTTCTATTTTACAAGGAGTAAACAAATTTAAACACCAAGCTGTTCTCATTTGGTGGGATTTGCTTAGACCGAAGAGATTAAGTGGATTCTAAACATGGCAAAATACAGCTCTCCTCCCTTACCAGACTTATTCTATCATACGCAAAACACCACAAAGTGCTCATAGGAGAAAAATTTTAAATATATCCTTGATTTGCACACAAAGCTTTGTTCATATCAAACTAGAAACTTGAAAAGCATACAAAATTTCTGCTCTTTGTGTTGTGGTTTCAATCTCAATTTCTCGTGGGATTCCACAGCCTTGGGCCAGTTTTATCATTTTGCTGGAGCTCAGGTCTCTTGAGGAAGAGAGAGTCCCCGCATATGTCACTCCCATTAAAAACATGCCAAAGCGTTTTATTCATTGACTACAGAGCCTACAATTGGAATAATTTATTTTGTCATGAATTGTGGTGATTATGTGAACGGTCCTGATACATTTAAAGAGAAAGTATATAAAACCCCTAAATGGTTTTTGATGATAGCTAACTCGTTAACTTTTTTTGTCTTTAGTTGTTCAGCTTTTCCACTGGGAAAGGATAACTAAATGCTGGCATTGCAAATACCAGAGCTTAAGTGAAGTTCACTTTTCGATTGACCAGATGACCATGAATGTTTGAACTCTTAGTCTCTTAGAAACTACACAAAACCCAATCACAAAAACATTAGACTTCAGTTCAAGAGGTAATGAGAAATGACAACGTCAGAGGATCAGCCAAAAGGCTGGAAAGGAAACATGAAGATAGGTGTGAAGGAGCAACAGATTCTTTATCAAGGGCAACTCTTTAAAGCTCCAACAAGAGGCAGTCTCTATTTTGATCAAACCCGATACAGTAGATTGATTTCAACAGTTGCTCCAATTTTTCACCTTTGCCTGCATCTACATAATTTGCCATGCAGCTTTCCACTTGTTACTCTGATGTGAAGTCCTGTCTACATCTAGACCCTTTAAAAATCAGCTTTATAGAGTTATAATTTGTATAGAATAAAATTAAACCTTTAAAAAATGTATAGTCTGATCAGTGCGATTAATACACAGAGTTGCATAATCATCACCACAATCAAGATACAGAACATTTCCAGCACTCAAAAAGTACTCAGCCCCCGTGCAGTCAACCTCATTTCACCATCTCCAGCCCCAGGCAAAGACTAATCTGGTTTCTGTTACTACAGCTTTGTTTTTTCAGGAATTTCATATACATCGAATCAGACAGCATGTAGTCTTCCACATCTGGCTTCTTTCACTTAGCATAATGCTTTTGAGCTTCACCATGCTGTTTCATGTATCAGTAGTTCGTTTCTTTTTGCTGCTAAGGAGTATTCCACTGTAACGAAATACTGCAATCTGTTTTTCGGTTCATCAGTTAATTGATATTTGGATTGATTTCAGCTTTTAGCCACTGAAAATGAAGTTGCTATGTATATTCATGTACATATCTTTGTGTGGACACATGTTTTTATATTTCTTATGTTCTTGTCTAAGAAGTGATCATAGGAAAAGTGCACGTTAAATTTTATTAAAAACTGGCCAGGGGCTTCTCTGGTGGCTCAATGGTAAAGAATCCACCCACCAATGCAGGAAACTTGAGTTCAATCCCTGATCAGAAAGATCCCACATGCCTTAAAGCAACTAAGCTCACGCGCCACAACTATTGAGCCTCTGCTCTAGAGCCAGGAAACTGCAGCTATTGAGCCCACCTGCCACAACTACTGAAGCTCATTGCCCCTGAGCCTGTGCTCTGCAACAAAAGAAGCCACTGCAATAACAAGTCTGCACAATGCAATGAAGAGAAGCCCCTGCTAGCTGCAACTAGAGAAAAGCCCACACAGCAACAAAGACCCAGCACAGCCAAGAATAAATAAATTTTAAAAACTATTTTTTTAAAAAAACTGGCCAATTGTTTTCCAAAGGACTGTTCTATTTCACACTTCCCATTGGTAGTGAAGACAGTTTTTCAGTTGCTCCATGTCCTCAACAACACATGGTATTGTAAGTATTTTTAATTCCAGTCATTCTAGTGAACATGTAGTGATACCTTATTGATTTTAATATACATTACCCTAATGATGAGTGATGTTGAGCATTTTTCATGTCTTTATTTACCATTTGTTTATCATCTTTGGTGAACTGCCTGTTTAAACCTTTTGCCCATTTGTTTCTCATTTATTAGAGTCATAAGAGTTCTTTAAATATTCTCTCTACAAGTCTTTTACAATACATTTTAACAAATATTTTCTCCCAGTCTGTGACCTGTCTTATCATTTTCTTGACGGTGTCTCTTAAAGAGCAATAGTTTATGATTTTGAAGGCATACGGTTTATCAATTTTTATCTTTCAAGATTTTGCCTTTGTATCTTATCTAAGAAATATTTGCCTCACCCAGTTCAATTTCTTTGTCTATTTTTTCTAGAATTTTATAGGTTAGCCCTAACACTTAGGCCTGTTATCTACTTAAAATAAATTTTGTATATGACATGAGATAAGGGGCAAGGTTCAATTTATTTCCTTATGGACATTCAGTTGTTTTCCTTTCTCCATTGAATTACACCTTTTTTGAAAAATGATTGACCATATACGTATGGTCTATCTCTAGATCCCCTATTTTGCTCTTTGATTCTGTCTGTCTTTAGGCCAATACCATACTGAATTATGTAGCTTTATGTAGCTTTAAATCTTGAAATCAGGTAGTATAATTTCTCCACATTTGTTCTTTTCCAAAATAGTTTTGACAATTCTAGGTTTTTCACATTTTGATAAAAATTTTTAAATAACTGTCAATTTCTTTAAAAAAAATCTGCTGGAATTTTGATTGGGATTGTGTTGATTCTGTATATTAATTAGGGAAGAACTGGAATCAAGATTGCCGGGAGACATATCAGTAACCTCAGATACGCAGATGACACCACCCTTATGGCAGAAAGTGAAGAACTAAAGAGCCTCTTGATGAAAGTGAAAGAGGAGAGTGCAAAAGTTGGCTTAAAGGTCAACATTCAGAAAACTAAGATCATGGCATCCGGTCCCATCACTTCATGGGAAATAGATGGGGAAACAGTGGCTGACTTTATTTTTGGGGGGCTCGAAAATCACTGCAGATGATGACTACAGCCGTGAAATTAAAAGACGCTTACTCCTTGGAAGAAAAGTTATGACCAACCTAGACAGCATATTAAAAAGCAGAGACATTACTTTGCCAACAAAGGTCCGTCTAGTCAAGGCTGTGGTTTTTCCAGTAGTCATGTTTGGATATGAGATTTGGACTATAAAGAAAGCTGAGTGCCGAAGAATTGATGATTTTGAACTGTGGTGTTGGAGAAGACTCTTGAGAGTCCCTTGGACTGCAAGGAGATCCAACCAGTCCATCCAAAGAAGATCAATCCTGGGTGTTCATTGGAAGAACTGATGCTGAAGCTGAAACTCCAATACTTTGACCACCTGATGTGAAGAGCTGACTTATTTGAAAAGACCCTGATGCTGGGAAAGATTGAGGGCAGGAGGAAAGGGGGACGACAGAGGATGAGATGGTTGGATGGCATCAATAACTCAATGGACATGAGTTTGGGTAGATTCCGGGAGTTGGTGATGGACAGGGAGGCCTGGTGTGCTGCAGCTCATAGGGCTGCAAAGAGTTGGACACGACTGAGTGACTGAACTGAAGTTTCAACACTATTGTGTTTTCTGACCAAATATGGTATCTCTCTCCACTAATTTAAACCTTCTTTAATTTCTCTCAACAGTTTTATGTTTCCATGTGTAAGTGTTGTGCATATTTTGTTAAATTTATCCCAAAGTATTTCATGTTGTTAGATGCCATTGTAAAAGCCGTATTTAATTATCAACTTCTAATTATCTGTGACTAATAAATACACGAAGTGTATATTGTCACTCTGTTTTTTAAACTTAGATGCAGAGTACATCATGTGAAATGCCAGGCTGGATGAATGACAAGCTGGAATCATGCATTCCATGATGTATTATATATTGATGGACTTTATTTGCTCATATTCTACTAAATATTTGGGGGGGCTACATTATGAAGAAAGTTGGTCACTATTTTCTTTTCTTCTAATGTCTTTGGTTTTGGTATCAGGGTAGACGTAGCTTCATAAAGCAAGTTAGGAAGTATCTCCAACTGAATTAGTAATAATTATCCCTTAACCTTTTATATCAAGTGCATCAAAGAAGCCATTGATGCCTGGAGCTTTCTTTGTGATAAAGATTTTAAGTACAAATTCAATTTCTTTAATATAGGACTATTCACGTTAGTGAAAGTCAGTCGTGTCCAACTCTTTGCGACCCCATGGACTATATAGTCCATGTAATTCTCCAGGCTGGAATACTGGAGTGGGTAGTCTTTCCCTTCTCCAGGGAATCTTCCCAACCCAGGGATTGAACCCAGGTCTCCTGCACTGCAGGCGGAATCTTTACCAGCTGAGCCACAAGGGCAGCCCAAGAGTACTAGAGTGTGTAGCTTATCCCTTCTCCAGAGGATCTTCCTGACCCAGGAATTGAACCAGGATCTCCAGCATTACAGGTGGATTCTTTACCAACTGAGCTATCAGGAAAGTCCATATTCACGCTATTTATACTTTTAAAGAGTTCTGGTGGTTTCTATCTTTTAAAGAATTTGTCTTATTATCTAAAGTTGTTGAATTTTTTGGCACAAAATTATTTACAATATTCCTCTACGGTTTCTTGTTGCTAATTGGGGAATAAGTGGCACAGAGGAAAATTTGTGCTTTTTAGGTATGTTGTGGTTGTCAAGTCACCAAGTTGTGTCTGACTCCTTGCAACCCCATGGACTGCAGCATGCCAGGCCTCTCTGTCCCTCAGCATTTCCTGGAGTCTGCCCAAGTTCATGTCCATTGAATTGGTAATGCTATCCAACTATCTCATCCTCTACTGTCCTCTTCTCCTTTTTAGGTATATTGTTCTACGAATTTTAACAAACTTATGCAGTGATATAACCTCTACTACAGTCAAAATATAGAACATCTGCATCATCCCCAAAAGTTCCTTCATGCTTCCTTAGAGTTCATTCCATTCCTCCAGGTCCCTTATAACCAGTGACCTAATATCCATCCCTGTTAATTTGCTTTCTGAGGTTACTTAGCAGTAGCAGTATACTGTCATATAAATGAAATCATATAATACATAATCTTTTGAATCTGTCTTCTTTCAACTTACCATGTGCTCTGTGTATATCAGTAATCCATTATTTTTCACTGCTGAGTAGTATTCCATTGTATGGGTGTACCACACTTGGTTATGTGCTCATCAAAGGAGATTTGGCTTGATTCCAGCTTTGGCAATTGTGAATAAAGGTACCAGAAACATTTTACTACATATTTTTGTGAAAATATATGCTTTCATTTATCTTGGATAAATATTCGGTTTTTCCTCATGTTTTCTGAAGCTTTCCTATTAGGTGCAAACACATTTAGGATTATTATCTCTTTGATGAATTTATTCCTGATTCATTAAGAAATGCCTTTCTTTGTCTCTGGTATTATTTCTTCTGCTGTGGACCAATATACTGAGTTCACAAAATAGTTTGTTTAAAAAAAAAGTTCCAGAGAGTTCTAGATGGTCTTTCACTCTGAAGAGTGAATTGAGATCAAGGTTATCCTGGTTATCTCAGACTGGGGTTACCAAGCAATGCTTGAATCACCTTCAAATCAGAGTCTAGCCAAGGAGAAATCCAGTTGAAAGAGTTACTAAATTGCCTTCAAATATTTTTAGATATCACAGTCTCAAACCAACTAAAACCAACAGGAAGTTACAATTCACTGAAAACTCCTATGTCAAGAGCCACAAGCCAGAATAAGTCAAAACGAGATGATGAAATGTCAGGACTAATTTGTGAGGTTTGGTTCATGATCTTTTTGACTGCCTCCTATCTTTCTCTGTCTTATGTTTTCCTCAGTTTCTTCAAAAGCTTTTTTCAATTCAAGTAAATCATGCCTGGCTGTGCCCACAATTTCCACAAACATTGAGGACAGAAAGCTGTCCTAATGTTCTTCTATCATTCCTCCCTCCTTCCTTTATTTTTCTCTTCTCATGCATCCCTTTTCTTTCCTCCAAGTCACTGAACATTTATTTATCAAGTGCCTGCTATACATAAAATACAGTGGTGCAGTGGTGGTGGTTTAGTCGCCAAGTCATGTCCAACTCTTGCAACCCCATGGACTGTAGCCCACGAGGCTTCTCTGTCCATGGGATTCTCCAGGCAAGAATACTGGAGTGGGTTGCCATTTCCTTCTCCAGAGGATCTTCCTGACCCAGGAATCAAACCGGGGTCTCCTACACTGCAGGCAGATTCTTTACCAACTGAGCTATGGGGAAAGCCCCAAAAACCGAGTGGAGGATGCAGGCATTGATCCCACTACCTCTCACATGCTAAGCGCGCATTCTACCATTTAAGCTAATTCTCCAGCTAGCACAGTGGTGCAGATGATCTCAAAAATTTTGATCACGAATAGGAAACACACTTATATCAAAACCCAGTTTGCTCTCTCCATCTCCCCTTTTCTTTTCCTGTCTTTCCTCTGGTTTGAGGATGGAACTGTATCTGCTAACAGAATAGTGGACACTAAAGCCAAGATCTGCAGTAATTTCCAATCCTATTGGTGTGGAGTAGAACCCACATACCCTCTTGAAAAGCTGCCTAGATGATTTTAACATGGAGTCATTGTTGAGAAGCATTCAACAAGTATGCAAGGTCCTTGTATCTCCTTTCCTGGGAAACTGAGGTTAAAATATTGAAGGAATTGGCCCCAAGTCATTCAGCGATCCAAGACTGGAGCCCCAATATACAGCATGAACCCACAACACGCCCCTACATGCCTAAAGAGGCTGAATACACAGGCAGCTCAGTGCCCTCTACCTGGCACGGCCTAAGAATGCCTGTCTTCTCTTTTGCTATAGTTTTTAGGCATTTTATCTCTGCTCTTACTGGTTCTTAATAACTTTGATACTATCAAGAACCTAAAGTGTGCTCACTAATAGCTGGGAAGCATCTTAATAAAGACCCAGACTTTTTCAACTAATTGACATTAATCATTACCTCTGGTGAAACTGGCTGAGACAAAACCCAGAGCAGGGTTTGTTCTTTTTGTAATTGGTTGAGACTCCATGAGGAAGTGCAGGCCATGTGACGTCCAGGCCTGTTCCCCATGGGGTAGAACCAGACCAAGAGCAGACAGGAGATGAGAATACACACATCTCCCTCTGCTGATCTGATGACAGGGCCAGCCTGCTGACAGCTGACGTGTCTGGTTCAGACGTTGGAGCTCAAGCTGGGGTTTAGATTCCCTTGAACACCCGCACATAAGGAAAGGAAAACACCAACGTGATTTTGACACTTCCTCCCAAGTTCCTTCTCCATTATTATTGTTAGAAATTCCAGAAAGAAACACACTGAATTAAGCATTACATACATTCTTCTCTGGAAGAGAATTGGGTATGTGGGTTTGGGGTTTATGATTAAAGCTCTTGTGTACCAAGTTACTTGATAACCCAGGAAAAGCCACAAAAGCACCATGCCTCGCTTCTCTAGCTATAAAATGTGGTCAACATGTTGACTTCAAAGGCCAGGCTACTCACGCTAGCCTTGCTTGAGTTGTCCTGATTGGATGTTGGGTTGTTCAACAAAGGGGTGGGCCTTCCTCGGTAGAAGCAGGCAGGGTCCCAGTGGGGGCAGGGGGTGGGGTGCGGTGATGGAAGGGATTTATGAAAGGACAATTGGCAGGGGGGTGGGTCATCCTACAAGGGATGATGAAGCACCCAGGGGCTAAGGGCCTTCCCACCCTCAGGCCTGAAAGGACGAGGAGAGCAAGCAGTGCCCAGAGTCTGGTGAAGCCCATCACCATAGGAGCCGAGGTCTTCAGTGGAGGCGTGCAGCTCCACCAACCCACAGCCTGGCAGGAAGGGATGGGGGAGTAAACACCCCAATCTCACTCTCCCCCACCCCGTGATCTCCCACGTGCCTCCTTTTGGCTGACCCCAGCAGAAAATGAGGGCAAAACAGTCCAGCTGATGCAATCTGCATGGGCCAGCCTCCCAGGACACAGAGAAGGGTGGAGAGGGGGAGAGGGGGTCCAAGGCGCAAACAGAGAACGTTCAGTAGAGCTGGACAAACAGCCTCCAAGACGCCCAGAAAGGAACAAACCCTCAAATATGCATCTACGATGTACATGCCTCCTTCAATGTTATACCTGATACATGACTGTTAAGCAGGACTATGTACACAAAAGCACGTGACCAACCATAAAGACCTACACATATTCCTATTTATCATCATCATCATCATTATTATTCAGAGAAGGCTTAGAAACCCCTTTGCCATTGGATGTCAGAAGCTGAGCTAACAAAACAATCTAGTAAGACACAGGGGTTGTTATCAGGCTGCTGCATCTGGCCCCGTCTGTAACACCAAGTGACCCTGCTGAAAATTCCAACAGCATAAGCTACAGTCACTCAGCCCCCCCGCTGTTGATTTTCCTCTCTCCTCAACTCCCGCAGGGCGGAATGTCAGCTGAGTGGCAGGGAGCCTGCTCACCAAGGGGCTGGATCACTGCTTTGGAGACCCATCCCTCTACTGGAATTTATGAAAAACCACCCATCAAACACAGGGTGGGGGTGCTGGCTCTTTAAATGATGCTTTTCTTTAAGGGAAAAAAAAAAAAAATCTGTGCCAATAAAAGAGGAGAAAGAATCTACTTATTCAAAGATGGAAGAAAAATGTTTTTAATTTGTAACTTTGCTAATTTCATTCCCCTGCTCAAAACTCTTTGATGGCTATCATAGCTAAAGGAATAAATTTCAAATGCTTTATTTAGCCCGCTGCCCTCAGCTTTTTCTACCCACAGTCTCATTACTCTCCTTTGATTATGCTTCTTCCATCAAAGTGATCGACTCAGAGGACATTTTTGGGGGCAATTCCAAGTGTGCTCCTACACAGTTTTTCCATGCTTTACACCAACGGTTCTCAACCCAGGACAATTTGCCTCTTAGGGGACATCTGCCAATATCTGGAGACGTTTTGGGCTCTCACTACTGGGGAGGGGAAGGTTCTACTTGTATCGAGTGGGTAGAGTCTAAAGATATTGCTAAACATCCTCCGATGCATAGGACACTTTCCACAGCAGAGTGGTATAGCCCCAGATATCAGTAGTGTCAAGGTTGGGAGACTCTGTTTAGATCATGGCTGATGTTCTCCCAACCCCCATATCAAAATCCTACCTGTTCCCTCCAACCATTCTGAGCTCCAGGGCCATATAAAACAGGCCTTGGCCCCAGATGAAGCCCGTGGGCCATAGCTCCTGGACTGTGGGATCAGGGAGCTGCAGAAGCAGTCTTTTCCTCCTGTTCTTTCACAAGACACTTGCATCTTCCATTTCCTTTGCTCTGTGTGTGTGCTGTGCTAAGGCACCTCAGCAGCCTCCAACTCTTCGTGACCCCATGGACTGTAACCCACCAGGCTCCTCTGTCCATTGGATTCTCCAGGCAAGCATGCTGGACTGAGTTGCCAGGCCCTCCTCCAGGGGATCTTCTTGGCCCAGGGAATGAACCCAGGTCTCTTATGTCTCCTGCATTGGCAGGAAGGTTCTTTACCGTTAGTGCCACCTGGGAAGCCCATTTCCTTTGCTCTACCTGGAACTAATGATAGAACCTAACTCAGAGTGAGTGGGAGGACTGATGGAAAAGCAGACAAACAGGGCACTCCGGGACTTTGCTGTGAACATAGCTGTGCTGGTACTTCTAAATAGTGATTATTGTAATTTTTAAAAATTAACTATTTATTGAGTTCTAGAGATGAGACAAATGTGAAAAGCGTTCTTATTCTTCTTGTTGTTACAATTGTGTTTTTAAAACCCAAGTACTTGTGAAGTGAATTATAAAATCTATAGAACTATGGTCTACTGCTTCCAAAAACCTGATTGTTTTTCCAGGGAGTTACACACACGCATGAATGTGTATATGTTGGCAGCTCAGAATTAACAGAGTATTTTTTTAAGTTCTGAATTCCTCTCAAATGGGAACGAAGTGTTCTTCTGACCCTTCCTACACTCCATATTACTGTCGACATCTGCAACTAATTGATGATCTATAAGTCAAAACTGTGACCAATGCAAAAAACCTTTAGCCAAGCCTGCCTGGGTTTGGCTGACCTTCCTAATGTATTTCAGATTAAGACTAAAACCAGCCACCTTTTAACTGTTCAACTGAGGACTGAACAGTAGCAGTGAATATTTATCAAACATCAAATAATCACATGATCAGATAACATGCTTACAGTGAAAATCTGATTTAGAGCATTTAAAAAATTTCATTTGAATTTTTAAAACAAAGATCTTTTTTGAAAGATACAGAGGAATATATTGTCAGCATGCAATTTGATTGATTAAAGTCACCCTTTAAGCTGAAAAAATCAAATTATGATCATCTGAATGTCTTTGTTATAAAGGAATGACATTTTAAGAAGCAATGGAAAGGAGTAACATAGTATTTTTGATAAGAATTTGAGTCCTGAAATAAACAGACCTGAGTTTGTGTCCCAGTTTTGGCATTTTCTAGCTGGGTGATGCTGGACAGGTTACTCAACCTCCCTGAGCCTCTGTCCTCATCTGTGAAATGGGGACAATGAAAGCTCCCTTTGGGGAATACTTTTGAGGATTAAACATGATATATTTAAAGGGAAGTATATATTTAAATGGCAAACTATGAGTTTCAAACATTAGGAACAAAAAGACTATAAAATATACAGTCTGACCAGTAATAATATATTTTTTAAATTAAATTATATAAAGGTAATGGATTTGATAACCTATTTGTGTATTTACTAACTGGCCTACTCTGTGCTCTTTAGGGGAATGGTTCAATAAGCTTCCCTTCTACTCACACTGGCACCAACTACATAGAGTTGCCCATGTGAGAACCAGCTTGTTGCAAGTTAACAACCACATTCCAACTGAAGACTCATACACACTTATTTGCTTTCTTGGCCCAGCATCTTAGTTCTGGAGCCAGTCATCCCAGCTGCCAGTCATGGTTACCTGTCACCAAATTTCAGTTCTATTCTCTCTGGAAAACGATGACTTATCTCTTTGAGATTCCCCCAAGGCAGAGCCAGCCTTTTCCTTTATATGAACCTAACACTCTCCAAATTTAGTAAAAACTATGTACCTATGTTCACAAGGTGTAGTAAAGTCAAACAAGAAACAGAAACTTCTAAAGCACAGTTTTGTTCATTTTTGATCAATGTAATGCAAAAATGCATTTGAAATGATAATGTTTACGTATTTTTAAAGTATTCGATAGCTTGACGATGATGAAGAGACTTCAGAGCTTTTTCACTGCTGTCTCCTGCATGTCTCAGGCTCTGGGGCAGGCATCTGTCTAACTACAGACATTTCTTTCCACCTGAACTGCTGCTCCTTAACATTGAACTGCTAGCCTACAAAATATGGTGGCCTGACATCCTGACATCTCTGCACACGCGGGATCCCCAGAGGGAAGGCTGCAGGCACAGTGGTCATGTTCTCTTCAAAGTGACACACTTCGGGGCTAGAAGGCTGGTGTTGCATCAGCCTTCCTCCATCTGTAGGGTTCTGAACATATTCAGACTGCAGGTAAGTATACCAACCAACCAGGCCTCCATGCCCTTCTGGCAGTGGCACCACCTCCAACTGAATATCAGGCCCCCAAGGCACCCTGAACATGATCCTCCAAGGCCATACTTTGGAAAAAAGTTGTCTTCCCACATCTAAAGTCATTGATAGGCTGGGTCAGCCTCTCTTCCTGGGTCAGGGGAGGATGTGTCCCTTGGGCAATGGAGTGTCAGTGGTGACCAGCACCCTCGCCCCTCATCCAGCCTCAGCACACCCTGTGGCATGGGAGGGAAACATGGCTACTGACGAAGGTGCTTAGGCAAAGTTCTCATGATTTGTATGTATCATCTCATTTAATGCACAACAACATGACCCTTGGAATTAGGCTTTTTTCTCCCCATTTAACAGCTGAGGAAGTTGAGGTTCAAGAAGGTTAAACCATTTGTCCCCATTGGTCCTGCAAATCGTACCTGGCTGGGTCTACCCCAAGGGTGACCAGTACTTCAGACTCAGATGACTACAATAGGCCAGTGTGGGGTGGGTCTCAAAACTGTCCCTTGATAGATACCAGTGTCAGCGTCACTGTAACTGGGTCTTTGTTCTAATGTGGAATGCACATGAGCAGAACCACATAGCCATATTCCTCTGGCACCCTGCACGTTGTGTGTGTGTGTGTGTGCGCGTGCACACACACACATACAACCTGCAGGGTGCCAGAGGAATATGGCTATGTGGTTCTGCTCTGAGTTTCCTAACTCAGAGCACCGGCGTCCTCAGCTCGGCTTGAATTCCTTCTAAGCTGAGAGCTGGCCAGGCTTTAGAAACACAGGGCCGTCCATCACTCAAGTCTCAGGTTTGCTCCTTGGAGAGCCGGAGTTGACCACAACTGCCTTGGCACCGTTCCATTGTGAGGGAGTCACAGAACTGGCATTTAAGTCCGGAGCGGAAAAAACACCCCAAGCTTGTTCGTTTTTTCTGACAGGTGCTGGAGCCCATGAAAGGTCAGATTCCAGCTCACAGTCACATCCTGGCTTAGCCGGCTCCAGGCACACAAAGGCCTGTCTGTCTCACCCGAGTGCAGGGAGCAGGGATCCAGGCCAAGGGCTTAACATGGCTGCCTGATGGCCCGCGCCTGCTGATCCGGCCCTTCACGGGCATGGGCCTAAATGAAGCATCGGGAAGCCCAGCTGCCAAGGATGTGTGAAGCAGGCGAAATGAAGAAGAATGCAGGCTTTTTTCTGATTTGTAATTGCAAGAGATATTAACCCCCCGGCAGCCCATGAATCTATAGTCCACATCCAGCCTGCTGTGGCTCATTTGTAAAATCCCTGGGATGTTGCTATTTCAAGTTTAAAGCCTTGCGGAGCTGCAAAACTAAGCAACAGCGGTCCCTCCAAGCCCAGCAAGGATGTTGGGAAATGAAGGAGTTTGTTCGCTTCCTTGCTGATGCACCAGGGATCGCTTTGGAACTGCAGTGTTATTGGAACAGAGGGTGTGTGTTTAAATGCACGTAGCCTCATGCTTTCAACCAGGAGCGTTTGTTTTTGCAGCCTTTATGAAAACATCTCCCGATTCACAATGGCTCCAAGGACCCACATCCTGTATTTTAAGTTCCATGTCAGCAGTGGTAGGCTGAGGGTCTTTAATATGTCTAACTTCTTCAAAAGATGGTCCCTTTACCGCTCTCCCAATCTCTCTAGTCGTGTATTCCTTCCCCTCTCCCTCCTCCACCTTCCTCATAACTTTACACCAAACTGGTGCTGACAGGAAGCCAGAAGTTAGAGTGGCTACTGCACACCACCCTGTAAAGAAACCTGGAAGATGTTGCTCTTATAAGAAGTTTGCTTGAAAGCTTCTGTCAAACAGCAAGCTTGGAGTACCAATACAATTCTTTTGATCAAGAAAAAAAAGAGAATAGACCTGCATATGGAATAAAAAACAGTTGCCCTCCTTGGGATAATTTTTCCCTCCTGGTTTTGACAATCTCATCCTAACAAGAAACCTTCTCAGTAAAACAAGCTGAAGTCTAGAAATGGGGGCCCTGGACTCTTGTCCTAGCTGTGTCACAGAGTTATTCTGGGTAAAAATGTGTTCATACTCATTCCATGCAGGAGCCCCAGCTTTCTAAGGAGTGAACAGCAAGACAGTGACTCCAAACCTCTTCCTTGTCAACCCCTCCTCCCCATGTGTCCTAAATATGTCCCTAGTCCCTTAAAAGCCCTTTCCCTGACGTACTCAGTTGGTAAGATTCCATCCATACACTCAACCAGTGGTTTGACTAAAAGAACACTTGCTAGTAGCCTCTGTGAAAAGCCGAGGTGTCCTTGAGGCTGGTCCCACAGCCACTATGTAACCGAATATCCTCATTTCTCACCGGAGAACAGAAACACTTACAACCTTAATAAGCATATTGGTGGTCACACCTACCATATGCACCCACTGTGCTAAGCTCTTTTCTGACAAGGTCGTATGATTTCCCTGCCATTCTATAAAGCAGGTATGACTCACCCCCTTTTGCAGAAAAAGAGTCTGTGGTTCAGAGAGGTACCCTGATATGGTAGCATACAAACTCACATAAAGCTGGCATGAAAGATTGTGCTCTTAGCTACCAGGCTTCAATGTCTCTCATCCCGAATATAGCTATTAGGAATAAATAACCCCTAATAATCTTTTTAGAAAACAGTAGAAAATTTTTACTTTGGTCAAAATAATTATCAATTATTGGGCTTTTTATAGACACTGGGCACAGTGAGGAGCTTTGTGTAAATCTTTTATAACATTCCTGCAAGATAGCTAATGTGTCCCCATTTGATATGTCGATAGCTTGACAGACATGCCAGACAAGGCAAAACCCAGAGCTTGATCCCAGAGTAAGAGGACCTGGGCAGCATAGCTGGACTATATACAGTATGAATCCGGCAGCATTCAAACAACTTACTGCTGCATCGCTGTTATTTATTATTATCAGAAATAATAACTGGGGTTCATGGAGATGAATGCCACATGTTTTAGGGTTCCCTTCCTGGTGGGTTTGCGTTCCTGCTTTGGGGATGTCAGCATTCCAAAAACATGATTCCTGTGATTTCCCAGACTGCCTGGGGCTCCACACAGATGTGTGTGCATGTGTGGGTGCCTGTGTGTTTGCACACACCCGCCATGTGTGTCTGTCACACTGCAGGGAGCTTTTCCTCATTTAAACAGCCAATTAAAACCCACTTTGGCACTTAACGCATGTCACTGCTGCTCGGCACCCAGCTGCCTTCCCAGCAGGCCTTTAATTTGATAAAGAGCTTCTAATAACAACTAGCAGAGGCCCAGTAAGTTCATTAAACCTTGTCCTTTATTTTGCTTCCAAGGTGTGCCCTCCTGTAAAATGCCCAGGGTCTGTGTTTTTGCAAATGACTTTAGACAATGTTCCATGCTCCAATGAGAAAAGTATGTCTGTCATGTCCTGGCAAGTTACACTTAAAGTCTCAATTTCAGCATCATGTCAGGCTTTCACAGAGGCCAGAAGCAGATGGAAAAAACCTCTATACCCAATTGTATGGGAGCCAGAGTTAGCAATGGAAGATGCATTTCCTCTGAGAGTATAATGCTGAAAGACGACCTGGCTGTCATATCGAACTCCATTTATCCCATTTCTTTAAAGTAATCTGAGAGCCCAGATGGGTTGTATAAACAGAAGAGGAGGTTCCTGGGAGTTCACTAGCTTAATGAAGCCCGTATGTTTGACTCATGTAATAAGTATTTAATCATGCTGATGAAATTCATTTAAACCTCAGCCACACAAGCTGGTGTCGAAGCCCTAGTAATGTCCTACATCACTTGTGCTAGCCGTGCTGGAGCAAGATATGCGAGACAGAAAGTTGGTAACATTTCACATGGTAAATGGGCTTTGGAGGGTAGTGCAGGGAAGAGAGAATGAGCTGTGAGATGCTGACTTGGAGCTCCAATGCCTCTGAGTCCTTGAAGTTCTGCTCCGCAGTCACCCCTGGTGAGGTGCTACAGGCTGCGTAGTAACTCATGTGTCTTCTCTTCTGAGTTTCTGAGTGGTCAGTGCAGAGAAGATACATCAGTTAGGAAGCTTTCTACTGCTAGTAACAGAAATCGCAGCCCACAGAGATTCAACAACCTGGAATTTTTTGGAATGCACAGAACTAGAAGTCCTGAAACACAGTGCTTTCAGCAGCTTGATCACATCACCAAGGACCTGAGTCCCTTCCCTGTCTCTGTTCTAAAATCCATGATGTATGAGTTGTCCTCAGGCCAGCTGCCTTCATAACCACAAGATGCCTGTCAGTACTAACTGCAATGGAGTATGAATTACTGCAGTGAAATAAGAGAAGAAACCCCTTCCTTTATTGATAAAGAAAACTTTTCTTAAAGCACTCAATCCTGTCCCAGAATATTTTTTGGTCACAAGCCAATTACTACAGAGAGATGGGATCTCCATGATTGACTTTGACCCGTGGTCCCTGGGTGGCCATAAGGCAGCTCATATCAGCTCACAAGAGCTGACAGCACACGTCTCTCTCCACACCCTCCATTTGGTGATCTTCTGTTGGTAGCCTGAGACTATCCGTGGTGGGCATATTTATACCACAGGAATTGGCAAACATGACATACTGCGTTTTTCTTTTCCCTAAAGAGCCATCTTGAAGATAAACTTCTAGCAAAAGGGATAAACATTATTGCAAAAGGGTCCCCTTGCTTAAGGCTGAATGTCAGAACAAAACTGGGGTTCTTTTGGCTAGGGAGAAAAATAGGGAGGTGGACTCAGAACAAAAATCAATATGATCTGAGGAGGGCTCTGATGCTTGCTCATTCTCTTTGGAAAACACAGCACTGGGGGTCTGAGTAAGACTAAAAAAAACTCATAAATAGGAGAACCCAAGTGACTTTAAAAATATCCCAAAAAAACCTGCTTGGGTAGGAAACACTTGTTTTTGTCAATTGACCTCATTTTCCTGCCAAAATTGAAAACTTCTCTACCAAAGCTCTTGGTTTCCTTTTAGCTAAAATGGCTCCCTACACTTAATATATTTCACAATCACCTGGGAGAATCTGCTAAAACTGCAGGTACCCAGGTGGTTTCCCTCGTAATCTGGTTCAGTGGGTCTGGTGTGGGGACCAGGAAGCTGCACCTTTAACAGCATTCTCCTCTTTGGTGACTCCAACACAAGTTGTCCGAAATGCATTTCCATGAAAAAAAGAAAAACACCTCTTGATAATCTAACTCAGAGTTTGGTAAACTACAGCCCTTGAGCCTAGAAATGTTTTTGTAGTCTTAAATGTTTTTTAAAAGTCAAAAGAATACTGTATTGTGAATACTGTTCTGTGATGTTAAAATCATGTGAGTGCTCGCTTTGGCAACACCTAGACTAAAATTGGAACGATACAGAGATTAGCATGGCCCCTGTACAAGGATGACATGCCAATTCATGAAACGGTCCATATTTTTACATATGTATATCTGTGACTGATTCATGTTGATGTGTGGCAGAGGCCAACACAATATTTAAAGTAATTATTCCCAAATAAAAAAAAAAGGGAAAAATTCTGTTTGAAATAATAAAAAAATGATATGAAATTCAAATTTCAATGTCTACAATAAAGATTTATTGGAACATGGCCACACATCTGTTGTCTGTGGCTGCCTTCACACTATAATGGCAGAGTTGAACAGTAATGACAGAGACAATATGGCCCAAATAAAGCCTAAAGTATCTACTCTCTGGCCCTTCAGAGAAAACAGTTTGCTAACTCTTGGTCTAATATGTTCCATTCAAGGAAGAACCAATGCAATGGGAAAGACTTCATCAATCCCCTAGTAGAAGGGTTTCCAGCTGATTAAAAGCTGGAGAACATCCAGATAACCAGCACTTCTGTTCCCCAGAGAACTCCAACCCGTGGGGAGTCCCCTCACCTTGGTACATAATAATAACAATGATCATTATGACTTACGTTATATAGAAAATTACGATTTGCAAATCATATTGACATGCAGTCTCCAACATCACATGGTAGGTATTATTACTATTACCTTTGTTTTACAAAGACATAAAGCAATAAGATCACGAGTATCATGAAGAAGAATTTGGACTTTACCCTTTGTATCCTCACCCTATCCATGATCCAGTCATTAAAATGAAGTTGTAGATATTTATTTATTCATAAAGAAATATGGTCAAAATGCATTATGGATTTAAAAAAAAATAGGCTTCAAATTGTGATGCTGGAGAAGACTTTTGAGAGTGCCTTGGACTGCAAAGAGATCAAACCAGTCAATCCTAAAGGAAATCAACCCTGAATATTCATTGGAAGGACTGATGCTGAAGCTCCAATACTTTGGCCACCTGATGCGAAAAGCCAACTCTTTAGAAAAGACCTTGATGCTGGGAAAGACTGAAGATGAAAGGAGAAATGGGTAGCAGAAGATGAAATGATTAGATAGCATCACTGTCTCAAAGGACATGAACCTGAGCAAACTCCAGAAGACAGTGGAGGACAGGGAAGCCTGGAGTGCTGCAGTCCATGGGGTCGCAAAGAGTTGGACACAACTTAGCGACTGAACAACTACAACAAAAGGGGAAGGCGGGGAGGGATAAATTAAGAGTATAGGATTAACAGATACACACCACTATACATAAACTAGATGAACAACAAGGATTTACTATATAGCGCAGGGAACTATATTCAAACTCTTGCATAACCTATAATGAAAAAGAATCAAATATACATACATATATATATATATATATAACCAAACCACTTTGCTGTATACCTGAAACACTGTAAAGCAACTGCACTCCACTTTAATTTTTTAAAAAACAGGCTACAGAAGAGCCATATATCACATACAGGAAAATATCACTACAATACAACCGAGTCAGATCATCTGTGCTCAGATCCTGGCTCTGACACTTCCTGGTTATGTGACTGCTATGAACACTTGTGTCCAAATATTCTGTCTCAAATCCAGATGTTGAAGTCCTAATCCCCAGTGCAATGCTGTTTCGAGGTGGGGCCTTTGGCAAGTAATCAGGATTAGATGAGGTCATGAGGGTGGGAACCTCCTAGTGAGATTAATGCCCTTACAAAGAGAGAAAGAGACATGAGATCTCTCTCTCCCTCTCTCTGCCACATGAGGATAGGGTAAAAAGGCAGCCATCTGCACACCAGGAAGTAGGCTCTCACCAGATACCGGGTCTACCTGCACCTTAACCTTGGACTTTCCAGCCTCCAAAACTGAAAAAAATGTTTATTGTTTAACCCATTCAGTTTATGGTATTTTGTTAGAGCAGCTCAAGCAGACTAAAACAATGACGTTGGGCAAGTCACGTAAATTCTGGAAGCCTTACTTTTCTCATCCGCAAAATGAGTATAATAAGAATATATACTTCATGTGGCTACCATGAGGACTGAATGAAAAAACCTGTATGTGGTAGGGAGAAAAATGGTGTCCCAAAGATGTTTGGGTCCTTGGCAGTCTACTCTCAAGATTTCATCCCAACCAGGTAAGTCCAGGAGGAGCTGAGAGGTTATACTAAGTGCCCCTTCCACCTGACATCCCCAGGAGCAGAGGAAACCAAAGCAGCTGGTGGCTGTCTTAGAATCGTCTTGGGAGTCAGAGGGGTAGGTGGTATTTCTGCTTTGTCTCAACTTATGTTTTGGAAATTTACTTGCTTTACCTGAACATCCTAGATTTAACTATTGTTTGGAATTTTGACTAATTTACCTAGTGCTTCTTAAATATATGAATTCCTAATAACCCTCATGGAAAGCAGTATAATTTCTTTATTAAGCACATGAGCAGCGGAGTCGTGTAGAATTCTTGGCTCTCCCAATTACTAGTTACGTGATAATTATTTCTCAGGAAGTTCAGTTTCCTCATCTGTGAAAGTTGGAAAAAAAGGCATTCCTGACAACTTGTTGAGAGGATTCAGTGAGATGATGTAAAGTACTTAGCATAGTTCCTGAGAGGCAGTTAAGTGCTCCAAAATGGAATCATACATTACTAATCCCCCACAATATGCCTTCAGGCTTCCCAGGTGGTACAGTGGTAAAGAACTCGCCTGTCAATGCAGGAAATGCAAGAGATGTGGGTTCTATCTTTGGGTCGGGAAGATTTTCTAGAGGAGGGCATAGCAACCCACTCCAGTTTCTTGGCTGGAGAATTCCATGGACAGAGGAGCCTGGCAGACTATAGTCCATGGGGTCACAAAAGAATAGGACATGACTGAACACATACACACACAATATGCCATCATCCTGAGAGTAGGGACTCCTGGATCAAGCACTGTGGGCACCTTCCCCACACCCAGCGAGGCCCCAGAGCATCCCAGAGTCTCCAACCCACACTTTATTTGGCTCTGCTGTTGAAAGGGGTACAGGCAGGCCCCTCGAGGCTGGGGAGGCCACCAGAAACCAGAGGGAAGGCAGCCACATGCAGCAGGCTGGTGCACTCAGAGAGCAGCCCTGGCTCCCCACCCTCCCCGGCCCTGAGACTGGACATGTCCTGCTGCTGCCTGCCACCTTTGGAACTGATAGACAACTGGGCTGACTGACGTCAGCTCTCCTGAGCAGAACACAGAGGGGCTGCCGCAGGGTGAGCGTGAGAGCCATGGTGCTGGACTGTCTACCCTTGCTTCCACTCGCCAGTGCACGGCAGAGAGAAAAGGGCCCAATCTCACTGAATGGTTGCTCTTGCTTTTTGCTTGTGATTTCCTGCAGACACTGGCCTCTACCTGGTAAATGCCCAAATACCCCCTGCAGGTTCAAGAGAGTGATGATTCTTTGCCAAGGAACTATGGCCTTCAAGGCCTTCCCAGGTGGCTCAGCAGTAAAGAATCCGCCTGCAATGCAGAAGACCAAAGATTAATCCCTGGGTCAGGAAGATCCCCTGGAAGAGGGCACGGCAACCCACTCCAGTATTCTTGCCTGGAAAATCCCATGGACAGAGGAGCCTGGTGGGCTACAGTCCATGGGGTCCCAAAGAGTCAGACACGACTGAAGGGACTGAACATGCATGCACGGTCTTCAAAGCTGGCGATACTGCGAGGTACTCCCCCACCTCCCTCCCACTCTGTCTTAACTGTGCCTCTCCATGTTCTGGACCCCAAGGATGCCACTGCCTTGATAAAACCCAAGAGCAATGCAAGAGTGCCATTTTCCTGTTCCCCTGTGACTGCTTGGAGTAAAGGCATGATTTGGAAGAAGTTCAAGACCCACTCACTGCACAGCACAATCAGAGCAGTTTCAGGGTACCAGCTGCTCGAGGGCAGCACCGACAGGGCAACTTCTATGACTGCTCGACTCTCATGGAAGGAAATTCAGACCCTTTGGGTCTTCATGCCAAGAAATCAAGCTAAGATTTTTGGATTCTTATAGATGAAGGGGTTTTCCTCGTGGCTCAGACAGTAAATGATCTGCCTGCAATGTGGGAGACAAGGGTTCAATCCCTGGGTAGGGAAGATCCCCCAGGAGAAGCAACTGGCTACCCACTCCAGTAAGCTTGCCTGGAGAATCCCATGGACAGAGGAGCCTAGTGGGCTATGGTCCATGGGGTCACGAAGAGTTGGACATGACTGAGCAACTAACCCACACAGATGGGGGAGGGAAAGAGAGAAAGAAGGACAGAAAGAAAACCCAACCTCACAGTCTTGAGCCAGGCCTGCTACAGGTGGAAAGTGGATCCTGGCAACCAACAAAGCCATAGCAAGAACACGATGGCTGGTGCCCAGGCACCACACAAAAAGCTGAAGAAGTGCCAGCGAAAGATGTGGCTGCCGACCAACAGCCGTCATCCCCCGACAGGAGGTGCAGAGAGGATATGGGCCAGTGGAGCCTCTTTTTGTCCTCACACGCAATAGGTCCACAGGGTATGAAACCTGTTTGTCCTGGGAGGAGGGTGCAGAAAGAGGAGAAGGGAAAAATGACTGGCCCCCTCCCTCGGGATCCATAAATCACTGGAACCTAGAGACCATGCCTGGGGAAGGTGGAGACACTACTTGGCACAGTGCTGGTGGTGAGCCTGGAGGTCGTAAATCACCGGGCTCTGCCAACCACAGCCTCTCCCCCTGGCCCCGTACAAAGGTGGTATTGGTTTTGCTGGCACTGGAGCAGATGTCTGCTAGCTGATGGGATGCAGCCTTTGGGTGTGATGGGGGAGTGAGCTGAGTGGCTAGCTGTCCCTGGGAACGTGGCCTGATGGCTTGGAAGAGTTGGAATGTCCTTGGCCAGCTCTTTGTAAGCAGTCAGAAGCGATCAGGAGATGAGTCTCATGATCAGATGACTTGGGCTTGCCGGGGTATTTTTCCCAGGTTTCGGAATCATCTGAGGTCACTTGAGTGTCCTTGTTGTCCTTGTTGGGTCCCTCAAGTATAGCTCCCCGAGTTCTAATTGTTCAGCTGTGCTGCATTTGTTTAACTCGTGTGCTGAATTCAATGGGCTTGCCAAAGAGGTCGATGTGTCAAAACAGACTTTTAATAGTTTACCTCACTCCTTGCATCAGTTAGTGGCTGTACACAAAAAGGGACAGACTGCCAGCAGCGGCTGTGCCCCTCCCTACCCTCCCAGATGGGCTACGTGTATCACTGCTCCTACACCTGTGATGGTCCTGCCATCTGGCAAACACTTAACAATGCTTCAAGGCCCTGCTCAAATGTCCTGTCTCTGGGAAGCCTTACGTGACATCTCCCCCCCATCATACACTAGAGGATTCACAAGAGTCCTTTTTTCCTTCACCTACTTCATAAATGATTCTTGAGCCCCTACTATGTGCCAGATGCTGTTCACACAAGAGAAAATAAGATGGATGCAGCCTCTGTTGGAGCTTATTCTGTTGTGGATTTAAGAGATAATAACATTTAAATAAATGAAATAGTCACACCTGGTAAGAGCTTTAAAGGAAATAAACAAGAAGCCTAAAGCAAATGACAAGGAACAAAATGGAGAAGTTGCCATAGGCTAGGCAACGCAGAAGGTCTCTGAGGAATGACACTCAGCGGAAGCTGGAAGATGCAAAGGGGGCAGCAGGAGGCGGTGTGCAGAGAAGTCTGATGAGCAAGGACAGAGGCCCCTGCAATCGGAAAGAGTGAGGCGAAGATCACACAGGGCCAGGAGTCATACGAAGGAGGCGGGCAGTGCATGCTCAGGGTCCTTCAATCACGTAGTATTTCTTGGCAGGTGTTCTGCTCCATGGTTACCACTGGTTTATTTCCCTGTCTTCCAAGCTGAGAGTGGGCCCTTCAACGGCAAGGCTGTGTCTTACTCATGATTGTATCTTCGGCACTACTACATTCACGGTATCATGGGTGGATGAGATGGGCAGTTGGGCCTTGACCACCTGAGTAGGTTTCATACCTGTCTACCCTTCCCCCTCTCTCCCCTTCCAAGGGTGAGGAAGAAGCCCCTACTGGAAGAAGTGGATGCAGAGCCAAGTGGCTGAAGTAACTGACCTGGCCTTTGTCCTGAGATGACCTTGACACCTGAGACACAAAGTCCACAGCCCTGGAACTTCTGCAGGCTCCGAGAGCCTTTCCAGCTGCTGGCGGCACCAAAGGTTCTCAGCAAGACTCCTTTTATGGACTCATCCCTGTCTTGAATGCATGCCTGAACTTCATGATCAGTTCCTGCCTATTGTTTCAGAATTGTTCTATATGATATCTGGTAAAAATGAAGCAAGTAATATATGCACATCAACACACAATTCGCTTGTGGCAGCAGGTCTTCCCAGGTGGTGCAGTGGTAAAGATGAGGATTTTTGATCACAGGGATGCTTTTCTGTTCCAGTTCAATACATGCTCCCATGCCAAGCATAGGGATGTCAAGAAGAATTTAGGCCCTGCCTTCAGGAATTTACAGGCTAGTTAGGAAAAAAAGGACAAGTAAATACCAGAAAAAGTGTTAATTGCTATGCTGTGAGCATCAGGTCAGTTACAGATAAGGGGATCAGTTTTACCTGGGGTGGAAAGGCATGGTAGAGGGCATTGGAAAGGTTACCATTTGGGAGAAAGAAAGTACACATTGACCAGGTTGCCAAGTAAGGGCACTGCAGGCAGAAGGAGCAATATGAGCAAGGAGCAAAGAGGTCAGAAAGGGTACACTGTACTCACTGTGAGTGAATCTGGCTAAGTTTGAGAGCTGGAGGCTGGGGGAGAGAGGAGGAGGACAGAGGAGGGTTAGAGGGAGATTTGTGTGCTGGGTTGAAGAACTTGGATTTGATCCTGTTGGCACAGAGAGCCCCTGAAGAGCCTTAAGTAGGACAGAAGGTAGAGAGGTCATACTCACCCTGGGGAAAAACCGCTGGGGTGGTGATGTGGAAATAGGATGGGAGGAGATCAAGCCAGGAGACCAGGAAATCAGTCCAAGCGAGAGCTCCCACTGGGTTGTAGCTAAGGGCCGAAAGAGAAGGAAGATTCTGGAGGAGTTGTAATTCCTAGACCCGAATGCTGCTTCAGAGATGGGGAAGGAGTTGGGCTCTCAGGGTTCCCTGGGGGGGGGGGGGATGGCATGGAGGCAGAATGCAAGGAGAGGAATAAATCTGGCGGGAAATTCATCCTGTTTTGGACAGCTTCAGTTTGATGTACTCAGTACCAGTTAGACTTGAGCAACTGGGGTTCCTACCTTCAACCCTACACTTTAAGGGCCCCATTTTCACCTTCTGGGTCACACCACTTTCCATGAAGCAATGAAAAGTCTATGTGACCAAGAGGATGCGTCCACCTAGATCCAGTGTCACACCCCCCCCCGCCCCCCCACCTCTAGGCTTGTTCTAGGGACCTGGAACTTGGAAATTCCTGTGCGTTCTTCCCAGGTCTGACCTCCAAAGGGTAGCCCATGTGCACACTCCTGGCCCCAGGCAGTGTGGCCAAGTGGTGGTGTTTTGGTGGGATGGAGAGCCAGAGCTTGGGCTGGGGTGTCTATACAAATGTGTGTGTGTGGAGGCCCCTCACTGTGTGGAGAGAGGTGGGTTTGGCAGAGAAGGACTCTCCATTTGTCCCCCACAAATGCCAGGAACAGACCTGGAGGTGACCTGTGAACTTGTTTTCCTGTTTGTTTGTTTTTTTAATGTGGATCATTTTTAAAGTCTTTATTGAATCTGTTACAATATTGTTCCTGTTTTACCTTTTGGATTTTTAGGCATGAGGCACATAGTGTCTTAGCTCCCCAACCAGAGATTGAACCTGCATTCCCTGTAGTGGAAGGTGAAATCCTAAGGATCCGACCACCAGAGAAGGCCCCTGGGGTTGTTTCCTTACTGTTCTGAAATTTCTTTTCTGCACTTCCCAGGTGGCGCCATGGGCAAAGAACCTGCCCGCCAGTACAGCAGACATGAGATGTGGTTTGGTTGTGTGTTTTTTTTTTTAATTTTAGTTGGGGGCTAATTACTTTACAATATTGTAGTAGTTTTTGCCATACATTGACATGAATCAGCCATGGGTTTACATGTGTTCCCCTTCCTGGACCCCCCTCCCACCTCCCTCCCCATCCCATCCCTCTGGGTCATCCCATTGCCCCAGTCCTGAGCATTTGTCTCATGCATCGAACATGGAATGGTGTTCTGTTTCACATATGATAATACACATGTTTCAATGCGATGTGGTTTTAATTCCTGAGTTGGGAAGATCTCCTGGAGGAGGAAATGGCAACCCACTTCCACTATCCTTGCCTGGAGAATCCCATGGAGAGACGAGCCTGGCAGGCTACAGCCTATAGTGTTCCAGAGAGTCAAACATGACTGAAGCCACTTAGCATGCACAACCCCACCTCTGAGCAAAGAACAGTGAGGAAGGGATTGCGTGAGTTTGTGCAACTCCTGTGTCTCCAGAGAGACAAAGACACACCTAGATGCCCAACAGGTGGCATAAAAGACAAAGAGAGGGTCCCTTCTCCTTCTAGCCTGTGGTCCTAACCCAGGCTTCTCTGCAGAGTCTTTTTTCATTCGTTTCTTTCACAGAAACCAGTCGGTCCCTCCCGGCCCTCTGCTCCGAGTACAGTCCTGCGTCTTCTCCTGGGGAGTGGCCGTCTGGATGATCTTCTGTGTCTGGCCACCTCATCAACTCATCATCTTTTTAATAACCTCATGGGAAAGCGTGTTCTTTCACATTTGCCTCTTCATTTCTCCCTCCTCCAGCAATTTCTTCTCTCTCTCCTTTTCTCCCTGAAACCTTATTATTGGTGCTTTATAGAACACCCTGAGCTATAGATTGCCTGAAGAGCATGCATGGTAAAAGCACATGGCCCTGTCTCTGAATCGTCCAGATCTGGTCCAGCTGTGCAACATCACCCATCCAGCTGTTTACTTGTGCACAGCCCAGCAGCTTCGTGATGTGGGACCCGGCTTCAAAGCTATTCTGTTAGCGGCCAGGAGCTCCGTGGGCACAGTTCACCTTAGATCACCGTGAAGAACTGGAGCAGCCCAGGTCAATGGCCCAGGCCCAGGCCTCTGGCAAGGCGAGCAGAGCCCTACTGCAGCCTAAGGGAGGGGCAGGGGGTGACTTCAGGCCGTAGGGAGCTGCCTGACATCTGTGTCCCTAGGGTGTTTCATAAGCCCCACCAGCTCCTCAGCTTTGTTTCAGGGGAAGACAGGCTCCTGTCGCTTTATCACCCCATCACTTTCTCTGGAAATAACTCCTGCCCTGGTGGAAACCTTGTCCCACATGAAGGTGTGGAGATGATGCACTTATCAAAAAAAGTCAACTCTGGCCTTAAAGAAAACAGTGCATGGTCTGCCTTCCACAAGAGCCCTTTGCAGTTCCTTTTAATTAGCTGACGCTGTGTTCCCCTCAGGTGCAGAGAGCCTGGATCCCTCTGTCAACAGCTCTATCTATAGCGGCCCAGCGCCGGGCCCAGCCTTCACCCCGGGCCCCTCTGCCTGTGCAGCACTCACTGACCCCAGGGCTCAGCTGTGAGAATCAATCATCTCCTTCCAGAACTCATCATTCAGCAGCTGCAGGGCCTCAGCTATTTTTATCGCCCCAGGAAGCCGGTGGCCAAGGACGTGCCGAGCTACCTTTGCGGGAGGTGCTGCTGCAGAAAGGAGCTGCGGGTTGTCAGGGCAGCTAAGCCTCTGCCTCAAGGTTAAATCCAAAAGGCCTGACCTGGAACAGAAGAGCACTTGACCTTCCTCCGCTCTGCAACAGCCAAGGCTTATGCTGGGGCAGCTGATATCCCAAGGTGGGGACGGGTCCGGGGACGCTCTGGAAGGACTTGGGGCAGGAGGGGGACACGGGTGTGCCTGGGTGCCACGGGGGTATCAGAGATCACAGCATCTCTGGCAGCTGGCCTCCATCACCTGCACGGTCCTAGCCAACAATCAACACTTACGGGGTGCTTTCTGTGTGTCAAGCCCTGTACTGAGCCTGGCAATTCAGAGTCTGTCCCGGGGTCGTCCAGAGTCTAGAGAGGCCGAATCACACAGAGCAGCATGAAACCCAGTCTGCTCATCACCCTCATCCCTTCGCCAGCCTGAGTTTACAACTCTCTTCCTGCTTGGCTCCCAGCGGAGGAACCTGTACGGTGGGCGTTAAGAGCAGGGTGACGCAAAGCATTTTATATTTGTAAAAGTTCATCCAATACCCTAAACAAGCCCCTTCAGCACAGCCCTGAGGTAAGTCAGTATTTTTAGTCTGTTTAAAAATAGTCTGGGTGGCCAGTGTCGCAGCTGCCTGTGCACACGTGTGCTCGGCTAAGTGTGTGCTCGGCTAAGTGGGAAAAGTGCAACTTACCAGTGTCCTAACCGTGAAGGGGGGAAGGGCTCAGATTCCCCGGATCTCTCTCACCTCCAGAAAGGAAAGAAAGGGGTGTGGGAAGGAAAGATGAGCTCCAAGGCTCTGTTTGTTGGCAGCCCTCTGACCTCAGGGGAAGGGAAAGCAGAGCCCTTGAAACACTCTACAGGAAGGACGGGCGATGGGGGGGACCTGATGCTCTTGATCATGTTCAAGCTCCAATGAGGGAGAAAGAAATGAGTTTGGTGGGTCCAGACCTTGTTCCCCCCATGAGCCTGGGAGAAGGTGGAGTGCCCAATGCCTTCCTTCTCTGTTGAGGAATGGCTGGGAGGCATGGCCAAGGGCGGCATACCCAAGGTGGACAGGGAGCTGCCTAGGGAATGTTACCTCTCCAAGGGCAGGGGGCAGGGGCAAGGGCCTGCTTGGGTTACCCGAGGCAGTGGGTGTCCTCACCTGGGTGAGGCAGTGGCACTAGAGGTCCTGAGAGGTTTGTGGACCCACCCCAGGGTCCTGGAGTCCAGCCAGGCCAAGAACTCCCTCCATACCTCAGGCTTTCTGAGGCTCTGAGTGACCAGACATTTTGCTGCTCTGAAATATTCTCTCACACAGCCAGTGCTAAATTAGCAAATCATTTAAAGAATTATGTTACTTGACACTCTCCTTTATAGCTGGGGAGTATGCAAATTGACCTAACCTTTCTGGAGGACAATCTGGCAATTAGTATTAGAGCTTAAGACTATTCACCACTTTGAGCTCATCACTCCTGCTTTATAAATTTCCCCAAAGCAAAGACTGCCCAACTATAGCAGACTAGTGAAATGAATGCATCTATTTAATGAAGTACTGTGTCATTAAGGGTTTAGTGACAGAGAAAGTGCTAAAAATGTAATGGTCAATTTAAAAAGGCAGAATAAAGATGTATATAGAGTATGATCTCAAGATTTTTGTTATTCTAACAGTTACTGGAAGAAGAAAGGCCCTTGTTTAAGAAAATTCATTCACAAATCCCTTGTATTAGGAAAAGAGAACTTGAGGGTCTGGTGTTGAAAGGTACAAAACAACAGGAGGTTTGGAGGGCTATGTTGGCTTGTGGGGAAGAAGGGGATATGGAACCAAAGGTGGAGGAGAGAGCTGAAGATGAGTCCCAGATCCCCAGAGTCAGACATTCCCCACGGGAGTTGGGGGGTGGGGGTTTTGGGCTGCCTGCAGGGCACAAAGATGCCTGGCGCCCCATTTGTAGGTGCTACTGTGGCTGCAGGCTAAACCCTAACTCTGCCCCACCTGCCATTTTCAGTAAAGTCCATTTTAACAATAAATGCTTTGTGTGAGTGGACATTTGGGATGGAAATTCAAAGAAAGTCTTAGTATTCATCTGGGTTCATGAAATGCAGAACGCAATTAAAATGGCTGTAGAAACAGATGCTTGGAGACTGAGGTGATCCAGAGGACGTGAGACTCCTGGAATTTCCAGAACACTAGGAAAGACTTCAGGCTTCTGGAGAACATGCAGCAGGCTTGAGCCTCTTCAGAAACATGAGGGGCTGGGAAATCCTTGTTGATGTCTGACTGCATGTAGATGTGCAAATATATACACACACACAGGACTGAAAGAAGCAGGACCAGCATTTCAACAGTGGTTACTCTTGAGTACAGGGATTATGATGATATTTATTTTCTTTTTTATATGGTTTAGAATTTTCCAACTCTGGTATAATAAATGTACATTTCGTAACTAAAAAAATGCAGATACAAAGTACCGCCACTGCATAGGGCATGTGGAGTGTTTGTGTTTTTCTGTGGGTGCTCTGCCTCTGGGCTGATGAGAAGCTGGGAGGACCCAGACCCAGATCCTGCCACAGTCACCGACTCCCCCTGGAACTCCATGCAGCACTGGGTGGGGGGCCAGGGCCCTGCTCACTACGAACACAGCAGAGACCACTGAAGCCCCCATGCTGGAGCTCTGGGATGCGCCGGACGTGTTCCAGTCTCGGCCACAGCTCACATCATCAGGTCTGTGAAAGGGAACCTATTTCCCTGCAAATCGAGGCACAATTACCACTGTTGGAAGGATATAATCAACCATGTCTCCTGGTGTCTCTGCCTTCCTTTGATCTCTGTTTATATGTATCTTCTAAAAGCTTGCGAGTAAAATATTCCACACTGATTTTCGTCTTTGAGTTTTTCTTCTCCTTATAATAGAGCAGAAGCCTAAACTGCTGGATTAGTTCTCTTTTCTCTGTTCTTTTATTAAAGGGAAACTACAGATAGTAAATGGAGATGAAAAGACAACCAACCCATATGTTCACTGTACCTTTGGGTGGACAAGGCAACTATTTCTGTCTCAGATGATAATATGTTTACACCATCACACTTAGAACTTCTCCACCATTTCCTGTGTGGGGATGCAGAAATGCTTCATTGTCCAACCATTAATTCTCAAACCACTCTGAGGGAGAAAGAGAGGAAGCTGGGGGAAATTAATTGCAGTGTCCTTTCTCTGGATGGCACCCTCAAACTTTTTTGACTATGGCCAACTTAGACCTGGCAGAAGTCCCCACAGCCCCTCTGCCCATTCCCCCTTTTGAAAAGAAAAAATGCAAAACTCAGTAACGATAAAAAAAATTAGAGGAATAAACAAGAATTTTTCCTTCACTTTATAAAAACATTATAAACTTGAACACACGAGTTTATACTATATTTATTATATATAATACCTATTTCTCATGCATCTTTATTTTATAATTTAATATGTAAGTATTTCACATTGTATTATATTTTATACTATGAAGCAATGTAGTTCAGAAGCTTAGTAGTGCTTAATAGTTCTTAGTAGGCTTCAAGTAAATAACCTTTGGTAGTCTACAGTAATGCAAGTTTGTAGAACTGGGCACCATTTGCATGAAAGAAATCACATTTTGGATTTCGCAATCTCTTCCTGGCTCTTCCCTCGAGAAGGCCTTGGACCACCTCTTCCTGAGTAATAGCAGCGTAGGCACTTTGTGCATAAACCATTTTTGTTGGAAAATGATGCCTAAGCACAGTGGTGCTCTCATTTGTAGAAAACAGACACTTATTTCTAACCACAATTTTTCTTTTCACATCCTCTAAGGGCATGGCAATCCACTCCAGTATTCTTGCCTGAAGAATCCCATGGATAGAGAAACCTGGTGGGCTACAGTCCACGGGATTGCAAAGAGTTGGACATGACTGAGCAACTAATACTTAAGGTAATGATCTCTTTCCAGACCCTGAAGTGCTTTTTCCCAACCAACGTTCTTGGGGTAGCGGAGAGACCTGAGCACTGAAAAGACAGACTTATTTTGCCAACTTCTTCCTCCAAAGCCCAAGACACAATCCCTCCCCCTAGGTGGGAGGAGTGCCTTCCAGTTAAGATCTAGAGCGCAGAGTCAGAAGAAAGGCACAGAGAAGCAGAGTTTGAAGAAAAACCAAACCATGTTCACCAGCTGGTGCTATTGGTAAAGAACATGCCCACCAATGCAGGAGATGGGTTCAATGCACCAATGGGTTCAATCTCTGGGTCAGGAAGATCCCCTGGAGGAGGGCATGGCAACTCAATCCAGTATTCTTGCCTGGGAAATCCCATGGACAGAGGAGCCTGGTGGGCTACGGTCCATAGGGTCACAAAGAGTCGGACACGACTGAAGTGACTTAGTATGTGGCACAGAGAGAAAAAGATAAGATGAATGAAGGCAACAGGTGCCGGCTCAGAGGCTACCTCCCATCATAGTAAAAGCCAGTGTCAGGGAACAATCAACCATCATAATCTCTGATGAGTGAAGTTGATCCCCACGGTCTACAGACACAGAACACAGCAAATAGAACTGTGTTTAAGCGCTTCCATCCTGAGCGCCTGGCAAACTTCTACTTCCTTTCTGTTTTTTTCCTCCTAGAATTCATTTTGGATGCAGGCTTCTCTCAGATACAACGATTTCTCGAAGAAATAGTTTGGGAGGGCTCCCAACCCTGTAAACTCTAAAAGAAACCCCATTGGAAAGGAATTTGTTTCTTTTAAAATTTCTCTAAAATTGGGGGTCTTTAAGAAGACCAGATTCTATCATTTTAGGACAATTTAAGGTTCATGCCAGCACTGATCCTCTGTTTTTACAGATGAGGAGAGATTGAGAAATAAGTTTAGGGTACATAGGTATAAGTGGCAGACATGGGGCTGGCATTCAGCTCTGATTCCAGAGACTGGATGCACTCCTCTGCAGGGTGGATGCCCTGAGCTGGTAATCAAGCACAGCTCTTCTTGGGGACATGAAGAGGAGGGTGGGAAAGTTAGATGTGGAGGGGCTGGAGGAAGCAGTGGGGTTGGGAGGGCCATGAGCCACCATAAGCGAGTGTGTTCAAGCAGCACGTGAATAGCAGGCACCCTCTGTGGCTCTGTCCCCATGCCAAGCCCTGGGGGAGGGTACCAAGAAACCAGCAGAGGTGGGCCCTGACCACATTAGTGAGGCCAGATGAGTGAGGTCAGTGGGCACATGAAGGGCCGAATAGGGGAATCTCAGGACTCAGTCCTACTGGAGGACATGTGACCTGGTGAGGAAATGCATGAGAACGAGGTTAACAGCGGGCACACTGTGGTCAGTACAGGTCATAGAGAACACGCTGCCATTCACTTAAACAACTTAGACATCCAGGGACTCTTTGCATCAAGGATGGGCACAGATTTATTTCCTTGAGTGAAAAACATGACCTGTATGTTGACTTCAGGGGCTGGTTTTCTCTGTATTACCAAAGTATAAATATCAGAAAATTTTTAGGTGAGATCATTAAGACAAAGGAACCCAGTGAACTTCTGGTACCACTCAACGTGCAAGCGTCTCAAGGCCAGGTCTCCTGGGTCTCGGTCCCAGGCATCCGGCTGGTCCCTGAAACAGTTCAGTCAGTCTACACATAGCTCCCTCTCCCCCCTCCCCCACCACTCCACTTTGGCCCCTGCCCCTTGCACACCCCCAGGGTTCTCTTTGCTGTATACAACGCTGCCCATCAGCCTGCTCCCTTTCAGGGGGTTCTGTCATACATCCTCCAGAGGCCTGTCCTGGCTCCTCAGGAAGCACCCTGGCAGAGACCAAGGTATTTCCTAAGCTGGGCATCATTCTGGTTTTTGCTGTCTTCCATGGTAGCTAAACATCTCTCTGTGTGAAATTAAAAGATCTGATGAATTCTCCCTCACTTTTTGTATTCTACAAGGAGTGGGCAACGTCCCTGTGCTCTGGAGACCTCTGTGAACTTGGTCTGGTCTTGCCCACACACAAGTGGGAATGCCTAGATGGAACCAAGGCCAGTGGAAAGGGTTTGGCCAAGCCCCAAAGAAAATAAGACGATTCGACCCCAAGGAGGCAGACAGTCCTGATTCCGGGCACACGAGGTAAACGCCGAATGGAAATCCAACTGCCGCAGAGAGTGATTGCTCAGATGGAGCAAATGTGCTGTGAAACCAGCCCTTGGAAAGTCATCTGGAGCTCATCTCGGTGAAATCCAAAAACAATAACTGACTCCCCAGCTGCCCCAGAGGGACCTTCAGGAGCTCCCCTCGTCAGAAGCCCGGAAAGCCTCGGCAGGGGCGAAGCTCTGGGTCTCCAACTCTGGCCTTGTTTATTTACAAACCTGCTTTTCTTTCCCACCTCAGTTCAGCCCTCAGCTTTGCCCCCTGGGGAGCCCAGGGCATCCATCATGCCTCTCACTGGGCAGGCGCAGACACACGCATTAAAGAGACAGTTAACTCCCTGGCTACCTCCCCAGCCCTGGCAAAGAGATTCTCATGCGTGCCCCCAAAGGATTCCTGCTCGTGACTGATGGAAGGTGGGCAGACCCAAGACCCTCCTCAGGGCCACTACAACAAAAGTCAGGGGAGGAGAACCTGAAGGGAGTTGCTCAGATTTCCTAGAGAAGAGAACAACCCTTCAGGTTGGGCTTTGCCCATCAAGTGTATACCCTAAAATATCAGAGAAGTGGCTCTGGTCCCTGATCCCTATTTCATGCTTGTAAAGTGGCCTGAACTCATCTACATTCCTAGAGGCACCAGGAGTCACCACAGGAAAGTCTGCAACCCCACCAGCCAGGTCCAGACCAGCCAGGTTCCCACCAGCCACCCTGCCAGGAGGGCTCCCAGTCTTAAGCACAGCACAGTAACTGTGACTGCTCCTACAAATGAGGCAGAGCTCTGAGGAATTTAGGGGTTAGTTGCCTTGTGATGGACAGGGTTTTAATATTCACAAAAAGCAAAGCAAAATGGGGGACTTTTCTGAGGACCGATAGCTCCTGCCCCCAAACCTGGCGTCTACCCCTGACACCCTCCTAGAGCTCGGAGCCAGCCCCCTCTGGCTGGGTCTGTGATCTCACTTGGAAAATTCAGACAGTTGGGCTGAAGCAAAGAAGTTGGAGGGAGTCATGGGAAGGAGCGGGAGAATGTTTGTAAGCTGCTTAGCAGATGAAAGTGACAATGTGTCAAAATTTCCAAGCTGGTTTCCAAACATTCTGTTAATGGGTCTTCCAGAAGCCCATCTCCAAACAATCTGAAAGACATTTGGTTCCCAACGTTTTCTGCCACAACATACAAGATGATGACATCCATGTGGGCAATACACCCCCTGGACCAACCCATGCTTGTGCCCAGTTCCCAGCACCTGGCCATCCTCCACCCTCCCCATCCACCCACAAAAACAAACTGGGGTAACAATAAGTGTGAGGGGCTTTATTATGGGGTAATCAAGAATTCACTGCAGTTAAAAAGAAGTTAGTGAACAAATCATTTATACGCTTGATACTGTTCCAGAAGGAGCAGATGACAGTTGTCCACATGCAGTCTCACCTGGACCGTGATTGGAGAAGCATACCTGGGACCAGCACCCAGTTTCTTGAGGGTTTGTGTTGGACCTTGAGCAGCAGGCCTGGCCACCCTGATTTCAGGGCCTGGTGTCGGGGACTGGCCATCACTCCAGACCAGCACTTCTAGCCTTTCAGAAGCAGTTCCTGGGGCTGGTGTGGCCTGACACATCAGCAACTTAGCTTTCTACAACCCCAGGCTGTGGGCTGAGAATTTCTATGTCTGGCAGAAGTTGGGGTGACTAAAGTATATTTACACATCACAATGATCATGCTTATGATCTCATGGCCCAAAAGAAGGCACGAGACCTGGCTCCTGGGTCATTTAAGAGAGTGGGTAAGGCTGAGGGAGATGGGGAAACAACGCCCGTGAGAATTCCTAGCAAATGGGGTGGAAGGACTCTCTCAGCATCTAAAATCTGCTTCCTTTGTTCCACATCTTGGGCCTCCAACAAGTTGGTAACTCCTATCCCTTTCTGTTCTCCTCCCAACAGAGAATGCAGCTGAAAGTACATGTTTCAGGGCTGTGAACTGAAGCAGGAGCTGGTCATATGACACACCACTTGCCTTCACCACCACTCCCCACCAGACATCATTCTCAACAACAGCCAGAGGTCCCAGTGAACTGTCATATAGAAGGCAATTGCCCACACCCATCAGAAGCCACTGCTGGCCTCCAGGCCAGACCAGCATTCTCTCAAGTGCAATTGAAACTGGAGTGGATGTTCCTCAGAAAGTCTAAATATGGGTCCCTCCCTCTCTTTTAAACATTTCTTAAATTGTGACTGCAGCCATGAAATTAAAAGACACTTGCTGCTTGGAAGAAAAACTGTGACAAACCTAGACAGCATACTAAAAAGCAGAGACATCACTTTGCAGGCAAAGGTGGGTATAGTCAAAGCTACGGTTTTTTTCAGTAGTCATGTATGGATGTGAGAGTTGGACCATAAAGAAGGCTGAGAGTCCAAGAACTGATGCTTTTGAATTGTGGTGCTGGAGAAGACTCTTACGAATTCCTTGGACAACAAGGAGGTCAAACCAGTCAATCCTAATATTGAAGTCAGCCCTGAATATGCATTGGAAGAACTAATGCTGAAGCTGAATACTCTAGCCACCTGATGAAAAAGCCAACTCACTGGAAAAGACCCTTATGCTGGGAAAGATTGAAGGCAGGAGGAGAAGGGAACAACAGAGGATGAGATGGTTGGATGGTATCACCGAATCAATGGACATGAGTTTGAGCAAGCTCAGGAGATACTGAGGACAGAGAAGTCTGACGTGCTACATTCCATGGAGTCACAAAGAGTGGGACCTGACTCAGCGACTGAACACAACAAGTCCTCTGGGCAGAAGTCCTGGCATTTGTGCACTAAATAAAAACCTACATACCTCAGGCATTAACAAGGACTTGTAAAGAGGCTTGCTCCTTTTTGTGGTGTAAGTCCCTTGTCCCTTCAGTTTGGGAGGAATTACTGAGTGGACAATAGTGATCCAAAGGCTCAGCCTGTCTGATTTGCAGCATCTGGTTCCTGGCCCTGTCATGCACTGACGTTGAGCAAGGGCATCACCACTGTCATCTTGGTTTCATTCTCATTCATCGCATATTAACCACATTCAGGTGTCATTAACTCATGGAGCTGTTCTTTGAGCCAAGACAGAAAAGAAATACAGAAACATCAAATGTCGGCTCCAGGACCATAAGGAGTTTTGTCTCCCTGACTCTGGAAGACAGCTTGGTACATAATAGAGACTCAATAAATAGATATGTTGATAATCATGGAAAAGTGTCAGGACTGTAAGTGTTATGTGTGTGTGTGTGTTTAATCGCTCAGTCATGTCCGACTCATTGCGACCCCATAGACTGTAGCCTGCCAGGCTCCTCTGTTCATGGGAATTCTCCAGGCAAGAATACTGGAGTGGGTTGCCATACCCTTCTCCAGGGGTTCTTCCTGACCCAGGGATTGAACCCAGGTCTCCTGCATTGCAAGCGATTTCTTCCCTGAGTCACCAAGGAAGCCCAGTTGAAAGTGTGCTGAGACAGAGGGGCTGCTATGGAAGGACTGTGATATTAATAACTTGCTCTTTGTGCACACAGGACTGCTCACAACAGATCAGCACTCAGTTGTTCCATGGTGAGTGTCATCAGTTTGCTAGAGCTGCTGTAGCAAAGTCCTACAGACTGGGTAGCTTAGGCAGAAGTTGGTTATTTCACAGCTCTGGAGGCTAGAAGTCCAAGATCACAGCGTCAGCAGGGCTACTTCTGTCTGAGGACTCTGACGGAAGATCTGTCCCAGGCTCTCTCCTTGGCCTGCAGACAGCCATCTGCTGCCTAAGTCTCTGCCCATCGTCCTCCCTTTATGCACGATTCTGTGTCCAAATTTCTCTGTCTTATAAGCACACCAGTCCTATTGGACTAGGGCCCACTTAAAAGACTTCGCTTTGGCTTTATTATCTTTGTAAAGGTCCTACCTCCAAATAAAGTCATGCTCTGAGGTGCTGAGAATTAAAATTTAACATATGAATTTGGGGGTGGACATAATTCAACCCATAAGTATGCTTAAAAAATATTAGCTGTTATTAATGATGACAGTAAAATCAACAATAGGAAAAAGTAGAAACCAAAACAAAATCATTAATAATATTTATCAAAACTAAGGGACTTCTCTGGTGGGCCAGTGGCTAAGACTCTGCACTCCCAATGCGGGGGCCCCAGTTCGATCCCTGGTCAGAGAACTAGATCCCACAAGCTGCAGCTGAGAGTTCACATACCACAACTAAAGATCCAGCGTACCACAATTAAGACCCGGCACAACCAAACAAATAAATAAATTTTTTTTAAGTCAAAACTGTTGCCTCATTAATTCATAATCTTGACCGTGTGCAGATTCCCTAAAAAAAAACTAAGAATAAAACCATCATATGACCCAGCAATCCCACTACAGGCATATACCCTGAGGAAACCAAAATTGAAAAAGACACGTGTACCCCAGTGTTCACTGCAGCACTATTTACAATAGCTAGGACATGGAAGCAACCTAGATGTTTATCGACAGATGAATGGATAAAGAAACTGTGATACATATATACAATGGTATATCACTCAGCCACAAAAAGGAACACATTTGAGTCAGTTCTAATGAGGCGGATGAACCCAGAGCCTATTATACAGAGTGAAGTAAGTCAGAAAGTGAAAAACAAATATTGCATATTAACACATGTATATGGACTCTAGAAAGATGGTACTGATGTACCTATTTGCAGGGCAGCAATGGAGACACAGACATAGAGAACAGACTTGGGCACAGGGAGGAGAGGGTTGGATGTATGGAGAGAGTAACATGGAAACATATGCATTATCACATGTAAAACAGCCAATGAGAATTCACTGTGTGACTCAGGGAACTTAAAATGGGGCTCTGTAACAACCTAGAGGGGTGGAATGGGAGGGAGGCGGGAAGAAGGTTCAAGAGGGAGGAGGCATAGGTATATTTATGGCTGATTCATGTTGATATTTGGCAGAAACCAACACAATATTGTAGAGCAATTATCCTTCAGTGAAAAATAATTGAATTTAATGATAAAATGATTCATAACCGTCCAATAGCTCCAGAGCCCAGAGATAAAGGCCATGTTCCTTGGCCTGGCGATCATGGACTTCCCATGCTAATGCTTTATCTGGTTTTCCAGCCTTTGCTCCTGTCCAGGCAGTTTCCTCAACTTCCCCCAGGTTCTCCCTGGCACCTCAGCTCAGGATATGCTCCCCCTGGAAAGCCCTTTGTGCTTCTCTCTGTTTACCCAACTCATCATCAGACTCCCAGCTCCAGGCTCTGCTCAGAGGGGTTCCCTAAGCTGGGTTGTCAGTCAGTGTCCCAGCGCACAGAAGGGAGCTCTGAAGAATAAAGGAACTATTTTCAGAGGTGTGAGGAGGCTGATGGAAACCAAATAGGGACCACGGGGGGGGGCCCATGAGAGCAGGAAGCCACACCATCCTGCACCTCCCAGAAGCTACAGTTTTAGAGGAACCAGCCAAGCCAGAATCACAGTCGACAAAACAGGGGGACAAGATGGGGAAGAAACAGAGAGACTAGATCTCAGACCTCACTCTCCTTCTGCCCTCTGTCTCCTGTCTGTGGTTCCACCGGCCCAAGTGGAAGGGAGGGCCAAGGCCAGGCAATGCAGGCTCTGGAGGTCGGTCCCAAGCACAGAGTAGGGAAGAGGATGGCCCTGGGCATGAGTAGGGGCAGACAGAACCATCAGCACACATGCTGGCCCTGTCTGTCTTACCTTCCTCTACACCCACATGGCAGTTTTTATCTGGACCACGTATGTGACCCATAGCCAAACAAACCACCCTGGCTGGTGATCTCACTTTCTGAGTGTGTGGTTGTCACTATGATTAGAGGACAAGCCCCAAAACAAAGAGCATGTCAGATAGCTTCCTCTGTCCCCTCCCTGCTCCCCGCCTCCCTTCCTCACCTACCCCCCACCCACCATGCTGAGTATAGAGCTGGGCTTGTAGTACTACGTGCTTAGTAAATCAAGAGCTGAATACAAGCTGGGGTTTGGGAGACGAAGCGTGGGTGGGATCCATACGAATACATATTGAAAAAGCACCGGCTCTGGAAGAACAATTGTCAGGCCCATTTCCTGCTGCTGATGGAGCCAGGAGACACTGGGGGCTTGGCAACCTGACAGCTGAGGAGCAGCCAGGGAATTTAGCAGGAGACAGAGAAAATGAGCCCTGCGGGTCTGGCCCAGCCCCATCAAAAGCAGACTCAGGGCAGACTCTCTCTTCCCAGACTTGGGGGCCAAGGTGGGGTGGGAGCCCGCTCTGTTTGCTCAGGTCTGCTGTTAGCTAGAGCACAGGAGTCCAGGAGGCAGCAGCAGTGGTTTGGAAGCTGATGGCTCAGCCTGAGGCCAGGCAGAGCGGGAGGGCATGGAAACTGCCACCTGAAGGGAGAGCCTGGATGTGTCAACTGTGCTCCCTGCCATGCCCCAACCCCTCACTGGGTTGAAACTGCCTGCCCTTGACACAGGCTGGTTTGGGGCCAGGGGTAGCCACGGAATGAACCAGCAGTGGGCATCTTCCTCGGTGGCAAACCCGTCCATATTCTAGTAACTGGTGTGTGTCATGGACATCGTGGTTGTCACCTCCACACATCTTTTCCAGCCCGGAGAACTTCCTGGTCATTTCATTTCCAACGACTCAGCATGGACAATTTTAGCCAGTGAACTTCATACGGAAGTCTTATGGGAATCTTGTAGGAAAAGAGATTGACAAAGGTAATCTCCCTTATTTCTCTGAATGCGGTGTGTTGACATTATGCCATGACACTGTTGGCATCTTCCTCTTACCACAAGGTTAAGCCAACACTGAGGCCGGAGGACAGACTGATGCAAAAAACTTCAGTCTTTGATGAGACAATTGAGCCCCCAAAACAAACAGTCTTCACACCTCACTACACCAGTATCTCAGTTATGTAATAAATGGCCTTATCATTTCAGTCAGCTTCAATGGGGTTTCTGTCACTCACAGCCAAGAGCACCCTATTTGTTATAACCAGAGAGATGATCAGCTAAGTGAGGTAGACTATCTTCCTCCAAGTCCTGAGCAGGGCAGGTAGTCCACCAGTGGTTCAGGGAAAGCCTTCATTGTTACACAAACATTTACTGAGTTTCTTATTTGTTTTAATATCTACCCATTTAAACATATAAGTAGAATATCAAACCTATGACACAATTTTTAAAATAAATTTCTCCATGTAAAAATGTGACTTATTTCGAAGGAGAACACTAGGTAAATAATAGTATGCATATCACAAAGTAAAATACGAGACACAGAAAGTGATTCTGCAATACGGGCAAATCAGATCAGAGGCTAATGAAGAATTGGCCAGTAAGGAGTGAGAGGAGAAGAGGTGAATCACCATAAGTGAGAGGTCTTCAATCAGCAAGTACTGATTAAGTCCCTGAAATTGCCCAGTCTGGACCAAGCACTGGCGACACAGCAAAGAACAAGGCTGCCATCTGCCCAGCTGCCCCAGGGGCTTCCAGAGTAGCAAGGAGATGGATGTTGACTAGGAAACTTTGCCTCCCATTATTTAATTACATCTAGTAAATTCTATAAGGGAGACAAAGGGGTGTTAGGAGTGTGTGTATGAGAAAGACTCAACTTCACCCAGAGGGTCCGAAAAGTCCAGAGAAAGAAAGCGAGAAAGGGAAAACTCTCCAGAGCTGCTTGCACACGGGCCCAGCTCAGCTCAATATCCTTAAAATGAACTTTTATTCTAAGAGGCTATTGTGGCCTGAACTGTGTCCTTTCAAAAACTCATACACTGAAGTCCTAACCCCCAGCACCTCAGAATGTGACTGTACATGGAGATAGGGTTTTTAAGAGATAATTAAATTAAAATGAGGTCATTAGAGTGGGCTCTAATCCAATATGACCAGTGTTCTTATAGAGTTTCCCTGGAGGCTCAGATGGTAAAGAATCTGCCTGCAATGTAGGAGACTCAGGCTCGATCCCTGGGTCAGGAAGATCCCCTGGAGAAGAAAATGGCATCCCACTCCAGTATTCTTGTCTGGAGAATCCCATGGACAGAGGAGCCTGGCGGGCTACAGTTCATGGGGTTGCAAAGAGTTGGGCACAACTGAGTGACTATAAGAAGGAGAAATTTGGACACAGAGACACGTTTGAGAGGGAAGACAGTATAAAGACACAGGAGAAACTTGTCGTCTACTAGCCAGGAGCGAGACTGGAGCAGAACCTGCTCTCAGGGCCCTCAGAAGGAATCAGCATTCCTGCCACCTTGATTATAGACTTCCAGACTCCTAAACTGTGAGACAATGAAGTTTTGTTGTTTAAGTCACCCTGTCTTTGTTAAGGGAGCCCTTGTAAACTGATACAGAGGCCAAAGTGAGTGTTTGTCCTTTACAAGTGAAAGAGTCCCCACTGCCCTTGGGAGCAAGGAGACTCAAATTTGGGAAGGGAAGATCCTGGCTGGGCTTGCAGACTTTGCAGGACAGCTCCCCCTCTGTACCTGGTAGGCCCCATGGTCCACCTCCATCCCTCCCACTGCCCACGTGGGAAGGTGCAGAAGACACCCGTCTTCCCTCCTGGATGGGGAGTGAGCTGGGAAGGAGAGCCCCCACTCCTGCCAGGTTATGGGCTCCCTGATGTTCTGACCATGGATCAGTTATAACAGTCCTTCAGGGACAGCGGGGTTTACTGCCAGGAAGAGAGACCCCAGGAAGCCAGGCTGTCTGTCCTCAGGACAGTTGGGGTGGAGTGAGATTCTCCAGCCATGACTCACGCAAGGTTTCATGAGGAAGGGAAGTTAAGAGAGTCATACAACCATACTGAAAAGCAGTTAAGCCCATTTTCACGGCAGTATTACACAGAATTAAAAACTGCACTATTTGCGACCACAGCCGCCATGAACTAAAGCACAAGCAGGCTGGGCAGGATGGGCTCGGCACTCTGACTCGGTCTGGGCACACGTGGGCATATCCAGGGCAGGGAGCCTCTGCACTTGACAAGAAAAGGCCCTTGCCCTTCTGTCCCACTGCTCTTCCTCGGACCCCTTGAAATCACCTGGGTGGCTGCCCCAGGCTGGGGACATGGTTAGAGCTGGCCTGCGCAGTGGGAGCCAATGAGACTCACTGTTGTCCTGGGGAGAAGAAAACCCCCCAGGCTGTTGGGAAGGTGAAGAATTTGTAGTCTTGCCTAGAGCTGACTCGTTTTTCCTTTCCCTGAGTTTTTGGGCCTGAGCAACACCTCCGGCAGCAGAGAGACTTGGACAGACAGCGTTGAGGAAATCCTGGAGAAGCGGAGGCCCCAGCAGGGAGAAAAGCAGGCTCTTTCATAGAGGACAGGAGATTGACAGGTGCTAGGTTGGGGGGTTGGGGCTTAGCCAGGGGCAGTGCCACAAAGCAGTCAAGGCTCAGGGGGCAGGGCAGGTAATACTTTCAGGCCAGCTGGTGAGAGCAGTGATTCTGTCTGCCTGCTAGTGTTTATTGAGTGCTGACTGTTTACACTGAGCAATAGTAACAACAGAAGAGAACTTTAAAAACAGGAGCAGATATTCTCTGGCATCCCTGTCTTTGAACCTGGCCTGGATGACAGCGCATCTCATCCTCTTCTTCCCCTCTTCCAGTGGAGTAAGCCAAAGGCCACCATGGTCATGGAAAAGGGATTTATGTGTCCAGCTGCTTCAGCTGTCCCCAAGTTCACTCAAGTCCTATTTGCGTTGTGCTAACCTGGTTTCCAGAGTCAACAAACCAGCATGTGCTGTGCGCACTGCCAGGGGGACATACGGAGCGGCCCAGGTTGGAGGACAGGCCTGCAAGGATGTTTTCAACCTACCTGAAAGAGAGAGACATGTGCATTTGAATCACCACCAAGAACACAGGTGTTGTGGGTGGAGGTGGTGAGGGCCCCGAACTTGGGAGAGCAAGAGGCAGCTGTTTGCTCATTTACTTCTTCAAGCCACCCTCAAGTGATCCCTGTCCTTGACCGTCCATGATGAAGAGGAAACAACATTTAGCAGCCAGCACAAGGAAACAGACCATGCTCTCCCAGCCCTCTCTCACTCCTTACTTGTCCCAGGGTGGTTAGGAAATGCCAAAGGAGTTTTGTTTCCCTCTCTAAATAATTCTTGATAATAATGACCAGAACTATTCACTGAGGGTCTGTTATCTGTCCAGCATTGCACAGCTATTCTTTTCAACCTTCACAATGATTCTGTCAAATAAATGGAACCTCCCCATTTTACAGATGTGAAAATACAGTGAAATATTTAAGTTCTTGCCCAAGGCCCACAGCTGAAGCCAGGATTTAGTGCAGAAGAGTCTAACGACAACGGTTTCCTCCCGTCCTGCCTCGAAATTGTTCCGTGTTCCCATAATCAGCGATTACAACTAATTCAATTTCAAGAATAATAAACTTGGAGTGCGTCTGAAAGGGAGTTGAGCAGCTATAAATAAATACTCATGTCTATTTCTCTTGAGCAAGATCCAGTAAATTATTAGGAGGCACAGTTCTACCTGGAATGCATTTTTCATTTAGGACACAAGTCAGCAGTGGGCGGATTTTTCTCCAGGCTTCACAATGCAAGAAGAGTGAGGCCATCAGCACTGTTTCCTTGAATCTCGCTGTGCAGCGGCAATTTATTCTAGGAACCACACTGCAGAACATGACCAAAAATAGAAAGGCAGGTTTTGCATATTTCCATTCCCTAATGCTAGCACCTTGACCCTGTCCATAGTGGTCTGGCTTGGCTACTGGATAAATCAAATTTTATTGACACTTGATGTGTTCTAAGTTGGCTAGAAATGCCAAGTACCTCAAAGGTGACTGTTACCTTCAGAAAAGCACTTACATCAAAGTTATATTTTAAGCATGTTAACCTCACTTGATGCGAAGGTTCTAAACCTCAATAGACGTATTGAAGAATAATGTATTCTTCATTAGGACTAATGTATTCTTCCTAATAGGGCTAATGTATTCTTCAAGACTTGGGCCATGATCAAACACAGGTTTTGACTCAAGGTTTTTAAACAGTGAGCATGACTGACTGAAGAGATTCAAAATGACAGGGACCAACAACAGCAACTGGTCCATTTAGGTCAATTCCTGACCATTATGGTCTGGGCATGTGTGCGACCTAAGTTGCTTCAGTCATGTCTGACTCTTTGTGACCCTGTGGACTGTAGCCCACCAGGCTCCTCAGTCTAAGGGTTTCTCCAGGCAAGACTACTGGAGTAGGTTGCTATGCCCTCCTCCAGGGGATCTTCCCAACCCAGGGATCAAACCCACGTCTCTTATGGCTCCTGCATTGCAGGTGGCACTAGAGCCACCTGGGAAGCCCTGATGGTCTGGGCAGTTGACCCCCAAAGAACAAGGCTCAGTTCCCACAATAGTCAGGAGATGGAGGCAGATAAAGCTGAGCTCCTGAAGCAGACAGAAATCCAATGGTGAAACAGAAGGCAGAGAGGCAGAGAAAACCATGAGGTTCTATCTGTTCCCACTTGGCCCCTACTGGTGGCTGACTTCCCACCATTAGGTATTCATCCCTTCTAGTCAATGCAGCCCTTCCCAAATGACCATCAGAGGCCAGCAGCAAAATAAAGCTAGTGAACTTTCCTAAACCAGTTCTATTTCTTGTAAAAGACTATCTTTTAATCTGAAATTCTACCCTTTCCACTATTTGTTGCTGTTAAAAAAAAAAAAAATGCTTTCTTTTAAGAAATAGTGGTGATATTCTTGGGTGGGAATTTGTTTTCTTTTTAATGTTCCCACTTAGCAAAATAAAAAGTTAGCACTTTGTCGGGGGCTGCCAAAATTTTTGAAAATTTTACTGGCGGAGGAACCTCTGCATTAAAACATTATTCTCGGAAAGCTCGTCTTTAGGATGCAGATCGTGCATGGTAAGCCCAGAAGAGGCCGTGAGAATGAGCTTGTGGGTTCCTTTTTCTTGTTCAGTGAACATCAGGAAGTGCTGAATGGGGAAAAGACTTCAAACTGGGAAGGGGTCAGTCAAAAGGACATATTGTTCCTTTTATAATTTTGCCAAGGCTCTTCTTAATTGCCTTTCTGCCAAAACAAAAACAAAAGATGAGAATAAATCCCCCAAGGAAAAAGGAGAACCGAGCAGATTATGGTCTGGAAGGGAAGCTTTATTATGGGTGACTTACCGTCCTTCAAGAAAGACGGGTTATTGTTGGGGCATCTCTAATCAGTGTTCTCTATCTCTCCAAAGTCCTCAACAAAAGGAAATTGCCTCCAAATGAAGCAAGAACGCGTCCAGTTAGTACTTGCTGTTACCCCAGACTGGAAATCTCTTCTCCCACCCTCTCTCTTTTGAGGCCTCAATTCAACCTTTTCCTGATACTCATTCCCACTCTCCCAGGCAGGCCCCACCCTTCCTTTCTCCAGGTTCCCGTGGTACTCAGTTCATACTTCTAGTATCACACTTCTCATTGGGTATTTTTAAACAGGCCATTTCCTTCCGATTACAAAAACATAGAAGTTAAAATGCTCAAACTTAAAAATAATAAGTAGCAAACTTAGGCAAAGCTCACTATGTACCTGGTCTTCTAAGCAGTTCACAGATATCAGTCCCATTAATCCTCTCAATAACCCAATGGCTCAGTATCCCAAGTGTGGCCCTACTTTCACAGCCAGAACAAGGTCCCATCCATCTTCCTGCCTCTGGTGACTGACATGGTGCTAGCCACAGTCAATGCTTAATAAAAGAACTCTGAAATTACAAGAAAGACAATGTTTGATTTGCCTATTTTAAATGTTGCCTAGTCTAGGAATACAGGGCTGGTCTAGATGATGTTTGAGAGCTTTTTCCAGCTGTTTAATTATGGGACCCTATCATTAATTTGCATACACTATGGTCATACCAAATGTATGAATATATCAATATACTCATAATTTATCAATTTATTAATCACTAACTGGCAGCTCTGGGTATGTAATTCTATCACTACCTTGGATGTTATAAAGTTATGTGGGTGTGTACAAAATTAGTTAAAAGTGTGTGTGTCCCAAAAGGATTAGCAAATTAGTACATTGTGCCTATGTCAACACTTCTATTTTTAAACAAAATGATTTACTTACTTAACGAACTTTTGGCTTTACTGATAGCTATTAGTACAGCAGACTGGTATTTAATGAAGCAGAAAAATAATAAACCATGTTGATGTTATTCCTCTAAATAACTGCTTTTTAAAAACATCTCTTTGCTGGGAAGGCAAAATGGAACTGGAGAAGGTCCAGAGAAATGCAATAATATGGTAAAAAAAACGGAATGGTTCCTATACAGCCAAAAAAACAAGCAGGTCTCTTTCTCCTGGAAAGAAGAGGGATGAAAGAAAATGCAATAAATCGCTATAAAAACTGTGAAAGAAACAAAGAAGAAAAACATAGAGTGTTAGTTCCATATCCCAAAATAACAGAAGTACTTTTTCTTTCTATCTTGGAGATCAAGGTAAATTTAGGAATGTAAAAGGAAATGTGATTGTCTCTGCGTTACAGAAGAGAAAAGTACTATTTGTTCCACACTGACAACCTGGAGCTGGTAAGTGGTTTAGAGGTGTATGGATTAAGGAATCATAACAAATTATTAATGGAGATAGGAAGTGGGGGGAGAGAGGGATTTCCTAAACTGACAGACCTGACACTGCAGCCTGGAACCATGCCCTTTACCAATCATGCCTCAAACCAGACAGTATGCTGAGTGGATCATGAATATAGCATTTGTTTGAATGTATATATCTACATTTCCTATTATATTTATATATCAGTTAGATGATGAGTTTGGTTTTTCACTAGCATGGGTAACTGAGCAGTTTCACAGCATCACTTTTATATAACAATAGTTATCTTCTAATAAGAGGTCTTATTTTCCCAATACACGACAGACCTTCCTAACAGAACTACCAGCAGGACACTAACACATGAGCTCTTTGGCTGGTCTGTTGAACGTTAGCCCAAGTTCTGCCCTCAGCCATAACACATCCCTCTCTCTGTTCTTCCAGTGATTTCAAATCACTGAACTGCTGTGTGTTCCAGATGCAACAGCCACGTAAATGATCCTTCTGTTCATAAACTTGCCTTGGCCTTGGGATGCCAAGTCCTGGCAGCCACGCCATGGAGGTGCCCACAGGGACCTGTTCTAATACACGAGAGGGGACGGATAGAAAAGGGTCAGCACCCCTTCCAGGGTTTTGGTTCGGCATGCTGTTGCCACTCCTCTGGCTTCTCCTGACAGAGCCTTCACTTAACAGATCATCACATTTCACCCTGGAGAACATGTGATTTCTATTAACATTGCAGCGTTGCCTGGCAGGGCGGCCAGCTTTTCTGTGGCTGCTGGATGCGTGTGGTGCGTCCACAGAGCAGGGGCAGCGCCAGCCTGCTCAGTTCCAAGTAAAATCTTGGAGATCTTTGCCTTAAATAGTAATTATTCTGGCAAAGGTCCTTTATACCTTGCTCTAAATGTTATCCCTCCAATAGCCGAAAACGACTTTGTGGGAAGTCTTTTTTGTTTCAAAAAGTTTTAGTAAAGGCATAGCAGTGTCAGAAATGGAATATGTGTGTTTTTATAGGCCATTATGAAATGGACCTGCAGTAACTAACAATTATTTCACACACCCACTCGCCTTTTCCAGAGACCTTCCAGGATTCAAGATCCCAAACCAAGCACAGCCTTGTGTGTTCCCAAACTATTTTTTTATAGTGCTAAAGAGAAATTCCCGTGAAGCCTCATTCTTCCAGGATGGAGCACCCTATCCATGCCAAAGAAAAAATACCCGTAAAACTGTTTCTCAGTATTAGGGTACATTATGGATATGATTAGTCCAAATCTCCCTGGTCATATAAAATATGTCACATAATTGTTTTTTTGGTCAGAGAGGAGTGTTACAAAATAAATATTTCCCCATTAGAGTACACTGGGAAATGTTTGCTGACACCTACACTCAAACCCAGCAGGTTTCCTTGGAAGAATTTGGCAAAGAACAGCCCCCTCCTTAATGAGGTGCTGGAGTTGGTTGAAAATTAAATATTAATTTACAAAAAATTTTTGCATCTTAAAAATCGAAACTATGGTCTGCCTGTGGGTGTCTATGCCTTCTATGTTCCTCTGGCTTTTGGTCTGTGAGATGACTTGGGTCAACCAAGGATCATCATCTTTTATTGAATTGCATCATTCTTTCTCTTTCTAAAACAGTCTGTGGAAAACATCAAGAAGTTTGGGTGGGTTTTTTTTTTCCTTTCCCAGAATTTTTTTCTTTCTCTATTTCCCCTACTGGAAAATTCTTTCTGAAACCATTGATGGATTGTTTCATTTGATTCCAGGAGAGTCACAGTTGTGAGGGCCATGGTAGAACAAATCAATAGGTGTGATAATTACTGGTTCTTCTTGGAGAATTTTTTTTTCTCCACCACACATTCTAGAGAGTTCGTGCCCCCCTCCGCCACCCCCACCCCCCACCAGTCATGCCCAGTTGCTCTGAGGAGTCTTGTCTGCCCTGGCTCTGACTGCCAGGTTGAAGCATGATGACCACAGAGCTGCCCATGGGGCTTTCACTGCCCCTGGCCACCAGGGGGTTTAGTGTCTTCATTTTCAGCTACTCTAGGGCTTTCAATTCCAGATCCAGGAATTTTCCCTCCAGCTCTCATGTTCTTAACAGAATTCCTCTCCTTCTTTCTACACATTCACACACTCATTCACTCAATTCACACAAAACTTTGTGCAGATATGTGGTCTTAATTTGTAAGTCAAGGGATGGTTGCAAATTATACTGATCCTTCCAAGGCAAACTGCATACATTTTAATCCCTTAAGGCTCTGAAAATATTTCTCTTACCTCTAATACTGGAATTTCAAGGCACCAGAGCAGATGAGTAGGATTTAGAGGCAGGCTGGCCTTTGAGGATTCTTCCAATCACAACACTGGCCCTGGCTGTGATCTTCAGATCTTGGGGATGGGAGTTTCAACACTATCGAGAATGCAAATCAGTCTACACATTTTAACACCCATTCCCTCTGAAAAGAATTGTTTTTGGAGGGGAAGATGGGAGATGAAGAGCTTGACAAAATAATTCTAAAGTGTATTTAAGAGAATAAATACATGAGAATAGCTAAGAAAGCCTTTAAAAGGAATAAAGAGAGGGTACATGCTTGATTAGATATGAAAACCTGTGAGTTCCACTCCTACCTAGTATGTAGAAAGGTTAAAAAAGTACCTCTCCCATCCTCATAACAATCAGCAGAATCATCACTTTTCTTGAATCCATCAGAAAACTAAGGTCATATAGAATCAAAAAGCCTGAAGGCTATGTATAGACAGACAACCTCTCCAAGAAGAGATGAAACTAAGCAAGAGCTTACTTGTGGTTGAATATAGGAAGAAGAGACATTGGGTACCATACAAAACTAAGCTAAAATCAAAAGAATTCAGCTAAAAGTTGTAACAAATTGTGAAAGGACAAAAGTGGACTAGCATGAGAGTACAGCACCCCTGGGGGCTGCAAACACAAGAGGAATTCACACCCACTTGCAGGCTCTTTTCTGCAGACATCCACTCATTGCTCCAGAAAGGACAGAAAGCAGGCAGGAGACCAAAGAAGACTCCCTTTCCCCAGCGAGCCTGGAGAAGGGGAGCAACACTGTGAAGAGAAAGCCACAACGTTACAACTAGACTCTTCTCCCCTGAAGCCACAGGGCAGTAAACTGTTCATTCAGGGCACAGGTGAAGACCCACCATAGCTGGGGGAAGGATAAAAGACAAACAAAACTAAACAAAAACCAGAAAACCTCTCTATCCCTGGGGAATGAGCAAGAAACAGTCCTGGACCAGGATCCTGTAAGAGGTCTCCTATCAGAGGGAGATAGGCAGGACATTCTCTTTGGCACAAGACAGAAGACAGAGTCCAGCTGTTAGAGAGATGAGGGACAGAATTTCTGAGAAGCCCTATATCTGAAACCCACACGCACACGACTTGCTCAAGCCTGGGATGGAACAAGCAGGAAACACATTTGCATTCCCCAGAGCCAAGTAACAAGCAACAGCAGTATACCCCACATGCTGGAAGCAAGAACATTTCTCAGACACAGATATAAAGTAAAGATTGCAATCTACAAGTAAACAAATAACACTGAGAAAAGCCCTCTGACATCCCAATCATAACCGGAATCTGGTAGTGCACTGAATGTCACTATAGCAACAACAAAACCCAAACCCAGCTCAAACCCCATTATAATTCACTCAATTTAGCAGAAGAAAATGAATGCCCATTTCCAGCACAAATACTATTTACCTCAGCCTTCTCTGTTGGATGTCAGACATACAACATCTGACATGCAATCAGAAGTTAGGAGAAAAACAAAAAAGCAAAGAAAAAACAATCCACTGTTAAGAGATAGAGTAATCAAAAGAACCAGACTCAGAGATGATACAGATGGCAGAATTATCTAAATAGGGAATTTATTTTTTTTTTTTTATTTTTTTTTTTTTGTTAAAAGTTTTTTTTTTATTTTTTTTTATTTTTTTATAAATTTATTTATTTTAGTTGGGGGCTAATTACTTTACAATATTGTAATAGTTTTTGCCATACATTGACATGAATCAGCCATGGGTTTACATGTGTTCCCCTTCCCGGACCCCCCACCCACCTCCCTCCCCATCCCATCCTTCTGGATCATCCCATTGCCCCGGCCCTGAGCCCTTGTCACATGCATCGAACATGGAATGGTGCTCTGTTTCACATATGACAATACACATGTCTCAATGCCATTCTCCCAGAACGTCCCACCCTCACCTTCTCCCTCAGAGTCCATAAAATTGTTCCATGCATCTGTGTCTCTTATTCTGTCTCGCATGTAGGGTTATCGTTACCATCTTTCAAATTCCATATATATGCATTAGTATACTGTATTGTTGTTTTTCTTTCTGGCTTACTTCACTCTGTATAATGGGCTCCAGTTTCATCCATCTCAGTAGAACCGATTCAAATGTATTTTTTTTAACGGCTGAGTAATATTCCATTGTGTATATGTACCACAGCTTCCTTATCCATTCGTCTGCTGATGGACATCTAGGTTGCTTCCATGTCCTGGCTATTGTAAACAGTGCTGCGATGAACATTGGGGTACACGCGTCTCTTTCAATTCTGGTTTCCTCGGTGTATATGCCCAGCAGTGGGATTGCTGGGTCATATGGCAGTTCTATTCCCAGTTTTTTAAGGAATCTCCACACTGTTCTCCATAGTGGCTGTACTAGTTTGCATTCCCACCAACAGTGTAAGAGGGTTCCCTTTTCTCCACACCCTCTCCAGCATTTATTGCTTGTAGACTTTTGGATAGCAGCCATTCTGACTGGTGTGAAATGATACCTCATTGTGGTTTTGATTTGCCTTTCTCTAATAATGAGTGATGTAATGATTCGAGTATTAATAGTCTATTGGGAAAGGCGGACAACATGAACAGATCATGAATTTTATCAGAAAAATGAAAACCATAAGAAAGGATTAAGGGAAAGTGTTAGAAATTATAGTAGCAAAGATGAAGAATGCCTTTGATGAGCTCATAATAGATTTGACACAGCTGAGGGGGAAAAAAAATTAGTAAACTTGAAGATATGTCAATAGAAATAATCAAACTGAAACATAGAAACAAACAAACAATAACAACAACAAAAACAGAGAATCCAAACATTTTAATTGGCATGCTAGAAGGAGAAAAGAGAATGAGACAGAAGAAATATTTGAAGAGATAGTGATCAAATTTTTCCAAAAAAAATAAAATACATCATGCCACAGACTCAAGAATCTCAGAGAAACACAGGCAAGATAAATAGAGAGTAAATTAATAAAAAAGCAAGCATATTAAGACACTTTCAAACTGCTGAAGTCAAATTATACTTACAAACATCTGAAAAATTCAACAAGAAAGAAACAACCTTAAAAAAAAAGACCCATTTGATTCCACTGGAAAATTATATCAGACACTTAAAAAAACAGTTGCCAATTATACACTATATATTATAGCAAATAGAAGAGAAAGTAATATACTTTGATTGATTTTATGAGGCCAGGATTACCCTAGTATCAAAATCAGACAAAAGTAGTTTAAAAAACTATCATTTTCACATATGTAAATATCCCTTAAATATTAGTGATATACAAAAAGAATAATATGTGTATAAATACCAAGTAAATGATAAACAGATAATTAAAAATGCTTATATTGATGTTGCGGAGAAGGCAATGGCACCCCACTCCAGTACTCTTGCCTGGAAAATCCCATGGACGGAGGAGCCTGGTAGGCTGCAGTCCATGGGGTCGCTAAGAGTCGGACATGACTGAGCGACTTCACTTTCACTTTTCCCTTTCAGGCACTGGAGAAGGAAATGGCAGCCCACTCCAGTGTTCTTGCCTGGAGAATTCCAGGGACGGCGGAGCCTGGTGGGCTGCCGTCTATGGGGTTGCACAGAGTCGGACACGACTGAAGCGACTTAGCAGCAGCAGCAGCAGCATATTGATGTTGAAAAATTGATGGAAAAAAATACATCATTAACAAATGGTGTTTATCATGGGAAAACAAATTTGATTCGATTTTTTAAATCAATCAATGTCTTCTATCATATTAATAGCCTAAAGAAGGAAAACCACATGATCATATCAATTGATGGAGAAAAAGCATTTATCAAATGTCAACATCCACTCATGATTAAAACTCTCAGTGGAATAAGAGAAGGAAATTCCTCTAATTGATAAAGGACATCTACAAACTACCTATAGCTAACATCATGACTAATGGTGAAAGATGAATGCTTTCTCCTGATATTCTCTTACGAGTCCTATTCAACATCTTACTGGAAGTCCTGGCCACTGCAGTAAAGAATAAAGAGAAATAAAGAGCATGGAGTTTGGAAATGAAATGAAGTGAAGGCTGAAAAGTTTGCAGGCCTGGCTTGAGGCCCAACGCTGTTAGAGCGCTCAGCCCCTAACTCTGAGGCTTGCACCTAACTCGAAGTTGGTCATGGAACAGGTTAGGTCAACATTAGGTCACCCGGCAACCTTAAGAACATTTCCATAAACAAGGTACACTGTAAAACACCACAAAATCTCTGACCCAGTGGCACATCCCTCTTAGGTATTAATTTGGCTCCAAGAGACCCAAGGCTTAGCTAAAGAAATGGGATTCTCAAGTTTAAAAGAATTGAGCATGCCACCTTCCAGCACAACTTATTTTATAAAAGTTTAAGAACTGGTCCTGGAAGCTGTAAATGTCTACAAAAATGGAAAATCTGACTAAGACAACCTGGAATCACAGTGACTATTATGGTATGGTGAATGTTCCCATCAAGTGAGATCATTCATTTAAGATGTACACATAGGAAGTAAGTGGTCCCAAACCAAACAAATAGAATGGGATCTGTTTTAACTGGAAATATGCAGAAGCCTCCGAGACTTCAAGATTACAAAATAGCTTCATTGAAAGATTCATTGCAAAGGTTAATAAAAAATTAGACACAAGATGTAACTAAAATGAAAGACTATGAGACTAACATGACTCCTATCACTCCCCTCTATCTCCCTTTACCTGAGGACTTGGTCTATGAATCCTCTATTGAACTGTCTTTCCACTCTGAAGGGACTACAAGACCATAAGTTGAAGTCTACCAAGTTAGTTACCTTATAGCTGCAATAGCTGCAAATAAATAAACCAGAAACCTTAGAACCTCCAGAAACCTTAAATAAATAACACCTGAACCTTCCCCATTGCACCCAATATCAAAACACTGGCCCAGAAATCAATGTCTTATTTGCAGTCAACCAAGGCACTGGAAAAAATTATTCTCGAAGGTTTTGTCAAATCCTTCCATCCAACTTGAATGCTCTCATATCTACCCTGGAAGGAGAACCCTCACATGACCCCCTCCTCCTCCTCAGGGTTGCTAGCACTGTGAGGGACTGTCCAATTAACTGCTAAGTTTATTCCCTTAAGCAGCCAGTAAGTGTTCTAGAAATTATATGAAATTCCTAGAAATCTGATATGTCCTGGTGTAATGCTGTTATTTGGAGGAGGAAATGGCAAGCCGCTCCAGTATTCTTGCCTGGAGAATCTAATGGAAGAAGAGCCTGGCGGGCTACAGTCCATAGGGTTGCAAAGAGTCAGATACAACTGAGGCGACTTAGCACAGCACAATGCTGTTATTACCTTAACATGCTGTATATCAAGAAATAATCAAATTTCCTTGTCACTTCCATTATAATGCACTCTCATCAAAATTTTAACCATGAGAATTTATTTACAATTTTGTTACTTATAGACAAGTTATTGTTTTACTCTGATGCTTTTGCAAAAGTGAGATTCAAGAAAAGGACCCTACCAAGTACTCTTGACCCCTGACTCCACTGCCAGATTACAAGGTGTTAAACCTTGGGTGCATATTTCACAACTGAAGAAGGATCCATCTGACATCTGGTTATGTGCAAATACTGACAGTGCAGTTGAGTGTCAGCTTCCTTAGAAGTGTCAATTTATGTGCAGCATGTGGTTTTGATCATAGTCAATCAAATTGACTCAGAAGAGAAGATGCTGACATCAAGGTAGACTGCTTCCTCCTAAGACATCAGATCTACAATGCTTCTTTCTAATCTTTCTTCCCTTTCTGTCTTTTTTCCTAGTTCTTATTCCATGAATGTCTTTATGATTCTTTTGTCTACCTTTCCCCTTGCTCTAGCCACTCCAGTACTCTTGCCTGGAAAATCCCATGGACGGAGGGCCCTGGTAGGCTGCAGTCCATGGGGTCGCTAAGAGTCGGACACGACTGAGCGACTTCACTTTCACTTTTCCCTTTCATGCACTGGAGAAGGAAATGGCAACCCACTTCAGTATTCTTGCCTGGAGAATCCCAGGGATGGCGGAGCCCGGTGGGCTGCCGTCTCTGGGGTCGCACAGAGTCAGACACGACTGAAGCAACTTAGCAGCAGCAGCAGCAGCCTGGAAAGATAATGCATATGTGGAACATGTCAAAGGAGGGAGTAATCCAACCTTGGAACAACGGTTGGAGTTGCCATAATGTTGGTGATCCTGTTGTTCTGCCTAGCACAGATTTCTCCTGATTTTCAATGCCTGTTTTTTTCTGGAATAAACTCAGCCCTGTCTCTATCATACCAGGCTCTGTACAAAGAAAGGGACACAAGGCAAGTGTAAGTGTTACCAGAATAAAATTTCTCATGCAGTCTACAGACCTTTCAATTTTACTGATTTCCATGGCTGTCACCTTTCCAGTCTTGAGCCACAGATTCAAATGGGAATTACCAGGAGAAATTCATGACTCAGGGGTCCCTTCTGGCAGATCCCTACACCCCTGGCTAGAAGTAATTCCAGATGAAGTTATGATCAAAAACCTCTCCTTAATTCTCAAAGATATTTCACAATCTGCTGCTAAAGCAATAGCTGCCCAATAAAAATCTCTAGACTCGCTGGCTAAAGTTGTTCTTGATAACAGGGCAGCCCTTGATTATCTTTTAGCTGAGCAAGGAGATGTCTGTGCTATGGCCAAAACCACTTGTGGCACAAGAATTGACACTACTAGGGAAGCTGAAACTCAACTGCATAGGATCAACTAAACAAGCCATTGGCTTAAGAAAGTGACTCTTTCAACAGAGTCTTTCTTTGACTTATTTGATTCTGATTGGTCTGGGTCTTAGGGACCCTAGCACTGAAGTGCCCTCCAGACACTGGGAATTCCTCTGCTTGTAATAATCACGACAGTCTCCCTGGTGCGCTGTAGTCTCTCAAAAGTTTAAATACATGTTCACAGCTGCTAACCACCAACCAAATGATCTCCTTATGTACAGAACATCAGAAAAGGAACAAAGAGAATGGCCAACTAAACAACTGTGAACATGACATCATGACCCGTAAATACCACACAGAGATTCATCAAAACTGTAAGAAATCCAGAGTGGTCGCTGGGAGGAGCACTCATGCCTTAAAATTTTCATCGTGTCTCTCAGACAGAAAGTCTAATTAATAGGTGAGAATTGTTAAAACCAGACAACAGTCTCCAAATGGAGTCACACTAAGCCCCAAGTCACCAAACCGAGACTCGATTAGGTTTCAGCCTCTCCCAGAAATGGACTCCTAAACCAATCAATCATGAATCACATGCTCAGCCCCAGTCAGGTCGTCTACCTGATTGACCCCCACCATCCTCTAAAGCAACCTCCGTGATCAATGCCTGATGATCTGAGGTGGAGCGGATATAACAATAATAGAGATAAAGCACATAATAAATGTAATGTGTTTGAATCACCCTGAAACCATCTCCCCTGCCCCCGTCTGTGGAAAAACTGTCTTCCACGAAACAGTCCCTGGTGCCAAAAAGGTTGGGGATGATGGCTCTAAAGGAAAGTGACCTTGCAATAACCAGCCTGCTTTCTTGCCTGATACAACTTCCTTGTTCCTGCTTCCTCCTGCCTATAGCTCCTCAGAGTCCCTTTTTACCTGCTAGACTGGTTGTTGCCCAGTTTATAAATCACTGAATAAAGCCAATAGGACCTTTAAAATTCACTCAGTTGAATTCTGGTTTCTTAACATGTATAATATAAGGACCTCACAACAAGATATTGCCAAATTCCCTGACCCAACATGTGTACTCTTATTATACATTTTATAATACTTTTACATTTCATATGCACATAATACATTATTTTTTTTTTACCCTCGACCATCATTTATCTTTTAGAACAATCAAAAACTCTAAGTGTATTTTACCTGAGTTTATTCAAATTCTGGTGCGCCTCCATCTTGCCTTGCATTCCTCCTGAAGAAATTCAACATTTCTTGTAGAGAGCATCTGCCAGCAATAAAGTCTGAGTCTTCCTTTTCTGAATTCTTACCCCTTCGTTAGGGTGGAGGGTTTTTGATTTTGCTTCCCCCAGTTTTGCCAGCGCTCTAAGGGAAATAGTGTTTTGCCCTTTCTCCAGCAGATAAGGGTTTTTTGCTCCAGAAAGGAGATGCGGGAGGGTCCAGCAGGGCTTCGCAACCCCCCCTTGCAGAGGATGTTTTCCCCTCCTCCAGACCATTTTGAGGGGGTTCTCAGGACTTTAGCCAGTCTTTTCGGTGAGAGTGCCATGGAGAAAAGCCTGTGAGAAGAGCAAACCCTTTCTGTACCCGAAGTCCCTCAGGGCTCTGTGTTCCCTCTGCAGCCCACGCTCACTGGCCACCAGTTCTTTACCAATTCCAGGTGAATTCTATTGGCGGCATCTGCGTCCCGGGTCAGCCCGCGCTCGTGTCCCACGCTTCCCTGCAGGCCCGCATCGATCCTCAGATTTCAGGAGAGGTGATTGCCCTGTGACCTCAGCTTTTGTGATGGATCCCAAAAATAGTAGTAAACTTGCAGTTTGGAATTTTTAAAATAACAGTAGGGGTGACACTCCTTCTAGATCGCTACCTGGTGAGCTTTTTCATTCTCTTTTCACTTGGCTAACCCCCAGGGCCATGTCATGCCTCAGTGTATTTTTCATCCCCACAAGAATGCTTTAGTGAATTCACAGCTGATGAGAATTGGATGGACACAATAATATGGTTAACAAGAAGGCGGTCCTGTCACTCTGGAGGTAGCAGCCTTCCAGGGGTCAGCTCTACCTCCTGGAGAGCCAGGGATCCAGCCGAGTCCTGCCCCATGCTGGGAGGGAACACTGGAGAGTCCAGCTTGCAGAGAAGGCAAGGGGGATGCCAGAGGCTACCTGGGGTCCTTGGCTTTCCAGGCCCCGCCTCAGTCTCCAGAGCCTGTCCTCCCCTCACTGAAACCATCTGGGAGGCAGGCACCTGCCCCCACTCTAGCAGCATCCCCCTGTGTGATATCAGGATCTCCCTCTTCAGAGCTTTGGGGGGCAGTGAAGATTGTTTCAGCTTTTGCAGGTGAGGAGAACATGTTTGAGGGGCTTTCCTGGTGGTTCAGTGGTCAAGAATCCACCTGCAATGCAGGAGACGCAGGTTTGATCCATGGGTCGGGAAGATCCCCTGAAGAAGGAAATGACAACCCACTCCAGTATTCTTGCCTGAAAAATCCCATGAACAGAAGAGCCTGGTGGGCTGCAGTCCATAGGGTTTCAAAGAGTTGGACATGACTTAGTGACTGAATAACAACAATAACATGGTCAAGATCCTCATTTACTGGAAAAAGCAAACAGGACTCTGAAGGCACTCTGCTCTTGGTCCACACTGTGTACCTGTTTAGTTGTCTGAGCTGTTCTGGCCTCCAGCTGGCTCATTTGACTTCATTTCCAACAAAAAGCAGGGACACAGTAAAGAGATGCATGCATTGTGCCTGTTGTCCATATGTGGTCTATATCCATGCAAAACTAAAGTTGATTTCTTTCTTTTTAATGAAGAGCTAATAGGAAACTGCTGAACATACAGCAGAGCCTCCCACTAGACTACACTCAGGGCTGCCTCTCGTAGCAGAATTCATCATTCTCTTGCCTTCAAAGATGGCAATGCTTTGTGCACATTCATCAGTGAAACTGCTTACAGACATACTATGGAAGAGCACTGCGGTTCTTTGTAGGGTTCTTTCACATTTTCACCCAACACTCACCTCAAAATACCCCTAAGAGTGGTAGCTTTTGTCATCTGTTCTTTACAGATAGTAAAATTGAAGCTCTTAGGGAATGACTAGCCTGAAGTCATTTAGCCCCAAAGGAGAGGAAATGTCTTGAAGTAGCACTAGTGTATCCCCAGGTGGGCACACACAGTGGGGAGAGTGGGGGACTTTCAAGTGGTAGCTGCCTTCAATGGTATACTTTCTTGCCTTTGTCACTAAATCCTCCTGTTGGTCTAAGCTTGTGTGTCACTCAGTCCCAGCAAGAACAGATGACACACGCAAAAGGAAACTTTAGTAAAGGGGACTCATACAATGTAATAAGCAAAGCTTAAGGAAATCACCAAGGGATAGTGAAGCACCCTCAGGGCTGCATACAGTGCATTAGCCTGCTAAGGCCACCATCACAAAACAACACAGACTGGGTGTCTTAAATAACAGAAATTTATCTGCTCTCAGTTCTGGAGGCTAGAAGTCCAAGACCAAGGTGGTACTGGTTTGGTTTCTTCTGAGGCCTCTCTCCTTGGCTTGTAGGCTGTCTTTTCACTATGGCCTCGCCTGTTCTTTCCTCTGTATATGTACCTCTCTGGTGTCTGTGTATCCATATTTTCTCATAAAGACAGCAGTCAGATTGTATCAGGGCCCAGTCCGATGGTCCCATTTTTAACTTAATCACCCTCTAAAGGCCCCATCTCCAAATACAGTTACATTCTGAGGTCCTGGGGTTTGGGGCTTCAACATGTGAATCTGATGGGACAAAATTCAGCCTTGTGAGAGCTAGTAACAATGGAGGAGGCAGCTATTACTGCCCAGTGACTGAAGGGGCAAGAGGAGGGGAGGTTGACTGAACCCAGACGTTGGCAGAATAGTCTATGTGGAGAGGCCCCCTGACAGGAGTTGTGTGTTTGGTAGGGAGGTGCAGCCAACAGTCGCCTGGCAGGGAGGGAGTTGGTGGGGGAGAAATACCCTGACATCACTGTCCTCCCCTTTCTGAGCTCCCACGGTCCTTTCCGCTGAATCCAATGGGAAGCCAGAAGGCAGGGAACCTACTGACACAGCCCCAGGGGGTCAGCCTCTGAGGCTTAGAGTGGAGTGGGAAAGGGAGAGGGGCAAGCACAAGACACTCAGGATGGCTCGCAAACTGCCCACTACATCCTGCTCTGAAGCCATGGTGATTTATGACAGGGGTGTTAACTGCCTGATTTTCTAGTTAACCTGGGTTATGTTCAAGAACCTCGAAAAACACCTGTGTCTGTAGGTCATTCTGAGGACACATTTCCTAAGAAAACAGTCTTCAGAGACTTCTTCCCTGGGGTCAAGGTCAGGAGGTCAGGAGAGTCGTTCACATTGCTCAAACGTCAGCAGAGAAGGGTCAAGTGTGACTGGGTTTCCACCCCCAACTCCGAGCCCCTTCCAGTCAGAGTCCAGGTGTGTTCCTAGGTACACACTATCATGCTTCTAAGCCTTTGTGCACGCTGCCCCCTCTGCCTGGAGTGCCCTTCACACTCCTTCACTCCTTTTCACTGTTCAGTCTCTCAGTCATGTTCAACTCCTTGGGACCCCATAGACTGCAGCATGCCAAGCTTCCCTGTCCTTCACTGTCTTCCAGAGTTTGCTCAAACTCATGTCCGCTGAGTCGGTGATGCCATCCAACCAACTCATCCTCTGTCGCCCCCTTTTCCTCCTGCCCTCCCTCAATCTTTCCCAGCATTAGGGTCTTTTCCAATGAGTCCTTTCACTGATGACCCTTATTTACCCTTCAAGAGCAGGACTAAAGGACATTCTCTGAACTTCCTATAAGGTAAGGAGACTCACTGGAAATGTAATAGGCAGACCAGTTTTCTGTTAGAGGACAATAGCAAGTGATAGGGGTGATTATCCAAAGATCTCAACACTTTAATATGTTTTAGGCAGGAAACTATCTCATGTGAGGGTGAAGGGAGGCTGGTATCCATCCACCCTATCTGAGTATATCCCTGGGGAGCTAGGAAGTAAGGGGATTTGGAAAAGCAGACGTGACGGGTTTTGCCCTGCTGTTACTTCCAGGCAGACAACAGACAACACATACACACTCGAGGCCGTCGACCATACTACTGTGTACTCCTCTGTGGCATTTTCCTGAGGCGAAGACTGTGTCTCCCATGTTACTGCACTAAGTATCATAGGCAGTGTAGCACCACTACACAGGATGTGACCTACTCCCGTGGTGCAAAAGCTGGACTTTGGAATCGGTCTTCCATCCGGGCTCTTATCAGCTCTGACATGGGACGTGTTATTTAATCTCTCTGAAGCTACTTTATCATCTGAACAATGGAAATAATAGTGTCTTCTGCATAGGATTGATGAGAGGGTGAAATAAGCTAGTAGCACAAATTAGAACTAATTGTTGTCTTATTTTATTAATGAAAGTACTCCGGCCTTCAGGAGAGAGATCACTATGGGCCAGGGGAGCCGGGAAAGGTTTCACAGGACAGGAGAGACTTGAAGCCTGGGAAGGTGGGCCTAGAATTTCTATGGATGATGAACAAAAGGATAGGTAAGGTAACAACCCCAAATAGGGAATTCCCTGGTGGTCGGGTGGCTAAGACTCTGCGCTCCCAATGCCGAGGGCCTGGGTTCGACCCCATGATCAGGGAAATAAATCCCACATGCTACAACGAAGAGTTGGCATGCTGCAACTTAAAAAAAGATCCCACATGCCACAACTAAGACCCGGTGCAGCTAAATAAATAAGTATTTTTTAAATTATTAAAAAAAAAAAAGTATGGCCAAAGGAGAGAAATTCCTGTTGCCTCTGGGCTTAGACCTTGTCTAACTTACTTTAGTTTCTACTCCTCAATCTAGCCTCCCGCCTCAAGCAAACACCCCCTCCCCGGCCCCTGCTTGCAGGTCTGGCTCAGTCTCCTCCTGCTCAAAACCTCCATGATTTGCTACATGCCATGTGGCCCTCTAATTCCATCCCAAGGCTCCAGAGGTGCAGACCTGCAAACCGGCATGATTAGCCACCACTGCTAGCTCCCCATTCAGCATATAAATCTAGTGCCTGGGATTACCTCATGCCAGAAAACCGAAATCCAAGTCAGATGGTTAAGGCATTAATAGCAGTGAGTGTTGTAAAGACTCAACAATGTGAACCTTCCCAAAATGAACCATCCTGACCTCCCTCGCGCTGACAATGCGTGTGTGACATCATGTGTAAATGAGCCTTAAATTTGAACCAGGTGCTGAGAGCTGTCTGGCGTCTCCTGGCTGCTGTATTAACCACTAACATGCACTGGGGGATTCCGAGGCTGTAAAATGGAGCGAAACGGATGGCAGTGACCAGCGCCGGGCGCAGCAGCTGTGGCAGTGAACAGTCAAATCCCGCCCACCCTGTTGGGCCCAGGCCCCCCGGGGCCTGTAAGGCTGATTTCCGGAGGGCTGGGAAGCCCGGGGAATTTGGCTGGCTTCACTCAGCGACAAGAGCTCCTCCATGCAAATCAAACCACTTGCAGTTACTTCCCAGACTTGATTCTGAGCTCTGTCGTGATTTGCATCCATGAGGTGGGACTCTCAAGCTTGGTCTGAAGTGGTGGTTGGTCACAGTCAAAGCCGATGCATGCAGGCTCAAGTGATCTAAGACACTTTTGCCAAGGAAGACAGCCAGCTCCAAATCCTTAAGTGCTATGGTTTTCACCAGGCTGGCATCTGGAGATAAAAACATACCTTTGTCCATCTGGCAGTACAGATTCCCTCAGCCGGGTCTCTCCCCACAAGAGATCAAATGACAAACAGACCCTAGAGACACTAAAGAAAATGTGGAGGGATGGAATGATGTGTGTACATTGTGTGCTGGGGGTGGGGAGGGGGTCCCCTAGCATTGGTACTCAGAGAGACAATAGATGAAGGATAGAAGGAAATGGCAACCCACTCCAGTATTCTTGCCTGGAGAATTCCATCGACAGAAGAGCCTGGCAGGTACAGTCCATGGGGTCACAAAGAGTCAGACACGACTGAGAGACGTTCACACACACAAGAGTTAGGAAGAAATTAAGCCTGAATAAAAATGAGTTTTCCTTTTTTCTTTTTAAATGCTTACTGTTCATGCTGCCCAATCCCAGGTTATTAACAGCATGGCACGTTAATAGCCTGTATTCTGATCATCACTAGCAGGCCCTTAGAAACTGGGGCTAGGATAGGAAGGAGGCAGTGATTCTCTCTTGGTAGGAACTGTTCTAGAAGCTCTACACATGCTGATGAAAAGGAGTTGGAGCTAGAGAGAGGTGGAAAACCCAGAGTCCATGGAGTCCATAGGACTTTAGCTCCAAAGAAATCCTCCATTGTTCAGGGCAAGCTCTTAAACCACTAGCACTCACCAAGGATACTGCATTGTCCTGTGAAGTTCGGGGTGCTGGGGTAGGCGTGGGAGGGAGGTCCTAGATGGAAGATGTAAAGGGGTGGGAAGATGGAATCTACCTAATAGATCTTAGGTAGATCCATTAGGATCTTTCCTAATGGCTGTGACAGTGTGCTTAGTATAAAATAATGTGTACATTTTTCAATTTAAAGAAATTAAATGGGGCATGAAGATGTTGGGGATGGATTTTCTGAATAATGGGGCAAAGAGGGTCACATAAAGTCATACTCTCATAAGTCTTTCCAGAGGAGGTTAGATTTTGAGGAAGAGGATGAGCTTGGGGGAAGAAAAAGGATATACAGTTTGTGCAAAAATGTGGAGGCGGTAACTTGTGGGGAGCCCCTTGAGATACTAGAGGTCTTAATAGGATCTGAGGGCATGAGGAATTTCCCCAAACTCCAGAACAATTCTTCAGGCTCCCTGGAGCCAAGACTTTGGAACAAATGAAGTGTAGGCTTTTACATGACTAGCACTTAAAGGGTGAAAGTACGTCCTCTCATAACGTTTTTGAAAGATGATGATATTGGGAGTCAATGCAGAGACACAATGAATGTATTTCTACTACCATTTTGGATCATGCCTTGCTCTTTGATGGAAAATCCAAAATCATCCTAACTTTTTGCATTCTCTACAACCAGTCTCCTACTCTTCAGCTTTATTTCTTAAACTGCCATTACCTTTAATGCTGGCAAAATTCTTACCTGTCATTCTCAAAATATTTTTACCTCTCTTTTTTGTATGTTTGTTATCATTTTCTAGTGGGAATGCCTCCTTCCCATTCTCCAGTCTACTTTGGTTATACTATAATTTTACTCAGCTGTTATTTCCTCTACACAATTTTCCCCACTCACCCAGGGGGCAGTGAGCCCCCATCCCAATGAAGTTGTCCAGCAGAGCTTTTCCTATTAATATGCCTCATGAAGCTATGTCACTCTTTTAACAAGCACTGTTGATGGTCTAGTGTGCCCATGGCAGGCACTATGGCCAATTCCTGTCCTTCAGGACATTACAATCCTAGCTAGGGGATTATAATCTCCCGAAGTGGTTTATCAACTAAAGAACAAATATATCAGTATATACAATGCCATACAGCTATGTGAGAGGCAAAATCATTCACTCACAAATTAGGTTGGAAATGAAGTTCAAGGGATTTCTCTCACCAGAATAAAGTTCTAAATTGCTAGAGTATGGCTCTATGATTTACTCAAAGCAAGTTTCTTTTTTTGTTTTACTATATAGAAATGATAGCACTGTGAAATGTTGGAGTAACTGAACCTAGGAGTGATTAGACATCTTTTGGAGGAATTGACTGAAAAGGATAAAATCTGGGAAAACTATTTGTACATTGACACTAAAATGCATGAATGCAACTTATTTAGTCTGGTTAACTATTCTGGGGATGAATGAAAACAAAGAATTTATCTGAATGCAAATGAACAGCAGATCTTTAAACAAAGACACGGGGAGTCCCCAGGTATTTTGCTTCCCTGTGAAATGTAAATATTATCATGGTATAATCATTACTGATTGACTTTCAATATGAAATATAAACCTATGAAGTCTCTTTTTTTTCCTATGAAGTCTTATAGTAGAAATACTGTTTTTCCCCCTAAATCCTGAAATCTTGGCAAAATTTTGTAAATATGTAAGTTGGGAATCAATTAATTAGATATTTTTCCCTTCCAAAGTTTAGGATCAGCAATTTTGGAAGAGAAAGCCAATTAAGTCATTAATCTATTTTTGTAACCAAGATCTTTATATATATATGTGTGTGTGTGTGTGTGTGTGCGTGTGTGTGTATAAATATATATATATGTGTATATGCTTTTGAATAGAAGATAATTGAAGTCAGTGAGCATTAGAGGTACCAAAACCTCTACTGAATTTTTTAATATAGACTTTGGTTATCTAGACTAGTAGTTTTCAAATATTGAAAGTGAGGAAGTTTTCATGGTCCTTGATGGGAAAAAAAAAAAGGAGTACAATAGCAAGCATTTAACAAGTCTAGATCTATTGAATTTAAAGGACTGTATTTTATTATAACATGACCTTCCTTACTTTTTTATATTAAAGGATGGTGATGAATGGTGGCAAGTTTTTTTTTTTAATGACCTCGGCCAATTTGCAAAATAATGTTGGCAATCTTATGAATGTCCTCAAATTTATTTTGAAGTTCTAAAAAGAAAGAAGAAATTCAGTTTTCTTCTTCTTCCATTCAGAAGAAATTCAGTTTTGGAAACAATGAATTAGAGTGTTGGTGGTCTGACTTATATCTGTATTTTTAAAAATTGTATTTGTAGAGAGTCATAGAACACAGAAGTGGATTTCTGTTTTTCAAAAGAGCCAAGATTTCTCTAAGTTTGATTGACAAATATTGGAACACATAACTTTTCTTTGCCTAGAATTTCCTCTGAAATATTTCACAACAATGCTTTGGCAACAGACCATGACTCCGAGGACACACAATGGGCCCAAATGCTGTCTGGTTGGTGTGCAAAACAGACTTAGGCTTATATGCAACATTTAAAATGAATAAAGCAGCCTTCAACATTGTCAGTATTGACTATATATCTACTATGAGCAAAACCTTTTTATGGGAAAGACCCCAACAGTTGCTTATACTTAACTATTAGCACGACAGTTATGCCCACAGGTTTTACAGTCAAACTTATTTATATTCTGGATGTGTGACTTTGGACAAGTCATTTAACTTCATAACCTCTCTAAACTTTAATGTTTAACCTATTAAATGGGGAGGGGGGGATTTAACTACACCTGTCTCAGATCACATGAGATTTGGCCTGGTGCCTGGTCCATACACACAAGGGCTTGCTCATCATTATCATTTTATTTTGAGACTGACAACCTTCATTTAACGCACACAAATCTCTCTCAGACTTGAATGGAGAACTAGGGAACGGTCTTCCCTCTTTCCCCACAGGAGTGCCCTTCCCAAGGGGCTCCACCACTTCCTACTATCAACATCCAATTAGAAGTCAAGTTAAGGGGTTGGATTTTCCAAACACAAGACACCTCAGGTTTATACACGGTAGCCTCTGGGAGCCTAGCCTCTAGGAGCCCAGCCTCTGAAGCATCAGGCTTGGTTCTAGAGAATCTGGGAAGATGACTCCAAGGGGAACTTTTAGGAAGTGCAGCACTGACATAGCCCTGAGATGCACATCTTTGAAGGCCTGGTCTTCTGGCTTTCAGAAAGAGGCACTTCCTTATAAGTATGATGGATGACTAATCAAGAATGAACCCATAAGTCAATACAATGATACTTTATTGCCACTGAGATGTCAACTAAAGGTGCCTGCTCTTTGAGAGTCAGGTAAGTTGGTTCAACCACCTCTTCCTATGAGGACAGTCTCACAGCCCCGCCGACTCCCCAGGGACTCGGGGAGGAAGTGGTGACTTGTTTGTGTTCTGCTCATCTCTGGCTCTGAAGTGCCCCTTTTCAGAGGTTTCTGGACCACCTCGCTGGCACACGTGCTGTGCTGTTCTGCCCTGTGTGGCTCCAAAGAGGGGTTTACACACACACACACTCCTGCTCACACAAGGCATTTTTGTGTATTGCTGACTTTTATTGGTTTCAGGAGATGGAGGCCAGCAAATTAAAACTGAATATTAGACATTTATGCTCTTAAAATTCTTAGCTGCTTTTCCTCAGTCTCTAGACTCCCACTCTGGCTCAGCGCTCACTGCACTCTTCCTTCTGCTCCACCTCAACTTCTTGGTCCACGCTATTTTCATGCAAATTGTGTTAGCTATCTCACTTTCACTTCCTCTTCTCCCGTCAACTCATTCTCATAGGGGCTCACTATTTTTTAAATTAAGTGAAATTCCCATAATATAAAATTAACCATTTTAAAGTACAATATTCACAGACCTTTAGTACTCTCACATTGTGAAATTCTATAGGGTCTCTCATTGGTCATTCTCAAATGACTTATCAAGATCTTTTCCTAAACAAAGACACTAAAGATATTTCCCTTACTAAGAGAAATTCTGGTGTCACCTGGTCACCGCTTACTTCCCTTAAACCTTGTTCTTCCGTAGATATAAGTCTTTTGACATTTGAGGAGAAGATACTGCTGCTGCTAAGTCACTTCAGTCGTGTCCGACTCTGTGCGACCCCATAGACGGCAGCCCATCAGTCTCCCCCGTCCCTGGGATTCTCCAGGCAAGAACACTGGAGTGGGTTGCCATTTCCTTCTCCAATGCAGGAAAGAGAAGGAGAAGATACTAGATGCCATCAAACACTTCTTACCTTTTGGAGAAAGGGATACAATTTGTAAAAAAGAAAAATGTGAAACTTTTTTTACAATAGTGTATAGATTTGTTCATAAAAGGTGATTTTTTAGTACATAAAACTAATTTTCAGCTTTATTTACTACTCAATGGAATATCAGCAACTTACCTGTAAACCATTCTCTCTATATATATATGTACAAATAAAATGAACAAACATTAAATTTTCATGGTGAGTACATGGACATGTTCCAACTTATACATATGTTTTAACTTTTTCATAATAAGTTAAATTGAGTAAAACTCCATAGAGTAGAGCTTTTTTGTTTAGATACTTTACAGTATGTGGAATAAAAATTTGTTATCTACTAAGTTCTAGGACATGTTTAATCTGCCTGCAATGTAGGAGACGTGGGTTCAATATCTGGTTTGGGAAGATCCACTGGAGAAGGGAATGGCTACTCACTCCAGTATTCTGGCCTGGAGAATTCCATGGACTCTACAGTCCATGGGGTTGGAAAGAGTCAGACACAACTGAGCAACTTTCACTGTCACTTTCACTTGATATTGGCTACAGTCCTTATGCTGAATTATTCAAATTAACCAAACCTGTTAACAGATCTAAAGACTGGTTGATCTTTCTGAGAAGATTATAGAGAATTCTGGAAGAGCAACAGAAATGGACAGCAATCCTCCTAAAAATATCACTCAGGTCACCTCTCTCCTGGGAATGGTACACATGAGAAATTACCACATTGTTGGTGCGGATATCAGTTAGTAAAACTTTTAAAGGAGGACAATTTAGTAATATCTATCAAAATTAGGAATACATACTCTTTGACTCAGAATTCCAGTTAAATTGTTAGAAATTTATCCTACAGACTTATTCATATATGTGCTAAATTATGTACATATAAAGATAATAAATGAAGCATTATATAAAATAGCAAAATTAAAAAAAATTTAAACCCTAAATATGCACTTGATGGAAAACTGGTTAACGTATGGTACTCACATCTAGGTATTTACCCAAAAGAACTGAAAGAGATACCTGCATTACCGTGCTCACTACAGCTTTATCCACAAGAGCCAAGAGGTGTAAACAACTTAAATATCCACTGACAGATGAATGGAAAAAAAGTGTGGTACTTATACATGATGAAGTTATTACTCAGCCCTTAAAAAGGAAATCCTGCCATATGCTACAACATGGATGAAACTTGAAGATATTATGCTAATTTTAACAAGTCAATAACAAAAGGACAAATATGTTTCCATTGTATGAAGTAGTTACAGTGGTCAGGCTCACTGAAGCAGAAAGTAAAATGGTGGTTGCTAGGTTGTAAGCAGAGGAAAATGGTAGTTTTTATTCCATGTGCAGAGTTTCAGGCATGCAAGATACAAAGTTCTAGAGATCTGCTGTATATATAGCAGGGTACATATAATTAACAATAGTACTGCATACTTAAAAGTTTGTTAAAAGGGTAGATTTCCTATTAGGTTTTTTTTTAAGCACAACTTGAATAAATACTACACACACACACACACATATATATTTAAACATATCTCTATCTCAAGTGAAAAATGTCAAGTTGCAGAGAACTGCAGGTAATATTTCAACATTTGTGTCTGCTTGTATGTGTGTGTGTTCTATATAAATACACAGTTTAGTAGGCTTGGAATGTGTTTGTGAGGATACAAAAACTTGTAAGAGTGGTTGCTTCCAAGGAGGAAAACTTGAAACTGGGCAGAAGTAGGAGGGAAGCAACTTCATAAATTTTGAATTTGTACCATGTGCATATTACCTATTAAAACATGAAACACAAAAGCAATTTATGAAAATAGAAAATATATTACAAGATACTAATGATATATCTTGGGCTTCCCTGGTAGCTCAGCTGGTAAAGAATCCAACTGCAATGCAGGAGACCTCGGTTCGACTCCTGGGTCAGGAAGATCCCCTGGAGAACAGATAGGCTACCCACTCCAATATTCTTGGGCTTCCCTGGTGGCTCAGGCAGTAAAGAATCTGCCTGCAATGTGGGAGACCTGGGTTGGATCCCTGGGTTGGGAAGATCCCCTGGAGGAGGGCATGGCAACCCACTTCAGTATTTTTGCCTGGAGAATCCCCATGGACAGAGGAACCTGGCAAGCTACAGTCCACGGGGTTGCAAAGAGCTAGACATAACCAAGCGACTAAGCACAGCACAGCAATGATACATGCCAAAAGAATCAGACAGATAATAAGGGGTAGATTAGGCGGAGAATGAAGTATTTAAAAGGTGGGATCTGACCTTGGTCTTGAAGAATGGGAAGTATCTGGATAGACAGAGAAGAGCAATAAGGACATTCTGGGTGTATATGTGAAGTCAGAGTGGGGAGAGGAGGACAGTGGAAGTAAAAACGTGAAAGCAGGGTAGTTAATGAAAGGCAAATCAAGTGCCAGATAGTGAAACATTACAGTGTACAAGAGAAGGTAAGCAAGAATAAAGTGAAATACCGTTGGGTAGATGAAGGAGGCGAATGTGGAATTAACATGGTTCTAGTAGGGAACCACTATAAGCTCTTGAGCAGGGAAATGATATCACAAAAGAAGGATTCCAAGGAGATAGACAGCAACAGAGGAAATGGACTGGAAGACAGACATCTATTAGCAGGCTGATGCAGCACTCCAGTGGTTGCCTATTATAATCACCTGAGAAGCTATTAAAATAGATAGGAATGCCCAGCTCTTGCCCCCTAGAGATTCTGATTTGATTGATTTGGGGTAGAGCCTGGACATTGTCATTTTTTAAAACTCCCCAAGTGATTTTAAGAAGTGAACAAGTTGGTTGGCGAATCACTGCAACAAACCAGGAACGAAGAGATAAGGCTCAGATGCAGGTGCTGGCAGGAGGGTGGGGATAGGATAAAAGCAAATCTAGGAGACATTTCAAAAGAAGAACTGATACGGTGACAAACTGGAGGTAAAGAGTGAAAAGATATATATTTAGTTAGATTCCTTTATGTATTCATTCATCAAATTTCTTAAGCTACTCCCAATTGCTAGGTACCCTTCAAGGGTCTAAGGGTTTGGTGATAAACAAGACAGATGATTCCCAGTTCTTATGAAACTCGCAGTCCAACGGACACAGGCAACAAAAAAATATGCAGGTCTAATAGGGTAAAGTTATAAAGCATGACTGTATGCTAGGAGCCACCTGCTTACATTAGATAGTCTGAGAAGACCTCTCTGAGTGGGTGATGTTTGAGCTGAGACTTGATGATGAGGAGCCAAGCTTGCAAAAGTCTTTGAAGAGAATGGTCTAATGAGGGAAAAGAGTAAGCCCATGACAAGCTTGGTGTGTTCAAGGGACAGACAAGCCTGTGTGATGGAGACGAGTGAAAGACAGATATTAGGTGATGTCAGAGAAATGAGTAGATATCAATGAAACTGAGCCTTGTAGGCCCTGGCATTGAGAGATGGGAGGCCATGGGAGAAAATCAAGTAGGGTAGTGGAGTTATCTTATAGGTTTAAATGATGACTCTGCCTGTACTGTGAACATGGACTGCAGGTGGCAGGGATGGAAACAAGAAAACTAGCTGGGAGGTTAAATTAAAACAGTGGGGCCATTGACAGCCATGGGAAAACTGCAGAGGGGAACAGATTTGAACACACTGAATCTGAGGTCACTGTGTGGCACCCAAGCGCAAATGGCCAAGAACAACTAGAAATATGAAGAATAGGTGAGAATTTAGGTTGTGCCTACTAACTTGGGAGATTCTTCCAGGGGACCTGAAGAAAAGCAAGTTAGATGACACTATAGGAATATAATAACTGCACCCAGAGAGGAGGTTAACGATGACTTGGAAGAAAGGTTTCTAGTGGTGGGCTGGGGGTTCGGTAGTTAGTCTTGTGTCATTGAACATTTTCATCTGTGAACATTTTCATCCTCTTTCATGGGATAAAGAAAGGGAAAGATAACGAAGAATGTCAAAATGCAGGAAACAACCCTAATGCTCTAGAATCAAGATTCATGACCACGTACTTTGTAAGTCTAAAGTGTAATGACATTGTGAAAAAACTGATGTAAAACAGAGTATATATTACAAAACTACAAAATTTATCTTTTTCTGGGACAGAATATATCAGAAGTGAAAACAAACTGCATTGGTCAGGATTATTTCCAGAACACTATTTTCTGATCAGGCTGTCGACTATTGCTTGAAAGCAGAGAATGGAGAAGAGATGCATGGTTTTGGAAACTATGTGATCTGAGGAAACATCAAGCAATGAAATTGTAGTTATATTCAATTCAGGGCTTAACAGAGAATGTTTCCTTTGTTCAGTTCAGTCACTCAGTTGTGTCCAACTCTTTGTGATCCCATGGACTGCAGCATGCCAGGCTTCCCTGTCTATCACCAACTCCTGGAGCTTACTCAAACTCATGTCCATTGAGTCGGTGAGGCCATCCAACCACCTCATCCTCTGTTGTCCCCTACTCCTCCCTCCTTCAATCTTTCCCAGCATCAGGGTCTTTTCAAATGAATCCATTCTTTGCATCAGGTGGCCAAAGTATTGGAATTTCAGCTTCAGCATCAGTCCTTCCAATGAATGTTCAGGACTGATTTCCTTTAAGATGGACTGACTGGTTGGATCTCCCTGCTATCCAAGGGACTCTCAAGAATCTTCTCCAACAGCACAGTTCAAAAGCGTCAATTCTTCAGCACTCAGCTTTCTTTATAGTCCAACTCTCACGTCCATACATGACTACTGGAAAAACCATAGCTTTGACTAGACATACCGTTGTTGGCAAAATAATGTCTCTGCTTTTTAATATGCTGTCTAGCTTGGTCATAACTTTTCTTCCAAGGAGTAAGCGTCTTAATTTCATGGCTGCAGTCACCATCTGCAGTGATTTTGGAGCCCCCCAAAGTAAAGTCTGTCACTGTTTCCATTGTTTCCCCATCTATTTGCCATGAAGTGATGGGACCAGATGCTATGATCTTAGTTTTCTTAATGTTGAGTTTTAAGCCAACTTTTTCACTCTCCTCTTTCACTTTCATCAAAAGGCTCTTTAGTTCTTCTTTGCTTTCTGCCATAAGTGTGGTGTCATCTACATATCTGAAGTTACTGAATTTCTCCCAGCAATCTTGATTTCAGCTTTGCTAGCTCAGTTGGTAAAGAATCTGCAGGCAATGCAGGAGAACTGGGTTTAATTCCTGGGTTGGGAAGATCCCCTGGAGAAGGAAATGGCAACCCACTCCAGTATTCTTGCCTGGAGAATCCCTTGGACAGAGGAGCCTGGCAGGCTACAGTCTATGCGGTAGCAAGAGTTGGACACGACTGAGCGACTAAGCACACACACAACAAAGACACAAGGTATATTTCCCCTGGTTAAGAGAAAACTCAGTATTCAAACATAGAAGGTCTTCAAACACTTAAAGTAACTTGTCCGAAATTAGACAAAAGAGGTAAAGCTTGGATTTGGACACAAGTAAGTTTGACTCCAAAATCCTTAATACATATGTATATATGTGTATATATATATATATATATATATATATCTGTGTATAAAAAAAATCAGTCGCCCAGTAGTGTCTGACTCTTTGCAATCCATGGACTATATAGCCCACCAGGCTCTCCTGTCCATGGAATTCTTCAGGCAAGAATACTGGAGTGGATAGCCATTCCCCTCTCCAGGGGATCTTCCCGACCCAGGGATTGAACCCAGGTCTCCTGAACTGCAGGCATATTTTTTACTATCATCAGATATGAGCCACCAGGGAAGCCTATATCTGTGCATACACAGATACATACATGAAATACAGAGAGATATAATATTTCCTTTGAGTTAAGCAGTTTTACTTACCAAGTCTACCTGAAAAGGTTCAGTCAGAAAAATCCGAGTTGTATCTAAGCTTTTTTTTTTTTTCAGGCAAAAAATGTGTTTTATTTACCTTCACACCTTTAGGTCCGGTGAGACTGCTAGTACACAATATGTGCTCTGTAACTGCTTGCTCGGTGGGATTAGCCAGCTCTCTTACTGGTGTTGTGCATCAGTGCACTGATCAACATAAGATAAAACACATATACATTCAAACAAGTGGGGAACATGTCTCTGCAAATTTTTTTCTCTATAACATTTCATATTATAACACCTTTTAATTCATCTGTTTTTCTTTTTTCCCCTGGCAATTCCATTTCCCTCTCTACCATTTACTTTGTCCCATAGGTGAAAAAACCTCTCACTCCCACCTGTCCACCTGGCCATCAGCCAAGATGAGTCTTCCTGCTCCTCATAATTGTTCATCCTGATTGACAGGCTGGCAAGCCAGGACACTGGATCACGATGATAGCAAAACCATACATCAAGCTGTTTAGGAAGGGTGAGAAGCAAAGAATTCTGACGGCACTGAGGAAACCACCTCCACAACAACTTTACTCATCCTTTGTCAAAATTTTGCTTTCCCATTTTGCCTGCTTCATTATGGAAAGACTATATTTAGGAGGAGTATGGTACAAAGATGAATAAATTATGTGTTTAAACTAGAAAAGCTAATTTCTTATTCTATAGAAGATTCTGAGAAGTTCTTAGACCAAAAATTATGACACCTAAAATTTAGGCAAAGTTGCAGGAAACAAAGTATGTTTCCAATAGGGTTAATTCTAACACAGCCACAGAGTACTGCCAACATGCCAAGAGGGAAAACAGGTTAAAATGGATGGTTTGAGTCCCTTTGTTTCTAGCATCTACTCTCCATCTCCATATATTGTACTGGCAGTGTCAGCACTGAAGACAGTCCAAATGGAAACACTCTCCACACTCAGCTCCCCACAAATTGTCTATGAACCTGATCCTGCAAATACACAGGGCAGAAAATGCAGAAGAGAAAAATCTGATCTTCCACATTCATTAACATCTCATACAATGCTCACCATTTCATTTGTGCTCACATAATCTTATTCCTAGGCTCTAAAACAAATCATTTCAGGGTCAAATGGCTATAGCCCTTCCACCAATGGGGAGAATACATATTTCACACACAACTGTATTGGTGCAAAGGACACACTGAGAAAGAAGTGAATCTTTCCCAACTGATCTGTGCTCACTGTACCCACCACTCCTTCCCCCGAAAAAAATGAGGAAGAAAAAAATTCTTAAAGTTGAATGCTTTATATTTAGGCAAATATAGAACATGAGATTTTGCAAAGATGAAAATTCTTTAGGAGCACACAAAGGTCAATGAACTAACTCATTTAGAGGCATGTGTAAAGTTCAACCCCAAAATGGACAGTTTGTTTCTGCTTTTCCATTGGTGTATATGTGCATCTGTGTGCATTTGTGCTCAGTCATGTCTGACTCTTTGTGAGCCTATGGACTGCAGCCTGCCAGGCCACTCTGTCCATGCGATTTTTCCAGTTAAGAGTACAGAGTGGGTTGCCATTTCCTCCTCCGGGGATCTTCCTGACCCAGGGATCAAATCTGTATCTCCTGCCCTGGCAGGCAGATTCTTTACCACTGAGCCACCTGGGAAGCCCCGTATACCAGGGCTCCAAGCTTAAATTTAAATTTGGTGCCATGATAGGAAGAAACATGAGGGTACAGAAGCAAACAAAGACAGAGAGGTTGGGCTGACCTGGGAACTAGCTACCCATCAAATGCCAGTTAGGAATTTCCAGAGAGCACAGAACCTATGCTATTATTACTTTCAAGACTTCAATTCTAAACCTAAATTGTGCTGTATTTCAGATGCTCCTTCTAGATGGAAAAGGAAAAAAAACAACCAAGATTTCCAGACCTGGGTGTTTAAAGGGCCTTCACACAGTAAATCACCTACTGCTGTCTTGTTTTCTCCACAGCCAGACTGAAATAATACAGCGCCAGCAGAGGTGTGAACTACCCCCGTTCATCTTAATGGAGTGTTAACTTCAAAGACTTGTTTTAACCATTTAAATGCTAAGCTCATGAGTAAACATTCTCTGAAAAAAAAGTACAATTTAAACATTCACCTTCAACATATGAAAGTAATTTACATTCTCAGCACTTCGTCTTTTAATTTAGCAAACAAGTCTCCAAGTGTTAGAAAAATATAGATTTTGTGCTTTACTTAGTTTTATTTTGAATAGTTATTACCTAATAAATTATGAACATTAAACCCAAAATGAGAAGGCCTATATTTCCCAGGAAAAATGCTGAGGAGTACTTGAACAAGGTTTTATGTGAAATCCTGATGAAGGGGGCACTGCTTTTTACCAATCATCTTACCAGCTTCCTCCAAACTCATAGGGAAAAGTTACAACTCCAAACGGGCAACTAGATAAGGCAGAACATTAAAGTAAAATAAAAATAAAAACCTCTACAAATAATTTCTCTTGATATTAACTAAGTTTTGGGGAGTGTTAAATGGGTTACTTGTCCCTTTGCCAAACCGCCCATGATCCCATCCCATGAGCAGGTGACAAATGTATTAATTGATGCCCACCTGTCATCACACTTAACATCTGCCCCTGGGGACATCCTTGCATCTGCTGCAGATTTAGGGTTATTTCGGTATTATTGGAGTTAGATTTATTTTAGCAGCTGAACACCTATTTGTATTTGGATCTATATTCTCTCTTAGAAATGTGGGAAAGCACTAAGAGGAATGCACGTGGGGCCAGTCCTCCTGTGAATGATGGCTAGAAAGATCCTAAACATAATAGCTGTGCAAGATGGAAGAGGAAAAAGTTCCATGTCCTTGTCCAAAAGCAAATTCATTTTACAGGTCAAGGGGAAGGGGTGGAAAAGAGGGGATAAATATCCAATCTATTAAGAGAGCCTGTTTTGGTCTGCACCTAATTTATACAAGGTCATTTAATCCTCTCAACACAACCCTGTATAATTGGTATTAACTCCATTTAATACCTATGTGAAAGTAGAGGTTTAGAGAGGTTAAGTAGTTTGTCTAAACTCACTGAGATTTCAACTATGTTTCTCTAACCCCCAAACTTGGAGTTTTTCCATTACACCGTGCTGATCGCAAGTTGCCAAAGAGATATCTTAACTCAAAAGAGCAGCTCAGTTATCAATTTTTCAACCTGTTTCCTAAGTGGAAAGAAAGGGGGCACCTGCAAAAGTGTGTATTTTCATACATGCAAATTGGCAGTTTGCATGTAATTCTCTACTTTACATGTGCTCAGGGGCAGGATTACATTTTACTGATACACCCTAGCTTTGGCAGGCTGCTAACAAGGCGCCTTTACACAGAACACGCCCCGGGGTGGTGGTGGTGGGGGGACCTAGCTGCTGGTTCCCAACCAGGAATAAGCCACAGCAATGAGAAGGTGGGAATGATCTATAACTTCCAAAAAAATATGATATCAATATTTGTCACGTAGAAAGTCACGTGTTTTACTGACAAATGAGAAGGCTCAGAGAACTTTCAAATCCACAGCTAGTCATCACAGCTCTATCTCATACTGCATAACAGAGGAAAATCATAAGTTTCTGAGTCAGGATTTGGAGTCAGGGAAAAATACCAAGTGAAATAATCCCACAGTTTTGTTATGAGTGAGTGATGTTGACATTAATGCATGAACTAAGATTTAATTTTGTATATAAACAATGTACTGATTTGTTAAAAAGAAAACAAAGAAACAAAAAATTATCTCAATATATTTAATAACATTAAAAAAACACGGTGAAAGATGCTGCTAAGAAAATGAAAAGACAACCCACAGACTAGGAGAAAATCTTTGCAAAAGACATATCTGATAAAGATTTGGTATCTAAAATATATAAAGAATGCTCAAGACTCAACAGTAAAAAACAACCCAATTTTAAAAATCAGAACCTCACCAAAGAAAACATGCGCATGGTAAATAAGCATGTTCAACATCATATGTCATTAGGGAAATGTAAATTAAAACAAAAATGAGATATTACTACAACTGCACACCCATTATTAGAATGGTGAAAATCCAAAATACTGACAATACCTGATGCTGGCGAGGATATGCAACAACAGGAACTGTGACACATTGCTGGCAGGACTGCAAACTGTTACAGCCCACTTTGGAAGGCTGTTAGGCAGTTTCTTACAAGACTAAATATTCTATCATACCATGCAGCAACTGCTAAGAAGCAAAGTCGTTGGTATTGGTATGAATCCAAACAAGCTGAAAATCTCTGTCTGCACAAAAATTTGCCTACAAATGTTTATAACAGCTGTATTCACAAATGCCAAAATTTGAAAGCAAACAAGAGGTCATTCAACAGGTGAAAGGAAAAACAAACTATGGTGCCCGTGTGCTAAGTTGCTTCAGTCATGTCAGACTCTTTGCGACCCTATGGACTGTAGTCCACCAGGCTCCTCTGTTCATGGGATTCTTCAGGCAAGAACACTGGAGTGAGTTGCCATGCCCTCCTTCAGGGGATCTTCCCGACCCAGGGATGGAAACTGCAGTCTCTTCGTCTCCTGCATTGGCAGGCGGGTTCTTTACTACTAGCGCCACTTGGGAAGCCCCAAACTGTAGTACATCCATACAATGGAATACTATCAGTGATTCTAAAAAAAAGACCTATCAAGTTATAAAGAGACATAGAGGAAACTTAAACACATATTGCTAAGTGAAAGAAGCCAGTCTGAAAGGTTAGATACTGCATGATTCCACCAAACAATGTTTTAGGAAAGGGTCATGGGGAAAGGCTCATGGTTTTATGGAGACAGTAAAAAGATTCGTGGTTGCCAGTGCTTGCATCAAAAGTGAGCCCTAATGTAAACCATGAACTTCAGTTAATAATAATATATCAATATCGGCTCATCAAGTATAACAAATGTACCTCACTAATGCAAGATGTTAGTGATATGGGAAACTATGGGTGTGCTAGAATGAGGGAATATATGAGAACTCTCTGTACTTTCTGCTCAGTTATCTCTGTAAACATTAAAACTACCCTGTTAATTCAAAAAAATAAACTCACAAAGATGCTCAACATATTTAAGAGTATTTTGAGTTTGTTTCTTATTTTGATTAAAACTGCTATATCTACTTTCTCCTATTCACTCTTGTTTTGTTCTGCTTTTCTGTTATGTTTGCAAAAATGTTAACCCATATAAAGAGGATTCATCCAAGGTGCCTTCCATAATCATTCCTTTTTGCATAAGGAGGTAAAATATTCTTCATAGGAAGTGAGAAAATAATTTTTCATTTATTAATCCAATTAAAAATAATGAGCGCTAAGCTAAAATTACCAACCAAAATACCAAAGATGAGCAAAATAAATGCCTGTGGAAATAAGGAAAAAGATAAAGAAAAATTAGAAGTATTTTTTAAAACCTTCACCCTCTCCAATAATATACATAGTTCAAAATATATTAACTTTTTTTGATGTAGGTAAAAGACTTAATTAAAAAATGACAAATTATTTCTTAAAATAAGATTCTTAAAAGAAACAAACAAAACCCAACCTACCCCCAACTTTTTCCATGAGAGAAAATCCTCTCTGCTCATTTTAAGATAAAACAGTCCTGGGAACACAAAAATCAAACACGTTGATGTACTGGAACCTTAAAGTGGGGAGAAAAAAAAAAAAGAATAATGCCAGATTCAGATGTGAAACTGGATGACAATTTTACTTATTTTAGAAAAAGGAATTTTTGAAATAGAAAACTTACCAACTATACCAAATACATTCCTAATGTCAGGAACATATATTGCAAGTAAAACAATGATAATATTGAGAGCTAGAGTGATCAAAGAATGGCTAATCCATGAGAATGGAAAATTGGAAAACAACATCATCATTAAAGCTTTCCTTGCCTGTAAAACAGAAAAAGAAACAGATTTAAGCAAAGAGGAAGTGTCAAAGCCAAACTACTTGCTTAGGGAAACCCATGTACGGCTAGTATGATATTTCAAACCATTTAGATGCCAAAAATATAGCCTAAAGTATTTTTTGCACATAAACTAAGAAATATACCTATCTGTGTGAGCTTCATAAAAATTGTCTTGGTTTAATTCTCGAAAAAAATCATCACATGCAATTTCTTTAGATTGCATAAGTTTCAAAATTACTAACCATAACACTGTGTGAAGAAATCTCAGGGTATCATTTTCATGAAATTCAACAGATAAAAGAACAAATGGTTCAAAACAGAAACAGAAGTTATGCCATGGTAAAGAAATTCCATTTACTGTTTTATGTTATATTATTGTTTCACAGCATGTAAATAAGAAAACTAGTCCATGATGTTTCCCACTGCTAAGGTGGGCAACAGGCGGTCACAGCCCACAAACTTCTATCCAGCCCCCACTGCACTCCTGGCACTGCAGTTCACATAGGAAGGAGGCAAAAATCGGGAAGGCTCAGGTCTTCAGGAACTCACTGTTTAGGGATTCAAGATATTCATGTAGAAGCATATGTACCCAAAGTTTATGTTTCTATTTTCCCAGAAATTCTTAAGATTCTTACGTATCACAACTAATACAGAATGAAGATCCATTCTGCCCCTTAACTATAATTCTAGAGCAAATAAAATTTGTGACTAAGATTAAACTAAATAAATTTCCAATAAACCAGAAGGAGCTTACTTTTGCTGACTTGACTTTTTCTTCTTCATACACATTCTTTTGAATACAGAATTAAAGGAGGAAAAAAAACCCCAAAACTTTAGAACAACTATAGCCTCTAAATTGAAAACAATGCTGTGGGAAAGCGTAAATCTAAACTAAATCTGAAAAAGCACAAATTAGTTTAGTGGTTCACTGTTATTTTTGTGCTTTCATGGGGCCATATGCAAGTATGAGGTCTTTGATCAATTCCTTGACAAATGAATAAGATATACAAGACTAGATGTGATTCAAACGTTCTAGTCTGTAAAGAATTAGTGTTGCCATATTAGGGAGCTGCAACAACGAGGAACAAAACCTTGAAGAGTACTTACAGGGAAGTGGATTAGAGGGACTGTCAAAAGCACAGAAAATAGTACGCATAACTTCACAGTCACGATGACAACATCATGTGGCAAGTATTTACTGTAACCTTGCAGTAATTCTGACGCCACATTGTCTGCAAATTAAAAAAAAATAAGGATCACATTATAAGCTACTGAGATGTTTAATAATAGCAACGTTATTTTCCTTTGCACAAATAGATCTTAACAGATTTTGGATTCCCAGCACCAAATCCATCTCTGGCCTTTTTCCTATCCTACGAAACACAGACACATTTGTCAAACATCTTCTTGAAAGTTGGTGTCATTTTTTTTAATGAAACTAGAAATTAGCCCAGGCAGACTCTCTAAAGTTATGACAATGAATATATTTATTTATTTTTTTAATCTCAAAAAAATCTCTTTAGAGCTTTTCCATAATCTGAAGGTTTTAAGTGACATCTATATTATTTTGTAAAGTGCTTTCATGGGTACTACTGAATTTGGTCCCTATGATGACAATATAAGATAGTAGCTAATGGCAACCCACTCCAGTATTCTTGCCTGGAGAACACCATGGACAGAGGAGCCTGGCAGGCTACAGTCCATGGGATCGCAAGAGTCGCACATGACTTGGTGACTAAACCCAGGCTAAAAATATTAACTGACTTGCCCAAGATCATACAAGACAAAGGGGCAGGACTGTACATCCAAACTTTTTGATGCCAAAGCCTTTCCTTAATGTCACGATGTTCTCTAGGACCTTATAGTCTCATGCATGTTAACTGCTTCATCAACATTTCATCTATAGATTTGTGTTTCATAAAAGAGAATGCAGTGTTAGGGCAATGGCTCCCTCGGCAAGCTGGTGTGATAGTCAGCAACAGACTCTGAACATGCAGACCATGCTTTGCTTCCTGGTGTTGCTTCTACCCTTACGTCTTCCTCACCCCAACCCAGGTGAGGGCTGTGAAGAGTGAGTACTCAAGAGAACTCCATATCACTGTTGTGTAGGGAAAGATGAGTTTCTACTTAAGACATAGTGGTGGTTTTTGTTTTTTAATTTGAGACTGAGTGCTTTGGGAAAGTCACTTTGGAGAAAGTTAAAAACCAAATCAAACACAACTTTGCTTTCAAAGACCTTAAAATTTAAAGGGTGATAAGATGAAAGACACATACATATAATAGAAAGTGTATAAACACAGATACACACTTAAGTGGCAGAAGGTCTAAACAAAGAGCTATGCTGATTTTGAACAGGGAAAGAGAACTATGGCTTTGGGATGAACATGAAAGAAATTCAGGAAAACTTGAAGAGAGTCATCCTGAGATAGTGAGCAGCAAGATAGGAGAAGAGGGACTTGAATTCTGGGGTTGAACAGACCAAGATTCAAAATCTACTTAGTAGCAACTTAACTTCTTTGAGTCTCTTGGTTTTTACATCTGTATAATGAGGACAATAATATGTTGACCTATAGGGTTACTGAGATCATGACATTAATTAACCTATGTGTGCTCACACTCAAAGATGTTGAGGGAGAAATTCTCTCTGGAAGCAAGAACCAGCACAAGCAGAAGCCACCAAGCAACAAACGGAATTTGCATCTGAGAAAACGAGCAGCCCAGGAGCACTAGAAAGGCTGAAAGACTGCACTATAGAGCCAACAGCAATGGGTGACAAGGCTGGAAATGCATGAATGACCCAGCAACAGAGCTACTTGTAGGATCAGGACTCAATCTGGTAGGCCACAGAGATGCAGTGGCTTCTGAACAAACAGCGTGTTATGATTTAAACTAAGTAGGAAGACAGACTGGAAGAAAAAGAGATCCAAAACAGAACTAACAGAAGGCTACTGTCATGATCACTGAGAAGTACTGAGAATCTCAACTAGATTAGTAACAATGGAAAGGGGATAAAAACTAATTGTGGAAAGTATCAAAGACATACTTGACATAATGTGCGACTAATGGACCAGGCAAGAAATTAAGAAGAGCCAGGAAAGCTGAATTCTAGTCCCAAATACGAGAGATACTTGTGAGTCTTTGGAGAAATATGGCAAACTATTTTATTTTCACGTTCTGAATCATAAAAACTAGTTATTAACACTTATTGCTTAACAACTTTGTAGACTTTTTAAATGGTCTGGTTATTACACAACATTTGGGTATTGGCCTGGCTCACCAGAGGAACACTTTATTCCTCACTTTATAATGCTTCAACATCTGTAATCAGAACCAATGTCATTAATCTAGGTACATACTTATTGGTCCCTTTAACCTGACAAAATTTAGATATTAACTGAGTCATGAGAACACTGAATAAAAGGACCCCAAGCAGCTCCAGAAGCCTGAGGAACTAGATTTATTACAAATTCAAAATACCTGTCACATATCTACTTTCCCGAGATAAAAGGCTTTTTCCTGAGCCAGTCATTTCTGTGTTCTTAGCTGAGCCTTAACATGTGTAAGGGATAGAGGACAGCACACTTCTCCAGATTCAGACAAATCTCTACAAATCTCAGGAAGGATCTAACAGTGATTTCTGCAAGATATATATTCTACTGAAGCCAAGTGGCTGTCCTGTTTAATATACACTGTCAAACCGGGGATGAAGTTTATAAAGATTACTGCAGAATAACTGAAAGATCATGGGACTAATATTCAGGAGACACAGGAGACATGCCACTGTTGTTGGACAGGTCACTCCACCCAGGCCTTAATTTGTGACAAGCCCTTCTGATAAGGGCTCAGGTTCAATCAGCAATTTCTTTCTGAAAGACTGAGAGCTACTGCTATTCCAACAGAAAAATACTGTAAAAGATTTTCAGTGCAAAAAAGAAAACACTGTGAACAGCAAACCAATTCCTGAATCTTCTTCTGTATTTGGAGAAGGAACTACCTTTATATCATTCTTTCTTTCCTTCTATCTATCTATCACCTACCTACCAACCTACCATGTGATTTTTCTTAGATGCACAGTTCTCCATTACATAAAATGTGGATATTCTGGAGAATTTGCATCAGTGGAGAACGGTTAAGTCAGAGACAACAACTTTTACTTGATAACCAAGAAAATCCCTGTGTAGGAAACATTTCATGTACATGATGAAAATATTTAGTCTCTGTGTTCAAGCAAAGACAGATACGTAGATAGGTAGGTAGGTAGATAGGTAGATAGATAGAGATATACCTGGAACTTCAGTAAGCCAGGTTTTTCCAAAAGTTCACTCTGAGAATGACGGGAAAATGGATTCTATGGCATAACTCCTGAGGAGGTAGCACAGAAATACAGGCAATGATTCTGGAGAGAGTCAGCTGCTGCTGCTGCTGCTGCTGCTAAGTCGCTTCAGTCATGTCCGACCCTGTGCGACCCCATAGACGGCAGCCCACCAGGCTCCCCCGTCCATGGGATTTTCCAGGCAAGAGTACTGGAGTGGGGTGCCATCGCCTTCTCTGGGAGAGTGTCAGAACTGGATTCAAATCCCAACTCATTCTTCATTAACTGCAGGTACTAGCCAAGGTGCCCAACCTATCTGAACCTGTATATTGCAGAGTTGTAAGGTATGAGTTAGGCAATGTATGTAAAACACCTGGCTCTTACATAATAAATGTTACTTCAACAGACGTATTAAAATCCATCCTCCCTCCACTTCCCCTTCAATCTAAGCTTTCATATAATTTAACACAGCTCCTAACATCTCATGGTAATTTTTATGTAACTACTTTTCAGCTATCCTGGAAACTGGTAAGCATTCGAGGTTTCCTCCAGATAGTTCTTGGAGAAGGCAATGGCACCCCACTCCAGTACTCTTGCCTGGAAAATCCCATGGATGGAGGGACTTGGTAGGCTGCAGTCCATGGGGTTACTAAGAGTCGGATGCCTGGGCAACTTCACTTTCACTTTTCACTTTCATGCATTGGAGAAGGAAATGGCAACCCACTCCAGTATTCTTGCCTGGAGAATCCCAGGGACGGAGGAGTCTGGTGGGCTGCCGTCTATGGGGTCGCACAGGGTCGGACATGACTGAAGCGACTTAGCAGCAGCAGCCAGATAGTTCTGTTTATCCATAGGGAATAAAAGGAGGCACATTTTTTGGACCTTTCTCAATTTTGAAGATCCGTAGCTAGAACATTCAGAAAACTAAGATCATGGCATCCGGTCCCATCCCTTCATGGCAAATAGATGGGGAAACAGTGGAAACAGAGGCTGACTTTATTTTGGGGGGCTCTAAAATCACTGCAAATGGTGATTGCCTCCAAGAAATTAAAAGACACTTACTCCTTGGAAAGAAAGTTATGACCAACCTAGACAGCATATTAAAAAGCAGAGACATTACTTTGTCCACAAAGGTCCGTCTAGTCAAGGCTATGGTTTTTCCAGTGGTCATGTATGGATGTGAGAGTTGGACTATAAAGAAAGCTGAGAGCCAAAAAATTGATGCTTTTGAACTGTGTTGTTGGAGAAGACTCTTGAGAGTCCCTTGGACTGCAAGGAGATCAAACCAGTCCATCCTAAAGGAGATCAGTCCTGGGTGTTCATTGGAAGGACTGATGTTGAAGCTGAAACTCCAATAGTTTGGCCACCTGATGCGAAGAGCTGACTCATTTGAAAAGACCCTGATGCTGGGAAAGATTGAAGGCAGGAGGAGAAGAGGACAACAGAGGATGAGATGGTTGGATGGCATCACCAACTCAATGGACATGGCTTTGGGTAGACTCTGAAAGTTGGTGATGGACAGGGAGGCCTGGCGTGCTGTGGTTCATGGGGTCACAAAGAGTTGGACATGACTGAGTGACTGAACTGAACTGAACTAGAACCGTATTTGTGCCAGGTGATGATTTCAATTTATAAAAACATACAGCTATTCTACAAAGTTTTTGCTGAATTCCCAACAAAGACTCTGCTGGAGTATCTCATTGCTACAGAAAGGTCTTACTGTGCTCAACTCTGTACAAAAACAAACCTAACAATCAAAAATAGTTCATGTATTTCAAAAATGCTGTTTCCCTAATAATGATCAAAAAACATTTAACAATCTGTCTTAGCTTTTCCTGTAGTGTATCCATGCTCATGTTGCAAGTAGGAAGTATGCTCTTCCTGATGGTGTGCAGAGCTCTACCACTCTTAGCTGCTGCTGCTGCTAAGTCGCTTCAGTCGTGTCCGACTCTGTGCGACCCCATAGACAGCAGCCTACCAGGCTCCTCCGTCCCTGGGATTCTCCAGGCAAGAACACTGGAGTGGGTTGCCATTTCCTTGTCCATAGCTCTTAGCTGACACAGTACTAAAATGCAAGAGCAGATTTCGATTCTTCAGTTGCTTTTATTACTGCTGAAAGGATGTAGAGTTAGCCAGAAAAGGACTATAGAGAGCAATTATAACTTTATCACCCACTGAAAACTCCAAGATAATACACTAATAATAATATACAGAAGTTACCATATTTTTATTAGACTTTATTAATGAGAGTAAGGAGAGAAGTATAGTGCTAAAAAAGAACACCTGAAGTTATGAAATAATTGCAATAATGATGAAAACAATACTAATAATACACCACAAGCAGTAGCTCTCCTTTGTAGAAGACTGCTGTGTGCCAGATACTGTAATAGGCACTTTACATACAACTTGTTTCCTCTTCAATACAACTCTATACAATTATCCCTGTGTCACAAATGAGGAGATGAAGATAGTGTAAGGTGAAGTACCCTGTTCAAGGTCACATAGCTAGTTAGAGCAGAGTGGTTTTTTGAACCATATTTGTTGGGTTTCAAAATCCAGACCCTTTCCACCGGGCTTAGGAAAGGTGGCTATGCAAGTAAATGTCCAAAAACTGTCAGAGCTGAAAAATATCTGAGAGGTAGGTAAAACTATTACAACTCATTGTGAATGTCTAAAACCTGAAACACATATACAAAAGGCCACTCACCATGAAATCAGTATCAAAACAGCTAAATATCACAATAATAATAATAGCCATCTATCTGGAGTGTTGTTATAAGAACATTCATAAACTGAAAAGTGCATTCAAGAATTTGACAAATTGAGTGTAATTTGTTATGTGTTTGTTTACAAATTAAACAAATGTGTTTGCAAATTAAACAAGAGAGCTTACAAGTTTTTCTCTTGTTCTAGACTTTTAAGTTTTTCTTGAGGTTCTTATCAAAAGAGAGAAAAACACACTAAGCATGTAACTTTTCAAAAATAAAAGAAAATTTCACTTTTATGAATTTAAAAGACTCTTTTAAGAATGTAGGGAGAAAGGTCATGGCAAAGTACAGAATACACACTGCAGAACTGTGTGAATTAAGTCTGAAGGCAGAGGTCTCTGACCCAAGTGTACAACTACAGTCCAGCATGAAACTCTTTCCTTCCTTGATTTGTTCTTTTGCCATTAAGATGACTGATTCTCTCAATCTCCCAAACTGCTGAACTAGAGTCTAATATATTGAAATCTCAGTTTAAAAAAATAAAATCATTATTGTACTTTTTTTCCTTCATAGAAAGACTTCAATGTTTCTCAGCCCAATATTTTATTTTTAGGTGTTTATTTTAAGAAAATTTTCATATGAAGTTATCAATCTTGAACTTGATCCACTCTTTTAAAAGAAAGAAAATTAGTTCTTTAAGACCTGTAGAGCTACCACAGTAGTGCACTGAATTCTGGCAGCCCGAACAAATTAACTTGCTAATGAAAGGCAGAAACAAAGTCCATATTCAGGTGTGAGATCAACTACAGAACAACTTATACTGTCATCTATAATGAAATAATATACTTACCATAAAAAGTGAGGTACCCGAAGAGTGCAGATATAAAATAAATGAGAAAACTTAAAGCAATTGCTGTATTGGTTACATTCTGCATCCTTTTTTTAGAAGGGCTGAAAGACAAAAATGGCAAAATCAGAATCAGAGAGAGACGCAGGTTCGATCCCTATGTTGGGAAGACCCCCTGGAGGAGGGCATGGAAACACTTGAGCATTGTTGCCTAGAGAATCCCATGGACAGAGGAGCCTGGCAGGCTAAAGTCAGTCCATAGGGTCCCAAAGAGTCGGACACGACTGAAGCAACTTAGCACCATCTGAATTAATCTAAATAAGTAGATATAAGGATTCCTTAATCACTCAAGCCCTGGTTCATTAATAACTACACAACAGAATTCCTGATTTAAAATTACTGTGCAAAGGATTATGCTTCCAAGAAACATTCTCAACTTAGACAGACTAACACCTAGAATCAAGTGATAGGAGGGAAGAATTCATGGAGGTGAATATCATTCAGTTTGAAAGTCCTAGAAGTCAAAAGAAATACTTAATACATTTAATATATTCCAGGATTCTATAGTACCTTTGAAGTTCACAGTATATGGGCAGTATTGAGGTGTGGCATAGAAATGAAAAAGCCATGGTTGGTATGGCATAAGCACTCTGAAAAAAAAATTTTTAAGATGAAATTACTAAATTGTACTCTGTTGAAACTACTATTTGACAATAAACTCAGTTTTTAAAAAAATCAATTTAGCTAAATTTATTTCATTTTTCATGAATCATCTGTTTATAAAACACGTTGTTGTTTTGTTATTGTTAAACGAGACACACAATTATGGTCACCAGCAAGTATTTCACTTGATAGGTGGATTATCTGTACTGGCTGAAATATTTCTTGGCTGCTTCTATACCATGTTGTTTTTACTACAATCACTACTGCTTCTATATTATTTCGGTAAGATAAAAATAATTTGGGTAAGATAAATAACATTTAGATAAAATCAATATACTAACATTTTAGAAATGATCTTATTATAACTCTCAGTCTTTCCTAATGTAAGTATTAGGAATTTTAAATATATCTTACTACCCTAAGCAGCACTAATACTTAATGCTTTTGAACCAGCTTTCACCAAGTCAACAAGAGTACCCACTTATTCTAAGAGAATATTGAATGTATTAATACATTTTAGCATCTTTAGAGTCTCTTTCAATGGGATTGAACATGATATATTCTAGACCAACACAAGTTGTTGCTGTTTTTAAATTTAGAATAACTAAGAACCAGAGAAATTTACAAAGCAAACAAAAGTTACCATCTAAATGAAAATACTCTCTCTACAAGTGGATGGTAATGATTTACTTTCTCTTTTCTACTCCAAAAAATTTCTCCTTAACTAATTTAAGGCTCTTTAGCACAAGAAATTCCAAATGACTGAAGACTTATCTTCAGATACAAGACCTCCTCCTAAAATATCTGAAGAGAGCTGGGAGGAAGGAAAGCTGGAATATTTCCTAAGGCTAAATTAGGGGAATGAGAGTTCAATTCACAAACTTTCTTTCATATATTTCTCAGTTTCCTGACTTGTTAATTACCCTACCTAAATCTTTAAGGCACATGGAAGCCATTACTATGCAAAAGATGTGGTAACCTCCCTTGTGGGGCCAGACAGACATTTCTCATTTTAAAACTGGGGAGTAAGGGAGTTCCCTGATGGACTAGTGGTTAGGATTCTGGGCTTTCACTGCCGTGGCCTGGGTTCAATCCATGGTCAGGGAACTGAGATCCCACAAGCCACGAAGCACAGCGCCCCCCAAAAACGAAAACAAAAACCTGGGGAATAAAAAGGAGAATTTTGCATGGAGGAGTTATCACACTAAAACACTATACTAATAGAGTTGTACATGAGTGGGGGGTATTCTAGCATCTGGGACTTCCACTTTAGAGAATCAAAAACTGTACACGAAGAAGCCTACAGCAACAAGGAAGACATGGAGCTCTTCTAGAACGGTTAAAGTAGAGATCATTCAGATCACAGTTTCCTGTCTCCTCTGCTGATGCTCAGGGGCTCTTGCAGGCATTTCCAGTATCTTAGGGCTCTCGGAGAAGGCAAGGGGACTTGGTCTTTCAGCTTCTGCTTTAGGCATCATAAATTTCAACTTTGGAATGTCAGCCAGAAGACATATTGTCAGTGCTCAATAATTGCTGGTCCAACCATGAGGCTGTTTAGCCACAGACCAAGGTTCTACTCACAGGGGAGGAGTTTTTGATATAATTGGCTATTTAGCTTTACAAGTCCAGAGGGCAACAGGAAGCCTGTATCCACAGAGGACCTTATTGGCCAGACCAGACATTCGGTAAATCTGTTCTTTTAGGCAGTGGCCCATTTAAAACAGGCTCCATTTAAAGGCATGCCAAACGAAAAAAAAAAAAGGTGGCTGTTTCATAATGGGCCACCCTGTGTTAAATAATATTATTCTTCTGGTAAGCAACCCTATACTTAGCACTTTCATGAAAATTAATTAGTTACAGGTACAAAGACCTAAGAGACCCTGTTACACAAATCTCTTAAAACTTGAAATGTGAAAAATCAACTGAAAGTATCTGTTAATAACTTACACACCTCTTTGGAGAAATGAAAGAGCTTTGGTTTACAATCATCTGTAGCATTTGAAATCTGTTTAAGAGGATTGAGGGGAAAGAGAGAAACCAACAGTCATTAAAAGTTAGAACACTTCGAAAAAAAAAAAAGAGAGAGAGAGAGACGAATTTATTATTACTGGGCTTTCAAATAAAAATATTTCAAAACAAAGTTCCAAAGTGCAATATAGCCATACTTTTTTTATTAATTAGGAAAAAACCATTATTAGTCAAAAAATTTTAGCTTAAAATAAAACAAAAAGGGAGAAACAAACTATTATTACCTGGAAATACTGTTCTACATAATTTAATGTCCAAGGACAAGGGATGGACCATTTTTTAATTATTACCTGTAAAAATAAGTAGAATCAGATTATTTCTTACAAATCTCATGACAAGAAATTGATTTCAAATAGGTCAGCATTTTTTTCAATTAATCTAACATTATAACAAATAATATGCAAACAGAAGATATTTCATTTATGGGATTTTCCCTGATTAGAATGGGGTCATCATTTGACATGTGCCCTATAGTGGGGGAGGGTGGGGGTGCTGTGTATCTATTTAGTGGCGATCTCCCCCACTGAACACTGAGAATAGGCTCATGTCAGCTTTCAAAACTCCAATAGTATCAAAGCATTAAAAGAAAATGCAACTCAGAATGGGAACATGATGTTCCCCTATATGGCTATTTGTGGACCTGGCATCAGTAGCAGATAGAGAAATATTAATAGCAGTTTTAGAAATGACCACAGGCAGATGCAAAGGGGGAGGGATGGCTGATGTATGAGCATTGGTTTTTCCTTGTTGTTCTCAGACTTTTATTATTTTGTTGCATGTGGGTGAATCTGGCAAAGAATAAGAGCACAAAGCTAAGGAACTAGAGATGATAAAATGAATTTTTTAAAAAGTTAAAAGAAATCCGAAGAATGCTACTTCCCAGAAATAATCAGTGAAAATGGTTAGGATTTTACTCTTAACTGTGGGCATCCTGTTCCTAGACCTACAGTTGAGTTGTGCCAGCATCACCATTGTTGTAGTTGTTTCAGGGCACACAATTATTCTGTAACTACTTGCTCTGGGCTGAAACCCAGCAAACAAAAGGGCAAGGGGGAATAAAGGAAGCATCTGTCCTTTGTAGGAGATGAGTAAGTAAACACTATTCCTACTTGGTATCTAGCTAGCTTTGGATTTTAACTAATTCAATAAAAATTTTATATAGTGATAAACTAAAAAAAATACACTTTCAGGATTAAGTTAATGAGTGAACTGAAAAATTACTCTTATTTAAAACTCACCAAGGGAAAAAAAAAAGGACTATAATGACAAATTGAGCAAGTTGCTTTGACATTTCTAGGTAAGTTTTTAATATGAAATAAAACTAAATAGACAATTTATTAAGAGGAAAAAAATCAAAAGCAATAATTTCACCATTTTTTTCTGATATGTTTCCCCAAAATGGGTGAGGATGGGGTGGGGTAGAAGGTTGTTGCTGGTCTCTCTCTTCAGCCCTGCTCCAAACTCAGCATCTCACATTTCCTCCTAAATACTAGTGGAGGCAGTAGCAACAACCATTTACTGATCATGTACCAGATACGTTGATAAAGGTCGGTATGTGAGTCACCTCATTTTATCAGCTGTTGTCACCAGACTTGCAAATCCAAACACTTCAAAACAATGCTCCAAAATGCAATGTAATGATTATTTTTTGTTAATAAGAAAATACCACTTCTCAGCCTTTTGGCTAAGATCAATTGTAGAAAATATCATTAGCAGCCTGAATTTATATTAACATAAAATTCAGTTACTAGAGCTTATTTCTCTGTAGAGACCCACCTCAAGCCCAAGCCTGTGGGGAGACAGAAGTGATGTCCTAGAAAGCAGAAGTACAGGACAGGCATGGAAGATACCCCATAACAAAGGGTAACAGGAGGTCCTTGGTCAGGCTGAAGGCAGAACACAGTAAGAAGATCAACCCAGGGGTTAGAAAGAAAGACAAAGAGAAAAAAGATTAAGCATCAAAAACACTTGTTCACTTGCACAGAAGGCCTTTCCTTCTTCTCTCTGCTCCAAGTCCTTCCCATCTTTCAAGGCTCAGCTCAAATTTTCTTTCCCTCCACATCCTTCTTTATTCTAGCTATTGGTGATCATTCTCTCTTCTCAACTCTTACAATTTCTATTCTGAAGCAGATATATCAACATTTAACTATGTATTAACTATGTCATTCTCTATTTTTTTTCTAATAAATTTACCTTATTTCCCCAACTAGATGGACAGATCCTTACGAGTAGTATCCTAGTTAAACTACCACAACTTTGATGACTAACACAGTGCATGGAAAAAGAAAGCCAAATCTAACCAAAATCCATTCAGATAGCTCTCTATTTTCATTATTGACTTATTAAAATGTTAGTTCTAATATTAGTATTAGAATACTAATCTGTTATTATTCTGTTTCAAGACAGAAGTTTTAGAAACAATGTAAATTTGTGTTCAAAAATGAAGCAAAAAAGATACCATCATGCTGAGCCACTGTTACAACAAACTTTATTTTTAAAATTTTAGATATTTCAGCTGGAGCAAAAGTTTATGTCAAAAATTTTTAAGCAAAATAAATATCTGGGCTTCCCTGGTGGCTCAGACAGTAAAGAATCTGCCTGCAATGCAGGAGACCTGGGTTTGATCCTTGGGTTGGGAAGATGAATGGCTACTCATTCCAGTATTCTTGCCTGGAGAATTTCATGGATAGAGGAGTCCAGCGGGCTACAGTCCACAGGGTAGTAAGAGTCAGACAAGACTGAGCGACTGAACTGAACTGAATTGAATGACTAAAACTTTAACTTTTTTTTTTCAAGGATGTGGGACAATAGATGAGAGTGTAGGTGTTGATTTGCATTGTTGGAGAGCATAATTTAAACAACTAACAGTTTTATAGGCCAATTTTTAAAAATTTAATAATAAATGCTACACAGATTTACAAACACATACTGATACTTTCTTGGGCTCCAAAATCACTGCAGATGGTGACTGCAGCCATGAAATTAAAAGATGCTTGCTCCTTGGAAGAAAAGCTATGACAAACCTAGGTAGCATATTAAAAAGCAGAGACATTACTGACAAAGGTTGATATAGTCAAAGGTATGGTTTTCCCAGTAGTCATGTATGGATGTGAGAGTTGGACTATAAAGAAAGCTGAGGGCTGAAGAATTGACGCTTTTGAACTGTGGTGTTGGCGAAGACTCTTGAGAGTTCCTTGGACAGCAAAGAGATCAAACCAATCAATTCTAAAGGAAATCAGTCTTGAATATTCACTGGAAGGACTGATGCTGAAGCGCCAATAGTTTGGCCCCCTGATGCAAAGAAGTGACTCATGGGAAAAGACCTTGATGCTGGAAAAGATTGAAGGCAGGAGGAGAAGGGGATGACAGAAGATGAGATGATTGGTTGGATGGTATCACCGACTCAATGGACATGAGTTTGAACAAGCTCTGGGAGTTGGTGATGGACAGGGAAGCCTGGCGTGCTGCAGTCCATGGGGTCGCAAAGAGTCGGACATGACTGAGTGACTAATCTGAACTGATTGATAAAAATGGGGCTTCCCTGGTAGCTCAGGTGGTAAAGAATCTGCCTGCAATACAGGAAACCCTGTTCGATTTCTGGGTCAGGAAGATACCTTGGAGAAGGGATAGGCTACCCACTCCAGTATTCTTGGGTTTCCCTGATGGGTCAGGTGGTAAAGAATCTGCCTGAAAAGTGGGAAACCTGGGTTCGATCTCTGGGTTGGGAAGACCCCCTGGAGGAAGGCATGGCAACCCACTCCAGTATTCTTCCCTGGAGAATCCCCATGGACAGTGAAGCCTAGCGGGCTTCTCTGGGGTTAGACATGACTGAGGAACTAAGCACAGCATGGTGATAAAAATAATTAATGAAAAAAGATACAATGGAAAAATAATAATCCTAATATAAATTATTAGGGTTAATAATATTAATATTATTTAATATCAGTAATATTTATTATATAATAATGAATGTTTATTAATATTTAATATTAAAATAATAATAAAATTGGAATCCTTCAAAAAAATTGGGGTTAATATATACATGTTTTCTTTCCTTAACCACTATGTATTTTAAAACTAATACTTAGAAGAGTCTATAATAAATTCAATCATACGTCATTTGATTGTGCTTTAGTTTACTGAACTTCACAGATACTGTGTTTCTTTATGGATTGAAGGTTTGTGGCAACCCTGTGTCAAGCAAGGCTACTGGCATCATTTTTCCAAAAGCATTTGCTCACATCATGTCTCTGTGCCACATTTTGGTAATTCTCACAATATTTCAAACTTTTTCATTACAATCATATTTGTGATAGTGATCAGTGATCTGTGCTCAGTGATCTTTGATGTAACTATTGTAACTGTTTTGGGGTTCCATGAACTATGCCCATGTAAGATGGCAAACAATCCATAAATGTTGTGTATGTTCTGACTGCTCCATTGACTGGCATTTGCCATCTCTCTCCCTCTCCTTGGGTCTCCCTATTCTCTGGGACACAAAAATATTGAAATTAGGCCAATTTATAAGCCTTGAATGGCCTCTGTTTAAGTGAAAGGAAGGGTTGCACATCCCTCACTTTAAATCAAAAGCTAGAAATGATTATGCGCAGTGAGGAAGGCATGTGTAAAACTGAGATAGACCGACAGCACTATTGTACCAAACTGTTAGCCAAGTGGTGGATGCAAAGAAAAGGTTTCTGAAGGAAAAGAAAAGTGTTACTCCAGTGACTGCACAAATGATTAAAAAAAAAAAGTGAAACAGTCTTATTGCTGATATGGAGACAGTTTTAATTATCTGGATAGAGATCAAAATGGCCACAACATTTCCTTAAGTCAAAGCCAAATCCAGAGCAAGAGCCCCAACTCTCTTCAATTCTATGAAGGGACAGAAGTGAGGAAGCTGCAGAAGAAAGGTCTGAAGCCAGTAGGGGCTGGTTCATGAAGTTTAAGGAAAGAAGCCATCTCCATGACAGAAGTGCAAAGTGAAGAACAAATGCTAATGTAGAAGCTGAAGCAAGTTATCCAGAAGTTCTGCTGCTGCTAAGTCGCGTCAGTCGTGTCCGACTCTGTGCGACCCCATAGACGGCAGCCCACCAGGCTCCGCCGTCCCTGGGATTCTCCAGGCAAGAACACTGGAGTAGGTTGCCATTTCCTTCTCCAATGCATGAAAGTGAAAAGTGAAAGTGAAGTCGCTCAGTCATGTCCGACTCTTAGCGACCCCATGGACTGCAGCCTACCAGGCTCCTCCATCCATGGGATTTTCCAGGCAAGAGTACTGGAATGGGGTGCCATTGCCTGCTCCGATCCGGAAGTTCTAGCTAAGATCATTAATGAAGGTGATTACACTAAACAATAGATTTTCAGTGTAGACCAAAGAGCCTTCTATTGGAAGAAGATGCGATCTAGGACTTTCATAGTTGGAGAGAAGTCAATGCTTAGTTTCAAAGCTTCAAAGGACAAGCTGACTCTCTTGTCAGGGGCTAATGCAGCTGGTGATTTTAAGTTGAATAGCACAATGCTATTTTACCATTTCACAAAACCTAGGGCCCTTAAGAGTTATGTTAAATCTATACTCTGCTGTGCTCTATAGATAGAACAACAAAGCCTGGATGACAATACATCTGTTTATTATTTTAAGCCCATTGTTGAGACCTACTGCTTAGAAATATTTTGAAAGACTCCTTTCAAAATACTACTGCTCACTGACAATGCACCTGGTCACCCAAGGGCTCTGATGGAGATGTGCAACAAGATTCATGTTGTTTTCATGCCAGCTAACATAACATCCATTTTGCAGTCCACGACTTGAGGAGTAATATTGACTTTCAAGTCTCATTCTTTAAGAAACAATTTCATGAGGCTGTAGGTGTCAGAGATGTGATTCCTCTGATGGATCTGAGCAAAGTAAATTGAAAATCTTCTGTAAAGGATTCACCATTCTAGATGAAATCAAAATATCTGTGATTCACAGGAAGAGGTCAAAATATCAACATTAACAGAAGTTTGGAAGAAGCTGATTCCAACCTTCATGGATGACTCTGATTTCAGCAGAGGAAGTCATTACAGACATGGTGGAAAGAGCAAAAGAACTAGAATTAGAAGTGGAGCCTGAAGATGTGACTGAATTGCTGCAATCTCACATCACAACTGAATGGACTCAGAGTGCTTTTTACGGATGAGAAAAGAAAGTGGTTTCTTGAGATGGCATCTACTCCTGGCGAAGATGCTACGAAGATTGCTGAAATGAATACAAAGGATTTAGAATATTACATAAACTTAATTGATAAAGCTATGGCAGAGTTTGGAAGGACTGACTACAATTTTGAAAGAAGTTCTACTGCAGGTAAAATGCTATCAAACAGAAAAATTATTGCCTGCTACAGAGAAATCATTTATGAAAAGAAGACTCAACGTATGCACCAAACTTCACTGTTATCTTAAGTAATTGCCACAGCCACTCCAACCTTCAGCAACCACCACCCTGAACAAGGGAAGACTTTTCACTAGCTAAAACAGATTACACTTGCTGAAGACTCAGGTGATAGCATTTTCTAGTAATATTGTTTTCTTTCCCATTAAGTTATTGCAAGATATTGAATATAGTTCCCTGTGCTATACAGTCGGTCCCTGTCATTTACCCATCTTATATATAGCAGTGTGTATATGCTAATCCCAAACTCATAATTTATCCCCACCTTCTCTCCCTTTTGGTAATCCTAAATTTGCTTTCTGTATCTGTGAGTCTGTTTCTGTTTTGTAAATAAGTTCATGTGTATCATTTTTTTAGATTTCACATGAAAGTGATAGCATATGATCTTTGTCTTTTTCTGACTTACTTCACTTAGTGTGATAACCTCTAGATTCATCCATGTTGGGGCGAATGCATTATTTCATTCCTTTTTAAGGCTGAGTACTTAAAACATCTACTTCTGCTTTATTGACTACGCCAAGTCTTTGACTGTGTGGATCACAACAAACTGTGGAAAATTCTTCAAGAGATGGGAATACCAGACCACCTGAGAAATCTGTATGCAGGCCAAGAAGCAACAGTTAGAACTGGACATGGAACAACAGACTGGTTCCAAATCGGGAAAGGAGTACATCAAAGCTATAAATTGTCACCCTGCTTATTTAACTTATATGAAGAGTATAACATGAGAAATGTCAGGCTGGATGAAGCACAAGCTGGAATCAAGATTGCCGGGAGAAATATCAATAACCTCAGATATGCAGATGACACCACCCTTATAGCAAAAAGCAAAGAAAAACTAAAGAGCCTCTTCATGAAAGTGAAAGAGGAGAGTGAAAAAGTTGTCTTAAAACTCAACATTCAGAAAACTAAGATCATGGCATCTGGTCCCATCACTTCATGGCAAATAGATGGGGAAACAATGGAAACAGCGAGAGACTTTATTTTTGGGGGCTCCAAAATCACTGCAGATGGTGACTGCAGCCATGAAATTAAAAGCCGCTTGCTCCTTAGAAGAAAAGCTATGACCAAGCTAGACAGCATATTAAAAAGCAGAGACATTACTTTGCTAACAAAGGTCTGTCAAGTCAAAGCTATGGTTTTTCCAGTAGTCATGTATGGATGTGAGAGTTGGACTATAAAAGAAAGCTGAGTGCTGAAGAATCAATGCTTTTGAACTGTGGTGTTGGAGAAGACTCTTGAGAGTCCCTTGGACTGCAAAGAGATCCAACCAGTCCATCCTAAAGGAAATCAGTCCTGATTTTCCAATATTCATTGGAAGGGCTGATGCTGAAGCTGAAACTCCAATACTTTGGCCACCTGATGTGAAGAATGGACTCATTGGAAAAGACACTGATGCTGGGAAAGATTGAAGGCAGGAGGAGAAGGGGATGACAGAAGATGAGATGATTGGATGGCATCACCAACTCAATGGACATGAGTTTGAGTAAGCTCCAGGAGTTGGTGATGGACAGGGAAGCCTGGCATGCTGCAGTCCATGGGGTCGCAGAGAGTCAGACACAACTGAGTGACTTAACTGGCTGACTAAGGCTGAGTAACCAATAAAGTATTTTTAAATTAATGTATGTACATTGTTTTCTTAGACATAATGCTACTGTACATTTAATAGACTACAGTACAGTGTAAAGATAACTTCTGTACATACTCAGAAATGATGTGTGTGACTCGCTTTATTGCAATGGTCCAGAACTGAACCTGCAATATCTCTGAGGTATGCCTACATGCCAATTAAAAGAGAATTAAGAAGGAAGGATATAGTGTGTCTTCACTGCCTCATAGTAGACCAAATTTAAATTGTGCTCAAAGGTAAAAATCTGAGCAGATGGTTTGTAAAGTAGGATAATAAATGCAGAATAAGGGTATTATTTCCATATGACAGCTACAGGAGAAATCTGCATTGAATTAAAGAGTATCTGCCATGACAGAAATGAATACTATGAAAACTACAATAGATGTGTCATATCAATACATTTTACCTGCTTCCAACTGTAGGCTATAAAAACCAAATTACTCCTACCTACGCAACACTTGTGTGGTCAATTATCTGTGAAGAAAATATTCAATGTTATGTATACTGATTCTCTTTAATATCCGTATGTTCATTTGCAAATACAGGTCACTCTTAACTACGTAGATGCTTTTCAACAATCAAATTATGATGGAAATATTTTTTGCTCCCCTCTTAATGTGGTACCTAAGAAGTGTGTTTATGGATGTTAAGTAAACACTGTAGTAATCATTTCAAATATATGTAAGTTAAGTCATCATGCTGCACACCTTAGACTTACACAGCACAGTATGTCAATTATATCTCAATAAGACAGAAAGAAAAAGATCTTATATATTTATAAGATCATAAGTGTATGTTCAATTCACTTATAAGATACAAGTCAGACAATCTGTGGAGGGAGGGCAATGATTCTAATGTTGGTAAGTTCAACAAATGGTTAAATGGAAACACTGTCAAGTATTTTTAGCTTTAAGAGCATTCATTAAATAAATATTCCCGTACACTGAAACCAGGGTCACTTTCACTTCATTTAAATAATCTAAAGTTATTTTATCCTTGCATCCCAGAAAATAGTTTAGGCTAAGTTATATGCATCCTAGATTGTTTTAACAGCTTGGAAATCTGGTTCTATTGTATGGTTTAACTAATGATGTGTTGTCTTGCTCTTTTGGATGGCATGTTTCTTTCATTCATTTCTCAATAACACAGGAGAATTTAAATAAGCTTGTGATTTTAAGAGTTTAATCAAGCCATTTAGGCATGTATTTTGGAAAGTTTAAAATGTTTAATCCTACTTAAGTTTGGACAGATACTGACTGTGGAATAAGTTGCTAAGCAAAAAGAAAAAGGATCTTTCCCCCCAGAATTTCACACAAAGATACAGTCTTTGGAATGTTAAAATCTGTTTTAGAAGAATTAAAAGGAAATCAGAAATTTAAATTCTCTTTTATCTTTATATTAAATTATTTTATAGATAAGTTTACCATCTGAGAGATATTTTCCCTATAATTAAAATGAGCTAATTTTAAAAAATATTCCACATGTGAAAAATAGTATTTCTGTTCAGTCATCTTCATGGCAGCTTTTCCAATGCTTAATAAATCAGATGGGAGAGAATTCAGGCACTCCAATTCTTACTAGATCTCTTCAGTGGGTAAACCCCTGAAGCTCTGGTTTCATTAATGGAACTAAGTTTTAAAATTAAGATGATTAGGATTCAAATTGATTTTACAGCTTAGAACCAGCCTGATTCTTATGCTTGAGAACCCCCAAAACACATACATACATACACAATCTTGTACAGAAATAAATGAATACTTAGACTTACTCCAAGGTTTTAACAGAACTGGTGTGCTCTTCTCTTTAGTTAACCACAAGAGAAACTGAACCTGAAATGCTATTCTTGCTAAGCTTCTTCAAAATAGATACTATGAAGGAAACAGTTTTGCAGAATAAAAGTGCTTTTAATAACACATTGAAATAAAATGGGATACCTCTTCAATAAAAAACAGAGTAAAGAGAAAAAAAGACATTAACACAATGATTTCAATTTTAGTGAGGAGATAAGTAATAGAGTATATTTTAAACTTACCACAAGAGCAAAGAACACCATAAAGAAAAATGATAAACTGCTTGTGTAGCCAAGAAAGCCTGTAAAATAACAGTAAAATAAAAAGCAATTTATAAGGAAAGTGATCCTAACATGCAGCTAAAGCTATACATCTTGGGCATGTTTTTTATTACAGTGGTTGGTATCTGGGGCTTAGGGCTGAGAATAACAACATTCCAACTATCTGTCACAGATCATTTATGTAGCTCTGTACGGCAGACTTGGAACTGGCTTACCACTAATGGCACACTGTAAGGAAAGGCTGCTCTTTAATGTTCCGCTGTAAAGATTTTATTTTAGTGGGGCAGACAAAACACTACTGCAAACCAAGTAATAGGTTAACTAGGCAGGGCTGAAGGCTGAACAACCTAAAATAAATCCAAGTTCAAAATTATTCACAATCACCTTCTGATAAAACTGTGGAACTGTGAAATTTAAAAGCCCCTTAACATTATTTTTTTTCTTTTTCTCTTTTCTTATAAACAAATAATGTTCTCTTCTATAAAGACTTACCTATTTTAGGAAGAAGTGCAAGAGGGAACACAATGCTAACACAAATGATTATTAGTAGTGTGTCTCCATCAAGATACCAAGATCTATGAGAGAAAAAAAGTTCTACTTTAGGTATAGAGCAACTAAAACGACCTTGACATATTTTACAATAAAATAATATATTGAATATATCATAAATATATTTAATATGATAACAAGTTTGAGGGAAAATAAAGATTCATTAAAAGTGGAAAGGAATCATATTTATAGCCATTATACCTGCATGGTAGAATGATGGATAATTTTTCTTCTTATACAGTGGTTTTTACATATTTTTAAATTTTTCAGGAAAGGGCATGAATTACTAGGAGAAAACATATTACATTTTTCATATAAGGGTAATAGAATACTGAATGAGAAAAGGTAGGTAAATGTGTGATGGTGTATTTGATTATCTAAAAAAACCTGGATGCACAGTTTTAAAAAAGTCAGAAAGATATACTTAAAATACCAAAAGCAGATATTTCTATGTAGCAGCACTGAGAAATCATTATTTTGTGTACTGGTGGCATATACATGGTTTTAAAGTTTCAGTATAAAAATACATGTATTAAAGTTTTTAAAAATCAGACTTACTTCCCTAATAATTTAATAGTAAAGACTTTGGTATATAAAAATTAAGCAATTCATAAAACAAGTGCAACTGGTAAATGCACATGAAGAAAAATCCAATTTCTGATGTTAATTTGGGAGAAAATAATAGCAAATGAAGCAACAGACAAACAATTAATCTCAAAAATATACAAGCAACTCCTGCAGCTGAATTCCAGAAAAATAAACGACCCAATCAAAAAATGGGCCAAAGAACTAAACAGACATTTCTCCAAAGAAGACATACAGATGGCTAACAAACACATGAAAAGATGCTCAACATCACTCATTATTAGAGAAATGCAAATCAAAACCACAATGAGGTATCATTTCACACCAGTCAGAATGGCTGCTATCCAAAAGTCTACAAGCAATAAATGCTGGAGAGGGTGTGGAGAAAAGGGAACCCTCTTACACTGTTGGTGGGAATGCAAACTAGTACAGCCACTATGGAGAACAGTGTGGAGATTCCTTAAAAAACTGGGAATAGAACTGCCATATGACCCAGCAATCCCACTGCTGGGCATATACACCGAGGAAACCAGAATTGAAAGAGACGCATGTACCCCAATGTTCATCGCAGCACTGTTTACAATAGCCAGGACATGGAAGCAACCTAGATGTCCATCAGCAGACGAATGGATAAGGAAGCTGTGGTACATATACACAATGGAATATTACTCAGCCGTTAAAAAAAATACATTTGAATCGGTTCTACTGAGATGGATGAAACTGGAGCCCATTATACAGAGTGAAGTAAGCCAGAAAGAAAAACAACAATACAGTATACTAATGCATATATATGGAATTTGAAAGATGGTAACGATAACCCTATATGCGAGACAGAATAAGAGACACAGATGCATAGAACAATTTTATGGACTCTGAGGGAGAAGGTGAGGGTGGGACGTTCTGGGAGAATAGCATTGAAACATGTATATTATCATATGTGAAATAGAACACCATTCCATGTTCGATGCATGAGACAAGGGCTCAGGGCCGGGGCAATGGGATGACCCAGAGGGATGGGGTGGGGAGGGAGGTGGGTGGGGGGTCCAGGAAGGGGAACACATGTAAACCCATGGCTGATTCATGTCAATGTATGGCAAAAACTATTACAATATTGTAAAGTAATTAGCCCCCAACTAAAATAAATAAATTTATAAAAAAAAAAAAGAAAAAAAAAAGAAAAAAAAAAAGAAAAAAAAAAAGAAATAAGTAATAAGGCTATTGAGATTGAGTAAAAATATTTAAAAAATAATATTCAAAGATGTGAATAATTGGTCCTTCACACATCATTAGTGATCTTGTCAATTAGCACTATCTGCTACTGATAATGTGTGGTAATCTACTCTGAGAGAATCATCTAAGATATAAAGAATTCTATGTGCATGAAGCTGTGAGTATAACATTATTCTAACATTAAAAAGTTGAGGGGAAATCTTATATAACCAACAATAGAAAATGTTTGTCAAAAACAGCATACTCATTGCAATGTTAAACAGCTTTTTTTTTTTAAAAAAAAAAAAGGACAGTTTACTAAAATAGAAAATACTAATGATAAAAATATAAAATAATGATCATTAACTATGTTTTAAAAATGTTTTGGGGGAAAAATTCAAGGGAAATAAAATGATAGCAGGGATTAGGTAAGAGATGGTATCATGTATAATTTTTATTTGCTTTGTCTTCTAAATTTTCTGTAAAGTAGCTATCATTTTTACTCTGAAATATATGGTGTGCACATGCAAAATGGTAACAAAGTAAAATTCATGCTAATATGAGAGCTGGGAGCATCAAAGATAACAGGTATTACTTTTTCAAGTCATTTGTTAGATGTTCTCTGAATTTCCAGTTGACTATAAGGTATCCTTTTACTACCAGATAGCCAAAGTATCCCACTGACATGTTAAATTAAGAAAATGGACAAATTCCTAGAAACATACAGTGTACCAAGACTGAATCATGAAGAACTAAAAAATATAAACAGACCAATAATGAGTAAGGTCACTGCACCAGTAATAAAAAACCTACCAACAACGAAAAGCCCAGGACCAGATGGTTTCACTGGTGAATTCCACCAAACATTTAAAGAAAAACTAATGCCAGTGCTTCTCAAACTCTTTCCAAAAATTGAACAGGAGAGAACAGTTCCAAACTCATTTTATAAGGTCAGCATGCCCTACTACTGAAGCCACATAAGAACATTACAAAAAACAAAACTTACAGACCAATATCCCTGGTGAATATATTATAAAAATTCTCAACAAAATATTAGTAAACCAAATCCAACAGCACATTAAAAGCATCATATATTATGATCAAGTGGGATTTATCCACAGGATGCAAGGATGGATCAACATATGAAAATCAGTAAACATGATAGAGCACATTAACAGAATGAAATAAAAAACACATGGTCAAATATGTTAAAACATATGATAAAAATGTTAAAAAATATGTTTTATAAAAATATGTTAAAAACATATGATTAAAAAAATAGATGCCAAAAAAGCATGTGACAAAACACAATATTCATTCATGATTATAAAAAAAACTTCAACAAATTTAGTACAGAGGGAAAAAATCTCAACATAGGGTCACGTATAACAAGCTCACAGCTAATATCATACTCAACAGTGAAAGGCTTAAAGTTTTTTCCTCTAAGGTCAGGAATGAGACCAGGATGCCTACCCTCACCACTCTTATTCAGCATAGTACTGGAAGTTCAAGCTAAAACAATCAGGCAAGATAAAGAAATAAATGGCATCCAAATTGGATAAGAAGTAAATCTGTCTTTATTTGCAGATATGATCTTATATAGGAAATTCTAAAGACTTCAACCAAAAAAACTGTTAAAGCTAATCAAAAAATATTATAAGGCTAAATGATACATAAACAACACACAGAAATCAGTTGTATTTTTATAAACTAACAAGTATCTGAAAAAGAAATAAAACAATCAGTTCAGTCATTCAGTCGTCTCCAACTCTTTGCGACCCCATGGACAGCAGCATGCCAGGCTTCCCTGTCCATCACCAACTCCCCAAGCTTACTTAAACTCATGTCCATCCAACATGTTGGTGATGCCATCCAACCATCTCATCCTTTGTTGTCCCCTTCTCCTCCACCTTCAATCTTTCCCAGCATCAGGGTCTTTTCCAATGAGTCAGTTCTTCGCATCAGGTAGCCAGAGTACTGGAGTTTCAGCTTCAGCATCAATCCTCCCAAAGAATATTCAGGACTGATTTCCTTTAGGATAGACTGGTTTGATCTCCTTACAATCCAAGGGACTCTCAAGAGTCTTCTCCAACACCACAGTTCAAAAACATCAATTCTTCAGCTCTCAGCTTTCTTTATAGTCCAGCTCTCACATGACTACTGGAAAAACCATAGCCTTGACTTAACGGACCTTGTTGGCAAAGGAATGTCTCCGCTTTTTAATATGCTCTCTAGGTTAGTCATAGCTTTTCTTCTAAGGAGCAAGCGGCTTTTAATTTCATGGCTGCAGTCACCATTTGCAATGATTTTGAAGCCCAAGAAAATAAAGTCTCTCACTGTTTCCATTGTTTCCTCATCTATTTGCCATGAAGTGATGGGACTGAATGCCATGATCTTAGTTTACTAAATGTTGAGTTTTAAGCCAACTTTTTCACTCTCCTCTTTCACTTTCATCAACAGGCTCTTTACTTCTTCTTTGCTTTCTGCCACAAGGGTGGTGTCATCTGCATATCTGAGGTTATTGATATTTCTCCCAGCAATCTTGATTCCAGCCTGTGCTTCATCCAGCCCGACATTTTGCATAATGTACTCTGCACAGAATTTAAATAAGCAGAGTGACAATATGCAGCCTTGAGGTACTCCATTCCCAATTTGGAACCAGTCTGTTGTTCCATGTCCAGTTCCAACTGTTGCTTCTTGGTTTGCATACAAATTTCTCAGGAGGCAGGTCAGGTGGTCTGGTATTCCCATCACTTTCAGAATTTTCCACAGTTTGTTGTGATCCACACAGTCAAAGGCTTTGGTGTAGTCAATAAAGCAGAAATAGATGTTTTTCTGGAACTCTCTTGCTTTTTCGATGACCCAACGGATGTTGGCAATTTGAACTCTGGTTCCTCTGCCTTTTCTAAAACCAGCTTGAACATCTGAAAGTTCATGGTTCATGTACTGTTGAAGCTTGGCTTGAAGAATTTTGAGCATTACTTTGCTAGTGTGAGATAAGTGCAATTGTGTGGTAGTTTGAACATTCTTTGGCATTGCCTTTCTTTGGGATTGGAATGAAAACTGACCTTTTCCAGTCCTGTGGCCACTGCTGAGTTTTCCAAATTTGCTGGCATATTGAGTGCACCACTTTCACAGCATCTTTTAGGATTTGAAATAGCTCAACTGGAATTCCATCACCTCCACTGGCTTTGTTCGTAGTGATGCTTCCTAAAGCCCACATGACTTCCGACTCCAGGATGTCTGGTTCTAGGTAAGTGATCACACCATCGTGGTTATCTGGGTCATGAAGATCTTTTGTGTATAGTTCTTCTGTGTATTCTTGCCACCTCTTCTTAATATCTTCTGCTTCTGTTAGGTCCATACCATTTCTGTCCTTTATTATGCCCATCTTTGCATGAAATATTCCCTTGGTATGTCTAATTTTCTTGAAGAGATCTCTGGTCTTTCCCATTCTATTATTTTCCTCTATTTCTTTGCATTGATCACTGAGGAAGGCTTTCTTATCTCTCCTTGCTATTCTTTGGAACTCTGCATTCAAATGGGTAATATCTTTCCTTTTTCCATTTGCCTTTAGCTTCTCTTCTTTCCTCAGCTATTTGTAAGGCCTCCTCAGACTGCCATTTTGCCTTTTTGCATTTCTTTTTCTTGGGGATGGTCTTGATCACTGCCTCCTGTACAATGTCATGAACCTCTGTCCATAGTTCTTCAGGCACTCTGCCTATCAGATCTAATCCCTTGAATCTATTTGTCACTTCCACTGTATAATTGTAAGTAAGGGATTTGATTTAGGTCATATTTGAATGGTCTAGTGGTTTTCCCTATTTTCTTCAATTTCAGTCTGAATTTTGTAATAAGGAGTTCATGATCTGAGCCACAGTCAACTCCTGGTCTGTATCCCACTCATAATAGCATGAAAGCAATAAAATGCTTGTAAATATTTAACCAAAGAAGTGAAAGACAAATTTAAATGAAAGAAACTGAAGATGCAAACAACTAGAAAGACATCCCCCATCTGTGTTCATGGATCAGAATAATCAATACTGTTACAATGTCCAAACTATCCAAAGCTATCTATAGTCAATGCAATCCCTATCAAATTCCAATGACAGTTTTTTCTCAAAATAGAACAAAAATTCTAAAATTTGTATGGAACTACAAAAAGCTCCAAATAGTCAAAGCGGTCCTGAGAAAGAAAACAAAGTTGACTTCAAAGTATACTGCAAAGCTTTAGTAATCAAAACAGTATAGTACTGGCATATAAAAAGACACATAGTTCAAAAGAACAGACTATAGAACCTAGGTGTACTCTCCCACCCCATACACTCTCAACTAATATTTGAGAAGTGACTCAAGAATATTCAGTGGGAGTCTTTTCAAAAAATTATACTGAGGAAATTGGATAGCCATATACAGAAAAATGAAATCTATCTTACACCACTCACAAAAATTAACTTGAAATAAAGACTTAAATGTAAAACCTGAAACTATAAAATTTATAGAAGAAAACATAAAGAAAAAGCTCCTTGACATTGGTCTTGGCAACAATTTTTTTTTTAATATGACACCAAAAGCACAAGCAACAAAAGAAAAAATAAATGGGACTATATCAAAATGAAAAGTTTTGTACAATAAAAGAAACAATTACCAGAATGAAAAGGCAGTCTGCAGAATGAGAGAAAATATTTCCAAATCTTATATCTGATAAAGGGCTAATATTCAAAATATATAGAGAACTCATACAATTCAACAGCAAAAAATCAAACAAATCCAATTTTAAAATGGGCAAAGGAAAGAAATAGATATTTTTTCCCAAAGAAGATATATGAATGGTTAACAGGTACATGAAAAGACGACCAACATCACTAACCAGGGAAATACAAATCAAAATCACAAGGAAATATCACTTCACACCTGTTAGTATGGATATCATCAAAAAGACAAAAGACAAGTACTGGCAGGGATGTGGAGAAAAAGAAAGATTTGTGCACTTTTGGTGGGAATGTGAATTGGTTCAGCCACTAAGGAAAATAGTAAGTTAGTTCCTCAAAAAATTAAAAGCAGAACTACCACATGATTGATCCAACAATCCCATATCTGGGCATATATTTAAAGAAAATGAAAACAGGATATCAAAAAGATATCTGCACTCCCATGTTTATAGGCTATTATTCACAGTAGCCAAGATACGGAAACAACCTAAGTGTCTCTCAACGGATGAAGGGATAAAGAAAATGTGGTATCACACACACACACACACACACACACACACACACACACACACACACACACACTGGAATATTATTCAGTCATGAGAAAGATATTTTGTCATTTGTGACAACGCTGATGGACACTGAGGACATTATGCTAAGAGAGATAAGTCAGACAGAAAAAGACAAATACTGTATATCATGTATATGTGGAATTTAAGAAACAGAGTAGAATGGTGGTTAGTAGGGGCTGGTAGGTAAGGGAATGGAGGAGATGTTGGTCAAATGGTACAAATTTGCAGTTAGAGGATGAATAAGGTCTAGGAATCTAATACAAAACAATGTGATTATAGTTAACAGAATTATTTTATATACTTGGAAGTTGCTAAGAGACAGAATCTTAAATATTCTCACCACAAAAAAGAAATGATAATTATGTGAGGTAATGGAGGTATCAGCTAAACACTACAGTGGTAATCATACCACAATATATGTGTATCAAATTTATACATTGGATACCTTAAACTTACACTATATATAGTTGACAATGTTATATGTTAACCCCAGTGACTCAGCAGTAAAGAATCCGCTTGCAATGCAGGAGACATGGGTTCGATCCCCGGGTCAGGAAGGTCCCCTGGAGGAGGGCATGGCCACCCACTCCAGTATTCTTGTTAGGAGAATCCCCATGGACAGAGGGGCCTGGCAGGCTGTGGTCCCTGGGGTCGCAAAGAGTAGGACACAACTGAAGCAACTAAGCACCAACACAAGCATTAATATCTCAGTTTTTAAAAAAAATGAAAGAAAAGGTTTTCCTTTAAATCGGCTGTAACCCATGGGTTCTAACACAAACTTTATGATTCACTGTGTCTCTTCTACACCTTAGTTTATGAAGAAATCCTCTTTAATGTACCTTGAAAAGGTACTGTTGGGTGCTGACAACTTCCTCTTTAACAGAACAAGAGAAGGAGCAGCAGCTGAAGCAACACCATGATCACAGCTTGCCCTTCTCCACCCTAACTAGTGTCCTTAGGAAATGCACGTGCCAGACACTAAATCCTGCACACAAGTATTTCTAGCTAATGGGCCTGAAGCTGTGCTCTCTAGCACATGCCCCTCAAGTCCTGGTATGCAGGAGGTTCTAAGGGAGCATGGAGATTACAAATACAACATGACACTTCCTGGCATATTCGTCTTCTAGTCACTCTTGAATATGCATGAAAATGAGAACTTCAAAATATCCCTCACCGAGGAACACCTGGCAACTAAATTTCTAAAGCTGGCAAAAAGCCCAAGGTTCCATGCCTGAAATCTCTTTCCTTCTGTGACCCAAAACAGACTCAGACAGTTGCAGCACCAGGAGAAAAAGGCCCAGAGGCATACCAAAGAAGATTCCATCTGTTAGTTCTGCTGTCCCTCCTGTCACGAAGCAAAAGTTGGGCAAAATCCTATGAACCAAAGATTCTTTTCTCCTGCGTTAAGAATCTTAGGAACACTCTGAAACCCTGCACTCTGTAACATTTACTATTATGCATTGTACTTTATAACTTTACATTATTTCAGATCACAGTTTACTCATGTCCACAGAAGCCACACGACTGCCCAAAGCTTTAGGTCTGAAGATAAGTTCACCTTCTCCCAGTGGTAACTCGGAATCACAGAGTGATGGAATGTTAGAGCTAGAAGGGACCTCAGAAATCATCTGGTTCAACAACTTCATTGTATATGTCTACCAAATCAGCAAAAGGACAATGACGATCTTAGTAACAGAAGCGATGGAAATACTCTCTATTCTTGAATAGTCACTCTGAATTTATGGCCTCATTTTTCTCAAGATTGTGATTTCTTTACGCTCTCCTCTTTACAAGACTACACTTTAAATTTCTGATATTAAAAAGAACTTTTTTTACAAAATATTTCTCTATCCCTAGTTTGGCTACTGATTAATATTAGTCATTTCTTATCTTTATTAAGTTATGTTAACACAGCCAATTATAAATACAATGCTTTTCTTTACCATTTGTCAACAATCAAGGCAATACAGTAATGCACAGTAAAATTAGCTCAAATTTCATGTGCATGTCACAGACAACTGAATTGTATTTGGCAATGGATATTTTCCAAGGAGCAGAAATGACTAAACTTTACAAAATAAAACTCCAGCTTGAGAAATACAAGCCAGTACAAAGAAATTGCAGAAGCACAATTGAAAAATGAAGATTTTAGAAAAATATGCTAACCTTAAAATTTTTCCTAAGTGGGGGAAGGAAAGAGTTATCTAACAGAACCCCTGTTTCCTACTGTGATCTAAATATATGTTCTCTTCAAGCCAAAAGAATTAGAGTAAAAAGTTTTATACTTCCTAGAAAACTCGTGTGATCTATGGATTTAATCCTATATGGTAAAATTGTTCCAAGTATGAAATATATAGATCCCTAGCTGTATTGCAAATGCTTTGGCATGCAGATTTTTTTCCCATATTTTAATGAAAACCAGATTTATTTATAAGTTGCTTTAATTTCATTCTCGAACGGAATGGAACAAGAGTATCATATGTTCTGAATTAGGATCTTACTCACATCCCATATCAATTATGTAACTCAAATGCAAGACAACTTAATTGTGTCAATCATATTCTGCTGACAAGATCATTAAATGTTAACACAGAGCTTCCAAGTTGTAACAGCCATAGATTTTTTTAAAATGTTACTCTATGAAAAATATGGATGCCTCAGAAAAATTTGGTATAAGTATTATAGCTTCTGACTTCCAATAACAATTTTTGAAATTAGAATATTATAAAAGTAGTTTCTTTTTGATAACATCTTTCTTTATAAAGGTTTATTTTTCACAAAGGTACATCAAATCTCACATATAACACAGAACATAAGCACAACTGAAAATTCTTAACTGCAATTTATTGTAACTCAAAACCTAAAAGTATACCAATATTATATTGATCTCACAGAAGAAATATTGCTCTGTAACTCTACCCAGAAATAAACTGTGCTAGGTAGTCAAATCAATTACCATAACATTTATTTCTTAATTATTTCATAGTATTAAACTTTTTTCATAGTATTAAACTGTAAAGATATGATTTATCTGCATTCTAACCAATTAATATAATTAGTCACTTACTAATGCTTTTCAAAACTTTGAAATCCAAAATAAGTGAATATATATTACATTTAAAACAAGATAAGCAATTTTAAAACATCATAACAGATGTTGCAAACTGCTCACAGTATTTTGAAGTATATACAGTTTTAAAAATTCATTTCTGACATAAAAATAACTGATCAATTTTCTACTAATATGAATAAGATAGGAATTACTTTTTATTTATTTCTTTAAACAAATTAGAGAAAATAAGTAAATGACAACTGATTTAAAATGACGCTATGGATCAACCTGGCTAGCTCAGTCGGTAGAGCATGAGACTCTTAAAATGACGCTATGGTAAAATTATCACTTTTAAAGAAAGAAGACCTAAGTTTTAATAGCAATTCTGTCACATACTACCTTAATTATTTCTAAAACTTTATATGTATTTTTGTCCCTCTTCTTTCCGCAAAGACATATGACAAAAAAAAGTAAATAGAAGTCACCAAATTCGGGATCAAGAAAAAGGAGAACACATGTGACAACTATTAAGATTAACACAGTTAATGCAATACATTCAAATTTGACTTTGACCTTTCTGGCAGTTAGAGCAAATAGGGAAAAACCACCTTTATACAGTTATTATTATCGCAATTTCTTTTTAAAAATTGAGTTGTAACTGACATACAACATTATGGAGTTGCTTGATTTCCCACATTTACATTATGCTATCAGCTTACAAAAGCATGTATGTGTATAATATCTTATTTGGTCATCCCAACAACTTTGTTAAGAAGGCAATACCGGTACCACCATTACGCCAGATAAAGAAACCTCAGGCTCAAAATTAAGTTATACGGCCAAAGAAGTTAAATTAATTTCCTGAGATTACTGAATATGAAATGAATAGAACACATGTTTCCTTACTCTTAGCCTAACATTCTTCATTTTACCTCTTATTGCCTTGAGTTTCTTAGCCCTAAATTATAATGGAAATTTATGGCATAGAATTTTTTGAGTAATAGAAGTTGTCCTCATTATTTTTTACAGCAAATGTAAAAGCAAATTTTACATAGGTGTGTCATTTAGCAATTGTTTATCAAAATAAGAGCATAAAACTTAAAACTAGATAAAGCTACAGATAAAACAAGGTAGCTCTAAGTATCAGATGTGACAATGAATATGGAAACTTTGTAAACTGTAAAGTACTACACAAAAGCACATCTTCCAATGATGAAAAATCAGTAAGGACTTCTCCCTACCTTTTTTCCAGTCACATTATCTTGATAGTTCCTATTCAGATCTAAACTATACCATATTTTTCTTATAAATATGTATCTGGAGTTGTCTAAGTAGAATTCTTTCATGGAAGCCAACTTGTAAAAGCTAAAACTCAATCTTGAAAACTTGCCCTGCAATCCAGAACAAGTTGGAACAAAATATTGGAGCAAAACAACCAAATATTTAAATCGAAAAGTCTGAAGGGTTTTGGTGTTGTGATTTAGAAATTATACGAATTAATTTGATGACAATTCAAAGGATTCATTGAGCCCTTTCAAGTTTGTTTTTCTCAAAATTTCATGTTATATATAGTAAGAGGAAAAGTATAATTAATTTGGAGTTTTTTCCTTATAAAAAAGGATGACTTAATAGTCTTTAGAACCCAGTGTTTTTATAAAAAAAAAAAGGAAGGAGAAGGGCAGTATAACATGGTTTAGTATTATATATAATATTGTTAAAAACAGGAAATGAGACAATTTTGTCCCAATAATGCTTTATAACAGGATTTTACACAAGTATGTTGTAACTTTATCACTCTGATTTCTCTTTATCACTGTGGTTTGCTGAAAAGTGACAGCAGAATTATCTGCTCCCCTCCTTTAAGACCTTCACCGTCAGTGCTTTCAGCCTCCCCGCTCCTCCAACCAATCTTTCATATCCAGAAATTTCTCCTCTCCTCTTCTCTAAGAGCTGGCTCATACTTGTCCTGCTCTTTCATGCCCCCACGGAAAGCAAGGACTGACAGTGGCCTGTGAGAGGGTTCACAGCCCAGTGTTCTGCACATAATGGGTTACCACCAGCGGTCTGCAGGGTTTCCTTCTCTACGACTACTGTCTCTGCATAACTTTGTAAGTGTCTTGAGGGCAGGAATTACATTTATCTTATTTTCCACAAGGGCTTAATAGATATTTATTGAATTAATAAACAAATGAATACAATGTGAAATACTTTTTCTTACCCACTGTGGTCTCCAGATAAAAATTCTGAAATAGTAGCAGGAAGTTCTGTTTTAATGATTAAAAGATAAGATGACATAGCTGCAGATAGAATAAAAAGAGTTCCTATTAGAATCCTATAACTTTTAACCATTTACAGAACAATCTTATTTAGAAACACAGATACTGATTTGGGCTATGACAGCATACGGAAGGTTAATTCATACTGCACTGTCCTCAAAGAAAGATACATACCAGGAATGGAGATAAATAAAGATAAATAATTAATATTCTTTGTAGAGAAGAATAATTGGTAAGCTCATTAGGTATCTTTTGTATACATTTCAAGTTCAAGGCAAAAGATTTAGGTAAGAGAAAGGGTCTTGATTATAATCCACTTAGAAACAAAATTTTGCTTGTGTGTGTGCATGCGTACATGGGTGCTCAGTCATATCTGACTCTTTACCACCCCATGGACTGTAGCCCACTGAGCTCCTCTGTCCATGGAAACTTTTCAGGCAAGAATACTGGAGTGGGTTGTTATTTCCTAGTCCAGGGGATCTTCCCATGAAACTAGACAAAAACTCTTAAAGCTATCTCCCAGTATAAGGCATTAGAGATTAGTTTAGCAAAAATTGTTAGAAAAATAAGAGATAAATAAGTATAGCTAATAAATCTGATTATTTGTTCTTCCTTATTAGAGAGAGACCTTCCCCCAGTAGTCTCACTTCTCTTTCTCCGCTACTGTCCTTCCACACACACTTTGGACTCATGCTATTATAAAACAATAGCAGGATGCAATATGAGTTACATTTTAAATTGCTCGCCAAAACACATTAGAAAAGATTCAATTGAAATTATTAAGCACATTAAAGGGATAAAACTTACAATTATTATTCTGTTTTATTAACAGGGCTCCTTTGTATTATGTAAACAAAACCCAAAGTTAGCATTATTTCTCACATTCTATGAGACAGGATCCAAGAAATAACCAGCTTTTACAGCATTTTAATAATGATCCTATTTCTGGTGTAGCTATAAAAAAAAAAAAACCCTCACATCTTATAAACCTTCCATCCCACACTGGGAAATGTTTTCATATGGTTACAGAATAGAGAACTCATTTATATGTAAATACTTGAGCTTAAACTTAAATGCTTAAGTAACGTACAGAAATCCAGATGATTTGGAGTCAGTTTAACAGAGTAATAATCTCTGTTTCCCCTAGAGATTAAGTATATATTTAAAAAGAGCCAATAAGAATATGTCCATGAAGAATAGAGAGCACTCTGTGTGCATGTTAATTTTATTACTTATTTATATTTCAGGAAACATTTCACTTACTCCTTGACCTACAAAAACCAAGAACATAAATGAATGCCAAGTCTGAATGGCAAAAATCTGAGGAAAAACTGATTGAAAAGCTCAAAGAGTTTAAAAAAAAGAATGTATATTTTTCAACCAACAAATTTAAAAGTAGCTGAGCTTCACAATTATTACAGTGCTGCATGACTACTCAACCCTGGGGGGGAAAAGGTTATATACTAGCTTGTGTATAAGTTTATATGAAGATAGGCAATACACATACAAACACATGCTCTTTCACTTTTTTAAAAAAATAAAACAACATGTACCTATGGCAAAGTAAAATTCAGAACAGTTAATGGTCACTTCTCTTCAGTGAAAATACACATATTCACACTTTCCAGTTTATGACTATTTCTTTTTTTCCCAGCAGAAGTACAGCTGTTGAAATAAAGCCTTTTAGTCGGCATAAGTACAGTACGTTTCTTCAAACGCTTTGTTAGTTATGGGACATCACAATTAATTGTATGTGGAGAGATATTCTAAGTCATTCACATTCTTATATGAAAAAATGCTACCAGTTTGGTACAGAACAGAAGGAAGGTTTAGATTAACCTTCTCCACTCAAGAATTTGGGGGTCTTTGTTTGTAATACTTTATCTATTCCAAAGAATCATACACATATGGTGTGATGATGAAAATCATGAACTGAATTTTCTGAAACTGGCCTAGGGCTACTTAAATATATCTTGCAAGGAAAAAAAAAGACAAAAGTACCTTTAAAACAAGGAATGTAGACTTCCTACACAATGTAATTTATTATCTGTCCATCAGTCTTTCTTGCTTGGATTAATCCAATACCACATGCTTTACTAAGGTTTCAGACATTCATCTCTTTCAGTAATTTTCTATTATTTCTTTTAGATCTTTAGCTGTAAAAAGCTTCAATGAATATGAGATCCTATTTCTTCCTAATATACAATCTGTCATTCTTCCCAGAATTTCTATTAGCCCCTGGCTAATCATTTGATCACGTTTATCCTCTGTTGTAGCCTTAACTCTTTGGTTTTCAAATGGGAGTCCTATTTCATTAGATTCCAGTCTGGAGAATCATGTATATTTCAAGAAATATGAACTCATCAAACATATGTTTCTCTCTCAAAAAGAGTCTCAGCATACAAGATATAAATATAACAAAACATGAAAAATATTGCTCCTTTCTTAGAGAATGCTGGTGTTTGTTTTAAGAGCTACAGAACCACAGAGCTCATGTGGGGGAAAAACTCCACTGATGAAACAAAGAAAGATACCACTCTTTTCACTGTATAGATTATTTTTTCCTAACCACAAGTAAACTTGCATGCAAGGACTGGCACCTTAACATATTATAAATATATATTAAGTTAGGAATATATCTTAATTAGATTTACATAAAAAGAATAATCAGCTCAATAAAATAAAGTGGAAACGCTTCAAAAATATAAAATCAATAGAAATGCTTACGTATCCATTATTTTTTTCCAATGGCTTCCCTGATAGCTCAGTTGGTAAAGAATCCGCCTGCAATGCAGGAAGGTTCACTAACTCCAAAAGTTGCCTGCCACACCTTTCATCTCATGTGTTCCATTAATAGCATAAGGAAGTGTTTAAGGACTTATCTTACAGACAGGTCATAAGCAAGAATTTGTACATGATTTTTGCTGACATGGATACACAGCATGGACTCCTAATACGACACACACCATGTTGTCTTCTAAATACTAGCTGGAGCAGGGTCATCCACAAGAGCCATGGTTATAGTTAAGCGGTTCTGGCCTCCATACCGCCAAAGCCAGAATTAGGGCTAGAAAACATACCTTAGTGACAGGTATTCAGCCATTATAAATCATTTAGTTTCACCACATTAACTAAATAGCTATTCTTTTCTCCCTCGTTTTAAACCTAACTAATAGAACTCATTTAATAGAGACTGCCCTAGGAAGGAAATAAAAAATCTGTCAACTTAATCAAAACACAGGAGTTGAAAGTATTTTATACAAACCATGAGGAGAAGCAACTGTACATTAAGAAAAGACTAAAATAGGGTAAAATTTGATTAGGCAATAGCAAGTGGTAAGGTATTAATATTGGTTGATCCAATCATAAAGAGAAACACATGAGTTGGGAGCATGGAGGCTGGGGGGAGAGATGTCAAAAACACAAAAGGGGAAAGTGCTCTGTAAGAGGAGAACTACAAGAAGAGCCAACACTGGGGCCGGGGCTTAGGGTGCCTATTCCAAGTGATTTACAGGTTACTTTCTCCTTTAAATTTATTCCTTTACCACAAACCTGTGAGGCAGATATTCTTTATTTCACAGGTGAGGAAATGGAGACACAGAGGGTTAACTTGCCCAAGGTAGTGATGGTGGAAACAGCCCATCTGGCTTGAGAAATCTACTCTATTAACTGTTACGATATGAGAAAGTGCAGAGAAGCAAAGTGAAGAAGAAATCCACCACAGCAAAGAAAAATAAGAAAGGTCTACCAGAAGGACCGCTCCTCAGAATTATTCTTTTTTCATCACCATTTAAACAATAAATTGCTTCTGAATGCTGAGTTTCACAGTTGCGTTCAAAGAAAACGAAGAATTTCTGTAACACAGAACCTAAGTTAGAAGCGCTAAAAACACTTTAAATGTTTGTTTCGCTTTGACCTGTATTTTCATTTCGCTTTTATAGCTGGTTTGGTAAAGTGATTAGTCAACATGCCTCAGACAAGCTAAAGAATCTCATGATAGGACTCTACTGGATTTACCACGATGATTCTATTGTATCTACAGCTATTACTGTAGTTCAGAAGAGAAAATCTCCTATTCTCACATATCTGAGATATTAACACTAGCATGAAATTGAAAACAAAAAAATAACAAAAATCAATCCCTCTTCCCACAAACCCTGTTCTCTCATAGGCTACTTTTCCCAGCACTCCTCAAAAAAAAAACAAAAGAAAGAAGACAAATTGGAGTTTGGAGATTTCAATTGGAGTTTGGACCTAAGAAACCATTAGTTTACAAAAATAATGATCCTTTTTGTTAAACATTTAAAATACACGTATGAAGGTTAGATTGCACAGCTCTATTTTTAAGACAGAATTAGGTTTTTCAGCACTTGGAAAACGTTCAGCAACTTCTTCAAGGATTAGTCAGCCAGTTCTACACAGATGAACTGCAAGAGGAAAATAACAAGTTTGCCTTTCCTTCTAAAAGAGATTCAATTTTACTTCAAACATGTTTTCAGTCATGGATAGCAACTGGTTTATTCTATTCAATGTGTCTTATTAACCTGGCGTTCCTACTAAATGTCCAAATGCCACTGAAACGCTATCTCTGCTCAACACAGGGCACAACAGAATCTCTCTTTTTTAAAAAGGATTTAAAAAAAAAAATTGAAAACAAGGTCATTTCCCTACTTTGTGTACAAATGGAAATCAAAAATATATGGAGGAACCCTTCCCTTTCATAACCCTAGGAAAATATACATCTTTGTTTTATCATCTATCAAGATCTTAAACTTGAATAAAAACTGCCCAGAATATTTACTGTCCTGAAAGCCCTATAATTAAACTTTAGTAAAACTTTTTATTAAGAAATACATTATTTTCAAAAACATTTTTAAAGTGACATTAACCAGTAAATTTTGTCAAAGGATGGACTTTTGAGAAAGATTCCCCCTCCAAATTTCCTCTATTTCTCCTACTCTAAGACAGAGCTTTCCAGAATTTCTGGACAATACTATTCAGGCCTCAAAAAAGACTACAGATGAGCTGACCAGCAGATGGCATTGTAACAGCACGCCCAATCCCTGTTTCCCAGGCGATAGTACAAACTACTACTTCTAAGGCTTCAGTATCTTACCAAAACAAAACAGCAACAACTTCTTTTTCAGGAATAAAGTAAAGCCAAAGAGTTTCTAACTTAATATTACATCACAATTTTGAAAAATACTGAGAATTTGGCATTTTTATAATTCTCAACTAAGAATGATCTTATTTATACCTTTCTGTTTATGAGACTTAGAAACTGTGCCACTTGACCACATAAAAGGGCTCTGAGTTTCTCTTAAAGTTTAGATTTCCAAACTGAGGTGTTAATCAAGGCTGCCAGAGTAGATCTGTGGGTTCTCTGTCAGTCTGGAAAATCTGGGTCATTACGGCAATTTCAGGAGGTTTCAGTAAATCTACTAATATTTAGGGTTCTCCTTTCACAATATGCAGTATGCAATATGTCAATCTTTATTCTCTTTTAAAGAACTAAGGAAAGAATATGCTATCAACAGTGGTCCTTCATATTTTAGAAGAGCAAAATAAGAATTTAACATACTCCTAGGAGCCACTCTTCTTGCGTTTTGAGTTGGGCAAGAGAAGAGATCAGAAACTCCAATTACCTTCACTTTTACCACATACTCATCAGAGTTAATAGGACTTTCTTTCAGCTTAAGTAAAGATGATTTGAGTTTCCTGCTTGATTTCTAGGATATTTTAGCTAACTGAGCGGTCTATCGCAAACCTAACACAAACACAAACACATATGGAACTAACTACTTACCTTAGATTTTAGGAAAGGACTCTCATAATCCAACAAAATTAGAGGAACTATATGGAAACCGGTAGTTATTTGCTATTACAGTTCTTAATCCTTTTGCTTATAGTCCACTAAATTTAAGCCCTCAGCCAGAGTAACAGCCCTGTAACAGCATTAAATATTAAAACTTCCAGATGCTTCTTTTCTGACTTTGTGTCTAAGCAACGACTCTCGGCAAATGTCCCTCTGGTGCCTGAGGCACTAGGCAGCTGGGGGCTCTCTCTGGCTCTGGTCTGTTTTGGGACCCCAATTCATCAGTGTTGGGAGTCAATCAGGAATTGCTTCTAAGAAGTATTTTACCATGTGGCTCTCCATTTTCTAAAGGTAACAGTTTCCATAATCCTAAGAATAAGAGTACTAAATTTAATGAGTCACATTTTTTTTCTATCATAAAGTTGAGAGATTTTTCAAAGACAGTAGATTTTTCCAGTCTATTTGTTAGACCACACTAGTTCCCTGTGACTAATACTTGGTGTGTGATTGATACTGGGGAAAAACAGATTTTCTGTGAAGTTCTGACAGTAGATTCTTCCCTAAAGAAACCATATGCTCACTTATGCATTCTGTGTGGTCTTCTCTTCCCAGTTGATCTTCTTTTTAAAGGAGTTCCAAGCCAGGTCGCTGGCTTTCCTTCTCTTCCTCCTTCTCTTATTCCTTATTTTCTTCCTATAATAAACAAGACTTACCAAACACCAAGTGCTAGGTACTTAAAAACCTAAATGAATGAGCAAGTTACTTATAGATATGGAATACAAAGATGTAGGGGATAAACTGAGTCTTACTGAAAGATTCATGGAACAATTATTAAGGAAAATTTTGCTTGATCCATGATCATCTTGCTTCTAAAGGCCCTGTTTCCTTTTTCTCATAGATTCATCAGGGACATAGAGTCTCAAGAACACTGAGAAATGTTTAAATGTTACAAAGAATAAAAGAGCCAGGAAGTATTAATCTGAGATATGATTACCTAACGCAAAAGTAGAAGATTTTAAAATACTTTATTTTCTATTTTACATAAATAAGATCTAACTTTCCTCAATATTTTCAACCTTTTATTTTTCATATAATTCTAAACACTATGGACGTTCAGTTTCTTTCTATCATTTATATGGTATATAAAATTGTCTCTGAGGCAAAATCTTAGGTTTTAAAATAGAATTTTTAAAATTGTCTCATTCATTCAACAAATATTATTTATTGAGTTCCTCTACCAGAAACTAGGTCAAGTTAGGAAAACAAATGAAAACACATAGTTCCTGTCCCCAAGGAGTTTTTAAAATCCTCAACATTTAGTCTTTTCATAGCTTTTCAACATTTACTAAGTCAGAGTAAAAAAAACAAAGCCTTTGGAAGTAGATAAAGTGAGATTTGATTCCTGGCTTTATTAAGGGGTAAAGGTAAGCAAGTCACTTAACCCCTCTGAGCACTGATCTCATCCTCTGTAAAATGAGGATAATATCATCCACCCTGAAATGTTGCTGTAAGCATAAAGTGTCGAGTATAGGCCTGACCTAAAGATGATCTATTATATTATTTCTCATTTCTAAACAATCACTGAAAAACTCTGACCACTTATGCTAATAATGAATATCCCATCTTTCCAAAAATGCTAACTGAACTACATTATATATGCAGGTAGGCATGCAAGAGATGCAAACATTTAACCTGATTCTATACACTTCATATCATCTTATAAATATCCAATGTATCTCCAATTAATAAAAAGTCAAAATCCATTTGGAAGAAATAACATCAAATAAGTCATATGTACAATGTTAAAGAGCCTCCCAAATAAGTACGCCATTTCTTCTCAAGCATACATGGCTTAGTAACTGTTAAGGGCTTCCACACACCCAACTTAGGTTAATCAAGAAACTACTTCTTAAGGCTAGAGTTCCTAGACTTTAACCTCAGAGGGTCGGCAGCTGCCCTAAAGGGTACTTCTAAGAACCGAGACTCCCCTTTCTGAAAAAGAACAGCATCCATGAAAGTTTTTAGAGCAATAGTGGCTGACTTGTTAAAGATACCTAAGAAAAGAGCAAATCATCTTTTGAACCAAGCATAACCCTTCCACGAAACTTTCGTGTAATAAATAGGCACCTGACTTCCAACCCAGTGTTCTGCTCACAACAGCAAGCTTCCATTTCTATTCTAATAAAGGAATGGTTTATGCATGCTAAGACAAAAGAAAAATAGCTTTGAAAATATGTTTCAGTTATTACTTAGTGGGCTCTCAATAAATAAAATTTTAGACAATGTGAAGAAAATCACAAGGATATTATTCTAAAAACTAAATAAGCATTACCAGCTTTTCTGAATTGGAGGGACATTAAAAATTTCTGTGACTGCTTTTAAGTGACTTTTTAAAAAAAAGTTTCTAAAACAAAGCAAGCAAATCAACAAACTTAGAGCTGAAAGAACTGATGATTTATCTGCCACCAAATGCCGGAATTCAATCCCAATCCAATCCCAAAGAAAGGCAATGCCAAAGAATGTTCAAACTACCGGACAATTGCACTCATCTCACAGGCTAGCAAAGTAATGCTCAAAATCCTCCAAGCCAGGCTTCAACAGTACATGAACCATGAACTTCCAGATGTTCAAGCTGGATTTAGAAAAGGCTGAGGAACCAGAGATCAAATTGCCAACATCCGTTGAATCATCGAAAAAGCAAGAGAGTTACAGAAAAATATATACTTCTGCTTTATTGACTACACCAAAGCCTTTGACTGTGCGGGTCACAACAAGATGTGGAAAATTCTTCAAGAGATGGGAATACCAGACCACCTGACTTGCCTCCTGAGAAATCTGTATGCAGGTCAAGAAGCAACAGTTAGAACTGGACATGGAACAACAGACTGGTTCCAAATCAGGGAAGAACCTTAAGGCGGTATATTGTCAACCTGCTTATTTAACTTCTAGGCAGAGTACATTATGCAAAATGATGGGCTGGATGAAGCACAAGCTGAAATCAAGATTGCCAGGAGAAATATCAATAACCTCACATACACAGATGACACCACCCTTATGGCAGAAAGCGAAGAAGAACTAAAGAGCCTCTTGATGAAAGTGAAAGAGGAGAGTTTTAAGTTGGCTTAAAACTCAACATTCAGAAAACGAAGATCATGGTATCTGGTCCCATCACTTCATGGGAAATAGATAGGGAAACAGTGGAAACAGTGAGAGACTTTATTTTTGGGGGGCTCCAAAATCACTGCAGATGGTGACTGCAGTCATGAAATTAAAAGCTGCTTGCTCCTTGGAAGAAAAGCTATGACCAAGCTAGACAGCATATTAAAAAGCAGACATTACTTTACCAACAAAGGTCCATCTAGTCAAAGCTATGGTTTTTCCATTAGTCATGTATGGATATGAGAGTTGGACTATAAAGAAAGCTGAGAGCTGAAGAATTGATGTTTTTGAACTGTGGTGTTGGAGAAGACTCTTCAGAGTCCCTTGGACTGCAAGGCGATCCAACCAGTCCATCCTAAAGGAGATCAATTCTGGGTGTTCATTGGAAGGACAGATGCTGAAGCTGAAACTTCAATACTTTGGCCACCTTATGGGAAGAACTGATTCATTGGAAAAGACCCTGATGCTGGGAAAGATTGAAGGTGGGAGGAGAAGGGGACAACAGAGGATGAGATGGTTGGATGGCATCACCGATGTGAACGATATGAGTTTGAGTAGGCTCCAGGAGTTGGTGATGGGACAGACAAGCCTGGCATGCTGCAGTCCATGGGGTCACAAAGAATCGGACATGATTGAGTGACTGAACTGAACTGAAATGCAGAAATTCTTTCTAGAACATTCTGACAACTGACCAACCAGCTCTGTTTGAATGTTTTCAGGAATACCAGAGCTTTTTCAAAGGAGTGTAGGACATCTCCATTATCACAAACCTTAGTATTTCAAATGAAACCAAACCAGCTTCACTGTAGATTTCTACCCAATAGAACCAGTTCTGCCCTTCAGAACAATACTAAATTACTCTAGTATCTTTCCATGTTCAGCTTTTCAAGTATTTAAAGCTAGTGATCAGTCTAGAAATCCCCTTTGGTCTTCTTCTTGATAAATACAGCTAGAATATTACCAAGTACTTGCAAATAGCACATACAAATTATATTCAGCTAATATTTAGTTGAAAAAAAGGTTTATCAAGTCCCAAATATTGTGCTAGTTTCCAGGAGTACAAACAAACAAAAAAAATGAGACTAATACTTGACTTGGAGGAGCTGATAATAATAGTGGGGGAAGAAAGCATATACAGAGGTAACTTCGACCTAATAACAGCAAGTGCTAAAAGAGTCAGGAACAATAACAGTTGCATACCAGCTTAGAGGACAAGGAAGAGATCAGGGTGAAGGAAACTGAGAATACAGCAGCGGGCATTTGCCATAGTCACAAATTTAGATTGAAATTCCTGAGTTGAAAATTCTACATAAAATAAAAACTATGATTGATGGGTCTTAGTAATCATAGCGAAGGGCTTCACTGATGGTCCAGTGGTAAAGAATTCACCTGCCAATGCAAGAGACATGGGTTCGATCTCTGGGTCAGGAAGATCCCCTAGAGAAGGAAATGGCAACTCACTCAGTACTCTTTTCTGGGAAATCCCATGGACAGAGGAGCCTGGTGGGCCACAGTCCGTGGGGTCACAAAAGAGTTGGACACATTTAGTGACTAAACAACAACAATCATAGAGAGAGGAAAATGAGGGATTATTTTCACATTAGCGACATTATCAGTACACATTTAAGCATACTAGCTAAAACAAAATATTCCAAAGTAGATCTTAAAGTCATGGCATTTTATAGATTCATTAGGGAAAAGACAGGTTACTGATTTCTAATGTGAAGAGTGAAGCAGATGTGTTAAAAGGAAATTATTTGGTATGACATCCAAGAAAGCATTATTCTCCTTCAATTATATATGTGTGTGTATATATATATGTATATTACCCTGAAAATTCAAAGAATTAAAACATGAATGTTCAGGATTTTCAAAACAATGGCAAATACAATTTATTGTTGGAATGCTAATTTTTCCCTTGACCAAGAAACTCATTAAAGATGGAATTTCGTTGAACTTAATTAAATATGGAATTTTGCTGAACTTAACATAAACTGAAATATTAATAGCTCAGATCTCTTGAGTATCAGTTAAATTTTGTTAAAGCTATCATCTTCAAATTATTTTGAACTGTCACACATAACAAATAAGATTAAAATTTCCTCTGAACATACAATCTTGTGAAAGATCCAAAGTGCATATTAACTCTGTGTATTTAACTTTACACTAAAAATATTTACTTAGCACTCCAGTAAATGGTAAAAGAAAATTAAGACATTGTTCAGCATGACGTAACTTCTTTACAGCATATACAAACATGATTCCCATAGGATTTTGGATTTAAATGTTTAATACATTTAGTCAATAATGATCAATAATTAGCAGTACTTTTCATTTCTGTAGTTCTTGATACCAGATCGTTTTTTTAATGGGAAAATAGGGCACTCCGAAAAATGTGAGACTATTTTTTATTTGTCTCAAGCTTGTTTATTTTGTATACCACATGGTCATTTTCGATTTCTTGCTTACAAAAGGAGATTGCCTTTCTACACATGACTGTCCACAGCCATGGAACATCCCTCCCTCTAAAGCAGTATACATCACAGCGGGTGATCAGGACAAAAATAGAGGGGAACTACTCCAGAACCACCTGAAGAGTTTTTCCAAGCTGTACTTCACCACTACTACAACTATAGAAAGCTAGTGCTTCAGAGGTGTGTTACAGACCTCATAACAAGATTGAAAGCAAGGGTTTAGCTGCAACTGAATTTAGAAGCCATTGTCCTACAAGGGCTGCCAAAAAGGATCTTTTAAAAGAAAAAAGACTAATAGGTCAACACACAGGGCTTCTGAGATACCTATGTCTACAGAGGTTTAGGTTCCCAGGTGGACCTGTAGCAAGCAAGAAACCAAAGGAGGAAATCATTTCCACCACATCTAGGCATAAGCTGCGCACTTTCAATTGCTTACCTCCAATGTTCTGAATTATTATAGTGCTCGCCACCATCACCTATAAAAGAACAAATGTATTCAGAAGATGAAAGGGGAAATAATATAAAAGGATTGGTATTTTATTAAAATCCAATAACTATTACTTAAAAACAGATGCAGAAATTGAGTGAAGAGAGATGGAAAAGAACACATTCTGCCAGCCATTTGTAATATATAAAACTAATAATCATCACATAAAAAGCCTTTCTTTAATAGTTCCATGGCTACTATAAAGCACACTTTTGTAAGTTTCCTTGGCAGCCATTTTTAAAACAGTTAAAAGTGTTAAAAGGTAGGGAATCAACAGTTATCAAAGTACCAAAGAATTGAAATTGAATCTATTTGGTCTCATTTTTTTTTTTTTAATTTGGTCTTTTTTGTTTGTTTGTTTACTGGTTATATCACATTGCTTTACTAGGCAAACTGAGACAGCTTGAGGTGTGTTGTGCCAATGCTGTATTGTATAAAAGGAAACATAACCTTCAGAGTGTATCAGCTTGGCAAACACCAAGCTTTGAACATGGGAGCCTTGTTGCAGGGATAAATAAATTCTAGAGCAGAAAACTCTAGAGCCCACATATCTGAAAACTGAAGCATTTCAAACTCAGTAACATGCAGTGGGCTGAGTATAAGACAATAGGAGGTAGTGAAGACTGTAATATATTGGAGAATTTCTCCTCTTTCAAATTGGGGCAGCTGTTTGCCCCAATTACAGCTCTGGCCAGCTGCTGACATGTGAGAATGTGAATCCAATGTAGCTAGATTTTCTGATTTTTCAAGGAAAGTCAGAAACCGGATTCTTTCAAAATGTCATAACTCTTAGTCGGCAATCAGCTAAAAATAAAAAAAGATTTGAGCCAAACAAAATATGCCTGAGGACTGAGTTTAGCCTGCAGGCTTGCTAACTTGTGGTCTTTGATGAGATTCCTGGGAAATACAAGATGGCACTTTATCCATTCTTGGTCATCAGATGCACTCAGAAGAAATGATTAAACATTCTGCTTCCACTTGGGCCTTTCAATCACTTAAATCTTGGTGAATCTGTACCTTCAATGTATGTCTGGAGCTGACTAGCTATCTAAGATCATTCAATCGTGCATGGACTGGGAAGAGATCACCCTTCTTCTGCTAGGAATTCCATTTGCCTATCCTGGGAACAAACTAAGTTATCAAGACATGGAGGTCTTAAAACAGGGCTAATGATAGAAACACCTGGCAAGATGTCTTTGAAGATATGATAATTGTCATTCTAACATTTTCCAGAAAAACCTTTACATGTCAACCCATTTAAAAATTAGTTCCACAATGTCACAGTTATTTGTGAAAAGACTTCTGAAATTTCTGTACACCCTCTCTCATATGCAATTGATATCTGTTGTCAATCACACATGAAATTTGGATTTTTCTATGAATATACTGCAAAAAGCAATATCAATGCAGTGATGAGTATTTTCCCATTTTCTGGCTCAATTTAAGCATTTTTGATCTAGAAAGTCAATGTATCTATCCATCTATCCATCTCTCCAGTGTCTAGTACAGTGCATGGCTACATGATATTTGCTCAATAAATGTTTGGCAAGTACATAAATCCATTTATAGACAATTAAAACATTTTTCTTAAAAAGTTCAAATCATTTCAAGTATATTTAATTTCAGAATAATGTTACCCTATCATATGTCTTATCTATATTCATATAACATCTGGAAAGAAGGAAATAGGAAAATTTCAACCCAACTCTGGAAGTTGAGAGAAAATATTAAACAAACAAATAACTCTTCATTTACAGTATTCTCTGTGTATCTGCCTACTAAGAACTGTGTGCATATACTAAAATGATTATGCAGCTACTCTAGAGTATAGGAAAAGGGGACTCTCAATAATCCATGTTCTTCTTGTAGACTCTGCTGCTATCCAAGGAATGAAGGAAATACTAATGTGAAATAACAGTGATGATACTCTGTCATATTCATAGATTGTATTAAATTAATTAGAGAGATTTCTTATATAAATAACATTTTCTTCTTCTCTCGATTAAACTGGATGCAGGAAATTGATCATAATTATAACAAACATCCTGATCTTCAAGAAAAATTGTTACCAAGGATGATTAACAAAAACCTTTACCCTCAAAAGTAACATAGTCTCCATTTAGTTCAAATTTCAGGCTCTAAGGATCCAAACCATGAGATTCAGTTCAGTTCAGTTCAGTTCAGTCGCTCAGTCATGTCCGACTCTTTGCGACCCCATGAATCACAGCACGTCAGGCCTCCCTGTCCATCACCAACTCCCAGAGTCTACATAAACCCATGTCCATCAAGTTGGTGATGCCATCCAACCATCTCATCCTCTGTTGTCCCCTTCTCCTCCTGCCCCCGATCATTCCCAGCATTAGGGTCTTTTCCAATGAGTCAACTCTTCACATGAGGTAGCCAAAGTATTGGAGTTTCAGCTTCAACATGAGTCCTTCCAATGAACACCCAGGACTGATCTCCTTTAGGATGGACTGGCTGGATCTCCTTGCAGTCCAAGGGACTCTCAAGAGTCTTCTCCAACACCACAGTTCAAAAACATCAATTCTTCAGGGCTCAGCTTTCTTTATAGTCCAACTCTCACATCCATACATGACCACTGGAGAAACCATAGCCTTGACTAGACGGACCTTTGTTGACAAAGTAATGTCTCTGCTTTTAAATATGCTATCTAGGTTGGTCATAACCTTCCTTCCAAGGAGTAAGCGTCTTTTAATTTCATGGCTGCAATCACCATCAGCAGTGATTTTGGAGCCCAAAAAACTAAAGTCTGACACTGTTTCCACTGTTTCCCCATCTATTTCCCATGAAGTGATGGGACCAGATGCCATGATCTTAGTTTTCTGAATGTTGAGCTTTAAGCCAATTTTTTCACTCTCCTCTTTCACATTCATCAAGAGGCTCTTTAGTTCTTCACTTTCTGCCATAAGGGTGGTGTCATCTGCATATCTGAGGTTATTGATATTTCTCCTGGCAACCTTGATTCCAGCTTGTGTTTCTTCCAGCCCAGCATTTCTCATGATGTACTCTGCATATAAGTTAAATAAACAGGGTGACAGTATACAGCCTGGATGTACTCCTTTTCCTATTTGGAACCAGTCTGTTGTTCCATGTCCAGTTCTAACTGTTGCTTCCTGACCTGCATACAGGTTTCTCAAGAGACAGGTCAGATGGTCTGGTATTCCCATCTCTTTCAGAGTTTTCCACAGTTTATTGTGATCCACACGATCAAAGGCTTTGGCATAGTCAATAAAGCAGAAATAGATGTTTTTCTGGAACTCTCTTGCTTTTTCGATGATCCAGTGGATGTTGGCAATTTGATCTCTGGTTCCTCTGCCTTTTCTAAAACCAGCTTGCACATCTGGAACCGTATTGCTGAAGCCTGGCTTGGAGAATTTTGAGCATTACTTTACTAGCGTGAGAGATGAGTGCAATTGTGCGGTAGTTTGAGCATTCTTTGGCATTGCCTTTCTTTGGGATTGGAATGAAAACTGACCTTTTCCATGAGACTATGTAACATGATTTAAATATTCTCTTTTGTACTTTAAATGCAACGTTAACTTGAATGCAAATACACATCTCCCGCCCCTCATTACATAGCTATATATTTTTCCTCTCAGACTTAATTCTTAGAAGTTAGTTCAGCCATCAACAAAATATCATCCTTTTAGATTAAAAATAAAGAAAAAACACAAACAACAGATTTACAAAATGAAAAGAAACAGCTCTGTTCGGAATCAACATACAAATGAGTTTTAAAAGTATGATAGCTTTTCAGAAATAAAAAATAATTATTAAAACACTAACAATAATATTTAACTCCAGATTATCTGTGGAAGTTTAACTAAACTAGTTTAGCATGCCCACCACAAATGAATGCCCCATAAATACTGTTGCTATTTCTCTTATTCTGGGGAGGGAAAGTAATAGATTTTGAGTCTGGAGTCCTATGGTTCCATACTGGCTTGAGTAATTGTAGACAAACAGGCCCCTTCCTTTCTCTGGGCCTTAATTTCCTCACTTATAAATAAAGGATCATCTTTTAGCACTATTCAGCTCTTAAATGACATGACTTTCTAATTATCAATTTTATAAACATGCTATAAGGTTAACTCTATGCATCTGTCTTGTTTAGTCTTCATGAGAATTCAAACATAATCTAATCAAAATTAATTACAAAATGTTAAAACAGGCCATTGTTACTTATTTAAAATTATAAGTCACTGCTCTCCTTCATTAGAGTAAAAAACACTAAAAAATTTAAGTGTTGAATTATATTTATCAATGCATTTTTAGGAAGGGCATAGAGATTTCTTCTTTCTCTTCCTGCTCCCATCGTTCCCTTTCTTCACTTTAGTTTCCTTTTATTCCCTTAATTTCTTCCTTCTATATATACTTGTCTCTTCTAACTGGAAACGGAAGGGAAAAACTGCCTATCAGGATTTTAAATACAGCAAGGAGGAAAAAAAATTACCTTTCCAGGTAATCCAAATGCAAAGAGTCCAAGATCTTCATAAGATGTCACAGCTGTTGAGAGAAATTATAATTGTTATTTTTACACAATACTGTGTGCCAAGTCTTACATGGAAGAAAGCTATTCCACTACTACCTTACCTTACAGCTATTCGATGTGCTGTGTGCTGTGCTTAGTCAGTCACGTCCGACTCTTTGCGACCCCATGGACTGTAGCCCGCCATGGGGATTCTCCAGGCAAGAATACTAGAGTAGGTTTCCATGCCCTCCTTCGGGGGATCTCCCCAACCCAGGGATCGAACCCAGGTCTCCCGCATTGCAGGTGGATTCTTTACTGTCTGAGCCACCAGGGAAGCCCAGCTATTCAACAATCACATTAAATTTAAAGCAGGAGTATTGACTTGGGGGAAAGTTGAACACTTATGATCCATAAAGATAATGTCCTCTTATAGAGCTTAGCAATTCCTAAGTCTAACTTAGCAATTCCAATTGTCTAACTACCCAGGTTGTATTAATTCAAATATAATAATTACTCTAGAACAACCCACTTCTCACTAAACAGTACTCACAGACTACATTGTCCAAATATAAATTTTCATTGACAACAGTTTCTAAAAACTGTCTATATAAATAAAGCTTAATAAAGTATAAAAGCTATATCTTACTTTCAGAGACATTCATTTTTCCGGGCTACCTAGGATATAAGGTATTCAGATGGAAACAATACCTTCATCCTGCAATAAGGGAATATATTTTCTTTCTCATTATAGAGAGTATGAAATTACATTTTCATTCCACATGTTCTAGAAGTGTGATCACAGGAAAGATGAAAATTAAATGGCTCATAAAAGAACCAAATTTGTCCTTAAATGGAAATTTCATGTCAAAATTAGTGATAGCATAGGTAAAAATAAGGGAATTAAAAACATTTATATAATCCTAAATCAAAGCTATGGTCTTTCCAGTAGTCGTGTATGGACGTGAGAGTTGAACCATCAAGAAGGCTGAGTGCCAAACATTGATGCTTTCGAATTGCGGTGCTGAAGAAGACTCTAGAGAGTCCCTTGGACAGCAAGGAGGTCAAACCAATAAATCCCAAAGGAAATCAACCCTGAATATTCATTGGAAGGACTGAAGCTGAAGCTCCAATACTTTGGCCACCTGATGCAAAGAGCTGACTTATTGGAAAGACCCTGATGCTGAGAAAGATTGAGGGCAAGAGGAAGCGGGTGGCAGAGGATGAGATGATTAGATAGCATCACTAACTCGATGCACATGAATGTGAGCAAACTCTGTGAGATAGTGAAGGACAGGGAAGCCTGGCATGCTACAGTTAGTTCATAGGGTTGAGGGAGTCAGAGATGACTTAGTGGCTGAACAACAAAGTTTCAGAAGTCCTTAACTTTACAGTGCTTATGCCATAAAAAAGGCAGGTTAGCAGATACTGAGATTTGATAATAGCAATACACATTTCCTATTGAATCAAAGATATGGATCATCATTTCTTAAAGCAAGTTTTTAACATATCCTCGGGTTTCTTTAAGCTATGACTATATTAACAAAAAACTCCTGTATACTTTCATCTTTTAGCACTGTTTAGCTCTTAAGTGACACAATCTTCTAATTATCAGTTTTTTAAACATGCTATAAGGTGAACAAAGTTCATCAAGTATGAAAACATAAGCATTTTGAAAACCATAGGTGGTCTTTACATGTTATAACTACAAAGTTAGAAAGAAAACAGTGAAATGCTTAAAAAAATAAGTTTTACTTAAGAACTAAAATTTTTAACATTTTAAAATTGTAATCTATTATCAGGTTTGATCAAAGAATTTAGAACTTTTTGTGTGACATACTTATTTTTAATTTTTAAAAATTTTTATTTAATATCTTAATTTTTCTTAGCTGGATCATGTGACATGAAGGATCTTAGCTCCCTGACGAGGTATCAAAGCTGTGCCCCCTGCAGTGGGAGCATGGAGTCTTAACCACTGGACCACAGGGGAAGTCCCAGACACAGCTATTTTTTAAAATGTATTTACACGCTGCTTAACAGTGGGGAAGGATAATTTAGTTTGGAATTTGGAATATATAATTTAATTACAAGTAGGAACCTTGATGCTTTAACAATGAAAGATTTCAATAATAATCCTAGAGGGGCAGATTGTAGACATATTTTAAACATAAAATTTAAAAAAAAAGAGTTAAAAAACTGAGATCTGGAATTTTTTCCTCTACTTGAAATGCTCAAATTCTTTTTTTCCAAATGCATATGTTCTAAAGTGAATGTCATCACAAAAATTAAAAATTATTTCAACCACTAAATCTTTACAAGTTTGTTTCAAAGTTCCTAAACATAATTAAGTAATAATGTTATTTATAGGGACACAATTTTTTATATTTAACATTCCAAAGGCTTGGTTTTATATAGTCAACCAGAAAAAGCTCTAAATATTAGCTTCTAACTTGATACTAGGAAGGGAATTTGGTACATACTATGTGTATGTGAACCAAGTCTTCAGAAGGTCTCTGATTTGTCACTATGAAGCATGAGATTAAAGGAACATCATTGTTCATTTTCAGCATCCCTCTTTCATATTACAGTTGAAAGTGTTGTTTAAAAAAACTTTCCTTCCAAGGGCTTAAACAAGGAGGCTTTCAGTGTTATACATGGAAATACATCACATAACTTGCTTTAAAAATTACCTATTTCGCATCAGTTTCTTTGTCAGGGAGCAAGTTATCAAGATAATACTCTTCAAAAAATGTGGCTAGGATTTGTTTCACTTTTAAATAGGAGAAAACAAGTATGGCAGGAATACTGAAGCAGGTTGCCGTTTGCTACTCCAGGGGATCTTCTCAACTCAGGGATAGAACCCACTTCTCTTTGCATCTATTGCATTGGCAGGTGGATTCTTTACCACTGTGCCACTTGGAGAGCCCCATAAAACTGTATATTAGTAAACATGAAAAGCAAGTAACTTTTCATGAGAAGAAAAGGAGGAGAGGGTAGGAGGTATGGAAAGAGTAACATGGAAACATCCATTACCATATGCAAAATAGACAGCCAGTGGGAATTTGCTGTACTCCGGAAACTCAAATGGGGGCTGGATAACAACCTAGAGGGGTGGGATGGGGAGGGAGGTGAGGGGGATGTTGGAGTGGGAGGGGACATGGGTAAACCTATGGCTGATTCACATTGATGTTTGGTAGAAACCAATGCAATATTGTAAAGCGATTATCCTTCTATTAAAAATAAATAAATAAATAAAAATTTTTTAAAAAGCAAGTAACTTAGCTATAGGCAAAAATAATACTGAAATAATCCAAAAAAAATTGATATTTCAATTACCTAAATTTAAATAAATTAAACATTTAGTCTTGATCTTTATATTAGAACATTACTCCAGAAAATAAAACCACACTAAGAGCTTTAAGAGCTCTTGCCTGGAAAATCCCATGGACGGAGGAGCCTGGCAGGCTACAGTCCATGGGGTCGCTAAGAGTCAGACACGACTGAGCGACTTCACTTTCACTTTTCCCTTTCATGCACTGGAGAAGGAAATGGCAACCCACTCCAGTATTCTTGCCTGGAGAATCCCAGGGACGGTGGAGCCTGGTGGGCTGCCGTCTATGGGGTTGCACAGAGTCGGACACGACTGAGGCGACTTAGCAGCAGCAGCAGCAGCAAGAGCTTAATGAAGATAGCTGTAACTGCAACTTCAGACAACAGTGGCACACATTTTAGCAATCTCAAATTAATTCTCTATTATTTTCTAGTTTTTTAAAAAGATCTCTAAATACTGCAGAGCCCCAAATTCACAGTGAAAAAAGGTTTAGACTTTTAAATGGAGACTGACCATTATGTTCAAATCCTAATTCTATTTTTCAAGTCAGCAGATCTGGCTAGTCATTCAGTTCCGTAACTGTCATCTTCTTTTATGTTGCAAAAATTAGAAGTACTTTCCTACGTCTGAGACATCATGAGTATGAATAACTGCTTCTGGCCTAATATTGAGGCATTGCTAAAATAAAATATGTACATAGTCAGCCAAATGCTTTATCTCTACATATTCACTTTTTAACAGTTTTTTGGATCATTTTGACACATAAACCAAAACAATAGTGAAATACTTTTAAAATTCTGTTCTATCATTTGGACAATTAAGCGTAAATTGGAACTGACTTCAGAATGTAATCTCAACAATGAACCTTGAACACATTTATAATATTTGACCCCTGGGAGCGTGCATCTTAGGAAATAAGGCTAAAATCAGAGAAATCACTGTATGCAAAAATATTCGTTATGCATTATTACACTGAAAACAAAGAATACCTAAATGCTCAATGATGGTAAACTGGTTAAGTAAATTATGGTAGGTATATCTAGCCTACCATATATTCTAGTAGTATAGATGTAGAATAATATGTAGTAGAATAATATGTAGAATAATATGTAGTAGTATAGTAGAATAATATGTAGCTATTAAAAGCTATGTTTATAATAAAATGAAAAATGTCAATATTAAGTGAAAAACAAAAGGTTTTATCAAGTATGATCTATAAAGCAAAACATACGATCAGTGTTTTAATACCTTATTTATAATGTTAAAGATGCTTTGAGAGCTATCAAAACAAGATATGGTAATAACCAGTCACACTAATAGCAAATTCTTACATGAGAGGAATAACATTAATTATGAAAATTATGAAATTAATCCAGCCTTTTACAGGAATTCAAACAAGCAATACTTGGCACAATCCTCTCTAAATAAATAACTGAAAGCAGTTACTAGCAATCTATTTTAGGAAATTAGTTTTTTATATTAAAGAAATCAATGCTATGTCTTTGAGGGGGCGGAAAGGCTGTAAATCTGAATCAAGTAACTTGGGGAAAATTTTCTTCTTTAATGTACCACCAAGGCACACGTTAGTGCTATTTTGGCTAGACCGAGAGTTTGGCCTCCACAGGAATCATTTGGAAAGCTGCTTCCCATGAAGCAGTGGAATATTTCCAGCTATTACTCCAGTGTTCTGTCTGCTTTGCATTTTTTCCTCAATGAAATAGGACAATTAATAAACTCTGGTTACAGAACAAAGCCCAAGTTTCAGCAGCAGCAATATTATCTTTGGAACTGGATTGAGGGACATGAGTTATTCAAACACAGTTCAACCCTCAGAAAGCAGGCCATTTGGAGTGCACTCTTATTTTGAAATTCTTTTCTTTCTTGTGCTTTCCTTCATTTTCCTCTTGTCTTTTTTCTCCCTAATAGTGTCACGCAGGCCACTCATTTATTGAATATCTCCTATGCAACTGTGCCGCCACTTCTGATCTTTCTTAATGTGTATTTAAGTATCAGTTTGCCAACTAAATGTGGCATGATTTTAGAGCACTCATAGCAAAAGAAAACAGAATGTGAGAGTACAAAGAACACGCTCCTTTCAGTGTCACAGAAGTGAGATACCTGCAGGCATAGAGAAAGTTCTAGGGTCCCCACATACCACATGGTTCTGCAGTGAACTGGATTCACATGGTTATATCCTATAAATGCTATTCATTGGTTTTTCAACTTTAGACTCAACTTATTCATAAAACATTAATGACTTAAGATAGATTATAAAACAGAAAGTAAATATTGTCAACCTTGACAATATCAGGGTACAGTAGAAGTACAACGGGAAACAGAGAACACGGGAAAGCAAGCACAGTATACATACAAGTATATATATAGGCAACGCAGCAGAGTAAAAAGACACCATCTAAGAAACAAAAGCAAAACTTTAAGTGTATTGTTTAGAGTCACAAATAATCAGTAAAAGAATTATTGAATATAAACTAATGACATTTACAAGAAGGACTAGTGTACTCGAGCTAAATTCTCACCTTACATAATGAGGTGTCAACAAATAATCTCTTAAATCAATAAATAACAGAAGAATATTATTTACACTTAGAAAGGTAACTCCCCAAAAGAAGTCAAAACAAAACTCTAAATGCTGCGAACTCTGGGAAACACAACTAGAGGTGGGGAAGAATGGGCAGGAAACTGTTCCAAGTCCTCCTGCATAAGTGCACACACACATATACACATGGCATGTACATCCATATATGTGTGACTGTTACTACCCTGATAAAATTAAGAGGAGGTTCATTTAAAAATATGTTTAATCCTGCAAAGACTCATACCCATCCTTCCCTGCAGCGCAGTAACAAAAGCTCAGTTCTGCTACAGGAAACATTCTGCCATCAAGGAAGACAATACAAAGGGGTCATGACAAAAGCAGAGTACACACACAATCTAGCTCAGGTTTTCTCATCCTGCCACTACTGATATTTTGGACCTGGATAAGTGTTTGCAGAGGGGGCTGTTGTGTGCACTGTAGCAGGTTTAGCAGCATCCCTGGCCTCACGAGACGCCAGCAGCACCTCACCCTGCCCACCAATTCTCGGTCTTGACAACCGGAAATGTCTTTGTGCTTAGTTGTTCAGTCATGTCTGACTCTTTGCGACCCTATGGACTGTAGCCCACTAGGCTCCTCTGTCCATCGGGATTCTCCAGGCTAGCATACCGGAGTGGTTTGCCATGCCCTCTTCCAGGGGATCTTCCCAACCCAGGGATCGAACCCAGGTCTCCTGCCTTGCACATGGTTGCTTTATTGTCTGAGCCACCAGGGTCTTTAGACACTGCCACATGCCCCTGAGGGAGAAAAATCAAGGCAAGATGAGAACTACTTACCAGCAAAAAGGATGAGACAAGACCACCATTCACTGAAGATGGAGTCCCATAATCAGCCCACTTAATTAATTGTGGAAATACTGAACTATGTTCATTAATCACAAGAAAAAGATACAAAATTATAAATAGTGTGGACAGCTATCATACCAAACAATAAACAAATACTGTGAGCACTGAGATAGGAAATAACAATCTACTGTCTTTCAATCAGTTTCAGTCTCATTTGCTCTCACAATGAGAGCATCTCAGTGCTGAATGGGACCCTAAAGAGATCCAAAGCTTTCACACAGTACCCAGACTAACGTGGGGGAAAAATAAAAGGCTCCTAACTTTATTGGTATCTTGGTGTCCAACATGTAAATTTGTACACTCTATTTTATAAACTATACAATAAATTTTCAAAGGTACTTCTGACATATGTAATTTCTGCCTGTGTGTTAAATTTGGAACTTTTAAAATAGAATCCCTCTGTAGCTCTAATCCATCTATCCATCATCACCCACATACCCAGCTTTTATTAAACACCCTCTGTTTGGTAGATGCTGAGAAAACAATGGCTAATGCTTTCAATACACACTAAAATTTCTAGGAATATAATTACTATGTTTGGTTTTGTTTGGAAATTTGCCAAAAACTGTTTCCCATTTAGGAAAATCATATCACTAACAGCGTTTATTTTGTTTTTGTTTCTCCTTTACTTTGCTATATGGCATTATATTAATTTTAAATACTGTATTGGTTTCCTATGGCTGTGTAACAAAGTATCACAAATTTGGTGACTTAAAAGAGCAGAAATTTATTCTCTCATAATTCTGGAGGTCAGAAGGCCAGAGTCAGTCTCACTGGGTCAGTATCAAGGTAACAGCAAGGCCACAGTTTCTGTAGAAGCCTAGAGGAAATCTGTTCCTTGCCTCTTCCAGCTTCTGGTGACAGCTGGCCTGGCTTGATTTGTGGCCAGATCACTCCCATCTCTGCCTCTGTGGTCATAATTGCCTTCTCCGCTGCTGCTCTCTCTCTGTGACCAGGTAACTGCACTGAGTCCACAGAATAGTCTTCCGTGCAAAGTCCCTTTTTTGCCATCAGTGGTAACATTCACAGGGATTAGAATCTGGATGTGTTTTGGGAGCACCTTTACTTAGCGATGGACATGAGTTTGAGTAAGCTCTGGGAGTTGGTGATGGAGAGGGAAGCCTGGCATGCTGCAGTCTATGGGGTCGCAAGGAGTCGGACACGACTGAGCGACTGAACTGAACTGAACTAACTTAGCCCATCACAAGTGGGTTATAATACCTATAGGAATTCACTTTAGGTAATAAAAGAAGCATTTTAATTTTTTTTTTTTTTAACAAAAAGAGGGTGCTGTGATGGATTTCAAATCACTGCTCTAGCATGTTTCATTCAAAAAAAAATGGGGAGGGCAAGGGGGTCATTTTACTCTTTATTTCCTCATTATTGCTAAAAAATAAAATCCTCATAAAAGAATTGTAACCGTTAGAAAGAAGATAGGCGACTATGTTCTCTTTCTCAGTAGGCTCTCAGAAGGACCAAAATTCTCTTTGGAAACAACAACTGGTGAATCCTAGTATCTACTTTGACTCTTTTCTAACCACCTCAGTGACTTCTCACTGCCTCAGCAAAAGCTCCAAATTCTTTAAGATCTGACACTTGTCTATTTATTCAGTTTCATTTTCTTCTTTGTATCTTATGCATAAATAATAGTAAACTAGTTCTGGTATGGTGGGTAAAATATTCAGTATGTACCTTTGTATTTGCGGGAATATTCTCTCTTGCCTTGTCTATTGGTCAAATTCCTTTTTAGCGCGGTCCTCCCAATACTGGGTGACCCTCATCACCCTCCTCACCCCCCACTGAGACAAGGCAAAACATTCTCTCCTCTGAGCTATCATTATACCTTGCACATATTTAAATGATCACACTACATTATAAATCATTTGCTTATGTATTTGTCTCCCCCTCTAGATTATGAGCTTTTTTAAGGGAAGGAAGGAAGTCATTTATCTCTGTAATGCTCACAGATAAATGAGTATAGGATGAATGAATGAGCCTCTATCCTGGGCTTCACTTCTAGGACCTAATTTTCCTTCAGAGTGCACATATCCAAAACTGAACTCCTTTTTATTTTGAACTAGCATCTCCTGTTGTGTTCTTATGCCCATTAATGACACTATCATTAATCCAGTGGCCTGTGTCAGAAATCTGGGAGATATCCTCAGACAGGCCCTCCTTCACATTCAGTCAAACTTCCCCAAGTTTCTTAACTTGTTTTTCCCCCCTTTTATTCTCTGTTAATACCTTGCTTCAATCTTCCACTATTTGATTCTTAGACTTCTGTAACAGCCAGGTCTGACTGCTAACCTACTGCTAATCTAACAGGTACTGTTAGTATGAATTAGAGCTAGACAGACAAATGAGAAAGGTACTCCCTTCAGGAAGAAGAAAAAGAAAAGGATTTCCATCCTGAACAAAATCCTGAAGGCAAGCATGACCTGGAGAGCTGACTGCATCTTTGTGAAAAGAACTACTTCAACCTGCAGGTGGCTCTCAGACCTGCTGTTTGGCTATTGTCCTGGGAATTCCCTCCACTTCTCCCCTGTGCTGTGTGTGTGTAAGTTGCTCAGTCATGTCCAACTCTTTGCAGCCCCATGGACTGCAGCCCACCAGGCTCCTCGGTCCATGGGATTCTCCAAGCAAGAATATTAGAGTGGGCTGCCATTCCCTTCTCCGGGGGATCTTCCCAACCCAGGGATTGAACCTGGGTTTCCAGCGTTATAGGCGGGTTCTTGACTGTCTGAGCCACCAGGGAGCCTCTCCCTTGTGCTGGATTCCCTAATTTTTTTGGTACTACCTAACTTTGGTAAGCTGAGCACCGAAGCTGAGTGCTGAAGAATTGATGCTTTTGAACTGTGGTGTTAGAGAGGACTCCTGAGAGTCCTTTGGACAGCAAGGAGATTCAACCAGTTTATCCTAAAGGAAATCAGTCCTGAATATTCATTGGAAGGACTGATGCTGAAGCTGAAGCTCCAATACTTTGGCCACCTGATGCAAAGAACTGACTCACTGGAAAAGACTCTGATGCTGGGAAAGATTGAAGGCAGGAGGAGAAGTGGATGACAGAGGATGAGACGGTTGGATGGCATCACCAACCTGATGGACATGAGTTTGAGCAGGCGCTGGGAGTTGGTGATGGACAGGGAAGCCTGGTGTGCCGCACTCCACAGGGTTGCAAAGAGTTGGACATGACTGAGTGACTGAACAGAGCTTTTGTAAATGGCATCCTCCATTGCTCATTACATAAGAGTGTATGGGAGATAATTTGTTGAATCTTTTATGTCATTATTCTACCTGTACATTTAAATAATAGTTTGGCAGGATGGAGCATTCTATATTGAGATCATTTTCCTCAAGAATTCTGAAGGTATTGCTTTATAGTCTTATTTATAGTTCTTCTTGGGAAATCTTTTGTCTTTATAGTTTTTGATTCTTTGCATGAGAATTGTTTGTTTCTCCTCTCTGAAGCTTTCAGTATAGTCTCTTTACAACTGTATTTCTAATTTTTCATTAAGATGCATCTTGATATGAATTCTTTTATAATTATTACACTGGTTACTAGGAAAAATTCTCTCAATGTGGAAACTAATTTCTTTCAGTTACAAAAACTTTGCTTATATTATTTTGTTGATAATTTTCTATCATCTAATTTTTCTGTGTTCATGGAATTCCTGTTATTTGCATGCTGAACCTCCTGGACTGATCCTCTCATTTTCTTATATTTTTTCTTCCATTTTCAAGCTTCTTGTCTTTTTATTTCCCTGCAGGAAATTTCCTTAACTCTTTTCAACCCAGCTACTAAATTAATTTTAAATTTCATTTCTAACATCTAGGGCTCATATTCTTATTATATGCTTGAAATAATTTCTTGTTCTTATTTCAGTGATGTAATATCTTCTTTTGGTTCTCTGAAGCCATTAAATATAGTTTTTAAAGTTTTCATCTGGTCTGTGAATTATCTCTGTTTCCTCTTTCCCCCGAGTTTGTTTCTTTTCTTAATTTTTTTTTTAAACAGACTTTATTTTTACAGCAGTTTTAGGTTCAGAGCAAAACTGAGCAGAAAGTACAAACAGTTTTCACCTTCTATCCTTACACATGCACAGCCCCACCCACTATCAAAATCCCCCACCAGAGGGGTACATTTGTCACATCAGTGAATCTACACTGACACATCATTATCACAAGTCCATAGATTAGAGTTCATCCTTGGTGCTGTACATTCTATGGTTTTGACAAATGAATAACGACATGTATTTACCAGTATAGTATCATACAGAATAGCCTCACTGCCTTAAATTGCATCTATGCTTCCATCTATTCATTCCTCCTTCCTTCTTAAGCCCTGGCAACTACTGATCTCACTGTCTCCACAGTTTTGTCCTTCCTAGAATGTCATATAGTTGGAACCATACAGAATGCAGCCTTTTTACACTGGCCTTTTCATTTAGCAAGATGCCTTTATAAGATTCCTCCATGTCTTTTCAAGGCTTGACAGTTCATTTCTCTGAAGTGCTGAAGTATATATATTCTATTAACTGAACGGACCACAGTTTATCCCTTCACTTACTGAAGGGCATGTTCGTTGCTTCTAAATTCTGACAATTATGAATAAAGCTGCTATAAACATCCATGCTCATAAATTTTCAACTCATGTAGGTAAATACTAACACAAATGTTGGATCGAGGGTTAGCCTCTATACCTTTTCATCACGGTCTTCACATTTGTTTTGTCAGTATTTTACTTTCAAAATTATAGGACAGATACTTTCTCACATTTTGAAATTGCATTTGGAGTATGAGAAGAAGAGTCCAGAATAATTCTAAGGTCTTTGGCCTGAGCAACTAGAAGGAAGATTTATCATTTACTTAGATAGGAAAACAGTGGAAAGTGTAGACTGGCAGTGTAAAGACGCAAATTTGAGATTAGCATATTAAATATACAAGTGGCAATATCATGGAGGAAGTTGGATATGAATCTGAAATTCAGGGGAAGAGATCCAGGCTAGGGGTATCAATTTTAGGGCTGTAATGAGCCCAAGAGTGTAAAAGAAAAGAGATCAGGGGAACAGTACCAGGGATACTCCAATGTTTAGAGGATGGGGAGATAAAAAGGATTTAGCAGAGGAAAAGCATATTCTGTGAAACAGGAAAGAAACCAGCAGAGTGTGAATAAGCATTTTACAGAGGAAGGTGTGACCCACTGTGTCCAATGGTGCTGACTAGTCAACTAAGATGAAGACAGAACTGACCACTGGATCAGCAGTATGGAAGATGCTGGTACAATAATTTCTGTGTAATAATGGGGAAAGGCTGACTGAAGAGTGTTCAAGAGAGAAAAACAGGAAGGGGAAGTATCTGGTACAGACAACTATTCTGACAAGAGCTTTACTACGACGGTGTGCATGCGTGCAAAGTTACTTTAGTTGTGTCCGACTCTTCATGACCCTATGGACTGGGGCCCTCCAAGCTCCTCTGTCCTTGGGATTCTCCAGGCAAGAATACTGGAGTGGGTTGCCATGAACTCTTCCAGGGGATCTTCCTGACCCAGGGATTGAACTTGACTCTCTTGCACGGGCAGGCAGGTTCTTTACCACTAGCGCCACCTGATAGTCATCCCCTATGAAGGCATGGAGCATAGTGAATGAATGTAGAGTCATTTTTTAAGTGGAAGAAATTATAGTCTGTTTGTAAACTGACAAAAAGAAAGGTATAAAGATGATGAAAAAGAAGAGAGAAGGGAGAAAGTGGCTGGAATACTGTAGGTGAGAGCAGACAGGGTCACAGCAGAAGTGGAGGGGCTAGCCTCAGACAGGAACACAGAGAGTTCATCCAAAGTAACAAAACATAAGGCACAGGTGAAGACGGGTGGGTGGAAGTGGTAGTAAGAGCTTATAAAGTTCTTTTACGATTGTTTCTGTTTTCTCAGTGAAAAAGAAAGTGAGGATATTAGCTAAGAATGAAATCAAGGAGAACGTGTTGAAGCTTTGAGAAAAAGAAATGAAAGTCATCTCCTAGATAGCAGAGTAAGCAAGTGAATGAATTGAGGAAGTTAATAAGGATTAGATGATAGCATCACAGATCCACTAGACACTGAATTACAGTGACATTAATCTGCATGGTTGTATGTTCTTCTTCAGGAATAGTCAACTGCACAGGTGCATGTGTGAGGTAGGCTGTTACATTTAACCATGCTTGGAGTTTTGCCAGGAAAGTAGCATGGTGAAAGGGAGGAGCAAGGGTGTGATTGTAACAACAAGGAACTTCAACTGGATACAGAGAGGAAATATGGACAAGAGAGTGAAGGAGAGTGCAAAAGTAGTAGATCAATGAACTTAAGTCCAGGTGGGGGTGAAGAAATGCCAGAATTGGAGTGCTTGAGGGAATGAATTCTTAAAAAATTAAAAAGATGGTAGTTTTTGGAGGGTGGATTCTTGAAAATGAGATTTTGGAGGGGATGAAATTTTGATAAAGACAAGATCAATGGTATGACCAGGGAAATAAGTAGCTGAGGTAGCTGCTGCTGCTGCGTTGCTTCAGTCGTGTCCGACTCTGTGCGACCCCTTAGACGGAAGCCCACCAGGCTCCGCTGTCCCTGGGATTCTCCAGGCAAGAACACTGGAGTGGGTTGCCATTTCCTTCTCCAATGCATGAAAGTGAAAAGTGAAAGTGAAGTCGCTCAGTCGTGTCTGACTCTTCGCGACCCCATGGACTGCAGCCTACCAGGCTCTTCTGTCCATGGGATTTTCCAGGCAAGAGTACTGGAGTGGGGTGCCAAATATAATCATTAGAAGAGAAAAAAATTAAGGAAATGAAAGTGCTAGATTATCTGCATGGGTACTGAAATCATCCAGTACCCATCCAGATGGGGTTATATTGAAGAAACTGAAAGGAAAGCAGAAGCTAAATGTTCACAAAACCACAGAACGTGGCTGAGGAGTCTGTATGTGATATCCATAAGGTAGAAGTTATGAGATTCAAAGCTGGGGTTTAGGGAGAGGAAGTGGAAATGAGATGTCAGTAGGACATCTATCCTATCTTTAGACCAGTATGAGGGACGTGGAAGAGAAAAGAAGGGCCACTCGAGAGGACTGCAGGGAAAGCAGTGTTCACAGAGAAGTCTTAGGTTCTCCTAGAGTAAGAAAGGTAAGGAAATATTCAGAAGAGTTGAGGGGAACTATATTCAATATCCTATGATAAACCATCATGGAAAAGAATATGAAAAAATGCACATATTTGTATAATTGAATCACTCTGTTGTATAGCAGAAATTAACACAACATTGTAAATCAACTATACTTCAATAAAATTAAAAAAAGAAAATGACAGAACTATGTTGGGAGAATCTGGGAAATGAAGGATAACATAGGATTCTTGAACTGATTGACATAAATTGAGTGACATAAATTAAGTGGTATAAGATCATTAATCCAAATGATCTCAAGGCAAATAATGATGACAATTCGGTGAGTGGTAGGGATCAAGGACTAGGAAGTAGGGACTTGACCAGATACAGGCTGAGTTCTAAGACTCTGATTCTCTTCTGTTGACACTGATTTGGAAACCAGAGGAGGCGAGCTCTTCATTTATTCCCAGAGCATAAACATTTTCCCAGAGAATCATAATGAGCCAACTGTTTCTGGGACAGCAGTATAGTATGTACAGCCCCTTGGGGGAACTCCCTGGTGGTCCAGTGGTTAAGACTCTGCTTCTACTGCAGGGAGCATGGGTTCAGTTTCTGGTTGGGGAACTAAGATCCCACATGCCATGCAGCCTGTGTGTGTGTGTGTGTGTGTGTGTGTGTGTTGTGTGTGTGTGTGTGTGTGTGTGGTGTGTGTGTGGAACTAAGATCCCACATGCCATGCAGCCTGTGTGTGTGTGTGTGTGTGTGGAACTAAGATCCCACATGCCATGCAGCCTGTGTGTGTGTGTGTGTGTGTGTGTGTGTGTGTGTGTGGAACTAAGATCCCACATGCCATGCAGCCTGTGTGTGTGTGTGTGTGTGTGTGTGTGTGTGTGGTGTGTGTGTGGAACTAAGATCCCACATGCCATGCAGCCTGTGTGTGTGTGTGTGTGTGTGTGTGTGTGTGTGTGTGGTGTGTGTGTGGAACTAACATCCCACATGCCATGCAGCCTGTGTGTGTGTGTGTGTGTGTGTGTGTGTGTGTGTGTGGTGTGTGTGTGGAACTAACATCCCACATGCCATGCAGCCTGTGTGTGTGTGTGTGTGTGTGGAACTAAGATCCCACATGCCATGCAGCCTGTGTGTGTGTGTGTGTGGTGTGTGTGTGTGGAACTAAGATCCCACATGCCATGCAGCCTGTGTGTGTGTGTGTGTGTGTGTGTGGTGTGTGTGTGGAACTAAGATCCCACATGCCATGCAGCCTCTGTGTGTGTGTGTGTGTGTGTGTGTGTGTGTGTGTGTGTGGTGTGTGTGTGGAACTAAGATCCCACATGCCATGCAGCCTGTGTGTGTGTGTGTGTGTGTGTGTGTGTGGTGTGTGTGTGTGTGTGTGGTGTGTGTGTGGAACTAAGATCCCACATGCCATGCAGCCTGTGTGTGTGTGTGTGTGTGTGTGTGTGTGGTGTGTGTGTGTGTGTGTGTGTGGTGTGTGTGTGGAACTAAGATCCCACATGCCATGCAGCCTGTGTGTGTGTGTGTGTGGAACTAAGATCCCACATGCCATGCAGCCTGTGTGTGTGTGTGTGTGTGTGTGTGTGTGTGTGTGTGTGTGTGGAACTAAGATCCCACATGCCATGCAGCCTGTGTGTGTGTGTGTGTGTGTGTGTGTGTGTGTGTGTGTGGTGTGTGTGTGGAACTAAGATCCCACATGCCATGCAGCCTGTGTGTGTGTGTGTGTGTGTGTGTGTGTGTGTGTGGTGTGTGTGTGGAACTAAGATCCCACATGCCATGCAGCCTGTGTGTGTGTGTGTGTGTGTGTGTGTGTGGTGTGTGTGTGGAACTAACATCCCACATGCCATGCAGCCTGTGTGTGTGTGTGTGTGTGTGGAACTAAGATCCCACATGCCATGCAGCCTGTGTGTGTGTGTGTGTGGTGTGTGTGTGTGGAACTAAGATCCCACATGCCATGCAGCCTGTGTGTGTGTGTGTGTGTGTGTGTGGTGTGTGTGTGGAACTAAGATCCCACATGCCATGCAGCCTCTGTGTGTGTGTGTGTGTGTGTGTGTGTGTGTGTGTGTGTGGTGTGTGTGTGGAACTAAGATCCCACATGCCATGCAGCCTGTGTGTGTGTGTGTGTGTGTGTGTGTGTGTGTGGTGTGTGTGTGTGTGTGTGGTGTGTGTGTGGAACTAAGATCCCACATGCCATGCAGCCTGTGTGTGTGTGTGTGTGTGTGTGTGTGTGGTGTGTGTGTGTGTGTGTGTGTGTGTGTACACATACATACATACTTTGCAATCGTTACGGGTTCTGGCCCAATGAGAACTCATAATAGTAAAAGCTACTAGCATTTTACCAAGGACTTGACATTTTACATATGTCATTATATTTCATTCTCACAATAATCCCAAGAGAAAAGTATTATCACAACCATTTTAGAATTGGCAAACAAAGGTTTCCTGGGTCGGGAAGATCCTCTGGAGAAGGGAATGGCTCCCCACTCCAGTATTCTTGCCTGGAGAATTCCATGGACAAAGGAGCCTGGCGGGCTACAGTCCATGGGGATGCCGAGTTGGACATGAGTGAGTGACTAAGCACAAACTAAGGCTAGGGAGATGAAGGTATCTTGTATGCCTCCTCAGCCCTCAAGAAAAGTCCAGACAGATCCCAAATCTTATGTAAAATCAAAAATAGCAGAATTTCATGAAAAGAAATCCTTTACTTTTATAAAGGTAGAATTTCTCTTGTGCTCTAGGCAAATAATGAAGCTAATCTGTAAAGACTTGTGATAATCCTTTCTCTAACCAACGAATCCAATCTGAATACTCTTTTATGACAGTCCAACAAACTAGAGAGAAATTTAGCTGTGTATTATTCTCTAGCATATATATAGCATATGCATATCGCATATGTACACACACACACATATATATATATATGATTTGTTATTCTTTTTAAAGCCTACCTCCACAGAGAACTTTACAGTGACTGAAGGAATTCAATCAACAGCAGACAGGTGCAGCAGTGTGTATGAAGAATCATGAAGAAATTAGTTCATGGACCAAGTAAGCTACAAAAATCAAAGAAAAAGAAAAAAGAAAGAGAAACAGAGCTTTTCACTTTACATGCCCCAAAGTTATAGAAAAGAACAACAGACGTCAGAATTTTAAAGTTAAATACACATGATCTGAAGGAAAGCAAAAAAAAAAAAAAAAGCATTACTTGGAAATCTTCACAAATTGAATACTACTTCCAAATAATTTAAATTAATAAAGCAAAACATTTCAGTTAATGAAGACATAATTACCACATGATTGACTAACATATTAATCTTTTAGTAGAAACCATGATAAAAATAACCTATGAAGATGTTAGATAAACTACCACAATTAAGTAAAAATAACTTTTTTAAACAAAGAAGCGAAATTTCAAAACATGCATTAAAATTCAGTCACCTTTCAGCAGGATTTACAAATATACTTCTTTAATGCTCTTATTCCTGATGTTGTTATGAACAACTTGTTACTTTGCGATTAATATCATTGCATCATTTCCTAGGATTTCTGTCTGCACAGTCACCCAAGCCCCTTGCAAGCAAAGGAATGTATTTGTTGTTTGAATGACCAAAAGCAATGACACAATTTACAGCTATGAACTATGGATCCTAAGTCAGTGTTGTGTAAGAGTCCCCTGGAGGACTTTTAAAAAGAGATTCCTGAATCCTACCTCAGATTCTTGGAATTAGAATCCCTGAGGCTTAGAAACCTCTGTTTACAGAACAATCTTCAGGTGCATCTGATGCATAGACAGATTAAACACACTAGAGCTGTGGATTTAGAACTCTGTTCTGAAGAGTCTTAAAATACTCAAGAAACACCTGTTTCAACCAGAACAATCCCATTTTTATCTATTTTATGTATCTGTTCTGTTTCTTAAAAACCTGAAAACAGGGCAAAGTGAACCTATCAGGTAGGGCAAAGTGAACCCATCCACATAAGACAAACTCATGATTCTGGCATCATAACTGTCCTAATCCAAAGGTAGATCAGACTAGACAGATAAAAAGACCAGGACGGGTGGACACAGAGTATTTGTTAATGGCCAAAGAAAAACTTTAAGAAAGCAGTTCTGTGATTCATACACTTGTATTTATTACAACTTAAAAGAACTTATTCAATACGTGACTGAACTGCATAAGTGGAAAAAACTTATACATCTATATACATCTATATATGGGGGGCAGAGACCGCAGCAGTAGATCTGGGAAGGTGTTCTCCAGAAAGGGATCACCCTAGGAGAAAGGTGATCAGCATGAACACCTGGGTACTGCTTCTCCCTAATACAAGGTCTGGATCCTTTAGACACCTTTCAGGTGCTTCCCCTAATCTATTCTAACCTAGAAAACTATGTCACGTGTCGTGGAGAAAGGCAAGGAAGAATGCCGGTTTACTCCTCGTCTGTCCTCGGATACTCCCCTGAAGGACTGGGTCCATATATTCTGACCTTCTGAAGTTCTCCATTTCAACCACCCTACCTAATATTCCCACTGGAAATTAGATCTGAGACAGCCAACCTGATGTAGGTAGACATGATCTCAACAGGCTATTTTATCAAATGAATAAGCACACATTTTACTTACCTGTCTGAATACACAAGCTAAGCAGGAGGTGAACTGAGTAAGAACCCAGGAGAGCGACTATCAGCAGCAAGAAACTAAAACATAAAAGAGCATAAAAGAGTACATGGTCAAATTTGTCCCCTAAAGGTTTCCTTTTTATGGTATTTCATTCAAAAAACATTTTTTTCCCCACATTCAAATGGTCACAAGCATGTGTGCATGAGTGCTAAGTCGCTTCAGTCATGTTTGATTCTTTGTGACCCTATGGACTGTAGCCCTCTAGGCTCCTCTGTCTTCTCTCCAACTTAAGTATGTTTCAGTTGTGAAATCCCATTGTCTTTTTTCTTTCCTCTATCCCTCTCCTTTTAATGATGCGTTGCTGTTGTTCAGTCATTTAAGTCATATCCAACTCTTACAACCCCATGGACTGTAGCCCTCCAGGCTCCTCTGTCCATGAGATTCTCCAGGCAAGAATACTAGAGTGGGTTGCCATTCTTTCTTCCAGGAGATCTTCCTGACCCAGGGATCAAATCCACATCTCTTATATCTCCTGCATTGGCAGGTGGGTTCTTTACTGATGAGCCACCTGGGAAGCCCCCAGTGATGAGTACGTCCCTATAATTTTGAATGAACACTGAATTTCAGCATCTGTTAAACATACTCAACAAACCAAACCAAAAGAATACAGTTAACACACTTTTAATGACACGATTTGAAAAATGTGTGATGTAATAATTGGGGGTCCTCTCACCAAAAGTGTGAAAAGGAACAGCATACATAATCCCTTCCTTATTCTCAGGAAGATACTGGCAATACAAGTTTCCAGAGGAGTACTCCTGAAGTTGAAGAAATTCTATCTTTGCAGTCCACTTAATGCTTGTTAATAAGTAGCAAAATGGAGAGGTGAAAGTACACTTGTCAACTGATGTCAGACACCTCACAAAATAAGGTTGGCATCACCAGATGGAAACTGTGATATGATTCAGCAAGCACCCATTCAGTGGTATATATCTGCATGTGCGATCCTGCAGTAAAAAATGTGATTTTTCAAATGAAACTAAGAAATAAGTCCTATGATTACGTCTTGCCTGAGGTGTCATACATAGCTTTTAAGTTTTAAAACTATGAAAGTTTGCAAATACATCCCATAATAAAAGCAAGTTGGGTTATTTAGAAGTTGGTTAGCTAACCAAGAAATTCAAAGTAAAAGCAAAAATGAACCTACATGAGACTGTATTTTAAATTTCCTAGAAAAAATAGGTCTGCTTGTGCTTACAAAACAAACTTATTCATTCAGTCTATTAAGCATGACGATCCATGCTAAGGATAAGATCTAGTCCTAAAGGATTTCAGAGTTCAGTGGGGAAAATAATTTGCAAACAGATAATTACATTATAATAAAAGAATGAATATAATAGTACTGTGGAAACACAGAAAAGACAGCAATGTCTTCTGTTTGGGCAAACTGGCCTGTGAGCTGAGTCTTAAAAGATGTAAGGGAATAAACACAGGGTACATGTCTAGCCTCAGAAAGTAAAACAAGACTACTTAACAGGAGGAGAGAAAGAGATGGAGAGAAACCAAAGGATTATATGTTTTATTTAGTCACAAAATCACTATTTATAAATAATCTGCATGACTGATAAACTCTGATTTACTTTGGCCCACTGAACACAACAAATAAGCCACTTGTAAGGAGGTTATTAAGGAATGTGGATCAAGTTTCTCTTTTTTTTTAAATTAGCCACACTTTGGATAAAAAAATACAAATTATACAGCATCCTTCCATGCTACAGACTAGCAACAATATAAGAATAAGAGGAACCCCAGAAATAACTAGAAATTGTATAATACCAAGTTCTACAGCCTATCTCTTTGCTTCTCAATGTACTATCAAAATGAAAAAAGAAAAAGAATACAATAAGAAAAAAACTCACCTAAATCCAAGGATACCAGTATGAGCCATAACATAAGCTAAGCCAAGGATGCCGCTTCCCATGATGGCATTCATCAAATTAAACACTGAGAAACCAAATGAAGCACCTCGGGATCTCTGTGTGTGAACTTCCTGTAAGCACACGAATTAATAGAGTTAAGTGTCTGAATGGTGAAGTCCAACTTTGGTCAAGAAATGACTGACAGGTTATGCAGAGTCTCCTAAAACCACAGACATACTGTGACACACTAGTTGCTCAATCAGCAACCAGGACCTCCTTTCCTTTCCTTCTCACTTCCCACTAGGGCAGCTCCAGGAATCCAGTTTCCTAGGAAAATCATCTCCACCTGCGCAGAGACCCAGTAGGGTTCAGGAAGAAGGCATGACTAACCTTGTGACTGCAAAAGATGGAAGACAGGGTAAAATGGGGTGGGGACAGGGAGCAGGCAGATGGCCTCAAGCTCACGTGATAATTGAAGAATCCCTGAGTCAGCTTGTGGTTGCTGTAGACAACTGTTGCTCCCCAATTACTAGGATTGCAAAACTAATCTCTATTTATACACTTAATGAATTAAGTCTGCCCAACTGAAAGGATGGGCAGGAATGCCATGCAATGACGATATTGTAAATAGAAGCAATTCACGTTGCTCTGGCAAGGATCCGCCTTGAAAACACTCTCCCCTAAAATAGCATTTGGGAATAAAATCCTAGAAACTGTTACTGCCCTGGGACTTGAGTTAAAGGGCCGAAGTGCCCACTGCACAGGCTTTAGGGTCAGGGAAGTGCTGTGTACTTATTACCAGGCCACCCACGCTCCTTCATGGTTAAGTATCTCTGTATTAAGATGTTTACAGGTCCCCAATGACTAAGCTGAGAAAAGCAAAATCTTGTGACTCTTGCAAAAAGCTCACAAGACTAGTGGAAAAAACGAGAAGCCGACAAGGATACAGAGAGCAGTGAGTTACATAACCGAGGGGCTGCTCCCCTAGTGGGGTCCCCTGCCTCCACCTGCTGCTGCGTCTCTTCCACCTGAGCCTGCAGCTTCAGCTTTTCTTTGTAGGACAGGTTAGGCTCCTATCTCATTGATGAACTCCTCCAGATCTCCTCGAAATCTCGGCTGCTGCCTCTGGGCCCCAGGTTCTAGGCTTCTCCCCTCTCCCCTTGCCATCCCCTTTCTTTTCCCGGTCTTATTTGGCAGTCACTTCAGAACAGGGAGCCAGCGGAGCAAACTTACGTTGCTAAGCAACGGGCTAGACTCTTCCGCCTCCGCCTCTTCGGGCTCCCGAGTAGAGACGAACCAGCCGGGCTCGGCGTTGATGACCCCCGCTGGGACCTCCATGCTGCTAGCTGGTCGACTACCCAGTCCATCCACTAGCTGCAACCCCTGCCCTCCCGCCTGTAGTCGCGCTGGAGGCGGGCCTACATTCCCGGCCCTTCCGGGTTCCCGTACCTCACCAGGGCCGGGATGAAAAGAGGGATCGACGTGATCTGGTGACGCTCGCCTCTCGGCGGCGAACCTTGATGGTGTCATCGAGGGCCCGCCCACCCGCCGAAGACACGTTTCCGAGCTGCACCAGAGCATGAGGTGAGGGTCTGGTCTTGTAGCCAGCTGCGGGGCGACGCCGGGAAGTGGGATGGTGACGTTGGTGAGGTGGCGGCCGTAGTGCCCTTGATAGATAGTTCGAAGGGGCTGAGGGTCCGGTGGCGGTACCGGTCGGCTCGGAGGCTCTCCGCCTCGCGCTGTCTGGGCGCTGAAACGTCAGGAAGTCGCCCACAGCCCAGTGGAGAGCCTAGGCCTGAGTACGGGGAAGGGAGGGGTGTTTCATCTCTTCAGAACTTTCCCATAGAACCTTTAGCCACACCTTACTTGTGGAAAGCCGAGATTCACTTTAAGTAATTTACTCAACATCACCCATCTGGTTAACTGCTAAACCCAGTCTGAACCCTGTCAACTTTTTGACAGTTGCTTTACAGTTTCCTAGCCAGGGCCCTTTCTTAACAGTTGCTTCTTCGGTATTCCGGAAGGCAAAATGAAAAACTGATACTAACGGGATGGCATATAACACTCAGCAAAGTTCCCATCCTAGAAATACTGAAACCTCTACTTATAGGTAGGGCTTGTGGCAGTAAAACATCAAAGACAACATAGAAATAGATTAAGAACGCAGGCCCTGGATTTTAATCCTTGCTCAACAATTTACAGCAACGAGATTTTGGGTCAATTAACCTATTTCTGAGCTTTAGTTTACACCTTTGCAGAAATGAGAATGCAGCACCACACACCTCCCAAGACTGTTACTGTGAGTAAAGTGTTCAGCGCATCTGACCCAATAAGCTTCCATAAGAATATCCTTTTAAATATTGACATTGGTAACATTATCAGTATAGTGACCATTTCGTTTAGAGATGTTCCTTTAACTTAAATTTCGGCCTTCCAGTCGCAAAATATTCTGTAGAAAATTGTGGGTGGAGAGGTTTGTTGACTATAGCGAGAGTGATGGATCACTAAACCCTAGTCCAGGCCGCAGGTGGGCTGGAAGTATACCAATTTATTATTTACTACTAATAAAAGTCATCCTATCCTGGAAAAGTTATTAATATTACACTTCTCACATACCACTAAAAGTTTTAATCTGTGGCATTTAGCAGGTTATTTGAAACAATTAAAATTTTTATTAAGACTTGTGAACATGTTAAGCTAGTTTGTAGCTTTATGGTATTTCTTTTAATTGAATGCTTTATTTTTAGGAGCTTATTGAAACAATTTGGCTTCTCAAGAAGACTTCTCAAAGTGGAAAGCTGTAGAATAACTGAGTCAGCATCACTCATTCTACTGCCTTGGGCATCGCTGATACAGAAGCTTAGCAGAGCACCTGGTATTTTCTTGCTGGATCAAAGAAAAAGATTCCCAACCATGCCTGAAATAGAAACAAATCACAGAGACTCTGAATTGTTTTCCCCACCCTCTGATGTTCGAGGAATGACAGAACTTGATAGAACAGCTTTTAAAAAGACAGTCACCATCCCAGTGCTTAAAGTGAGGAAAGAAATAGTCAATAAACTGATGCGATCCCTTAAAAGGGCAGCACTGCAGCGCCCAGGCATAAAACGTGTGATTGAAGATCCAGAAGATGAAGAAGGTAGACTAATTATGTTGGATCCATATAAAATGTTTACCGTTGATTCCTTTGAGAAAGAAGAACTCAGTATTTTAAAGCAGCTGGATATCAATCCACAGATATTGAAATATAATTTGGAACTAACTTATGAAAACTTTAAGTCAGAAGAAATCTTGAGAGCTGTGCTTCCTGAAGGTCAAGATGTGACTTCAGGGTTTAGCAGAGTTGGACACATTGCTCACCTGAACCTTCGAGATCATCAACTACCTTACAAGCATTTAATTGGTAGGTGTGTCTTAGTAATAGTCATATATTAGAAACCAATGAGCAAATTCTAATTTTAGTTTAAAAAAATTTTAAATGCCTAATTATAGAAATAGGACATTTTATCATTTTAATTTTAAGCAGGATCTTGAGCTACATACTCTCCTTTGAGGGACACTTTGGAATAGCCTTCCCAGAGTCGTTTGTTGTTGCTGTTTAGTCGCTAAGTTGTGTTCGACTCTTAGAGACACCATCGACTGTAGTGCACCAGGCTCCCCAGTCCATGGGATTTCCCAGGCAAAAGTACTGGAATGTATTGCCATTTCCTTCTCCAGGGGATCTTCCCAACCCAGGGATCGAACCCACATTTCCTGCATTGGCAGGTGAACTCTTTACCACTGAGCCACCAGGGAAGCCCTCCCAGAGTCATAGCAAGCTCTAAATATCAGTTCAAGATTTTGTGTACACAATAAGTAAGCATTAACTTGAATCACTTGCTTTGGCAGAATTCTTTGGCAACTTATCATTTTGGTATCCAGAACTTACTAGTCCTTCAGGACTATGTTGAATGCTAGGTTTCATAAATTTGAGTGTTTCATAGTCAAAAGGGCAAGACAGTGTTTACTCATGCTTTCACTGATTCACTTAATTGAGCCTCATCTGTATGGTAGGCACCATACTTTGTTTTTTAGTACTCCTAGCTTTTTAGAAACAACTCTGTAGCCCAGAATTGAAGCATGGGTATTTTATTCTTTGGTCTAAGAAAGAAGTAGAAGACTAATCAAAATCGCTGTTGTCCTTATATAAATATTTAATGTCCATGCATTCTTCAGATTAATATTTTTAATACAGAGTAATTGTCAGAACTTCTGGGAATTATTTTCAGCTTTAAAATGTAGTGCTCAGTGTTTTGCATGGGTAGAATTTCAGAGATGTGCTGTTATGCATTTACTCTGTTTTTATTGATGAAAGGGGCTAATAATGCATAGTGATAACATAATAAATACTTAAGCAGAGCCTTATAATTATGATCTGGTACAAATGTCAAGTCTAGGCTTTCCGTTGAATCATTGCCTGTCCTAACTCAACATTCTTTTAGCACCCTTATTTTATAAACTCGCTTTCATAAAAGGGCACTCACAGATTGAAAATGAAACATTTTCATACAAAAGTACTTTTAAAGCTTTTACTATAGACCTTTAGAATTTTTTTTTTTTATTCTTCATTTCAAACTAACTTCTGTACCTTAAAAATTGAGTTCTGATACCTGAAGCAGAACAAGATAAAACAATGATTGACAATAGTTTGACATTATCATATTCAAAATCAGGTATCTAATTACCAGAGAGAAATTAGACAAATTCCAGTTGGTATTTAAGCATATTTGTATTATCAGTTCAGTTCAGTCACTCAGTCGTGACCAACTCTTTGCAACCCGATGGACTGCAGCATGCCAGGCTTCCCTGTCCATCACCAACTCCTGGAGCTTGCTCAAACTCATTTCCATCGAGTCAGTGATGCCATCTAACCATCCCATCCTCTCTTGTCCTCTGTTGTATTTGTATTATGGAGTACTTTATACTTACTGACAAATCAACTTATCTTTATACAATGAGATACCATATAGAATCTTGTAAATTTTTTAAGTGCTGACAAAAATGCAGACTTTGATTATAGGGCATCAATATACCATTGCCAGTGTCTTTTACCTTTGTAGCTTTTTGCACTCTGGAAAATATTTGACATAAAGAACAATTTAAGTAAATAAACATTTTATTTAGAGAAAACTAAAGAATCTATGTTTCTTTTATTTGAAAACATTATTTTGCTGGAATGCATTTCCAAAGTGAAGTACTATTTTAAATACACAATAAAGCAACATTTGGTTTGAGGCCAGTGGGGACAGGCTAGTGTTTTCTGAGACCATCTGTTTCCATAGTACTTAACATCTCTTCTATTTTTTAACCAATTCCCTGGGTCTACCTGTTTGCTTACTGTTGCACTGATACATTTGAGAAGACTAAGTAAAAGACATGGAAAAATATTAGGCAGAACAAACTCCTCAAAATTTTTTCTTTATAAATTACCCACACATTTTTTTGTGTGTTTGCATAGGGTCCGTCAGACATGAACTTTAGTAATCTGTTGAATTTTTAGAATTGCATTCCTCTACACACATCAGCTTCCCAGGTGGTGCTAGTGGTAAAGAACCCATCTGTCAATGCAGAAGACATAAGAGACCTGGGTTCTATCTCTGGGTCGGAAAAGATCCCCTGGAGGAGGGCATGGCAACCCACTCTAATATTCTTGCCTGGAGAATCCCATGGACAGAGGAGCCTGGCGGGCTACATTCCATACGGTTGCAAGAGTCAGACACGACTGAAGCCACTTAGCATGCATGTACACATGGTAGATGCAGTTTCTGTCTATAAACCAGAAGAAAATATAGTTCACATCCATTTCATGTTTGCAATTTTAGCTTTTATTTTGCAACCAGAAGGCAGTATTTATCATGATTTCTGTGCTTTTAGGCCAAGTTATGATTGACAAAAATCCTGGAATCACCTCAGCAGTAAATAAAATCAATAATATTGATAATACCTACCGAAATTTCCAAATGGAAGTACTATCTGGAGAGGAGAATATGATGACCAAGGTATGGAATATTTTATTGTCTCCTAGTACAGTGTATGTATCAAGATTAACATTTGAAATCATAATAGATAACAGATTAAGAAAATATAATACCCAGTATTTATGAGTATGTGAGAATGTAAGCATTTACATATATTATTGACAGGAATGCAAATTTGATACAGTCAGGAAGAGTGTATGGTAATATATTGCAATTTTGAATAGATACATCATTTGACCCAGCACTCCATTTATAGAAGTTATCTCAAGAATATAACTGGACAAAATTGTAATGATGTACCCAACCAGGGATTGAACCTGTGCCCCCGCCACAGTGGAAGTATGGAATTTTAACCACTAGACCACCTACATCATTTTTATAATAATAAATCAATAAACATGATGGAATGGAAACAATCTAAATATCATCAGTAGATAACTGATTAAATTTTAGGATAATAATACAATGGAATACTCCATCATTGAAGATTATTTAGCTCCATCAGTTCAGTTCAGTTGCTCAGTCATGTCCGACTCTTTGCGACACCATGGACTACAGTACACCAGGCTTCCCTGTCCATCACCAACTCCTGGAGTTTACTCAAACTCATGTCCACTGACTTGGTGATGCCATCCTGTGTTGTCCCCTTCTCCTACTGCCTTCAATCATTTCCAGCACCAGGGTCTTTTCAAATGAGTCAGTTCTTCGCATCTGGCTCTAGGTGAGTGATCACACCATCATGGTTATCTGGGTCATGAAGATCTTTTTTGTATAGTTCTTCTGTATATTCTTGCCACCTTTTCTTAATATCTTCTGCTTCTGTTAGGTCCATACCATTTCTGTCCTTTATTGTGCCCATCTTTGCATGAAATGTTCCCTTGGTATCTCTAATTTTCTTGATGAGATCTCTAGTCTTTCCCATTCTGTTGTTTTCCTCTATTTCTTTGCATTGATCACTGAGGAAGGCTTTCTTATCTCTCCTTGCTATTCTTTGGAACTCGGCATTCAAATGGGTGTATCTTTCCTTTTCTCCTTTGCTTTTCGCTTTTCTTCTTTTCACAGCTATTTGTAAGGCCTCCTCAGACAACCATTTTGCCTTTTTGCATTTCTTTTTCTTGGGGATGGTCTTGATCCTTGCCTCCTGTTCAATGTCACAAACCTCCGTCCATAGTTCTTTAGGCACTCTATCAGATCTAATCCCTTGAATCTATTTGTCACTTCCACTGTACAATCGTAAGGGATTTGATCTAGGTCATACCTGAATGGTCTAGTGGTTTTCCCTACTTTCTTCAATTTAAGTCTGAATTTTGCAATAAGGAGTTCATGATCTGAGCCACAGTTAGCTCCTGGTCTTAGTTTTGCTGACTGTGTAGAGCTTCTCCATCTTTGGCTGCAAAGAATATAATCAATCTGATTTTGGTATTGACCATCTGGTGATGTCCATGTGTACAGTCTTCTCTTGGGTTGTTGGAAGAGGGTGTTTGCTATGACCAGTGCATTCTCTTGGCAGAACTCTATTAGCCTTTGCCCTGCTTCATTCTGTACTCCAAGGCCAAATTTGTCTGTTACTCCAGGTGTTTCTTGACTTCCTACTTTTGCATTCCAGTCCCCTATAATGGAAAGGACATCTTTTATGGGTGTTAGTTCTAGAAGGTCTTGTAGGTCTTCATAGAACCATTCAACTTCAACTTCTTCAGCATTACCGGTCAGGGTGTAGACTTGGATTACCGTGATGTTGAATGGTTGGCCTTGGAAATGAACAGAGATCATTCTGTCGTTTTTGAGATTGCATCCAAGTACTGCATTTCAGACTTTTGTTGACTATGATGGCTACTCCATTTCTTCGAAGGGATTCTTGCCCAAAGTAGTAGATATAATGGTCATCTGAGTTCAATTCACCCATTCCAGTCCATTTCAGTTCACGGATTCCTAAAAGGCTGACGTTCACTCTTGCCTTCTCCTGTTTGACTACTTCCAATTTGCCTTGATTCTTGGACCTAACATTCAAGGTTCCTATGCAATATTGCTCCATACTGAAAGTAAATTGTCCACTGACAAGCCAAGTGACAAAAAATAAACTGTAGAACAGTATACATAACTGAGTTCTATTTTAGCTATGATGATTTTAAATATGTAAATATGCATATACATCAGAATGTTAACAGTGAGCAAATTTTCATTTGATATAGTTTCTGGTGACATTTGTTATCTTTATACTTTTCTAGTGAGCACATATTCCTTCTATAAGAAAAACAAAACCTATTTCAAAGAAAAATTAACTTAAAATATATAGGAATAGATTCCTGGTATAAACCATTTTCTCATCTTCCATCCCCAAAACCCTCTGTAGTGTTGGATATAATAAACTGTTTTTAAGCTAAAGCCGTAGATAATTACATGTTAACATTATGTGTAATTTTGTGCCCAAGCTAAGAAACAGGTTAAACAAATCCTGAGAGACCCACAGGATGATGATTGTTGTTACTAATATTCTCTTTATGCACATAAAGTAAGAAGGAGTGACTGAGCAGAGTGTTTGGAGTCAGGCTTCTGACTCCAGAGTCCATGCTTAGTCTTGCCCTGTATACCAAACCTCCACTACCTACTGCTTGTGTACAATGAATGAGGTCTATTTTGGCAAGCAAGATTTGGATGGGAATCCTTTGATAATAACTGTGCTTAACTCAGCTGACACTAAGACATACTGAACTTTAGGCACACCCAGACTGAACACTGTGCATGTTCTTTACTTGGTAGTGGCCCTTAGGGTGTCAGGTAGTATCATTCTTCTTAGAAAGAAGATGTAAACTCTATAAACTGAGAAACTTCTGTAATTTTATAAATGCCTTGTGATTGACTTCCCAAGTCAACTAAAGTTTGTTCTTAGGACATACTTTATGCCTAGTATATATACTGTCAAATAAATGTGAAAACTTAGTATAATTTCTTTGCTCCAAACACAATCACATTTAAGTTTAAGAGCTCATGCAACATTTAAGTAGTATTTAAAAACATTGCTAAAGTGGATCTGCTGAAAGCAGTGCTTAACTGAGGGAACAAGATATCAAAGACAGCATGAGTAAAACCAGAGGGATACTTAGCATCATTTAATCTAGATCTAGATCTGTGACTCACACTAAAGAGCTTAAAAGACAAGTAGAAAGGAGATTTCAGGAAAAGCATCCCAAGACACATTTAAGCCTTCCAGGTTATATACCTAGATTGAGTCTTAGTTGCCAGAATCATGAAGAAATATTTCAAACTCTTGAACCTTAATAATATGATCAGAGCATTTGATGTGGTCAGGAGGAAAAAATATGTACAAATTTGGAATTAAGGTCCATGAAGAGAGAATATAGAAGATGTCTCTATTAGATTTATAGAACTTAGGAACTTTCTGGCCTTTGATTCTTCATCTGTTAAAATAAGGGGCTTAAGATGATAGGTGAGGTCACATTTCACAATTGTAGTTTTAATTTTGTTTTCTATTTTCTACCATGTTTATGATAGTCCCCAAAGAAATGCTATAAAGTTTTAATTTTGTTCAAGACTTAGCTTCACTGTATATATTTAGTTTATCCATGAAAACTCAGATTTGGGAAAGGCAAAAACAGGGGAATGATTTATTCTATACACTGGCTCTATTTACAGACATGAAACCTGCAAAGTCCAGGTAACTGTCTAAGAACATAACGAAGTACCTTGAAATTCACTGACACATGACGCATCTATCTTGCCAAACTGAAAACTGAGGAAGGAAAGCATGTTTGCTGTGTGGAAGAGTGGTCTGCAGTCTAGCTACCCACCATGAAGATAGATGTAGTGTGCTGTTTCACCCTAAAGGCTTTTTCCTATCAGGTGACAGGAGATAATATAATTAAGCCAGTCAATTGGCATATCTGAAAAATTCCTAGTGTGATCAGGGAGCCACTTTATAGTCCTTTAGGATGAGATGGAGAGCTGTTTGGTTTTTAAGAGATGACTTTTTTCATGAAAACGTCTAATGCAAGATAGTAACTACCCTCAAGTTTAGCATAAACACCAGATTTCTAAGTTAAATGCCTTTAAACGCACTGTAATTTGCTCTTAATAGTAGTAAATTTAAATGTGTGTATGTGTGAATGCATCTATCTAATATCAGTGGCTAGAATTTAAGACTAAGTAGTTTAACCAAAAGCTTAATACTTTTTTCAGGTTCGAGAGAACAATTACACCTATGAATTTGATTTTTCAAAAGTCTATTGGAATCCTCGTCTCTCCACAGAACACAGCCGTATCACAGAACTTCTCAAACCTGGGGATGTCCTATTTGATGTTTTTGCTGGGGTTGGGCCCTTTGCCATTCCAGCAGCAAAGAAAAACTGCACTGTGTTTGCTAATGATCTCAATCCTGAATCCCATAAATGGCTACTGCACAACTGTAAATTAAATAAAGTGGACCAAAAAGTAAAAGTCTTTAACTTGGATGGGAAAGACTTCCTGCAAGGACCAGTCAGAGAAGAGTTAATGCAGCAGCTGGGACCACTGTCAAAAGAAAGAAAACACTCTGTGCACATTGTCATGAATTTGCCAGCAAAGGCTATTGAGTTTCTCAGCACTTTCAAAGCACTCTTAGATGGACAGCCATGTGGCAGTGAACTCCTTCCCATTGTGCACTGTTACAGCTTTTCCAAAGATGCTAATCCAGCTAAGGATGTTCAGCAACGAGCTGGAACTGTGTTAGGCATCTCCTTGGAGGAGGCATGTAGTTCAGTTCACCCAGTAAGAAATGTGGCCCCTAACAAGGAAATGTTATGCATCACTTTTCGGATTCCTGCTGCTATACTTTACAAGAACCACACCGTAAATCGAGGTGAGCGATTTCTGGAAAATTAAATGTAAGCTGTAATACTTTTAACGTAACTTTCTTGGGCAACATACATATTTTGTATTCTTTTTTAAACTTAGAAATAGATTAAACTAATTCTAGTTAGATATTTCAGTTCGAGACCTCTTGCCATTCAACTGTGACTAATTTCTCACAATCTTACAGATTTTATTATGACACACTGTTCAGTCTAGTGGAAGGCTATTTCATTAAAATAATAAATCCACAGGAATGTTACTATTTCAAGCATAAGTTGAGTACATTAAAAATCTTTAAAATGCCTATATTATTTGCTTTTTAAAAGTTATTTTTAAATGTTAAGTATCTTACCTAATATAGGTTTTCTGGATTTGTTACAGACAATCATGAAGATCCACCTCTTAAACGCCAGAGGACAGATAAAGACTTTTAAGAAGAAAACACACAAATTGCTTCAGCCACTTAATTGGAAATATTTTCTCCATCTCCCCACTAGACCTTTGTGATAGTGAACTATCATTTGTATGATTTCTAACATTTTAGCATTCAGTTACTTTAGTATTGAACCCTTTTATTTTACCCTTGCTGGCTTCCCTGGTGGCTTAGATGGTAAAGAATCTGCCTGCAATGCAGGAGACCTAGGTTCGGTCCCTGCATCTGAAAGATCCCCTGGAGAAGGGAATGGCAACCCACTCCAGTATTCTTGCCTGGAGAATCCCATGGGCAGAGGTGCCTGGCGGGCTATAGTCCTTGGGGTCACAAAGAGTCAGACATGACTGAGCAACTAATACAGTCCTATAAATTGGGAATTATCAAATTAAAATTTAAATAAGCCTACTAAATATATTTTGTTTTATAATTTTATCATATATATCTAATCTTTTGTTAGATAAATGTTTAAATATTGTCTTAGGAAAACAGTTTTTGAAAATATGATAATTGCATGCTAACTAGGAAAGCACTAATCATTTTACAGTTATCCTTAGTTGAAGAGTGTAGGTAAGTTCTACGTAAGTACTACTATACTATTACTATTAATATAGGAGTATTAATAATAACAAATGAGATTATTTAGATCAGAGACAGGCAAACTATGTCCAGCAGGCCAGATCTGGTCCACCACTTGTTGTATGGCAAGTAAGCTGAGAATGGTTTTTACACTTCTAAATGATTGGGGAAAAAAAAATTTGTGACATGAAAATTATATGAAATTTGAATTTCACTGTCCATAAATAAAGTTTTATTGGAACTTATTTTTTATGCTCATTTGTTTACATACTGGCTATGGCTGCCCTCATGGTATAACACCAGAGCTGAGTAGTTAGCTGCAACACAGATGGGATATGATTTTCATCACTTCTCATTGCTGCTCAGCACACTACAAATCAGTAACACGGTTATAACGCAACAGCATTTTAAGTGCCACATATATTGCCAAGCTATAACATTTTATTTTACTACTATGAGTGTATATCCATCATTCCAAAACAAGAAAAGTGGACATCCATGTTGAGCTTTTAAAGTACGGTAAAGTATGAACTTTTTTGATATTGAATTAGATAAAAAGCATCTATAACTGAGCTAAAGTAAAATATACTTTGACATTTCCAAAAGAACTACTCATCACAGTATTTCCAAGTCACAGGCAAGCAACTGTCAAAAAAATTACATATTTAAACTGGAAATTCACAGTAGAATTTCCTTATAAAATAAAAAATGAAAGTGGGGCTACAACCAAAGTAAGTCTCCAAGTGACTTTTGTAAGTCAAGAAACAAAATCATTTACTGATGGCGAGTTAATTTTGTTTGTTTGAAAGCAGCAGTCTTAAGAAATGTGTCCAGAGAAAGCAAGTTTTGTTTAGGACTGTTAGCCTTTTGGCAAGGACAGTTGCTTAAAAAGGTGTGAACACTGGGAGTACATCAATAGTTGAAATGGTAAATGAGTCCAAGTAGTTGTTTACTCTTGATGAGTTGGTAGATGTTTCTACTACAGCTCAGTTCTTGCTTATTTGAGGTGTCAATTCTGAGTTTAAGTTACTGAAGAGTTAGCCTCTATGAATAATCTGCATGGAACTACTAGTGAATACTTTCAAAAAAGTTGAGGAAACAAATCTGTAAAAGTTGAAGCAGAATCTGATCTGTTACAACTGATGATGGTAAAAGAAAGTGTGAGGTAAAAACCAAGATCTAGTGGAGAAACTTAAAAGCTTATGAAAATGTTAAGGTGTTTAAAACCTATAGTTATTCACTATATTATTCACCAGCAAGTACCTTGCAGCAAATATTTGAATCTATCATTTGTTAATGAACCAGTAATGTCAATTATAAACTTCATTTGCTTTCATGGACTTTAATCATCCTCAAAGTCCTTCAATTTTGTCTGAAATAGAAGCCAAATTTCATGACACTCTTAATCTAAGTTTGATTTGCTTAGCAACTGTAAACTCTGACTGCAATTTTTTGGGTTCATGGCCAAGATTGAAATTTTTCTTAAGAACCAACCTTAAACACTTCTAAAATACTGAATGTCTTTGGAAGTTAGTTGCTAAAGGCTTGATAATATTTCTCAAATATATCAACCACAATTACAGGACAAAAGTAACTAATGTGAAACATACTGCAATAGTATAAAATGACTACACTTCTCATCTATCAAAAATTAAGGAAAAAGGTTTCCATTCTCACACATATTAGTGGATATATTTTTCTGAGTTTAACATTTTTGGAACCTTGGTGCAAATGTAAAGAAATTGCCATATTTCAGAACCCATTTAACTACAACTGAAGTTCCATCTGATCTTCAACTGGAAGTGATAAATGTATTATTGTAATGACATGCAAAAAGGTAAATACCAAGGGGAGATTAAGAAAAGCCTTCCAAGTGATGTATATGCTCAGTTAAAATCACATGTTCCAATATCTGGCAGTATCTGTCTGAAAAGACTTTTTTAAAGATGAAATATGTAAAATCTCAGTACATATAACCATTAGCAGGTGACCAATTACAATTCATTTTGATGATGAAACACTTAGAACCCCAACTAAATCTAATCCCCCCCCAAAAGCACTACTAAAAATTTGTTGCTGCTGTTTAGTCATTAAGTCGTGTCTGACTCTCTTCGACCCCAGGGTCTGTAGCCCACCAAGCCTCTCTGCCCATGGAATTCCCCAGGCAAGAATACTGGAGTTAACTGCCATTTCCTTCTCCAGGGGCTCTTCCTGACCCAGGGATCGAACCCAAGTCTCCTGTTTGGCAGGCATCTCCTGCTTGGAAGGCAGATTCTTTACCACTGAGCCACCTGGGAAGCCCACAAAAAAATGTACTCAATTATATTTTGAATTTTATTAATTTAAAAAATTGTGCCAATTTATCTCATTTATCTACATAATGGCCTCAGTTTTGCCTTTTGGCCCAAAAACCCTAAAACACATTTATTTACTCTCTGCTTCTACAAAAAAAGTTTGCAGACCCCTGAGCTAAATCATTAACTACAAATTCAAATGCCTTTAGCAGCTAGTAATATAAATAGATGAAAGCACGACATTGTAAGAAGTATAGGTAACAATGTAGGAGATGCGAGTTTGATCCCTAGGTCAGGAAGATACCCTGCAGCCCACTCCAGTATTCTTACCTGGAGAATCCCAAGGACAGAGGATCCTGGCAGGCTACAGTCCATGGGGTCGCAAAGAGTCTGACACGACTGAGTGACTAAACAGCAACAGCAGCAGCATAGGGAGGTAATGATTTGGAACCTTTATTCCTTATTTGAAGACACTTAAAATTATGTTGGGGTTCAACCCAACCTATCCTATGCAAAACCGTGGGGGCTAATTCAACCAGGAATTGCTAATTTGGTACCTCGAATTTTTCTTCCTCTCCCTCCTCTCAAAGTATATATAGGTCAGGCGTCAGCAAACTTTCTGTAAAGGGCCAGATAGTATGTTAGGCTTTGTAAGGTATAAGGTGGCTTCCCAGGTGGCACAATAGTAAATAATCTGCCTGCTGACGCCAAGAGATGTGGGTTCAATCCCTGGATTGGGAAGATCCCCTGGAGGAGGGCACAGCAACCCATTCCAGTATTCTTCCCTGTAAAATTCCATGCACAAAGGAGCCTGGTAGGCTACAGTCCAGGGGGTCGCAAAGAGTTGGACATGACTGAGCACTCCTGCACAAGCTATAAGGTCTCTGCTGCTTTTGAACTCTGCCAGAGTAGACAAAAGGCAGCTGTAGACAGTACTTAAACACTGTATTTCAAAAAAACCATCATTTATGAAAAAGTGAAATTTTAAATTCATATGCTTTTCATATGTTAAAAAGTATATTATTCCTTTGGTTTTTTCCAGCCTTAAAAACATACAGACACCAAGTTTAGCTCATGGAGCACACAGAAACAGGAAGCAGCTGGATTCAGCCAAGGTTCTACAGTTCGCCTTCTCCCGGTCTAGATGTAGATACTAAATTTGCAAGTAGGAATAAGAACTTTTTCCTAGTACTGTACATCAATGTGCTAGGCTAAAATATTAAGTGTGGGTCAAATGATGTTCTTATCCACACATGTAAAGTGGTAAGACCCATTCACTCACCCTTTAATTACACAAAATATGCAGTATATCTATTTTATATTTTTTATATATACTGCATATTTTGTCTAAAGTGACTTAGCACAGTATATGCAGTATATAATTGTAAAGAGAACAAAATCTTTAAATGCTTCTATTGACACACTTAACTCCTCCTCCTTTTTCCCTCAGAGTGAATAAGCGATTATTTCATTATTTAAATTTGGCTCACCCTAAACTTTTGGATGTGATACCTAGTAACTGAATTCTTGGTTAATCCACTAGAAAATGATGGCCAGAACACTCAGTAGATAGAATTTTTTTAATTTTTTGTTAATTTTTTTGACAAGTTTTCTGCCACTTTAGATTTTGAAATGATTATCCAAGTCACCTGTTGACAGCCTAAAGCCAGAAGCTTAGATCAAATATTTGTTGAAAGAAAGTAAGGAATACTAAATAATAATACATTACAATTACCATGTAAATGTATTCAATGCCATTAGTATCTGCTTAAAAGAGAGTGCAGTTAGTAGTCAAATCATGTTCTATGTAATGAACTCCTCAGAACTTCTATTAAAGATATCAACACGGTTATTTAGTTGATATAACTTATATCCCATATAAGAACTTGATCTGTAAAATTTCCTCCAAGTCTTAAGAAGTTTGTCTACTCAGACTTGGTTTTACACAGCTGTTGTTTATAAGTCTGACATTCATCTCTAGGACATGGACTCTGCAGTTTAACCACTTGGGTTCAAACCCAAACTCTGCTCCTTTTAAAATGTGCCGACCTTTAGTAGGCTACTTAACGAAAGCATCCCCATTTGTTGAAATGGGGAAATGGTACGAGCACTATTACAAGGATTGTTCACAAAGCACGAGGCGCACTGCTTCACAGACCGGTCAATGTTCGGTAGTTGTTTCTGTGCTAGTGTTGTAAACCTTAGGAAATCCACGTAGATGAAAGACTTGTTCACACTTTTGTCTTGGGAGAGTAAATCACTAAGAGGATAATTTCATCAACATAGAATACTGTTATTTAGTAAATTGTTGCCATTGGATGATCTTTCACCATTCCCTTTGATCTATAGGGTCAGTTAACAGTGTTTAAATTTGGCCTGTTGAACAAAGTATGGCAATAGTAAGGGTAAAATAATTATAACGTATCCAGTTTAACTGATTTCCCAAATCAGGTGCAGGTAATTTCCACAATAATAAAGTAGGCTCAGAAAAAAAGTTTTGAAAGCCTTTGAAATATTTTGTTAATAATTCATTCTATTTAAATACATCATACAAGGTACTGAGAATAAATAATAGTATTTCTTTTTTAAAGACTGGATACCTTACTTTGGCAGCTGAGTACAGAAAATCCTTAACCACAAGTCCAATGTTCTCACTATTCTTTGAACAGATTTATGTGTTTGTACTTAAAGTGCTAGTCCTCTATTGGGAAAAAACTAATACTGGGGTGGCCAAAAAGTTTGTTTGGGTTTTTCTGTAAGATGGTACAGGAAAACTCGAATGAACTTTTTGGCCAACCCAATAGATATGAAAAATAAGATGCAACCTAATATAGACAGAACTAGAGTTGGATTTAAAAAAAAAACCCCACCTGTGTTCTAATTCTGGCTTGTGTGTATGATTTTAGCCTACTTATTACTTGATGCCTTGATTTTCTCAATTATCAAAGAAGGATTGTGAAGATGAACATGCACTCCTGAAATTAATGCCTACTTAGTCAAATAAGCGGAGAAGGCGATGGCACCCCACTCCAGTACTCTTGCCTGGCAAATCCCATGGATGAAGGAGCCTGGTGGGCTGCGGTCCGTGGGGTCGCTAAGAGTTGGAAACGACTGAGCGACTTCACTTTCACTTTTCACTTTCATGCATTGGAGAAGGAAATGGCAACCCACTCCAGTGTTCTTGCCTGGAGAATCCCAGGGACAGGGGAGCCTGGTGGGCTGCCATCTATGGGGTCGCACAGAGTCAGACACGACTGAAGCGACTTAGCAACAGCAGCAGTCAAATAAGATGGTGCTGTTACATATGAATGTTCTACTCTAATGTAACCCACAAATCTTGTTTCACATACCTTTCCACTCATAAAACTAACATCTGTTGTAATGGAGATTTGATAGAAAATCCCTTAATTTCTTTGAGAAACGATATCCCATACCCAGTCATCTAGGTAAAAGACTCATACAAGGTTGAGATGCTACAAATATCCATCTTATCCACATCCAAACTCTGTAAGCAACATTCTGGGTGTACTCAAAGCCTTTGAAGTTTCAAAAGAAATTACACCAGGGTCTGCAATTTACTCATAGAAAAATTTCATTTAAAATATATTCACTCCAGTCTCCAAGGTTTCATCATAAAATGAGCTCACATTGAGGTGAAAGGTGCCTTTTAAGTATTAAATTTTATTAACTTACTTCTTTGAATTTGTCATTAAAGCAGGTTAATACTCTGCTCTGGTTTATCCTAAGTGAGGCTCACAGCTGGGAACTATAACACACTGATCAAGGCTTGTCTCACTTTCCACTGCTCAAAACAGGCACTTAGTCCTTAATATTGAAAGAGTGACATTATCACAGGCCAGGTTTTACTTGCCACAACCTGCTGGTAGAAGGAAATATATCCACTTGTCTGGACTAGTATTAAGAAGACATTGGGAAAAAAAAAAATGGAACATTTTATGAGAAGAAATAATAGTCTTGGATATTAACACTAAATGTCGTATTCAAAATGGCATTTTTAAATGTGTTCAAGTAAAACATTGTAAGAAGAGAAAAACCACAAAACTTAATATAAAGTCTAGCTTTATTTTTTAAAAGATTTTACAAGTCTGTCAACCTCAAACTCACATAGGTGAATTATTCATATCTTCCATCAGATGAGGCTTACGGCTTCAATCCCGCTCAGAAAAATATAAGTAAAAAATAAATCTTTTCCACAAATATTTATCCACTATATTACCCAGCTTAGTTCTGAAAATTTCTCTCTATAAATACTTTAATGCAGCTGCTAGTGGTAGGACTGTTGTTGTGCAGCTGCACATGGCTATAATTTTACAAGTCTGCCTTACTTTTGCTAGCTCTCCGGTTCGGCTCCAAGGTCCAGATCTTATAGGGGAGATATAAAGGTTAACTGGGCTGCCAGAAAAGCCCACTGAATGCATCCTGTAGTGCTCTGTGACAAGCCAGAGAAGAAGTATAGCCTCCAGCAAGGTCCTGTGGAGAGGCAGCTCTGACATGGTTTAAATACCTACAACAAAACAGAAAGTGTGGCATTGACATAGAAAGCACATGTAAACTGGTAACACTTTAAAAAGCAACAGTAAAACTGATTCAAAAGGCAAATTCTAGGACTGAAATGTTCAGACTTTATAAATGCATTGCTATCTTTTAAAAGGAAACATACCAACTCTAAATTATAAAGCGAATTACATTAAGATCTAAAAACAGCTCTGAAGGAGTCTTCAAAAATAATACTTGCTATTAAAACGTTCCATATTCTCAGTTTTCAGAACTCATTTGTTTTGCTGGCTATTGTCTGGGTACCTAACTGCTGCTATCCTTCCTGGCATACACTTAATAAATGAATGCACATCATAATATTACTGTATTACTAAAATTTTACATAAATACTGAATATTTTACAATAAATATGTTCTGAAAAAAAACCCCAAAACAAGTGATAAAGGGGAGAGAATATACTAGTTACTTCAATATTACAAAAATATATTGTCTCCTTCCTTACAGAAAAGGAAATCTTAGAAAACTACATCCAAGAAATCTCTGAGACAGCCTGAGTTCAAAAGAATGTCTCGATCAGTAAATACAGAAGAGTCTTGAATAAATCTCAAAAGACTGTTACACACATGTTATTTAGGAATTAAAACCTTCTCCTTTGATAAAGGTATACAAACAGGCCTTACAATGGGATAATCCTAGCTAAAGAGGGAAAACTTGTTAGCATGACTACCAGCACTGTCAGAAAACAAACATTTCCAGTTTTGCTTTAATGCCTAGTTTAAGAAACCACATTGTTTCTTCAGGCCTCAGGAAGTAAAGCAGCTTCACCCACTTTAGAATTACAGGTATGGCAAATGAATAAATCAGGTACCAGAACATTTTAATAACTTGGAAACTTTTCTATTCTGATTCATTTAGACTTCCTGTGTGTCCAAGTCTTGATGCATGAGCAATGTATTATTTCTAACATAATAACAAGTCTGTTTTTCATTTGTACCCATGTTTAATAAGCTTGTGTGATTAAAAAATATACGGCAATATAAAAGACCAAATAGAAAAAGTGGTCAAAGTAAGACACAGCATAAGCTCCTGGAATTGGCTATAATTTATTCACACAGCCACAAATCAAGGTGTTAACTCAATTCTTTGCTTCTCCATGAAGGATGAAAGAGGAAAGTGAAAGGTGAAAGGAAATTAATATTTATTGAGCAACAATCTCCAAACTTTTTTGATAGCATATTTATAGCAGTAAAAAGATTTGAGCATGTATCTCCAAAATTTGTATACTTGTTTAAATTATACACATAAAGTATTGATATATACTATTAGTATCTTAAGTGTTAAGTATATATTACAGTATATATATCGGCTTCCCTGGTGGCTCAGATGGTAAAGAATTTGCCTGCAAAGCAGGAGACCCAGATTGAATCTCTGGGTCGGGAAGATTCCCTGGAGAAGGAAATGGAAACCCACTCCACTATTCATGCCTGGGAAATCCCATGGACAGAGGAGCCTGGTGGGCTACAGTCCATGAGGTTGCAGAGAGTCGGACATGACTGAATGACTAACACTTCCACTTTTTTTTTTTTCACACTGGTGGCTCAGATGGTAAAGAATCTGCCTGCAATGCAGGAGACCCAGGTTCAATCCTTGGGTCAGGAAGATCCCCTGGAGAAGGGAATGGCTACCTACTCTGGTATTCTTGCTTGGAGAATTCCATGGACAGAAGGGCCTGGTGGGCTACAGTCCATGGGATTGCAAAAAGTCAGACACTACTGAGCTACTAAAACACTTTCACTTTTCATAGTATATATGCACATAATATATTAGTAAGTATATTATAAAATATATATATGAAATTTAAAACATTTAAAGGATGAAATTAAAATATTTAAAGGAAAATTCTAATATTTTCTCCTTACATCCTATCTTACATGTCCTGATGGGATGCATCCCACTTTGGAGACCACTGTTATTAAACAGTCGTTGTCAAACTCTTGATATAACTTTGGGTCCCATAGGATTTAAATGAGAATTCACCAAACCTAATACATGGCCATAAAAGTATGTGCTTATTACCTTCCAGGATAAAATAAAATGTTCACTGTTAAGACACTGATGCATAAGAAATAAGTTAAGTGTTAAATCACCTCAGAAAGTAAAAATTAACCTGGAACAGCATAAAATCAATTTCTCTTCACTGAGAAATAACTATCACACAAATAACAACAACACACAAATAATAAGTGAATAATATTTTTACAGGTATCTTGGAAGTGAAATCTTCCATTCCTGATACAACTTTCAATCTAAGTTTTATCCATATCCCAGATAATGTTGTTATCACCCTTTTCCCTTTCCTCAGACCCGCAAAAGCACAGTCTTAGCTCCAATGGCTGTTTACCCAAGGCAAAATTCAAGTACCACAGTAGAATGTGTCAACCTTACAAAGCCAATTATCATAAATGAAGAACTGGTTTTCATAACTGAATACAAACCACTGTGCAACTAGCTGTTTTAATTCATCACATTTTGGTACAACTTGTTTCTGGGAAAGTTGAGTCATACCATCTCTGGCTTGGCAATTCAAGCATAAACTTGCAGTGTACATACAGCTTTTTATATGTTATCCTGAGAAACCTGAAACAGCTGCACTGCTGGCAGGAAAACACAGGACCACCAGTAAAATATCCAAAGCAGTTGCATCTTTTAATTTATGACTGTGCAGTTTCCATAAAGAGTATATAAAACAGTTCAACTTTTTATAGGTAAAATGTAATAAACAGTCATACTCATTGATGTCATAAATGAGTTTTTAAAAGTTTATTTAAAATGATTAACTAGTGTTTGAAAATAGTACTTCTTGAACACAGTCATAATCTAGAGCAATGAGCAAATATTTTTAAACTTGAGTTATTAATGCTAAGTTGTAGATTCTCACTGCCAACATCAAGTCCATTAAAACTTCTTTGCATAGCACTGAATACAATGCATTTCTCTTCTAGCAAATCATCGACATTAAACATATCTGTAAGCATGATTCTTTAAAGATCTGCTTACTTACATTGCTGTTTTTGATCTCCAGGGCTATAGCTGCACAAAACAGTTAATTGTTAAATATTTCAACCTATTTTCTCCAATGCAATCTACATTAATTTCAATTTTAAAAAATAAAACGGGCCACTCTTGTTATTCAACTGTGGGCTATTATTTTCTAAGTATCTTAAGTTCTTAAACCCTTTAATTATTGTGGTATACCAAAGAATTTTGAAGGCTCTGCAACATTAAAACCACACAATTGAGAATTTAGTGTTTTGCCTACTTTTTCACAGTAATCCACATCTGTGTTGTTTTAATTCTTTCATGACCGTTACAAGTACATCACTGAATAGGATTCCTGGGGTTTCTGGCAGAGGTCAGTATCATTTCATGTACACCTTTATACAACAGAATGAGGAAGAAGTCTTAGCCAAATTTATTTCCAAAAGTCAAGCTCAGTTGGATTTTGGAGCCTGGAGGTAATTGCTCTTACTATTTAGCCAATCCCAGGACAATATTTCTGTTTTTCATGGGTTTATTTTAAATACTTGTAAATCTTATAAGCAGAAACCAGGAAAGAAAAAAAGGAGGTTTGCTTATTTTGGTACCTATACCTTATTTTTACTGAAAGCAGACTAAATTCAAAGATTTAAAAATCATACCTTTGATTATTTTCTTAAATAAGGCTAAAAAAAGTATGTTTTCAAAAGCATCTCTACGATAATTCCTATACAAAGGGCATCTTATGCCTTCATTTACACTACATTTAAAGGTGCCTTCCTTTGCCATTACCCGTCAAAATCTCTTTCAAACAGACGGTGGAGAAGAGGGAGGAAAAGGAGGGAATGGATCCTGAGAGGGGAGTAAGAAAGGATTAAGCATTAGAAAATCACCCTTGAAAGTCTGTTCCTGAACTTTGATTTCCTACACTGTCATTTTCTTCTGTTACATTTAGCAGCTTTTGCTGCCAGAGAAGGTGGTATAATTTACACTTAGCTTCAGAAAGACTTCATTTTCTCAGTTCCTTAACATAAGAGAGCTCCTCTGAAACTACTCTTTTACTATTTCCCTTCCTTTAAAAGCCCTGTACTGACCATATGGCTGAAGTCTAGGACTCAGCTCATTTTAGTGCTATGCAACAGTTCTTTGAGTTCTCAGTTAGGGGCAGAGGGCAGAGGTTGTCACTCAGAACCAAGAGGCAGCACTCTTTCCCTCCAGTCATAACTCCCTCATGAAAACCCTTGAAATGCTTTGGCTCCAGAGAATCAAAGAATCTCAGAATTTAAATTAAAATGAAAATATGAAGCTCATATTAGTTTCCTCCTCCTCTAATTACCAGGCCCTACAGAGAGTTAAAAAAAAAAAAGTCCAACTTTTTAACTCTACTGAGTTATAAACTTGGACTGGTTCAAACTAAGAAAAGGAATGAATAAACTCTAGAGACTAAGACTTTCTTTTTACAAGGTGGCCAATTTTTTAAAGTCTGCATTTAAAGCCATCATACATTAAAAAGACCAGTTCCAAGCAGTCCTGCCTCCCAGCCTACAAAACTCAAATCTAACTACCATTAAAAGAGATCAGCCAACAGATCTCAGCTGTCAAGACCAAGAGCTCTTGTAAGAAATTCAGACAAAGCTATAAAAGATTTACCTTAACAACCTGAAGTCTACCTCGAGATTTAAAAACAATCAGAGCAATAATAAGCTCAGACAATTATCACTAAAATGCAGAAACATTCTAAAAACCGAAGTTAGTGCTCAGGTGTCCTAACCCAATCACAATGTCAGAATAACAGAGGAAATGTCCACAGAGAGAAACTGATGACTGTGTATATTTTAAGATAAATGGAGAAAGCACTACAAGTCAGAATAACTGTCCATAATTCTGAGGGCCGTTTGGTCATAAAAACATGTGGCTTCATGAACTCCAACCAAAAATATAACAAACTTCCACAGTCATGATTCACTTTATTATCTTTATTATCTATTCTTCACTTTATTATCTAGACAGTAACTTGAATAAACTTATTAAAGCTGACCTCCAATTTACACTAATATAACTGGGAATCAAGTGACCAATTATTCCAGACACTTAGACCACATGAATAACAAAGCTCAGATTTGGGAACTAAAAGCCACAAGGTGCCCAAGTAAGAGATAATTACAGATTGTTCGGGTAAGTCTTTCTGAATTATAACTGAAATAAATTATACAATTTATTACTACCAAAGAACACACATTTAAAACTTAACATTCAAACAACTAAGATCATGGCATCCAGTCCCAACACTTCATGGCAAATAGATGGGGAACCTATGGAAACATAACAGAGTTTATTTTCTTGGGCTCCAAAATCACTGCAGATGCTGACTGCAGCCATGAAATTAAAAAACACTTGCTCCTTGGAAGAAAAGCTGTGACCAACCTAGACAGCATATTAAAAAGCAGAGACATTACTTTACCAACAAAGGTCCATATAGTCTAAGCTATGGTTTGCCATTAGTTATGTATAGATGTGAAAGTTGGACTATAAAGAAAGCTGAATGCCAAAGAATTGATGTTTTTGAACTGTGGTATTGGAGAAGATTCTTGAGAGTCCCTTGGAGTGCAAGGAGATCAAACCAAAGGAATCAGTCCTGAATATTCATTGGAAAGACTGATGTTAAAGCTAAAGCTCTAATACTTTGGCCACCTGATGCAAAGAACTGACTTATTGGGAAAGACCCTGAAGCTGGGAAAGATTTAGGCAGGAGGAAAAGGGGACAACAGAGGATAAGATGGTTGTATGGTATCACCAACTCAACGTACATGAGTTTGAGCAAGCTCCGGGAGTTGGTGATAGACAGGGAAGTCTGGCGTGCTGCAGTCCATGGGGTCACAAAGAGTTGGACACAACTGAGCAACGGAACTGAACTGAAAGAACACACTAGTTATTTTAAGTCAAGGTAGCTATTACTGAAAGTTAATATAGCTACATAGTGAAAGCAGTATTTCCTTGATTTGCGTGTAAACTACTTGAAAACATAGAAGATATAGCCCATTTTAGTTTGTCTAATGTAATGTGTTACTATGATTTTCATGCTAGTAACAGATGTGTGCTGGAAGTTTTACCACATCTTTATAAAAGAAGAAAGAGTAATTTTTCTCCAAGTGTGGGGCAGGTAAAAAGGGGAAAATTCACATGTATGCAGCTCATTCATTCTTAAAAAAACAAACAAAAAAATTACTCAGTATCTACTATTTGCCAGGTTTTGAAGCAACTCTAAGAATAAAACAGACAGCAAAGACTCCATGCTCTCATGAAACTTGTAATTCAGTAGGGAAAAAAATAGATGGTTAAATATCATGAAAAAGAAAGACATGGCTCTATGGGTGTGGATAAAAACGGAAACCAACATGAACAAGTTTAGAAAACGAAATGACAGTTAAGCTTAGATCCAAAGGATGAGGAAGAGTTAGTAAGCAAGGCAAAAGGAGTAGAGAAATAGTCCAGCAGAGGGAAGAACTAAGGTGAAGCAGTAAGGAGCCACAGCACATATTGAGAATATAAGGAAAAGGTCACTCCAGCTTAGGATGAGGCTAGAGATACAGGCAGAAAGTATCCAAAACAAGGCCTTATGGAAATGTTAAGAACTGTGAATTTTATTCAAAGAGCAATGGAAAGCCACTGAAAAGTTGTTAGGAAGCTGGTAATCTAAATAGGCTAGTTTGGTAGCATAGTAGATTAGAGAAGCAGAAGTTGACTGTAGAGACACTCCTTTTGAGAATGCTTCTCTATTCCAGGCTTGAGAAGCAGTGCCTGGATTAGAGTGGTGGCAGTGGAAATAAAGGAAAGTACTAGTTCAAGGGCTTTCCCTGGTGGCTCTGTGGTAAAGAATATGCTGCCAATGCAGGAGATGCAGGAGACTGGGGTTCGATCCCTGGGTCAGGAAGACGCCTTGGAAGAGGAAATGGCAACCCGCTCCAGTATTCTTGCCTGGAAAATTCCATGGACAGAGAAGCCTGGCAGGCTATAGTCCGGGAAGGTCACAAAGAGTCAAACACAACTGAGTGACTGAGTGCGCAGCACACACTAGTTCAAGAGATATTTAAACATCAACTGATATGGGAGAACGGAAAGGGAAAGACTTCCAACTGTCTAGTCAATTTCCAGGTCTCTAGTCACATAGAAAAAGAAATATGCCCTCACAGCGATAATGGAAAACTGGAGGAGAAGCAAATTGCAGTGGGACAAGAGAGAAGGGAAAAATCACGAGTTTAATTTTGGACTTGAGTCTGAAGTGATTATATATAAGAAATACATGAGTTGAGATACAGAGCAGTAGCTGGATATATGGGCCAAGTACTAAGAATAAAATTATGAAGTGAACATAATTTGGGAGTTATCAGTATTTAGATGGTATTTGAAACCATAAGAGTGAATACTTAATATTTAAGGAGAGGAGACAGAATGAGAAGGGACAGGACTGAGGCAAAGGCCTAGAGGACCAGTGTATAACTGTATGACAAAAGAAGCTGTGGTGGATAATTTTACATGTCAACATAAAATTATGTTGATAAGCCACAGGGCACCCAGATATCTGGCTTACCATTACTTCTGTGTGTGTCTAAGTATATACCCCATACAATCTCTTCCCTTAGACTTACAAAGAAGAAGATGCAAGAGATATATAAGTCACTTGAAAAAGAGTTAGAACCTGCTACTCATGCCTCTCCCTTCTTGTAATTTTAAGGAGATAATAACAGCAAAGGCAGAAAACCTATTAGATTTCTCCATCTAGGGGCTCCAAGGGGCCTACTTATAGTACCTATAGCAGTAGTGTTTCTTACAGCAAAAGAACAATAGGAATACCCCAAGTGAATACTGATAGTTCAGTTCAGTCGCTCAGTCATGTCCGACTCTTTGCGACCCCATGAATCGCAGCATGCCAGGCCTCCCTGTCCATCACCAACTCCCTGAGTTTACCCAAACTCATGTCCATCGAGTCTATGATGCCATCCAGCCATCTCATCCTCTGTCGTCTCCTTTTCCTCCTGCCCCCAATCCTTCCCAGCATCAGGGTCTTTTCCAATGAGTCAACTCTTCGCATCAGTTGGCCAAAATATGTGAGTTTCAGTTTCAACATCAGTCCTTCCAACGAACACCCAGGACTGAAACCACAATCACAGACAACTAGCCAATCTGATTACATGGACCACAGCCTTGTCTAACTCAATGAAACTAAGCCATGCCATGTGGGGCCACCCAAGATGGACAGGTCATGGTGGAGAGGTCTGACAGAATGTGGTCCACTGGAGAAGGGAATGGCAAACCGCTTCAGTATTCTTGCCTTGAGAACCCCATGAACAGTATGAACAGTATGAATACTGATAGGAGAATGGACAAATTGTTAAAATGATAATCATCATATTCAGGGTGACTGAATCTCTGATGTTAGGCGGAACCACAGTGGGAGTAAGAGAAATGCACACAGGTAGTTTCAACAGCACTGATTATGCTCCATCTCATAATTAGAATTCAAAATACAAGACTTGAAGGAGTAGAGGGGAGAGAAGCAATGAGAATGGAAACAATTCAGCAACTGTTTTATTATTACTCTTTGTAAAGTATATATACTATATAATCTCTATGTATGAAATATTTCATTTGAAAAAGAGTGGTGCAAAAATAATAGTCACAACCACAGCTGCCATTAATCCAGTCAACAATCTGCCTGGAAACACTAAACCATCTCTAGTTGACCTTGATTTCACCAAATATTACTAATTATAGCCACTTTGATTCCATTTGTAATAATTCATGTTAATTATAATAATTTGTCTTACAGTATATATAATACCAAAACATGCTACATTCATATTATTCTTTCCATTTTTTAGTGGACTCCCTCCTGGTTTCCATGCAAAGTCAATACATTAATTTAAGATAAGACAGTAAATCAGATTTATCTGGAAAAACTATTTGAAGATTACATATATAAATAGCAGGGCTAAGTATTGATCAGTGGTTAAAAAGCTGATCTAAAGCAGCAGAAACAAAGTGATGGATAAAATCAGTTACGTGGTCAATGAGACTTCAGCCAAAGCCCTGACAATCTGGAATTTTTCCCCACATGCAGCCAATTTCTATCTTTATTAGTATGAAACATACTGGGATGGTACTAAGGCTAACAGCCTAGATGGAGAAACCAAATTCAATCCCTCTTCTCATTAAGTACCCTCCAAAGTTTGCAAAAGGAAAACTCTCCCCATTGCTGTGGTTTTCTGCTGACTACAGACTCTAAATTAAATATAAAATCATGTCAGTCTTCTTCCCTGTACCATTTCCCTCTTTGTCCCTGTACCACACAAATATATAAAGACATCACGGTTTAGTAGAAAGGACAAAGAGTTTAGAAATAGATGCATTTGGGTTTGCATCCCTCCTTGGACAATTACTAATATCATGATTTGGAAAGTTCTTTTATTTTTCAAACCTCATCTTTTTTTTTTCCCCCTATAAAAGGGAGACAATAATACCTCATACTATTTTTCAGAAGGTGAAACAAAAATATATATATATGTAAAGCATACAGCACAGAAAAGACATTTGATAAAGTATATGTAAAGCATACAACACAGAAAAGACATTTGATAAAGTATATGTAAAGCATACAGCACAGAAAAGACATTTGATAAAGTACAGGATCCATGTCAACCTACATATTCTTTGACACTATTAATACAAAGTAAGCTTTCATAAGGAATAGGCCTTTCACAGCCCAAATTTCCAAAGTCTTTACCTTCTACTAATCAACATGTACTTCTTTCCAACAGAAACATTCATCTGCTCTCATATCTACTCCAAAAATAACAATGTTGCCTTCTCTCTTCCCTCCCAATTATGAAGATCCAAGTGGAGGTTTTGGTTTTGATTTTTTAAATTAGACAAATTAGGGGACCTTCCCTGGTGGTCCAGTGGTTAGGATTCGGCACTTCTCTTGTAGGGTATGCAGCAGGTTCAATCCTTGTTCTGGGAACTAATATCCCATATGCCATGCAGCACAGCCAAAACAAAACAAAAATAAATAAATCTTAAATAAATAAGACAAATTAGAGTATTCCTGCTTGCTAATCTTTTATCACAGGGTAATAGAGTTACCCAATGAGGCTAATACCTACATGTTAAAAGATAAATAGGAAGAATTTACATACATACATTTATATATTCACAAACATATGTGCAGATCTATATTTCATAAATCCTATTCACACCCTAGAATATTTTAGTTCAAAAGTTAAATTGCTATATTATTTCCACCCTCACTACCTTTTCTTCCTCTTATTCTTCATATCCCACTCCTATGAACTGACCCTTTCTCTGTCCTTGCCCTCCTCAGCATCTTCCTCCACTCTCTCTACATCTGGCGACAGCCTCCAGCTGTGAAATGCTCTTAGCCTCTGGTTTCCATAACAATACCTGTAATTTGGACCACACTTCTAACTGCTTTGACACTAGATCCCCCAAATTTCTCTTCTTCAACCTGCTTCCTAATTTACTCGTTTTCTTTTTGACTGACTTCCTCTTCTTCTATTCTGGATTCCATCTCTGAAATGTATGGCTTCATTCACCATCTCTGTTCTAAATAGTAAACTCTATGGTTATATCCTTTGCCCTTTTGTCCTTGTGTTTGTGTCTCACATTATAAATTTAATATTTTCATAACTGAACTCATCTTCCTTTACAAACCTACCCCTCTGTGTCTCTTATTCCTCTTAATAGTTTCAGTGTAGTCCTAAGGTCATTTTGGATCCTCTTTCTCCCACATGGCAATGAGAAATCTGTATCACAGTATCTCTCTACAAACACCTATTTACCTCTCACATAATCTTCATTGCCACTGTGATTACCTTATTTCAGCTCCTTAGTATCTCCTTCATGGACAACTGCTAAAAGTCTCTTAACTGAGCTCCCTATTTCCAGTATGGTCTCTCCATTCCAATCGATTCATAGTTACCAAATTAATCTTCCTAGGGCAAAGCTCTCCATCACTCTCACACAAACAGACGTTCACTGGCTCCTTGCTCTGTGTGGAATGAAATCAAAATTCCTTAGCCTAACATTCAAGGACTTCTGTACTTGATTCCAACCCACCTTTCCAAACACATTTCCCATTATTCATATCCAAATACCTTGAACTTAAGTCAAAATCAACAATTAGGTAAATTTTAGTTATTCCTTATGAAAGCGTTATAAACTACTCACACCATACCTTTGTTTAGGCTGTTTCATTATTTTGGGATGACCCCCCCCCACTGCCTGTCTTCCAAAGCCATGGTTCAAATATCAATCCCTCAATTCTGAACAGAGTCATGAGAAGCTTCCCTGTGCAACAAAGAAATATGTACACATAGGATATATACTATAACAAACGAAAATAAAATAAACAACTAAGTTTAAAAGCAAGAAAACGCTCAAGTGCCAGAAATTACAGTGGAACACAAAGTCAGAACATGAGCAGAAGCTGAAGTTCAGGAAAGTGCTGGGTCCCAGTGATTTGACATCTACACAGGAACAGATGACAGGCTGCAGTCCTGTCAGAGGTAGGAAGCTGGAACTTGGCTTGGCTCCCTCCACATAAACTGAATGCACAAAATGCTGTCCATCCCACCTGTAAAACAACTTTTGGGAAATTCTGCTTATTGGCCTGGGACAGTTGTTGGGGCATTGGCCGAAAATAATTCATACATGAGAAATCATAATACCCAAGCCTACTTTACCCCCAGGAAATTAAGAACAGTAATTGGTCCAGATTCAGTGAAGCCAATAGGACCTTGGCAGAAGCAAATGTGAATCTTTACATCAGCATGCTTCCACAATCCAGGCTCACAGGAAAGCAACTCCCACTAAAAAGAGTTCACAGTTAAAAAAGAAGAAGAAAAGAAATGAAGCTCATTTATAAAAAGTCAGAAGACACAAACAACCAATGGCAAGACTAACACTCAAACACATAGCTAAGAGAAACTGAAAGAATAAAGGAAGCATATTTCATGTCAAAAGAGATGAAGAAAGAAAGAATACCTTAAGACAAGAAAAACATAAAAAGAATATACGTTCTCTTTTTAAAAAACTCCAACAGCAATATTTGGAACAAAAGCATCAATGGACAGATTAAGCGGCTGATTATCCAGGGACAGACAGAAAATGAGTAAACTGGAATTCCACACATGTGGAAAACACAAAGATTTTAGCAGAGCTTAAAAAGACGGAAAATGTGAAAGAACCACTAAAGGAGATATTTCAGCAAGATGAAAATTGGGAAGAGCATCTTTCTGATGGGAAGAGCAGGATATAAGGGGTAAAGAGTGAAAAACACTACCACCACCATCACAAAATGATAACAAAAAAATAAAGGATAATAGAAGGGGACGTCTAAGATTAAAGCATTCTAAAAGGCCTTTGTTCTGTTCAAAAGGGAGAGAGATGTTACCTTTAGACTTCTGAAAAATAATACCTGTTAATTCTGGGTAGCAGAATTATATTTATTTATTCTCTGTACTCTCTATGTTTAAATTATTTAACATTTTTCAATGCGACCTCCTCTAAATTGATCAGGTAGAATTACTTCCTCCTACTCTGAATTTGCACAGCATTTTATCTCTGCCAAGTATCATGGCTCTTTATACACATTACATATTCTCTTTGAGTTAAGTTGCTTGATAGCAAGATAAATATCTATTTACTAAACAACCATCGTTTTTAAAAAAATCATCTGAACTTGGAAGTAGAGGGTAAAAAACTTTTGAAACTAAATCAACATTCTTGTTATTTAAGGATCTAAAGAATGGTCATGAAAATAGGTGTCAAGTAAAAATATACAGGACATGAAAAGAGTTATCACCACAAATTATGAAGCTGTGGAGGAAGATGACAGAAGACTAAATGGAAGACAGGCTGTGTACATCATTTACAGAGGAAGACAAGGAAGGTTTCCTGGAAATCAGAAGATGTCTACAATAATGACAAAGATGGGCATAATGTAGAGTGTAAAATGACATTATTTCCGGCTTCCCTGGTGGCTCAGTGGTAAAGAATCTGCCTGCCAATACAGGAGACACAGGTTCGATCCCTGATCTAGGAAGACTCCAAACGCCACAGAGCAGCTTGCTCCAAAACTATTGAGCCTGTGTTCTAGAGCCCAGGAGCTGCAACTACCGAAGCCTGCGCCCTAGAGTCAGTGGCTCCAGACAAGAGAAGCCAAAACACAATGAGAACAATCCAACTAGAGTAGCCCCTGCTTGCCACAACTAGAGAAAAGTACGAGCAGAAACGATGACCCAGCACAGCTAAAAATAAAAAATTTTTTTAAAATTGTTTTTTAAAAAAGTTATTATTTAAAATTAAAATATTCACATTTTCATAAATAGGTGTATTTGAAAATTGCTTTGAGATTTTATTATCCTCTGTATCATATGATGAACCAGTTATACTGCGTTATATGCAGTAACCAGTTATATGCGTTAACCAGTTTTATACTCAAAGATACATACTATAATGGGGCAAAACTATAAATTGCAAAGGAAAACAAGAAATTCAAACAGAAGTAGACACACCCAAAGCTAGATATTTTGTAAGATATTTATTTTTCCTTTCAAAGCACCTTCTCAAAAGTTCTATTTCATACACTGGAATCTGAATCATGTTGACAACTTAGATAAATCTCTAAAGCAAACAATAACAAGAAAAGACAAAGTCAAGTGGATAAAATAACTGATGTTTTTTCTTAATTATGGAAAATTGTGTTTTCCAGCAAGTAAAAACAGGTTCATAAAATATCTACTTAAGGGACCAGTGACTATAAGCAGTAAAATCTGAATAAAGCTCCAAGAGTTCCGGTTTAATGCATAACAATTTCAAGTTTTTAAGAAGCATTTTTAATACTTAAGTACAGAAAACTTGCACTTTCCTCCAAAAGCAAAACCACAGCATCACTCTGGGGAAAAAAAAAAAATCTATGCCCATTATCATAAGTAATGTGCTAATGCAATCAATTTTTACCAAAACTGAAGTTTTTCTAGAATAGAATGCAATAGCTTAGTCAGTCAGTGGGTTAATACCATTTGGACCAAAAACTTCATGTGTAAAGAAAATATTTTCCTCTTATTTAAAAAATTATAGCCTTATTTTCAGTATTCTGATTTGCTTCCAGACTACATTTTTTAGCAATGCGTTATGCCTTTGCACATGCCAGTATAATATTTTAAATAAAAACATGTTTTAATCAGTTACATATGACTTATTTTGAAAATCATAAGTTTTTAAAGTTTAATTTTGCAAAACTGGCTTTAATAAACTATAGAACTTCTTTATCATTAAACACTTAAGATTTCTTATTTTATTACTTTAAAAGATTAAAGAAAGAAAGAAGCCCTGTTGTTTTCCTGAATTCTACCTTTTGGGAGAAAAATTATTTTAACCTGTCATTTCAGAGTTCATAAAACTAGCCAGATAATACTCTTTATGTCTAGATCATGCTTTGAGATGGACCTGCCATAATGAGTCCGCAAAAGTAAAGCAGAAGTAAAATACAAACTAAGATCATTCATGATATTTATTTGTTGCTGTTGTTATTTAGTCACCAAGTTCTCTTTGACTTTTTTATGACCCCATGGACTGTAGCCCACCAGGCTCCTCTGTCCATAGGATTTCCCAGGCAAGGATACCAGAGTCGGTTGCCATTTCCTCCTCCAGGGGATCTTCCTGACCCAGGGATCGAACCCGCATCTCCTGCATTGCAGGCAGATTGCTTAACTGCTGATCCACCAGAGAAGCCCCCATTCATGATATATTTTGTTCCTGATTGGCCTTCATTTATAAAACCTAATGTTTTGTAGAACTGAAGATAATTTTATTTGTTATGATATAAAATAAATACCAAGGGAATTCAACCCTATCTTTTAAAGATACACTTAAAATTAATTCTACATGTGGTTACTGAAAATAAATTTTAAATGTTTTGTAAAATCAATGAGAGGAATAGTGGGTAAAGACGGCATAGGTAGTACAGTAAGGGTAGTAACACAGAACGATAAAACTGGAAGAGAACATTAGAAATCATCTTATCTCACTGCTCATTAACAAATAAAGCAAGCCAACCATGCCAAGACACAACTCTACCCAGCAGCAGACAGGCACAGGCTATAGGACCTCCCAGGGCCCTGCAGAGAGGCACCTGAGGACTGGGCCATGCCCATCAGTGAGCTAGCAATTCCCTAGTGCCCCCAAGGAAGCACAGCCAGTTGTGCCAGGACGTGGCACACCCACCAGCAACTAGCAGCCTGTACACAAGGCAGGGCCTGGCAGCCAACAGGCAAGGGGATAGTATTATCTACTAGTACATCCACAGTAGTCAACCCCTCCTCAACAGAAGAGCCTGTATACCCCAGTATGGGAGAAGCCCTAATAGCATATAACTCTGCTGAAGCGACTTAGCAGCAGCAGCAGCAGCTGGTAACCAGAGAGGAGTGTGCTGCGGAGCCTCAGAGGACACTTCCTAGTAAGACCACTTCTCCAAGTTCAGGAAATGTAACCAACCTACCTAATACATAGAAATAAAAACAGAATTAGACACAATGAGACAACAGAAGATTATGTTCCAAAAGAAGAAACAAGATAAAACCTCAGAGGAACTATGCAGAGTGCAAGAAAGCAATCTATCCAAAAGAGTTCAGGGTACTGATCATAAAGATGCTCAATAAACTGAGGAGAAAAATGGATGAGAACAGTGAGAAGTCTAATAAAGAACTAGAAAATATAAAGAAGAATCAAACAGCTGAAGAATTCAGTAACTATAAGAATCAACAGTAGATTAAATGATAAAGAGGAATGGATTACTAAAGTGAAGGAACAAGTAGTGAAAATCATGGAAGTGGACCACAAAAAAGAATAAATAATGTGGACAGTTTAAGAGACAACCAAGACAATGTCAGGGCTTTCCTGCTGGCTTAGCAGTAAAGAATCCACCTGCCGAGGCAGGAGACGCAGGTTCCATCCCTGGATCAGGAAGATCCCGTGGTGGAAGATTACAAAAATGTAATATACAACACAGGGAATACAGCCAATATTTTATAACTTTATATGCAGTACAATCTATAAAAATATCGAATCACTATGTTGTACACTTGAAACATATATAAGTCAATTATATATACAAAAAAAAAAAAAAGGATCGTCTTTTTCCTGGCAAACAGCTCTAAACATAAGTCAAAGTACATGATTCTTTTCTTACATAATAATAAGTTTTTCATGATACATTATAGATTCAGAAAATGGATTTTTTAAAACACGGAAATGCTACCTATGTCTCAGAAAACATTTCTGAACATAGTAGGTGGCTATTGTTTTGGAAATCCCCTTATTTCTAAAGAAGTTTACCTTGAACAAGAAAGTATACTCTGAGACCTGATGAGTGAAAGCACTTGAGCCTAAAGGATGCTATTAAGTGGTACTTAGTAGCTCTGAAACTCTGATTCATATCTACACATTAGCTCCTTAATTGCAATGACTGAATTTTTCATTAGGTGACCAAATACTTATTTTATTGGCTTTGGGAAACTGTTATAATTGTATTTACAGTAAAAATTTTCTAAAGATTTAGTCTCTCACAGTGAAGAAAGCCTTAACACTCAATAGCTATGTTTGTGTGAAAACTCTTTGAGTCCTCATTATTTATTTTTTTCTATGAATAGTTAGGACAATAAAATGGTTCTCAGCACAAGTCAGAAAATCAGAGATAATTCCTCATAAAAAATTATTAGTGCTAGAAACCAAAACTGAAGTGCCTGGCTTACCAGAACTTAGACAATTTGTAGTTTTGTAATTCTTAGGAGATTTTGCAATTCTTAAGGAATCAGGAGAAAATCAGCTTTTATGCTAGTATAAATCAATATAACCTGCAAATTGTAAAAAACAGTCATACGTTGGCTAATTTGGTCAAATGTTTTAGATATTACCAAAACAGGAAACTAAAACTCTCACATTTAATATTTTAAAAATAGCACAGCATGCTCAAATCAACGTTTCACATGTAATGGAGTACACAAATGTCTGTCAATGTGTTACAAGTAAATAGAAATGAAACTCAAATATTTTAACTACATGGCATAAGAGAGGGAAGTCCTGTAAAGGATAGAAATCACCTAACATTCATTAGAGATACTCAGAGACTGAATATGGTTAAGAATATCTATTAAATAACTCTGTATCTCTACATAAAAAAACATTTTATAAAAAACAATCAAGACCATAAAATGTCAAACATTATATGTACTACAGTAATTATGTGATAAGGATGTTTTAACATTGCAGAATCTTAATAGTACATTATGCGCAGTGCTGGAGCAGTGGCTTGGCGGCACTAGAGCCACTGGAGCAACTGTGAGGAGATACCCCATGTCCAAGGGCAAAGAAGCCCCAGCAAGACAGTAGAAGGGGCGAAATCGCGTTTACCAAACCCCACACCCGCCAGACACGCCCAGAGGACTCAAACATACCTGGTGTGCACCAGGACCCAGAGACCCCACAGAGACTGAGACAGAACACTGTTTGAGTATCTCCTGAGGAGGTATGAGTCAGCAGTGGACTGCTGCGGGGGCACGGGCTCTGGGTGCAGTAGACCTGGGTATGGCATAAGCCCTCTTGGATGAGGTCGCCATTAACACCACCATAGAACCGCCAGAACTTACACAGGACTTGGAGGGCACAAACCTTGTGTGTACCAGGACCCAAGAGAAAGGAGCAGTGACCCCAGAAGAGACTGACCCAGACTCCCATCAGGAAGCTTCCATAAGCCTCTTATCCTTCTCCATCAGAGGGCTGACAGAATGAAAACCACAATCACAGAAAACTAACTAATCTGATCACATGGACCACAGCCTTGTCTAACTCAATGAAACTATAAGCCATGCTGTATAGGACCACCCAAGACAGACGGGTCATGGAGGAAAGTTCTGACAAAAACGTGCTCCACTGGAGAAGAGAATGGCAAACCACTTCAGTATTCCTGCCTTGAGAACCCTATGAACAGCATGAAAAGGCAAAAAGTTAGGACACTGAAAGATGAACTCCCCAGGTCAGTAGGTGCCCAATATGCTACTGGAGTTTGGTGGAGAAATAATTCCAGAAAGAATGAAGAGACGGAGCCAAAGCAAAAACAACACGCAGTTGTGGATGTGACCGGTGATGAAGTAAAGTCCGATGCTGTAAAGAGCGATACCGCATAGGAACCTGGAATGTAAGGTCCATGAATCAAGGCAAACTGGAAGTGGTCAAACAGGAGATGGCAAGAGTGAACATCGACATTCTAGGAATCAGCGAACTAAGATGGACTGGAATGGGTGAATTTAACTCAGATGACCATTATATCTACTATTGTGGGCAAGAATCCCTTAGAAGAAATGGAGTAGCCATCATAGTCAACAAAAGTCTGAAATGCAGTACTTGGATGCAATCTCAAAAACGACAGAATGATCTCTGTTCATTTCCAAGGCCAACCATTCAGTACCACGGTAATCCAAGTCTATGCCCCAACCAGTATTGCTGAAGAAGCTGAAGTTGAATGGTTCTATGAAGACCTACAAGACCTTCTAGAACATCCAAAAGAGATGTCCTTTTCATTATAGGGGACTGGAATGCATAAGTAGGAAGTCAAGAAACACCTGGAGAAACAGACAAATTTGGCCTTGGAGTACAGAATGAAGTAGAGCAAAGGCTAATAGAGTTTTGCCAAGAAAACGTATTGGTCATAGCAAACACCCTTTTCCAACAACACAAGAGTATTGACATCACCAGATGGTCAATACGTATTGGTCAAAACGTATTGGTCATAGCAAACACCCTTTTCCAACAACACAAGAGTATTGACATCACCAGATGGTCAATACTGAAATCAGATTCATTATATTCTTTGCAGCCAAAGATGAAGAAGCTCTATACAGTCAGCAAAACCAAGACTGGGAGCTGACTGTGGCTAAGATCATGAACTCCTTATTGCCAAATTCAGTCTTAAATTGAAGAAAGTAGGGAAAACCACTAAACCATTCAGGTATGACCTAAATGAAATCCTTTATGATGATACAGTGGAAGTGACAAACAGATTCAAGGGATTAGATCTGATAAACAGAGTGCCTGAAGAACTATGGACGGAGGTTCACGACATTGTACAGGAGGCAGTGATCAAGATCATCCCCCAGAAAAAGAAATGCAAAAGACAAAATGGTTGTCTGAGGAGGCCTTACAAATAGCTACGATCACCAGGAGAAATATCAATAACCTCAGATATGCAGATGATTCCACCCTTAAGGCAGAAAGCGAAGAGGAACTAAAGAGCCATTTGAAGAAGGTGAAGAGAAGAGTGAAAAAGCTGGCATAAAACTCAACATTCGAAAAACTAAGATCATGGCATCTGATCCATCACTTTATCGCAAATAGATGGGAAGCAATGGAAACAGTGACAGACTTTACCTTCTCGGTCTCCAAAATGACTGCAGATGGTGACTGCAGCCATGAAATTAAAAGACACTTGCTCCTTGGAAGAAAAGTTATGACGAACCTAGACAGCATATTAAAAAGCAGAGACATTACTTTGCTGACAAAGGTCCGTCTAGTCAAAGCTATGGTTTTTCCAGTAGTCATGTATGGATGTGAGAGCTGGACTATAAAGAAAGCTGAGCGCCGAAGAACTGATGCTTTTGAACTGTGGTGTTGGAGAAGATTCTTGAGAGTCCCTTGGACTGCAAGGAGATCCAGCCAGTCCATCCTAAAGGAAATCAGTCCTGAATATTCATTGGAAGGACTGATGCTGAAGCTGAAACTCCAATACTCTGGCCACCTGATGCAAAGAACTGACTCAATGGAAAAGACCCTGATGCTGGGAAAGATCGAAGGTGGGAGGAGGAGGGGGTGACAGAGGATGAGATGGTTGGATGGCATCACTGACTCAATGGACATGAGTCTGAGTAGACTCCAGGAGTTGGTGATGGATGGGGAAGCCCTGTGTGCTGCAGTCCATGGGATCGCAAAGAGTTGGACACGACTGAGCGAAACTGAAAGGAAAAAGTACATTAAGTAGAACTTAAAAGGAATGTGAAGGTATATCTTTTTCCATAAAGTACATCATATCTTTCATTTGTATACAAGGTATCTTTTAAATAACATAAACTAATATACTATTATCAGACAGCAAAGTTGATTTTATACAAATAGGTCTATAGCCCATATATTCATTCCTACTATGTTTTCCTTCAAGAGGATAATACTTTCAAATGGTTAACAGACTGTCTTTGAGTCTTGCGTCAGGAAAATGTAAATTTATACAAGTATAAAAAAAACAGGCAATTAAGAATAATCTCTAGGAACAGAATACAGATTTTTAAACAGTCTATGCTTTAACACTGGTAACTGGCAATGTTTAAAGTCAAATTTGATTACAAAAGATTGAAAAAAGTTTAATAATATGAGTTTTTCCTAGTTTTCTTCCTTTCCTTTCATGGCTCAAGGGCATTTTAGTCTGCAGTGATCCAACAAATACGCATGTTTTGCTGTAACTATTATCTGCTGAAAAAATATGTGGAACAGAGAATAGCTTCATAGAGCTCCTAGCCTAATTTATTTCTACTTGATGGTTCTTGACGACTCATATTTCAATTACAAAAAGAAAACAAGCATTGATAAAATTCCACATCAACAGATTATATAATGAAACTAACTTAAAAATACTTTCATGTTTAATTTCTTCTTGATCTTCTTAAGAAGCTACGGAGAGAGAAAAGAGGGGAGAAAAGGAGAGTATCCTCAGTTTACAAAGAGCATCTCAAGAATCAGAGAAGTTCAAGTTACCTGAAGGAACAGATACTGTCACCTCTGTCTACCAGATGAAGATAAAAGAAACATAAATAAAACTATTATTACATAATGGTGGTCAAAAAGACATAAACAAATTATAAAAGTAAATCAGGGGCCAGGGTATTACAAAATAATGGAGGCAGCTCTGGGCTCCCATCCCTCCACAGAAACAAGGAAAAACAAGTAGAACTGTCAGAACCAACTTTGTCAGAACTATGGAAAATAGTGATAGGTTTATAAGACGGCTGAATCAGGCAAAAAAAAAACCAAACCCTTAAAATGCAAGGAAAGCTTTGTGGCATTTTTACTTGCTCTTGTTATGAAGAAAGCTAGTGGAGCTGATGGATTCCAGCGGAGCTACTTAAAATTCTAAAAGATGGTGCTGTTAAAGTGCTGCACTCAACACGTCAGCAAATTTGGAAAACTAAGCCACAGGACTGGAAAAAGGTCAGTTTTCATTCCAATCCCAAAGAAAGGCAATGCCAAAGAATGTTCAGACTACCATACATTTACACTCATTTCACATGCTAGCAAGGTAATGTTCAAAATCCTTGAAGCTAGGCTTCATGAGTACATGAACTGAGAACTTCCAGATGTATAAGTTGGGTTTCAGAGAGAGAGAGGAACAAGAGTTTAGACTGCCAACATTCATTGGATCATGGAGAAAGCAAGGGAGAAAGCAAGGGAGAAAGCAAGCAGAAAAACATCCACTTCTGCTTCACTGATTACACTAAAAATTTTGACTATGTGGATCCCAACTGTGGAAAATTCTTAAAGAGATGGCAATAACAGACCACCTTACCTGTCTCCTGAGAAACCCATATGCAGGTCTAGAAACAACAGTTAGAACCTTACATGAAACAACTCAGTAGTTCAAAATTGGGAAAGGATTACAACAAGGCTGTATATTGTCACCCTGCTTATTTAACACTTCTACAGAGTACATCATGAGAAATGCTGGGCTGGATGATTCACAAGCTGGAATCAAAATTGCCGGGAGAAATATCAACAAGTTCAGATATGCAGATGATATAACTCTAATGGCAGAAAATCAAAGGGGAACTAAAGAGCCTCTTGATGAGAGTGAAAGAAGAGAGTGAAAAAGCTAGGTTAAAACTCAGTGTTCAAAAAACTGAGGTCATGGCAGCTGGTTCCATCACTTCATGGCAAATAGAAGGGGAAAATGTGGAAGCATCGGGAGATTTTATTTTCTTGGGCTCCAAAATCACTGCCGATGATGACTGCAGCCATGAAATTAAAAGATACCTGTTCCTTGAAAGGAAAGCTTCTAGGCAGTGTAGTAAAAGGCAGAGACATCACTTTGCTGACAAAGTTCCACATAGTCAAAGCTATGGTTTTTCCAGTGGTCATATACGGATGTGAAAGTTGGACCATAAAGAAGGCTGAATGCCAAAGAATCAATGTTTTTGAATTGTGGTGCCTGGTTCTTGAGAGTCCCTTGAACAGCAAGATAAAACCAGTCAATCCTAAAAGAAATCAACCCTGAATATTCACTGGAAGGACAGATGCGGAAGCTCCAATACTTTGGTCACCTGATACCAAAAGCTGACTCATTGGAAAAGACTGAAGGCAAAAGAAGTGGGTGGCAGAGGATGAGATGATTAGACAGCATCACTGACTCAATGGACAAGAATTTGAGCGAACTTCAGGAGCCAGTGGAGGACAAAGAAAGCTGGCATGCTGCATAGGGTTGCATAGAGTTGGAGATGATTTAGTGACTGAACTACAACAATCTAATGTCATACCTTAAGAAATTAGAAAAAGAACAAACTAAATACAAAACTAGTCAAAGGAAATGATAATGATTAGTATGAATATAAACGAACCAAAGAGCAACAACAAAAAAATACAGTCAATGAAGTCCAAAGTTAGTATTGCAAAAAGATTAGCAAAATTGAAAAATATTTAGCTAGACTAACCAAGAAAAAAAGACAAAAGATGCAAATAACTATAAAATAACCATGAACAGCTACATGTCAACAAATTAGATAACCCAGATATATGGACAATTTCTAGAAACACAAATTATCTAAACTGATTCAATAAAAAACAGAAAATCTCTGCAGACCTCTAACAAGTAAGAATTGTACCAGCAATCAAAAATTCCCAACAAGTGAAAGTCCAGAAACTGATCACTTCCCTGATGAATTATACCAAATACTTAAAGAAGAATTAAAACCAATCTTTTCCAAACTCTGCTAAAACACAGAAGAAGGAGACACTTTCTAACTCATCCTATGAGGGAGTTCCCTGGTGGTCCAGTGGTTAAGGCTCTGCACTCCCAATGCAGGGGGTACAAGTTCAATCCCTGGTTGGAGAACTAAGATTCCACATGTAGCCTGACCAAAAAAAAAAAAAGGAAAGTCAACTTATTCTATGAGGCCAGGATTACCAATATCAAAGCCAAAATTATATCCAATATCTCTTATCAATATAAATATAAAAACCCTCAACAAAATATTAGCAAAACAAATTCAACACTATATTAAAATAATTATATAACCATGACTAAGTGAGCTTTAACCCAGGAATACAAGGGTGGTTCATCATAGGAATATCAATATAATATAATATACCACATTAATAGAACAAAAGGAAAAAAAATGATTGTCTCAATTAACACAGAAAAAGTATTTGAAACTCCAATACCTTTTCATAATAAAAACATTCAGAGAACTAAAAAAAAAAACAAAAAAAAAACAAACATTCAGAGAACTAGAAGGGAAACTCCTTCAAAAGGAAGTAAGGGTATTTATGAAAAAATGACAGCAGACATCATACTCAATGGGGTAAGACTGAAAACTTTACTGCTAAGATCAAGAAAAAAGACAAGGATGCCTGCTTACACCACTGCTGTTCAACACTGTGCTGGAAGTTCTAACAAAAGAAACTGGGCAAGAAAACAAAATAAAAGGCATTAAAATTGGAAACAGGTAAAACTATCTCTGTTCACAGAATACATGATCCTGTATTTAGAAAATCTCAAAGAATCCACAAAAAGGTCACTGGAGTTAACAAATCCAGAAAAGCTGCAGGCTACAAGATCAACACACATAAACCAATTATGTTTCTACACACTAGCAACAAATGTTTCAAGAAACAAAATAATTCCATTTGTAAAGCATCTAAAACCACAAAATATCTGAAAATAACCAAAGAGGTGAAGACCAAGGAAGTGAAACACTTGTACTCTGAAAACTGCAAACATTGTTGAGAGAAATTCAAGAAGAACGATAAGCGGAAAAATATTCCATATTAATGGGTTGAAAGATTTAATATTGGTAAGACATTAATACTGCACAAAGCAATCTACAGATTCAATGTAAATATATATATTTTTTTGGCCCCATGCAACATTTGGGATCTTAGTTCCCTGACCATGGATCCAACCTGTGGCCCCTGCAGTAGAAGTGGAGAATCATAACTTCTGGACCACCAGGGACATCCCCCAATGTCATCTTCATTAAAATTACAACAGCATTTTTTTTGCAGAAATGGAAAAACGTGATCCTCAAATTCATATGGAATTGCAAAGAAGCCTTAATTAGGCAAGACAACTTTGAAAAAGAACAAAGTTGAAAGACTGCCAGTTCCCAATTTGAAAACTTACTATAAAAGCCACAGTAATCAAAACAGTGTGACACTAGCATAAGGATGGAGATACAGTTCAATGCCGGGCTTCCCAGGTGGCTCAGTGGTAAAGAATCTACCTGCCAGTGCAGGAGACACAGAAAATGCAGGTTCCATCCTTGAGTCAGGAAAATGCCCTGGAGCAGGAATGGCAACCCACTCCAGTATTCTTGCCAGGAAAATTACACGGACAGAGGAGCCTGGCGGGCTACAGTCTGTGGGGTTGCAAAGAGTTGGACACAACTAAACTACTGAACACATAGCTCAGTGCAACAGAATTGAGAGTTCAGAAATAAACCCATATATCTATGACTGACTGATTTACAACAAGAGTGATACCACCATTCAATGGAGTAAAAGAATAGTCTCTTAAACAAATGATGCTGAGACATCTGGGTAGCCACATGGAAAAGAATAAAGTTGGACTCACACCAAATATAAAAATTAACTCAAAATGAATCAGTAAACTAAAAAATATACACTAAATATAAGCATGAAATATATGCACTAAAACCATACAACACTTAGAAGAGAATATAAGGGGAAACCTTCACTATCTCCAACTTGGCAATGAACATGACATCAAAAGCGTGAGCAACAAAATAAAAAATAGTAGAGAAACTGGACTTCATCAAAATTTTGTAACACTGTGCATCAAAGTACATTATCAAAAAAGAGGAAAGACAACATAGAGAATGGGGATTATATCTGCAAATCAACTATCTGATAAAAGTCTAGCATCTAGAATACACAAATAACTCTTACTATTCAATACAAAATGGAAAAAAAATTTTAAATATGCCAAGGATTTGAATATACATCTCTCAAAAAAACATACAAATGGCCAGCCAACACAAAAGATGCTCAGATAATTAGTCATTAGAACCAAACCCTTACACACTGCTAGTGCAAATGAAAAATGGTTCAGCTGCTGTAGAAAACAGTTTGGTAGTGTCTGAAAAGATTCAACATAGAATTAAAAGACTTCACAATTCCACTCCTCAGTATACATCCAAAAGAACTGAAAAGTACTGAAATAAGTACATGTAGAGGCATTCTTAAACAGCACAGTTCACAATAGCCAAAAGGCAGGAATAACCCAAATGACCATCAATAAATGAATATATACACAAATTGCAGAATATACATACAATGGAATAGTGCCAAAACAAAACAAATGATACATTCTACAGTGTGGATGAACCTTCAAAATATTATGCTACTTGGAAGAGAAGAAACACAAAGATCATATATTGCTGGATTTTATTTATATGAAATATACTGGAAATTATACTTTTTAAAAAACCACTATCACTTCCATTGACATGAAATACAACCTTTAGATAAAGCATAAGAGATCTACCATCTCAGAGAAAAATGAGGAATGACAGGATCAAGAGGGGGTGTGTTATGAATAATTAATTCCTATGTGAAAAGCATGGGTTCAGAAAGCCCTACTGATATAGCAAGAAAGATGCAACTACACTGACAAGTTTTGGATCATATAACAGGATTCCAACTAAAAACAGATGGCACACTCTACTTTGGATAACCTGAGGAAAGTTTATTTACAAAAGGACTATTTCTAGAAGTGAAGAAGTAGAAAAATATAAGGGACACCTCAATAACCCAGAGTACCAGCAGAGGCATTGCCACACTAGGCAAAAAAAACAAGTGTGGCTCTAAGAACCCAAAAAAGAGAATAGTTTAAGAAAGGATTGTCTTAAAACACTGGTGACTTTATATTGACAGACAAGAGCCAGCATTTGCCAACCCATATGGAAATAAATACCTTTGTCTCCCTTCCTGCTCTCTAATTTCCTGCAGAGGCTGCCCACTGCCAACCCCCACTTCAACCTGGAAACCAAAAGGTACAGGAGCTACTAATGTAATCCATACAAGTCAGTAGCCCAGGGTATAGAGCAGAGTAGAGAAGGAAAAAGAATGGATTTAAAGAGCGAACAAAAGATATCCATCAAGAAGAGTATTCCCAAGTCTCATGACCCTTCCCAGATATAATGAATCAAGAATACTAAGCTATTAACTCTGTTGCAGATGGACTAAGACTGTAATTCTGTTTACCTTGGAAAGCAAGTGACTATAACCTTACAAGAAGTACAGCTGACCTTTGAACAACATGGGTTTGAAATACACAGGTCCATTTATATGTGGACTTTTTTTTTTTCAATAAATGCATCTTACAGTATTATACCATCTGCAGTTACTTGAATCTACAGATTAGAAACCTTTGATACAGAGTGTGAACTGTAAAGTTACTCAAGGATTTTTGACTCCTAGAGGTTTGGGACCCCTAACCTCTGGGTTATTCAAGAGTCAACTGTAAACTGAAACTGGATCAGTGGTACTTTTGTATCAGTTGAGTTGCTCAGTCCTGTCCAACTCTTTGCAACCCCATGGCTGCAGCATGCCAGGCTTCCCTGTTCATCACCAATTCCTGGAGCTTGCTCAAACTCATGTCTATCTAGTCGGTGAAGCCATCCAACCATCTCATCCTCTGTTGTCCCCTGCTCCTCCTGTCTTCAATCTTTCCCAGCATCAGGGTCTTTTCTAATGAGTCAGTCCTTTCATCAGGTGGCCAGAGTATTGGAGCTTCAGCTTCAGCATCAGTCCTTCAATGAATATTCAGAAATGATTTCCTTTAGGATTGACTGGTTTGATCTCCCTGCAGCCCAAGGAACTCTCAAGAGTCTTCTTCAACACCACAGTTCAAAAGCATCACTTCTTTGGCGCTCAGCTTTCTTTATGGTCCAACTCTCACATCCACACATTCAGTTCAGTTCAGTTGCTCAGTCATGTCCGACTCTTAATGATCCCATGGACTGCAGCACGCCAGGCTTCGCTTCCATCACCAACTCCTGGAGCTTACTCAATCTCATGTCCATCAAGTTGGTGATGCCATCCAACCATCTCATCCTTTGTCGTCTCCTTCTCCTCCCACCTTCAGTCTTTCCCACCATCAGGGCCTTTTCCAATGAATCAGTTCTTTGCATCAGGTGACCAAAGTATTGGAGTTTCAGCTTCAGCATCAGTCCTTCCAATGAATATTCAGGACTGATTTCCCTTAGGATGGACTGGCTGGATCTCCTTGCAGTCCAAGGGACTCTCAAGAGTCTTCTCCAACACCACAGTTTAAAAGCATCTATTCTTTGGCACTCAGCTTTCTTTTACAGTCCAACTCTCACATCCACACATGACTACTGAAAAAACCATAGCTTTGACTAGACAGGCCTTTGTCAGCAAAGTAATGTCTCTGCTTTTTAATATGCTGTCTGCGTCTGTCATAGCTTTTCTTCCAAGGAACAAGTGTCTTTTAATTTCATGGCTGCAGTCACCATCAGTAGTGATTTTGGAGCCCACGAAAATAAAGTCTGTCACTGTTTCCATTGTTTCCCTATCTATTTGCCATGAAGTGATGGGACCAGATGCCATGATCTTCATTTTTTGAATGTTGATTTTTTTAAGGCAGCTTTTTCACTTCACTCTCCTCTTTCAGTTTGAACAAGAGGCACCTTTATTTATATAGGTCATGGAAAACTAAAAGATGTTAAGCATGAAGAGACATGATAAAATACTCTTTTAGAAAGGTTACTATCATACTACTGCGTAGATGTCAGGCATCTCGGTGGTATAGGTAGCACAACTGAAGGCAAGGGAGTAACTAATTGATCATGAATACTTTTGAAATTATTTATTTATTTTTGGTTGCACTGGGTCTTTGTGGCAGTGCACGGGCTTTCTCTGGTTGTGGTGAGAGGGACTGGTGCACGGGTTTCTCATTGTTGTGGTTTCTGTTGCAGAGGATGGGTTCTAGAGCATGGGCTCAGTTGCCCCGTGGCATGTAAGATCATAGTTTCTGGACCAGAGATTGAACCTATGTCCCCTGCATGGGCAGGTGGATTCTGACCCACTGGACCACCAGGGAAGTCCCTTGATCACGAATATTTATGGTAAGTTTAACTTCAAACATATACCATGGGATAAAAGAACATGAGATTGTCTATCTTTTTTTCTACAATAGAAGTTTAAAAATTTTAAACCTCATTAGTTTAGAGTTTTCATAAAAAGTCATAATTTATAAGTTAACTGGTTATCTACAAATTGTCTAACTTACTTCAAGAGAATTACCTAGACAGATATTACAGGTATTTTTATAGATTATTTTGCTCGATATACTTTGGGGCTACTTTCTAGGTATTTGCAAGCTTATTAAGCTGAAGCTCCTATACTGTCGCCACCTGATATAAAGAGCCAACTCACTGAAGTTGGCGGAACACAATGAAAACAATCTCAACAAGGTATACTAATTAAATAATGTCATAAATAAGAGACAGAAAGGAAAACTTTATATATTGAGTGACAAAAAAGGTGAAGCTGAATACTTCTCACATAAATGATTTATGACACTATAATGACTAAACAAATTTTCTACTACACTCTACCATTTACATTTCTATCCATTTTAAAACTGAACATTTAAAACATACCCTTTCTGATAAACAAGTAATTTCCCATGGAATCAAGCATGACTAGAAGATAATACTTCCTTAAATCCATTATCTTTTTCTAAGCAACTTTTTTAAATGAACATGATTGATTTACAATATTGTGTTAATTTCAGTTCTGTGGTTTTGGAGAAGACTTTTGAGAGCCCCTGGGACTGCAAGGAGATCCAACCAGTCCATCCTAAAGGAAATCAGTCCTGAATATTCATTGGAAGGACTGATGCTGAAGCTGAAACTCCAATACTTTGGCCACCCGATGCGAAGAACTGACTCATTGGAAAAGACCCTGATGCTGGGGAATATTGAAGGCGGGAGGAGAAGGGGACGACAGAGGATGAGATGGTTGGATGGCATCACCAACTCGATGGACATGAGTTTGAGTAAGCTCTGGGAGTTGGTGATGGAAGCGAAGCCTGGCGTGCTGCAGTCCATGGGGTCATAAAGAGTCGGACATGACTGAGCGACTGAACTGCACTGAACTGAAGCAACTTATTTTTTTATTGAAGTACGGTTGATTTACAATATTGTGTTAATTTCACGTGTTCAGTAAAGTGATTAAGTTACATATAATTTTCAGATTATTTTCCATTGTAGTGTAATATAAGATACTGAATATTGTTTCTTATGTTACACAGTAAATCCTTATTGCTTATCTCTTAAATATAGTAGCTTGTATCTGCTAATCCCATAGCCTTAACTGATCCTTTCCCCACTCCCACTCCCCTTTGGTAACCACAAGTATGGTTTTCTATGTCTTTGAGTCTGTATCTGCTTTATAAATAAGTTCATTTGTATTATTTTTTAGACTTCACATATAAGTGATACCAGATAATATCTTTTTCTGACTTACTTAGCTTAGAAGGACATTCTCAAGGTCCACCCATGTTGCTGCAGATGGCAATATTTCCTTCTTTTTATGGCTGATTAATATCCCATTGTGTGTGTGTGTGTGTGTGTGTGTGTGTGCGCGTGCGTGTATGCACATGCTTGCATACATCACATCTTCTTAAACCAACTGTCTGCTGATGGGCATGTCGGTTGTTTTCATGTCTTGGCTAACAAAAAATGTTTCTATGAACACTGGGGTATATATACCTTTTCAAATTAGCATTTCATCTTTTTCAGATATATGCCTAGGAGTGGGGTTGCTGGATTATATGGCAACTCTATTTTCGGTTTTTTAAGGAACCTCCATATTATTTTCCACAGTGGCTGCACCAATGTACATTCCCACCAACAGTGTAGGAGGGTTCCATTTTCTCCACATCCTCTCCAGGATTTATTACTCACAGACTTTTCAATGACAGTCATTTTGATCTGTGTGAGATAATACCTTATTGTATTTTTGATTTGCTCTTCTCTAATGATTAGTCACGTTGAGCATCTTTTCATGTACCCAGTGGCCATTTTATATGTCTTTTTTGGAGAAATGTCTCTTTAGGTCTTCTGCCCATTTTTAACGTGTGTAGGTTTTTTAAATAATTAGTTGTATGAGCTATTTGTATGTTTTAGAAATCGACCTCTTATTGGTTGTATCATTTGCAATTTTTTTCCTCACATTCTGTAAGTTGTCTTTTCATTTCATTGATGGTTCCCTTTGCTATGCAAAAGCTTTGAGGTTTCAACAGGTCCCTTTTATTTATTTTTACTTTTATTTTTTTGCTTTTGAGAGACTGATCTAAGAAAACACTGCTACAATTTATGTCAGAAAATGTTTTAACTATGTTCTCTTTCAGGAGTTTTATGGTGTCAAGTGTTATATTTAGGTCCCTAAACCATTTTAAGCAACTTATTTTTAAACTGCCACATGACCCAGCAATCCCACTGCTGGGCATATACACCGAGGAAACCAGAATTGAAAGAGACGCGTGTACCCCAATGTTCATCGCAGCACTGTTTACAATAGCCAGGACATGGAAGCAACCTAGATGTCCATCAGCAGACGAATGGATAAGGAAGCTGTGGTATATATACACAATGGAATATTACTCAGCCATTAAAAAGAATACATTTGAATCGGTTCTACTGAGATGGATGAAACTGGAGCCCATTATACAGAGTGAAGTAAGCCAGAAAGAAAAACAACAATACAGTATACTAATGCATATATATGGAATTTGAAAGATGGTAACGATAACCCTATATGCGAGACAGAATAAGAGACACAGATGCATGGAACAATTTTATGGACTCTGAGGGAGAAGGTGAGGGTGGGACGTTCTGGGAGAATAGCATTGAAACATGTATATTATCATATGTGAAACAGAACACCATTCCATGTTCGATGCATGAGACAAGGGCTCAGGGCCGGGGCAATGGGATGATCCAGAAGGATGGGATGGGGAGGGAGGTGGGTGGGGGGTCCAGGAGGGGGAACACATGTAAACCCATGGCTGATTCATGTCAATGTATGGCAAAAACTATTGCAATGTTGTGAAGTGATTGGCCCCCAACTAAAATAAATAAATTTATAAAAAATAAAAAAATAAAAAAAAAAAATAAAATATTTTAAAGATTAAATTTAAAATAACATCTTTTAGTAATATGTTCTAACAAAACAGCCTTCAATGTTATTTTTATATATCAGAAGCATAAGGAGCTTTTCATAATCTATATGGCAATATGATTTCTCACATAGTATAATTAGTAACATAAAATAAATTCTTCAAGTTTCTAAAATTCTTATTTCTGAGAAATTTTTGTCACAGTAAATTCTTCTTTTATCAACAAATCACTTCTACTCAACAGGACCATATAAACTAAAAATCTTTGATGAACAAGGACACACACCTGGCTGACCATTTATCATGTTCTTCAGGATAAAAGGTAATTAACTATCTACCTTTTCAATACTACAACACAATAAAGAAAACATTCTGCCTCCATCAATAGTTAATAAATTTTGCTTCATTCAAATTTCCAAGTCCAAACCACCAGATGTACTAAATCATGAACTAATAATAGAAATGCCAGGAATAACTGTAAGTAAGCATTTTAACACCTTTGCAGGACACTGCAGTCCTAGCTAGAAATTAACAAGAGCTGAGAGCTTGCTACATGCATGACCTGTATGGATAACACCCTATCAGTTCCGATACTGCAGTTACAGATGTTGTTCAGTCGCTCAGCCACGTCAAACTCTTTGCAACCCCATGCACTACAGCACACCAGGCTTCCGTGTCCTTGACCCATCTCCCAGAGCTTACTCAAACTCATGTCCATTGAGTCAGTGATGCCATCCAACCATGTCGTCCTAGGTCATCCCCTTCTCCCCCTGTCTTCAATCTTTCCCAGCAACAAGGTCTTTTCTAATGACTTGGCTCTTTACATTAGGTGGCCAAAGTATTGGAGCTACAGCTTAAGCATCAAACCTTCCAATGAATATTCTGGGTTGATCTCTTTTAGGATTGACTGGTTTGATCTCCTTGCAGTCCAAGAGACTCTCAAGAGTCTTCTCCAGCACCACAGTTCAAAAGCACCAATTTTCAGTTCTAAGCTTTCTTTAAGGCCAAACTCTCACATCCACACATGACTACTACAAAAACCATAGCTTTGACAAGACAGACCTTTGTCGACAAAATAATGTCTCTGCTTTTTAATACGCTGTCTAGGTTTCTCATAGCTTTTCTTACAAGGAGTAAGCGTCTTTTGATTTCATGGCTGCAGTCACTATCTGCAGTGATTTGGGAGACCCCAAAAATAAAGGCTGTCACTGTTTCCATCGTTTCCCCATCTATTTGCTGTGAAGTGATGGGACCGGATGCTATGATCTTCGTTTTTGGAATGTTGAGTTTTAAGCCAGCTTTTTCACTCTCCTCTTTCACCTTCATCAAGAGGCTCTTTAGTTCTTCACTTTCTGCCATAAGGGTGGTGTCACCTGTATCTCTGAGGTTATTGATATTTCTCCCGGCAATCTTGATTACAGCTTGTGCTTCATCCAGTCCACCATTTCTCATGGTGGACTTGTGTAGAAGTTAAATACACAGGGTGACAATATGCAGCCTTGATGTATTCCTTTTCCAATTTGGAACCAGTCCATTGTTCCATGTCCAGTTCTAACTGTTGCCTCTTGACCTACATACAGGTTTCTCAGGAGACAGGTAAGGTGGTCTGGTATTCCTATTTCTTTAAGAATTTTCCAGTTTGTTGTGATCCACATGGTCAAAGACTTTAGCATAGTTAATGAAGCAGAAGTAGATATTTTTCTGGAACTCTCTTGCTTTTTTGATGAGTCAATGGATGCTGGCAATTTGATCTCTGGTTCCTCTGCCTTTTCTAAATCCAGCTTGAACATATGGAAGTTCTCAGTTCACGTACTGTTGAAGCCTGACTTGGAGAATTTTGAGCATGACTCTGCTATTGTATGAAATGAGTGCAATTGTGTAGTAGTCTGAACATTCTTTGGCGTTTCCTTTCTTTGGGATTGGAATGAAAATTGGTCTTTTCCAGTCCTGTGGCCACTGTTGAGTTTTCCAAATTTGCTGGCATATTGAGTGCAGCACTTTAACAGCATTATCTTTTAGAATTTGAAATAGCTCAACTGGAATTCCATAACCTCCACTAGCTTTGTTCATAGTCATGCTTTCTAAGGCCCACTTGACTTCACATTCCAGAATGTCTGGCTCTAGGTGAGTGGTGACATCATTGTGACTATCTGGGTCATGAAGATCTGTTTTGTACAGTTCTTCGGTGTATTCTTGCCACCTCTTCTTAATATCTTATGCTTCTGTTAGGTCCAAACTGTTTTGGTCCTTTATTGTGCCCATCTCTGCATGAAATGTTCCCTTGGTATCTCTAATTCTCTTGAAGAGATCTCTTGTCTTTCCCATTCTATTGTTTTCCTCCATTTCTTTACGTTGTTCATTTAGGAAGGCTTTCTTATCTCTCCTTGCTATTCTTTGGAACTCTGCATTCAGATGGGTATATCTTTCCTTTTCTCCTTTGCCTTTCGCTTCTCTTCTTTTCTCAGCTATTTTTAAGGCCTCCTCAGACAGCCATTGCCTTTTTGCATTTCTTTTTCTTAGGGATGCTTTTGATCACTGCCTCCTGTATAATGTCATGAACCTCCATCCATAACTCTTCAGGCACTCTTATCAGCTCTACTCTCTTGAATCTATTTGTCACTTCCACTGTACAATCATAAGGGATTTGATTTAGGTCATACCTTAGTGGCCTAGTGGTTTTCCCTACCTTCTTCAAGTTTAGTCTGAATTTTGCAATAAGGAGTTCATGATCTGAGCCACAGTCAGCTCCTGGTCTTGCTTTTGCTGACTGTATAGAACTTCGCCCTCTTCGGCTGCAAAGAATGTATTCCATCTGATTTTGGTATTGACCATCTGGTAATGTCCATGTGTAGAGTCTTCTCTTGTGTTGTTGGAAGAGGGAGTTTGCTGTGACCATGCATTCTCTTGGAAAACTCTACTAGCCTTGGCCCTGATTCATTTTGTACTCCAAAGACAAACTTGCCTTGCTCCAAGTATCTCTTGACTTCCTACTTTTCTATTCCAGTCCCCTACAATGAAAAGGACATCTTTTTTGGGTGTTAGCTCTAGAAGGTCTTGTAGGTCTTCACAGAACTGTTCAACCTTAGCTTCTTTGGCATCAGGGGTTGGGGCATAGTCTTGCATTACTGTGATATTGAATGGTTTGCCTTGGAAACAAACAGAGATCATTCTGTCACTTTTGAGACTGCACCCAACTACTGCATTTTGGGCTCTTTTGACTACGAAGGCTACTCCATTTCTTCCAAGGAATTCTTCCCCATAGTTGTAGATACATTGGTCATTTGAATTAAATTTGTAGCTACAGTAGTATGTGATTATATCATGGGTAGTTTATAATTAAACCTGGAAAAATTGCTCTTTTAAAAGAATTCCACATGGATTTACCCTTGTTCTAAAACATGTAACACTTAGTCTTTCTTTCCTTTCCCACACAGTGCACATTGGGAAATTTTAAAAGCTACCATACTTTCCAAGTGGCGCTAGTGGTAAAGAACCTGCCTGCCAATGCAGGAGACCTAAGAGATGTGGATTCAATCCCTAGGTTAGGCAGATTCTCTGAAGAAGGCATGGCAATCCACCCCAGTATTCTTGCCTGAAGAATCCCATGGACAGAAGGTCTCACAGAGTCGGACATGACTGAAGTGACTAAGCACACGTGCACCAATCAGGCGCAGGTGCCTTACCAACCAGCAACCTGGAAGGTAGAATGTAACATATTTATTTGCTTTGTATTATTTTTTATCTTGGTAGAAATGCTCAGGAGTAAAAAGATAAAGTAACTGAAAACTCCTTCTTCCCCTCCCCACCCATCACTGCCCATGGCTGGACATATCATTGATCCTAATGAGAAAAAAAGGAAAAACAGTTGAAGGATCACACAGAAAGTGACACCTCAATTCTGCTGCCTTTCAGACATATGGCTTAAAGCAAATGACTTTGCTGCAGTTTCCCCATCTGTAAAATGAATGTGATAATAATAAAATAAAATAATATATTAAATAAAATCTGCACACTTATCTTCCAGGACTGTGGTCAACAATCAAATCAGATGATGTGCTTTGAAATCACAGAGTGCTCTGAAATTACATAATAGTATTGGTGAAGGCACATTTACTCAGTTAACTCGCTGTTATTTTTCCCAGTAGCAATTTATAAAGCTGGCTCAGAGACCTATAGGAGCTAAACTGGAAAGATGAATAACGTATTCAACATGCATTAGAAGAATCACATGTGATAATTTACATTGTTCTAATTTAATCAACACAAATTCATGGAAAATCAAATGACAAAATAACTAAGAGACAATGTGTTGGTTAAAAACATATTTGTAAATAAAGGGACTGACAACTTCATTGTCAATGAGGACAGGCTCAAGTTTTGCAGTAGGAATGAATAACCCCAAAATTGCAGTGGTTTAATCTAAGAGAGGTTTATTTCTTGCTCATGTTATCTGTCAGGAAGGGACATACAGCTGACGCTTGCTGCCCAAGGCTATCATGGACATCAAATAGTAATTCATTAAAAATTTTTAAAATCATAGTTTTGATAGTATTTTTTCCTTCTATTCTACTGGTAAAAAATTATAATAAAAATATATCCTTCTGAATTATAATTTCGACTTAAAACATGCTACTTTCCTGTCATTTAGTGTTACTGCTGTCATTCTTTACTTTTTCAGGAAATCAACTTTTATTAGTATTTATATTAAAGGATTAAAACTTAAAATAAAATCACTTTTGTCTTCTTTGCAGGTAGTACCTGAAGAGAACATAGGGATCAAGTATTTCTAATCTCATCAAATTTTTATTATTTGGAAGCTCTGTAATATTCAAGATAGAGTAGGGAGATAGTATATTTAAATGGAGTTCAGTGTCTTTCTAAAAGTGCCAAATTTGTCATTTGGAATAATGGGATCAATAAGCATAAACCTTGGAATTACTTTTGGAAACAGAGGCTTTTCACCTGGGGCACCTCAGGGTAACTTGGCTATTAAATTTGTGGCTTAAAATCACTAACAAAAATCTACTACTGGTATCTCATTTATAAGTACATTGTATGTCTAGTATTAAGATCTTAAAGACTTAATTATCTTTAACATAAACAACTTAATGAGAAAGATAAATGCAGGATACTGATAGTCAAGATTATAAATTTCAAGACAAAGTGAAAACTGGAGTTTTTGCAGTTATGAAAAACTAATGAATATTCAGAGCTCTGAAGCAGCAATGACAGTTTCAGTAGGGATTATTGTGTGGAGAAGAGCACCAATATTTACCCATGTCCTGGTTGCTATACATCTGAAAGATCTGCTGGTAAAAAATATAAAGAGATGCCTAGCTGCTGCCATGGTCCCAACCTGCACAGAGCCCCTTCACCTGATGAGTGTTTAAGAAAGACAACTTAATAATAATCATTTCAGTTACGGAAACCACTGCATTTATGAGTCTGTTCCTCTAAAAGTTTTTTTATTAGCTTAAAAACCTTTTAGGGGCATGTGGAAAGAGGATTTGTACAACCACACTTTAGTCAGTTGTATAGTCTTGCCCATTCATTAATACAATTTCCTAAATTTCCTAAATCACAGGGGAAAGAGAACTTAAAGAAATATTTTCAGATAAGACATAAAGCAGTTGTACAACTGAAGGAATTTCTAATTTGTTAAATTCACTATCGTTTATTACCTAAACATCACATAAAAGAATCACACCAAAACCAGAGATAAAACAAAGCTTCTGTATAAAATGAAACTTAACTGGAATGCTGTAAAATTACCAGTACTTAACACAGGCATCTCCTGGAAACTTTTAAAAAAGTAATTCAAATATTAACACTAGGTGGCAGAAGGTTATATTATGTTCTTAATACATAGAGTTTAATATTTCAATAGAAACAATAAATTACAAGCCTGAAACTCATACTAAAAAGTTTTTGGAAAATTGAGCTTTTCAGACCACCTATTCTAATATTAACCATGTTAAAGATTTTATAATGTTGAAAAGCCTTGTGAAACAGAAAATAACTGAATTTAATGGACATCCTTTTAGATATCTCATCATAAGTCTATCTAGTCAATGAATTCAGATAAAAACTAAAGAAGCTTGATGGCAAATTTCCTCCTTTATAGTGACTTTCAAATCTAATACTGCATCCTACACAGTCTGAAAAAAGCAGCAGCTGTAAGCCAAATATCTATGAATATAGAATATATTACTTTCTCTCATATCTCCTCCTATGCTGCTTTGTACTCTTATACCTGGCATTTCTTCATCATTTGACATTTTCTCTTTTCATCCTTTTCTGTTCTGATACCTATTTTTGATCACCTACTACATCTTTTGGGTTAAAAAATAAATCAATTTTAAAAGTACTCAAAATAAACAGAGTTGTAAACAACATAAAAATAGCATTCTTTTTTTTTTTTGGTTGTTTGTTTTTTGTACTGCTTCTCTTCCTCCATGCTATAACATATATACAGAGAAGAAACTTATAAATTATCAAAGAGGTGGCCATAACACAAGACTGAATTTTAAAACTTTACATATTCTTCCTAGATTCCTTCCTGAAAATAATCAGTGAATGAAAACTCCTATCAAATTATATGCATATTAACTTTCCAGATAAGCCAGTAAAGCAGATGACAGCATGATCTGATTAACTTTTTGTGGGAATAATAATACTTTCTTGACCTTTCTTACTTGTTTTTAAAATTCTCTTTTATCCTGATCAAAAAAGTTTAAATTATTCTTAATATCTTTGTTCCTACCTTTAAATATAAATTTAGTTCATTATACTACATGACTTCAGTACATTATAATCCTCTGGGGCCTCCATCTCGTTATCTCTAAAATAAGGATGTTGTAGGAGTTGATATCTGAAGTCTTTTTTTTTTCTATAAAATTCTATGATTCATTCCTTCCTTCACTGTATTCCCTAAATGTTCTACTAAGAAATATGAAATAAAAGCAAAGATGCCTTACCGCCAAACTATGAAACAGTGATGGGACTTCCCTGTGGTCCAGTGGCTAAGACTCTTGTGCTCCCAATGCAGAGGGCCAAGTTCAGTCCCTCGTCAGGGAACTAAACCCCATATGCTGCAACTAAAGATCCCGCAGGCCTCAGCGAAAATGGAAAACCCCTCATGCCACAACTAAGACCTGGAACAGATAGGTAGATAGATAGATAGATAGCAACATATGTACATTAGCTGTAGGAGTCTACAGCCTTTTTCAATAAATAAATATATGAAACTGTGCTAATAAAAAATGAAAGGAAGTCATAAGAGTGTGAGTGTTCAAATTCTTCAAACTGAAGCAATCTAATTCCAATGTTTTTCTACCTTACTTTCCACTATACCCCCCTTTCTTTTCAAATTGGAATATAGTTGATTTATAATGTTCTGTTAGTTTCAGGTGTACAGCAAAGTGAATCAGTTATATATGTATATACACACATACACTTTTTTCTTCTTAGGTTCCTTTCTCTTACAGGCCATTACCGAGTGCTCAATAGGGATCCCTGTGCTATACAGTAGGTTCTTATTATTTATCTACTTTATACAGAGTAGTGTATATATGTCAATCACAATCTCCAAATGTATCCTTCTCCCCCTGATTCCCTGGTAATCATGAGTTTGTTTTCTGCACCTGTGAGTCTACTTCTGCTTTGTAAATAAGTCATTGGTATCCTTTTTTTAGATTCCACATATAAGCAATATCATGATATTTGACTTTCTGTGTCAGACTTACTTCACTCAGTATGTTTACTGCAGGACTATTTGCAATAACCAAGACATGGAAGCAGCCTAAGTGTCCATCGACAGCAAAATGGATAAAGAAGACATGGTAATAGTATACAGACAATCGAATAATACTCAGTCATAAAAAAGAACAAAATAATATCATTTACGCTATTCCCTTTCCTGCAACTGATTCTACACCTAAGCTTCAATACTGATTATTAGCTGTGTAGGCTCTATTGCTCTCCCCTAATTCCTCCTCTGCTCATGTTCTATAACAGGAAAATCGTTCTTCACTTTTACATGACAAAATTCTAACTATTTCCAGCTGCAGTTCCTGAAAAACTTCTAAGCTTACCTAGATCTCTTTCAGAGCATAGAATAAATATACAGTTTGAATTCAGACAGTTCTGGGTTTAAGTATTATTTCCAAATATTATTTGGTGATAATTTACCTACACACTGTAGGGCTGTTGTGAAATGAATTAATATAAATGCTTAATCTCATGTCTGGCAATATGCTCGAAATTAATTCCACTTCTTTATCACTTCCTCTGAACTCCAACATTACACTGTATCTGCTTTCTTATAGTTCTCATTTTCTACTTTGTCTAATAGTTACTTACTTATGCTAGCAGTATATTCATGGTGCTGTGGCATGTGCGCTCAGTTATGTCCAACACTTGCAACTCCATGAACTGTAGTCAATAGGGTCTTCTGTTCATGGGATTTTTTAGGCAAGGATACTGGAGTGGGTTGCCATTTCCTCCTCCAGGGGGACCTTCTCGACCCAGGGTTCGAACCCTCCGTTTCTGCCTGTATCTTTACCCACTAAGCCATGGGGGAAGCCCAGTATTCTAACATAAGTATACTACTCTGAGAGCAGAAATCATGTCTGATATATCCTAGAATTTTTCACAATGTCAAACATATCATGTTCTCATAATGAACTCACAATATTTGTTAAATGAATTAAAGACACTGAAAAATAAGATACTACCTCATGACTAAAAGGGATAATAGCACACATTGGAAAGTTAATATAGTTTCCATTTCCTTCAACTAATGAAAAGTGAATATAAGAATTGGAATGCCAACTTTTAATCAATGCAAAAATCTATATGTACATTCTCATATTTTATACAAAGTATTTCCATATCATTTATAATATTTTTGAAAAGGCAAATGCCTGAAAAGTGGCCTCTATCTACATAACACAAATAAGCTTCCCTCTTCAAGATAATAATTTTTAACTAGATTAAAAAAGAAGGTGGGGGAGGAGGGAAAATAAAGAGGAGGAAGAGAAAAGGAAGGAGGAAGAAAGAAGGAATAAAGGAAAAAGAAAATCAACATTTACCTGGATGATTTCTGACATTCATTTAATACTCAACTAAACTTTCTACAATATACATGATGAACCATAAGACTTTAATAAACACCAAGTGACAAGCCAGAAAGAGTATACAACTTAGATTTTCCAAATGGGTACCATATGTTCTCAATATATCATAATCTAAGATTATTTGGCACACATATTTTGCTGGTATCAATGAGTAGATGATTAAAGCATTTGCCAGGCACTCTTCCCTTTAAAGACGATGACAATCTAATTGCAGTGGGTGTGTCAGTAGCAGTTGGAGGTGGTGGTGGTGATGGCAGAGCAAGAACAGTTAGCATTTATGAAGACCTTATTATGTGCCCAGTATTACTCTAAGCCCTTTAACACCTTATCTCATTTGCTCCACACAACAGCCCCACAAAATAGGTATTATATTTTTTAATTTACACGTGAGGAAACTATGGCTTAGAGAGGTTAAGTCCCTTTGTGAAATGTGATACAACTAATATATATGATAGAGTACGGTTTAGAACCTACTAAGCAAACCTTACTACCTCCCTTAAATTTACGTCTTAATTTTCTTACCCTTTAAAATACAAAAACAAACAAACAAATAAAATCTAATAAACAAATACAAATATACTGAAGTAGAGAAATTCTAATTTAACCAGAATTCCTTTGGGTAAAAACTCCATCTGCATTTATTTGAACTCTTTGTTTGCAATAAAACCCTTGATAAACTAGGGAAGAAGGTGAAACCCCGGACCCCTCCAAGAGCCTATAAATGTGGGAAATAGTGCCCTCTGTGAGGTAATGGAAGGAATTTCTTTGTTACATAAAGAAAGGAAAGAAAAGGCAAGGAAGACTTAGTGAACACAACAAAATGACAGAAGATAAGCAGAGACATCACTTAGACGACAAAGGTCCGTATAGTCAAAGCTATGGTTTTTCCAGCAGTCATGTATGGATGTGAGAATTGGACCATAAAGAAGGCTGGGCACTGAAGAACTGATGCTTTTGAACTGTGGTGCTAGAGATGGCTCTTGAGAGTCCCCTGGATGGCAAGGAGATCAAACCAGTCAATCCTAAAGGAAATCAACCCTGAATATTCATTAGAAGGACTGATGCTGAAGCTGAAGCTCCAATACTTTGGCCACCTCATGCAAAGAGTTGACTCACTGGAAAAGACCCTGATGCTGTGAAGATTGAGGGCAGGAGACAGGGGCAACAGAGGATGAGATGGTTGGATGGCATCACCTACTCGATGGACATGAGTTTGAGCAAGCTCCAGGAACTGGTGAAGGACAAAGAAGCCTGGCATGCTGCAGTCCATGGGTTTGCAGAGTCAGACATGTCTGAGCAACTGAACAACAATAGTTACAGGTAGAGGAAATATAACCCCTTCTTTTGCAGTTCTTAAATCTTCAAGAAAATATAAGCTCCATATCCATACCACTGGGTGGGATAGAGTCTCTTATAAAAGAATACCAGAGCACAGAACTAGAGCAAGGAGATAAATAAGGGAAAGCAGCAAATTCATGCAGAAGGCATTAGGCTGTTAATAGCTACTGAATGGAAACAGCATATCATTTCCTCCTTTGAGAATGAAATCTGTCATTAAATAAATAAGTGGGGAATTAGCCTACCATGCCCCTTCCCCTTTTTTTCTCCACATTGTTCCTCAAATTCTTATCTATCATTTTCCCACTGTTTTAAGAGAAAAAGGTGAAATCACTAGGACAAAACTTCTTATCTGCTGCTGCTAAGTCACTTCAGTCGTGTCCGACTCTGTGCGACCCCATAGATGGCAGCCCACCAGGCTCCTCCGTCCCTGGGATTCTCCAGGCAAGAATATTGGAGTGGGTTGCCATTTCCTTCTCCAAATGCATGAAAGTGAAAAGTGAAAGTGAAGTCACTCAGTCGTGTCCGACTCTTCGCGACCCCATAGACTGCAGCCTCCCAGGCTTCTCAGTCCATGGGATTTTCCAGGCAAGAGTACTGGAGTGGGTTGCCACTGCCTTCTCCGTGTATACACACTGCTGCTGTTACTGCTGCTAAGTCCATCAGTTGTGTCCGACTCTGTGCGACCCCATAGACAGCAGCCCACCAGGCTCCTCCGTCCCTGGGATTCTCCAGGCAAGAATACTGGAGTGGGTTGCCACTGCCTACTATGTTTCAAAACATTAGAAAACCATAGTAGTTTTCCTCAGAGATAAACTAAATCTTTATTTCAACAATTAGAATACAAACACTTACACTAACCTAATGCCAAAAGTATAAGGAAGAATGACCACACAACCATTTATCATTGAGTTGATACACCTAATTGATAAAACTGGTGGTGGGAGGGATAAAAAGGAAAGAAAGGAAAGCTAGGAAAACTCAATAGATCTAAAAACAGTACAGTAGAAATAGATTCTAAGTGACTAGACTTTCCATATTGTATTTTCATCTTCTTTCAGTCAGTATCCTGGATCTTACATATATTATCTCATTTTGTACTCAAAACAGCATAAGATAGGAGCTACCTATCTTATTATCTCTACTTTATAAGGAAAAAACAAATATACTCAATGACTAAGTTACTTATCTAGAATTATAAACCAAATAAGAACACAGCTGAAATCTAAATGCAGGCACTATACCTCCCAAAACCCTTCTCACATCTTCTAAACTATACTGTATTTTATTAGCATATACAAAGTGATGTGCATGTTTTCAAAGACTTAAGATCACTATTATATTCATCATTTTCTGAAAATAGATCACAACATTGCATATGAAACTATGCTGCAAAATCATTAATATTTAGCTATTCAGAAATGAGCAGGACTAAGGACACATGGCTTTAAAAATGCTAAACGCAAGAGCCGAGGATAGGAAAAGTTGAACAATAGCTGTATGATACTCTTAACTGCATTGGAAATTAATGTCAATATTGCAGACTAAGATTTTTAAGTAAGTGACATTAAATATAGGTGTTACATATACATATACTATTAACAGCTAACTCCTTAAAAGTAAAATTAAGTAAAGGGTAACATTAAGTTTATCTAACATTTAAAGAAACACTTAAAGAAATAAAAGTAAATAGCTGAAATACTATTTACACTCTACCTGTGATATGTCCCTGAACCATATTAATCATTATTCAACCATATCACTAAGGAGAGGAGGAAAAAAATCTCCAAATTTTCTAAACTTGGCAGCATCTTCTTAAAAATGAAATGAAATGCTATAGTAAATGGAATTATAGTTCTGGGATGCAAGCCAATTTATGATGAACACCTATGGCAAATTTAAGGCTTGTGTGGTTTTGCAAGGGAAAAGATGAACCAAATATTATTCTCTTAAAATGTACTTTTTAACCAAAAGAAATACAAACATATTTTAAGAAATATTAATGAATAAGAAATTAACTTGCCAGTTTAATTTTAGACTTCATTTAACCCCCCCGAAAAAACATGGCAAGACTTTAATAAAACCTGTTTAAAAGAAATCATTTCCTTAAAGTTAAGTAATAATAAATTTCTAATGTCATTAGGTGGCAAAGTATTCATACTAAAAGAAAGTACCTGCACATTTTGGTAAGAAAACCTCATATTTCCCATGTGCAACTAGAAACAATATCATGACAATTTGAAAGTATCTGTCTTTTATAAGGCTAAAAGAAGGATACAGAAATGAAATATGCAGTTGAGTCCATAAAATAAAAAGGACTCTTCATCATTTTTCTCTGTTCAATACTCTCTAGCAAATAAGTTACAGAAAATTAAAAAAAAAAAAGGATGGTAATTGATCTACTGATCATGAGAAAAGCAACACTGATATTAACATAATGATAATACTGAGAGGTTCAACTTGTTTTTAAAAAGTGAAGCTGTTAATTTTTAAACACTAAAGCAAGCTTATACAGGTAGAAGTACAACAAATTATTGAAAGAGATTATTCCATATATAAACATGACAGGGGCTGGCCTAGTCACTCAGTGAAGGTGATACTGTTCTCCACAAAATAAAAAATAGAAATGGAAAAGTAGAAGTCAGGTGGGGAATATTAACTTCATTAAAATATTTTGTGCCACTTAGTATATATTTTATAACAACAACACATTTTTATCCTAGATTACCAACAAGCATATCCAAATAGAATGATAAAATCAAAGACAGTCTTTGAATGACCCTTCGCCCTCCTCAGACTGATTACTAATTGCAGAATAATGGACAAGATAAAGAAAAAATAAAGATAAAAATAAAATTTAAAAACTGAAAAAGACTTTACCTTTCCAGATAGGAAAGTCTAGGGAACTTATACAAAGCAAAAATAAAGACATATACTCAAAGGAAAAAAATTTGATAATCAAATATAAAATGGATAAAAACCAGTATCCTTATAATGTGAAGTTTGGACTAGAGAAAAATTAGTAAAACTAAGATGCTTGAACATTCTAGAAAAGGCAATATTTAAGTACACACTATCGTATGAACAAACAGCATAATTAATTCCTAAAATCACTGAATAAAAAACTTAAAATAGTTGGCTGTGTATCTCAGGGAGTAGATTAATTAATTAATTAATTAACCATTACTTTAAAAAACTGACTTGTGTTTAAAATCTTTTACCATGACTACTAAGCAATTCTTCTCAGACTCTAAAAACAACTCCATAGTTTAATATATTTTAAGTTATATATGTAGTATTTATATATTTGTGTATAAATACTTTCACACATGTTGGGACTTTAGGCAATAGTATTCACCCACACTAAATCATGAATATTAAAGAGTTCAGTGTAGTAAGTGAACAATATAAGTCCAATATAGATGGATACATAGATATACATATATCTCTACAGACAAATTTTTAAAATAAAGGACACTATGACAAAATTTGGAGAACCATATCATGAATACAAAATTTTAAGGTGCACTCAATTCTGCAATGGGCTTTGTTATGACAGAAGTTTTTTTTTTTTTTTATAAATTTATTTACTTTAGTTGGGGGCTAATTACTTTACAATATTGTAATAGTTTTTGCCATACATTGACATGAATCAGCCATGGGTTTACATGTGTTCCCCTTCCTGGACCCCCCACCTACCTCCCTCCCCATCCCATCCCTCTGGGTCATCCCATTGCCCCGGCCCTGAGCCCTTGTCTCATGCATCGAACCTGGAATGGTGTTCTGTTTCACATATGATAATATACATGTTTCAATGCTATTCTCCCAGAACGTCCCACCCTCACCTTCTCCCTCAGAGTCCATAAAATTGTTCTATGTATCTGTGTCTCTTATTCATGACAGAAGTTTTTAAATCTACCCACTACTGCTGGGTCCAACTCAGCAGCTGTGGCAAGTGCTGGTGGTGAATCAGAAGGAAGAGGCAGCTGCACATACTCTCTGGCAGCAGAATAAATGCAGTCTCTGTCCCCCACTGACTTCTCTGTCAGGGCCTCCCTTGACACAGAAGGCAAAGAAAGTGAGCAGTGAAAAACAAAGCCTGAAGCAGCTGCCTTAGTCATTCAGGATGCTTGTTGTACCTCTCACACTCAGACTAGTGTCTGAGTGTCATGTTCCATAGGCCATGCAAAACTCTGAAGGAGGCCCCCACTCTACGAAAGTTACCAGAGTCATTCAGACACTTGAGCTAAAAGCCTTGCCATTTTCTTAGACTATTATTCTCCACATGCATTCTGTTGCCAAATCCTACTAATTCTATCTCTTAAATCTCTCTTGAATTCATTCTCTTAACTCCATCCTCCCTGTTAGATGTCTCTATTTTAGGCTATCTTTTTTTAAATTTTTGTCTGCTCAAATACATCTCTATACTGCTGCATTCGTGTTTTACTACAATGTGAATCTGAATATGTCCCCTATGAAAGGTTCTTCAAAAATTTCCTTACTAAAATTATATGGTCTAGAGTCCAGCTACAGAGAAAACAGTGGTTTTTCAATCTTGTTTTAAGACACAAAGAAATAAAAAGGGGAAACCATGCATCATTCAAAGTACTTAATATGGCAAATAAGACTCTTCATGATCTGGATATCAATTAGTTTTGTGTCAATCTCTGTTACAAACTGTGCTCTAATCAGACTAAACTACTTGAACAAATTTCTATCAAAGGCATCATGCTCTTTCAAACCTCTTTAACAGAATGGTCTATGCATGCTACTGTGCTGTACTGTGCTCAGTTGCTCCATCGTGTCCAACTCTTTGCGACCGCATAGACTGTAGCCCACCATGGAATTTTCCAAGCAAGAATACTGGAGTGGGCTGCCATTTTCTCCTCCAGGGGATCTTTTTGACCCAGGGATGAAACCCAGCCTGCATTGGCAGACTGACTCTTTACCACAGAGCCACCTGGAAAGCCCATGCATGCTACTAGCAGACCCCAATTTATTCTTTTAATGCTACTGTCTCTCCCAAGGCTTTTCGATCCTCTTCCATATAATAGTATGGTTGTTTACAGGACAATCTCTCTCTCTGGAGGTCAGCTTCTGAGAGAGGAACCATAGATGATTGGTGTTCATAATTTTAGCACTCTGCACAATTAAACCTAATATACTTCAGGAAGTTGAAGAATCTTGGCACTTGGCAATGTCATGACTGTCAGCTATACCTTTAGTTTTCTTCAATTTAAAAAGTCATTCCAGAAACATATGTGCCCTCAAGGCAAGGCAAGATGGGGTAGAATGTGGTGAGGTAGAAAAACAAAAATCAGTAAGACTTAGAAGAACTTACAATTTAGAAGGAAAAACAGACTCAAAAAGATAAGATACTTAGTAATAAATATTTTGAGGGAGGATGTCTTCTTTAGCAGATACTCTGGAATTACTGATGACAGTGTTTGTAACGTAGCCAAAATTCACACTGCCTCAATTACCTCTAATTTTGACCTGGAAAAGGAATTAAGGAGCCAGTTTTGCTTTACCAAGGCATGTTGTATTTTTCTGACCTCTGAATGCAAACATTTTGAGTTTGAAGACTGAAACAAAATTTAGACCTTTTGGTGTTAGAACGTTATGCATTTGAAGTTGAAAGAGGTTCCTGTCAAAATGTTTCCTGGCTTAGGAATCAGAGACTGTCTTGGATCCTAAACATAATAAATATTTACTTCAAGATTTAATTATAAATTGACAGGAAAGATGTGAAGTGTTTCCCTATAGTTTTCACATTTAAAATCAAACATTCCTCAAACTTAACATACACCTCTAACACTCACCATTACTACTCCAGAAGGGCTCAAAAGCTAAAAACATCATCAGGAAACGAAAAGACATTATTCTCAGGTCAACAAAAAGTTCAGGACTCAATAATCCCATAGCTTTGCTTACAGTAAGAATTAGTGAAGATGACAAGCAACACATACAGTATCCAACAGAGAAGGATATTCTTTTCAACAAGTGATATTAGGACAATTGGGTATCTATGTGCAAAACGATGAACCTGGTCTCATATCACACACCATACACAAAAATTAACACAGACCACAGGTCTAAATGCAAAAGGTAAAACTATAAAACATTTAGAAGAAAACACAGGAGGAAATCTTCATGGCCTTCAGTTAGACAAAGGTGTCTTAGACATGATACCAAAAGAATGATCCACAAAAGAAAAAAACAGGTAAACTCAACTTTATCAAAATTCAATGTGTTTATGCCATGAAAGAAAACAAAAATATAAACTACATTATGGTCGAAAATATTGACTAGTTAAATATTTTTTTAAAAAATGGTCAGGAATTCCCTGGTAATCCAGTGGTTAGGACTTTGACCTTTCACTGTGAAAGGCGAGGCTTCGATCCCTGGTCTGGGAACTAAGATCCTGTAAGCCATCCAGTGAGGTCAAAAATTTTAAAAAGAACTGATATCCAGAAAATATAAGGAATTCTTATAACTTAATAAGATAAATGACCAGTTTTTTAAATAGGTAAAAGATGTAAATAAGTATTTCAACAAAGAAGATATCTGAATGGTTAGTAAGGATATAAAAAGATGCTCAACATCATTATTTATTACAGAAATACAAATTAAATTCACAATGGGATACTGTTTTCACCCATTAGATTGGTTACAATCAAAACGGCAAGTAATACTATCTTTGGACCATGCACACACCTAGGTAAAAGGGCAATTTTTCTCAAAAAATTATCTTATTTTGGGGACTGAAAATGTTTTGTACCTTTCCAAAAGCTAAACAGAAGCCCACCCACTTCCTCCTAACTCCTACCCATACCCTCCACACGTGTTAAGAAAAAACATTTTTGAGACAGATGCTATTGTATAGTACAGGGAACTCGACTCAATACTCTGTAATGACCTATATGGGAACAGAATCTTATAAAGAGTGAAGTTATCTTTGTGTATTACTGATTCACTTTGCTGAACAGCATAAACTAATACAACATTGTAAATGAACTATATTCCAATAAAAATTAATTTATAAATAAATAAATAAGACAGATATTAATAAATGATGCCAAAGATGAAGAAAAATGGGAACCCTCATGCTACTGAAAATATTAAATGGTATAGCCTTTTTGGAAATCAGTTCCTATACCTATTCCTAGGTGAAAGTGAAAGTGTTAGTTGCTCAGTCATGTCTGACTCTTTGGGACCCCATGGACTGTAGCCCACCAGGCTCCTCTGTCCATGGGATTCTCCAGGCAAGAATACTGGAGTGGGTTGCTATTCCCTTCTCCAGGGGATTTTCCCAACTCAGGGATAGAACCGGGGTCTCCTGCATTGCAGGCAGACTCTTTACCATCTGAGCCACCAGGGAAGCCCATTCCTAGGTATACACCCCAAAGAAATGAAAACATATCTGCACAAGGACTTACATGTGAATATCTCATAGCAGTATTACTTACAATACCCCAAATGTGAAAACAATCTAAAAATCATCAACTGATGAATAGAAAAGATAGATAATAGATAAAATATAGTATTTATATACATACATACAATGGAATATTATTCAGAAACTTAATGAAAATATGCTATAATACAAATATATGCTACATTATGAACCTCAAAAACATGAAAGAAGCCAGACACAAAATATTATATGATTACACTTAAATGAAATGTTTAGATGGGCAAATCTACAGAGACAAAAAGGAGATAAAAACTATTGCCCACATCTGGGGATGGAAAATGGTAACTAAATGAAAACTGGAATAACAGATCTTTTGGGGGTGACAGAAATGTTCTAAAACTGGATTGTGGTCAGGATCATTACAAAACAAAAATGTTCAAAAAGCAGGATTTTTTCCCCTTTCTTCTACACCTATCATGATACTTTTTATTTCCTATGTAATACTGCACTTCCTTAACCATGAGGATACTTGCTGGTTGAGTACACATCTTTAGAGGCATGCAAGGGCACTCACATCCAATCCTGACCTTCCCTGTCTCTACAGCCCCGCTGGCAATGGTGGCAGCAGCAGTAACTAAGCAGAGGCAAGGAACATATAGCTGGAAAAATGTCAGAGAGAGACAGGTTTATGTGGTTCCAATCCCCAAAAGTCTGCCCTGCTGTCCATCAGACTTAACTTACCAGACACAAATTCAATATAAAATAATTAAGAATTTCAAGATGCAAGGCCTAGGGCCATGTAAGATTGCACTGTTTAGACATACAAGAACAAGGAATCGATGTGTGATGCCTGTGTGTATGTGTGCTCAGTTGATCAGTCATGTCCGACTTTGCGATCCCACGGACTGCAGCCTGCCAGGTTCCTCTGTCCATGGGAGTGGGTCGCCATTTTCTACTTCAGGGGATCTTCCCAACCCAGAAATCGAACTCACATCTCTTGTGTCTCCTGTTTTCGCAGGCATATTCTTTACCACTGCGCCACCTGGGAAGCCAAGGAATTTGGCAAAGTAATTCAGAAGAAAAATGTGTTGTGTGTTTTAATCGCTCAGTCGTGTGCTACTCTGTGACCCCATGGACTGAGGCCTGCCAGGCTCCTCTGTCCATGGAATTCTCCAGGCAAGAATACTGGAGTAGGTTGCCATTTCCTTCTCTAGTGCATCTTCCTGTCCCAGGGATTGAACCTGGGTCTCCAATGCAGGCAGATTCTTTACCACTGAGCCACCAGGGAATCAGAATCAGTTCAGTCGCTCAGTCATGTCTGACTCTTTGTGACCCCATGAACTGCAGCATGCCAAGCTTCCCTGTCCATCACCAACTCCAGGAAATTGCTCAAACTCATGTCCATCGAGTTGGTGATGCCATCCAACCATTTCATTCTCTGTCACCAGAGAAGCTCAAAATAAAAATATCCTTTTTCAAAAAGGGGTTGTGATAATTATTCCTATTACTTTGTCTAAGAATTAAGAACAAGGACTGCTGAAGATGAAATGTCTAAAAAAAGGATATAAGATACTATGGAAAGGACAATCAAACAAATTTGGCCACTGCAGAAAAACCACTTGTTTAATGCTGTGATTAACTGTGACTGTACATGAAAACACAGTTGTGATAACAGCACAACTTGGCAAATTTAGCAAAGTTCACTGAATCATACACTGAAAATGTATATCAAACTCTGGTATATAAAATTATACCTCAATAAAGTATTGTGAGTCTTTTTAATGGCTTTAAGTCTTTGGTAGCAGCACATTAAAATTTACTAACTGGGTAAAGCATCACAGACAGGACACTGTCTGTACTTTATGTTTAGGCCTAAATGAGTGTCCCAGCCTGAGGGTCTTTCCCAGAGCCAAATAAACAAAAGATAAAGGAATTGTATCTCAAAAAGCCCCAAACTGGGTCAAAAGATATGGTTCTTCCTTTCAATGCATAAGTGGACAACTCTTTGTAGATAAAGTAAGTGTACTTCCTGAAGTAATGAGTTCAACTCATAACTGGCTAAGATCTTTTAAATGCTACAAGCTTATAACCAGAGAGTATGGCCAAATATACAGTACTGTGACCACAATCAAGACTGGATTTCCATCAAAAGACATATCTGTGGCTGATTCAGGGGCTTCCCAGGTAGTGCTAGTGGTAAAGAACCTGCCTGCCAGTGAAGGAGCTCCAAGAGATGTGGGTTCAATTCCTGTGTGAGGAAGATTCCATGGAGGAGGGCATGGCAACCCACTCCAGTAGTCTTGCCTGGAGAATCTCACGGACAGAGGAGCCTGGCGGGCTATAGTCCATGGGGTCGCAGAGTCGGACATGATTGAAGTGACTTAGCACAGCACAGCACAGCACACTGCTGATTCATATTGATGTATGTCAGAAACCATCACAATATTGTAAGGTAATTGTCCACCAATCGAAAATAAAACAAAACTTTTAAAAAAGAAAAGAAAAAGATCTCCTTTTACACGGAGTAATTCCAAATGCTATTTCTAACTGACCCTACTCTGATTCAATGAATCGGAGGCCTATACCCCCATGCTGGCTCTTTTTTGTGATAAGTATTCTTGACAGGCCTTGCTGCCAAGTCGCTTCAGTCATGTCCGACTCTGTGCGACCCCATAGACGGCAGCCCACCAGGCTCCGCCATCCCCGGGATTCTCCAGGCAAGAATACTGGACTGGGTTGCCATTTCCTGAAAGACCTTACATTCTGCCAAAATGTATACCTAAAAATTACAAATAAATACAGAAAGAAAAAGGGGGGAAGAAGGAAAAAGATTTTCAAATTTGTTGTTTTCCAAAACATGCTTTGTCTATTTTAGCTTCTTGGCATTAGATAATAATTTTAGAATCATTTTGTCAATTTCTACAAAGTAAAGTGTGTTCATATAGAAAAATTAGGGAGGAATTGAATAGTAAAATGTTGATTCCTTACACAGAAATATATGGATTGCCTTTATCGAGATTTTTCTTTTCTACACCTCCAGGAACAAGATAATTGTAAAAGCTATTTTAGCATCCTTGTCCACCAAGTCTTGTATGTTTCTATTGATTTGTTTTTTTTTTCTTTTGCCCCTGCTAATGCATATTACATTTCTGATTGCTTGCCTGGATAATAATTATTTTTGGCTACCAGGAAAAAAATTATGTGTAAATAGGATTGAGGCAGTCTACAGAAAACCGATGTAAACTTCATAATCAGAGCACTAACAAAAACAATCCTCCCAATAGTATTCAGTTCAGTTCAGTCACTCAGTCGTGTCCGACTCTTTGTGACCCCACGGCCTGCAGCATGCCAGGCTTCCCTGTCCATCACCAACTCCTGGAGCCTACTGAAACTCATGTCCATTCAGTCGGTGATGCCATCCAATCATCTCATCCTTGCTGTCCCCTTCTCCTCCTGCCCTCAATCTTTCCAGCAACAGGGTCTTTTCCAATGAGCCAGTTCTTCGCATCAGGTGGCCAAAGTATTGGAGTTTCAGCTTCAACATCAGTCCTTCCAGTGAACACCCAGGACTGATCTCCTTTAGGATGGACTGGTTGGATCTCCTTGCAGTCCAAGGGACTCTCAAGAGTCTTCTCCAACACCACAGTTCAAAAGCATCAATTCTTCAGCGCTCAGCTCTTTATAGTCCAACTCTCACATCCATACATGATCACTGGAAAAACCATAGCTTTGACTAGACAGACCTTTGTTGGCAAAGTAAGGTCTCTGCTTTTTAATATGCTGTCTAGGTTGGTCTATTGGCTTAGTTTACTTTAAAAGACTGTTACATTCCAAAGAAACAGATTATACAGTAAATATAAATTTTATGGTAAAGGAAGAAAAAAGTAAATGCAATTTTATGGGAAGAAGGTATAAAGGAGCAAGGTCGCCAAGTCATGAAAACAAGGGCAGAATGTGCAAGAATTGGGAAGAACTCCAAAAGTAGCACTTCAGAGAGAGTGCAAGGCAACACTAACCCAAAAGGAAGAACACAGCGCAAGTTGACATCCTATACAGTAGACTATTCATTCTCCTGGTGCTTACTGCATTAAGTAAGCTATATTCATGATCTGAATATGTGAGGTCAGCTGCTATTACTTCATTACATAACACATTTATCTACTGGGAAAAATCATGTACCAACCAAATAACTATCACATTATAGAGACATCATCCCTTATTTACCATTCAAATGTGAACTAATACATGTTACAGATACATGTTCTAGAACAGGCAGTGTAACAGAATACAACATATTTATTTCCTGCTTCAATCTGTGTCCCAGTTGTCAACTCTCTCCCTCACCCATTCCCTGGCTTGCTTTAACTAAGATTCCCAAAGTTGGACATCTGTAAGTGATCATATTTTTGGAACTCTCCTTTATTTTTCTCTGTATGGGTTTAATATTTTATCTGGAGAGTCAGGAAGGCACAGGGGTGGGTGTTTATCAGGATAGTTTTACAATACAGCAGAGAGACTTAATATACATTCACACTCTTAATTTTAAAAGGTAGTTCTTTAGCTCTGTGATGACCTAGACGGGTGGGATGGGGGCAGGGCAGCTCAAGAGGGAGGGGATGTATATATAATTATGACTAATTTGTTTTGTTGTATAGGAGAAACCAACATAACATTGTAAAGCAATTTTCCACCAATTAAAATTTTTTAAAAAGATAGTACTTTTTTCCTCAAAATCAAAATCAATGTCTCAATTTTTCTTACTATACTTCTAAAATAAAAATACTTCCCAACATTAATCTATACCACATTTTTGCTATATTCAAGGCAAGTAGTACAAATTTTTAAAGGCACTGAAACTGAATAGCTCTTTAATACTGGCACAAACGTAGTAATATAAATTTTTGTACAAACTGTAAACTATGCATATGTGACATATAATAAAGTAACATGACAAATATTTCCCCCAATATGAATAAAGCTAGTGGAGGTGAAGGAATTCCAGTTGAGCTATTTTAAATCCTGAAAGATGATGCTGTGAAAGTGCTGCACTCAATATGCCAGCAAATTTGGAAAACTCAGCAGTGGCAACAGGACTGGAAAAGGTCGGTTTCCATTCCAATCCCAAAGAAAGGCAATGCCAAAGAACGCTCAAACTACCGCACAACTGACTCATCTCACATGTTAGTAAAGTAATGCTTAAAATTCTCCAAGCCAGGCTTCAGCAATATGTGAACAGTGAACTTCCAGATGTTCAAGCTGGTTTTAGAAAAGGCAGTAGAACCAGAGATCAAATTGCCAACATCTGATGGATCATCGAAAAAGCAAGAGCGTACCAGAAAAACATCTATTTCTGCTTTATTGACTATGCCAAAGACTTTGACTGTGTGGATCACAAAAAATGTGGAAAATCCTGAAAGAGATGGGAGTACCAGACCACCTGACCTGCCTCTTGAGAAACCTGTATGCAGGTCAGGAAGCAACAGTTAGAAATGGACATGGAACAACAGACTGGTTCCAAATAGGAAAAGGAGTACGTCAAGGCTGTATATTGTCACCCTGCTTATTTAACTTATATGCAGAGTATATTATGAGAAACGCTGGGCTGGAGGAAGCACAAGCTGGAATCAAGATTACCGGGAGAAATATCAATAACCTCATATATGCAGATGACACCACCCTTATGGCAGAAAGTGAAGAAGAACTAAAGAGCCTCTTGATGCAAGTGAAAGAGGAGAGTGAAAAAGTTGGCTTAAACCTCAACATTCAGGAAACTAAGATCATGGCATCCGGTCCCATCACTTCATGGCAGATAGATGGGGAAACAGTGGAAGATAGATGGGGAAACAGTGGAAATAGTGTCAGACTTTATTTTCCTGGGCTCCAAAATCACTGCAGATGGTGATTGCAGCCATGAAATTAAAAGACACTTACTCCTTGGAAGGAAAGTTATGACCAACCTAGATAACATATTAAAAAGCAAGAGACATTACTTTGCCAACAAAGGTCCGTCTAATCAAGGCTATGGTTTTTCCAGTGGTCATGTATGGATGTGAGAGTTGGACGGTGAAGAAAGCTGAGTGCCAAAGAATTGATGCTTTTGAACTGTGGTGTTGGAGAAGACTATTGAGAGTCCCTTGGACTGCAAGGAGATCCAACCAGTCCATCCTAAAGGAGATCAGTCCTGGGTGTTCACTGGAAGGACTGATGTTGAAGCTGAAACTCCAATACTTTGGCCACCTGATGCGAAGAACTGACTCATTGGAAAAGACCCTGTTGCTGGAAAGATTGAGGGCAGGAGGAGAAGGGGACGACAGAGGATGAGATGGCTGGATGGCATCATCGACTCGATGGACATGGGTTTGGGTGGACTCAGGGAGTTGGTGATGGACAGGGAGACCTGGCGTGCTGCAGTCCGTGGGGTCGCAAAGTGTCGGACATGACTGAGCAACTGAACTGAACTGAACTGAATATTTCTAAGGCTATTGTTAAATCTCTAGCAATGTAACAAAGATTGAAATATGTGTTTTAATTTAGAAAAACCTATCAGGCAAACAAGTTTTCATCAGTAAAATGATGAAAATTATTGAATCAATGAAAAATCAAGGAAAAGTGCTTCCTTAAATAAGCTTTTTGTTTAACATTTAAAATTTCTTCTGTCTCTTTTAAAGTGGTGGCCGTTATATTTATTAGTGTTCAAGTGCCAGATATCAAAGTCATTTAGCCTCAAATGAGCCTCAGAATCATGTCTATGCTTCAAACCAGGGATTTTGCTAATGAAATAACTGGAAGATAGCACCAAAATTTAACAACAATCTATTTATAAAAACAACAAATGAAAAATTACCTAAATGCCTATTAGAGAACTAGTTAAATAATGATATGGAAAATTTTAAATGATGCTATAGATAAATATGAAAAGACAGCAAAATAAAGTTAAAAGAGGTAACATAATACAGCATAAGTAAAAGAGGTAACATAATACAGCATAAGTGTTTTTGTAAAAATACGTATTATACATAATATGAAAAGGTCTAGAAGGCTATTTACCAAGGCTAAACCAGAGTTTGCAAAGTGTAGTCCCCAACCAACAGTATTAGCATCATTGCAGAATTTATTATTAATAGAAATGAAAATTCTAGGGTTGTACTCCAGCCCTACAGAATCAAAAACCCTGGAAGTAGAGCCCAACAATGTGTGTTTTAATAAACCCTCCAAGTGACTCTGATGTATGCCAAAGTTTAAGAATCATTACTCTAGATTCTTTATTGGGATCAAGATCCCTTTGAAACCCTGATGAAAATTATGAACTTTTTCCCAGGAAAGTACCCATTTGGACAAATGTTCAATTTTATGTATATTTCAAAAACAATCATGGGCAGACGTCGCCTACAGTAGTAATATACTATTCCCAAATGGGACATATCCATTGAGCCCTAGGACTCTTTACCTACAACAAACAACACATACTTATTGTATATAAGTTGCCAAAATTAAATTGAGAAAAATGAAAGAACAAGAAAACTGTAAACCAATCCCTCAATTCCGGCACACCAGTATTTCCTCTGGTTTGTCTTCACTTACTCAGATTCCAAAGCTGACACAAAATCTCCTGGGTTTAACTTTCCAAACTTCTGAACTTTATTGAGTTCATAGGCTGAACCTGTGGCCTTTGCAGTGGAGAATTCTCACATGATCACTATTCCATTTGACTATCAATCTGTGTACTTCATGGCCTTAAGAAAACAAACTTTTCAGTAAACTTATTTTTAATTTTTAAAAATTTTTGAACACTGTGCATGTTTTAGAAACATGGAGCAAACTCATATACCCTACAATGTGAGCAGATTCCTTAGCTTATATTAAGAATGAATATCAAACTACAAAGACTTCAAGTCATGGTGTCATAAGAATACAAAGACTAAAAATTAAAAGATTTAATTGCTGCTAAGTTGCTGCTGCTAAGTCGCTCCAGTCGTGTCCGACTCTGTGCGACCCCATAGACAGCAGCCCACTCGTCTCCGCCGTCCCCGGGATTCTCCAGGCAAGAATACTGGAGTGGGTTGCCATTTCCTTCTCCAAAAAGATTTAATTAGGCAATCAGTAATCATCCCCTACTTTTATTTTTCCAAATGAACTGCTGGCATCTGTAGTAACATATGCATCTCATATGATAATGAATTTTAGCCATATAAAAATATTAATGCTATTCTAGGAAAAATAGTTCAACTCTTTTTAAAAAACACTATATGCACACCTGCTATTCTCCTATCAATCCTAGCAGGAAACAATTTTTCCTCTACATCATGAGCAATAGAAAAGTACTTATTAAAACATTAATCACAGTCCATTATATTCTGACTCACTGCCAAAAGTTCCCATTACATCACTGAAAGTATCTATTAACCAAAACCTGCTTCTGACAAGTTACAGGAGTGTAGCATTCAGAATTTAGTAATGTATTATAAAAGTCAGTTTAAAAAGAACAGCTACACAATTGATTTTGCAGTGGCAGCAAAAATAATTAACTTTTTTCTGACATTTATTACCAAAAGGTTGATTTAACTGGTGTTTCTACTGTAAAATTATTTAAAAATTATTTCAAATTTCACCTAGCATTATTAAACACATTTACTATGAAAGAATTAAATACAGATGACTGTTTAAAGAATTTCAAAATGTGCTGAATACACCACTGTATGTAAAACTATATTGTCTTGTGTAAATATGGGACTTGTTTAGAGCCATGTCTCACAGGAAATTGTAGCAAATGAAAACCATCCCTGTTTTTCCACTCCCACTCTTTAGGATTTATGTCTTTACATTTAAAACCAGTAATACAGAGAAACAAATAAACAAAAAACATGGCAATAATACCTTCAAACCAGAATAATGACTACTGTGGGCACTCTTATAATGCTAAAATAACTGAATATTATTAGAAGCAAAGCTTGAAGATATTCTGATTCTATACCGGCAGAACCAATTATCTAGTTTTCATTTGTTGGATGTTTGTTTGGAGAGTGGTGACACTGACTTCTTCCAAACCAGGAAAAAGATAGTTGACATTTAGCAATAAAGTACTAAGAAAAAAGCATAGGGAATATTGGTTATTACTTCCTGAGAATATTTAATACAAACCACTATGGCTTATTGTGATTGTGAATACTGAAAAAAAAAAACAAAACAACTAAATAGTAGACATGGGTAATTTTTTTTTCTATTAACTGTGTTTTCAAAGTTTTCCTATAATGAATATACATTGTCTTTATAATAGGGAAAACTCAAAGAATTTATTTATTTTAATAGAAGCCCTTAAAGCCGCATGTGGCAACTGGAGAAGAAAAATCTTACTTGTCTTAATACATTATAGTGTATCGTATGTATTTTCTTTCAAATATGTATGTTTATAATCTTTATTTCTAAAAATAGGAGTGAATGACAATTTCTAGTAGCTTGTATAAAATCTAATGTTTCTGAAGCATGATGCTTAATATAGTTGGAAAATTCATGGTAGAGGGATTCAGAGAAATCAAAAGCATGAATTATATCTTAGCTAATAAGGGGACAGAAAAAGAAAACAGACCTAAGTTACAATCATAGAACATGATAACTATAAATTAGCAAGGTTCTTTAACCTAAGAGCCAACATGTTTTACATTTGAAAGGTTAAGAGAGTCACCAAGCTACACATGTCTAATAATTTCCTAACAACTCAATCTCCAGAGTACTTTTCCTTTTTTTTTTTAAACATTAGTCTCTTCAAACGGAAATACAATTTCTACTACATACTCAAAGAAGACAGACTTACGTCTACTTGAAAGTGGTTTTTAAGAAAATATGACTCTTTCAGGGTATACCTCAAAAGAGTTACCCGAATTCTAGCATGTGATCCTGAGTTCTCACCAAGGAAATGAAGAATTAATGAGCTATTGTACACTTTACAGTACCCCCAATTAAAGGGCAAGTCAACATATAATTAAAGAGAGACTTTTGCTGATGTTTTTAAAGACTCTCACTTCATAGGTATTATCCCCAGTGTGAATATAAATCTCTAGGTGATTAATTTTTGTTCTATGTTTATTACTAAAATTATCATTTACAAACTCAAAACTCCTTCTAAAAACACTTAACAATTTCCATTAAGTCTTCTTTAGAACAACTACACGCAAAAGATAAACGACAAGGGAATTCCTTGGCAGTCCAGTGGTTAGGACTCTGTGCTCTCACTGCTGAGGGCGTTGGTTCAATCCCTGGTCAGGGAACTCAGATTCCACACGCCACTAAGCCAAAAAAAAAGATATAAGACAAATTCCTACTAGTATACTTATCTAACTTTTTCTTTATCTGTTTAAGCCTTTAACAATCTCTCCTTAATTACTACTTCTGTTACACAATTGTAGTGAGTAATTCTCAGTAGTATTGTGTAAGTAAGTTAGATATTTTTATAGTTGCCATAAATTTGGACAGAAAACAAACTACAGGGTATGATTACTCTTAACAGGTCTTTAAAAATCATCACACTTAATAAAAAGTAGAGATTATAGAAAGAGAAACAGTACTTAGATTAAAAATTAATTTAAAAATTAATATATATCATGCTAGACAATTAAATGACCAAGACTACATAATTTGACATTATTTTTATATTAAAATTAACTATGCCTGAAATGAAACCTGATCAGCACAAGGAAAAAACAAACAATCAATGAACAAAATTAAGCTGGACGTAAACTTTAAAATGAGTTTAAGTTCAATATATATAAAGTTCATTTCGTATCAGCAATATTCTCAGTAAGAAATGTTAACTCCAATGGTAGCATTTTTCACTCAAATAACTAATGTTTATATAGCACTTATCATGTGTCAGATACTATTCCAAGGGTTTATCATTTATTAACTTATTTGATACTCACAATTCCATGAGATAGGCACTAATATTATCCATATCTTGAAAATGAGCAAATCAAGACACACAGAGATTAGTAAAGTGTCTAGGGAATTAAAATTAGTGAAAAACCCAGAATTCAACCTCAGGCAGTCTCGCTCCAGAGTTTGTTCTCTTCTCATACGAAAAAGTTAATGTGATAACAAGCCTTAAATATTTTGGTTTTATTGCATTTTATGTTTAATAAAATATGAGAGGAACAGGTGACATTATTCCTACTGGTAATTTATCATCCTGGTGATACTCATTAACCACACTAATTGTTCATCAGGTGGAGGCAGTATGTAATCCCAACTACTGAATGGCATTCCTTCTGCCTGTTAACTAGTTCCTAGTGTTGGCCAATCAAAGTCAGACTCACTCAAGAAGCATCCACCTCCATTAATTCTTCCTTTGCCTCTAAAACTAATGTGACTTCTCCCTCTCCATTGGTACATAAAATCTTTACTACTAAACAACAATAACAGTTAACATCTATTAAATGTTTCCTAGAAATCAAAAGCTTAAATGCTATAAACTAAGTTATATAAACAAAAAATCCTGAGAGATAGATTCTATTACCATCTTCATTTTACAAATAAGAAAAGCAAGGTTCAGAAGGTCAAATTCTCACAGCTAAGAAACAGAGTCTGGATTTAAAACTAGGTATGTTTAACACTAAAGTCTATGTTGCTTAAGCCAAACACAGTAACACTATGGCAGTACGTATCTTATAATCCATTGTATTCTATTTACTCACATACCATTGTATCCCATAATTCTATATCAACAGGTCTTTGTTGCACAAAATGATGACTTACATACTTTTATTTCCTAAAAATAAATTGGGCTTAATGAGCATTTGATGAATAAATGGATGAGTAAACAGATGATTACTACAAAAGCCATGTATCTTTTATATATATATAAAAACCAGATTAGCAATTCTCACATTTGTTGGCCTTAAGACCTCTTTACACTCTTTAAAAATTACTGAGGACTCCCAAAGAGATTTCATTTAGATGAGTTATATCTACTTATATTTTCTATATTAAAATTTAAAACTAAGAAATTGGAAAATATTTATTAATTCATTTAAAAATAATAGTTAAAGCCCCATTACATGTTAACCCAAGTAACATACCATGCTAACATTAGTCAAAAGGAAGATGGAATGACTGTTTTGATATCAAACTAATTAGATTTCATAGCAAAGAGTATTATCAGGAATAAAGGATCATTTAATAATGATAAAGAAAATAAAAATTAAAACAACAACACTAAATGTTTCTGTTCCTAGTAAAAGAGCATTTGCAAAAGACATGAATATTTACATTTTAAGAAAACCAATGGACTACAAAAAATTACTAGAACTAATGAGTTTTGCAATATTATAGGCTATAAAATCAATATATAAAATATCTGCTCATTCCAGAAAAAAGCAATCATAAATTGAAAAAAAACTTTAAATACCATTTATAGTAACAAACTATAAAATACTTAGGAGTAAATCTGACAAAATATATGCAAGACCTGCCCACCAAAATTGTACGTTATTGAGAGAAATTAAAGACCAAAATAAATGGAAAAATAAACTCTGTTCATGAATCAAAAGACTCAATTTTAAGACAGAGCCAACCCCCTCCAAAGTGATCTACTGATTCAAAATATTGGCAGATCTTATGAGCAAAGATATCCCAGGAGCACAAGAACACTTAAAGCACAGACACTGGTTTCTAACTGTTGTTGTCCAGTCGCTAAGTCATGTCCAATTCCCTGCAACCCCATGGACGGCAGCATGCCAGGCTTCCCTGTCCTTCACCATATCCCTGAATTTGCTCAAGCTTATGTCCATTGAGTCAGTGACACCATCCAACCATCTCATCCTCTGTCACCTCCTTCTCCTCTTGCCCTCAACCTTTCCCAGCATCAGGGTCTTTTCCAATGAGTTTGCTCTTCACATCAGGTGGCCAAAGTATTGGAGCTTCAGCATCAGTCCTTCCAATGAATATTCAGGATTGATCTCCTTTAGGACTGACATTGACTGGTTTGATCTCCTTGCTGTCCAAGGGACTCTCAAGAGTCTTCTCCAGAACCACAGTTCAAAAGCATCAATTCTTCAACACTCACCCTTCTTTAAGTGCAACTCTCACATCCAACATGACCACTGGAAAAACCACAGCTTTGACTAGATGGACCTTTGTCCACAAAGTGATGTCTCTGGTTTTTGATACACTGTCTAGGTTTGTCATAGCTATTCTTCCAAAGAGCAAGCGTCTTTTAATTTTGTGGCTGCAGTTACCATCTGCAGAGATTCTGAACCTCAAGAAAATGAAATCTGACACTCTTTCCACTTTTTTCCCATCTATTTGCCATGAAGTGATAGGATTGGATGCCATGATCTTCATTTTTTGAGTGCTGAGTCTTAAGCCAGCTTTTTCACTCTTTCACACATTCACCTTCATCAAAAGGGTCTTTAGTTCCTCTTCACTTTCTGCCATTAAAGTGGTATCATTCGCATATCTGACATTGTTGATATTTCTCCCTGCAATCTTGATTCCAGCTTGTGAGTTATCTAGTCCAGTATTTTGGTTTCTAATACTATTCTCCAATAAAAGAAACCAAGGCTTCTTAGAGAAATGGTTCCTTCTAGAACTTAATCAAGAAATACATACACCAGGAGCTTGGAGCTTCTTTCAGTGCCAAAAGTAAAGATATACTTATAAAAAGATGCAATGATGGGAGAGAGGCAAATGGGCACCAGAGCCAACTAAAACATCTCAAATGGCCAAAATTGGATTATAATCCAAACTGTAAATTAAATATTCATTAGCCCTTAATGACAGGGGGAAAATGAATAAATAAACAGATGGAGGAGAAGAGACAAATCTCCAATGCAGAAGAATTCCAAATAACTTACATAGATACACATCCTCAAGGAAAGTGAGCATTAAGCCCCACTCCTTAAGTGTAGTCTGTGCCTAGTGATTTTCTTCCAAAGAGTATAATAAAGACAGAAGGGATAAGAGTACATTACAGTGGACAAAGCTGACAAACAATACCTCAACCAGGTGATCAAGGTTAACATCAACAGTGATAAGACATGTTGATAGCATGTACTAAGACATAAGCTATGAGCTTCCCTCATAGCTCAGTCAGTAAAGAATCTGCCTACAATGCAGGAGACCCGGGTTCGATTCCTAGGTTGGGAAGATCCCTGGAGAAGGAAATGGCAACACACTCTAGTATTCCTGCCTGGAGAATCCCGTGGACAGAGGAGCCTGGCGTGCTACAGTCTATGGGGTCGAAAGAGTCAGACACGGCTTAGCAACTAAACCACTAAAACATTCTAAAAACTATCTGACCACTACTCAAATCTGTCAAGGTCATCAAAATCAAGGAAAGTCTGAGAAATTGTCACAGCCAAGAGGAGCCTAAGGAGACATTTCTACATAATATAATGTTGTACGCTGGATGAGATCCCAAAACATAGACAGAACTTTAGGTAAAAACTAAAGAAACTGGATTCAACCATGGACTCTAGTTAAATAAAATGTATCAATATCAGTTCATTAATTACAACAAATAATAGGAGAAATCACAAGGGGGTATATATAAACTCTCTATGCTATCTTTGCAATTTTTCTGTAAATCCAAAGATGTTCTAAAATTAAACTTTTTTGTAATTCCAACAGTCTTTTTTACAGAAATGGGCAATTTGATCCTAAAACTTACATGGGAATGCAAAGAACCTAGAATAGCCAAATAACTTTCTAAAAAAAAAAACAAAAGAATAATTCAGAGGGCTGATATTCAGACTTTATAAAGCCAAAGTAATCAAGACAATATAATTTTCATATCAAGATCATAAAACAAATCATTAAAAGAGAACAGAGCTGAGACACAGATCCACACATTTATAAGCAATGAATTTTTGACAAAGGTGAAGAGGCAATTTACTATAGAAGTAAGTGTTTTAACAAATGGTATGGAAACAACTCAATATTCATATAATTAAAAAAAAAAAACTACTTCAAACCATACCTCTTGCCATATATAAAAACGAACTGTATACCACAGGCCTAACTGATGCTAATCCCCAAAATATAAAATTTCTAGAAGAAATTATTTTGACCTTGAAAAAGACAAAAAAATTCTTAGCTGTAAGACCAAAAGCAAGATCCATAAAAGGATAAAAATTATAATTTGAAAAGATACATGCGCCCCAATGTTCATAGAAGCATTATTCACAATCGCTAAGACATGGAAGCAACCTAAATGTCCATCAACAGAGGGAAGGATAAAGAAGATGTGAGATATCTATATCTATATCTATAGATATATACATACACACACATATACACACACACAATCGAATATTACCCACCCATAATATTACCCACCCATTAAAAATACCACTCCAATTAAAAATGAAATATTGCCATTTGCAGTAACATGAATGGACCTAGAGAATACCATACGAAGTGATGGACCTAGGAATATCATACTTTGTGAAGTAACTCAGACAGAGAAAGGCAAGTATTATATGATATCATTTATATATTGAATCTAAAAAATACTACAAATGAATTTATTTACAAAACAAAAACAGACTCACAGACATAGAGAGCAAACTTATGGTTACCAAAGGAGAAAGGGGAGGGGGAGAGAAAATTAAGAGGTAAAGGATTAACATATAAACACTATATACAAAACAGATAAACAATAAGGATTTATTGCATGGCACAGGGAACTATATTCAATATCTTGTAATAATGTACAATAAATAAGAATCTAAAATATATATGTAAGAATACAATTATACTTATATCTATAAAGTGAATCACCTTGGTGTACACCTGAAGTTAACATAACATAAATCAATTATACTTCAATATTTAAATTAATTTTTAAAAACATGATCCATAAAAGAAAAAATTATACATTGGACTTCATCAAAATTTAAACTTCTGCTCTCCTAAAGACACTGTTAAGAGACTGAAACACAAGCCAAGGACTGAGAGAATATATTTGCAAACTACACATCTTATATGTAGAGAATATATAAAGAGAATATGAAGAGAATATATAAAAATCGGAATACAGAAACAACAAAAAGCTCTCAAAATAAGAAAACAAACTCAATAAAGAAAAGGCAAAAGATTTCAACAGACACTGCAAAGAAGATATACGGACGGCAAATAAACAGATGAAAAGATTTTCAGCATCACTAATCATTAGGGAAATGAATATTAAAACAATGATATCAGGCTTCCTGGATGGCTCAGACAGTAAAGAATCTGCCTGCAATGTGGGAGACCCAAGTTCAACCCCTGGGTCAGGAAGATCTCCTGGAGTGGGAAATGGCAATCAATTCCACATTCTTGCCTGGAGAATTACACGGACAGAGGAGCCTGGCAGGCTGCAGTTCATGGATCATGAAGAGCTGGACACAACTGTGTGACTAACACACACAATACACCACACATTCATTAGAATAACTAAGATTTTAAAGACTGACGATATCAAGTACTGGTGAGGATGGAAGGTAACTGGAACTCTCATACACTGCTGATGGAAATGTAAAATGGCACAATCTCTTTGGAAAGCAATTTGTCAGTGTCTTCAAAACTTAAATATACATGTACATATGATACAACCATTCCACTCTTAGGTATTTACCCACGAATAAAAGACTTGTGTGTGAATGTTCATATCAGCTTTGTTTTATTAGCCCCAAACCAGAAGGAAACAACCCAAATATCCAACAACAAGAAAATAAATGGAAAGAAAATTTGGGGATATACATATAATGGAACATTACTCAGTAATAAAAAGGAATGACCATTGATGCACTACAATAAGCATGAATCTCAAAACAATTATTCTGTGTGAAAGAAACCAGACGAAGAAAAGAATACATTTTGCTCAATTCAATTTATATAAAACTCTGAAAACAGCTAAACAATCTACAGTTACAGAAAGCATATGAGTGGTTTCCTGGTTGGGGACTGACAGATGTGAAGGTGAAATTATAAAGTGACACTAGCAAACTTTGGGGGATGAAGGACATGTTCATTATCTTGATTACAGACATGATTTCATAATCATATACATATGTCAATGTCCGTAAACTACACATTTTAAATACATGCTGTTTACTGTATGTCAATTATACTCAGTAATGCTGCTTAAAAGCAGAATACATAAATTCTAAACTGCCATAATTAAAATACCATATAGATACATTAACCTTTTCAAAATATAAGATAACTGAATCTTAGTGACCTTATTTTCAGTATAGCTTGAAAGATATTATGGTTTTATCATTCTATAAATTATTTCATTCATTTGCCATAAGGCTAAAAATAAGGTAATAAGAAACAAAAGAATGATGGAATCACCTGGAAAATGATACAATAGGTAAAATAATCACAATAATTACATCAACCTCCAGTTTTCTTACTGCAGTGCCCAAATTAATACTTTTCATTTATATCATCTCCTAAGAGGTACAATTCAATAATTTTTGAACTAGTAAATTTACAGAACTGTACACTCATCAATACAATCCAATTTTAGAACATTTCATCGACCCAAAACAGATCCCTGATTCCCAATTGCAGTCACTCAAGTGTGCATTTTTTAAGGACTAAAAGAAAATATTATCTTCTTATCCAGACGTTAAAGAGAATGAATTTCACTCCACCATAATATGGGACAAGAACTTCAACTATCTATTTTGCTAAAGGACGTGTGTCACTATATATTTTTATGATGTTTGTGTATCATCACTTTTATACAACTTGCTAAGTGAATAAATACTATAGTCAGGTACATACACAAAGCATTTTGAAGGAAGGAGAAGATGTAGAAATGCTTAATTAATTGGATTAGTCATTCTAACTGACCAATCCAATAAATCTTTATAAATCTAAAAATGAGAACCGTTTATAATTACATGGTAAAGAAACAGTGATCCTCTCTTCAATCAACTTACAGGACATCAAAGTTTCAAAAGTATTTAATTTTGACACTATAAATACAAAACAATAAGATAATAAGCTTGAACTTATTACCGATGCATTTTATTTTGATGATATAAATGTAAGCAGAGCAAGAGGCAGTGAAAGCTAGAATCTACCAAAGATAAAGATATATTTGAAATCTAGATTCAGTATTTACAAGAGGCATATGTTCTATGTTCATGCATGACCACTGATCAGAGGTTAGCTGCATTCAAAGGATGCTGTCAATTTTCGTTATACACTGTTGAAAAAAGAATATACAGAATAAAAATTTGAGTGTCTTGTGTCAAAATCTCCGCTAAATTTTCTGATAAAGTTTTTCCCACTATTTATTTATACTTAATAAATTTTCATGCCAATCCCAAAGAAAGGCAGTGCCAAAGAATGTTCAAACTACCACACAACTGCACTCATCTCATACACTAGCAAAGTCATGCTCAAAATTCTCCAAGCCAGGTTTCAAAAGTACGTGAACCAAGAACTTCCAGATGTTCAGATTGGATTTAGAAAAGGAACAGGAACCAGAGGAACTGATTTATCATCTAGGTCTAATGGACCCTTCCAATTTTTTTGTAATTTTAAGTTACTCTATGAACAATTTACAGGTGTAAGAATTAATCAGTTCAGATCAGTCACTCAGTTGTGTCTGACCTTTTATGACCCCATAGATAGCACCACGCCAGGACTCTCTGCCCATCACCAACTCCTGGAGCCTGCTCAAACTCATGTTCATCGAGTTGGTGATGCCATCTAACCATCTCATTCTTTGTGTCCCCTTCTCCTCCTGCCCTCAATCTTTCCCAGCATCAGGGTCTTTTCCAATGAGTCTGCATCAGGTGGCCAAAGCAATGGACTTTCAGCTTCAGCATCAGTCCTTCCAATGAATATTCAGGATTGATTTCCTTTAGGATGGACTGGTTGGATCTCCTTGCAAGTCCAAGGGATTCTTAAGAGTTTCTCTAACACCACAGCTCAAAAGCATCAATTCTTTGGTGCTCAGCTTTTATACTCCTACTCTCACATCCATACATGACCACTGGAAAAACCATAGCTTTGACAAGACAGATCTTGTTGGCAAAGACGTCTCCGCTTTTTAATACGCTGCTCACAGCTTTTCTTCCCAGGAGCAAGCGTCTTTTAATTTCATAGCAACAGTTACCATCTGCAGTGATTTTGGAGCCCAAGAAAATAAAGTCTGTCACTGTTTCCATTGTTTCCCCATGTATTTGCCATGAAGTGATGGGACCGGATGCCATGATCTTGGTTTTCTGAGTGTTGAGTTTTAAGCCAACTTTTTCACTCCCCTTTTTCACTTTCATCAAGAGTCTCTTTAGTTCTTCTTCGCTTTCTGCCATAAGAGTGGTGTCATCTGAATATCTGAGGTTATTGAAATTTCTCCAGGCAATCTTCATTCTAGCTTGTGCTTCATCCAGCCTACCATTTTGCATAATGTACTCTGCATAGAAGTTAAATTAGCTGAGTGACAAAATATAGCCTTGACATGCTCCTTTCTTGATATGGAACCAGTCTGTTGTTCCATGTACAGTTCTAACTGTTGCTTCTTGACCTGCATACAGATTTCTCAGAAGGCAGGTCTATGGTCTGGTATTACCATCTCTTTCAGAATTTTCCATACTTTTTTTGTGATCGACACAGTCAAAGGCTTTGGCATAGTCAATAAAGCAGAAATAGATGTTTTTCTGGCACTCTCTTGCTTTTTCTATGATCTGACAGATGTTGCCAATTTGATGTCTGGTTCCTCTGCCTTTTCTAAATCCAGCTTGACATCTGGAAGTTCACAGTTCACACACTGTTGAAGCCTAGCTTGGAGATTTTTGAGCATTATTTTGCTAGCGTCTGAGATGAGTGCAATTGTGCAGTAGTTTGAACATTCTTTGGCATTGCCTTTCTTTGGGACTGGGATATAAACTACCTTTTCCAGTCCTGTGGCCACTGCTGAGTTTTCAAATTTGCTGGCATATTGAGTATACCCTCTTCCAACCACACAAGAGAAGACTCTACACATGGACATCACTAGATGGTCAACAACGAAATCAGACTGATTATATTCTTTGCAGCCAAAGATGGAGAAGCTCTATACAGTCAGCAAAAACAAGACCGGGAGCTGACCATGGCTCAGATCATGAACTCCTTATTGCCAAATTCAGACTTAAATTGAAGAAAGTGGAGAAAACAACTACACCATTCAGGTATGACCTAAATCAAATCCTTATGACTACACAGTGGAAGTGAGAAATAGATTTAAGGGACTAGATCTGATAGAGTGCCTGATGAACTATGGATGAGGTTCATGACATTGTACAGAAAACAGGAATCAAGACCATCCCCAAGAAAAAGAAATGCAAAAAAGCAAAATGGCTGTCTAAGGAGGCTTTACAAATAGCTGTGAAAGGTGGGAAGCGAAAAGCAAAGGAGAAAAGGAAACATATACCCATTTGAATACAGAGTTCCAAAGAATAGCAAGGAGAGATAAGAAAGCCTTCGTCAGTTAGCAATGCAAAGAAATAGAGGAAAACAATAGAATGGGAAAGACTAGAGATCTCTTCAAGAAAATCAGAAATACCAAGGGAACATTTCATGCAAAGATGGGCTCAATAAAGGACAGAAGTGGTAGGGAACTAACAGAAGCAGAAGATATTAAGAAGAGGTGGCAAGAATACACAGAAGAACTGTACAAAAAAGATCTTCACGACCCAGATAATCACAATGGTGTGATCACTCACCTAGAGCCAGACATCCTGGAATGTGAAGTCAAGTGGGCCTTAGGAAGCATCACTACGAACAAAGCTAGTGGAGGTGATGGAATTCCAGTTGAGCTATTTTAAATCCTGAAAGATGACGCTGTGAAAGTGCTGCACTCAATATGCCAGCAAATTTGGAAAACTCAGCAGTGGCCACAGGACTGGAAAAGGTCAGCTTTCATTCCAATCCCTAAGAAAGGTAATGCCAAAGAATGTTCAAACTACCGCACAATTGCACTCATCTCACATGCTAGTAAAGTAATGCTCAAAATTCTCTAAGCCAGGCTTCAGCAATACGAGAACCATGAACTTCCAGATGTTCAAGCTGGTTTTAGAAAAGGCAGAGGAACCAGAGATCAAATTGCCAACATCCACTGGATCATCGAAAAAGCAAGAGTTCCAGAAAAACATCTATTTCTGCTTTATTGACTATGCCAAAGCCTTTGACTGTGTGGATCACAATAAACTGTGGAAAATTCTTCAAGAGATGGGAATACCAAACCACCTGACCTGCCTCTTGAGAAACCTGTACGCAGGTCAGGAAGCAACAGTTAGAACTGGACATGGAACAACAGACTGGTTGCAAATAAGAAATGGAGTACGTCAAGGCTGTATATTGTCACCTTGCTTATTTAACTTATATGCAGACCGCATCATTAGAAACGCCGGGCTGGAAGAAACACAAGCTGGAATCAAGATTGCCAGGAGAAATATCAATAACCTCAGATATGCAGATGACATCACCCTTATGGCAGAAAGTGAAGAAGAACTAAAGAGCCTCTTGATGAAAGTGAAAGAGGAGAGTGAAAAAGTTGGGTTAAAGCTCAACATTCAGGAAACTAAGATCATGGCATCTGGTCCCATCACTTCATGGCAAATAGATGGGCAAACAGTGGAAACAGTGTCAGACTTTATTTTTCTGGGCTCCAAAATCACTGCAGATGGTGATTGCAGCAATGAAATCAAAAGACACTTACTCCTTGGAAGGAAAGTTATGACCAACCTAGACAGCATATTAAAAAGCAAAGACATTACTTTGTCAACAAAGGTCCACCTAGTCAATGCTATGGTTTTTCCAGTAGTCATGTATAGATGTGAGAGTTGGGACTCTAAAGAAAGCTGAGCGCTGAAGAATTGATGCTTTTGAACCGTAGTGTTGGAGAAGACTCTTGAGAGTCCCTTGGACTGCAAGGAGATCCAACCAGTCCATCCTAAAGGAGATCAGTCCTGGGTGTTCATTGGAAGGACTAATGCTGAAGCTGAAACTCCAATACTTTGACCACCTGATGCAAAGAGCTGACTCATTTTAAAAGACCCTGATGCTGGAAAAGATTGAGGGCAGGAGGAGAAGGGGACAACAGAGGATGAGATGGCTGGATGGCATCATTGACTCGATGGACATGGGTTTGGGTGGACTCCGGGAGTTGGTGATGGACAGGGAGGCCTAGCGTGCTGCAGTTCATGGGGTCGCAAAGAGTCGGACACAACTGAGCAACTGAACTGAACTGAACTGAGTACAGCATTTTAACAGCATCATCTTTTAGGATTTGAAACAGCTCAACTGGAATTCCATTCACCTCCACTAGCTTTGTTCCCTGGGTAGAGAAGATACCCTGGAGAAGGAAATGGCAACCTACTCCCTTATTGTTGCCTGGAAAATTCCTTGGGCAGAGGAGCCTGGTGGACTACAGTCCTTGGGGTTGCAGAGTCAGACATGGCTGAGCATGCACAGTTGATGATGAGAAATATAATGGAGGATTTATTTTTATGAGCAAATTGACAAGATTAGGTGTTATAGAAATGTGACACAGGATCTGATCCTCAGGGCCAACTCTTATCAGGCAACTGTATACCTCGGATGTTGGACAGCCAGAGTATATCATTTTTTATCACAACCACTCCTCTATACAACAAAATCATTTTCTGTAATAATCATGAAATGAAAAATAGTAACAATGCAGAAAAGGCAGTAAGATTTATTTCTTCTATTAGATTTTGTACACATTATGCCACTAAAAATTTTAAAATAAAAATAAAATTCACACAACAGAAAAGAAAAAAAACTAAAATACTCATTAATTATATTAATTTAATTTTTAAAAACAAGAAAATATTGATAAGTACAAGAAAGAATGCAATAAAGTTTTTGTTTTGAGCTCTTATGCAAATTTTTCAGTGAATTCATTAAAGTTGATATTCCCTGCATATTCATGTTTAATAGTCAAAAAGCCAGATTTTTCTTTTTATCTATGCTCATAATAAATTGAAGAATATTTTTTGTCAATTTCAACTTTCTTTCTTTAAGCAACAAGTATCCAAACAGCCTGAAAAAACTCTTGTTTGACAGAGTCTCATAAAATAGCTATTTCACAATAAACTCCAGAAATTACAATACTGTTCATGCCTTCGCTTCTTTAGGCTTTTTTTTCTAGCAACTTTCAGGTGTTTTCTAGTTGAAAAGCTTTAAAAACAAATAAATATGCCAAGAACTTAAGTTCTATTTCCACATCTATATGATCATCAGACTTACCTGATGGCTCAGACAGCAAAGCGTCTGTCTACAATGCAGGAGACCCAGGTTTGATCCCTGGGTTGGGAAGATCCCCTGGAGAAGGAAATGGCAGCCCACTCCAGTACTATTGCCTGGAAAATCCCATGGATGGAGGAGCCTGGTAGGCTACAGTCCATGGGGTCACAAAGAGTCGGACACAACTGAGCAACTTCACTTATACTTTCTTTCTATGATCATAGGAGTATCAGTTTACTTCAAATCTACCACTTAAACTCAGAAATATTTAGTACTACAGGGGAGCTGAAGAGAGAAATTTTGCCAGAAGGGAGCCAGAAGGATTCTAAAACCTTACGAACTTACTCTTGAGTGAGGCTAAATGTAGGTGGGTTTGTTGTGAGGGGGTGTTCTGGGGCTGACTATAAAACTGGGAGTTCTGTGATTTCACTTCTGTAAATAATACAATATTATTCAGGAACAAAAAATAAAGATGTGCTCATTGGAAGCTCATCCACCTCTCCCTGGTGGCTCAGATAGTAAAGAATCCACCTGTAATGCGGGGGAGCAGGGTTTGTTCCCTGGGTCAAGATCTCCTGGAGAAGGAAAAGGCAACCCATTCCAGTATTCTTGCCTGGAGAATCCCACAGACAGAGGAGCCTCGCGGTGACAATCCATGTGGTTGCAAAGAGTTGAAAACGACTGAGAGACTAATACTAACATTGGAAGTTTACTTACATGCTATGAAATTTAAAAGTAATAACAGCAATTGTTTAGAACATGGACCAAAAGAAGACATTTTCAGGAAGGAGTATTTGAAATCTAACATTGTTCAGAACTGCTAGTATATATTGATTTAAAAAAAAACCAAAAACGACTTTTAATTGGTTTTCTTATATTATTTTTTCCAATTCTCTATAGACAATGCAACCCTTATTGCCTGTACCTGTAACAGACCATTCCTACCACCCCACCCCGTACATCTCTGCTGTCAGGGCAACTTCACCTGAGCTCCAACTCAAAGACCTGTGACTCACAATGCCCTCAGTGCTATTTTCCTCATGGGAAAAAAATGGAGACTGAAACCGTGGCTTGTACTTAGCACAGAATAATTTTGTTTTCATTTATTTGAGAATAAAATAAGAAAAGTTGCTACATAATTTGAATCACTTGCCTTTAGAAACACAATCTGAAATTAAAATAATCTAAAACCAGTCAATCCTACAGGAAATCAACCCTGAATACTCATTGGAAGGATTTATGCTGAAGTTGAAGCCCCAAAACTATGTCCACCTGATGCAAAGTGCCAATTCATTGGTAAAGATCCTGATACTGGGAAAGATTGAAGGCAAAAAAAGACGAGGGTGGCAGACAATGAGATGGTTGGATGGCATCACTGATTCAAGGGACATGAACTTGGGCAAACTCTGGGAGACAGCAAGGCAGAGGGAGGCCTGGAGTGCTGCAATCCATGGGGTCACAAAGAATCGGACACGACTTAGCGACTAACAACAACAAAAGCATAATAAAAATTAAGCCCAGTCATATTTTGAAAACTCTGTATATATTTTGAAAACTCTGTATATAGGATGGCCTTGGCTATAAGGTACAGCAGAGAAAATGTACTAAGAAACTAATAATGTAGTCCTAGCTTTGTACTACCCAGAGACATGGACTATGAGCACAGAAGAGTTTTCTTCTTTGGCTTCTCTTTTTTTTTTTTTTTTTACATATATGCATATTTTTATTTTTAGAAGGAATCCCAATTAACACAACAGTGGTTGTTCTTGGAAAAAGGGGTAAGAATGAGAAAGACTTTCATTTTTCACTCTGTACTGGCTTCTCTTGTAGTGAACTCATAACAGTTCACTCTCCCATAAAAAAGGAGAACTGCTAAGGATTTTTCCCAGTTCTTGCAGCTCTTTAGACACATGTTTTATTTCAATATTTGATAAATAACTGAACTTAAAGCAACTCACACAACTGTCTGCCTCAGAGAACCCTTCCCCCTAATCTCCCTTATCATATTTAAATGGCAACTTTTACCTCAGATATAACCCCGGGAGCAACTTTTTTGTAATAACCCCCCCACACACACACACAACACACACCCATATCCAATCCATCAAAAATTCACTATTTTATCCCATCAAAATTACATTCATAACTTGACCACTTCTTTGTAATTACACTGTTACCATCTTAGTATAAGCCCCTACAATCTTATCCAGGACAGTTGTAACTTTTCTTGCTTTCACTCCACCCTTCTCCTATACAGACCCTTCTAAATATAAGTCATATGACACACCTTTGTTCAAAATTCTATGACTTCTCATCTTCTTGACAATAAAAGCCCAAGTCTTGGCCATCAGTTAAAAAATACCCTATGTGATCTAACTGGGCCCAGTCTGCCTTCTTACATAAAAAACCTGCTACCACTCCGACCTTATCTCCTACCATTCTCCAATTCATGCTATTGCAGACACTGGACTCCTTTCTCATCCTTATATACAAGCCCACCTCAGGGCCATTGCACTTACAGTTCCTCTGCCTCTCCTCATAACATCACATGATTGGCTTCTTTGCTTAATTCATGTCTATTCAAATATTATCCTACAAAAGATTCCACTGCTACCTATGTAAAAATAGCACTCTACACCAGTCACTACATATCCCTTTTCTCCAAAATACTGCCATCTGACAAATTCATCCGTGTGCTTATATTGTTCACTTTATCCCAATACAATGTAAGGTTCATGACAGTAGGTGTCCTCTCTGTTTTGCTCACTGTTGTTTTCTTAGTACCTAGAAGAGTAACTGACACATAGGAGGTGCTTCATAATCAAACGAATAATAATCAAATGAATAACAAAAGTAAAAGAACTGATAAATAATCAATTCTTTTCTCAAATAGTAGGAGCTAAATACTATGAAGCTTCATTCCCCAATGGAGACAATTACATACAGATACACAGAGTCAACTGAATTTTACAGTGATTTGGTAGAAACTGAGCAAATTCCAATAATAAATGGAATTTCCTTTTTTAGGGTCCTGTATAAATCTGAATTAAAACTATATTTCATTGCAACAATTTATGCTGCTGCTACTGCTGCTAAGTCGCTTCAGTCGTGTCCGACTCTGTGCGACCCCACAGACGGCAGCCACCAGGCTCCCCCGTCCCTGAGATTCTCCAGGCAGGAATACTGGAGTGGTTGCCATTTCCTTCTCCAACGCATGAAAGTGAAAAGTGAAAGTGAAGTCGCTCTGCTGCTGCTAAGTCGCTTCAGTCATGTCCGACTCTGTGCGACCCCATGGACGGCAGCTCACCAGGCTCCGCCGTCCCTAGGATTCTCCAGGCAAGAATACTGGAGTGGGTTGCCATTTCCCTCTCCAGTGCAGGAAAGGGAAAAGTGAAAGTGAAGTCGCTCAGTTGTGTCCAACTCTTAGCGACCCCATGGACTGTAGCCTACCAGGCTCCTCCGTCCATGGGATTTTCCAGGCAAGAGTACTGGAGTGGGGTGCCACTGCCTTCTCCGGGAAGTCGCTCAGTCGTGTCCAACTCTCAGCAACCCCATGGACTGCTCCAAGCAAGAGTACTGGACTGGGGTGCCATTGCCTTCTCTGGTAATAATTTATAGTTATAATTTAATTACTAAACTAAATAATTTATTAACTTATTGCTGCTCTTCTGAGCTTACTTTTAGCGTATATATTTAATTAATACTATGATTTAATAGTCTTAAAGTCCTCACTACAAAAGACTATATCTGGAATCAACTACACAATTACATTTCCTCGGTGACCTTGTAATCTTGTGAGCATTTACTCTAGACTAAACAGCCTCATTCAGCTGCCCTGTGTCTGACTGTCGATGAAAGAAGCTTGTTTGACAACTGCTTCAGGCAGAAACATATTTTTTTCCATGATTGCAAAAAAATATTTAAAACTTGCCAGACTAGTGACAGACTAGACCTTTAAGCACAAAGGTTCATGATAGATGTGTGAGTTGATTTCTAATTCAAATGCCAACAAAAAAAGATACTAAAGACATTTTGCTGTCATAGCCATAAGAAGTTAATTTAGTAATACTTTCATAATTACAACAAAGTATATATAATACTATATACACATATATATTGAAGTTTTTGTGAATTCTGTACTTCTCCATATTCTTTGATTTTCTAGTGTTGTTGAAAATTTTTCTAAAGCTAATATATAAACTTTAATATACAGAATTAAAAACAAAGCCAACAAAACAAATACCTTTTATCTATCCTTTGACAATACAAGTATAATAAGTCAATAGGTAAAGACTGACCAAAAAACAGAAATTCTACAACATGGTTTAAAAAAGAATTTCAACATAAGAAAGAAAAATCACTTAATCAACCAACATGATACTTAATGATGAAACACTTGAAGCATTCACCAAAAAAACAAGACACAAGAAAAACTGCACTCATCTGAAATGTGTAACACTGAGTTAAGAAGTTCTAGTCAAATGCAAAAAAATATGAAACTGAAATTAGACACAGAGCATTTAAAATAAAAAACTCATTATTTTTCAGATGACTCGCTTCCAGATTGAAAACCTCATCACCTTAAAAAACAAGTAAAATTCTCAGTAAAACAGCTATATACAAAATGAAAACGTATTTAACCAAGAACCAGTAAGAAAGCATAATGAAAACAATTTTATAACTACACCATCCTAAGTATGATATAACAAAAACTAATTTCCAAGAAATGTGTAAGATATATGAAAACTCAATAAACTTTAAACTTGTCAGTTTAAAGCAATTCCAAATGAAATACCAAAAACAGTAGTGCTTGGTTGAATCTACAGGGTAATAACGATGGCCATGTCTTACTTGTTAAGGTGTTTGGGCTTGCTGTGGTATATTATTTGCTTCATAATATCCTATAATAAAAATTTTCAAACGTAAAGAAAATTTGAAAGGACTATAGGGTGCTTTTTTGCTTTGGCCAACGAAGTTTACTTGGAAGAATAAATGTTTAAAGATCCTAAAACACTTTGAAAAACATAAAGAGCAAAGGAAGACTTGCCCCACTGTGGTAGGCAGAATTCTGAGACAGCCCCCAAGATTCCCACCCCATTGTGTGTACCTTTACATGATTTTATCCTCATGGATATGGTGAATTTCAATCCTTAGATTATATTATATGGCAAAAGAAATTCTGGGGATGTAACTAAGATCTCAAATTGGTTGATTGTGAATTAATAAAAAGGGAAATTATCTAAGTAGACAAAACTTAAACAGGTAGGAGCCCTTAAAAAAGGAAGAGATTCAAAAAGATTTTCTCCTACTAGCACTGAAAAAGATGAAAGACACTGTGAGTTCTAAATCGGCAAGACACCTAATTCTACCAAAAATATGAATCAGCTTGAAAGACAACCCCCAAACCTCACTAACATGGACCCACAGCACCTGGTGACACTTTGATCGCAGCCACATGCAATCTGAGTATAAGATCCAAGTAACCCATGTCCAGGCTCATAATTTGCAGACACTGATAATAAAACAAGATAAAGTAGATATTGTCTCAAGCCACTTAAGTGTGTGATAATTTAATGCATAGCAATAGAAATAAATATATGACTAATACTAAAACATATCATGAATTTAAATTAATAAGAAAGTGATGTGGTTAAATAACTGAAATACAGATTAATGGCAAAGAAAGGTCAGTGGACCAAAAATCCTAGAATGTTAATCTAAAACATCAATAGGGGGGAAAAGAAAGGACTAATGAATAAATTATGCTGGGCCAATAGATTTACTATTTGAAAAAAATGCAGTAAAGATTCTTTTACTGTTCCTTACAAATAAAATACATTCTACATGGATTAAGTGATCACATGTAAATATTGAAAAAAATTTAATATACCAAAAAATTAGAATATAAATAAATATATATAAAGCTTTGTGTTGATTTAGGACTTCCTAAGTAGCAGAGCAATTGAAAATTGGCAGAACATCATTAAAATATTTTACTGCTCAAAGATTAAGCTTACTTCACATAAAGCAACCCAAATGTCCAACAACAGATGAATGGATAAAGATGTATGTGTACACACACACACACACACACACACACACACACACACAATGGAATATTAGTCAGCCATTAAAAAGAATGAAATCCTGCCATATGCAATAATGTGGATGGACCTAAAGAGTATTATACTTAATGAAATAAGTCAAAGACAAAAACTCAGTTATTATTTATATGTAGAATCTAAAACATAAAACAGATGAATGCACATAACAAAACAGAAACAGACTCACAGATACAGTAAACAAACTTGTGATTTGAAAGGAGAAGGAAGTAGGAAGAAGCAATATACAGGTGTAGGATCAAGAAAAAAGGTACTTGATGAGATAGATCTCGCTGATACCTTCAGGACATTCTATCCTAATGTATTAGAATACACCTTCTTCTCAAGTGCACATGGAACATTCTCTAAGATAGACCATATCTTGGGTCACAAATCAAGCCTCAGTAAATTTAAGAAAACTGAAATCATATCAAGCCTCTTCTCCAACCACAATGCTATGAGACTAGATATCAATTATAAGAAAAAAACTGAAAGAAACACAAATACATGGAGATTAAACAGCACATTTCTAAATAACCAACAGGTTACTGAAGAAATCAAAAGGGAAATCAAAAAATTTCTAGAAACAAATGACAATAAAAACATGACAACTCAAAAACTATGGGATGCAGCAAAAGCAGTTCTAAGAGGGAAGTGTATAGCAATACAATCCTATCTCAAGAAGCAAGAAAAACATCGAAGAGACAACCTAACTTTACATGTAAAACAACTGAAAAAAGAACTAAAACAACCCCAAAATAAGTAGAAGGAAAGAAATCATAAAAATCCAAGCAGAAATAAATGAAAAAGAAATGTAATAAACAATAGTAAAGATTAATAAAATTAAAAGCTAGTTTTTTGAGGAGATAAACAAAACTGACAAACCTTTAGCCAGACTCATCAAGAAAAAAAGAAGAATCAAATCAACAAAATTAGAAATAAAAAAGGGGAGGTTACAACAGACAATGCAGAAATAGAAAGGATTATAAGAGACTACTAAGAACAACTACATGGCAATAAAATGGATAACCTGGAAGAAATGGACAGATTCTTAGAAAAGTTCAATCTACCAAGACTGAACCAGGAAAAAATAGAAATTATGAACAACCCAATTACAAGCACTGAAATTAAAGCTGTGATCAAAAATCCCCCCAAAAAACAAAAGCCCAGGACCAAATGGCTTCACAGGAGAATTCTATCAAGCATTTAGAGAAGTGCTAATGCCTATCCTTCTAAAACTCTTTCAAAAAATTGCAGAGGAACAAACACTTCCAAACTCATTCTACGAGGCCACCATCATGCTAATACCAAAACCAGACAAAGACAACACAAAAAAAGAAAACTACTGGTCAATAACACTGATGAACATAGATGCAAAAATCCTCAACAAAATTTTAGCAAACAGAATTCAACAACACATCAAAAAGCTCATACACCATGATCAAGTTGGGTTTATTCCAAGAATGCAAGTATTCTTCAATATATGCAAATCAATCAATGTGATACACCATAATAACAAATTGAACGATAAAAACCATATGATCATCTCAATAGATGCAAGAAAAGCCTTTAACAAAATTGAGCACCCATTTATGATTAAAACTCTTCAAAACATGGGCATAGAAGGAACCTACCTCAACATAGTAAAGGCCATATATGATAAGTCTACAGCAAACATTATTCTCAATGGTGAAAAACTGAAAGCATTCCCCCTAAGATCAGGAACAAGACAAGGGTGTCGACTTTCACAACTATTATTCAGCATAGTTCCGGAAGTCCTAGCTACAGCAATCAGAGAAGAAAAATAAATAAAAGGAATCCAGATCAGAAAAGAAGAAGTAAAGCTCTCACTGTTTGCAGATGACATGATACTGTACAAAGAAAACCCTAAAGACAGTATTAGAAAATTACTAGAGCTAATCAGTGAATTTAGCAAATTTGTAGGATACAAAATCAATACACAGAAATCACTTGCATTTCTATATACTAACAATGAAAAATCAGAAAGAGGGATTAAGGAATCAATCCCATTCACCATTCCAACAAAAAGAATTAAATATCTAGGAATAAACTTACCTAGGGAGACAAAAGAACTGTACACAGAAAATTATAAGACACTGATGAAAGAAATCAAAGATGACATAAACAGATGGAGAGATATTCCATGTTTCTGGGTAGGAAGAATCAATATTGTGAAAATGACTATCCTACCAAATGCAATCTACAGATTCAATGCAATCCCTATCAAATTACCAACAGCATTTTTCACAGAACTAGAACAAAAAATTTCCCAGTTCATATGGAAACACAAAAGACCCCAAATAGCCAAAGCAGTCTTGAGAAAGAAGAATGGAAGCTGGAGGAATCAACCTGACTTCAGATTATACTACAAAGCTACAGTCATCAAGACAGTATTGTACTGGCACAAAAACATAAATATAGACCAATGGAATATGATAGAAAGCCCAGAAATAAACTCATGCACCTATCGGTACCTTATTTTTGACGAAGGAGGCAAGAATATACTATGGGGCAAAGACAGCCTCTTCAATAAATGGTGCTGGGAAAACTGGACAGCTACACGTAGAAGACTGAAATTAGAAGACTTCCTAACACCATATACAAAGATAAACTCAAAATGGGTTAAAGATCTAAATATAAGACCAGAAACTATAAATCTCTTAGGGGAAAATATAGGCAGAACACTCAATGACATAAATCAAAGCAAAGATCCTCTATGATCCACCTCCTAGAGTAATGGAAATTAAAAACAAAAGTAAACAAGTGGGACCTGATTAAACTTCAAAAGCTTTTGCACAACAAAGGAAACTATAAGCAAGGTGAAAAGACAACCTTCAGAATGGGAGAAAATAATAGCAAATGAAACAACTGACAAAGGATTAACTTCCAAAATATACAAGCAGTTCATACAACTCAATGCCAGAAAAACAAACAACCCAATCAAAAAGTGGGGAAAAGATCTAAACAGACATTTCTCCAAAGAAGACATACAGATGGCTAACAAACACGTGAAAAGATGCTCAACATCTCTCATTATCAGAGAAATGCAAATCAAAACTACAATGAGATATCACCTCACACCAGTCAGAATGGCCATCATCAAAAAGTCTACAAACAATAAATGTTGGAGAGGGTGTGGAGAAAAGGGAATGCTCTTGCACTGTTGGTGGGAATGTACATTGATATACATTGATATGGAAGACAATATGGAGATTCCTTGAAAAACTAGGAATAAAACCACCACATGACCCAGCAATTTCACTCCTAGGCATATACTCTGAGGAAATCAAAACTGAAAAAGACACATGTATCCCATTGTTCATTGCAGCACTATTAACAATAATTAGAACATGGAAGCAATCTAGATGCACATCGACAAATGAATTGATAAATTGTGGTGCATATACACAATGGAATATTACTCAGCCATAAAAAGGAACACATTTAAGTCAGTTCTGATGAGGTGAAGTGAGTCAGAAAGAGAAAGATAAATATCATATTCTAACATATATATATGGAATCTAGAAAAATGGTACTGAAGAACTTGTTTACAGGGCAGAAATGGAGAAACAGACATAGAGAACAGACTCATGGACATGGGAAGAGGGGAGGAGAGGGTGAGATGTATGGAAAGAGTAACATGGAAATTTACATTACCATATGTAAAATAGACAGCCAATCGGAATTTGCTGTATGGTTCAGGAAACACAAACAGGGGCTCTGTATCAATCTAGAGGGGTGGGTTGGGGCAGAACATGGGAGGGGATCTGTGTATACCTATGACTGATTCATGTTGAGGTCTGACAGAAAACAACAAGATTTTGTAAAGCAATTATCCTTCAAAAAAAAAAAATTTAAAAAGAAAAAAGGTACTATGTATAAAATGGATAAGGAATAAAGATATATTGTACACCAAAAGAAACATAGCCATTATTTTGTAATAACTTTAAAGGGAAAACAATCTATAAAAATACTCAATCATTATGCTGTAACCAGAAATTAACATAATATAAATCAACATTTCAATTAAAATAAAAACAGGTACAAAGTCCATGATGCCCATAAAAAGTCTAAAAAAGAAAATATCATTATTTTGAATAATTTCCAGCTTCACAAAAACAAAACTGATCTTTAAACAAACAAACAAAAAAAACTAATTCACATCATAAACAATATAAGATAAACTTTAAATTTTGAAGGTTAGTAGTCATACTATAGGGCTGACATAAAATTAAGTAAAAATATTACTCCAGTAGAAAAGAGAATGTGGGACAAAAATAGACAATTGAAAATTCATACATAGGGAGTAAAAGAGATAAAGAAATTACTGAGGCTATGCCACAATCATAAAGGTAAAGAGTTTCCTAAGGAAATGAAAGAGCACAAGCAATGACACAAAACTGTGAGACACCATGAGTTTCTTAAGAAACACCATGATGAGAGGACTGGGGCATATGGCTAGAAAGGTACATAGGGGTCAGATTATGCAGATAATGATGAGCCACTGAAGGATATTAATAATATAGAGACATGGCCAGATTGATATATTAGAAAGTTTTCTCTGGCAACAATGAGGAAGGCTTCAGGAGGAAGACAAAGAGAATGTTAAAACAAAAAAATTTTAGAATATGTTCAATATCTCATCTCAAATTCGTGACATGTAAAATTCCAATTTATCAATTTTTAAGAGCAAAAGAATGACCAAGAAAAGTAGCTGCAAGCTTGGCATAAACCTTCCAGATTTCAGACAATAAAGCTACAGTAATCAAAACAGCATGGTACAGGCACAAAAACAGACATGGAGATCAATGGAACAGAAGAGAGGGCCCAGAAATAAACCCACACATCTATCACCAATTAATCTGCAACCAAAATGGCAAGAATATACAATGAGAAAAGATTGTCTCTTCAGTGAGTGGCACTGGAAAAGCTAGACAGCTAAACAGAAATCAATGAAATTATAACACTCTCTCAAACTCTAAACAAAAATAAACTCAAAATGGTTTAAAGACCAACATATAGGACATGACACAATAAAAACCCTAGAGGAGAACATAAGCCAGACATTCTTGACATAAATTGTAGCAATATTTTCTAAAATGAGTCTCCCAAGGCAAAAGAAATAAGCAAAAGTAAATGAATGGGACTTAATCAAACTTAAAATATATTTGCACAATAGAGGAAACCATAAACAAAATGAAAAAACAGCCTACCAAATGGGAGAAAATATTTGCAAACAATGCAACCAACAAGGGGTTAATATCTAAAATACACAAACCACTCACACAACTCAGTATCAAAAACACAAACAACCCAATCAGAAAATGGGCAGAAGATCTAAATAGACATTTCTCCAAAGAAGACATACAGCTAGCCAACAGCCAGAAAAGATGTTCAACATTGCTAATTACTGTTGCTGCTGCTAAGTCGTTTCAGTCGTGTCTGACTCTGTGCGACCCCATAGACGGCAGCCCATCAGGCTCCGCGGTCCCTGGGATTCTCCAGGCAAGAATATTGGAGTGGGTTGCCATTTCCTTCTCCAAAGCACGAAAGTGAAAAGTGAAAGTAAAGTCACTCAGTCATGTCCGACTCTTTGCGACCCCATGGACTGCAGCCTACCAGGCTCCTCCGTCCATGGGATTTTCCAGGCAAGAGTACTGGAGTGAGGTGCCATTGCTAACTACTAGAGAAATGCAAATCAAAATCACAATGAGGTATCACCTCATACAAGTCAGAATGGCTATCATCAAAAAGCTTTTACAAATAACAAATGCTGGAGAGGGTGTGCAGAAAAGGGAACCCTCCTATACTGTTGGAAAGTAAGTTAGTGCAGCCACTATAGAGAATATATGGAGGTTCCTAAAGAAACTAAAAATAGAGCTACCATATGATCCAGCAATCTTGTACCTAAGGATATATATGCACCCATGATGGAACATTACTCAGCCATAAAAAAGAATGAAATATTGCCATTTGTGACATGGATGGACCTAGAGAATATCAATCTAAGTAAGTCAGACAAAGACAAATATATATCACTTACAATGTAGAATCTAAAAATACTACAAATGAATCCAGAGACAAAACAGAAACACAGTCACAGGCACAGAAAACAAATTTATGGTTACCAAAGGGGAAAGAGAACAGAGAGGGATAAATTAGGAGTATGGGACTAACATATACAAACTATTATACATAAAACAGATAAGCAACAAGGATTTACTGCATAGTACAGGGAATTATATTTAATATCTTATAATAACCTATAGTGGAAATTAATCTAAATATTTATTTGTTGTTATTGTTCAGTTGTTGTGTCCGACTCTTTGTGACTGCAGCACACCAGGCTCCACGGTCCTCTACTATTTCCCAGAGTTTGCTCAAATTGATGTCCACTGAATCAAAGATGCTATCTAGCCATCTCATCCTCTGCTGCCCTTTTCTCCTTTTGCCTTAAATCTTTTCCAGCATCAGGGTCTTTTCTAATGAGTCAGCTTTTTGCATCAAGTGGCAAAGTATTAGAGCTTCAGCATTAGTCTTTCCAGTGAATATTTAGGGTTGATTTTCTTCAGGATTGACTGGTTTGATCTCCCTACAGTCTAGGAGAGTCTTAAGAGTCTTCTCCAACATCACAATTCTAAAGTATCAGTTCTTCAGTGCTCAGCCTTCTTTATGGTGCAACTCTTACATCCATACATGACTACTGGAAAAACTATAGCTTTGACTATACAGATCTTTGTTGGCAAAGTGATGTCTCTGCTTTTTAATATGCTGTATAGGTTAAACTGACTCACAGTGCTGCATACCTAATACTCTAAATCAACTAAACTTTCGAAAGAGGGAAAGGGAGGAAAGGGGGAAGAAAAGGAGGGAGTGAGAGAGAGAGAAAGGAAGGGAAAGAGGGAGGGAGGGAGGGAGAGAGAGGGGAGAGGGGGAGGGGGAGAGAGAAAGAAAGGAAGGGAAAGAGGGAGGGAGGGAGAGAGAGGGGAGAGGGGGAGGGGGAGAGAGAGAGAAAGGAAGGGAAAGAGGGAGGGAAGGAGAGAGAGGGGAGAGGGGGAGGGGGAGAGAGAGAGAAAGGAAGGGAAAGAGGGAGGGAGGGAGAGAGAGGGGAGAGGGGGAGGGGGAGAGAGAGAGAGAAAGGAAGACACAGATAGAAAGAAAGAACTGAAGGAAGAAAAGAAGGAAGGAAGAAAGGAAGACAAAAAATCTCCAGGGTTATGATGAAGGTAGACAGGTGGATCTTCTATTTTAGGGGAACTATACCCTATCCTATTCTCTGAAGAAAGAACATTTTAATTGCTTTGCCAATAACCATAACGGATTTGTAACAGGTCAGTTACTTCTGTTCAGGAATTTGATTTTTATCTGTGTCACCTATGGCCACACAAGAAAACAAAATTGACAGGTGCTGATGGAAATCAAACAAGAAACTTTCTTCTAATTAGCATCAGGTTCTAGTTAACTGAGTTAATCCAATACTGTCATTACAACCACAATTTTTTTCACAATTGATTTCACAATAATAAGTAAATAATCTCATCAACTGGCTAGGAAGGACTCTAGATATTAAACTACTATAGTTTGTCTATTTAAATCTCTCATAGTTGATAGCATGGAACTTACATCAGTCATGTTAACAGAAGAGACAGAAATGAATGTATGCACTTGGCTACAACATTCTACCACAGAGAAACATACAAAAATGTTCTACAGAAATGAAGATTAAAATTTTATTCTACAGCAATCTGGTAGCAAATGGTTCACTTAAATTCACAAATAAGGAAAAGTGAAAAATATACATCTTGCTTAAAGATTATAGCTTATTCTATAAAATGCTTTTCCTTATTTCTGTAGTAGGTTCATGAATGAAAAGTTCATATTAAATAAATTATATATTTAAAACAGTAGTGATATTTGACTAAATAATATGATGAATTAAATTGATAAATGCTTGTAGTTTATATTAGTTAAGGGAAATACTCTTCTTTGGCTGGGAAGTAGTAAAATATTAACTACAAAGCCAGTTGATTATTAAAAAAGACACTTTCACAATGCCAATCAATGAGACTTTACTAAACTAACCACTAAAGCAGCAGTCTGGAGAATGTCAATTAGCAGTTAAGTTTCTCCAATGCTTGCTCCCACTAGTACAGAATTAATAAAACATGTTGACATACTGCCTTGAGCAAACCTGAAGAATACTGCCAGTGCAATCTGAGGTATAATTACATATTTATAATACCCTCCTTAATGAGAAATTCTCATTTATTCTTCATCTACTTCCCAAGTTTAACTAACTTTAGGAAAAATTCCAGTAAAAATTACCTAAAATCTCATGGCAATGTACTTTCAATTTTATCCTTTTTCCAATTATATATGACACAAATGTAGTTCTTTGAAGACACAATGCCTCCAAAGACCTCATGCCACATACTCCCAAAATTATATAATTAAAATTATTTTGAAAGTGTCTACATCCATAGTTTTGTACCAATTAATGTGAAGCTACAAAATGTAGCATTTTTAACTTCATCATATCATACAGATTTCAAAACAGATAGAAGAAGTGGAGATAAGGTAGTTTGCCTCTAGAGAAACTAAACTTGTCTCCTCTATAGGATAACATAATATAAAATGGAAAATTTGTTGTAACAGTAAAAGAAAGAAGAATAGAAGTTAAGAGTTTTATGGGAAGGAAGAGAGCCCATTGTAAAGGGATACCTTAGGTTTAGTAGATGTAATCCTCTAACAAAGAAACAAAGATATGGACAAACCTTAGAACAGATGTGTAACGACTATACCTTAAGTCAACTAAAGTTTATATTCCTTGTACCTTAAGAGTAGTACTTCTGTAGATACCAAATTATTCTTTGAAAAGTCACTTCACTGAGCAACTTCAGTTTCTTTCCAAGTGCTTCTGAAAATTAGATTACATCTTAGATCTAGAGTAATTATTAAAAAAGAAGAAAGCATATGGCTTTAAATAATAATTCCAGAAAAGAAAATGAACTAGTAAGATAAGAAATCAATTTAGCATTTATTTCGGCAAATGTTAAGTATGAACTCATAACATGTCACCAAAGAGACCACCTGAGCTAATTAATCCTCGTTCCCAAAACGAAATTATCAGTATAGAATTCAATCCATTTCTTAAGATAAAAGTCTGGAGAGAAGGAAGGTGTGAGACACATTTTGGTAGATACTTTTACATCAAGAAAAAGTCAATGATTCTTTGGGAATTCTGACATCACTATTGACGATCTAGAAATTTCTCCACCAGTTAGCAACAGAAAGCTGAAATTTATAGTCAATCTTGAAATACATACAAACTGGTAATCTAAACAGTTTGTCCTCTTAACTGTTGTGGATACAGAATATATTGCACAGTCTTTGTTGAGAGAGACGAAAATATACTTCTAGAATCCGGGAACTAACTATATTCTAAATAGTCAGTAATAACTGAAAGTCCCCCAACCACTAAAACAAAATAAAATCATGATCCTGTGTCCTTTATTTAGATTCAAATAGAATTTTAGGTAGGAAAAACCCTCCAGCACTCCAGGCCTCATACTAGGCACAACAGATCACGGCTGGAAGAATTTGAAGCCTATGATACATGGATGATAACTTCAGGCACAACAAAACTGAGATCAAACTACAGACTTGATACTCAACTCTCTACATTAATGGCCTGACAGAAAAAAGGACAAATATTTCTGGCCATCAATTTTACTTATCTCAAGTCTCTACTGTTTTGTTGCACAGACTATCCAATATTCAAACAAAATTACAATAAACACAAGAAAGCAAGAAAAACAACTCTATTATTAAGGCATAAGATAATCAACAGAATTCAACCCAGAGACGATGAAACTATCAAAGAGGCACTTGAAAATAACACGATTAATAAGCCGAAGGGACTAGTGGGAAAAGTGGATAATATGTACAAATAGGAAATTTCAACAAAAAGATGGAGATTACAAAGGGGAGTGAAATGTAAATGCTAGAAATGAAAACTGCAATATCAGAAAGAACACCTTTGATGAGCTTATCAACAAGAAGGGCACAGAAGAATAAGTAAACTGTGAGGATAGGACAAGAAGAATTATCCAAACTTTCGAAACACAAACTCAAGAAAAAATTGAAAAAACACAAAATAGAGCATTCAAGACTATAAAACAACATAAGAAGGTTTTACATATGTGAAATCAGAGTCTCAAAATGAAAATGCAGAGAAAATGGGGCCAATTATTTAATACTTTTGTTATCACAAACTCAATAGGGGTTTTAGGCTTCATTTTACTTCTCTACACTTTATGCTTGGAGGTTACAGGACTTTTAAGAGACTACAAAACTGAAGAAAATAGTGTATAAGTAAATTATTTACCATTCTAACAGTAATTTCAACTTGGAGCCTCCATGTTCATATGCAAAATACAATGCATTATGTTCAAGGTTGCAGTTGTGGTTTTGAAGATGCATGTAGGTTTTACCATCTGTTTCATCTATCTTCTTTTTGTTGTTGGGGCCCTTTTCTAAATTACATTTTTTTTTACTTCATTTCACTGTATTCATTATTTTCTTTTTTATATTATATTCTTTAAGCTATTCTATTTTATTAAGAAATAACTATTTCCAGATTATTCAATAGTTTAGATTGAGACAGCAGATCAAGATCCAATGTACTCCATTCAACAAAGTTTGTACCTATACTTTCCAATTACACAAATACCCATTTGTTCCCCTAAGACAGAATATGATTATCCACATGGCTCACAAAAGCCATAACCCCAAGTTCATTTCCAAAACGGATGCATATACTACAGCTTTTGAGTCATTAGGCCAGTCCTATATCATACCCTTTGACAAAATGTATTTTATAGCTCATTTCTCATAAATATAATTTCACTGTACACAACTGATAGTAAATCTGCTCTTTTTCATGACAAGTTCAACTCTATTTTCACTGGCTTACAGCTGACTATTAATAAACGAAGCCCCTACTTCTAAAAAATACAAAGTGAGCCAAAAATGAAGAGCTACTTCAGTATTGCTGCCAATAACATCCTTAAAAGGGAACTAGCACAATTCAATTTCAAAAGACCTAATAAGACAGTAGGAAAAAGTAATATATTAACTTAGTATTAAGCACCATTCATTTCTTACAAAAGAGTAAAGTTCTATAAACTCAAAATCTAACAATGTTAAAGTGTTAAACAGAAACCACAAAGCCCTAAACATCAGCTCCTCAGTGAAAAGTTCTTCTAGACACTTACCCAAGTCTTCCTAGCATCTCAAGCTCAGGAACCTGTGGTCCACATGTCTCTATCTGCAGTGGTTGGTATTCATACAGAGCTTCTTCAAGTTTTTGAATGGGTGCTAATGATATATGCTGACCCTGTTAGAAAAATGAAAGAAAATAATACTTGTAAATATTACTTTCATATTACTACTTATTTGCAGTCATTTTAAAGATGAGCTAAATTTCCTCACGTTAAAAATATTACCTATTTTTCATTACATTACTGAAATTCGCATTATATAATTAACACACAGTGACAAATAATTTAAAGGAAGAAAACCAAATCCAGCATTAAATTCAAATTTAGCCTTAAAGAGTAGTTGTTCAATGTCAATAGTGAAAGTGAAAAGTGTTAGTCACTCAGTCATGTCTGACTCTGCAACCACATGGACTATAGCCTGCCAAGCTCCTCTGTCTACAGCATTTTTCCAGGCAAGGATACTGGAGTGGGTAGCCATTTCCTTCTCCGGAGGATCTTCTCGACCCAGGGATTGAACCTGGGTCTCCTGCATTGCAGGCATATTCTTTACCATCTGAGTCAACAGGGAAGCCCAATGTCAATGGCAGAATTCACCAAATATATAAGCATAATCTATTCTTACATTTTCCTATTACAATTTTGATAATTTGTGCTTTCTTGAAAGTCTTAGATAGGGAGCACAGTAATGAAATTATTATGTGCAAAGTTTTGCCACAGAAACGTCTACTCTAAGTCTATAATGGAATTAAACTTATTGATCAAATGTGTGTATTTGATGTCTACTTACACACACATATACACACATACACACACACACAAAATGAGAAAAGTTTATGCTAAAAACTAAGTTGGATAAAATATCTACATACTTTTCTGAAAAGAACTACTGGAAAACTAAAATTAAAAGACCATATCTGATTAAAAATACGCAAAATAAAATGCCACTCAGCTACATAGCACCCTTACATTGAGATTTCCATATTTATAATCTGAGCATAGAATTCTAATTTTTGAATATGTGTATTTTTTTTACAGTTCATGCTTTCTGATTCTAACTATAGTTCTGTTACTTTTCTTAGTATAGTTCTCATCAGTTTCTCTTATGTCCTAACTTTCTAATAAAAACTAGTTTTTATAGTTATTAGTTCCAATATTTTCTAGTTTTTGATTTATTTCTCTTATTACCTCCCTTAGTTTCCTTTTCTTTTTCCCCTATATTACCAAGTTGGATACATAAAACAATTGTTTTCTCTTTTTTTAAAAGAGGAGGGAAAAAAGGTAAAAACCATGACTTAAAAGTGCAGTTCAGGCAGTGACGAATGAGACACTGAAGATGTCTGCATACGACTCATGGTTTTTTTCTTCAACAACTTTAATACCCTGTAACATTATCTTAGCTAGCTTAACATAATATTAATAGCTTCTCTGACACTGGGACCTCAAAAGTCCCTCACCAAATTTGGGGAAAGGACTTGAAAAAACATTTCTCCAGAGATACACAAATGGCCAATAAGCACAAGGAAAGATGACTAACATCACTAGTCATTAGGGAAATCCAAATCAAAACTATGATATACATCCATCCCTCAGTATCTCTGGGGGTGGAGGGGAGGTCTGGTTCCAAGATCCAGATGCCAAAATTCACAGATGCACAAGTCTCTTATATAAAATCGCATACCAGTACAGTCAGCCCACTCCATCCCCAGATTCCTCATCCCTGGGTTCTGCGTCCACAAATTGACCAAACCCAGATGGAATTTCATGGTTGGCTGAATCCATCGATGTGAAACCCACAAATACAGAGGGCCCCACTGTAGTACTTAACACCCACAGCTATTAAGGATGCCTATTATCCAGAACAAAAACAAATAAATAACAAGTTTGGAAAGAATGTGGAGAAATTGGAACTCATGTGCATTGCTGATGGGAATGTAAAATGGTGCAATTACTATGGAAAACAGAAAGCAATTCCTCAAAAGATTAAATATAAAATTACCATATGAGCTGGGCTTTCCTGGTGACTCAGATGGCAAAGAATCCACCTACAATGCAGGAGACCCAGGTTCGATCCCTGGGTTGGGAAGATCTCCTGGGGAAGGGACTGGCTACCCACTCTAGTATTTCTGCCTGGAGAAATCCATGGACAGAGGAACAGGCAGGCTACAGTCATCGGGTTGCAAAGAGTTGGACACAACTGAGCAACTAATACTTGCACCTGCATTACCATATGAGCTAACAACTCCATGTCTTGGTTATGCCCAAAAGGAAGGAAAGCAAGAGAACCTCAACAGTCGTGCTCATAGCAGCATTATTCACAATAGCCAAAAGATAAAAGTAACCCATGTTTTCCATCAATTAATTAATGAATAGGGTATACAACATAATGGAATCTTTTGTTGCTGTTCAGTCACTAAGTTGTGTCCAACTCTTTGTGACCCCATGGAATGCCACACCAGACTTCCCTGTCTTTCACTATCTCCCAGAGTTTGCTCAAATTTATGTCCATGGAGTCAGTGAGCTATATAACCATCTCACTCTTTGCTGCCTTCTTCTCCTTTTGCCTTCAATCTTTCCAAGCATCAGGGTCTTTTCTAATGAGTCGGCTCTTCACATCAGGTGGCCAAAGTACTGGAGTTTCAGCTTCAGCATCAGTCCTTCCAATGAATAGTCAGGACTGATTTCCTTTAGGATGGACTGGTTTGACCTCCTTGCTGTCCAAGGGACTCTCAAGAGTATTCTCCAACACCACAGTTCAAAAGCATCAATTCTTCAGTGCATAGCCTTCTTTACGGTCCAACTCTCACATTCGTACCTGACTACTGGAAAAACCATTAAGTTTGACTATATGGACCTTTGTCAATAAAGTGATGTCTTTTATTTTTAGTATGTGTCTAGGTTTGTCACAGTGTTTCTTCCAAGGAGCAAGTGTCTTTTAATTTCATGGCTGCAGTCATCATTCATAGTGATTTTGGAGCCCAAGAAAAGAAAATCTGTCACTGCTTCCACTTTTTCCCCTTCTATTTACCATGAAGTGATGGGACTGCATGCCATGATTTTAGTTTTTTGAATGTTGAGCTCTTAAGTCAGTTTTCTGACTCTCCTCTTTCACCCCTCATTGAAGCTCTTTAGTTCCTCTTTACTTTCTGTCATTAGAGAGGTATCATTTGCATATATAAAGTTGTTGATATTTCTCCCGACAATCTTGATTCCAGTCTGTGATTCATCCAGCCTGGCATTTCCCATGATGTACTCTGCAAATAAGTTAAATAAACAGGGTGACAATATACAGCCCTGTTGGACCCTTTTCCCAATTTTGAACCAGTCAGTTGTTCCATGTAAGGTTCTAACTGTTGCTTCTTGACTCACACACAAGTTTCTCAGGAGACATGTAAGGTGGCCTGGTATTTCCATCTCTTTAAGAATTTTCCACAGTTTGCTGTGATCCACACAGTCAATGGCTTTCACATAGTCAATGAAGCAGAAGCAGGTGTTTTTATTCCCTTGCTTTCTCAATGATCTTACAAATGGCAATTTAATATCTGGTCCTTATGCTTTTTCTAAATCCAGTTTGAATAATGGAATATTATTCAGTCTTAAAAAGGAAAGAAATTTGATATGTGCTAAAACACTGATGAACCTTGAAGACATTATGCTAAGTAAATGAAATAAGCCAGTCACAAAAAGGACAAATATTGTATGATTCCAATTATATGAGGTTCTTAGTCAAATTATAGAGACAGAAAGTAGAATGATGACTGCCAGAGACTGTGGGGAGGCAAGGGATGAGTTAGTATTGAAATGAGTATCAGTTTTTAAATGAGTACAGAGTTTCAAGTGGAGAAGATAAAAAAATCTTGGAGATGAATGGTGGTGACGGGTGCACATTGTGAATGCCCTTCAAAATAGTGGTAAAGTTTATGTTATGTGTATTTTACCACAATTTTTAAAAATGGGTTTGAGATATTTGATTTGCTCATTTATGTGGCTGAAATAATACACATTAAAAAAGAAGATAAGGGACTCCCCTGGTGGTCCAGTGGTTAAGACTTTGCCTTCCAATGCAGGGAGTGCCTGGTTCGATCCCTGGTCGAGGAGCTAAGATCCCACATGCCTTGAGGCCAAAAAACCAAAAACAAAAAACAGAAACAATATCGTAACAAATTCAATAAAGTTTTTTAAAAAAAAAAGATAAAAGTGAGATATAGGAAAACACTATTAACGTTATTTTAACCTTGAACCTCCATATGTTTCACAGCCTTTCTAAATAAACTTGAAACTGTCAAGCTGCATCTTGTATAACCTCTCAGTAATCCAACTTCTGAACAACAAACCTGAGTACAGAGTATTACATAGGTTAAAAAGGGGTCTGCCTAAGCAGGACATTTTGAGTGGCACTGTGACATCCCTATTTCAAAGTGTCTTCTTCATAAGTTACCAAGTACTGTATTCTCCTGCCACATGATACAGAAGTCCTATATTCCTGTCACAGTTTTGGGTTAGAAAAAAAAAAAACAAGAAGACGGCAACAAGAAAAAGAAAAAACTAACAATTTTAAAAGGTCACCTATTACAGCTATCCCATAACACAGTAATCCAGATTATGTTGATTACTCCATTTTCACATTATAAATTAGGAAGCAAGGCCCAGGAAAGATGATACACAATGGATAATTCCAAGAGCCGGAATACTTTTCAGGGAAGGCAATATTCAAAAAAGAGAGATTCTCTTAAGTCATTAAACTGGTAGTCAGCATATTAAAAGTAATCATTCTCTATCAGTAATGATACCCAAGTTACTGAAGTTATTATGTCATATAATCCAGTCTTTTCTGCAAGTTTGTGGGTACATGAAAGTTCATATAATAATAATAGTTAACATTAATAACTCAGTGCCAGACAACAGTCTAAAGGCTTTTAATGCGTTATTTCATTAATATTCACAATAGTTTTATGAGATAAATAATATCATATCTACTTTATGGACGAGGATGGGGGTTTAGATATGTGACTTCGCAAGGTCACACTGGAGTTAATGGCAGGTTGAGGATTAGAAGCAAAGGGTGTCAGATTCTAAAGCCTGTGTTCTTTTCCCGTAATTTTTTAATTTTATGGATAAAGAAACTAAGACTCCTAAAATGTAAATTTCTCCCAAGGTCACAGAGAGCTCCTAATTTCTGCCCAGTGTGGGCTCTACCAAACCACATTGTCTTTCAATATCCTATTTTTAGACAATAAGATCACAGTTGCTCAATTTAAGCCTGATATAGTAAGTCCTAGATTTCTATACAAATTCTATTAATTTAGATATGGTCAAAATGTCATAGGTCCAAAAAAAAAAATGTATTATGGCATTTAGAAAGAAAAAAACATTATTTAGTGATAATTCTATTTATCTTGAGAATGAGAAAACAAAGTTCACAAATGATCCTCAATCTAGTCCCATAACATTCAATCTTTCCCCCCAAAATTGGTGTGTGATAGATGCCAAATTTCCCAAATCTAAAAGTGAGGAAGAGCTTATAGGACAAATCACTGACACAATTAAGATTAAAGAAAATCATCAAGAGACCAGATATCTCAATATGAGGAAAATGTTAGGGGCTTTTAAGTGACTAGTGGCAAAGTGTTGAAAAGTTTCTGGATGCAAAGTGATATTCCTACCAAAACAGTGTGATATTATTCTAAATTACCAGGAAAAGACGGACTCAGATTAAAGAAGTCACACTGTATGATTCACTAGTGATATTTAACATCTGAACTAAATCTAATGTGGCATCAAATGATATGGTATGAACTTAAGGACTACAGAAAGTCAAAAGAGGAAGAGTCGATGAAAGGTAGAAAACTGAAACAGTGCAACTTGTGGGAGACCTCTGAGGACAGGCAAAGTCTACAAAAGCAAGGCAATGAAGAAGACAGCAATATTACTAGACCAATATTTTGTATCTTGAGACAATATTTAATAAACAGGAGCAGAGAATGGATATGTGGGGATGTGGGGGTGGAAAGAGACTGAAGTTAAAGCCTAAATTACACCAGAAAATACTCCAAGACTAATTTGAACTCACATGGTTAAAAATCAGACCTTTTAACACAATGTCAAAACACATCTTGTCTCCATCAAATTACCAAATAAATGATAAAATAATAATGCTCAATATGACAAGAGAATGTGGAGAAAGATGTTCTCATATGCTGCTGATAGAGCGCAAATAATGGAATTGCTTTCTTCATGAAAAACAATTTAGTAAACCTTTAAAGTATTCATATAGTTTAATCCAATAATCCCACTTGTAAGAAAAAAAACAGAAAACACTAATCAAACCATCTATCACAGTTTACATTATACTTGTGAAAAACCAAAAGGAACGTAAATGTTTAGGAATATTGGGAAAATTTAGTAAACATGAGTTCAACTATAACAGCGTGTATGTCATTGAAAATTATGTTCAAAGAGAAAATTAATAAAATACAAAGTACATAATAAGGATATCTAAACTATTTTTTAAATTTGCATAAGAAAAAACTATAATGAAAAACACCAAAATTTTCACTGTAGTAATCTCCAGGTGATAAGATCATGAGAACTATTTATATTTTTACCTCTATGCAGTATTTTCTAAATTCACCAAAATGGGTAAACTTTACATTTATAACCATAAAAAGTACAAAAAACAATATATATGGGACCATATTGAGCAACGGCATAGGGAAAACAATTCATACCAAATGACAACTGTCTTGATCTCTTCAATAAGTCACGACATGAGAAAGAAACTCAAGAAATGTAGCACAAGATATGAGCTGTTCTAGATTTTTTAAAAATTAAAAAGTTTAATAAATATAACAAGAGTCATTAACTCAGTAACAATTTAGGAAGGAAAAAAGTCATGAGACATTTGAGGGACAATGGATAAAATTTAAATATGGCCTCGGTATAAGAATACATTGGAGAAATTGTATTAATTTTGTTTGGTGTGATTATGGCATTATGGCTATGTATAAGGATGTCCTATATCACAGCAGGTCAGAGGGAGATGCAGACTAAACAGTTTAAAGGTAAAATTTTACAATCTGCAATTTACTTCCAAATCGTTTCGAAAAAATATATATGAAGAAAATTAAAGATTACTGAATCTAGACATTAAGCATATGAGTTTCACTGTATGATTTTTCTACTTTGTATTTTGGAATTTTTTCATTATACATAGTTTTAAAACATATGGAATCTTTGTTAGTTTCAAAAGAAAAGCAGCTATGCATTTATAGCCGAGGAAAATAAGATAGTGCCAAAGAAAGAAGAGCCTAGAATCAAGTAGGTCAGGTTTGTAGCTATTTTAGTGACTAGGTTTGAAGATCTGAGTACTGATTGAGAGGAAGGAGGGAAAAAAGTTATAATTAAAACTGCAAGACTTGGTAGCAACCTGAAATAGCTCAGTTGAATATTAAATGAGAAAACCAGACAAATCTGAAGACTAACTGAAACAGGATAATTGGGAAAGAGAAGGATTGAGAAAATCTTTAAAGATAAAACACACACTTTGGAGAAAGTATTTGCAAATGACATGCTTTATAGAAAATTTGTATTCAGTATATATATAAAGGACTCTTAAAACTGAAAAATTCTTTAAAAAAACAAAAACTCCAATTTAAACATTGGTAAAGATTTTAATAGACATTTCACCAAAGAAGATACACCAAGGGCTAATAAGTACATGAAATGATGCTCAACAGCAATAATCTTTAGAAAAATGCAGATTAAAACTACAATGAAGTACTACTTCACACACCCCACAATGGCTATAATCAAAGTGTCACTGAGGATATAGAGAAATTAGAACCCTTAAACCCTGCTCATGAGAGTGCACAATGGTATGACCACTCTGAAAATGGTTTGGCAGTTTTTCAAAAATTTACTATACAACTTGATAATTCCACTTAAAGGTATCTACTCAAAAGAAATGTATGATCAAAGACTTTTACAAGAATGTTCATAGCAGCATTATTCATGGTAGCCAAATAGTGGAAACAATCTAAATGTCCATCAACTGGTGAACGGATAAGCAAAATGAAGTGTATTCATACAAAATGAATATGAATTCATTCATTTAACATTTATATGCTGAATACTATTTAGCAACAAAAGGGAATAAGATATTGATACCCTATTCCAACAACACAAGAGAAGACTCTACACGTGGACATCACCAGATGGTCAACACCAAAATCAGATTGATTCTATTCTTTGCAGCCAAAGATGGAGAAGCTCTATACAGTCAGGAAAAACAAGATCAGGAGCAGACTGTGGCTCAGATCATGAACTGCTTATTGCCAAATTCAGACTTAAATTGAAGAAAGTAGGGAAAACCACTAGTCCATTCAGGTATGACCTAGATCAAATCCCTTATGAGTATACAGTGGAAGTGACAAATAGATTTAAGGGACTAGACCTGATAGACAGAGTGCCTGATGAACTATGGACAGAGGTTTGTGGCATTGTACAGGAGACAGGGATCAGGAAAATCCCCATAGAAAAGAAATGCAAAAGAGCAAAATGGCTGTCTAAGGAGGCCTTACAGATAGCTGGGAAGAGAAGAGAAGTGAAAAGCAAAGGAGAAAAGGAAAGATATTCCCATCAGAATGCAGAGTTCCAAAGAATAGCAAGGAAAGATAAGAAAGCCTTCCTCGGCGATCAGTGCAAACAAATAGAGGAAAACAACAGATTGGGAAAGATTAGAGATACCAAAGGAACATTTCATGCAAAGATAGGCTCGATAAAGGACAGAAATGTTATGGACCTAACAGAAGCAGAAGATATTAAGAAGAGGTGGCAAGAATACACAGAAGAACTGTACAAAAAAGATCTTCACAACCCAGATAATCACGATGGTGTGATCACTCACCTAGAGCCAGACATCCTGGAATGTGAAGTCAAGTGGGCCTTAGAAAGCATCACTACGAACAAAGCTAGTGGAGGTGATGGAATTCCAGTTGCGCTATTTCAAATCCTCAAAGGTGATGCTGTGAAAGTGCTGCACTCGATATGCCAGCAAATTTGGAAAACTCAGCAGTGGCCACAGGACTGGAAAAGGTCAGTTTTCGTTCCAATCCCAAAGAAAGGCAATGCCAAAGAATGCTCAAACTACCGCACAACTGCACTCATCTCACATGCTAGTAAAGTAATGCTCAAAGTTCTCCAAGCCAGGCTTCAGCAATACGTGAACCGTGAACTTCCAGATGTTCAAGCTGGTTTTAGAAAAGGCAGAGGAACCAGAGATCAAATTGCCAACATCCGCTGGATCATCGAAAAAGCAAGAGAGTTCCAGAAAAACATCTATTTCTGCTTTATTGACTATGCCAAAGCCTTTGACTGTGTGGATCACAATAAACTGTGGAAAATTCTGAAAGAGATGGGAATACCAGACCATCTGACCTGTCTCGTGAGAAACGTGTATGCAGGTCAGGAAGCAACAGTTAGAACTGGACATGGAACAACAGACTGGTTCCAAATAGGAAAAGGAGTACGTCAAGGCTGTATATTGTCACCTTGCTTATTTAACTTATATGAAGAGTACATCACGAGAAACGCTGGGCTGGAAGAAACACAAGCTGGAATCAAGATTGCCGGGAGAAATATCAATAACCTCAGATATGCGGATGACACCACCCTTATGGCAGAAAGTGAAGAAGAACTAAAGAGCCTCTTGATGAAGGTGAAAGAGGAGAGTGAAAAAGTTGGCTTAAAGCTCAACGTTCAGAAAACTAAGATCATGGCATCTGGTCCCATCACTTCATGGGAAATAGATGGGGAAACAGTGGAAACAGTGTCAGACTTTATTTTTTTGGGCTCCAGAATCACTGCTGATGGTGACTGCAGCCATGAAATTAAAAGATGCTTACTCCTTGGAAGGAAGGTTATGGCCAACCTAGATAGCATATTTAAAAGCAGAGACATTACTCTGCCAACAAAAGTCCGTCTAGTCAAGGCTATGGTTTTTCCAGTGGTCACGTATGGATGTGAGAGTTGGACGGTGAAGAAAGCTGAGCGCCGAAGAATTGATGCTTTTGAACTGTGGTGTTGGAGAAGACTCTTGAGAGTCCCTTGGACTGCAAGGAGATCCAATCAATCCATCCTAAAAGAGATCAATCCTGGGTGTTCATTGGAAGGACTGATGTTGAAGCTGAAACTCCAATACTTTGGCCACCTCATGCGAAGAGTTGACTCATTGGAAAAGACCCTAATGCTGCGTAGGATTAGGGGCGGGAGGAGAAGGGGACGACAGAGGATGAGATGGTTGGATGGCATCACCGACTCGATGGACATGGGTTTGGGTAGACTCCGGGAGTTGGTGATGGACAGAGAGGCCTGGTGTGCTGCAATTCATGGGGTCACAAAGAGTGAGACACGACTGAGCGACTGAACTGAACTGTAACATATGAACTTCAAAAATATTATAATCAAAAAGAAGCCAGGCAAAAAGACTATAAATTGTTTGATTCCATTTGAAAGTAATGTTCAGAAAAGGTAAAACTATAGACAGTAACATTAATAATTGCTAGGGGCTAGGAATGTGAATGTAAAGTGACTACACAAAAGTACAAAAATCACTGAATCATACATTTTAAATCAGCAATTTTTTATAGTAAGTAAACTATACCTCCATAAATCTGTTTACAAAAAATAAAGAGTTTAAGATGGTGGTTCAATCAATTCAACATTGTTGACTATATATGAAATTCACATGTAGAGATTTTCAGTAAAAGCAGCTAAAAATATAAACAAAAGAGAAATTTTGCTATTATCACCAACAAAATGATGGTCAAAGTCATAAGAATAAATAAAAATTGGGGGAGACAAATGTATAAAGTGTGAGATCCTAATAATGAGTCCTGAAAAACACCCACATTAAGTAATTCAAGTATCTTTTGTTGACTTTCAAAACTATACACAAAACTGAGGCCTTTTCAGTTTCTGTCGCAGTTGCCATATAAATAATAAATAAATGAGGCAGAGGGTAAAAATGTAGTGTGAAGAGGCACAGCAAGTCATGCAAATTTAGATAAGATCCACATACTCAGGTGGAAAACTGCAGGCAAACTGTACATTCAGAAGCATAACTAATGTTTTACTCCCCCAAAATGTAACAAAATAGAGCCCCTGTTTCTCTCCTAAGATATACCTTAGAGCACTAGATTATATTTCAATAATTTTCTAGTCACACATTTAAGCATTTGTAGAAAGTGAAGAAAGTGAAGTCACTCAGTCCTGTCCAACTCTTTGCTACCTCATGGTCTGTAGCCTACCAGACTCCTCCGTCCATGGGATTTTCCAGGCAAGAGTATTGGAGTAGGTTGCCATTTCCTTCTCTAGGGGGTCTTCCTAACCTAGGGATCAAACCCAGGTCTCCCGCATGGCAGGCAGACGCTTTACCATCTGAGCCATACAACTCCCTTAAAAAGACTTTCCAAAATTCAGCTCATTTCCATATAGAAAAACATAAAGACATTTGAAGAACAATGCAAATGCTGACAAAGATAATTATACATGGCTGTAATTTTAAGTAATAATTTGAAATATATCTTTAACTTGTCTTACCCAGCAAGCTTCACATTTACTATAAAAAAGTTTACAATTTACTGAGATTGATCTGTTGATTGAGATTGAGATTCATGGTAAATAGATGGGGAAACAATGGAAACAGTGACAGACTTTATTTTGGGGGGCTCCAAAATCACTGCAGATGGTGACTGCAGCCATGAAATTAAAAGACGCTTGCTCCTTGGAAGAAAAGCTATGACAAACCTAGACAGCATATTAAAAAGTAGAGACGTTACCTTGCCAACAAAGGTCCGTCTAGTCAAAGCTATGGTTTTTCCAGTAGTCATGTATGGATGTGAGTTGCACTATAAGGAAAGCTGAGCCCTGAAGAATTGATGCTTTTGAACTGTGGTGTTGAAGACTCTTGAGTGTCCCTTGGACAGCAAGGAGATCAAACTAGTCAATCCTAAAGGAAATCAGTCCTGACTATTCATTCGAAGGACTGAAGCTGAAGCTGAAGCTGAAACTCCAATACTTTGGCCACCTGATGGAAAAGACCCTGATGCTGGGAAAAATTGAAGGCAGGAGGAGAAGGGGACGACAGAGGATGAGATGGTTAGATGGCATCACCAACTTAATGGACATGAGTTTGAGCAAGTTCCGGGAGTTGGTGATGAACAGGGAAGCCTGGCATGCTGCAATCCATGGGGTCGTAAAGAGTCGGACATGATTGAGCGACTGAACTGAACTGAGAATCAATCATCTGTTAGATCATCTATAGCACACTACGAACATTATCCTTATTCATTCTCCTCAAATAAAGGAATAACACAGACTATCTTTTGTGCTAACTCTAAAATGCAGGATTTACTTCCAAATTAAAAATTATATGATGTCGATTTCTGGAAGCCATTTAATAAGTGATAAAGTTAACTGTGAAAACAACTCTAACTTCAAAAAAACTTCTGGTCACTATGTCAACATATACACATGCACAAAGTGAGAAGGCAGCAAACCATTTAAAATAACATGATTAAAGACAATACATGATTTTCTAATAAAAATAACAGCAACAGAAATGTCAATTAATAATCATTAATATATAGGCTGTTGACATAAACTATTAAAAAAATACTATAAATGAAAGTACCCTTCCATATCAATTAGTATATGATTCTCTGTTAAATATCATACAACAGGTTATAATTCATAAAGTATTAGCAATTCCAAGTGACTGGTTAAATGGTTCTGAAAATCCTTTAACACAATTTTAAGATTCAGAACACTCTTAATTTTCATATATTACTTAAATGATTTTTATTCACCAGACTAGCCATGTCTTCAACATATTTGCTAATGAACTCTATAAGCTTGGTAAAACCCTCTTGGTATAAATATCTGTTTAACATCTATCTACCCCATTAGACTGTAAAGCCCTGTTGTTCACTGCCATGCCTCACAGCACGGTACCCAGCAGGGAAGAACTGCTTGGTATTTTGTAGAAAGGGGCATGTGAACAGTCATCTGGTATTGTAGTATCAACATCGGAAAAACCAGCAAGATGGAGGTCAGGTTTCCAAATTCTATCAATTTCAGAATGTTCTTACTGTGTGTAAACAATTGGAATTTTGTAATTACATGTACTCTGAGAGTATGTAAGGAATACACCTCCAGCTTCTCCACATTTTAATACTGTTCTTTCACTTATTCATTAGAAAAAGTCAGTAGATGCTTTTTATCCCTAGCCTGGAAATGTGCTTTCTAGCCACTTAAGGATCATTGCAACAAAATTTCAGACAACAAAACATTGCGGTTATTCTGTTATAATCAAACACCCATTCAAAAGACAAATACTGAACAAAGTCTATAAGCCAAGAACTAAAGAGTACAGCAATGAAACAGATACAAGCTCCAGCCTTCAGGGAGCTTATATTCTAGTAAATCACTTTTCAATCAGATTGTTATTTCTATTTTGTTGAATAATCTTAATGCAAAACAAAGGACCTCCCTGGTGGTCCAGTGGCTAAGACTCGAGGCTCTCAATGCAGGGGACCTAGGTTCAACCCCTGGTTAAGGAACTGGATCCCACATGATGAAATTAAGACTTGGCACAGCCAAATAAATATTTAAATGCAAAACAAAAACAAACAACAAAACAATCATAGGGGTGGCTGTTTTTCAAAAACTGGATCCTCTTACATGCTAAATTTATCAAATCCATTAGAATACATAACATGGCTAAAGTGAATTAGAAACCAGAATATTTCACTGGTCTCAGCGCATTAACGGAGAAGGAAATGGCAACCCACTCCAGTACTCTTGCCTGGAGAATCCCAGGGACAGGGGAGCCTGGTGGGCTACTGTCTCTGGGGTCGCACAGAGCCGGACACAACTGAAGCGACTTAGCAGCAGCAGCAGCAGCAGCAGCAGGGCATTAAACTACTACAATTCTACCGATTATTTCTAGAGAAAATATCTGTAGGAGACCTTTCAGAAAAACCAACTAAGTTATTTTTGAAATACTCTTTCTACGTTGGTAAATGTCCTAATAATTTAAATATGTGTGTGCACATATATTTTCTGTGTTTTCTATGTGTGCATCTGTATGTGGATGTGGTCATATTTTCTTAATTGTGTTCATGTGCATACTCAGTTTTTTAATGGAAGAGAGGATACTTTAAAAATATACCTGGCACTGACTTCAAGCCATTTATTCTAAGTAAATTTCATTTCAATTCAGTTGTTTTCAATTTATTTTAGGAGCAAGCAGAACAATTTATACTATGCTGTTCTGGTCACTCTATGGTGATATCAGCCTGTCATCACTGCAACAGCTGCATGGTAACAACTTCCTGGTAGCACATCATTTCATGGTAAGTACAATTCATTTTCCCCCACAGAAACAGCTTTCTCTAATTTTTTTAACAATTCACAGAAAGACAAATGAGTGACAAGACCCTGCATAGTAAGAAGTAACTATATACTTATGCTGACACTGCCTCTAACCTAATATGAACTGAAGTGATTTTATTTCTCTAAGCTTCATTTTTATCAACAATGGGAGGGTGGGAGCAAACTGGAGGGTTGGACTAGATGTTCTCTTAGGTCCAACCTGCAATGATTTCATGACAACTAAGTGGAAATAAACCACTATCTGATAACGTATCATGAAAATAAGAATAATTCCCCCAAATTTAATGTATAATAGTTTGATTCTATATACACTAAAGAAACAGTCAATGGAAAAAACAACCACTAATTCCGAGATTCCCAACTTTGTAATCATTAGGCTCCACTCCCTTTCTGAATGTGTGTTTTGGAACAAGCAGAATATAACTTTTTAAAAAAAATAATTACAATTGGCTTTTATAAGCTTTCTAACATTGATTTATTCCCACAAATCAGCCCTGTGAGCATTCCTGTTTTTCAAAAAATATGATGCCTAAATAGTAAATTACCTATTTTACCCAAATTTTTCCTTCTAAACAAAAACAGACTTTCCCAGACTATGAAAAAGGATTTATCTTGAATACACTAGAAAGAGCACCATATTTTTCTGACTCGTTAGTGACAATCAGTTCCATTCGAATATGTAAGATATGCTTTGAAATATCAAAGGAGAATTTAACTACCCAGCTGGGCTTAAACCTCTTGTTCATCATTAGAAATCAAATAGTCCTAAAAATGTTATACCCTCACTTGGCCAAGTCAAGTCTCCAAAACTGTTTCTATATGAAATTGGCCCAGAAAACATCATCAAATCTATTCACTAAAGTGGAATTACTTTAATCCTCTGTTAACTAAATTCACTTGTAATCTCCTCCCCACAAACACACCATTTAGTGTTCAAATTACAACATTAAAAAAATGTTCTTTAATAATATATCAACTCTTTTTAGAACTCATATTGTTAAATCAATCTAAACTATTCCTTGAAAAAGAATTTCAAAAACAAAATGCAACATTTATAGAAATTTTAAATGCAGGGGAGTAAACCCATGGCTGATTCATGTCAATGTATGGCAAAAACTATTACAATATTGTAAAGTAATTAGCCCTCAACTAAAATAAATAAATTTATAAAATAAATAAATAAGTAAATAAATGCAGGGGAGAAGTTAGGAAATAATATCTTTAGAAAAAGATTTTAACATCACTAAAGTATTTCAAATATAACAACTGAATCCTACACATTTTTAAATATTAATTAATTAAGTTTTTTAGCCACTCCATGCAGCTTGTGGATCTTAGTTCCCCAGTCAGTGACTGAACCTAGGCCCCGGCAATGAAGGCACTGAGTCCTAACACATCCAAGACATATCCAATGTTATCTAGAAGGATCCCAAGTGACGAGACTGATTTAAATTCAACACAGCTATAATAACGAAGTCACACCCTGTACAGGAGGTTAGGTTCTACAGCCAGAGTAAGGCAAAAACTGGTCAAAATAACCCCTTCAAAAATCCTTTAAATAGTCCATAAAGTATACTGTTCTGTGCATACTATAATCTCTATATATAAATCCAACTCAGCTGGCTTTTCCTCCAGCATTACAACAGATTGCTGTTTGTTCTGTGGAAAATCAGATAAAGTACTTGGCTTGCTTTTGGCAACTATGTTGTTTTAAAAACACTTTTTACTGGGGGAAACGAGGAATTCTTTGCTATTTTTCTCCCTAGTTAGGTGTTTTCAACTTTTGTAAAATTCAAATAAGTTAAATGTACATATGATATGACTCTGCTGAACATGACAAGTTTCTGAATGTTCATTCACTTGAATTCATGGGGAAAAAACTGCATCTGAGATGGCTACGAAGGCTGAATGTGACTTATATGACTCTTAAAGAGAGAGCATTTCTAATGAAAAAAAAAATTTTTAAACCAAGAAAAGCTTCAGTACTGTAGTAGAAATAGAAGCCAGAATATGAATGATAAAAGAAAGAACGGAGTTGTGAAATAGAAACACTGAATAAATCTGATTATTATTTTCATCAAATTCTAAGATAAAATGAAAACAGGGAGATATGGCATTAGCTTAAAGAAAAAGTAGGGTCCAAGGAAGAGTTTTTGTTTGTTTTGGTTTTGTTCTTTTAGGTTTTATTTTCCCTTGAGCACTAATAAATGAGGCAGTGTTGAAAAGTATTATTTTTACATTCTTTCTCTGATGCTTGTCTTGCTACTGAACTACCATTTGTTGCCAAGAGGACAGAGTGTCCAGCAAATCATATCTGTTTCTATAAAAAGATCAGAAAAGAAAAACATCAAGCAGACTATTTGGTGAGACAAAAATCTGCCTCCTTAAAGAAGTCTCCACGAATCTTAAGAAAAACATTTTTTACCAGAAATTTTACAAACTTTTCAGGCATACAGCATTTTGGCTCATTTACTTTTAGTAATTACAAACATAATTTTCAAGAAAAAAATTCTTATCTTGGCACTTTAAATAGACTCTTAATTAGCCATCAATAACAACAACTTAAGTCTAAAATTTTGAATGTGATAAAATACGAAAATTGCTTTATATAAAGTTCTCTACAAATATTACTTTTATGATAGATACAGCAAAACAAAAACTATCACATAAGATTAATAGAATTTTGAAGCAGAAATATTTTTCAGTGGAAAGGGAACAGAAAGCTTCTTTATACCATCATAGAGATCAAATAATTCAAGAAATCACACTTTCTTTAGACCTAAACCCTCTGTGCCTAGTACAGTGCTTGGCACATACCAGGAATGTTTGTTTCATAAATGAACAAATGTTTTATAATGATCTACCATATACCACTCACTCTAATCCTCTAATCCAAGCCATCCCTCCCAAAAACTATAAAACAAATCTGGTTCTATTTGAGGTCATTTAACTACAGAATAAGTGGTTAGTGTCCTATCCCCATTGTAGAAAATAAACTGCTAAGTCAAACTATACTGACTTCATCCTTCTTTTGTCCTAAAAGGAAACAAAAAGTACTATGAATACCCTAACCATCCCAACCTGCCTTCCCCAAACACATATCACCACTACCACCTTCACAAAACCACCACGTAATTAAATCTAGACTCTAAATGTAGAATAGAATATTTATGATTCTCTGATTCCCTTGCAATTTCACATAAACTGACTTTTACTAAAGTCATGCAGATAGAGAATATGACTATTTAACACAATAATCACAAATAACACCCACACAAAGGACATAAATATTCACTGAACATCTACTATACACCATGTACTATGCTAGTCTTTACACATACAGTTAAGTATTATTTTGTTTATTTTACAGGAGAACAAACTAATGTTCTCTAAGACCAAGTAACCTACCCAAGTTTTAAACCCTAAACTTCCAGCATTCACCAAGAACTTTCCTATACGACTATGGTATAAAGATTGATCTGAACATTTAGAGGATATTAGGCACTAGTGGGCTTCCCTGGTGGCTCAGACAGTAAAGAATCCACCTGCGGTGCGGGAGACCTGGGTTTGGTCCCTGGGTTGAGAAAAATCTCCTGGAGAGCACAGCAACCCACCCCAGTATTCTTGCCTGAAGAACCCCAATGGACAGACGAGCCTGGCGGGCTGCCGTCCACGGGGTTGCAACGACTCAAACACGACTGAGGGACTAAGCACAGCACATACAGGCACTAGTGAAGGGATGAGAGAAAGGGTACACCACCAGAATGGATTCTAGTGAAGGGATGAGGGAAAGGGTACACCACCAGAATGGATTCTAGTGAAGGGATGAGGGAAAGGGTACACCACCAGAATGGATTCTAGTGAAGGGATGAGGGAAAGGGTACACCACCAGAATGGATTCTAGTGAAGGGATGAGGGAAAGGGTACACCACCAGAATGGATTCTAGTGAAGGGATGAGAGAAAGGGTACACCACCAGAATGGATTCTAGTGAAGGGATGAGGGAAAGGGTACACCACCAGAATGGATTCTAGTGAAGGGATGAGGGAAAGGGTACACCACCAGAATGGATTCTAGTGAAGGGATGAGGGAAAGGGTACACCACCAGAATGGATTCTAGTGAAGGGATGAGAGAAAGGGTACACCACCAGAATGGATTCTAGTGAAGGGATGAGAGAAAGGGTACACCACCAGAATGGATTCTACTTTCAAGCACTGAACAACATATGCTTATATTTATATTAAACATAAATTAGGAAATGATCATTTGTTTTAAAATGTTTGTATATAAGTGCTTTTTAAATGAAAGTTACCCTAATTCGTTAAAACATACAACTCAATTTCTTTTTAGAAACATTCACATTCAACTTCATCACAATGCATTTAGGTTGATGCAAATTTCCCCTGTACTGAGCTATGTGCTTCATCTTTCTTAGAATCTGTCTCAGAAGTTCAGTCTTCTTTTTTAACGAGGAAAAAAACAGTATCTTGCTCAAAAAAAAAAAACCCAAAAACTGTGGCTTGTCTATGAATCCATGAAAACTGAACAGATTTTAAAATATGAACCAGGGAGACTACTTCAACTGGAAAGAAATCCTAAAAATGTAAAAGTAAGCCACTCTCCTAGAAAGTTGACTAAATAACCAAATCCTCAAATCACATTTTACTACAGTTTAACAGATCATTTTTCATAATCGACAGATATGTTTTATGATATGAACTACATAAGCAATTCAAAAAAAAATCACAATCTTGGTATAAATTTTTCATCTCAGAACATTATGTGTTCACTGAGCATAAAAATGGTTCTACAATATAGGAGTACACAGGCTACCACACAATTTGTTTATGCTTTTAAAAGTTAAAAAAACTAACTTTATTTTATAACTTTTATAAATAAATACATAAATACACACAGAAATAAATGAGAGATACATTTAGTAAACCTATGCACTGGAAGACAAAGAAAGCAATTAGTATGGGAGAGTTTAATGAACACAGCTTTAAAGCCCTTCTGGAAATTACAGGCTTGATAAAAGCACCAACGTTCTACCAGTTGCTAAAACAGGTGCTACTGCCAATCAACTGCATTTGCCGAAGCTGAAGCATAAAGACATTAATTAATCTCTATACTGAAACCAATGGCTGCCTGCCATTTTGATTACCATTTTTTAAAAAAGGGAAAAAGATACAGTCCTTATATGGCCAAATACAACTCTAGGTAAACTACAATTCTAGGTAAGCGCTGTATCTACTTACTTAGTTATATTATTTTCTGGTGTTCTTTATTCTAAACCCAAAACTTCAGTAGGTTGGAGTCATGGGTCTTACAGTCTCTCCACCTGTTATTTATGAGTTATTTCTAGTACCACAAAGAATATGAAAGTATTTGTGAGATACTTGGGGAGAAGGAGTCCTTCTTTGTTGTTGTTCATTTTGAACCTTTCTATCAAGAGATACATGACTCACAGAGGCATTCTTTAGATCAAATCTGCCTTTTCATTAGAACTTACCCACACTCCCTTGTCCCAGCTCTCAAAATACACACACACCACACATATCATACACCACACCCACACGCACACAACATATACTGCACGCACACACACACTCCTAAATATTTTGTCCTACCACCATCATATCCTACCTACCTTTATCATGTGAACTCTGTTCAGAGCACTGGTCAGAATTTAACAAAGATAACAATACTTAATGCTTCCAAGTCTGGGCAATTTTTACAAAACTGATTCTGAAGTTCTTTTAAAATATGCTGGGACAAGATGCCAAAGAAATTGTTTCACATCCATTTGAAAACACGTAAATATATATATAAAGTGAAAAATATATATGAGGGTTCTTTTTATGATTTTCCATCCTTTCAATGTTTCAAGTTAACACTGATCCTTGAATCTTAAGTAACACTATCTGTTCTACATGTTTTTAAAGTTGCTTTCATTCAACTGTACATGCCTGTGACCTCCACAATGACCTCTACAAAAGCAGTTGTGCACTTTACTGTGGTGCAAATCCTCACAGACAAGTTGAACCTGTTCTTTTTGGCGCTGAGCCCTTTCTCTGAACACACAGCTGAGATTTATTATAAAAGGGGAACGAAGGGGCATTATTGCACAACATTTATCCTTCACATACAGCCAAGTATAATCTTTTACAACCTTTGAGAGCTCTTAAATAAACAGATCTTCTCTTAATTGCATAAAGAGTTTCTTATTTGTCACCAATCATATGGCATATTGAGATTCATTTTACATTAGGAAAAAGCTAGCACAAAAAACATACATTCTAAAAAGTTGTTAGTCTCTTAGTATTTATTCAAAAATAATAATACTCTGAACACTCAGACCTAAGGATACTTTGAATACTCAGACCTTGATGTTTTTAGCAAGTTCAACACAGTGAGGTAATGAACGCCTGTCTTCAAGAAGCTATACTTTAATAGGTTTAAGAAATCTTTCTATAGCACTTTTATGGGTCTTTAGAAAACATTTCAGAGAAAATATTAACCTTTACTTTTATACTGTCTTGTGTTTTCTTTTTAATTTCAAAGTTCAATTTTAACTAGCTTTTCCATAGCATTTTAAAAACAGTTACTATTTCTAAAGAATTTTGAACTGAGCTCTGATACACATAACTGTTACCAGGCAGATTTCACTTCAACAGCAGATCTGATACTGTGGGGGAAGAGAAATTTCATGAAATCTAAGAAGTATCTCTTATAACAGAAATTACCACACCATTTACATTAATTCTTCAGGATTTGCTAATTGATTCATCATCAAGACTTGCCTGTGGAAAACAAAGAAACTACTATAACCTCAAGTATTCTTATCCTGAAAGTCAGGTTCAAACTAGCTTATCAGCTAACTGCTCAACATAAAGGAAACTAAAATATGTTGATTCAGGTGAATATCTCCTTGCTCTAAGTTCTTCTGATCTTTTTCATTACTATTAAGTGTACAAACAATCAGGGAAACGCCTGTAGACTTATGGGAGGGGAGCAGGGTGCATTGTTTAATGGACATAGGACTTCAATTTTACAAGATGGAAAAAGTTACAGAGACTGATAGTAGTGGTGGTTGCACAACAATATGAATGTATTTAATACTATTGAACTATATACTTGAAAATGGTTAAGATGGTAAATCATATGTATTTTACCAGAATAAATTTAGTTTAATTTAAAAGATAAAATTATTATTTTTTAAAGGTTGATTAATGAATTGATTTTTAATGGTGAAAAAATCTAATGTTACATTTTTAGGAATCAGGGGTTCATAGTGAGCAAAACAGACATATTCACAGATGATACCAAATATATTCTGTAAAGACAAAATAAGTAAAGAGTTAAATAAGAAATTTCTTTCAGTAAATTTAAACATTTTAAGCAACATATTTATATTGCTCCAGACCTAAGAAAAGATGTTTTAAACAATCTGTCTCTCTAATACTCTCTCCTTCTGTCTAGGGAGTACAAGTAGAATTTCATGAGTCTGGACATTTTTAAACTTCGTCACTAAAACAGAAAATAAATTTTTATGTAAATATGTAGTCTTTCAGAAAAAACTTCTATTAAACTTTAATTGTTTTTGCTAGCATTACATCTTTAAATAGATATAATTAGCATGCTAGAACATCACTAACCAGTTTCATTCATAATGTTTATACTACTTGAGGAAACATAAAAATTGATGACAATAACTATAAAACATGAAAAAAATACATAAAAAATGTCTCAAGACTTGATCTTACACAATGTTCTAACACTATGTCAACACTGGTGGTATTTTTTTAAATACCTAAGCCCTCTAATTCATTTTGAAATGCATGTGCTTTAAGATTTCCATAATATCCAAAACCACTCTTGATGAAGTCATAACTATAATTAAAAATAACAACCAAAGAACCCACAGTTGCAATGTTAAGCAGGTTAACCCAGGTTAACCTCCAAATAACTTAAAGCAGCTGTAAGAACAATTCCAGTCTCCATTTATTTTGGTTCTTCACACTACAGCAGCTTTCTCATCTGTCTCTCTCTTCTTTCTGGCAAGAATGCAAACAAATACACTATCTGCCTATAACTCCTTACTCTTTTAAACTCCTCATATTATGTGTCCTCATTGAATAATGCAATGTTTAAAATACAGGCTTTGGAGTCCAAAAAGTCAAATCGCAGCTCTACCGTAGGTAGCATTTTTTTAACACACCTCATTTTTACCTGTAAAATTATTTTCATGACTCAAATAAAATATATTTAAAGGACAGAGCATAGTCTAGTGTGTACAAAATGCTACTCTATTATCACCTTCATCAGGAAGAGAAAGAAGAGGAATATTTTGCACCATTGCCATAGACCATCTATTAGTCACTACCACCAGATAAAATCACCACAGGCAAGTATTAACATATGAATGGTAACCTTTCAAAAGCCTGTCTGTAAGAGCTCAAGACATTTTCCTACAGAAACAAAGTTTTGAATGAGGGTACAATCTTGAAAGTAGGCTAACAATATATAAAACATTAATTATCTTAAATTTAGTAGAGCTCTGGAAGCAATACATGAGAGAAAACAAAGAAAAGTTTGCTTTCTCTTTCCTGGGTGCAACACTGGCCTTAGGCCAAACTTCAAATTTCTGAAATTTCAGCTTCCCCGATTTTGCCTTTTGTATTCCTATCCAGATCTACTATCTTTCTCAGGCATTTTATGTCACCACAACACTGTAACACTTAGTTCCTAATTAGAAACATTCCACTCAAACCTACTGATTCTTAATGTGCTCCATGATCTTAAGTCACCAACCTACATCTCACCACAAAACTTCCTGATATCACTAAGGTGTTAGAAGTAAAGAAATTGCATTGCATGATTTTATGTAGTGGACATCTGGTTTTTATTACATTATTATTGCTTTTAAAAAGAACATTTGTAAAACATTTTTTTCTGGAACAAAATACAAAGCAGTAGTTACCTTTTAAATATATGGGCTAAGAAATATTCATTGATCATTTTATACCTTGCATAATGTTTTTGTGTTTTTAACAAGTGTCCACAAATTATCTGGGCCAAATTTTTCATCTTCATGTTTCCCTATATAAAAATCAGATTCTCAAAAAGCATCAACATTTTTCACAATGAATCAACTATGGTAACATCAGGAATTCCACAATGAAAACTTGGAAGAGTACAGAAGCCTTGGGTAAAATCTGAGTGTCCATAAATAATGAAACTCAGAGAATCCTATAAGTATACAAAATATTACACATCATCTCCAGTCTTACTGGCCACTTGATTTTGAATCTCTTCTTCAATATCCCTAAGTATGACTAAACACCTTACAACTTATCAACCAAAGTACCAGAATAGTTTATAGAGATATGCCTCAGTACCTAAATAAATGCATACAAGTATACACTTAGCTGAATGAAGAAGAGATGAAACCTATATGACACAACAAAATGTATCTCTATGTGCACAAATCACAATATTTGTCTTACAAAGTTTAACTACAACTTTTCTTGTCTTCATTTTCTTTATCTCATAAGACTTTCTAGGAAATATGATTTTTTTTTTCTTTTTTGGCCACACCATGTGGCATCTTAGTTCCCCAAACAGGGATGGAACCCATGCCCCCTGCGGTGGAAGCATGGAGTCTTAAGCACTGGACTGCCAGGGAAGTCCTGGAAGCATGACTCTTACTGAAGAGGGATATGCTCTTGCTAAGAACAATGCACTGACATCAGTCGCCATGGTAATACAAATACAAATTCATAAATACTTAGGATGCACCTTTAACTAAAGTATTTTAATCAATAAAGCACTAGATCATTTCTTAACTATGAGTTCACCTAAGGCTTTAACCTAGTCTGCATTCTTGGTTTCTGTTTTCAATAATCCCAAGTGATGGCCAGACTAATGTTTGTTTTTCTATACATCTACCACACAGTATCTGCTCAATAGAAATTCCCATAAAATGTGAACCCAGTAAAGAATGGAGTTACTTTTAGAGCTTTTACTATCTGCAAAATTACGTTATTCTTTAATCATTCTTTAATGACTTAAAAAGTCATTAATACTTTTTAATGGACTGCATCATTATTTCCTATTAACCTATTTATAACTTCGAACAAATTCTTCCTTTGTGTTTAGACTGCTTAAAATTTTGGGGAAGTCTACATCCAGTTCTAAGACTTATGTTTAGAGTTAGTCACTTAACTCTCTTCCTTTTACTCGTTTACAGCTTCTTTACTTTTTTATAAAATTATCTACTATCTTACCTAGGAAGGAACTAATAAGTTAAATCTGGAAACCAGTTTGTAATTTACAGTATCTAACAAAATCATTCGAAGAATCTGTTCTGAGCTTACTTTCACTTAATTTCATTTTATTTTCACAAATACCATATTACAAAATATATTCCAGTCAATAAGGCATATATTATTCCAAATGAAGAAGGTTATTTTTCCATGTCCCATAAGCATTAACTCATACAGCCAGAATTTGAACTTCCTCAGTCTGATACTCGGAGAAGGCAATGGCAACCCATTCCAGTACTCTTGCCTGGAGAATCCCAGGGACAGGGGAGCCTGGTGGGCTACCATCTATGGGGTCGCACAGAGTTGGACACGACTGAAGTGACTTAGCAGCAGCAGCAGTCTGATAATAAAGCCCTTATCTATCCCTAATCACACTGCTATCCTGCCTATCTTCGGTAAAAAGCCAAATAAAAGTCTCTTGGTTGTGCCATTAAATAGAATATCAGGAGGATACAATTACCTTCCATTACCTCTCATTCTCAACCCAAATGCCCCTATTGGAAAAGTACAAGTTGCTACTATATGGAACACAAGAAAAATAACTTGATAATCTTTGATAAAACACAGTGGGACTTTACTAGAACTAGTGTCAGCTATAAAAAACTATGCAAAATTATTTACCATTTCAAGGATAAGAGGTCTTACACTAGAAATAGGTGATTATATTTATGGATCTAATTTCTGAAACTAAATCATCACTATAGAAATAAAAAGACTATTTTACAGAGCCATGTCATTATCAATAATCCTCTTAGTATACACAAAGGCAATGTCAGAGTTCCTACCCATGATCCTACGGGTTGGTTCAAGGTCTAACGTTATTTCCTATATCAAATACTTTTTCCTTCTTTCATTTCCATCTTTACCTGTCTCTCTCCTACTTCACATGTTGAACTCAAGAAACACTCTGGTATAATGTTAAGAATCTGAAGGCTTATATTCTGATTCTGACTTCCATTGCCCTCCTAGGCATAGAAGACATATTAGTAAAGAAGGACAAAGAGGTAGGATCAATAATACTGATGCTACTTATTTATATGTAAGTACATTCAATGGCATAAAATAGTCTCCAATTAAAAATCTCATTAAGATGACTATAGATGTAGAAATCTAGCACCACAGGCATTTCAAACAACTCAATATACTAATTTTAGATGTATTCTAAAAAATTCAAATACATAAATAACATTCACTTTTACAGCAGAATATAATCAATAAAACTATAAATACTCAGGAAGTTTTGAATGAATGTTTGTCACTCATTTGAATTAGCACTGTTCAATTTAAACATATGATCCCTCAAATGTAATATCAAAATATGATCTGAAAGAAGGCACCGTTATTTATCTTATGAAAAAGTAATAAGCCCTAAATAAAATTCCAGCAAAATTATCTATAATTGTGTTTATATTATATAAATGATTTGCTATTTCTCAAAAACAGCATCTGGAAACTCAGTAATTCTCAAACTTGCAAAGTATTTCCATGTGTTAACAAGAAAACTATCCAAAACAAACAATGCTTAAGAAATATTTTATTATTTTTACTACCCTACCATCTGTTTTAGTCCTTTTTACCACCTTTGGTTCCACTCACCTTCTTTCTTTCTGTTGCCTGCCTATTGCTCATAGTAGCACTTCTAAAGAATAAGGCAGCAAAATTAGATAGCGTGTTGGGGACTTTAGTCCCAGATACTACTTGACAATGACATAGTCTAGAGTTAAATATCTATGGACATAAACTCCTAAATAAGTTAAAACACACCTCAATGAAAATACTAAATATACTATAGTATCTTTAACCTAGTCTTCAAGATTATCATTCAATAGTCACCAAAGGGAAAATATATTAAGATCATGTGTTTCTTAAAAAAAGTTAATACCTTTTATTACTATAAGCCTTAATTTTACATGTGTTTTTATCTAACAAATATATAGAAAATAGATATATATGGGCGTATGTACATATAATCTGATGAGGCAGCAGAAAAATTTAAAAGCACAACATGAAGTAAAACAAAAAACTAAAACACTATTACCATTTCTCATTAGCAAAGATGCTTAAGTAGCCCCTCCTCAAACAGGTATTGTTGAATTCCATGGCTATGAAAATGTGAGGAAAAAGGCAAATATATAAAGAAATAAGTTATGATTATAAATATTTTTAAAACAGAGTAAAAACCTGTATAATCTTCCTTTAAAACTTACCTCTTTATACTAAAGCCCAAAAGAGGTGACAAAATCAGGGAAGCTGAAGCCCTACTGGGCTCTAAAAGTGTAGAAAGACAAAGAGAACATCTTGAAAGCAGTAAACGAAAAAATGACTATTGATATATAGTGAAGTTGTGAAGTTGCTCAGTTGTGTCTGACTCTTTGAGACCCCATGGACTGTAGCCTACCAGGCTCCTCAGTCCATGGAATTTTCCAGGCAAGAGTACTGGAGTGGGTTGCCATTTCCTTCTTCAGAGGATCTTCCCAACCCAAGGATCGAACCCAGGTCTCCTGCACTGCAGGCAGACTCTTTACCATCTGAGCCACCAGGGAAGTCCATTGACACATAAGAGGACCCCAATAAGATCAAAAACTGACTTCTAATCAGAAACCACAGAAGTCTGAATGTGGTAGGATAATATATTAACAATCCTGAAAGAAAAATACTATCAACCAAGAATTCTTTGTCCAACAAAACAGAGGCAAAATAAAGACATTTCAAGATAAACAAAGACTGAGTAATTTGTTGTGAGCACACACACACCACAAAAAATAATCACAGTACTAAAGAAGTCTTTCAGGCTAAAATGAAACAAAAGCAGGTAGTAACTAAATTGTCACAAAGAAACAAAGAATATTAAAGGGGTAATTATATGGGTAAATATAAAAGACATGAAAAAAAACCTTTCTCCCCTTTTTCTTCTCTTGTTTTTAAAATAACTGAAAAAATGGTAAAACTCTATAATTTGGCTTTCAACATATAAAATATATATGACAATAATAGCACACAAGAGTAAAAATAAATGGAGTTAATCTGGGTCAAAGATTCTATATTACTGGTACTGAATTAGTATTAACATGAAGTAGTATGCAATAAGTTAAGATGCATATTGTAACCTTAAAAAGTAACTCAACAAAATACAGCAAAAAAAAATTTTAATGTTGAAACACAAAACAAAGCAATAAAAAAAAAAGAGGAACAAAATGGACATGTGACATATAGAAAACAAATATAAAAATGGCTAATGTAAACTAAATCATATCTATAATTACATTAACTGTAAATGGGTAAATACACCAATCAAAGGGCAAAGACTGTCAGATTGGAAAAACAAAATCCAACTATACAATGTCTATAAAAGACACATCAGGATCAAATACACAGAATAGACTGAAAACAAAAATGTGGAACAAGATAAACTGTTCAGAGAGCCACAAAATAGTCTTAAAGAAAAAAACTGTTACATAACTGAAGACAAAACTAGACAATTCAACAATAAAAATTTCAATATTCCAATCTCAATAACTGACAATCTTGACAGAAAACCAGTGAGGATACAGAATATTTAAACAACACCATTAATCAATCAATATGATGCAACATCCAGCACTCCACCCAAACAACAGTAAAATACATATTAGTTTGAAGTGAACATAAAACATTTTCCACAATAGAAAATATATTGGGCCATAAAATAAGTATCAATAAGTTTAACAGGATTAGACTCATACAATGTAATTCTCTGACCACAAAAGACTTAAAACTGGAAATCAACAAGAAAAAAGAATTCAGGAAATTTATCAATATTTGGAAACTAAACAATACACTGCTAAATAACTGATGGTCAAAAAAGAAACAATAAGAAAAATAAGAAAATATTTTCAACTATATAAAGATTAAAACACAAATTATTAGGGGAGCTAAAGCAGTGCAGACAGAGATTTGTAGCCTTAAATTCCATTCTAGGAAAGAAGAAAAATCTCAAAGCAATAACTTAAGCTTCCCTCTTAAGAAACGGGGAAAAGAACAGCAAAGTAAGGAGAAAGGATATAATAAATATTAGACTAAAATCAACAAAACAGAAATCAGAAACAACAGGGAAAAAATCAATAAAGCCAAGGATGATTCTTAGAAAAGATCAACAAAACTGCCATAGTGATAGCTTGACTGACCACGAGTATAAAAGAAGACACAAACTATCCAAGTAGGAAATGAAAAGAAGTGACATCCCACCTGACCCTACAGAATTTCAACTTAGATCAAGTCAGTCAATTCCAAGCAAGACTCCAATTACTAACAGGGAGAGAGTGACAGAGGAAATGAGAGGGAAAGAGGAGGAGAGAGAGGGGAAAGAAAAACAAAAGAAAATGAAAAGGTCTAAACAGACCGTATGAAGTAAGGAAATTTAAAAGTACTTGGAAAACTTCCCTTTTAAGAAAAGCCAGAGCCAGATAGTCTCACTGGTGAAATCTATCAAATTTTAAGGAAGGAATACTACCAATTTACTACAAATTCTTCAAGAAAACAAAAAAGTAGGAAATACTTTCCAACTCATTCTATGAAGTCAATATTCCCTGACACCAAAACCAGACAGTCATGCTGTAACATGAATGCAGCATTAAAAGTATTATGTTAAGGATGCTAGATTAAAAGACTACATATTGTTGTACAATTCCATGTACAGAAAAATGTGCCAAAAAATCAAAGGCAACTCTATAGAGACAGAAAGCAGAGAAATGGTCTTAGAGTGGGAAAACGAACTAACTGCAAACTATCACAGGAATATTTCTGGGGTGATGAAATACAGTAAAGTCCCCTACGAATGAATGAGTTCTATTGTGACAACAAAGTTAGCCTAGATACCCAACTTACACAATCAGCCATATAGTAGTATACTGTAATGGGTTTATCAAAATTTTCACACACATAATACATAAAAAACAAACACAAAAAATAAAACATTTTTAATCTTACAATTGGAGAAGGCAATGGCACCCCACTCCAGTACTCTTGCCTGGAGAGTCCCATGGACGGAGGAGCCTGGTAGGCTATAATCCATGGGGTCGCTAAGAGTCGGACACGACTGAGCGACTTTACTTTCACTTTTCCCATTCATGCACTGGAGAAGGAAACGGCAGCCCACTCCAGTATTCTTGCCTGGAGAACCCCGGGGATGGCGGAGCCTGGTGGGCTGCCGTCTAAGGGGTCGCATAGAGTCGGACGCGACTGAAGCGACTTAGCAATCTTACAATACGCTACTTTGAAAAGTACACTAGTACAGTACAACAGCTATACAGGGGCTAGCATCGAGTGAACAGGCAAGCAGAGTCACTGATTGGAGGAGAGATGGGGATAGAAGATGTGAGAGCTGTAGGATCATTAGTAACAGGAGACAGAGGGCAAGCTGCAATTTCACACTCACCTGACAGTAATGGAATCCATGTTCACATTTGCAAGTTCTGAACTTGAAGGTTCCTATGTAGGGAATTAACTGTATTCTAAAACTGTATTATGGTTGTGTATCTCTTTAACATCGCTAAAAATCATTAAATTATAAACTTAATATAGGTAGGTTTTATTGTATGAAATTATACTTCGATAATCCTGTTCCAGAAAAAAACTGATTCACTGAATAAATCAACAATTTCTTGCTAGATCTATCAAAATATAAAAGAGAATACTGGACATTTTAAAAGAAATATTACTCTAACACTTCCATGCATTAAAAGAATTTTGAGGGAATATTACAAACATCTTTATGGCAACAAATATGATAACTTGGATGAAATGCTCAAATTTCTTGAAAATGACAACTTAAAAAAAAGAACATCTAATAGCATACATCTATTTGTATAAATTGAGTTGACCAAAAACCTACATGCAAACAAAATTAGAGCATAGATTGGTTTTGCTAATGAATTCTATAAACATTTTTGGAAGAAATAACACCACCTTCTCACAAACTCTTTCAAGTGTAGGCGAGGAGACCCCACTTTCAAATAAGACCAAGTGAGCTGACAAGACTGTTCCAGGCATTACTGGTAGAAATGTTATCAATATTACCCTGATACCACAGACAAAGACATCTAAAGGCAAAGAAAACTGTGGACTAATACTCCTCATAAATGCAGACATTTAAAATTCTTAATAAAAGTATTAGCAAATTAAATATACATGTATCATGACTATGGTGAATGATGTAGAATATATCACAGTAACATTTAACATTTCAAAATTTAACATTTGAAATTTAACATTTGAAAATTTAACTTACAACGTTAACAATATAATGTACTGTAATGAAGAAAAATCATATTCAACATAGTAAAAAAGCATCTGAAAAACATCAATATCCATTCACAAATTTTCTAAAATTCAGTTCAGTTCAGTCGCTCAGTCGTGTCTGACTCTCTGCGACCCCATGAATTGCAACACGCCAGGCCTCCCTGTCCATCACCAACTCCCGGAGTCTACCCAAACCCATGTCCATCGAGTCGGTGATGCCATCCAACCATCTCATCCTCTGTTGTCCCCTTCTCCTCCCGCCCCCAATCCTACCCAGCATTAGGGTCTTTTCCAATGAGTCAACCCTTCGCATGAGGTGGCCAAAGTATTGGAGCTTCAGCTTCAACATCAGACCTTCCAATGAACACCCAGGATTGATCTCTTTTAGGATGGATTGATTGGATCTCCTTGCAGTCCAAGAAACTCTCAAGAGTCTTCTCCAACACCACAGTTCAAAAGCATCAATTCTGCGGCGCTCAGCTTTCTTCACCGTCCAACTCTCACATCCATACATGACCACTGGAAAAACCATAGTCTTGACTAGACGGACTTTTGTTGGCAAAGTAATGTCTCTGATTTTAAACATGCTATCTAGGTTGGCCATAACCTTCCTTCCAAGGAGTAAGCGTCTTTTAATTTCATGGCTGCAGTCACCATCAGCAGTGATTATGGAGCCCAAAAAAGTAAAGTCTGACACTGTTTCCACTGTTTCCCCATCTATTTCCCATGGAGTGATGGGACCAGATGCCATGATCTTAGTTTTCTGAACGTTGAGCTTTAAGCCAACTTTTTCACTCTCCTCTTTCACCTTCATCAAGAGGCTCTTTAGTTCTTCTTCACTTTTCTGCCATAAGGGTGGTGTCATCCGCATATCTGAGGTTATTATATTTCTCCCGGCAATCTTGATTCCAGCTTGTGTTTCTTCCAGCCCAGCGTTTCTCATGATGTACTCTGCATATAAGTTAAATAAGCAGGGTAACAATATACAGCCTTGACGTACTCCTTTTCCTATTTGGAACCAGTCGGCTGTTCCATGTCCAGTTCTAACTGTTGCTTCCTGACCTCCATACAGGTTTCTCAAGGGACAGGTCAGATGGTCTGGTATTCCCATCTCTTTCAGAATTTTCCACAGTTTATTGTGATCCACACAGTCAAAGGCTTTGGCATAGTCAATAAAGCAGAAATAGATGTTTTTCTGGAACTCTCCTGCTTTTTCGATGATCCAGCGGATATTGGCACTTTGATCTCTGGTTCCTCTGCCTTTTCTAAAACCAGCTTGAACATCTGGAAGTTCACAGTTCACGTATTGCTGAAGCCTGGCTTGGAGAATTTTGAGCATTACTTTACTAGCATGTGAGATGAGTGCAATTGTGCGGTAGTTTGAGCATTCTTTGGCATTGCCTTTCTTTGGGATTGGAACGAAGACTGACCTCTTCCAGTCCTGTGGCCACTGCTGAGTTTTCCAAATTTGCTGGCATATCGAGTGCAGCACTTTCACAGCATCACCTTTGAGGATTTGAAATAGCTCAACTGGAATTCCATCACTTCCACTAGCTTTGTTCGTAGTGATGCTTTCTAAGGCCCACTTGACTTCACATTCCAGGATGTCTGGCTCTAGGTGAGTGATCACACCATCGTGATTACCTGGGTCGTGAAGATCTTTTTTGTACAGTTCTTCTGTGTATTCTTGCCACCTCTTCTGAATATCTTCTGCTTCTGTTAGGTCCATACCATTTCTGTCCTTTATCGAGCCTATCTTTGCATGAAATGTTCCTTTGGTATCTCTAATCTTTCCCAATCTGTTGTTTTCCTCTATTTGTTTGCACTGATCGCTGAGGAAGGCTTTCTTATCTCTCCTTGCTATTCTTTGGAACTCTGCATTCAGATGAGAGTATCTTTCCTTTTCTCCTTTGCTTTTCGCTTCTCTTCTCTTCCCAGCTATCTGTAAGGCCTCCTCAGACAGCCATTTTGCTTTTTTGCATTTCTTTTCCATGGGGATTTTCTTGATCCCTGTCTCCTGTACAATGTCACGAACCTCTGTCCATAGTTCATCTGGCATTCTGTCTATCAGGTCTAGTCCCTTAAATCTATTTGTCACTTAAATTACTGTACACAAAAAATAAGATGAACTTTCCTCACTCTAATTGAATGCATCCATGAAAATTCTACAACTAATATGATATATAATGTTCAAAGACTAAATGATTTTCCCTTTCGGGAAATTAAAAGCCGCTTTCTCCTTGGAAGAAAAGCTATGACCAACTAGACAGTGTATTAAAAAGCAGAGACATTACTTTGCCCACAAAGGTCCATCTAGTCAAAGCTATGGTTTTTCCAGTAGTCATATACACATGTGAGAGCTGGACCATAAAGAAGGCCGAACATCAAAGAATTGATGCTTTTGAACTGTGGTGTTGGAGAAGACTCTTGTGAGTCCCTTGGACTGCAAGGAGACCAAACCAGTCAATCCTAATGGAAAGTCACTGGAAGGACTGAATAGTCATTGGAATATTCATCGGAAGGACTGACGCTGAAGTTCCAATACTTTGCCTGCCTGATGCGAAGAGTCAACTCACTAGAAAAGACCCTGTTGCTGGGAAAGACTGAAGGCAGGAGGAGAAGGGGATGACAGAGGACAAAACTGTTGGATGGCATCACTGACTCAATGGACATGAGTTTAAGCAAGTTCTGGGAGATGGTGAAGGACAGGGAAACCTGTCGTGCTTCAGTCCACAGGGGTGCAAAAAGTCCGACACAACTGAGCAACTGAATAACAAATCAAGACTTTGATTTGTTACTGAGTTACTGGAACTGAATAAAGAGAATATAAGTAACATACAATCCAGTAAGTTTAAATAAAGGCACCAAATGTGCACAAGCAACCCAATGGAGAAAAGAAAGTATTTTCAACAAATAGTATTGGAAAAACTGGATGGTCATATGCAAAAACTGGACCACATATGTACTTTACATCATACATAAAATTAATCCAAGATGGATCAATAGTTCAGTTCAGTTCAGTCGCTCAGTCGTGTCCGACTCTTTGCGACCCCATGAATTGCAGCACGCCAGGCCTCTCTGTCCATCACCAACTCCCGGAGTCTACCCAAACCCATGTTCATCGAGTCGGTGAGGCCATCCAACCATCTCATCCTCTGTCGTCCCCTTCTCTCCCGCCCCCAATCCTACTCAGCATTAGGGTCTTTTCCAATGAGTCAACTCTTCGCATGAGGTGGCCAAAGTATTGGAGCTTCAGCTTCAACATCAGACCTTCCAATGAACACCCAGGATTGATCTCTTTTAGGATGGATTGATTGGATCTCCTTGCAGTCCAAGGGACTCTCAAGAGTCTTCTCCAACACCACAGTTCAAAAGCATCAATTCTTCGGCACTCAGCTTTCTTCACCGTCCAACTCTCACAACCATACATGACCACTGGAAAAACCATAGCCTTGACTAGACGGACTTTTGTTGGCAAAGTAATGTCTCTGCTTTTAAATATGCTATCTAGCTATAAAATCAAAAACCACAAAACTTACAAATACGAGAATATTTTTTGACTTTAGGAAACTTAAAGGTTGATTATACTTACAGAAAATAGAAGGTGAATAACCTTAAAAGAAAAAAACCCATAAATGAGCCTTAATCAAAATCAAAATATTGGATCATCAAAACATACCATTAAGAAAATGAAAAAGTAGAGAATTCTCTGGCAGTCCAGAGAATTTGGGTCTTGCCAATGGTTCGGCCTTGCCAATGGCCCAGGTTCAATTCCTGGTCAAGGAACTAAGATCTCACAAAAATGCATGGCCCAAAAAAAAAATTTTTTTAAAGAAAATGAAAAAGTAAGCTACAGACTTGGAGACATTATTTGTAAAACAGATTATCTGACAAAAGACTTGTATGCAACATTTTAATTCTCAAGGGAATACAAATTAAGATTAAGATCACAATGAATACCATTAAACACCTACCAAAAGAGCTAAAATTCAAAATGTTAACAGCATGAAGTAATGACAAAAAGTGGAGTAATCAAAACTCTCATACCACCGGTTTGAGTATAAAGCTGTGCAGCTGCCACAGAAAAAAATGATCAGTATTTTCTCCTAAAATTTAAATACATATCCTGGGTGTTTACTGGAAGGACTGATGTTGAAGCTGAAATTCCAATACTTTGGCCACCTGATACAAAGAGTTGACTCATTGGAAAAGACCCTGATGCTGGGAAGGATCGGGGGCAGGAGGAGAAGGGGACGACAGAGGATGAGATGGCTGGATGGCATCACCAACTCTATGGATATGAGTTTGGGTAAACTCCGGGAGTTGGTGATGGACAGGGAGGCCTGGCGTGCTGTGATTCATGGGGTCACAAAGAGTTGGGCACAACTGAGAGACTGAACTGAACTGACTATAAATAAAAAATTTCACTCATATTCTAAACTAAGACTTTAAAACATGTGTTTACATCATCAATAGAAAAGATGGAAAGCCCAGATATAAACCCACACACCTATGGTCAATTAATCTACAACAAAGGAAGCAAGAATATACAATGGAGAAAACAGGCTCTTCAGTAAGAGGTGCTGGAAAACTGAACAACTACAAGTAAAAGAATGTAGACCATTCTCTAACACCACACACAAAAACAAACTCAAAATGGATTAAAGATCTAAACATAAGACCAGATACTATAAAACTTAGAGACATAGACAGAACACTCTTTGACATAAATCACAGCATGTACCTCCTAGAGTAATGAAAATCAAAACAATAATAAACAAATGGAACCTAATTAAAACTTTTGCAGAGCAAGTGAAAGTCTCTCAGTTGTGTCTGACTCTTTGCAACCCCATGAACTATACAGTCCATGGAATTCTCTGGGGCAGAATTCTCAAGCCAGAATACTGGAGTGGGTAGCCTTTCCCTTCTCCAGGAGATCTTCCCAGCCCAGGGATCAAACCCAGGTCTCCCACATTGCAGGTGGATTCTTTACCAGATGAGCCACAAAGGAAGTCCTTTGCACAGCAAAGGAAACCATAAACAAAATGAAAAGACAACCCACAGGATGGGAGATAGTATTTGCTAATGAAGTGACCAAACAAGGAATTAAATCTCCAAAATAAACAAACAGCCCATGCAGCTCAATATCAATAAAACAATCCAATCAAAAAATAGGCAGAAGACCTAACTAGACATTTCTCCAAAGAAAACATACAGATGGCCAAGAGGCACATGAATGGCCAGTCAGAATGGCCATCATGAAAAAGTCTAAGAATAATAAATACTGGAGACGGTGTGGAGAAAAGGGAACCCTGCCACAGTATTAGGAGAAGGCAATGGCACCCCACTCCAGTACTCTTGCCTGGAAAATCCCATGGACGGAGGAGCCTAGTAGGCTACAGTCCATGGGATCGCTAAGAGTCGGACATGACTGAGCGACTTCACTTTCACTTTACCCTTTCATGCACTGGAGAAGGAAATGGCAACCCACTCCAGTATTCTTGCCTGGAGAATCCCAGGGATGGCGGAGCCTGGTGGGCTGCCGTCTATGGGGTCGCACAGAGTCGGACACAACTGAAGCGACTTAGCAGCAGCAGCAGCAGCAGCCACAGTATTGGTTAGAAAGTGAATTGGTCAAAGCTATGGTTTTTCCAGTAGTCATATACAGATGTGAGAGCTAGACTGTAAGCTGAATCCTGAAGAATTGATGCTTTTAAATTGTGGTGCTGGAGAACACTCTTGAGAGTTCCTTGGACTGCAAGGAGATGAAACCAGTCAATCCTAGAGAAAATCAACCCTGAATATTCACTGGAAGGACTGATGCTGAAGCTGAAGCTCCAATACTTTGGCCACCTAATGCGAAGCATTGGCTCATTAGAAAAGACCCTGATGCTGGGAAAGATTGAAGGCAAAAGGAGAAGGGGGTGGCAGAAGTTGAGATGGTTAGGTAGCATCACTGACTCAATGGACATGAATTGAGCAAGCTGAGCCTGGCATGCTGCAATCCGTGGGGTCGCAGAGAGTCAAACATGACTTAGTGACTGAACAACAACAAATTGGTACAACCATTGTGGAGAATAATGTGAAAGTTCCTTAAAAAACTAAAACCAGAACTACCATAAGATCCAGCAGTGCCTTTTCTGGGCATATATCTGGAAAATGCTATAATCTGAAGAGACACCTGCACCCCGTGTTCACTGCACTATTTACAATAGGCACGTTATGGAAGCAGCCTTAATGCCCATCAACAGAGGAATGGATAAAGAAGACGTGACATATTTACACAGTGGAATATTCACCATACAAATGAGTGAAATAATGCCATTTGCAGCGTGTGTGCGTGCATGCTTGCTCAGTCATCCAGTTGTGTCAGACTCTTTGTGACCCTATGGAGAGCCACCAGGATTCTCCCATGGACAGAGGATATAGTCTCCCATGGAATACTGGAGTGGGGTGCCATTTCCTGCTTCAGAGGATCTTCCCAACTCAGGGATTGAACCCACATCTCCTGCTCTGACAGGTAGATTCTTTACCACTAAGCCACCTGAGAAGCCAAGTGAGCCAGAAAAAGAAAGACAAATATCATATGATGTCATTCATATGTGGACTCTAAAAAAAAAAAAGATACAAGCAAACATTTACAAACAGAAATAGATTCACAGACTTTGAAAACAAACTTATGGTTACCCAAGGGGGAGGGGGTGCATAAATTAGGAGTTTGGGATTAACATATACACATTACTATTTCATATATGGATATATATATATATAATAGATAATCAACAAGGACCTACTATATAGCACAGGGAACTCTACTCAGTATTCTGTAATAACTTATACAGGAAAAGAATCTGAGAAAGATATATGCATATATCTTTGGATATATATATATATGGATATATGTATACATATACCTGAATAACTCAGCCATATACCTGAAACTAACACAGCACTGTAAATGAATTATACTCGAAAATAAAATAGTCAAATTTTAAAAAGAAGTAAAAAAAATAAAACGTTTTCACAAAAATAACTTATATAAGCAAGTTCATAGAAGCTTTAATAACAGTCAAAAACTACAAAAAACTCAGGTAGTTTTCAACAACAGAACCACAAAACTGGTGTATTCAAATGAACAGAATACTATATAGCAATAAAAACGAATTCCTGATATACAAAATAACATGAATGAATCTCAAAATACTATGCTGCTATTTCAGCATATGACCATTTTACTATAAAAGGACTAGATAGACCATTCCCCACATTAAGCAACTAAAAAACTAAAAAAATTGTAAGAATCAATGGTTCTCAGAAATTAGAAACTGAGTATCAGTCAATACAGGATTCTGATCCCCAAGGAAAAGGAAATGAAGAGATATCTGTATTTCTCTGGTGTACTACACAGGCAATTTCCAGGCCATGATGTGTGGAAGGGGAACTCAAACAAAGCTTGCTTTGGAATCAAGGAAACGGAGAGCACACTTCAGGGCTGTTAAGGTAACTATAATTTAAAGGTCAGATTACCAGAAAAGAAAATGCTGCACACAGAGAGAAAACTCTAAAGCAGGGGTTGCAAACATTTTCTGTAAAGGGTAGATAAATTTTTTAGGTTTTGCAGGCTACTTAACTGCCATTAAAACATGAAAGCAGACAAAGACAATACATAAATGAATGAATATGGCTATGTTCCAAAAACACTTTAGTTACAGTAACAGGTGGTAGGTGGAATTTGGCCTGTGAACTGTAAATCTGCCCACCTCTGCTCTAGAGATCTACAGAATGATGTCCTTAACTTTTGCCTGGGTGATGTGCACATGAGTGTGAATTACTCAAGCTGAAGCTCCAATACTTTGGCCACCTGATGCCAAGAGTCAACTCACTGGAAAAGACCCCAATGCTAGGAAAGGTTGAGGGCAGGAGGAGACAGGGACAACACATAGGATGAGATGGTTGGATGGCATCACTGACTCAATGGACATGATTTGGAGCAAACTCTGGGAGAGAGTGAGGGACAGGGAAGTCTGGCGTGCTGCAGTCCATGGGGTCGCAACTTAGCAACTGAACTACAACAAATAAAATAACTGGAAAGAAATAGCTCAGAAAAATTCCCAAAACTCATACAACCAGAACAGTCTGAAGTCTCAATAAACAAGGGAGAAAGGCCTCTCAATACATGGGACATCACATACACAGCTCTCAAAATGGCACAACTTCAAAGTAGAGCTAAATTAGCCTAACATTTAAATCTCTTCTTAGAGACCCTAGCAATGCTTGAAAGAAATCCATGCAAGGATCTAACAGATTACAGGTAACTTAACTACAACCCCAAAGTCTGAAAATATTTAATGAAATGTCATAAATTACCAGGTATTCAAAAACAAGGCAGAAATAAATAACCCACGCCAGGAGGGGAAAAAACTGTCAATAGAAGCAGATAGAGAAATGACAGGATGGAATTATCAGACAAGGACATTAAAACTAAGTTCTTAAGAAGTGAATAAATTAATGCTTACAGAGGTTAAGAGATCTGCCCAAGGTCATACAGTTAATATGTATGTAATAGAGAAGTCACAATTCAAGCCCCTTATAATAATATCAGAACAAACCTTTTAAAATAATTCTAAAATAATAAAATTCAAATTTATAATTTTAATTATAGTGGCTATTCATTTTATAAAAATATTTAATTAGGTCACTTTCAGGTACTCACTATAGTATTATCTTAAGTTATGCTGCTGCTGCTGCTAAGTCGCTTCAGTCGTGTCCGACTCTGTGCGACCCCATAGACGACAGCCTACCAGGCTCCTCTGTCCCTGGGATTCTCCAGGCAAGAATACTGGAATGGGTTGCCATGTCCTTCTCCAACGCATGAAAGTGAAGACACTCAGTTGTGTCTGACTCTTAGCAACCCCATGGACTAGAGCCTACCAGGCTCCTCCGTCCATGGGATTTTCCAGGCAAGAGTACTGGAGTAGGTTGCCATTGCCTTCTCCATCTTAAGTTATAAGAATCTACATTTCCTTTAAAATGATTGTATTAACCAAACTTCTATTTATTTACATGTAACTCTTCATAGATTTCTATAATTAAAATTAGAACATAATTTTATTTTTTTATTTTATTAACTTATTTATTTTAGTTGGGGGCTAATTACTTTACTATATTGTAGTGGTTTCTGCCACACATTGACATGAATCAGCCATGGGTTTACATGTGTTCCCCATGCTGAACCCCCCTCCCACCTAGAACATAATATAATTTTATTGAAATAACACAAAATACCTGGAAACATTTAAATGCTAAGAGAAAGGAATCAACTCATATCTAATTATAAGACATAATCATTTATCTATGAGTTTCATAAATGTGTAAGAATTATAAGACTATTTTTAATGTTAATTTGGCTTACATTTCAAAACACATTTATAGACAAAATCATTAACTCTAATATTACTTGCATTTTCACATGACTTCTTTGGTTTCTACATTTTGATTTGCCAGAAAAGTGGAAATTATATATTAAGAATAGATTTAGTACTATTTGGTCATTTTATTTTTTGTTTTTCAAGCAAACTGGTAATGTGCTTAAGCTATCCAGCACAACTGCAGCATAACTGACTACTCAGTAAAATTTTATTTTATTTCAGATACAATTGGATATCAATTTTCTATAAACAAATGTTAACAATGAGTTCAATCTTTAAATGAGTTCAAATAATAAGTAATCTTTGATGAAAACAACTAAATTCTATTTGTTGAAATCAGAAAAGTGAATTTATATCACAAATGAGCTCCCTTCTGGCTTACCCACAAATAACATAAAATAAAAATTTTTAAACATCAAGGTTAAAATACTCAAGCTGCTTTTACCTCTGACAACAAATGACATGCTCCCCTATATTGCCCTCCACTAATTAACAACAAAGGAACAAAAGCTATACTTAAAAAAAATTCTCAGGTTGTCCTTGTGACTCAGTTTGTTTCCCGTTTGCACGCAAAAGTGTAGCAAAGTACAGAACACCATCGTGTCTGAAGAAGTGCCAGATTCCCAGCCTTAGATTCTGGTTTCTAATTTTACAACACGATAGAGGTGTCTTTCTTTGCTTCCAAAAGACTAAGACTTAGTACTTAAATCTGTAGATATATGCTGTATGGATATTTAATGATACAAGCTGGTAATAAATGGGAAGGAAAACTATTACTTTGAGATCTCTTCACTGCCTCAAACAGGAATGATGTAATAATGGTAACCACATCTACTCTTTAGGGGAAAATATAGTTAGAATTATTTGTAGAATAAAAAAGAAACAGAGGTACTAAAATTATATTGTTGGAATTTGAACCAATTAGCTTAAAATAACTAGCAAATGACTGAGAAACAAAGTTACAATTCCTACTTTAGGAGTGCAAAGAACTATCTCCACAGAGAAGACAAAATATATAAAATTAAAGTTTCTCCTATTCATATATAAAACAGTGATTAAGTGGAACTCTCTTAGATATTCAAGTTACAAATTATATATAAATAATTCTTCTAATACTCTACCCCAACATTTTCCACTCACTGAGAGTTTAAATTCTAGGAAATAAAATTCAAAAAATTCAACCATTCTGTGAACACTCCTAACCAAAACATATTCAATCTCAACTCTACATATTTCAATACATAATAATTAAATTCTCATCTCATACTAATTATTTTATGCCAGTTTTTAACCCTTCATATTTCTCTAGGTTTACTAAATAAATAAATCCTGTCTTCTCAGTCACACGGCAAAGGCTTTATTTCCAAAACCTTAATTACATTTATATGTCTTCCTAGGACCCTCTCCAAGTTCAGCAAATCTGACTTCATTTGTTGTATTGTGTTTGACTTTTCTTTAAGTACAGCAGCTCAGGAAAAGAAAAGGTCATTGCTCTGGCTTCTGTCCCTTAGGTTACCCTCCATACAATCAGTCCACTACTAGAAGCAATAGTTGAAATTCTAGCTATCCTCGAATGAGAAAGAATTTATGTTTTGTATTTTGAGCATTTTCATTAATTAAATAAGGTATAACAGAAAGAGAATGACTTTCAGTGCCATCTTTTACAGGTGATGTAACCTATCTGAGACTCAGTTTGCAGATCTGCAAAAATAGAAATATCTATCTCATGGAGATAAAAAACAAAAACATGCTACCTTTTATTAAAAGAAAACTATCACAGGTCACAAAGTCTTAAGCAACGTTGGGATCCTTGCCAACGTCTGTTCAATGAAATCAACCCCTGGGATATAGGCGCTCAATAAATATTACTTTCATCCTGCATTTTAGGAATGATTCTTCCAAAAAGTGCAAACTCTTAACTTTATAAACATTTAGATTTTCATCTATATTACATATCAATCTCCACATTCAGTAATATAATCAATCCACATAAAAACTGTCATTTTAAATTTTCACCATGCCCTTGAACCAAATGCCAAATTTTGCTAAATAATAAACAGTAGTGATAAGTATTCCATCACATACTTAAGTTATTTTAATCTCAAAAAGCACTAAAGTAATTGGATCACCTCCCTCCCACCATACAAAAAAAAAGAAAAAAAACAATTTCAGATGGATAATACAAAATTAAGCAATAGAGTTCAAAACAAACCCTTAAGAGAGTGGAAAAACAATACAAAGTGATAAAAGTTATTTAAAATAAATGACTAACAGATCCACAACATAAAAAGAACTTAGACATATGAGCAAGAGACGTGAATAAGTATTTCACAAAATAGGACAGTCAATGCTCAATCTCATTAGTGATCAGTGGAATAAAGTATAGATTAAAATCACAAAGCAGTAATAAATACTCACCAGAATGGTTATAGTGGAAAAAACAGAAAGGCACAAGTGTTGGTAGAAGTACGATTGGTAAAAGCCACTTTGGAAAATATTTTGGCAGTATCTCCTAAAATTAACATACATAATCACCATGACCAAGTAATTCTACTCTTAGGTGAATAGCCACCAAGAAATGTCTGTACATGTGCACCAGGAAATATATATAAAAATGTTAGCATAATGTATAATACCGAAACTCAAAACAACCTAAACATTCATAAACAGTAGAATGGATATACTATAGTCCTCCTATGGAACATTACCCAGCAATGAAAAGTGAAAAAAACACTACATCTATATGCAGAAACATGGATGAATCTCACAAATATAAGATGGACAGGCAAAACATTAATCAGGTTAAGGCATACATGCTTAGATGTTAAAGTTATTTAAAAAAGCTAGATAGGGACTGCCATAGAAGATAAGAGTGACTATTTTGGGGAAAAGGAGTGTAGTGCAGCCTAGATGTAAGAAGTCATGAGGAAGACTTCGACAGCACTGAGAATACTTTTTTCTTTTAGCCATGTGATGGTTACACAGATATTCACTTTGTGATAACTCACTAAGCTATATGGTTTGGTTCTGTGCACTTCTGTATATTTGCATTACATTTCACCAAACAAAAGGTTGTAAAAAAGAGAGACAGAGAGGAAGAAAGAAAGTAAATAACGAGGTCACAACACTATCTGGAAAGATATCTAATACATTAAGCTAAATACTAAGGTCAAATGAAATACTGATGGCAAATAAGCACACAAAAAGGTGCTCAACAACATTAGTCATCAGGGAAATGCAAATTAAAAACCATAATGCGATACCACTATACACCTGTTTAGAATGCTTAAAATACTAAACTTCTTAATGCTGAGGATGCAGAGCAACTGGAATACTCAATGTTGATAGGAACGCAAGCTGGTACAGGCACTTTGAAAAACAGTTTGGAAATTTTTTACAAAGCTAAATATCTTTCTCATATATAAATCATCAATCTCATTCTTAGTAGTATTTACCCACAACAAATTAAAACTTACCTACACAACTGTAAGCAAATGCTTACAGCAGCCTTGTTGATATTCATAACCAAGGAAACAACCCACATGAAAGAATTCTGAGGAGTGACGGAACTGCTCTACCTTATGATTTTATGATCCCTATACTGTTCTGCATCTGGCAAGATCCTGTATATCACAAAGAATGATCTTTGTTGTATGGAAATTTAAAAAATAAATTGTAAAAAACTGTAGAACAAAACACTATGGTCAAAGCAATGCCACGGATTTCCAGGATATCAATATGCCAAATTGATCATAAAATTCCCCAAAACTCAAGAATCCTAAAAATACCTATTACTTAATTATACAATGTAAAGAGATTATAATTCACTTAGACATTTAAACTATAATAACATCAAAAAGCAGTGCTTGTAAAATGACTGTTGCACTTGGTTTAGAATTTTATATACATATTTTAATCATCCAAATAATCATGTAAATCTATGATTATCTCAACTTTACCAATGAGGAAACAATTTCAGAAAGAGCAAAGTAACATTTTACCCATAGATACACATCTAGTGAATGGTGAAGCTGGTATTTAATCCCACTGTATCTTAGTCTTTCCAAGCCCATTTTCTTTCCTCTACACTTCAGTTCTTAGTTCAAAAGCTTTGGTAATTCCTTAATGAATAGTATGTTCCTTTACATTACGTAAAGATATGCTCATACTTCCTACATTTGTAAGCTTAAAATAGATCATGAATATTTTCTATTTTTCAGGTGCCCACATAACCACAATTATACAAAACAAAGTTAAAATATACAACTTCTGTCCTCAAGGTGTTTATAAATCTAATTAGCTGGCAAACATATGACAAAGTAGGCAATTTTAAAACTCAAAAACAATAGCTGAGTAGTAGAAACATGGTTAGTGTGAGTACCTTATAATATCAAAATAATTCTAATTGCTTCCTCCCATCCCTTGTATCATCACTGTCATTCATTTCACTTATATATAAGGACATGTGTGTGAATAAGTATACATGTGTATATACACATAGGCAAACATAGTCAAACAGTGTTACTATTAAACTGTTATCTGTTAGATATCAAGAAAAATAAATGTTTATCTTCATTCATTTCTTCTGCAATGCTTTTTCTTCTGGATTTCTCATCTGTAGCATCTTCCTAGCCTCTAAAGAATCTCTTTTAACACTTCTTGCAAAAATGATCTACTGGGAAAAAAAATTCTCTGTTTTTCTCTGATGATCTTTATTTCTCCTTTACTTTTAAAGTATAATTTTACACAGTACATTATTCTAGGCTGGTGGCTTTTTTCTCTCAATACCTTAAATATATCATTCCACTCTCTTCTTGATTGCATGGTTTCTGAGGAAAAGCCAGACATAATTCTTATCTTTGCTCCTCTATAGGAGGAGCTTCCTCAGGATTTTTTTTTACCTTCAATTTTCTGTAATTTGAAAATAATATCCCTAGGTGTAAGGATTTTTTTTGCCATTTATCCTACTTGATGTTCTCTGTGTTCTCTGAGCTCTCTGGGTCTTTGGTTTCGTATCTGATGTTGATTTAGGAAAATTCTCAGTTGTTATAGTTTAAAATATTTCTTCTGTTCCTTTATCTCTTCTCTGGTATTGCCAGTATGCTTGTGTTGTACCTTTTGTCATCATCCCACAGTCCTTGCAATATTCTGTTCTGGGCTTTTATTCCCCGCAGGCTTTTTCTCTTTGGTTTCCAGTTTTCAAGAATTCTACTGACATATCCTCTTGCTCAAAGACTCTTTCCTCATGCATGTCCAATCTACTAATAAGCCATCAAAAGCACTCTCCACTTCTGTTAGTGTTTCTTTTTTCTCTAGCATTTCTTTTCAGTTCTTTCTTAGAATTTCCATCTCTCTGCTTATACTGCCCACCTGTTCTTGCATGTTATCTACTTTATCCATTAGCACTCTTAGCATATTAATCACAGTTGTTTCAAATTCCCAGTCTGATAATTCCAACTCCCCTGCCATATCTAATTCTAATTTTCATGCTTGCTCTGTCTCTTCCAACTGTGTCTTCTGCCTTTTAGTATATCTTGCAATTTTTTTTTCCTTGATAGCCAAACATGACACAATGGGTAAAACAAACTGTTATAAACAGGTCTTTAGTAATGTAAGGTATCAGTGAAAAAGCTGGCTTAAAACTCAACATTCAGAAAACTAAGATCATGGCATCCGGTCTCATCACTTCATGGCAAATAGATGGGGAAATGGTGACAGACTTTATTTTGGGGGGGCTCCAAAATCACTGCAGATGATGACCGCAGCCACAAAATTAAGACACTTGCTCCTTGGAAGAAAAGCTATGACAAACCTAGCCAGCATATTAAAAAGCAGAGACATTACTTTGCCAACAAAGGTCCATATAGTCAAGGCTATAGTTTTTCCAGTAGTCATGTATGGATGTGAGCGTTGGACCATAAAGAAAGCTGAGCGCCAAAGAATTTATGCTTTTGAACTGTGGTGTTGGAGAAGACTCTTAAGAGTTCCTTTGACTGCAAGGAGATCCAATTATCCAACCAGTCCATCCTAAAGGAAATCAGTCCTGAATATTTATTGGAAGGACTGATGCTGGAGCTGAAACTCCAATACTTGGGCCACCTGATGCGAAGAACGCATTCACTGGAAAAGACCCTGATGCTGGGAAAGATTGGAGGTGGGAGGAGAAGGGACGACAGAGGATGAGCTGTTTGGATGGCATCACCAACTCAATGGACATGAGTTTGAGTAAGCTCCAGGAGTTGGTGATGGACAGGGAGGCCTGGCATGCTGCAGTCCGTGGGGTCACAAAGAGTTGGGCACGACTGAGCGACTGAACTGAACTGACGGTATCAGGGATGACAGAACAATTTATAGTCCTAGTCCTATAATAAGGTCTCATTCTTTTAGAAAGCCTGTGTTTCTGGGCTGTGAACTTCACACACACTTCTCAACATCCCTGCCATCAGGTGGGGCAGGATGGTTAGAGTGAACTGAAGTTGTATATTTCCCTTCTCCAACATTTAAGACTGGAGCAGTTATAGTTGGGTATTTCCCTTCACCCACATCAGTTAGGCTCTGATAAAACTCAGTTAGACTCTGGTAAAATAGTTTATCCTAGAGGGCAAATCTTGTTAGGAAGAACAGAATGCTCTGGCACATCTTAAAATGGTTTCCCTTTTTTCCTTCATCTGTCAAAAGCATGAGGGGATTTTTCTGATATACACTGAGAGACTCTGGTTGAGACACAACAGGTAAGACTCACAAAAAGTGTGGGGCCTCTGATGATTCATATCCCCTGCAGTTTTTAACTCTTAGAGTTGCCCATACTGAGCCTCCAGTAATTTGTGAACCAATTCAAGATTCCCTACACCAGCACTGGTTCCCAGCAAGGCTGCTGTTCTGGGAGCTGTGATTCACTGTTGTCTCTTATCGGTCTCTTCAATTTTAAGGACAGTGGCTTGCTTTGTGATCTCTCTGTACTAAAAAAACTTGTTGATTTTTCAGTGGGTTTTAAGTTTCAGTTGTTGTCAGGTTGGAATGGCAATTTCCAAGCTTCTTACACGCCATACCAGAAACCAGAAGTCTGCATTTTAAGAAATGTTTTTCTATACCACAAGCTTAAAAACTTACACAGAATAATAAAACACATGCAAATTCAATATCATATAGAACAAAATTGTGTTGCATACTCTGTAAATTATTATTTTTCACTTTCTTCTTATACTGCACATATTTTTATATCTAGTCATGTAGCCTAGATCAGACACATCTTAAATAGTTGAATCTTCCAGTTTATCTGTAAAAATCAATATAAAGTTATAAAGTGTAACAGTTGACATGTATCTTCCAAATAAACAATAAAATACAGCTTACCATTTTGATTCCTGTGGAAAACATCCCTGGTTTTATAGGTTTAGGTTTCTCAATTTGCATTTCCAATTGGGTAGCTCTATCTTTATGTTGAGCCAAAAGTAGAGCAACGGGGAGATCAGAACTCTCCTGTAAGAGGAGTTAAAGTGCAGTGTGAAAGTTGAAAAGAAAAAACTAAAGAGCAACCAGTCTTTTATTTTAAATTATGCCTTTCCATAAGCACTCGATGTCAACCTAAATATTCACTTTATGGAGAACACTTTACAAAAAACTTTAACATTCCATAATAAGAAAAGGCTGTTTTAGACTCATAAATCAAAATAACCTACAAAAATGGATTTTTATAAAATCCACATTAAAGACAATATAATAGGGTCTTATTTCATCTAGTGAAACCAACCATATATTTATTAAAATAAAAAAAATTAGAAGCTAATCACAAAGAGAGTAGTACAAAGTACTATAACCTAGATCAGATGTTTATCTAAGACACATTCTTTTAACCAGTGAATTCAGACTGGCTTGAAATTGCTTCCCATTAGATTTCACCTGAGGCCGTTTGGAAATGATCCTTGTTCTGTTTTTTGTACAATGGAATGATTGTTAAGTACAACCAAAAGTACATTTATTTTCTCCTTTATTACTTACTTGTATAAATTAAGTCTAAATTTTTTAATTAGCAAAATAATAGTAAACATTTTTAATATCGTATATTGATACTAAAACAAGGCTACTATCAACACAAATCTGCATACACACATATTAATAACATCATCAAATACTAACTCTTATATGTAAACTGTTATTTATCCTATTTAAAATGAAGTCTTCTTACATGTTTAAAGTGCTACACAGCTAAGATCTAAACTAAATGTATCCAAGACATTTTCCCTTCTGAGATGTCAGTTAAATAAGAACACAAAAACACATGCAGAAGGAAACCAGGAAAGAAGGAGATCATATACAAACACACAAAGAGACACACTGCTCTCTGTATCAGTAAACAGAAAGAAAGGCACAAATACATTTCTATCTCCTATACCAAGGTGACCTATGAAAATAAAGGCATCAAATGGTCTAACAGATTTTGAAAATAGTAACTACCCAGAATTTAATCCCGAAAAAACTATGTTGTTAAACATTTTATAATATAAAAGTGAAGATAAAGTAGAACCTCATTTTCTTTCCAAATCCAACAACTTAATATTTTGGGGCACAAATATGGCTAACAAATATAGTTAAAAGACTTGTTTAAAGGTTATAGTACACAAGAAATTCAAATAACAAGCCAATTATTTCAACAGCATCATCCTAGAATAAATCTGTTTTTCAAAAGTTTGCAACAGAAGTGGTTTGCAAAAGCAAATGTTTTAAAGATGAAAACTTTCAAAAGTAAATGGAAAAACACAAATTTTATTTATAATGCACAACTTTATTAAGCAGCAAAATTCTTGAGACTTGGTTTTAGCAATAAATAAGGAGAATGAATAAAATTCTAGAAAAATATACTTGAATACCTCTCATATTCTACAACAAAGCATTAGTAATACATTAATCATAGTATTGGGACTTTCCTGGTGGCTTGGGAAGTATGGCATTACTGTGAATTCCTGCAGCTATTCGAGATTTCCATTAGGAATTTTGTGATAAAATGTAAACTTAAAGGGCATTTTAAATGGGCAGTGGCCCAAAGTATCTTTTAAAATCTCTTACTATCTTTTCATATGTAAAAACTAATAGAAGAAAAATAAATTTTCTTGGCTAAAAAGCTAAATCATTGCTTCCTAATTAATACTCTAAGTGAATTCAAATTCCATACCTAGTACTTACTCTAAAAAGTAAAAGTTCTTACATAAAAGCAAAACAATATGTGCACTTCAAAAAAAGTTGCTAATCAATACTATGCCTGTTTTAATCCTGGTTTCACTTTCCTATAAAAGAACCAGAATATTAAAATGTATTGGTAAAACAGCTGAAATTTAATAAAAATAAGTATTCCAGAAATCTAAAACTAATTTTGATACAAAGGCAATGCAATTTACTTCAAATCTGCTATACTCTAGCAATCAAAACTTTGGAGTCTGAAAATCTTGTAAATGTTAAGAAAGAAATAAGTACGAGTTTGCACATCAACAAATCTATAGAGAAAAATAAATTATGGGAAACTTACATGCTGTTAGGAATACAGAAAATGCAGATTCAGCCTTTCAAGTTATTTGGTTGGCCAAAAAGTTTGTTTGGGCTCTCCAGCAGTATCTTATGGAAAAACCCAAATGAACTTTTTAGCCAACCCAGTATTTCATTCTTAGCTTCCCATTTTTACCCTGAAAGGTTCCGTAAGCTATTTAATAGCCTGAAGGTACAATGCTCAATATTTAAAGAAATTTTAATTAAGACTACCTGTAATACTCATTAAAAGCTTTATAATGACCATTTTGAAAGATTATTTTAACTGACTTTGAGCAAGCCATCTGGCAAACAATATTCTAATAAAAATGAGCTACTGCATTTGACAATATTAGCCCTAGCAAAATTTAAGACATAATCTGAAGAGAATTTTCTAACAGGAATATAAAAAGATTTAATAAGTCAGGACCTGTTTAAAAATCTTTTTTCAAATAGCTTTTAGAAAAAAAAAAAACCCTGAATTTACAGTTAGGATTAAACAAATGGACTTTTTAGGCAACATTTTAAGTCATAAAGATTAAGACCATAACATTAAAATTCTGTCACATAGAGTATAATGTAATGCCAACACTTTTTCAACAGGTTAAAAAGTGACTTTTAGCATAAGGACCAAAAACAGGAGAAGAAAAACTAATAAGGAGTACTTGTACTAGTTGTCTAAATTAGATCCAGAGAATCATTTTAAGATTTAGGCTACCAGATATATTTACAATGCAGTCTTTCTAAATAAAATTTAACATATGAACATACATAGAAAAAATACAATGCATTCTTTTACATACTTAATAAAGATTCAGGAAAATAAAAAGAAATTTAATGAATTCTTTCAATTAGTCAACAAGGATGAAATGGATGTTAACATTTTAACAAAAAAATTTTAATAAATATTCAAAAATTAAAGTAACAATCTTTAAAAATAAATTTGAAAATGAAAACCAGAAATTCAAATTGAATTGGTATTCAAACCAATCTGTTGTAATTAATTGTTCTAATGAATACAGTAAATTGTTAAGGATTATTTAACCACTATGTTACATGATCTAAATAGTGAAGAAAGTATGCACAGTAATGACTTGCAGGTGAAGAAAACAGGAAGGGGAGGGTAGTTCTTCACAAAAACCAATATTAACTCCAGATTATACACAATGTACAACACCGGCAGTTGCAGCTCAAAGCCAAAAGCAGCTCAATGAGGCACCAAAATTTCATGCTAAAAGACTAACGATAAAAAGAATATACAAAAATAATTGCTGTGCAAAACTAGCTAATCTCAAAATAAAAACTAAAAATTCTTAATAATAAATGGAACATTTTTAGAAAGTTAGAGTGTATAATTGTCTTAAATCTAAGTTCAGTATTTGGAATTAATGTATAGAGGAAAGCATTAATAATGTACAAAGGAAAGAAAATCATGTTCCTCTTTATATAAAATGATGAGAGAAAGAACCTTTCCAAAAAAAAACCTATAACATGAAGCTTTACTAATTCATTGTTTAAAGTTTTTAATTTCTCACAAGCGACATGTCCACAAAAAATGTAAAACACAATATGTATCATTTCAACTGTTAAAGCCACAACTTCCACTTAGTAGTTTCAAAAAAATTAATGGAAGTTACTAACAACAACAACAAAATCTTCCATGCTATACATTGCTATTTTCATGTTTTTGCTTTGTGCTACGCTGTGTGGTTTGTGGGATCTCAGTTTCTGATCAGGGACTGAACCAGGGCCATGACACTCAAAGTGCCAAATCCTAACCATTTAGACCACCAGGGAATTCCTTGTCCGCATTTTCAGAACCAAATTTATGTTCCACTCATACAAAGTAGATATGGTTTATGATAAGCATTTACTGTCCAAGCTTCACCAAGGCCCTTACTTTCTCACCTACTTCTAATTTATTAGGTTGGTGCAAAAGTAATTGCAGTTTTATATTGTTGAATTTGTTGTCTGATACTGGAGTACATCTTTAAATAAATGTAGTTATGTTATACATCATTTTAATGTGTATTTCCCACTTTATATTTTTTTTGTTAATGACATTACTTGCTGTTTATTTTATATTTATTTTAGTCTACAGAAATGACATTAGACAAAAATAAAATTTGAGCAACTTTTTTTATTTGAGTTCAAAATGGATTGTAAAGCAGCAGAGACAACTTGCAACATTAACAACGCATCTGATCCAGGAACTGCTAACAAATGTACAGTGCAGTGGTGGTTCAAGAAGTTTTGCCAAGGAGAGCAGAAACTTGAAGATGAGGAGCACAGTGGCCAGCTATCAGAAGCTAACAATAACCGAGAGCATCATCAAAGCTGATCCTCTTATAACTACATGAGAAGTTGCTAAAGAACTCAGTGTTGACCATGCTACAGTTGTTCAGCATTTGAAGCAATTTGGAAAGGTTAAAAAGCTTGATAAGTGAGTGTCTCATGAGCTGACCAAAAATCAAAAAAATTGTCATTTTGAGGTGTCATCTTCTCTTATTCTACACAACAGCAACGAACCATTTCTCGACTGGATTGTAATGTGAAAGGAAAAGTGGATTTTATACAACAACCAGTGATGACCAGCTCAGCGGTTGGACCAAGAAGCAGCTTCAAAGCACTTCCTAAACCCAAAACTTGCACCAAAAAAAGGTCACGGTCACTGGAGGTCTGCTGCCAGTACGACCCACTCACTACAGCTTTCTGAATCCTGGTGAAACCATTATATCAGAGAAGCATGCTGAGCAAATCGATGATATGCACTAAAAACTGCAATGCCTGCAGCTGGCATTGGTCAACAGAATGAGTCCAATTCTCCACCACAACACCCCACCGCATGTCGCACAACCAAAGTTTCAAAAGTTGAATGAATCTGGCTACAAAGTTTTGCCTCATCCACCACATTCACCTCACCTCTCAACAACTGACTACAATTTCTTCAAGCATCTTGAAAATTTTTTGCAGGGAAAAACACTTCCACAACCAGCAGGAGGCAGAAAATGATTTCCAAGAGTTCATCAAATCCTGAAGCAGGGATTTTTATGCTACAGGAATAAACAAACTTATTTCTCATTGGCAAAAATGTGTTGATTGTAATGGTTCCTATTTTGATTAATAAAGATGTGTTTGAGCCTAGTTATAATGATTTAAAATTCATGGTCTGAAACCATAAATACTTTTGTACCAACCTAATAAATAATCTTGCTTTCTTTTTATTCCTGGTTATATGGCTTAAATGCCTTTAGGGCAAAAGCACAGTAGAAAAATATACACATACACATTCACCTGGTCACAGAATAACAAACAGCATAGCAACTAGTAGACTGAAGAGTTAAGTATGTTAAACAGCACATGGAAATTAATTACATAGCTAGAAAGGGGAAAGGATGAATGTAAAAAGCCTTTACCAGAAAGGACAATTTCCATGTTCCAATTTCATCAGTATCACATTGGTTTATAAGCATCAAATAATATATTCTCAAATCTATGAAACATTTTATAAACCTTGGTTGTAATCCCTGCTATTATCTAATAATGTTGACTACTTGGGGAACTAACAACTAGAAAACACCAATAACTTGCAAGACATTACCATTTCTTTCAAATGTATCTTCCCCATGCAAAAATACAAAATACAGTTCTCACAGAGTAACCAGTCACTAAAACTTCAGCATGAAGCCAAAATACTTGAAAATGAGCTAGTTATTAGAAAATCAATATCAATCAGGAGAAAAGTGCTCTGAAAATATGTTTTAGTCAGTAAGCTTAGAAACACATCAACACCCTATTAATAGTAAACTGGCTTATGTTAATTATAGTATTACTCTGTTATCTGAAAATAAAATGGATATTAACAAACATTTAAAAAAATAAATAAATAGGGGCTTCCTTGAAGGTTCAGTGGTTAAGAATCTGCCTCCCATGCAAGGGACACGGGCTCAATCTCTGATTTGGGAAGATCCCACGTGCTGCAGGGAGAAGGTAATGGCACCCCACTCCAGTACTCTTGCCTGGAAAATCCCATGGATGGAGGAGCCTGGTAGGCTACAGTCCATGGGGTCGCTAAGAGTCAGACATGACTGAGCGACTTCACTTTCACTTTTCCCTTTCATGCACTGGAGAAGGAAATGGCAACCCACTCCAGTATTCTTGCCTGGAGAATCCTAGGGACGGCGGAGCCTGGTGGGCTGCCGTCTATGGGGTCGCACAGAGTCGGACACGACTGAAGCAACTTAGCAGCAGCAGCAGCAGCACGTGCTGCAGAACAAGGAAGCCCATGTGCCACAATTACTGAAGCCTGCGAGCCTAGAGCCGGTGCTATGTATGCAACAAGAGAAGCCACTGTGACGAGAAGCCCATGCACCACAACGAAGAGCAGACAACCTGACAACCTCCACTTGTCAGAACTAGCGAAAGCCCACATGCAGCAACCAACACGCAGCACAGTCAATACATAAATCAATATTTAAAACAAATAAATAAACTAAAGGAATAGAAGGTGAATACATGAGCACAAACTATAGAAATGCCATTTAAATACCATCACCCAGCATAATAGGAAAGATAAACCCTGAAGACAAAGGTTTTTATCACAATCAACATAATACATACCAGTTCATCTAAAAAAGCCTGCTTATTCTTCCTTTTTAGAATCTGCTGCAGTTGTTCTTCTTTTTGTATAAATAGTCTTCTTTGTTCATTTTCCTGTCGTTCTACTTCTAAAGCTTCTTCCAATTCCTCCTGTTCCCGAGTCTGAAACAGTAACATTCATATATGGCATGAAATGAATTTAGTAACCAAAACTAAGTCTATATCATACTCCATACTACCTTTCTTCGAAGCATAAATTGCACTAGTCACTAATTGTTTAATAGTGCAGCAGCAGCTCCACTTAAAAAGAATTAATTTTCTTTCATGCAGACATGTTACTATTAAAGAGAATGACATCTAGCACTAAATGATATCTAAACAAAGTACACTTATCCCAGCTGCAGAAATGTGGAAGCTGCTTAAGAAGCCTTTATTTAGGAGATTTAACAAAAAGAGCAAAACAAAAACCCAACAACAAACAGATCATCTCCATATAGAACTGTTAATTGAAACACTCCATATAAAAGACTGGTTCATTTAATAGAAACAATTTTCAAAATACATAAGGTAATGAAAAGTTATCACAGTAGTTAGCTTCTTTATTCCAAGTTAAAATAAGTCTTTCTGATGCTTTTGTTCCAAACAGCATTCACTTAAGGTAAGGTATGAAAAACTGAAGTTATTTTCTAACACAAGCATATAAATTTCAAGGGTCCTCTCTGTGGACTAAAAAATTCAAAATCCAAAGCTAATATGTACAGAGAATGAACTACAGTCCTCCATTACTTCCCTTTTATGCAGTTCCTTAGAAATACTAAATACTTCCAGATTCTGAAATTTATTCCAACCCTAAGTCATATTTAAAAGCAGTATTATACCAACTCTTTGTTCTTTAAGTCTTATGAATGAGAAATATAGTAATATCTGAATGGCTTTATTTTAAATCCTTGACTGTTGCTCTTAAAAATGCAATACCTTTTTTTAATTCAACATAATACTGAGAATTTATTGTACTTTGAGGCAAATACAGAATAGAGGGAGAGAGTATAATATGTTTTGGAATCACTAACATGAATTAACAGACACCTCAGAGAAAAGTATATTTTTATGTAAAATAATATTTACGTATTATTAATCTCTGTTAAGATTATATCAATTCACAAGTTAGATAAACTCTCAGAAATAAACAAGATTCCCAAATGAAAAAATATTTCCCTTATAATTCAAACTCAGTATATCCAAAATTAAGTTCAGCATTTGGTTTCCCAAAGCTGATCACCCTCCTGTATTCCTGATTTCTGCAAGTGCACATCCACCTCTCAGTCAACTCAAGTTGAAACCTCAAAGTCATCTTTATTACTTCTTCTCCCTCAACCCCATCTCCCTTAAATTAAGTCAGTTGCTAAGTTCTAGTAGCATTTCTCCCCTATAATTTTAAAAACCTCTATTACTGAGATTGCTATTCTAACTCAGGCACCCAGTGGAGAAGAAAATTCAAACTTGATCTAGAAAAACTACTAGGAATAAATGTACAAAGTTAGGGGCTAAGATATAAAAGTGAATTACTAGACTGTAGGTCCATAAGCAGAAAAGGATGTCTCACAATAAAACAGTGTCATATCAGCAATAAGTAGAACAAGTGATAGGTTTACACAGAGTATGGTGGAGACAAAATTAATAGAGTGGTTAATTTCCCGTGCTATGATGGAGGACAGGTAGAGTTAGAAAAGATTTCACAGAGTGTTATGGGTTGAATGTGTGTCCCCAAAATATATGTTGAAGTTCTTAACCCATGGTAACCATAAATGTGACCTTATTTGGAAATAGGTCTTTGCATATGTAACCAAGCTAAATAGATCATACTGGAAACTTGGATACAGACACACAGGGAAGAAGGCCATGGGAAGTTAGAGGCAGAGATCAGAGTGGTGCCAAAGATGCTAAAAAAACCAAAGATTCCTCCCTAGAGCTTTCAGAGAGACCATGACCCTGATGACACCTTGACTTCAGACTTCTAGCTTACAGAAGCCTGTTCCTGTAAGAGACAAATTTCATTGTTATAAATCACTCAGTTTTTGGTAATTTGTTTTAAAGCCCTAGGTAAGTAATACATGAAGGCTGAGCAGGTTTCAAACAGTAGGTATTTAACCCCACTACAGAGTGGAAGAGCCATTTAGGCAGAGAAAACAAAGGTACAAAGACATGAATCAAGCTGGAATGCTTGGTATGACCAAGTCATTAAGTATGAAGTTGGGGAAAGCTCTTGATAAGCTGGAGAGGCCAGCAGGAGGCAGATGATGGAGAATTGACCATACCATACTAAGGGGTGCATTTATGCCATACTAAGGCAACTGGCAAGGCAAAGAATTTAGAAAGATGACTAGAAGAATACAGATCACTGGGGTTCAAGACTGAAAACAGGAAGACTCAGAGGAATATTTCAATAACTCAAGTAAGAAATAATGAATACTATGTAAAGTAACAATAATATAATTAGAGGAGGAACTAGGTTTGAAAGACCATAAGGAAAGACTACCAACAGTATATGACTCCCCAAAGACAACATATAGATGGCCGATAAACACGTGAAAAGATGCTCAATATCATTCATTATTGGAAAAATGCAAATCAGAACTATAATGAGGTATCATCTCACACCAATCAGAATGAAAGTGAAAGTGTTAAGTCACTCAGTCATGTCCGACTCTTTGTGACCCCATGAACTGTAGCCCACCAAGCTTCTCTGTCCATAGAATTCTCCAGGCAAGAATACTGGAGTGGGTAGCATTTCCTTCTCCAGGGGATCTTCCCAGTTCAGGGATTGAACCCAAGTCTTCCACATTGCAGGCAGACTCTTTCTGACTGAGCCACCAGGGAAGCCACACCAGTCAGAATGGCCATCACCAAAAAACTACAAACAATAAATGCTGGAGAAGATGTGGAGAAAAGAGAACCCTACTGCACTGTTAGTGGAAATGTAAATTGATACAGCCACTATGGAGAAGAGTATGGAGATTCCTTAACAAACTAAGAATAAAACTACCATATGACCCAGCAATTCCACTACTGGGCATATAACCTGAGAAAACCACAATTCAAAAAGGCACATATACCCACAATGTTCATTGCAGCACTATATACAATAGTCAGGACTTGGAAGCAAGCCAGATGTGCATCAACAGATGAAAGGATAAAGAAAATGTGGTACATATATACAATGGACTATTACTCAGCCATAAAAAGCAACAAATTTGAGTCAGTTCTAATGAGGTAGATGAAGCTAGAGCCTACTGTACAGAGTGAAATAAGTCAGAAAGAGAAAAACAAATATCATATATTTGGTAGGACAAATTGAGAAAGTAGCACTGACATATACACTCTATCCAACTATGACTCATTATTATACAGCAGAAACCAGCACACTGTAAAGCAATTATGCTTCAATTTCTAATAAAGTTTTTTAAAAAACAGTATATGAATACTAACCAGATATGGCTTGAACACTTAGATAAAGAACATAATAGGAGAAATAGGTAGGAGAGTGAAGATGATAAAGGTCAGTTATGATGAACATAGATGCAAAACTCTTCAACAAAATATTAGCAAAACCAAATTCAACAATACATTAAAAGGATCCTATAACATAATCATGTGGAATTTATACCCAAGAATGCAAGGATGGTTCAATACCCACAAATCAATGTGACATACCACATTTATAAATTGAAAAATAAAAAGCATATGGTCATCTCAGTAGATGTAAAAAGATTTTGATAAAATTCAACATTCGTTTATGATAAAACTCTAAACAAAGTGGGCACAGAATGAACATAAAACAATAAAGGACAAATATGACAAGCCCACAACTAATATTATACTCAACAGTGAAAAGCTGAAAGCATTTCCTCTAATCCTCTAAGATCAAGAACAAGACAAGGATGCTCACTCTTGCCACTTTTATTAAAAAAAAAAGTATTGGAAGTCCTAGCCACAGCAATCACACAGAAAAAGAATTCCATTTGGAAAGGAAGAAGAAAAACTGTCAATGTTTGAAGATGGCATGATACTATATATACAAAATTCTAAACATGCCACCAAAAAACCTATGAGAACTCACCAATGAATTCAGTGAACTTGCAGGATACAAAATTAATCTATAAAAATCTGCTGCATTTCTATACACTAACAAACTATCAGAAAGAGAAAAGAATCTCATTTACACCTGCATCAAAAAGAATAAAATACCTAGGAAGTAATCTAAGGAAGCAAAAGACCCATAAAGAGAAAACTGTAACATACTGACAAAAGAAACTGAAGACAACACAAACAAATGGAAAGATACACTGTGCTCAAGAAGAATTAATATCATTAAAATGGCCATACTACCCCAACACAATCTACAAATTCAGTACACTCCCTAACAAAATACCAACCCCATTTTTCACAGAACTAGAACAAATAATTTTTTGTGTGTATGGCAACATAAAAGACCTCAAATAGCCAAAAGAACCTTGAAAAAGAACAACAAAGCTCAAAGTATCATACTACCTTATTTCAAACTACAATACAAAGACACAGTCTTCAAGAAAACAAAGTACTAGTACAAAAACAGACACATAGATCAATGCAGATTAGAATAGAGAGCCCAGAAGTAAACCCACTTATATGGGCAATTAATCCATGACAAAGGAGGCAAGAATATACAACAAGAAAAAGACAGCCTCTTCAATAAATGGTGTTGGAAAAACTAGACAGCTACACATGAAAGAATTAAACAGGACTACTTTCTCACACCATCGACAAAAATAAACTCAAAAGGGATTATTTAAAACTTACATGTAAGACCTGAAACCATAAAACTCTTACAAGACAACATGGGTAGTATGCTCTTTGACATCTACCCATGTCAAAGGGGTAGCATGGGTAGCAAACAACAAGTCTGGTAAGAGGTTAATGTCCAAAATATACAAAGAACTCATAGAACTCACGGAGAAGGCAATGGCACCCCACTCCAGTACTCTTGCCTGGAAAATCCCATAGACGGAGGAGCCTGGTAGGCTGCAGTCCATGGGGTCACTAAGAGTCGGACACGACTGAGTGACTTCACTTTCACTTTTCACTTTCATGCATTGGAGAAGGAAATGGCAACCCACTCCAGTGTTCTTGCCTAGAGAATCCCAGGGACGGGGGTACCTGGTGGGCTGCTGTCTATGGGGTCGCACAGAGTTGGACACAACTGAAGCAGCTTAGCAGCAGCAGCATAGAACTCAACATCAAAAAAACAAATAACCTGATTAAAAAATGGGCAAAGAACCTGAATAGACATTTTTCCAGAGTACATACAGATGGCCTAAAGGCACAGGAAAAAATGCTTAACATCACTAACCATCAGGGAAATGCAAATGAATACCACAATGAGATATCACCTCACACCTGTCAGAATGATCATCATCAAAAAGAACAAATAACAAATGTTGGAAAGGATGTGGAGAAAAGGGGACCCTAGGAATGTAAATTGGTGCAGGCACTATGGAAAATAAGAAGTTCCTCAAAAATTAGAAATAGAACTACAACACAATCAAGCAGTTCTGGGTTCTTATCCAAAGAAAAGCAAAACACTAATTTGAAAAGATATATGCACCTCAACGTCCATTTCTGCATTATTTAAATAATGCCAAGATAACAGAAGCACCTTAAGTACCCATCAACAGAAAAAGGGACAAAAAAGATGCAATATATAAAATCAAATATACTCAGCCATTAAAAAAAAAGAATGAAATCTTGCCATTTGGATTGATCTAGATGGTACTATGCTAAAATTTTAAAAGTCAAAGAAAGACAAATACTGTATGATTTCACTTATATTTGGAATTGAAATAACAAAACAAGTAACCAAAAATAACAATAACAGTCATAGATACAGAGAACAAACAGGAGGTTGCTGGGGGAAAGGGGGATGGGGAATGAAAGAAATGGGTGAGAAAGATTAAGTATGAACTTCCATTTACAAAATAAATAAGTCACAGTTACAAAATGCACAGTAGGGGGAATATAGTCAACAAGAATACAGTATCTTTGTATCATGATGGTAACCATACAATCATAATGGTAACTTGACTTATAATCGTGATCATTTTGAAATGTATGTTGTTGTTGCTGTTGCTGCTGCTGCTGTTATTTAGACCCTAAGTCATGTCTGACTCTTTGCGACTCCATGGTCTGCAGCATGCCAGGCTTCCCTGTCCTTCACTATCTCCCAGAGTTTGCTCAAACTCATGTCCATTGAGTCGATGATGACATGCAACCACCTCATCCTTTGTCACCCCCTTCTCCTTCTGCCCTCAATCTTTTCCAGCCTCCAGGTCTTTTCCAATGAGTCAGCTCTTCATATCAGCTGGCCAAAGTGTTGCAGCTTCAGCTTCCACAGTAAACTCAGTAATAGTTTCTCAGTCAGAAATGGGTCATGTTATGTGCCTAATTATACAAGAGATTGAGTTTTTTCCCCTTTTTTGATACAATTCTGTTGTTTTTGGAACAGTGAGACTTCAACATTAACAAAGATATTAAAGGCAAGTTGCTACCTCAGGAAAGTAAAAACATCATTCATATAGTCCACATTCCTTGGGCCACTTCAGAACTGGGCTCTACCCAAAGACACCATAGTTACTGATACACATGAACTTGCACCATCTTAAAAAATGGTCCTATGTCTGTATTTTTGCCAACATCAAACAGCTACATATCACTAATAAATAAAACGCTCATCATAGAATGATCAATTAATAAATGATAATGAATTACTGACCAAAACACTTAGTTATAACAGATCCAGGTGCTAAACACTAACATGAATAAATGTAGTCACTGTAACATGCATTCAACAAAGTACAAGTTGATCGTTATACAACATGGGGTATTTGCTGGTCCTTGGCACAGTTGAAAATTTATGTATAGTTTAGTCTGCACTCCTTATCAGTGGTTCCCTCTGTGTCTGAGGTTCTGCAACCAAGGATTCAGTCTCTCAGCATGTGGTATAGTAGTATTTACTACTGAAAATAATCCGGGTGTCAAGTGGACCCGCACAGTTCAAACCTGTGTTGTTCAAGGGTCAATTGTATTCAATAACCTATCATTATAAAGTTTTCATTAATTAGAAATTCCTATTTTAAAATAATATAATCAGCCCAAAATTAGATCATTCTTTCATTTAAACTCTCAATATCATTTGCTGCTGCTAAGTCGCTTTAGTCGTGTCTGACTCTGTGCGACCCCATAGACGGCAGCCCACCAGGCTCCTTCGTCCCTGGGATTCTCCAGGCAAGAATATTGGAGTGGGTTGCCATTTCCTTCTCCAGTGCATGAAAGTGAAAAGTGAAAGTGAAGTCGCCCAGTCGTGTCCGACTCTTCGCGACCCCATGGGCTGTAGCCTACCAGGCTCCTCCGTCCATGGGGTTTCCCAGGCAAGAGTACTGGAGTAGGGTGCCATTGCCTTCTCCGTATCATTTGCTAGCTTACTATAAATGAAAAAAGCACTCACTTGAAAAGAACAACCTTGTTAAGTTAAACAGTGTTAATGCAACAAGTTGCCTGGGCACATCTGTTGTGCACGTATCTTCTGATGTACCCAGAGCAGGCTACTGGGCAAAGAGAGCCATTTTTATGGCATACTGATGCTCTCGGAAATGAGACACCTTTCTAAGGAAGCCAGGCTGGATATGAACAGAATAGAATGTCAATTCCTCAAGAGTTTTATTGTAGGAAAGAAGTGCCTTAATGAAACACTTGAAGACTATAACAAGTAAATCTTTCTAAGTACAAGATGAAAATACAAGCTATCTAATCCAAACATTCAAGCTATGTAATCCAAACATACCTATATCATTTTTACCAATGATTACAAATTCCTGGTATTGCACCTCAAAAACAATTATCTCTGCTTTCCCCAAAACCAGAAACCCAAGCTATACTGAAGAAATGATAGCTAAACTGTGTCAGTTAGATAATTAAATCTCTGTGTGCATACAATTATTTTTCCTTTATAGAATATATTTTAATAATGCCATCAAAACTGTTTTTGCTATAGTAAAGTGTGCCTCATACCTATAGGCATATATAAATATACTAGTATTTCTGGCCTTAATTTCAGCTAAATTCTTTGTAAATATGACTAGGTTTAGAAAAAGCTTTTTAAAGGATCATGTGGAAGCATTAGTTTCTAATACAAAAGAAGAAGAAAATGCTTGGCACCAACCAGCTTTAACTTATTTTTCTGAATGACATCTTTGTTTTCCTTTTGGTATATCTCCATTTTCTTTTTGGTGTTGTCCAAATCCACATTGTTGGTCAAGTTGAAAACTGCATGAGAAAAGAAACAATGACATGAAATACAGTTTCAACATACATCTTGCAAAGATAATAAAAACCAAATATTCATCACAATGATTTCTTAATTCATCAGGTTGTCATTCCTTACGGCTTCATTTCTGTCCTTTTACTGACCACCTACTTTATAGAAACTAGTTCTAGCTCAGCAACTATGATTTTCTGAACCAAATATAAGGAAAGACTGTCAAACTATCACACAGATTTTCTAAAGATCTGAATAACTTCAAAAAATCTAAGATCTGTGCTTGCGATAGTCACATTAGATTTGAATTTTATATTGCCCATTTTAACTTTAAAAGTATAAAAAAAGATTGCTTAAATTTTTTAAATAAAAAAGTAAGTCTGAAATCTACTACACTAGTCAGAATCAATACTGAAAAGAATCTAAGCTCCAGAAACAGAAAAATTATCCAAAGGAATAAAAAATATTATCCAACAAAAACAGGTTTTATTCTAATCTTCAATATAGCTGGACATAAGACTGAATCACTTCCCATATAGTCTAGATCTGGAAAAGTATGAAATATATAAGAGTCGAAACCTAACAGGGAAGGTAAAGGATAATCCAGCTCCAAAACTGAAGACTGAAATAGTTGAGCAAGAGAAGTCACTGAAACATGTTCAGAAAGGAGACATACTTTCAGTAAGTTAGAACTAACTTTTTATAATTCTAATTCAAAGTGATTTTAATTATAAATGCCTAATTCCCTTTTAAGTTTACATACATAAATTTAAAGGTTAGTATAACTTTCTGAACAAAAAAATGTTTTTAATTTATATGAATATAAATTCATATTTTAAAGTACCGCCCACTGCCATACCCCTTTCAGTGTTAATATAAGCTCATCTAAAGAGAAGTCCTCATCACTGTCTCTCCTACTCCAATATTCAATTCAGATCTCCCTTGGATTTCTCTAATCTTTATGCTTCTGTTATTACCCCTTCGATTCCTTCTCCAATTACTTACAACTGATTCCTCTAGCTTGCCCTATAAGCAGGTTTGATCTACCCTAAATAATCTACTTTAATCCATGCTCCTACATGATGATATCAAATGCTGGCAAGGATGTGGAGCAACAGAAACACTCATACACTGCAGTGGGAATGCAAAATGGCATAGCACTTTGGAAAGCAATTTGAGAGTTTCTTATAAAATGAAACATACTCTTATCATACAGTCCTGCAACTGCACTCCTTGATATTTATCCAAAGGAGTTAAAAACCATGTCCACACAAAAGCCTGCATATGAATGTTTATAGCAGCTTATTCATCACTGCTGAAACAATCAAGATGTCCTTCAGTAGTCTGAGGAGATAAATAAACTAGAGTATATCCAGACAATGAGATATTATTAAGCACCAAATAATAATAAGCTATCAAAGGGTTAGCCCAGGTGGTGCAGTGGTAAAGAATCTGCCTGCCAATACAGGAGATGCCAGAGATGCAGGTTCAATCTCTGGGTCAGGAAGATCCCCTGGAGGAGGAAATGGCAAGCCACTCCAGTATTCTTGCCTGGAAAATCCAATGGACAGAGGAACCTGGCGGGCTACAGTCCACGGGGTCACAAAGAGTCAGACACAACTGAGCACAGCACATCAAACCATGAAAAGACATAGAGGAAACTTAAATGTGTATTACTAAGGCAACTGATAAGGCTACACACTGTATGATTTCAACTGACACCCTAAAAAAAGGCAAAACTACAGAGACAGTAAAAAGATCAGTGGTTGCCAAGGACTGAGGGGAAGGGACAAATAAGCAGAACACAGAGGAGTTTCAGGGTATACCGTAAACTACTCTATACAATACTATAATGGTAGATACATGCCATTATACAGTTATCCAAATCCATAAAATGTACAACATCAAAAGTAAACCCTAATGTAAACTATGGACCTTGGGAGATGACAATATGTCAATATACGTTCATTGATTATAACAAATTTGTCATTCAGGTGGGTATGCAGATAATGGGGGAATCTGTGAGGCACAAGGGGTATAAGGGAACTCTCTGCACATTTCATTTAATTTTTCTGTGAATCTAAAACTGCTCTAAAAAATAAAGTCTATTAAAAAAAGAAACATCTCATCTGGTAAGAGCTCAAGAAATGCTTGTGGAATTATTACAAGAAGAAAAAAAAATTAAACCAATACAGGTGTGGGAGGGATAGACAAAACAGGTAAAGTGGATAAAGAGGTACAAACTTCAGTTTAAAATAAGTTATACGTCACAGGGATGTAATGTACATAGGGAACATAGTCAGTGAAGTGAAGTTGCTCAGTCATGTCCAACTCTTTGCGACCCCATGGACTGTAGCCTACCATGCTCCTCCATCTGTGGGATTTTCCAAGCAAGAGTACTGGAGTGGGTATAGTCAATAATACTGTAATTACTTTCTATACTAATGGATGGTAACTGGTCTTATTGCAATGATAACTTCATAATACATAAAAATATGGAATCACTAAGCTGTACACCTGAAACTAATATAATATTGCGTATCAATCATATCTCAAAAAAACTAAAATAACAAAGAAATCAATGCTAATATTTATAATTATCTTTATAAATACAGATTGAATTTAAATGACCTTTATAATTACAAAATTGTATTCAGAAAGGCAAAGTAAGCAAATGAGGAACTACAGGGAAAAAATAATCTTTGTTTCTTATGGTATGTATCTACTGACAAGTAAAGTTAATCAAATTGATATCCTATGTTGTATTTTATTAGAATGCTTAGAGCAATTAAAAAAAATTACAATTTATCACCTGGCTAGACAATGTGCTGATTAAAACTTCTCATTAAATAGAAATTAGAAACAGTAAAGTAAAATTCTAAGTGAAACTGATCTGTTATAGATAATTTCTATTTTATGCTTATTAAAAATTTTATGAATTTTAATGAAACTCAAATAACCATTTCATTTTTTTATTTAGAAAGCAAAGGCAATATATAATAGCAATATAATAGATATAAATCATAATCATAAGTAATACAAATCTCTTCCTTTAAAAAAAAGAGAGAAAAACACTAAAACTGTATTACAATTTTGAAAACATCAGATGAGGCGAGTCTCATTCATGATACAATGAATCAAGACTGGTATAAGGCCTTCGAAGACAGAAAATAATTTTCTATAACAATTATTTGGTCTTTTATCAATCTGGTTACTGACTTAGCTCAGATGTTGACCTGTCTTTAGTCAAGTATTAAAAGCCAACAAAAAACCTACTGTATTTTCTGAAAGACTTAATGTTATTTAAGTGCAATTCTGCAGTCTTTTTGACATCCAGAATTCATAATTAAAGCCCTTAGGACTTTCTCACCCTTTTAAAACAAAAATACCCTAAACCAAAAGAATAATATATTTATTATGAAACTACGGACAAACCTTTGAGATAATCCCTGAGGCCAAAAGGAACAAGAATTTTTATGTTTAGATTGTCATAACCACAGAAAAGGGCCCACTGTCAAAGCTATAAGAAAGTCCATCTTCATATGTGCCCCCTTCTACTGTAATTTTTTATGCCACTACTCAAAATTCTAGTGTTCTAAACTTTTTATATTCATCATATTCAAAGGATTCATAATGAATTTCTGTAACAGTGACTGATCCCGAATTTATAAATCCTCGAACACTGACTCCTTAGCCATCCTATCAAGTCTATTTTCACTCTAACCTCAACAGCACCTTCCTATCTTCCTTCCTACCAAACTTCTCTAAGATCCTTTAAAATGATAGCTCCAATATATAGTTTTTTGTCTTCTCCCACACTTTACTAATCAGCACTCCATATTCTAGACTCAGGCTATTAACTAGTCTCTAAAACTACCAAGTACTTTCATGGGCTCTGTGAGTTAGGAAAACCCATGTTCAAAGTCTGGCTACACTACATATTAGCAATGTGATCTCCAGAACAACAGTTAAACTCTCTGTGCCTCCTGCCCATAATCTTTCTTTATAGTTCAACTCTCACATCCTTACATGACTACACCAAAAACCATAGCTATGACTAGACGGACCTTTGTTAGCAAAGTAATGTCTCTGCTTTTTAATATGCTGTCAAGGTTTGTCATAACTTTACCGCCAAGGAGCAAGTGTCTTTTAATTTCATGGCTGCAATCACCATCTGCAGTGATTTTGGAGCCCAAGAAAATAAAGTCTGACACTGTTTCCATTGTTTCCCCATCTATTTGCCATGAGGTGATGGGATCAGATGCCATGATCTTAGTTTTCTGAATGTGGAGCTTTAAGCCAACGTTTTCACTCTCCTCTTTCACTTTCATTAAGAGGCTCTTTAGTTCTTTGCTTTCTGCCATAAGGGTGGTGTCATCTGCATATGAGGTTACTGATATTTCTCCCAGCAATTTTGATTCCAGCTTGTGCTTCATTCAGCCCAGCATTTCGCATGATGTACTCTGCATATAAGTTAAATAAGCAGGGTGACAATATATAGCCTTGACATACTACTTTCCCGATTTGGAACCAGTCTGTTGTTCCATGTCCAGTTCTAACTGTTGCTTCCTGACTTGCATACAGATTTCTCAAGACGCAGGTCAGGTGGTCTGGTATTCCCAATCTCTTTCAGAATTTTCCACAGTTTGCTGTGATCCACAGTCAAAGGTTTTGGCATAGTCAATAAAGCAGAAATAGATGTTTTTCTGGAACTCTCTTGCTTTTTCAATAATCCAGTGGATGTTGGCAATTTGATCTCTGGTTTCTCTGCCTTTTCTAAAACCAGCTTGAACATCTGGAAGTTCATGGTTCACGTACTGTTGAAGCCTGGCTTGGAGAATTTTGAGCATTACTTTACTAGCGTGTGAGATGAGTACAGGTGTGCAGTAGTTTGAACATTCTTTGGCATTGCCTTTCTTTGGGATTGGAATGAAAATTGATCTTTTCCAGTCCTGTGGCCACTGCTGCGCTTTCCAAATTTGCTGGCATATTGAGTGCAGCACTTTTCACAGCATCATCTTTAAGGATCTGAAATAGCTCAACTGGAATTCCATCACCTCCACTAGCTTTATTCATAGTGCTGCTTCCTAAGGTCCACTTGACTTTGCATTCCAGGATGTCTAGCTCTAGGTGAGTGATCACACCATTGTAGTTATCTGGGTCATGAAGATCTTTTTTGTATAGTTCTTCTGTGTATTCTTGCCACCTCTTCTTAATATCTTCTGCTTGTGTTAGCTCCATACCATTTCTGTCCTTTATTGTGCCCATCTCTGCATGAAATGTTCCCTTGGTATCTCTAATTTTCTTGAAGAGATCTCTAGTCTTTCCCATTCTATTGTTTTCCTCTATTTCTTTGCATTGCTAACTGAGGAAGGCTTTCTTATCTCTCCTTGCTATTCTTTGGAACTCTGCATTTAAATGGGTGTCTTTCCTTTTCTCCTCTGCCTTCCACTTCCCTTCTTTTCACAACTATTTGTAAGGCTTCCTCAAACAACCGTTTTGCTGTTTTGCATTTCTTTTTCTTGAGGATGGTCTTGATTCCTGTCTCCTGTACAATGTCACAAACCTCCGCCCATAGTTCATCAGGCTTTCTGTCTATCAGATCTAGTCCCTTAAATCTATTTGTCATTTCCACTGTATAATCGTAAGGGATTTGATTTAGGTCATACCTGAATGGCCTAGTGGTTTTCCCTACTTTTCTTCAATTTAAGGTTGAATTTGTAAGTAAAGAATTCATGATCTGAGCCACAGTCAGCTCCAGGTCTTATTTTTGCTGACTGTATAGAGCTTCTCCATCTTCGGCTGCAAAGAATGTAATCAATCTGATTTCGGTACTGACCATCTGGTGATGTCCAGGTGTAGAGTCTTCTCTTGTGATACTGATGTACACATGGACCTCACCAGATGGTCAATACCAAAACCTATTCTAAGCACTCACCCAAATTGTTGCTACTGCCCCTAAAAATGGTTTCCCAGCCTCGAGTTATCTCCTGTCAGTATTCCACATCAGTACCACAATATTCGGGTTTCCCTGTGGCTCAGCTGGTAAAGAATCTGCCTGTAATGTGGGAGACCTGGGTTCGATCCCTGGGTTGGGAAGATTCCCTGGAGAAGGGAAAGGCCTCCCACTCCAGTATTCTGGCCTAGAGAATTCCATGAACTGTATATATTCCATGAGGCTGCAAAGAGTCGGACACGACCTAGTGACTTTCACTTTCAGTTTTCACTTTCACCACAATATTCTGCTGCCTCTCTACTAGCCACAGAATAAAATCTTAACCCTTACAGTCTGGCTAACAAAGCCCTCATTAACTCAGGTCCAGTCTGCTTTTCAAGCCTCATTTTAGTCACTCCCCTGGTTCTATCTACCTATAACAGATTAACACTTGCTACATTATCCAACATGCTCAACATGTATTTCTGTGACTTTGTCTTTGCTAAAAACATTCTTCCATCCTCTTTCTACTTGGTAAACTATTCATCTTTTAAGATTGTGTGTTCAGTGGTTCAAACTTTACCTCTACTTCCTAATGCTGAATTGTTTTGCTATCTATATTCCTGAAATACTTTATAAACAAATGCCCATACTACCTTCACATTAAATTATAATTTCATAATTATCTCCTCCTTTAGAATATGAACTTATTGAACACAAAGATCATACATTCTCAGCAAGTAAATAATTCACAGAGAACAATACTTGCTGAATTGAGCTGAAGTTCAGAAAATAAATTATGAGTCCATGAAGCTAGGTCCCAAACTTCATCAATATTTTCAAATGCAAAAGAACTGCTGTTTGTCCAACACAAGCAGGATCAGTAGTCGATTACTTAAAAAAGTCTGTCAAAGAGGTGAAACATATACACACACTCCTTGAACACTTTAACTTAAAGCATATGCACTAAGTGTACAGTAATTCTCTAATGTAATAACACACAGTTAAGGTACAGTTTTTAATGGGAATTCTGCTTCCTTCCTGTATAAACCGTTAAGTGTTATCTATATTGTTCAGTTTCCATTTTTTTAAGTGGACCAAGGACTTCAGAAATAGAATCCTTCTAAAGTTCTGTAATTTTTCCAGTCTTACAAACTACTTAAATTAATTACAATTAAAAAGTACAACTGGCATAGGAAGGTTTTACTACCTATGCAATCAACTTTATATATAACATGAACTGGTGAGAGAAGTACAGATGTATACTTAAAGACATCTTCTAATGGACAAGACACATTATACATTCATTATGCTTCAATCATCAGTCAGTTCATGTTATGGAAGGACTGGGAAATATTAGTTACTCCAATAAGTCAACTAAGCAGAATTTGTTTAAGAGAGTGTCAACATACTGCAACTAAAGATAGTCCTTCATGAATATACATATTAGCAGAATCATTTTCAAATTAAATGTTTTTGGGCTAGTTTCCTTATCCAGTAAAGAAAAAAATGACAGTATTGTAAGCCCTAATATTCAGACTTGCTCTTACCTGTCACCTACCTCCCACTTCTGGACACGATTTTACCTACAGGCCCTCGGGTGGTTCATACCTTCAAACTAATTAATGTCGCAGCAAAAAAACCAAAAATATAGTTTTCAAAATCATGGCTCAAAATCTTGTTCCAGAATCAAGATCCCATCTTCCCCTCTTTCTTGGTCTATCAGTTTCTTTTATCTTACCTGACTGCTTGTATTTGTGACCATGTATTCAACTTGCTCTGTGACACCTATAATCTCCTCTCCCTTCATTGCCTGACTAGACTTTTGACTAGTCACATTACCTTTAGAATAAATGTAAGCTGAGAGTCTTACTACTTGTTGTCCAACTGCCTGTCCTAAACCAAATATCTAAGTATAGCCAGATTTCTACATACCTGCACACTTGCCCATTTTTGCAGATTTGTTTTCAGTCCATCTTCTCAGTCTATATCCTAACTTTTCTACTTTTCCTTAGCACTCCCAAAACTATCATCTTTTCAGCTAAAATCTATGGGGTTGCTAAAATTACATACAAAGTACAATGAATACAATTAGAATAAAAAAGCAATGGTTCCAAGGCACTAAAAGATACCAGAAAATAGGCTAAATTATGTTCTGTACATGCTACTCACTATGATATAATAAATAAACTTAGGTATTTTAGAAAAGTTTCAATAACAGTTGAAATAACAGGTTTTGAGTTTTTCTCAGTTAATACAGAAATGAAAAGAATTAGAATACTCTATTCTTCAGAAATTTGAATTGTCTAAAAAATTTACCATATATAAATATTTTACAGAATAATAAATTTTATTATAATTCTATTTTAAGAAATAATGTGAGTATAGCTTCGCTCTCAGGTTTGAGAAAAGAATAAAAAGATAATTATTTAATTCTCTTGGTCTTGTTCTAATTTTCATAGTCTATAACTTCTGTATTATTTCCAAACCTAGATTAAGTAATAATAATTATGGCAAGTTTAATCGATGTTTAGCAATTTCAGATTTTGTAACATCTTTAAAATCTTATTTAAGAAAACAGAAATAGGACGGAACCTATGTATACTTATGGCTGATGCATGCTGATGTATGGCAGAAACCAACGCAATACTGTAAAACAATTATCCTTCAATTAAAAATAAATAAATTTTTTAAATTAAAAAAAACAGAAACAATGCTTTCTTTTGATGAAAGCTTCTTTTAGACTAATCACAAGAGAAAGAATAAGCACTAAGATTACTCTACCTTCTGATTCTACAGTAACACTGAATAACAGAATGTCACTTCAACATTCAACTACTTCATAGTATTTTCAAATTACTGCATGCACAGAATCATAAATGATGAATAAACAACTTATGGCTTTAATCACCATGAATACAGTTAATGGAAATTCTATTTTTAAAAACTGAGTATTTTTCTCATTTACTCTAATACATCATCAACATACAGATAATATACACACATATAACATTTCTTTCCAGCTATAAAGTAGTAGTACCTCTATTCATCACATTTTTCCTAAGACAAAATGTTTATTAATTAAGTATGTTCTTTAGGTACAATGGAAAGTAATTAGGTAAACATCAACTACCACAACAAAATTCGTCAGAGACTTTTATATGAGAGATTCTCTTAGGCATCTAAAAGATAAAAGTATATAGGCTAGCACACCAAAGTATAAGCATTAAATACATACCAATTTCTTCCACTTCTTCGAGGAAATCATTATATTCTCTTAGACTAGGAAAGTCTTCTTCCCTTTTATTGTATCTTTAAGAAGAAAAAAATGGACATATTATATATCACTTGCTTTTAATATTATCTAACTGGTTTGTTCTTATCTAATTCATATATGATAAATAAAAAAGAACTGCTTATGGTGTAAAACAGTTTTCTTGACACCAGGTTTGTAACTAGACCAAGACTGTTGTTTTTAAATTCTTTTGACTACAGAGAAGGAGTAGAGTGAAGAGAATGGTACAATATCTGAAACAGTCAAAAGTTTAAAGTCCTAAGACAAGGGAAAAATAAAGAAATTAGAACACTGAAGAAATGGGAAATGAGCTTAAACAAGGTCTATCATTGGAATTTTTGGTTTTTTATATTGTTTACTTCTAATAAATAGATTCACTAATTTCCGGACTGTGTGGACCACAATAAACTGTGGAAAATTCTGAAAGAGATGGGAATACCAGACCATCTGACCTGTCTCATGAGAAAACTGTATGCAGGTCAGGAAGCAACAGTTAGAACTGGACATGGAACAACAGACTGGTTCCAAATAGGAAAAGGAGTACGTCAAGGCTGTATATTGTCACCCCGCTTATTTAACTTATATGCAGAGTACATCATGAGAAACGCTGGGCTGGAAGAAGCACAAGCTGGAATCAAGATTGCCGGGAGAAATATCAATAACCTCAGATATGCAGATGACACCACCCTTATGGCAGAAAGTGAAGAAGAACTAAAGAGCCTTTTGATGAAAGTGAAAGAGGAGAGTGAAAAAGTTGGCTTAAAGCTCAACGTTCAGAAAACTAAGATCATGGCATCTGGTCCCATCATTTCATGGGAAATAGATAGGGAAACAGTGGGAACAGTGTCAGACTTTATTTTTTTGGGCTCCAAAATCACTATTAATGGTGATTGCAGCCATGAAATTAAAAGACGCTTACTCCTTGGAAGGAAGGTTATGACCAACGTAGATAGCATATTTAAAAGCAGAGACATTACTTTGCCAACAAAGGTCCGTCTAGTCAAGGTTATGGTTTTTCCAGTGGTCATGTATGGATGTGAGAGTTGGACAGCAAAGAAAGCTGAGCGCCAAAGAATTGATGCTCTTGAACTGTGTTGTTGGAGAAGACTCTTGAGAGTCCCTTGGACTGCAAGGAGATCCAACCAGTCCATCCTAAAGGAGATCAGTCCTGGGTGTTCATTGGAAGGACTGATGTTGAAGCTGAAACTCCAATACTTTGGCCACCTCATGCGAAGAGTTGACTCATTGGAAAAGACCCTAATGCTGGGAAGGATTGGGGGCAGGAGAAGGGGACGACAGAGGATGAGATGGTTGGATGGCATCACTGACTCGATGGACATGGGTTTGGGTAAACTCTGGGAGTTGGTGATGGACAGGGAGGCCTGGCGTGCTGCGATTCATGGGGTCACAAAGAGTCGGACACGACTGAGTGACTGAACTGAACTGAACTGAATTTCCAGAAAGAGGACAGCTTCCTATTTTTCATGACAGTTATAATCTAAAGAATGCTATATAAAGAAAACTTAATAACAATGTGGAACTTTTCTGGTGGCCCAATAGTTAAGACTCTGCACTCACAACGCAGGAGGCACAGATTGGATCCCTGGTTGGGGAACTAAGATCTCACATAGCAAAAAAGAAAGAAAAAAAATCTATAAATAATGTAATGTGCCTGTGAAAAATTAGAAAATCAGAGGTCTTAATGATAAACGATAAGAATCTTAGAGAACCTACCTATGGCTGATTTATGTTGATATATGGCAGAAACCAACACAACATTATAAAGCAACTATCCTCCAGTTATAAATAAATAAATTTAAAAAAAAAAAGGATCTAAGAGAGACTATCTCCAAGAAGTAATCCAAAAAATAAAAGAGCAGCTTGGATTATTGTTAAAGTACCCAGAAAGATGCTGCTAAAACACTGGTGAACAAAGTTGAAATGTAGACCACCTAGATAGACAGATATTAATTCTAACCATAACAAAAAGTAAAAAATTAAATCATAAGAGAAAAAGAACACTAGAAATATTTATGTACCCATACACACAGAGACTGATGTATCAAAATAAACTGTAGCTAACCCTAATTTTCTCTAATAGCTTTCAATAACAAATGTTACCTCCTCAGGCCTTACCTAACATCACTGACTCACAACAATATTTAGTCCCTAACTTCACAACATTTTTCCCAATTTATAATCACATATTAGTTTTGTTTGCCTATTTTAATGCTATCCACGCTACTATACTGTAAGCATTACAAGAGCAAGGTATGTAGCTATTACACTCATTTCATACGTGTGTGTGTATGTGTGTGCATGCATGCATACTCAGTCACTCAATCATGTCCGACTCTTTGCAACTCAATGGACTGTAGCCTGCCAGGCACCTCTGTCCATGGAGTTTTCCAGACAAGAATACTGCAGTGAGTTTCCAGGGGATCTTCCCGACCCAGGGATCGAGCCCATGTCTCTTATGTCTCCTGTACTGGCAGGCAGATTCTTTACCGCTACACCACCTGGGAAGCCATTTCGTACTTAAGGCCTAATATGTATAACACTGTTTGCACAAAGTAGGTTCTCAATATGTATTTACTAATTAAATTAAAGAATAAATAAAGCAAATAAATTGTGAAGCCATAAATTCAGAAGATTTACTCTTTGGGAGTTCCCTGCTGGCCTAGCAGTTAGGATTCTAGGCTTTCACTGCTGTGGCCCAGGTTCATTCCCTGGTCAAGAACTGAGTTCTGCAAGCCACACAGAGCAGCTAAAAGTAAAAAATAGTTATTTTTCAATAAAAAAGATTTCCCTCTTCTCTAACAAAGGTTAGATAATACTACTGAGTTCTCGAAGAACTTAATAAATTTTTAACATTGAACAAATACATAGATCAATTTATACTTACTCACTTGCCAAACTGTTCACATTTCTAAAAGTAAATAATTACATCAATTATAGAAATAACTGTCAAAATCTTTGTGAACTGAATCATTCAAGCATTAATACTTACATCTTTAGCACTTTTTTCCGAATCTCAACTTCCTTGTCAACAGTAGGATCTTCAAAGAGCTGTACCCTGAAGTTGCTCTTTCGAAGTGGAGTGCCACACTCAGGACAGTTTCCAGCTCCTCTCACAAAGAGTAAATCCACACAACTTTCACACCTGTAAGGAGAAAAATACAACATAACTTTTAAGCTAGTATTCAAATCGGCGATAAGTCTGTATACAGTTTGCCTTTTTTCAGTTTTTGTGTTTGTTTGAGGTTGGGAGAGGAGGCACAGGAAAATTAATCATTACTACCTAAAATTTTTATTAAAAACCTTTAGGAAAAAAGTTCATTTTCATTTAGAGCCTACTTCAGACATAGGTGGTCCAAGGTTCACCAGTATAATTTTACAAATGAAAGAAATATACAAATTTTTGAAAATTGATTTAGGATCTAGGAGGATTCAGATACAGGATAGGGAGAACTCAAAGAAGTATATAAAAGAGCAGTCTAGGATCAAGTCCACTCTCAGACCAGTATCACCCTCAGACCTGGCAGGGACCTGCACTTTAGAGAACCCTGCATACCATAATCACTAAAATAAAGACCTTTCCCCTACTTTCAGCCTTGTAAGGAAGTTCTTTAAAGTTCAGTAAGCAATTGAGTCAGTGGAAGTTACTCAAAAGGGAGAGAGGTGCTGGCTGAAGGAGGCCCCTCAGGCCAGAGGGTAAAGAACTGAGACTGACTCCGTATATGTGGACAAAGGAGAAAAATCACCACAGCTTCTGCCTTGAAAAAGCTCAGAAAGAGTGGCTACTTATAAAATCTTTAATCAGTTAAAGGTGGCTGCCCTAAATCCACCAAAGTGATTACCCAGGCAAGCCAAGTCTCCCAATACCTGCATCCCTTCTTTCCTCTCTTCTTGGCTAGTACAATTTGGGGAAGAGCTTAGGACTTCTTAGAAGTACTGTTTGAAAAGAAAAGAGTTGCCAAAGTTAACTCTCTGTAGGAGATTCCTAGGGGAACTGACAGTGTTAGTTCATACATTGTTTTAGAGGGGTCCAGGCACCACCCAATCATCCCTGCCCAGCCTGATCAGATCCATCCTACTAATCAGATTAACAAGTGAAAAGCTGACCAGGAAAAAGCAGCCTCTTCAGCCTGTGGGCCTTAAAGATACAGGCTCCTGGGAACTCAGGATGCAGTGTTGTAACTAAGGCTGCACTAAAGAGGTACTTGATTTATAACTTTTAAACATTTAAACATACTGGTATGTAGTCCTCTAGCTGTAATACTGCCCAACACAGTATATAAGGGCCACACCAACCCTAATCATTCCTTTCTTAGCATTATTTGAAGTTATTTATTTCTTTATGTGTAACCCCCACTAGCGGAGAAGGCAATGGCACCCCACTCCAGTACTCTTGCCTGGAAAATCCCATGGACAGAAGAGCATGGTAGGCTGCAGTCCATGGGGTCGCAAAGAGTCGGACATGACTGAGCGACTTCACTTTCACTTTTCACTTTCATGCACTGGAGAAGGAAATGGCAACCCACTCCAGTGTTCTTGCCTGGAGAATCCCAGGGACGGGAGAGCCTGGTGGGCTGCCATCTATGGGGTCGCACAGAGTCGGACACGACTGAAGCGACTTAGCAGCAGCAGCAGCAACCCCCACTAGAATGGAAGGCAGGAATTTGACCTATCTTGTTCTACATCACCAAAAATATACATATATAACAGAAGGAAAAAGACAAATTCTAATAAGTAAGGGAGAGGTTGATTTCTTCCAAATACATAGTTCACTAATGGAAAGAATGATACAGAGAAACAAGAATATTTAAGGTTGGTTATTAGTAAAACATTAACATTGACCTTGGCATGCCTCTATATTAAAATGGGGACAGGGAGAGAATCATCGAAAAATAGAGCCAAAAATTCCCTAAGAGGGAGAACAGAGATCACAGTCATCATTATTCAAGATCAACAAAACCCCAGAAAATTCACTTGGGATTGGGAAAACTGGGAGTGGTACATTTCTCCTAATCTCTGTGGTTGGAGCAAATTAAATCCAACTAGAGAAGCTGAAACTGAGCACACTTTAGACTGCAGTCCCTATACATACCCTAATTTTGTCTTGAACCACTGTTATGAAACCCTTCATCAAATCCTCTGGGGTTGGGACACATGGCTTTTTAAGGTAGGAGTTCATGTGTCTCCCTTTGCCTGGCAAAGTAATAAAGCTACCCTTTTTTACTTCAAACAAAAAAGAAAAGAAAATGAGCACATTATATAACCACACTGACTAAAGATGTTTATAGGCAAGAAGCTATCTGAAATAATCAAAATCATTGAGCCATTATATAGAATTCAATATTTCATATAGTATTTCAAGGTCTTGGAGAGTAGACCCATTCAATAATTCAGTTAACAAGGTAATAAAAACACTTCAATATTTCTGAAAGTCATATTGTAATCTCAGACATATTATTTGTTACCACAGTTAGTTCTACATCTCCAATTCTAATCTACATCATAAGGATTCCAATCTAAATCTTAAGGATTTCAATAGCATTACAGATATTTTAAAGTATCTAATTTACATACAACTTTTCCCTTGCTGATTTTAATTGTTAAAAGAACAAATAATTATTTTTTTTTAAAGTTCAAATATAGAAGTATGTAGAGAAAAACTCAAAGTGCTACTTCCTTCTGTTCTACATCTTACTTCTTACATGTTACATACAACTGTCAAATTCGGCATTTATGTGGCCAGATATTTTTCTACATGGTTACAAAATACGTATGTTCAAATTATATACATGAAAACTAACCTTATAAAAAAAGAAAAAAAAAAACAGAAGAAAACATCCCTAATTGCTAGTTCACTTCATCTGGCAACACAGCAACCAAAAGACAGTTATGTGGGCAATCTTTTGCCTCCAAGAGTGCTAGGAACTTTTTCAAACAAAATCTTGTATTCTGCAGAACATAGGAAAATTTGCTGAAAAAGCCTAAATCCTTGGTTATTACCCATTCCCAAAGATGTTTTTATGGTTTTCTTTTGTTTTTTAAAAACCAGAATGGTGCCTGCCCTCTTTCCTCTCTGAACAACTTATTTTTAGATTCTTTTTTCTATCAAGAATATTTAACTGCTTATATTCCTCTATCAAGATTTTCAATCAACTTGTTTCTTTACTTTTTCAAGAGCAAACAAGTCAATTAAAAATCTTGACAAAGACTAGATACAAAAAACCTATAGCTAACATTGTACTTAATGGTTGAGAAACTAGAAATTTTCCAACTAAAATCAAATACAAAGCAAGACTATGTCCTCTCAATACTCCTTTTCAACACGACACTAGAAGTCTATGCTAATGTAGTAAGACAAGAAAAGGAAATAATGGACAGATGGATTGGAAAGAAAAACAGAGAGCTCTCTTTGCATACAGATGACATGATTGTATATACAGAAAACCCAAAAGAATCAACCAAAAAAAACCTCTTAGAACTAATAAGCCGTTATAATTATAGCAAGGTTGCAGAATACAATATACAAAAGTTTATTGCTTTCCTATATACCCCACCAATGAACAAGTGCAATCTGAAATTAAGAACAGTATCATTTGTGTTCCAGTTCCAGTTCAGTCACTCAGTCGTGTGCAGCTCTTTGCGACCCCATGAACCACAGCATGCCAGGCCTCCCTGTCCATCACCAACTCCCTAAGTTTACCCAAACTCATGCCCATTGAGTCAGTAATACCATCCAATCATCTCATCCTCTGTGGTCCCCTTCTCCTCCTGCCCTCAATCTTTCCCAGCATCAGGGTCTTTCCAAATGAGTCAGCTCTTCGCATCAGGTGGCCAAAATATTGGAGTTTCAGCTTCAGCATCAGCCCTTACAATAAACACCCAGGACTGATCTCCTTTGGGTGGACTGGTTGGATCTCCTTGCAGTCCAAGGGACTCTCAAGAGTCTTCTCCAACACCACAGTTCAAAAGCATCAACTATTTGGAGCTCAGCTTTCTTTACAGTCCAACTCTCATATCCATACATGACCACTGGAAAAACCATAGCCTTGACTAGATGGACCCTTGTTGACAAAGTAATGTCTCTGCTTTTTAATATGCTGTCTAGGTTGGTCATAACTTTCCTTTCAAGGAGTAAGCGTCTTTTAATTTCATGGCTGCAATCACCATCTGCAGTGATTTTGGAGCCCCAAAAAATAAAGTCCGACACTGTTCCCACTGTTTCCCCATCTATTTGCCATGAAGTGATGGGACCAGATCCCATGATCTTAGTTTTCTGAATGCTGAGCTTTAAGCCAATTTTTTCATTCTCCTCTTTCACTTTCATCAAGAGGCTCTTTAGTTCTTCACTTTCTGCCATAAGGATGGTGTCATCTGCATATCTGAGGTTATTGATATTTCTCCTGGCAATCTTGATTCCAGCTTGTGCTTCATCCAGCCCAGCCTTTCTCACGATGTACTCTGCATATAAGTTAAATAAGCAGGGTGACAATATAAAGCCTTGACCAGTCTGTTTGGAACCAGTCTGTTGTTCCATATCCAGTTCTAACTGCTGCTTCCTGACCTGCATACAGGTTTCTCAAGAGGCAGGTCAGGTGGTCTGGTATTCCCATCTCTTGAAGAATTGTCCAGTTTATTGTGATCCACACAGTCAAAGGCTTTGGCATAGTCAATAAAGCAGAAATAGATGTTTTTCTGGAACTCTCTTGCTTTTTCGATGATCCAGCGGATGCTGGCAATTTGATCTTTGGTTCCTCTGCCTTTTCTAAAACCAGCTTGAACATCTGGAAGTTCACGGTTCACATATTGCTAAAGCCTGGCTTGGAGAATTTTGAGCATAACTTTACTAGCGTGTGACATGAGTGCAACTGTGTGGTAGTTTGAGCATTCTTTGGCATTGCCTTTCTTTGGGATTGGAATGAAAACTGACCTTTTCCAGTCCCGTGGCCACTGCTGAGTTTTCCAAATTTGCTGACATATTGAGTACAGCATTTTCACAGCATCATCTTTTAGGATTTGAAATAGCTCAACTAGCATTCCATCACCTCCACTAGCTTTGTTCATAGTGATGCTTCCTAAGGCCTGCTTGACTTCACATTCCAGGATGTCTGGCTCTAGCTGAGTGTGAGTGATCACCCCATTGTGATTATCTGGGTCATGAAGATCTTTTCTGTATAGTTCTTCTGTGTATTCTTGCCACCTCTTAATATCTTCTGCTTCTGTTAGGTCCATACCATTTTCTGTCCTTTATCAAGCCCATCTTTGCATGAAATGTTCCCTTGGTACCTCTAATTTTCTTAAAGAGATCTCTAGTCTTTCCCATTCTATTGTTTTCCTCTATTTCTTTGCATTGATTTGCATTGATTTCTTTGCATTGATTGCATCCACATGGAAAAAAAAAAAATCTATACATGAACTTTACACCCTTAAAAAATTAACTCCAAACTTAACTCACAGGCCTAAATGAAAATGCAAAACTATAAAACTCCTAGAGTATAACACAGGATAAAAGCTATATGCGTTTGGGTATGGTGATGACTTTATTGAAACAACACCAAAGGCGTGATCCATGAAAGATATAACTGATTAGCTAGATTCTTTTTTAAAAAAGTTACAACTTCTGCTCTGCTAAAGACAATGTCAAGAGAGAAAAAATAAAAATAAAAAACACCCGATAAAGGACTGTTACCTAAAATACATGGGGGAAAAAAACTCTTAAAAAAGTGGACCAAAAACCTTAACAGACAACTCACCAAAGAAGATACAGAAGATACAGGCATACCTCATTTTATTGAGCTCTGCTTTATTTCACTTTGCAGATACTGTGCTTTTTACAAATTGAAGCTTTGTGGCAACTCTGCACTGTCAGATGATAGCTAACATTTTTTAGTAATAGAGTATTATTTAATTAGGGTATGTACTATTTTAGACATAATGCTACTGTGCACTTAACAGACTACAATGCAGTGTAAACATAACTTTTATATGCATATTGGGAAACCAAAAAATTATCGTGACTCATTTTATTTCAATATTCACTTCACTGTAGTGGTCTGGAACTGAACCCACAATATTTCCAAGGTATGTCTATATACAGATGGCAAATAACACATGAAAAGATATTTCCCATGACATGGCATAAAAGAAATGCAAATTAAAACAACAATGAAATATACACTGACACCTATTATTATAAAACAGCCACAATGCAATATTCTGACAACACCAAATGTTGACAAACATGTGGTGGAACAGGAACTCTCATACACTGCTGGTGGGAATGCAAAATGGTACAGTCCTTTGGAAGAGAGTTTGATGGTTACTTATGAAACAAAGCATGCTCTAACCATACAGTTCAGCCATTATACTCCATAGTATTTAATCAAAGAACTTGAAAATTACATTCACACAAACACCTGCACAGATGTTTATAGAATCTTTGTTCATAATTGCCACAACTGGGACACAACAAAGATGTCCTTCAATAGATAAATGGATACATAACTGTGATATATCCAGACAACAGAATATTATTCAGCACTAAAAACAAATGAACTACGAAGCTATGAAAAGACATGAGAGAAACTTAAAAGTATATTACTAAAGGAAAGAAATCAATTAGAAAAGCCTACATAGATTCCACCTACAAGACATCTTAGAAAAGGCAAAATTATGGAGACAATACACTTGATTGTAGCCAAAAGGCTGAAAAGCAATTACGGAGACAATCAAAACAACATGGGTTGTGGTGGAGGAGACATAGTAATTTTAGAGCAGGGAAAATACTTTATGATATTATAATGATGAACATATGCCATTATACTTTTGTCCAAGCCCACAGAATGTACAACACCAAGAGTGAATCCTAAGTAAACTAGGGACTTTGAGTGATAATGATGTGTCAATAGAGGTTCATCCTTGGTTTAAAAAAAAAAAAAAAGGACAACTCTGATGAGTGATATTGATAATGGGTATCTGAGAAATCTCTGTACCTCCCTCTCAATTTTGTTGTAAATTTAAAATTGCTCCTAAAAGTATAAAAAAAAAAATGTCATTTTATTTTTGTTTTTAAAAGAAAAGTATTATCAATGTTTGCTCAATGTCTATTGACATTTCATTTAGTCATTTTCAGTTCAGTCACTCAGTCATGTCCAACTCTTTGCAACCCCATGGACTGCAGCACACCAGGCTTCCCTGTCCATCACCAACTCCCAGAGCTTGCTCAAATCATATCCATCAAGTCGGTGATGTCAACCAACCATCTTATCCTCTTCTCCTTCAGTCACTTAAGTAGTGTCCAACTCTGTGACCCCATGAAGCCCACCAAGCTCCTCTGTCCATGGGATTTCCCAGGCAAGAATACTGGAGTAGTATTTCCTTCTCCATTAAATTTTCCATATCACTTATGATTACAAACTTTATATATAGTACAGATTTTTCCCTAATACTTTAATTCCATCAAGAATTTTAACCATGGGAATTTCCTGATGGTCCAGTGGTTAGGACTCCATTCTTACACTGCCAAGGGCCCAGGTTTGATTCCTAGTCAGGGAACTAAGATCCCACAAACCATACACATAACAAAGAGGAAAAAAAAGAATATTATAATCTATCATATTATATTTAGGGATGTGATATAGAAGGTTCTATGACAAATGGAATTAGCAATACAAGGTATAAAAAGACCTCGATTCCCCAGGATCTCTTCAAAAGTTTATATAATTATGTATAATTTAATATATTATAAACTCTAAAAGTTTATAGCAATTTTGCCCCAAAAATATATTTTTTCAGCATTTGAGAAAATTCGTTCAATGCTTTTAAAAGCACATATTTTTAAACATATATACATACAAACACATAAATGTATGCACAAAAATATACACAGGTATACTTAGGAAGAGAGGGTCCTTTAGAGCAGTGGTCCCCAACCCTTTTGGCACCAGGGACCAGCTTCATGGAAGACAATTTTCCGTGGACAAAGGGGAGAGGGGAATGGTTTTGAGATGATTCAAGAACATTACATCTATTGTGTATTTTATTTCTATTATTTATCTTTATTTTTATTACATTGTGATATATGATGAAATAATTATACAACTCACCATAATGTAGAATCAGATCATCAGGCATTAGATTCTCATAAGGAGTATGCAACCTAGATTCCTCACATGCACAGTTCACAGTAGGGTTCACACTCCTATTAATGTAATAATCTAATGCTGTGGGTGATCTGACAGGATGGGGAGCTCAGGTGGTAATGTGAGTGAGAGGGAGCGGCTGTAAACATAGATGAAGCTTCACTAGCTCACCCATCACTCATTTCCTGCTGTGTGGCCCAGCTCCTAACAAGCCAAGGCTTAAAGTTTAACAGAGTTCTTACAGTGTTCCCTATGGGACATTTTCAGCTCCAAAAACAATGATCTCTAATCCACAAAACCTAAAGTTACATGGATGCAAAGCACAAATTCCCCAAGTAATGACTGGGTGTAACACTAAGTGAAGCCACTCCCACTTCCACCCCTTGGTTCTAGGATTGATGTATTTTACCTACTGTTGTTTAGTGGCTAAGTCCTGTCTGACTCTTAGTGACCCCATGGACTGTAGCCAGCCAGGTTTCTCTGTTCATGGAACATCCCAGGCAAGAATACTGGAGTGGTCTGCCATTTCCTTCTCCAGGGATTTTCGCAACCTAGGAATTGAACCCATGTCCTCTGCATTGGCAGGTGGACTCTTTACCACTGAGCCACCAGATAAGCCCATTTTACCTAATTACCCATATTACCTATATTGGTAATATCAATATTACCCATATTATCAATTTACCTAAAAATTGATGTATTTTACCTACTGTTGTTCAGTCGCTCAGTTGTGTCCGACTCTTTGCGACCCCATGAACCACAGCATGCCAGGCCTCCCTGTCTATCACCAACTCCCGGAGTTTACCCAAACTCATGTCCATTGAGTCGGTGATGCCATCCAACCATCTCATCCTCTGTCGTTTTCTTCTTCTCCTGCCTTCAATCTTTCCCAGCATCAGGATCTTTTCAAATGAGTCAGCTCTTCGTATGAAGTAACCAAAATATTGGAGATCCAGGTTCAACATCAGTCCTTCTAATGAACACCCAGGACTGATTTCCTTTAGGATGGACTGGTTGGATCTCCTTGCAGTCCAAGGGACTCTCGAGAGTCTTCTCCAACACCACAGTTCAAATGCATCAATTCTTCGGCACTCAGCTTTCTTTATAGTCCAACTCTCACATCCATACATGACCACTAGAAAAACCATAGCCTTGACTAGACGGACCTTTGTTGACAAAGTAATGTCTCTGCTTTTTAATATGCTGTCTAGGTTGGTCATAACTTTCCTTTCAAGGAGTAAGCGTCTTTTAATTTCATGGCTGCAATCACCATCTGCAGTGATTTTAGAGCCCAAAAAAATAAAGTCAGCCACTGTTTCCCCATCTATTTGCCATGAAGTGATGGGACCAGATGCCATGATCTTAGTTTTCTATGTTGATCTATTAGGGATTCTCAAAATAACCATATAAATATTTATGGTACAGAAAGCATCCTGGAGGATTGGTACCCACCCTTCTAGAGTATCACCTCCAATCCAGCATCTTAGTTGCATGTATGAGCCCATTATGAGCTTCCCTGGTGGCTCAGAGGGTAAAGCATCTGCCTGCAATGTGGGAGCGGAGAAGGCAATGGCAACCCAGTCCAGTACTCTTGCCTGGAAAATCCCATGGAAGGAGGAGCCTGGTAGGCTGCAGTCCATGGGGTTGCAAAGAGTCGGACATGACTGAGCGACTTCACTTTCACTTTTCATTTTCATGCATTGGAGAAGGAAATGGCAACCCACTCCAGTGCTCTTGCCTGGAGAATCCCAGAGACGGGGGAGCCTGGTGGGCTGCCATCTATGGGGTTGCACAGAGTCGGACACGACTGAAGCGACTGCAGCAGCAGCAGCAATGCGGGAGACCTGAATTTGATCCCTGGGTCGGGAAGATCCCCTGGAGAAGGCAATGGCAACCCACTCCAGTATTCTTGCCTGGAGAATCCCATGGATGGTGAAGACTGGTAGCCTACAGTCGATGGGGTCGCAAAGAGTTGGACACGACTGAGCAACTTCACTCACTCACTCACCAATCTAGAGTACAAGTGGAGCAGTTAGTGTTAAGATCAATGATTGCATGAACTTTCATGAAAACGTCACACATCTTTTCCAAGAGTGGGACTCTTGGTAAAAGAAAATGTTGCTCAAGATATCATACTGGTAAATTCAACATTGTGTTAAGTGTTCAGATAGCGGTGCTGGCCACAGCTTTAGGAGCATGAAAAGCACACCTCTATTCAGAATGTTGCTTCCCTTGTGGCTCAGCTGGTAAAGAATCCGCCTGCAATGTGGGAGACCTGGGTTTGATCTCTGGCTTGGTTAGATCCCCTGGAGAAGAGAACGGCTACCCACTCCAGTATTCTAGCCTGGAGAATTCCAAGGACTGTATAGTCCACGGGGTCTCAAACAGTTGGACACGACGATTAACTTTCACTACTACATTTAGAATGTTTGTTAACCCCAAACTAAACGAATTGCTCTCCCTCCCAGGATAAGGAAAGGTAGTTTTAGAGGCTGATGCTTGACATTTCACACTATGATAGCCTTTACCCCACTGGTCAAGGAATCAATTTGGAAGTTCTAGCAAATAACATGTATGCCTATTTCAATTATACATCTGAAACTGAAGAAATGACTACTAGATGAGAACAGAGACCCACTGTGAACTGAACCTGAGTCAGTGAAAGTGAATGTCGCTCAGTCGTGTCCAACTCTTTGAGACCCCATGGACTATACAGTCCATGGAATTCTCCAGGCCAGAATACTGGAGAAGGTTGCCATTTCCTCCTCCAGGAGATCTTCCTGACTTAGGATCGAACCTGCGTCTCTTATGTCTCCTGCAATGGCAGGTAGGTTCTTTACCACTAGCACCACCTAAGAAGCCCTCTCCATTCAGATGACCTTCACTAAGTACCATCACTCTGTCCTCTGACTCCACAAAGACCTTCCTACTGACACGACTACTCTTCCCTATTCATCACCTCCTCAAGGTCCTGAATTACACAAGCTTAGATTTCATCATCTAGTATTATAAGCAATCTTTTGTAAATACACTTAATTCACTTGCCCCCTTCTCCTCTATTTTACTCATCCATTTGTGTTTAAACCCATCTATCCACCAGTCCATGCCTATAACTGAGCTGGCTGAATTTTGCTGGAGAAACCGTCATCCTTACAGACTGAATTCACTCTAAAGTTATTACCACAGATTTCGATAAGCCCTCAACACTTCCAGACATTCCTTCTACACTTTCTAAGTAAATTCATTTTCCCAAACTGAGAGAACTATTTCATACTTTCTCTCCTCAGACTTCCAACACTTCCTATTCTCACCTCATTCATAGCTGGTATCTTGGCCTCATACTATATTAATACGGGATGTGGTCAGACAAAAATCATCTCATTTCTAAACACTAATTCTATCAACTCAATTGCTTCTATATAATCTTTATGCACTACCTGCATGCCTTTAAAGTGAAAAAAAGTATTCTTGCTCTTATCTAGGGCCAGCCTCTTCCCTCGTCTTGTGCCTCCAACTCATTCCCAATCTCTACTCAAGTACTTTCATTCTGCAATTTTTCCCTTATTCTCCTGCATTATGAACTTATACCTCTCCTGAATCACTTCTATTGGAATACAAACACATCTTAGTACCAACAACCATTTTAAAACACACACACACATTTTACTTTACATTTGTTTCCAGTTACCACTGAATTTCTCTGCTCCCACTCACAGCAAAGTTCCTGAAGCAAGAGTTGTCTAGAATTCTGTCTTCACTGCCTCACCTCTCATTCTCTAACTCATTCCAATTCATCTTTTACTCCTGACTTTACACTGAAATATTTCTCAAGAATCTCACCAATGTCCTCATTCTTGCCAGAGCCAATAATTAACAGAGAATTCTCTGCCCGTAACCTACACTACCTCTTAGCAACATTAACACAACTGACCACTTCCTCCACCTGGAACATTATATTCTCTAGGCTTCGGTGACCTCACACTTATCTGATTTTCCTCTTGCCTACCTGCTCTTTTTCCATTTGTTTTGCTGGTTCCTTGTCCTCTACAAGACATCTAAAAGTGCCCAAAGTTATGTCCTGGGCACTCTTTTCCATAACTGATCACATATATACAAACTGGCTTTAACTATGACTCTCAGAACTAGACTACAGCCCTGATCTCATTCTTAAGCTCCAGACACCAGTTCTACTATCTAATCAACAACCATTCGGACATCTAGAGTTATCTCAAAAGTAACAGTGTAAAACAGAATTCTTGTTTCTTTCACCCTGCTCTACCTGCTTCTCCTACAACTATTACTACTTCAATAAATGTCACCACCACCCAACCAGTTGCTCAATCGAAAAACCTTCATTTCTCTCTTCGTAATTCCTCATGTTTAATTGATTTCAAGACCAAGTGACTCCACACAAAAAATACACACTAAAATACATTCACTTTTTGTCATCCCCATTGCTACAAGCCACTGTCACTTACAGTATGAAGTAATGCTACAGATTCCCAATCGCTCTCCTTGATTCTACTATGGCCCCCAACCCACACTCATCACCTTCCCCCAAATTCATTCTCTATAGAATTAAATTAGAAATTAGCTTTAAATTAGAATTTAGCTCATTTCACTCACTTCTTCATGATGTTAAAGAGCATAAAATAAATGTGTTACTAGAGCCCTGAAGACCCTTCATGATCTGACCTCAACCTAAATCTCCAGTTTCATGTCCTACCAATTTAAAACCCATCTTCTTTCTGTCCTTTCAAAATGCAAAGTCATTCAAGTTTCAAGGCCAGAAACACTCTTCCCCCCAATTTTCCTATGGATGTCTCTTCTCAGCATTCAAGTCTCAAAAAAAAAAGTCTCAACACCAATTGTCATGTGTTCACAACGATTCTTACTGAAAAATTGTCCCTACACTTCTCCAGGACTAGCCCTTCATTTGTGCCATAATATAATCAAAATTCTTATTAGAAACTGACCTCTCCCATCTTTTGAAAGATCTTATCCAATAATATCTCCTCTTTAGAGATGTTTTCTTACGGTTTCCCTGGTGATCCAGTGGTTAAGAATCCACCTGCCAATGCCAAGGGACACGGGTTCCATCCCTGCTCCGGGAAGATGCCACATGCCATGGAGCAACTAGGCCCCTGCACCACAACTACTGAGTCCACACTTGAGCCCGTGCTCGAGAGACCACAAGCTGCAAATACTGAAGCCCACAGGCCTAGAGCCTGAGCTCAGCAAGAAGAGAAGCCACTGCTTCCCGCAACTAGCGAAAGACTGAACTTACAGTGAAGACCCACCACAGCCAAAATAAATTTAAATATAAATTAATTAATTAATAGAGATGCCTTCTTTACCACATTCATAAGACATCTAAAAGTTGAAATACCCAGAGTTATATCCTAAGCACTCTTCTTCCTCCATAAATGATAACACATAGTACAAATGGCTTTAACTATGACTCTCGATTTCAGGTGTTCTCCTATGACTCACCCACTTCAGTGATACAGGCAACTGGGATTAGCAGTTTTTCTATAATTCCTACTTTTCCTGATTTCCTGAAATACAGCATTTGCCCTTTCCTTGCTGCTTCAGTCCTTCTAACTGGTTTGCAGGTCTAATTTCCTAGTGGCTTAAAATATCTAGGGTGTTTTGTTTTCCTGACTAAACCCCAACTGATACACATCCTGCTCTTTATAGCCCTCTTATCAAAATCAATAATTTCAAATTTATCAACTGTGTTTAATATCTGTCTCTCCTGCCAGGGTATTCAACAAGAACAGGGATCACATTTGTTATACTCATTACTGAATCCCAAGGCCTGTGTTTCAGGACAAATATTGGTTGAATGAATGTAACACCTTGGTACAATAAAGTTCCACTTACTACATCAAACTTAACAGCTCCAACTCTCAAAGTTCCTCTACTGTCTACCACAATTTAACCCCATTAAAAACAACACCTCTTGAACTTTGCCTTCTCTTCATTTGCTTATTCAGCCACCTCAAGGGTTTGGAATCACTCATTTCAACCTAGCACCTGGTACTTCACATTCTGCACTAGAATACAATCAAGAACTCTCAAGTTGCCTTTTTACTTTTAGACTGTCTTGTTTGTGATTAACATGAAATGAGATTATCTCTGTGATGAAACCAATAATGCAATCTGATTTTCTGATCTAAATATCTAGTTTTGATATTAAATTACCTAATTAGTATCCTGTTATAAAACTCATATAATTAACACTAATATTAGATCCTCTAAAATGTGTTAATTCACATAAACAAGTGTTCAACAAGAGAAAATAAAACCGGTTAGCATAAATGAGAGCAAGTATAAAATTGCTCTCCATTTTTGTTTAGTTTTATAGAAAATTTCTATTTATTCAGAAAAAAAAATACCCGAGAAAAATCTATATGCCATAATGGCATTTATTTTGTTGCCAAATTCAAATTCATTTAATAAATATTCATCATGTGACAGGCACTGTTGATTAACACTGGGGATGCCTCAGTGAGCAAAACAAAGATGCCTGCCCTCATGGAATTTATCAAAGGGCCTGGGAAAAGATCATGTAAGACAGAAAAGACTACATATAAGGACTCTGGATTCTACTTGCATGAAATGGGAAGATAGTGCAGAGTTTAGAGCAGAGAAGTAACAAAAATTACTTATTTAAAGTAACATTCTGGCTGCTGTGTGGAAATAGACGAAAGGGGCATGAGCAAAACCAAATAAACTAAGTCATGGGCTAGTATCATAATCCAAACAAGAGATGAAGGTACTCAAACCAACATGATAGTAATAAAAATGGAGCAGAAAGTGGTTAGATTCTCACCTTAAACACATATTAACAGAGGAGGAACCAGAAACTACCAAGAAGCATGAAAAGATGAACAATCAAGGAAATACACTTCATAATCAAAGTAAAACACCATTTCACATCTAAAAATTTTTAGAAATTTTAAAGTCTGACAATATCAAATGTTGGCAAAGATATAGAAAACCATATTTTCACACAGCCTATAGGTGAGTAGACTATATAGTCTCTTTGGAGAACAATTTGGCATTTCTTAGTAAAATTAAGCATGTACATGCTTAATTACCTAATAATTCTATTCTAGGTATATAACCTGGAGAACACCTAAACCATGTATACCAGGAGACATGTACAAGAATGTTATGGAAATATTTCCTATAGCAAAAACAAATTTGTAAACAACACATGTCCATTAACAGGAGAATGGATAAATAAAATACAATAAAATCATGCAATGGAATACTATAAAACAGTGGAAATAAATTACAACTATGTGCATCAACATGGATGAATCTCAAAATTATAATTCAAAAAGACAATGTTAAATGAACAAAGTTGAAAAAGAACACATACAGAAATTGGAATCCTTGTACACTGCTGGAATATAAAATAGTGCAGCTATGATGAAAATCCACTAGAGCTATTAAAAGATTAAATGAAATAATGAAAAAAGAACATTCAGTACTATGCCTAGGACACTATATACATTTCTGTAGGAGTGACATTACTTTTTAAAACTTTCCTAGATTAGTCTAACCCTCCTCTTGACCTACTTCCTTCTGGAAGATTTTGTCATTATCCTGAAAGAAAGATTAGAAAACTCCTTTTCAGAAAGTAACACTCAAAAATCCATTTGAATTTCTCCTTGTGTTTTGGTGTGCCTTATCACAAAGACCAAAAAGAAAGTTAAAGGTCAACCAAGACTTTTAAAAGTCAACCAAGAAGAAAGTTATTAAACAAGAAACCCTCCAAAATTACAAATATCACTAATGACAATCATTCTACTATTTTTAAGCAGATATATTTCTGAGTGCTTTGTAAATGAATAATATAATAATACCATATACTCAACCTCAAGCAGAAATAAAGTTAACTATAATTCAAAAACTGAATTGTTCTTGCCTCCACAATCATTAGAACACCCAGAAGGGTCTGACAAATAGTAATTATCACTTGGATTTTTGCTTCCCCTAACCATTCTCTGTTTTATATATCTTAAGCCCCTTAGAATAGGCCCCAAACTTGGCCTCAATTTTCCCAAAAGAAAAGGTATCCAACAAAAAACCCAAAGGAATGAACCATAGTAAAAAGAAATACTGGACCAACTAAGGCTGTAAGTTGGCGAGACAGAGCAAGGTGTGCTAGACTCCAGGTTAATAAAGGAGTAATTTGCATGCTCCAGAAACTCACAAAACCATAAGTCACAAATCTACAAAGCACAAGGGATTCTTGTACACATTACCATCGAAATATTCCTCCACTCACCTTCCAAAATGTAGTTTAAGTTTATATTGCATTTCCAATCCAAAAGTACATTGTTAACACCTTAACAAGCATATGGAAACCATTTCCCTGCTCTGTTCCTATATTAAAAATGTTTACTATAAGAGAAACAGATCTCTAAACCTAAACTTTACAACTTATTAAAACAGAAACTCTCAAACTTGATTTATCTGTAAACATTCAGTTTTATTATTGAACTATAAGTCTCCACTCTTTCTCCATACTATCTGAAAACATTTCCTATTTCTTAAAGAACATTTATTCTTCCAATTTTTTGTTTCAAATTTCAACTGTAACATATTTGAAGTTCTAACAAGTACATACTTAATACATTTTGTTTTTAATAATTATTAAACTGTATCAATAAACCTCTCCAGAATGAAATGTAAATAGTAGTCATATAATGAATGGTACTAACTACTCAGTGATTTATTATTTGTCCTATATCTGAAAGTTTCTCAAAAAGATTTTGAAAAACAAGACAGGTACTCAAAACGTGGGAGACAGAGTACTCTGTATTATTTAACAGACACAATCTTTTTATATTAACTGAATTATCTTAAGATTTCACCAGAAACAAACGTTGGCAGGGTGGGGGGTGGGGGGCAGATACTTTAAAAAATAATCAACTTTATGGACTTCCCTGGTGGTCCAGTGATTAAGAATCTGCCTGCCAATGCAGGAAACACCAGTTCAATCCCTGGTCAGGGAAGATTCTACGTGCCCTGGCAGAATCAAGCCTGTGTGCCATTAACAACTGAGCCCACACTCTAGAGCCAACAAGCCGCAACTCCTGAGCCTGTACAGTGTGACTACTGAAGCCCACGTGCCGAGAGCCATGAGCCACAAAAGAAGTCGGTGCAGTGAGAAGTCAGAGGACCAAACGGAAGAATAGACCCCACTCGCCGTAAGGAGAGAAAGCCCGCACGCAGCAACCAACACCCAGCAGAGTCAAAAATGTAAATAATTAAAAAATAATTTTTATTTTCAAGTTATATTTCTACTTTTGCATGTCAAAATCTTTAATATTTTTCTAAGATTATGAGTTTTAAATTGTAGAGAGGCAGAAAAGGATTTTACACTTAAAAGTTAGATTGAACCTCTGCTAAAATCAGTCACAGTACAAATGAAGTTAAATTTTTTACCACAACACAGTACATCATAGGTTAACAGAGGATAAGATTTTTATATTCAGTATTGATTTAACTAAAAATAGAAGCCATCAGTAATGAAGTATGATGGTTATGCTTCAGTTTTGTAACAATCATCTTAATGTTAAGGATGCTCTATTTTTTTTTTAATTTTTAAATATTTTCTGTCTGTTGTTTAGCTCTCCTTTTTTAGCACTGGACATAATATCAGTCTGTTAAATTATATTCCAAACTCTGGCCACAACCTTCTGAACTACTAGCTCTCTATATCATTACCTACACTGCCCCCTGGATCTCATCCAGACTGCCAACCCTCTGATATTTCCTTTTTCTTCTAATTACAGCTTACCCCTCTATACTACCTTTCATAATCAGTCCAAACCCCAAGACCCACCATTTCAGCTATTATCACTTGGTAACCTATTTGCCTGCTTATTAACTATATGTTCCCTGTCTTATCCAGAAAGAAGTTCACTGACTCTTCAAAATTCCATTTTTCACCTAATCAAAATTCCAAAAATTAGGGCTTCACTGATAGCTCAGTTGGTAAAGAATCCACCTGCAGTGAAGGAGACCCCCGTTTGATTCCTGGGTTGGGAAGATCCACTAGAGAAAGAATAGGCCACCCATTCCAGTATTCTTAGGCTTCCCTTGTGGCTCAGCTGGTAAAGAATCCGCCAGCAATGAGGGAGACCTGGGTTCTACCCCTGGGTTGGGACAATTCCCTGGAGAAGGGAAAGGCTACCCACTCCAGTGTTCTGGCCTGGAGAATTCCATGGACTGTATAGTCCATGGGGTCACAAAGAGTCGGACATGACTGAGCGTGAGACTTTTTCAAAATCCCCAAAGTTAGAATTATCTTAGACAACACCTTCTTAACCTCATAGGCAAAAGAATCACCAAATACTTTCAATTTATCTCCTAAATCTATCTCAAATCTTCCTTACTTTTAATTCAACTCTAACACCTTAGTGAATGTCTTCACACTCCTTAACTCAATATAAAACAAGAGGCTAAAAGTAGGAGTTCTAAAATCAAATAATTTGAAACTGTTTGTAATTAGCCTTATTTATTAGACTATTTGAAAGGCAGTAAGCAGTACAAAGTCAGAAGACAATCAGCTTCACTATCTGATAAACAGACAAGAGAAGATGCCTTAGCAATCTCAGTCACTGTTGTTGTTGGTTAGTTGCTAAGTCGTGTCCATCTCTTTTGCAACCCCATGGGTTGTAGCCCGCCAGGCTCCTCTATCCATGGGATTTCCCAAGCAAAAATACTAGAATGGGTAGCCATTTCCTTCTTTGAAGGATCTTCCTGACCCAGGGTTCAAATCTGCATCTCCTGCTTGGTAGGCAGATACTTTACCACTGAGTCATTACCATAGACTTAAATATACAATCATAACGAAAAAGGAAGAATGTACGGAACAAAAAAGAGAGCTTCAACAGTATTGTACAATTTATGTGTATAAATGTATAAATTTTATGTTTATTTTCTTTCGGAACTTTACTGCAATAAATACAATGTACACATAAACTTTTCATTTTACATATAAACAGTATTTTATATATATAGAGTATGTAACAGATATATCATACCACTAACAATTCTTTCATAACACTATTAAGAGAGAATAATTAAGATAGGTTTAACAGCATTAACTACTGAACATTAAAAGACAGTACTGTGTATAGCTAGCAAAACCAATCATTTTCCATTCTGGGCAATGAATCAAGAATCTCAAACCGTCACCAACACCTGCATTAAATGTAAACCTAGACAGTAAACAATTGTCACTGAAAGATAAATCCATGTGACTGTATCTCCAGAGCTTAAGCAAAACTATTTTACATGAAGCAAAACAACTTATTAAATGACCCTATCCAAAGCAGTTCTTTGTTTTGACAATAAGCAATTTAATCATTTTTCCATCACTGAGGATCTAAAAGGTATGTTAAAATGTTATATTCTGCCAGGTGGATTAATATGGATGTATTAAACTATTCTTATACTAACACTGCTTCCTGGTCACTGTAATTCTAAATTACAGATAATGATAGGTTTAGGAAATTATTCTGCTCAATTACTACCCACCATAAATTCTGAGTTTTCTTTGCTTGATAACTAAGTACAAAAGCAGATGATACAACACATTCATAAACTGGAATTCTATCAAGTGAAAGCTGAAATCAGATAGCATTAAGGTCTACACCTTACTAAATCACAGTGGAGGCAAGCATACAAAATGCTTTATAGTCAAGGAAGATTAGACAAATCACTCAACCACTTTGTACCCCAGTTTACTCATCTATAAAATAAGAACATGGGCTAAATGCTCTTCAAGATCTCTTCCAACATAGAGTCTATGATTCTAAAAGATTAACACATATGCACATGCTGGAAAATAAAAGCCATTCCTCTTTAATTAGTCATTTAAAATGATACAGGCTGTAGCTGTTGCATTTACTAAAAATTAAACTACTAAACAACAATGCAGCAATGGCTATTTCACCCACAAGATAAATAATGGTTGTTCCCACTTGAAACCCAAATTTTCATTAGCACCAATGAGAACTGCTTATATTAACTCATTAGATTTTTTTTTAACTAACTTACTTTTTTTTTTAAGTGTTTAATTGAGCAAAAATTGATTCGAACAGAGCTGCACCAAACTGGCAATAGCTAAGAGCACTCCACCAACAGGAGCTCAAGAGAAACTTATATAGTGAAAGTAAGGAAGCAAAGTAAGGAAATTATTGATTGGTTCTAGTTTAAAGCCTAGTTGGTGTTTGTGATGGGCTGTCCTTAGGTTTTGATTTCTTCACATTGAAAGCTTAAGTTTTGGTTTGCTTAGTAGGTCAGCAAGGCATTACAGCTACTTCAGTCTAATGGCTTGCTTGTTTACTAACTTTAACTGAGGAAAAGGTAATCTGAATTTGCAAAGTTTCATTACTCAACAGCTTTGAAAGAAAAATCTAGGGGGACTTCGCTAAGAGTCGAACATGACTGAGCGACTTCACTCTTCACTTGCATGCATTGGAGAAGGAAATGGCAACTCACTCCAGTGTTCTTGCCTGGAGAATCCCAGGGATGAGGGAGCCTGGTGGGCTACCGTCCATAGGGTCGCACAGAGTCAGACACGACTGAAGTGACTTAGCAGCAGCAGCAGCAGCAGCAGCAGCAAGAGGACTTCTTTCCCCTGGTGGTCCAGAGGCTAAGACTCTGCTTCAAATGTAAGGAGCCTCGGTTCAATCCCTGGTCAGGGAACTAGACTACACATGCCTCAACTAACAGTTTAAGTTGCATGCTGCAGCCAAATATCCCACATGCTACAACTAAGACCCGGCACAGTCAAATAAATAAATAGTTTTTTTAAAAAAAAGAAAAATCTATTCTCTCAGACATTAAAATCAAGAAATTGTACTAGATGAGTTTTTTTTCTTTTAAGAAGTCTGTATATGAGGATAAGCTATCTCTATACAGCAACTGATAAACTGAATTGCAAATTGGGCTAGAAGAAACATGTTTTGTATTCTTGTTTTTATTTTGCTTATGAACAATACCACAGTTTCATAAAAAAAATTCTAGCCAAGTGTAGTAGTCTCAATTTATTTTTTGGCGAAGCATACATAAAATTCAGAAAAAAACTACTTAAAGAATATCATAATGTAAAACTATTTTACCACAAAATGTCTTAAAATCCTTCCCAACATTCACTCTCTTGATAATCTATTTAAAATCAACTATGATCCATTATAAGGTAATGGAATAAAGAATCATAAATTTTCTCATGAAGATGAGACTTGCCCAGAAAGTTCACTAATAACATCAAGAATTCTTTAAGGTATCCCTCCTAAGAATTAAGCATGAGATTTCTAACAAACAGATTATGGTCTCCCAGTTGATACTGCTACAAATTTCAAATCACTGACTCAAACTGAAACAGCAATTTGAGCAGATGATATTTATATAATAGGAAAAGGAGGCAGAAAATGAAGAAAAATAGAGTTAGAAATAGGGGGAAATGAGTATCTGATTTGAAAAAACAGAACAAAATGTTGTAACATATAAAGCACCAGAATTAGAATTTATCAGCTCACAGATATAGATAGTCTAATTTCACAACTAGCCAGATATTAATTTATATATACTAAAAATGTGAACCCACAAAAAAAGGTTAAATAACACATTTAAACTAAACTATTATTTACAAAACAAGAAACGAAAATTTATCCATAAAACCTTTAATTAGAGATATATTCAATAACCAAAGAAATATAATAGCCAGGGCAAAAGATATTATCATTCTATAACTATGAATATGTTTGGCACATAGTAGTAATCAATATTTGCTGAATGAAAGCAGCATTAAAGATTTTAAAAGAACAATATAACCTGAAAAATAAATGTGCCTTATATTTCCTAAAAGGAAATATAATCTAAATAAACAAAGTTTCATTGCCACTGTTTACTAAATGTTGTTGTTTTTCAGTCACTAAGTAGCATCCAACCCTTCGCGACCCTGTGTACTGCAGCACGCCAGGCTTCCATTGCCTTCACTATCTCCCAGAGTTTGCTCAAACTTGTGTCCCCTGAGTCGGGGATACCATCCAACCATCTCGTCCTCTTCTCCTCCTTCCCTCAAACTTTCCCAGCATCAGGTCTTTACCAAGGAGACGGCTCTTTGCATCAAGTGGCCGAAGTACTGGACCTTCAGCGTCAGTATCAGTCTTTCCAATGAATATTCAGGGTTGATTTCCTTTAGGATTGACTGGTTTGATCTCCTTGTTGCCCAAGGAACTCTCAAAAGAATCTTCTCGAGCACAATTCAAAAGCATCAGTTCCTTGGCGCTCAGCCTTCTTTATGGTCCAACTCTCACATCTGTACATGACTACTGAAAAAACCATAGCGTTGACTATACAGACCTTTGCCGGCAAAGTGATGTCTCTACTTTTTAATACGCTTTCTAGTATTGTCTTTGGAAAGAAAAGAAAATGGCTTTTCTTCCAAGGAGCAAGCAAAGCCAGCTCAGGATGGCAAAGTAGAAGGACATGCATTCATCTTGTCCTGTGAGAACACCAAAATCACAACTAGCTGTTGAACAACTATCAACAAGAGGATGCTGGAATCCAGCAAAAAAGATATCCCACATCCAAGGACAAAGGAGAAGCCACAGTGAGATGGTAGGAGGGGCACAATCACATTAAAATCAAATCACATACCTGCTGGGGGAGCGACCCACAAAATGGAGAACAATTATACCAAAGAAGTTCTCACACTGCTGCCAAGATTCTAGGCCCCACATCAGACTTCCCAACCTGGGGATGCAACAAAGGGACTAGGAATCCCCAGGGAATCTGACTTTGCAGGACAGTGGGATTTGATTACAGAACTTCCACAGGACTGGGGGAAACAGAGACTCTTGGAGGACACAAACAAAACCTTGTGCACGCTAGGACCTAGGGGAAAGGAGCAGTGAAATCACAAGAGACTAAGCTAGACATGCCTATGAGTGTTTATTAAATACTATCATAAACTCTTCAGAGTTATGATATTATGAGCTCCTATGTTAGTGCTAGAGTTTCCCTGGTGGTTCAGACAATAAAGAATCCGCCTGCAATACAGGAGACCCAGGTTTGACCTCTGGGTCAGAAAGATCTCCTGGAGAAGGGAATGGTTACCCACTCCAGTATTCCTAGGTGGAGAATCCCATGAACAGAGGAGCCAGGCAGGCAATAGTCTATGGGGTCGCAAAAAGTCGGACACAACTGAGCGACTAAACACATCTTAGTGCTAACAACGAAAAAGAAACAACTTGCAAATCTGGAAAAAAAAAAAAAAAATCCCAAACTAAAGTAGCAAGTACTTACTTTTCCTTCAGTTTTTAATGGCTCCCAGGTAGATTACAGTTTTCACTCAGAAATCTGTTCAGAGTTGTGTTTGTGCTGTCCTTACTCACCCAGGCGTGTCTGACTCTTTGTGACCCCCATGGACTCTATCCTGCCAGGCTCTTCTGTCCAGGTGGATTCTCCAGGCAAGAAGAATACTGGAGTGGGTTGCCATGCACCCCTCTAGGGGATCTTCCCAACCCAGGGATTGAACCCAGATCTCCCGCATTGCAGGCAGATTCTTTACCATTTGAGCCACCAAGGAAGCCCAAGAATGCTGGAATGGATAGTCGATCCCTTCTCCAGGCGATCTTCCCAACCCAGGAATCAAACCAAGGTCTCTTGCATTGCAGGTGGATTCTTTACCAGCTGAGCTACTAGGGAAGCAGATTACTCTCAATGTTGCCTTAGTTAGGACCCAAAATGTATTTTAGTATTGCAATTTAAGAACTAAGTAACTGTCAAACAATTATTAACTCTAGATAACTATGTGAACTTGATTATTTCTAGAATCTGGGACATGGATAACCTTCTGCAACCTTCCCACCCTAACAAAACCCAGTTTATAGGCAAGAAAAAAAAACTGTAAGTCAATACTTTGTTTTCACATTCTAAATTAATCATACAATCCATGCCAAAAAAAAGGGAAACTATATACCTTACATGTATTTTTCAAAGATGTCACAGTTTATAAACATCTAGCAAGGAAAAGTACAATAGCCAAAAGATTTGAGGAAATTCATTTCCTTGAACTCAAATGCAAAAATCTCTGGTTTTCTTTGTGCTCTTTTGGAGAACTTACTAAAGCTGCTGTTGAGTGAGAGTACCTAGACTGCCATCATGAAAATCAATAACACACCTGGTAAGAACACAAAAGAACTGGCTCACCTGTGAGGAATCTATTATCCTTTTAAAAAAACACAAGTCTGGTACTAGAGGGCACAATATACTTTCTACTGGACAAGAGGAGAATGATTTTTCCTCATCCTGCTTTTCAGCTGTCCAAAGAGTAGATCTAATACTAACTGTAATATGACTCCTTTACGGAAATAAGATGTGGATAAAGTGCTTACAAACAATAGCTATTTCATACAATTCTACTTCTAAATGCTCTTTCAGACTTTTAGTACTCAGAAATTAAACATTTTTAAACTACAACTTCTGTATTTGCTTAAAACATAAATATTAATTAAAAAGTGCTTTATATCTGTATTCTTACAATCATACTGAAGACTTGCTACTAAATACAAATATGAAATGCAATAGGTATAACTGTGATCACAATGAATTAAAACTAATATGGCCTTTACAAAAGCTTCAGTGTTGCAAAGGTGAATGGGCCAACAGGCACTTTTATATAGTATTGTAGGTAATTAACTACTACACTTTTTAAAAAAAAAAATTTAAAGAGTCATGAAAATTTCATATTTTTAAATTTTCATCAATAATTTTGGAGAAACATTCACACAAAATACATATTAAGTGCTAAAAAGATAAAGTAATTGAGTTAGTTATCTGATACTGTGTAACAAAATACTCTCAAACCTAGCAGCTTAAAACAAAAACATTTATTAATCTCATACAGTTTGAGTGCCAGGAATCCAGTAGTAGCTTATTTGCCAAGGTGTTAGCAGGTCATCTGAAGACATGACTAGGAAGAATCCATATCCAAGATGGCTCACTCACATGGCAGCTGTCAGAAGGTCCCAGTCTCTCACTACATGGGCCTTTACATATGGCTGCTTACAACACAAACTATTACTCCCCAGAGCAAGTGGTCCGTGAGAAAGCCTCAGTTCTTTTATGAGCTAGCCTTAGAAGTAACAAATCATCACTTCTGCCATATTCTGTTGGTCACACAAGCAACTCTGATACATGGGAAGAAATTACACAAGGGAGTGAATACCAGCAGTCAAGGATCATTGGGAACAGTCTTTAATGTGGTCTATAACAGTGATAAACATACAGATATATGGTTGATATGGTGTTATATATGTACAAAAATTCTTGGACATTTCTCTCATCAAAAAGGTGAAGCTCGAGTCCCCCTCCTGTTTAATGTATGCTTCATTTAAGACTCCAACAAATAGTATATGGCAGAAATGGAAGTGCCAGACTTCCAGAGCTATTTTATAAGACATTGCAGCATCTGCCTCTCTCTCTTGAATTATTCACTCTAGGGAGAAAAAGTTACATATTGTGATGACATTAAAGAAACTCTTAGAAAAGGTCCATGTAGCAAATAATTCAGACCTCTAGCCAACAAACAGTGAAGAACTGACAACTCCTTACAAAAGCCACAGAAGTGAGCTTAGAAGTAGATATTCCAGCCCCGGCGGAGCCTTCAGATAACTATAGTTCATCCACGAAAGTCTGGAAGCTGATCCTTTACCTGTAGTCTGGAGATGACTGCAGCACCAGCCTATACCCTGACTGCAGCCCTGTGAGATACCTTGAACCAGAGCCTCCCAGTTAAGCCACTAATGAACTCCTTTCTCACAGAAACCATGAGATAACGTTTGTGTTTTTTAGGTAATAAATTTTGAAATAATTTGTTACAAAGAAATAGGTAGCTAATACACAGCACAACTGATTTTTTGAGGTAAGAGTAATTCTAATACTAAACCTAACACAATCATTAAAAAAAACAATTACAAGGTATCCAAAGATCCTTAACAAAGTATGAGCAAGCTGAATCTAACAGTATATGAAAATAATACATGATGTCATGTTAGGGTTAAGGCCACCAAGTGGAAAGTGAAAGGGTTAGTTGCTCAGTCAGGTCCCACTCTTTGCAACCCCATGTAGCCCGCCAGGGTCCTCTGTCCAGGGAAGTCAGAAACATATATTGATTTAATACTCCAAGCTCAACCAATGTAATTCACCATATTACCAGAATAAAGGAGAAAAACTGTATAGTTATTTCAACAGATTAAGGAAAACTGTTGATAGTATTCAAATCAATTTATGGTATTAAAATGAAAGAAAAAAACTCTCAGCAAACTAGGAATAGTAAGTACTTTCTCAAACTGTCAAACAGCATCATATTTAATGATGAATGACGAAATTGCATCCTCCCAAGATCAAAAACAAAGCAGGAATACCCATTTTTCCCACTTCTACAGTATTATTGTAGAGCTTCCAGCACTGTATTAAGGCTAAATAAATGAATAAAATAAAGATTGGAATGAAAGAATTAGAACAGCCCTATTTAAAGATGATAAGATTGGGAATTCCTTAGCGGTCAGTCGTTAGGGGCCTGTCCTTTCACTGCCCAGAGCACGGCTTCAAATCCTGGTTGGGGAACTAAGATCTTGCAAGCCATGTGATATAGCCAAAAATAAACAATTAAGTAAGTAAATTTTTTTAAAAAACACAGATAAGGGACTCCCCTAGTGGTCCAGTGGTTAAGAATCCGCCTTGCAGTGCAGGGAACACCGGTTTGATGCCTGGTCCAGGAAGATTCCACATGCCGCAAGGCAACTAAGCCTGTGTGCCACAACTCCTGAGCTCGTGTGCCACAGCTATTTGAAGTCTGCATGCTCCAGGGTCTGCAAGCCACAACTACTGAGTCCACTTGCTGCAACTACTCAAGCCCAGGTGCCTACAGCCCAATGCTCCACAGCGAGAGAAGCCACAGCAATGAGAAGCCTGCACATGCAACAAAGTAGTCCCCACTTGCCACAACTAGAGAAAGCCCATCACAACAACAGACTCAAGAGCAACCAAATTAATTAATTAAATAAATAAAATTTTTAAAAATTTCAATGATATATGATTGCTTACATAGAAAATCTCAGGGAATCTACAAATCTACTACTAGAATAAATGAATTTAGTAAGATTGAAGGATATAAATTTAATATACAAAATCAATTGTATTCCTATATACTAGCGGCAAACAATTGCAAAGTGAAAAAAAATTTTAAATACCAAGTATACAGTAGAACCAAAGAACATAAACTAGCTAGAAATAAATATAATAAAAGCTGTCTAAGACCTCTACACTGAAAACTACAAAACACCGCTAAACAAAATTAAACACTTAAATAAAAAGATATATCACTTTTATTGATTAGAATACTCAGTATTGTCAAAATGGCAATTCTCCCCAAATTTAAACAATCCCAATCAATATTCCAGCAAGCATTTTTAGAAAAGTTAACAAACTAATTCTAAAAGTTATACAGAAATGCAGAGGACGTAGAATAACCAAAGCAATTCAAAAAAAAAAAAAAGGTGGAGGACCACAAAGCTATACTAATTAAAACACTCTGTAATGGCAAAGGGATCTACAAATCAATGGAATAAAACAGAGGGTTCAGAAATGGACTTACATTTATTTAGCCAATTGATTTTTAACAAAAATGCTAAAGCAACCCAATGGAAAAATGAAAAGCATTTCAAGCAACGGTGTGACATCAACAGAGCCTTGTGAGGGATAAAAAAAACACTCTTACCTCACACCATACACAAAAAGTAACTCAATATGGATCACAGATACAAATGTAAAATTTAAAACTATAAAACTTAAAAAGTTAAATATATGCCTACCACATAGCCCAGCCATGCCACTCCTAAGTATTTATGTAAGAGAAACAAAAACATATGTTTATACAAAGACTACATGAAAGTTCTTAGAAGCTCTTCTGTAATACTAACTATTGGAAACAAGTGTCCATTAACTCATGAATGCAAAATCAAATTAGTATATCTACACTAATTTATGTATATAATTATATAATATATATAATAAAAAGGAATGAATCATTGACACACACAGCAACATGGATGAATCTCAAAATAACTGAGTAAAAGAAGTGAGGTAAAAAACTAAGAATACAGACTATGATTCTGGGTAAAATTACTGCAAAAGTAAACTATACTGTGGTAAGAAAAAGCAGATCAGTTCTTGCCTGAGGATGGGAGTAGAGAAAAAAAATGGATTACAAACGGTTCAAGAAAATTTGCTATCTTAATTGTAGTGATGCCTCCATGGGTCCATAAATATACCCAAACTGATTAAATTACACAATTTATGTGCAGTTTAGTGAATGCCAAGTCTACCTTGAGAAAGCTGAAAAAAACAAAACAGAAAGAAAAAATATTGGTACTATCTATCAAAATTTTAAATGCACATGCTACTGTTAAAAATGTATTTATAGATATGCTCATATATACACAAAGATAAGAATATGTACTGGAAAATTATAATTTTAAACATCTGGCAACAACCAAAACTTCCATTAATATATGACATTAAAGAAATTAATGTACTTCAAAAAATGGAATATTCTGAAACCATAAAAAGGGATGACATATCTATATGTTCAAAGTTAAGCTATCCAAAATATACTGATGAATGAATGAAGCTGCAGAGAAATTTATACACAACAATCCATGTGTTTAATTTTTAAAATAAAATATATATGCACAGAAACTAGCTGTGATTACATCTAGTTAACAAGTAGCCTTAGCACACTTAAAATTTTCTACTTTTGCAAGTATTTTATACTTTTCCACAAAGAAACACCACATAATAGTTAAGACTGACACCACCACTCCTAATAGTAAGTGCCCAATAAATATTAGCTGCTATATGCTAAGCATAATATGTCAAGCACTTTTTACAAATCACATTTAAATCTCCACAACAAACTTGAAAGTAGGTAGTGTTATTAGATTGGTACGAAAGTAACCACGGTTTCACACCATGAATTTTAAATCATTATAACTACGCTTAAACTCATCTTTATTAATCAAAATAGGAACCATTACAATCAACACATTTTTGCCAACAAGAAATAAGTTTGTTTATTCCTGTAGCATAAAAATCTGTGCTTCAAGATTCAAGGAACTGTTGGAAAGCATTTTCTGCTTCCTGCTGGTTGTGGAAGTGTTCTCCCTGCAAAAAGTTGTCAAGTTGCTTGAGGGAGTGGTAGTCAGTTGGCAAAAGGTCAGGTGAATACAGAGAATGAGGCAAACTTTGTAGGGCGATTTGTTCAGCTTTTGAAGCGTTGGTTATGCAACATGTAGCTGGACGTTGTCATGGAGAAGAATCAGGCCTTTTCTGTTGACCAAGGCCAGATGCAAGCGTAGTTTCTGGTATATCTCATCAATTTGCTGAGCATACTTCTCCGATGTAACGGTTTCACAGGGACTCAAAGTTATAGTGGATCAGAATGGCAGCAGACTACCAAACAGTGACCATGACCTTCTTTTGGTTCAAGTTTGGCTTTTGGAAGTGTTTTGGAGTTTCTTCTTGGTCCAACCGCTGAACTGGTCATTGCTGGTCGTCATAAAAAATCACAATCCCATAGAGAAATGGTTCGTTTTTGTTGCACAGAGTAAGACAACAAGATGACACTTCAAAACAACAATTTTTTTTTATTTTCGGTCAGTTCATTAGGCACTCACTTATCGAGCTTTTTCACTTTTCCGATTTGCTTCAAATGCCAAAATGATCATAGAATGATGTTCGGTTCTTTGGCAATTTCTCCTGTAGTTTTAAGAGGATTAGCTTCGATGATGGCTCTCAGTTGGTCACTGTCAATTTCCGATGGCCGGCCACTACACTCCTTATCTTCAAGGTTCTCCTCTCCTTTGCAAAACCTCTCAAACCACCATTGCACTGTACGTTCATCAGCAGTTCCTGGGCCAAATAAACTGCTGATGTTGAGAGTTGTTTCTGCTGTTTTATGACCCATTTTGGCAAATAAGAAAATTGGTCGAATTTGCTTTTTGTCTAACATCATTTCCACAGTTTAAAATACATAAACAGCAAGTAATAAGTCATTAGCAAAAAAAATATAAAGCAAGAAATGTGCACTAAAATGATGTATAGCATAAGCACATTTATTTGCAAATTTCAACAATGCAAAAACTGCAATTACTTTTGCACCAACCTAATAATTTTAACACTATTTTAGAGATTTACAAATCTGAAAGTCAAAAACGACTTTGCTGAAGGTCACACAACTAGTAAGTGGGAGCATGTGGATTTAACTCAAGTTTCTTTGATTCCAAAGTTGATAGTTGATAATTTCAACCACTGTACCAAAACAACCCTCTGTTTTCGTTCCAATCCCAAAGAAAGGCAATGCCAAAGAATGCTCAAACTACCGCACAATTGCACTCATCTCACATGCTAGTAAAGTAATGCTCAAAATTCTCCAAGCCAGGCTTCAGCAATACGTGAACCGTGAACTTCCAGATGTTCAAGCTGGTTTTAGAAAAGGCAGAGGAACCAGAGATCAAATTGCCAATATCCGCTGGATCATCGAAAAAGCAAGAGAGTTCCAGAAAACATCTATTTCTGCTTTATTGACTATGCCAAAGCCTTTGACTGTGTGGATCACAATGAACTGCGGAAAATTCTGAAAGAGATGGGCATACCAGACCATCTGACCTGTCTCTTGAGAAACCTGTATGCAGGTCAGGAAGCAACAGTTAGAACTGGACATGGAACAACAGACTGGTTCCAAATAGGAAAAGGAGTACGTCAAGGCTGTATATCGTCACCCTGCTTATTTAACTTATATGCAGAGTACATCATGAGAAATGCTGGGCTGGAAGAAACACAAGCTGGAATCAAGATTGCCGGGAGAAATATCAATAACCTCAGATATGCGGATGACACCACCCTTATGGCAGAAAGTGAAGAAGAACTAAAGAGCCTCTTGATGAAGGTGAAGGAGGAGAGTGAAAAAGTTGGCTTAAAGCTCAACGTTCAGAAAACTAAGATCATGGCATCTGGTCCCATCACTCCATGGGAAATAGATGGGGAAACAGTGGAAACAGTGTCAGACTTTACTTTTTTGGGCTCCAGAATCACTGCTGATGGTGACCGCAGCCATGAAATTAAAAGACTCTTACTCCTTGGAAGGAAGGTTATGGCCAACCTAGATAGCATGTTTAAAAGCAGAGACATTACTTTGCCAACAAAAGTCCGTCTAGTCAAGGCTATGGTTTTTCCAGTGGTCATGTATGGATGTGAGAGTTGGACGGTGAAGAAAGCTGAGCGCCAGAGAATTGATGCTTTTGAACTGTGGTGTTGGAGAAGACTCTTGAGAGTCCCTTGGACTGCAAGGAGATCCAATCAATCCATCCTAAAAGAGATCAATCCTGGGTGTTCATTGGAAGGTCTGATGTTGAAGCTGAAGCTCCAATACTTTGGCCACCTCATGCGAAGGGTTGACTCATTGGAAAAGACCCTAATGCTGGGTAGGATTGGGGGCGGGAGGAGAAGGGGACGACAGAGGATGAGATGGTTGGATGGCATCACCGACTCGATGGACATGGGCTTGGGTAGACTCCGGGAGTTGGTGATGGACAGAGAGGCCTGGCGTGCTGCAATTCATGGGGTCGCAGAGAGTCGGACACGACTGAGCGATTGAACTGAACTGAACTGAAGCATAATCTGGAAACTAAACACCCATAAACGCATAGAGCAACTGGGAACATAGTGTTAATAAATCACAGTGTTTTGAATACAATCAAAAAGCACAGGTTTAATTTCTGGTTCTATTTTTTGGTAGGAAAATAAACCCTTCATATTTGCATATGTATATAATTGTCCTCTGTGAGGTATTTTATTAATCAATCCACTCTGGCAGTGTTTTCATCTCTAATTTTCTTACATTCTAACTTCTACATATAATATTGCATTGTTGTTGTTTAGTCCATAAGTCGTGGCCAGCTCTTTTGCAATTCAATAGACTGTAGCTTGCCAGGTTCCTGGTTACTTGGGATTTTCCAGACAAGAATACTGGAGTGGGTTGCCATTTCCTTCTCCAGGGAGTCTTCCCCATCCAGGGATCAAACCCACATCTTGTGCATTGGCAGGCAGATTCTTTACTGCTGAGCCACCAAGGAAGCTCAATATATATAATACATAAATATACAAATGTTTTAATATATAAATGTTAGTTTCTATTTTAATTCTAAATAATATAAACCTAAGATTCATAAAGAGGAGTCAAAAATAATATATTTCCCAAGGGGGAATTACAAGCACTGAACTTACACTAGACATGGCAATTTATTATTATTGACACCATTCCTACTGTAATTTGTATGTTTTTGCATTTAGTTGTAGCACATTACATAGATTGCTTTTAGCAATTAACCTCCAAAAGGAATTAAATATTAATGATATTTGCCAGATGCAATTATGAGAAATATTACATCCATAGTCTGAATAATACAGAAATACCTATTATAACATATCACATTTTATATCTTAGAAATATATTTAAACTACCTTAAGAGTAAGAATTTTTATCTTTAAAATTCTGCTTATCAATCTCAACTATCTAAAGAAACTGTCTCTGCTATCAATTGACAGAGCAAAATATGAGTAAGAAATTTCTATCTGCTAACACTACTTTATTAAATGTTAAGGTATCAATTACATATTCATTTGGCACTATTAGCATTTTTTGAAAATAAAGTAAATATAGCTTAGCAAATTACTGTTCCATAAAAATTGTACATAATAAATTGAGCTCTATGTTCATTTGTGTATGTGGGCACATATGATCAGAAGGTAAAAATTAAAATAAATGCCCTATAAAATTATTATATACACTTTTCTGTCAAAAACGTTTTTAATATTATCTTTTCTATAAGCCAACAAAATACACATCTTAAAATAAAAGTATTTTAAAATAAAACTAAGAGTAAATGCAAATATCAAAAGTTATACTCATAATGCCAAAGAATACAGGAATAGTTCTCTCTCAAATAGTTCTCATATACACTTCAACAGATCTCAAAAATATAACATCTGCCATGTCATGCTTCTAAAATCCCACTACTTTTTAAATGTTTTTTTTTTCCCTCCATATTTTCTACTCCAACTCCAGATATCAATAGCAAGACAGAAGATCAGATAAAAGAATATATTTTGGTAACATTATCTGAAACCAGTAAATGTTAGTTACAACCAGAAAATAAACATTATAGAATTATTTATGAAGAAATTATACTTAACAGTGGTAGATTTTCAGATAAAAGAATATATTTTGGTAACATTATCTGAAACCAGTAAATGTTAGTTACAACCAGAAAATAAACATTATAGAATTATTTATGAAGAAATTATACTTAACAGTGGTAGATTTCAAGACTTTTCTATTTTAATGGAAAGAATTTTTTGTAAGTAAATCAGAGTTACTGTTAGATGTAGTCCACTTCAGTTACCTGAAATCAGACTAGCAGGCTCATTAAATATACATAAATCAATGATGCAGAGGCACTGCACCATATTGATGGAGCCCTCATTAATTTTCAATGATACTATCATATTTGTATTCTAAAAAAAAAAATTGAGTGAAGTCTGCAATCATTTTTCTTCACCTCAGAATTCCAGTTTTTACATATTCTAACTTAGTAAATGAGAGGAAACCTAATACATCAAAACATTTCTAATAAAGTCCATTAAATTTTACATTTTCTTCCTTTTGTAGAGAATAAACTATTTATGCATGTATATAATATACATATTTTATATATAATGTCAAAGTGAAATATGTAAAATAAAAATACTATAAAATAAACTATCATTATAGGTAGTTGATACAGTCTTCTAGACACTTGCATATAACACAAAATAAAGTCTAAATTAAGGATTTTTCAGAGATATTGGGAGATGTTTTGTTCTCCACAACAACTAAATGATAACAGAAAAAAAGCAAATAAAATTTGCTTTTGATAAAAAAATAAAAAGTTATCCTCTAAATCATTCCCTGGCATAAATATTATATTTAGGCTTTCTAATTTGCATATGATTATACCTCAAAAACCAAATACTATGACATTGTTTATATATATTATCAAAGCAAAAGATAAAGTAAATTAAAAACTGGCAGAAAAAATATTATTGAATGCTTAAAGGTTTATTTCGGGCTAGCATCCTGGAAACTAAATATAAACAGAATATTGTTCTAAGCATATCAAACTGATTTCTGATTACACTGTAGTATTTTCATGTTTCACATTAACTGGATTTGAGTTAAATCTAGTTGCATTACATTAATAACAATTTTACTCCACAAATGTGATCAAAATTTAATTGAAATTTATACAGAAAAAAGAAAACGAAGCTGGCCAGGCAAGCTTCCCCAGTGGTTCAGCAACTAATGAATCCGCTTGCAATGCAGGAGACACAGAAGACAAGGGTTCAATCCCTGGGCCAGGGAAGATCCCCGGAGGAGGAAATGGCAACCCCCTCCTGTATTCTTGCCAGGAAAATTCCATGGATAAAGAGTCACAAAGAGTGGGATACACTAAGCACACAGCATGCAGGTAAGCAATGCAACAATATAACCTTTCTTAGGCTCTGTTTAAAAATGGAGGACAGGTATAGAATACATAGGGAACAGGTCTATGGACACAGGGGGAGGGGAGGAGAGAGAGGGTGAGACATATGGAGAGAGTAACATGAAAATTTACAATACCATATGTAAAACAGATAGCCAATGGGAATCTGCTGTATGACTCAGGGAACTCAAATAGGGACTCCGTGACAATCTATGAGGGTGGGATGCAGAGGGAGATGGCAGGGAGGTTCAGGAGGGAGGGGACATGGGTGTACTTTTGGCTGATTCTTGTTGATGTATAACAGAAAACCACAAAATTTTGTAAAGCAATATCCTTCAATTAAAAAAATAAAGTGGCAAAAAAAAAAGTGGAGGACAGGCGTAGAATAGAACTAAAAAGATGACTGCTAATCTCCTTCAAATTTACATTCATCAAGTCTGCCATCTTCCTATCAACACTTTTGACAAAACAAATAGCACTCTGTATCATGTACTTCTGAACAAGCTTCCATCCCCAGCCTGACAGCCAAAACAGACATCACATGTCACTTTCCTAAAGGGGCTAATATTTAGATCTTTCCTCTTCAGAGACTGTTTTACAAAGACATTTATGCATTTGTAGTAGTAGTGTTAGTCAGTCATGCCCAATTCTCTGTGACCCCATGACTGCAGCCGGCCAAGTTTCTCTGCCCATGGAATTCTCCAGGCAAGAATACTGGAGTGAGTTGCCATTCCCTTCTCCAGGGGATCTTCCTGACCCAGGAATCAAACCGGGGTCTCCTGCATTGCAGGCAGATTCTTCACCATCTGAGCTACAGGGAAGCCCCCTTGGAGCCACCTAAATGGGTTGATCACTTGATGCTAATATTGCAAAAACTCATAACTTTAGGATATACCCACGAAAACTTTTTGCTTCTCCAAAGACCCTTTTCCTACATCAGCAGAATGGTTACAACAAGGGTTCAGGATTTCAGATTTCTGTTACTTTAATAGTACTTTTCTTAAAAAAAAAAAAAAAAAAGCTTGTTTAAGAAATAACATCAAGTCCACTTTCACATCTTAATTTCAAAGAATAGGTTTATAATTCTAAACTCCCTTTTTGTTACTTAGAAAGAAGAGGAAAAAACTAATTTCCATTTAATGACTCAAAAGAAGACCTAAAAGACTACAAAATTAATGGGGGCAGTAACCATGTCTCTCACACTCACTGTTATATACTCAGCACAGTGTTTTCCAAAACTGCTTGAGCACAAGACTAACCTAGATAGCCAGTATAAAATACTAAGTTCCTCCACCAAAGATCTATGGTAAGGCACAGAAATTGGTGTTTTAAATAGGCACCCAAGATGATTCCTAAGATGACACAAGTTTAGGAATCAGTGGTCTAGAAAATATATTGAATATATGAGAAAGAATGCAAATTTATATTTATTAGTAAACCAATAACTAATAAACTACAATTGAGTATTATTTTTTACCTTTGAAAACAAGCTTAACACATTTAAAACATGAAGAAAACCATTAAAATATCCAGGTTAAACTTTCATTCAATTGTTCTCATTCTATATACTATCTCAGGAACTAGTTGCTAAGTAAACAAGTAAACTGCCAAAAAGATTCTAGAAACTTAACCTAAAAGCTGTTATTTTTCTGCATTTAGAATACTGAAAGTAACTCTTTATGGTTGATTAGAGTAAATACGCTTAAATTTACCTAACTTCTTAAACGTATTTGAACTGTGCTCATCTAATCTTCACAGTAGTTCTGTGAGGTATATGCTACTGGTAAACCCACTATACAGATGAGAAAACAAAGGCTTAAAGAAAATAGTCTTCCCTGAATCACTTGGCTAAGAATAAGTGGTAAATCTAGAATTCAAACTCAGGCAAACTATCATTATACATTTGTTAGATATGATATTTCATGCCCACAGTAGAAACAAAGGCAATGAGAAAATATATTAATTCTTTCTCTGTTTATATTTGTACCCCTAACGACCAACTGCTAATGTTTCAGGTTCTTGAAGAATAAAATAATGTGTTTTTAACAAGTAACTTTGAACATCTAATAAACAGCTTCTTATTACCTGCTTGAATCTTGTAACACAAATTGGACAACATAACTTCAAAGGAAAACTGGATATATAAGGGAAAGAGTTCCTAAAGGGTGTCCATCCATGAAAAGAAAGTTCACCTATAGGTCAAACCTCAAAAAAGGTTTCCTCCAAGACAGAAAATATATGTGTATATATACACCTATGGGGTTGGGTGTATACATATACCCGTACATATACACAGTCAACTACTCAGCAGGTAAAATGATTCTTAAAAAAAAGATTCCCAGTATAAATGACAGGAATTAGAGAAGAGACTTATCAGGTAGGGCTATGTTTTTCACATTCATAAAGAAACAGTACAAATAACATAATTACTAAACATTTAGTAACCACGATTTTAAAGAACTATAATATTAAGTTACACTCAATAAAATAAAGAACTGCAATGCACATATTGCATCTTAGAATCTAAAATGCACAGTCATTTTAATAAAATCAAAAATATATATATTATAGCCATAAGATACCCAGTCACAGTGATGTATTTATATTCTATAAATAGCGATCAGCACTTTCTCCTGTATTGAAAGAGAAAAATCACAGTTAATAAAAATAACTGAAATTTTTAGTATCTTACAAAGCACTTTTATTAATGGTATATGGTCAAAAAAAAAAAAAGACTCAAGCTACTGACCACAGTGATTTTCTAATTAAGTATTAACTAAACTATCCAAATTTTAAGAGACTGAAGGGGGTTAAAAATTATCTGTTCTAAACAAATTTACAAATCAAAGCTAAACAGGTGACCTAAAACTTGCCAGTCTGTGACAGAATTAGAACACAGATTTTCTAACTCATGATTCAGTGTTCTATTACTTGGTGGATTTGAATTACTGAAATACATGGGATACCAACTCATACATGCAGTGTAACCAAAAACCATCTCCTTCAGGAGAATGGTCTTGAAGTATGACCCACGAGATATTAGATATTAATTTTCCAGAGCTGTTCCACAACATTATATCCCAATCAACTTTAAAACACTCACTCCATGAAGAAAAAGAAGAGGAGGAGGGAGATAGATAGGAGGAGGAAAAGGAGGAAGAAGAAGAAGTAGGGGAGGAGGAAGGAGGAGGAAGAGAAGAAGAAAAGTATATTTAGAAAAGTTTTAGGGGAGAAACTGAGACAGTAAAAAAAAAAAAATCAGAAACTACAAAAGAAATGTTAAAGGGGAACAGCAATTACCAATTACCAATTTTGAGGTAAAGAAAATAAACATGTATACACAAAACTGAGACTAAAGGAAGTAAATGCCTCAACAGCAGTAAGTCCAGCATTTTCCAACAAATATGATGGAGCAACTGATGTCAGACTAGCATTCCCACCATGAGCAACCATAAAACAAAATGTATGAAACAACTGTTTACAGACATCAGACAATGGGTAACACAAAGACTATAAGTCGTGTTCGACTCTTTGTGACCCCATGGACTGTAGCCTACCAGGCTCCTCCAGGCTCCTCCATCCATGGAGTTTTCCAGGCAAGAGTACTGGAGTGGGTTGCCATTTCCTTCTCCAGGGGATCTTTCCAACCCAGGGATCAAACCCGGGTCTCCCGCATTGCAGGCAGATGCTTTACCATCTGAGCCACCAGGGAAGCCCCATAATCCCTTAGAAATGGTAAACTAACAAGGTGAGCCCTACAATTGCCTCATTTTTCTATCTGGGAAAAATTTCCATGACAATAGCCCAGCAAGCATGAGTTTAAGAAGGGCACAGTGGTTGTGCTAAGTTGTACAGGCAAAGATCAAACCTCAGTGCAGTTGATATGGTTGAAATCTGCAAGGCAGAACGTCAGAAGTCTGTATAAGAACCTCCATTAAGTCCATGGCCAAAGAATAGACTGCATATATGCAGGGCAAAACCAATCAAGGCTTAAAAGAGAATGGCCGAGAGAGGAAGAGAGGGTAGTTAAGGAGTGCTGGGTCTATTTTGGAGTTCCTACCCAGCCAGAGTAGACAAACCACATTCAGTTCAGTTCAGCCGCTCAGTCGTGTCCAACTCTTTGCGACCCCATGAATCGCAGCACACCAGGCCTCCCTGTCCATCACCAACTCCCAGAGTTCACCCAAACTCATGTTCATCGAGTCGGTGATGCCATCCAGCCATCTCATCCTCTGTCGTCCCCTTCTCCTCCTGCCCCCAATCCTTCCCAGCATCAGGGTCTTTTCCAATGAGTCAACTCTTCACATGAAGTGGCCAAAGTACTGGAGTTTAAGCTTCAACCACATTAACACCTTATTAACACCACAAAAATCCAGTTGAGATACCAAGAAGGCTTCAAGTAAGAATGGGGACCACATCATATAATAAGACTTATTCTATCTAGACTTACTCGAACAAAGCCTAAAATCAAGCCCCAACAAGTTTTGCAAGGAATTGAAAGTTTGGAGATTGAGTTGCAGTAAAGTAAGGAAACACAATGGGCTCTCCACAGATCCATCCTAGCAATGATTAAAACCAAGCCTACAAAGTTCAAGGTAATCAGCCAGTAACTGAACTGCCTACAAGAATTTTAAAAAACAACACTCTACACAGAAAGATAAAGTATGCAATTTCTAATACCATCTACATGATCTGGTATACAATTGAAAAATGTATTAAATGTTAAAAAAAAGAAAAATGTGATCCACGGGCATGGGGGAAGAATAGTCAATAGAAATCAGCCTTGCCAAGATGTTGGATCTAGAAGACCAAAACTTTTAAGTCAGCTATTTTAAATATTTTTAAAGATTTAACACAAATTATGTCCAAAGAACTACATTCAAAAAAGTAAAGGAAGATATGATCTTAGTGTGCAGACAGAAAATTTAAAAAGAGAAGTGATAACTAATGAAAAGAACAAGATGAAAACTCTAGAACAAAACTATAGTAACAGATGAAAAAATCTACCAAATGGGCTTAACCAAAGACTGGACATAGCAGATGGAAGTCAGTAGACTTGAATACAGACCAATAAAAAATATCTGAAGAACAGAGAAAATAAGATTGAAGAAGAATGAATAGTACCCCAGCAACGTATAGAACGATACCAAAGAAGCTAACACACAACTAACAGAATTCCAAAAGGAGAAGAGAGTGAAAATAATATAGAAAGAATCACTGGAATATTCCAAATAGGATGAAAAATACTGACTTACAGTTCCTAGCTCAGCAAATATCAACTAGGATGAATACAAAGAAAAGCACATTTAAACTTATATTCAAACTGCTAGAAACCAATGATAAAGAGAAAATCTTGAAAGCAGTCCTAAAAGATTTTTACAATAAAGGGGACCAAGGATATAAGTAACAGCTAACTTCTCATCACAAACAACTTCTCATCACAAAAAAATGTAATGAGGAGATCCCTGATGGTCTAGTGGTTAGGATTCTGAGCTTTCACTGCCCTGGCCCGAGTTCAATCCCTGGTCGGAACTGAGATCCCACAAGCTGAGCATCATGGACAAAAAAAAAAAAAAGAATGATATCTCTGAAGTGGTGAAATGACAACCCATAACTTCATACTCCACAGAAAGATCCTTCAAACAATAGAGTGAAATAAAAACACTCACATAAACAAAATCTGGGAGAATTCTTCATGGATAAATCTGTACTATGAACTACTAAAGAATGCTCTTCAGGCAGAAAAACAAAATCAATACAACTATCCAATCAATCCAAAAGAAGAAAGAAAGATACTAAACATGGTAAATAAGTAGGTGAATACAAAAAACTACACTTAACAGCTTAACAGTTTTATGCCCACTAATATGGCTACATTCAAAAAAGACAAATAATAGCAAGTGTTGACAAAAGATGTAGAGAAACTGGAACCCTTATCTACTGCTGGTAGGAATGTAAAGTTGTGCCATTGCTTTGGAAAAGTCTTACAATTTGGATAAATACAGAGTCATCATATGATCCAACAGCTATACTCCCAAATACATAACCAAAACAATTTGTCACATAAAACTTGTACATGAATGTTCATAGCAGGATTATTCATTATAGCCAAAAAGTGAAAAAAACCCAAATGTCCATCAACTAATGAAAAGATAAATGAAAAGTGGTAATATCCATACAATGGAATAGTCTTCAATAATAAAAAGAAAGAAGTTGTGATACATTCTACAACATGGATGAACCTTGAAAACATACTAAGTAAAAGCCAATCACAGAGGACCATATATTTATATGATTCCATTTATATGAAATGTCCAAAATAGGCAATCTGTAGGGATAGAAAGTCAACTGGTAGTTGCCTTAGGACTCAGAGACAAAGGGAGGTGGAGGACAGGGCTAAGTAGTAAGGGATTTCCTTGTGAAGTAACAAAAATGTTCTAGAATTAATTACAGTGATAGATGCATGTCTCTGAGAATACACTAAAAGCCACTGATTCTATACTTTAAATGAGTGAATTTTATGGTATGTGAATTTTATCTCAAAAAGTTGTTTATTAAAAAGACTATTTTTTATTCCCTACATTTTCTTAAAAACAACTGACTATTTAAAGCAAAAATAACAATGCTGAATCATATTTAGAAGTTAAAGATATGACATCATTAGTATAAAGGATGACAAGGGTATGTATATGGAATTATAGCATTCATATTTGTGAGGTATTGAAATGTGAGGAATTTGTGACCAAGTGAAAAATGCGGAGTATCAGATGTTGACTCTAAATAGATTTTGATAAAGATGCATATTGTTATACTTACAGAAATCACTAAAAATAAAAACATTAAAATAATAATAAAGATCTAATAGGGCAACACTTTTAAAATATCCAATTAATCCAAAATAAGGCAAGAAAGGACAAATGGAAAACAAATAGACTTAAACCCAATGATAGAAATAATTACATTAAATATAAACGGACTAACACAGCAATTAAAAGGCAGCCGGTGTTGGACTATACAGAAAAGTAAGACTAACTATGTATTGTCTATAAAATGTTAAGACATAAAACATACATTGGTTGAAAGCAAAGGACAGAGAAACGTATACTATCAAACAGAAAGCATAAGAGAACTGACATAATACCAGACAAAAAAATTCATCAGGATAAAGAGTATTACAAAAGACCAAAAGGAACATTTCATGACAAAAGGATAAATTCATCACAAGAAGGCATAGCAATTTTAAGTATCTATGTACCTAATAAGAGAGTTTCAAAATACATGAAGCATGACGGAACTACTAAAAGGAGAAACTGACAAATACACAATCTATTTGGAGTAACTGATAAAATGATAGAAAATGAGTAGAAAAAATAAATTAGTAAGGATACAGAAGGATTAGTAAGGATACTCAGAAGTTAACACTATCAACCAAGCTGACACAGACTATACTCAACAGCTACAGAACACACACTCTTTTCAACTTGACTTGCTCACCAAGTTAAGACCTTGCTCACTAAAACAGACCACACTCTGGACCATAAATAAGTTTTCATAAATTTTATAAGACTGAAATTTAGCAAAATTTGTTCTCTTACTACAACAAAATTAAATTAGAAATTAACAACGATATATCCAGAAAGTCCCCTTTTTCTAATTTTCTACCCAGAATGAGTGCCTTTTTCTAATTTTTCTGTCCACTGTTTCTCAGTTCACAAAACGGTAATGTACAAACCCAGCATATTAAACAAATGAATTAATACCACTTATGAATTATTCTTTCCAACAATAAATAAACTGAACTTTAATTTGATAAACCTCTAAAAACTGCTAGTAATTTATAGGAAATACAAAGGAACATAATAATACCACAGAGATTGCAATCAGCAAAATTCAGACTGGTAATTCTTCAGAAAAAGCTACCTAGAAACACCAATAAGCAAGAGAGAGAAAGACAGAGAGAAGCAGAGAAAAAAAATAAAAATAAAAAGGAGAGAAAGAGAAACCTTAAGAAAATATGGCAAAATATTGTCTTTAACATATATCAGGATGTGTTTTTGTTTATTCTTTGTGTCTTATGTATGTTTAGAATGAATAAAGAAGATTTAGTAAAATCAAATATAGGTAAAGTTTCCAGAGACAAGTGTTGCCAAGGATGGTTGGGATAAAACTTAAATTATTAGTTTTACTTGCTTGTGTTACTCTGAAAAATATCATCCAACTATGCTGGGTAAAGAGGATGTGCTCTATTCCAAAGAAAATAGTTTTCCCATTTCTCTGAAAAAAAAAAAAAAAAGACTTTAGTTAAATGAGAATTAGATAAAACTGGCTCCTTCTAATTCAACATGCCTTTAGAATTCTATGAAGAATTCTATGAAAGGCTTATTTCTTAAAATAGGTGGCCCTGATAAACAGAAAAAAGTTACCCTTTTCTGTAACTAAGACAAAAGTTCATCCTTGAAATGAAAAAAAAGCAAATTTAGAATCCAATCTTCTTTGGATGTGCATGCAATCAATTCATTTGGGTGTTTGCTGGATTGATTCAATATTAATGTATAATGGAATTTGTATCAATGGAATTTGTTGTTGTTGAGTCGACTCTTCTGCTACCCTATGGAGTGTAGCTCACCAGGCTCCTCTATCCATGGGATTTTCCAGGAAAGAATACTGGAGTGGGGAGCCATTTCCTTCTCCAGGGGATCTTCCCCACCAGATGGGCTCTTTACTACTCAACCACCACTTCCTCAACTGCTAGCAGTTAAGGGAGAAAAGTATTTTCATAATGTTTCACCTCTTTTCTCCTTTCTGCTCCTGTATTTTTTCTCATAAATAGTACTTCTAAATAATCTTTCTATAGTCCCACACTTCCTATCTCCTGTGAAGCACTATCCCTACTCACTATCCCTACTCACTTTATTATCTGCCTCCTAAAATGCCTTTGCTACTTGACACACAAAATAAAGTGAGTAAAATCATGTGGCCCTGTAATCCTTGCCTCATGGTATTCACACTCTTGTGTATAAATATCCTCCCACTCTATAACAGGATTGTTCAGTGCTAACAAATAAAATATAGCAGAAGCAATGATAATGTGATTTTTGTCATTAGATGATGAAAGGCTCTGGAGCCTCTGGTTCTATAACTCTGGGAAAAGCCACGTCACGAGCAGTCCTACGGAGGGTCCAAGGAGAGGAACTGAAGCTGCCAAGAGCCACATGAGTGACCTTAGAAACAGACACTCCAGGCCCAGAAAACAGCTTGAGCAAACCTCATGAAGAACACTGAGCCAGAATCACTCAGCTGAGCCACTCTCTGACTCCTGACCCTCCAAAACTGTCTAAGATAATAAATATTTGTTGTTTTAAGGTACTAACTTTTGAGGCAATTTATTACACAGTAATAGCTAACTAATACAAATAATAATGCTAAATAATAATACCTACTCCTTTCAGACTAACAATTATAAAAATGCCTAAGCTCAATCCCATGAAAGACATTCTGTACAAATTCAGCATACTATCAAATCAAAAGTATGTCACATCAAAATCTATAATGTTCTATTACTTATCAGAACAGCAAGACTAAAAAAGTAATAATGCCCAATACCAGCAAAGATATGTGGCAACAGGAATTCCCATGAACAGTTGGTGGGAGCACAACAGATACAATTTTTTTTGAGAACAAGTGGGCAATGTTTATCAAAATTTAAAAGTCACATACAATTCTACTATTAGGCATTTACCCCTGGTTTTCCTCTTATATCTTACAATATACTTGCATACGGGCTGGGGAGGAGGGCTGAAAGAAAGAAACTGACTCCAGTGAAAAATAGGAAATCTAAATATTCATAACAAAATTTTTGGGTAAATCAATTACAGTATAACTGAACAGTGGACTATCATCCAAATGTTAAAGAGGAATATATACACATATCAATTTAGAAAAGATATCCAAGATATACATTATGAAAAAAGTCAAAATATATATAACCCCATTTCCATGAGAGAACATGATACTGAGTTCCTATTTAAACCACAAAAGGGGCATTATAATCAAAACAGTATTTCCACATTTTATAATCTCTTGAATTCATTTAAAGATACCATTGTTGTGCAAGTCTTTTAAAGCAGGCCGACTGGATCCTGTTTAAATTTTATTTCTGCTTAGCATCCATACCATGCATAAATAATAATAATGATTGCCAATGTATACTGAACAAATACTATGTGAAAAAAATTCTATTAAGCACCTCCAAGTATGATGTTTACATATATTATTTAATCCTCAAACACTGTAATATACATAGTGCTGTTATCTCTATGGTACAGGGAAGAAGAATGAGGTAAGAGGAATTTGCCCAGAGCCTATAAGAGTACAAAGAATTCAAAATCAGAAGTTTGTTCTCTTAGCCAATACCATATACTCTTTTATTCATTTTGATCATATTTCAAGTTAAGAGAGGGCTGTACAACTTGGTCTTTAACTAACAGATTAGCAAATAAACCAAAATCAATGCAACATCAGAATGACTTAGACAATTCTTAACTCTTATGAAAAAACAGAAAAGACCATGGACACAACAAAAGCAATTTCCAATTAAAAATAACTATAACTGTCTAATGAAAATGCAATTTATTTTGCTAAAATCACATAATCTTCCCTGACTAGCTAATTACTACTAGGTATCAATTCCTTCCAGTAAATTACATTTAGTTAGTACCCTTTCAAAAAAAAGCAAATTCCTTTTCCTTGAGCACCAACTATAACAAATCTGGTACAGGAAAATAAAGAGAAACCAAGCAAAATCTTTCTAAAAACTGAAGTCTTCACAGCATTTGTCTGGTTTCCCTTTTCCAATCTACTTGATTACTTTCACCTTATTTCTAATTTTAATCCATTCAATCACAGCTCTACTGTATTTCCTTTGCTGGATAAAGCAAAGGAAAATAAAGACTGATTAGAAAATAAGACCAATCCAGTAAGTTATTAAATCCCTTTATAATCATTATAGCTACAACTAACCATGCAACTCAGGCTTACCCAAAGATCTTGTCTACCACACTGTAGGTTAACCATCATTTTTTATATCTTAGAAACATCAAAGAAACTACAAGAATGTATGTTCACCTTACATTTCAAAGCGCTTTATAAAACCACCTTTACTGAACCACATTTGACCATAAAAACGTGGCAAGAAACACGATGACCAGTTCCTGCATTTATTCTTCAAAACACCCAATCTCCCTTCTTCCCTAGCCCCCCAAAATTGGCATTCTATAGTCAGACATCCTGTGTTCCAATTCTAGAAGGGTCCACTAAGTAAGGTATCTGAAGCAGTCTCCGTTTCCTTTCCTGTAAAATGGGAATGAGATGAGTACCTACTTCATGGGGCTTCTGTTGAGAATGAAGCGGGATAACTCCTGGTAAAGCGCTTAGAACACTGCCTGACACGCAATGTACACTCAATAAATGCCAGCCATTACTCTGTCTCCAAAATTAACTGCCTAGAATCTGAATTTTCTCTTTTAGATGAGAACTAACCAAACTCCATCAGGACAGTGGGCATACGGATGGAGTTTCATATTAACCCATGCAACAAACAGCAACAGTATATAAACACAGTAATTGTATTTTCATAGCACTTTCGTTCTTTTTAATAAAAACGCTTCGCGTGAAACTAAACACTCCGATCTCCCACGCTGGAACCCTGTTAACAACACAGCCCGGAAATACAGTCCAGATTCTCATCGCCTAAGGAGTGGGGAACGTGACCAGCTGCTGGTTACCACATCAGGGAATCCGGCAGTTTAAAGCAGGCCAGAGTGGCTCAGGGCTGGAGGGTAGTCGGTTTAGAGAAACAACGTTCCCTTTTCCTATTTTCCTCCCCAGTGTCGATACTAACGAAGCTGTTTTCTCCCGAGAGCCGACGACAAGCATCTCCCTGCTCTTTCGAGAGCTCCCACCCTGAGCGTCTCCCCCCATGGAACCCAACTATCCCCCGACTCACAGAGTGTGTCCACACACATTCACCATCAGCTTCAACGAAGGGTTCCGGTACTTGGTGGTCTTACACCGGGGGCAGCCCTGATCGTCCATGGCGCCTTCCTTCCAGTGGGCTTTCCCCGGCGCCTGCTTCAGTCTCAGCCACAGCCAACCTCAAGCCCCTCAGATCCGAGGCCAAGCCGGTTCCTACCAACAGGCTCTTAGCTGGGGCGGTCCTTTACGAATGAGCACCGGCCGGGGGCAAGGCACTTCAGCACAAAGGTTCCGGAAGCAAGTTTTCCGGTCCTGCCGCTAGGGCTCGGTCTCAGCTTTCGCAGGCCACGATAAAACCTTGGATTTAGGGGGAGGGCTTTTTAAAAAGGCAAATTACACATAAACCCTCAACTCTATGTACCTAGCTGTATTTTTCAGGAAATCGTGTCACAATTCGGAACATAGATTCCACCTTGTTCTGTCTGGAAATAGTCCCATTAATCAAACAGCTATGTTTGGTGTACATACTCAGTAACTCGGACCAGTATTTTCTTTTAAACTGTGATAGCCTGTGCTTTATACTTCTTCTTTACACTTGCACAGTCGTGCAATCACAGAAAACAATATGCATTCTCAGATATGAGCCTTGGGAAAGTTATTTAGGATGAAAGTCTCATGCTGACCCTAAATATTAGATTCTCACTAAATGTTAAAATAGTTCTATAAATAATATCCGGCATCTGCAGAGAGGCAATTACCTCAAGATGGTCAGGCATGCTTAACGGTTTCAGCTGGCTCTAATACCTCTTACCACCCTACCAATCAATGACAGTATTTGTTTCCCCAAACACAAGAGGGATCACACAGGAATCTACACTTTATTTCAGCAACTCGACTCTCTTGAGAGTCTGAATCTCTTTGGAAATTTTAAGTAACATTCACTGCATTTATCAAGGCTGCAAAGTGAAATCTATAAACAGCTCTGCATGCATGTTAAGTCACTCAGTCATGTCTGACTCTTCGCCACCCTATGGACTGTAGCCCACCAGGCTCCTCTGTCCATGGAATTTCTCCAGGCAAGAATGCTCCAGGCTTTGCCCTCCTCCAGGGGATCTTCCCGACACAGGGATCAAACTGGCATCTCTTGTGTCTTCTGCATTGGCAATCAGGCTCTTTACCGCAAGTGCCACCTGGGAAGCCCGTAAACAGCTCTATCAGATAATAAATTCCTCCCACTATAAAGGACACATCTTATCCATCTTCTGAACAAGGATTTATTTATACTTGTTGATTAAGTACAGTAAATGAAGAATGAATGAATGAACATCAAATAGTGTAATGTGAAATTTTTTTATCCTGAGCACTGTATTGTAATCTGACCCAAACTCCATCAGAAGTGGGCATGCAAAGTTTTTCAAATTAAACCATACAATGAATACCAATGGAATACACTCATAGTAATATACTCATAGTAATCTTTTCTCTTTTCAATAAAAATATAAAGAGGAATATTCCAACTCTCACTTGTTTTTAAATAGTGAACTCAACAGGCAACCCACACTGTGGAAATACAGTTGGGATTTCCATGCGCTATGGAAGGAGAACATGACAAACAGCTGGATACCACATCTGGGAACCAACAGACCTGTGGCCTATGCAGGCCACAGCACAGGCCTTTATATTAGTAGAAAGACATCAGGAATTTACCTAGCAAAAACATCATGTCATTTGTTTGATCCTAATATTGTTCAATGTTATTGTTCTTTAGTCGCCAAGTCAGATTCGACTTTTTGTGACCCCATGGACTATAAATAACCTAGCAGGCTCCTCTGCCCATGGGATTTCCCAGGCAAGAATATTGGAGTGGGTTGCCATTTCCTTCTCCAATATTGTTCATAAACAGAAGCTAAACAAATGTAAATTTACTAAAACAGGCAATATCAAATGCTGTGCTGACCTGGAGACACTATGCTGCAATTTTTTTTATTAAAAAAAATTTTTTTTAGTTGACATGCCTGCAAGACATGTGAGATCCAAGTTCCCCCACCAGGGTTTGAACCCAGGTCCCCTGCAGTGGAAGTGTGGAAACTTAACCACTAAATCAGCAGGGAGGTCCCTACGCTGCTATTTATTGAAAGAGACCACATCCAAACCAATTGTAAGAGTCAAAGTGAGGCGCTCTAAAAATAAAGGCTATTCTTAGGATCTTTATATTTTAACAGAAAAGGAAACTTCTGGTGAAAGACTGAACATGATTAGTGAGAAAATAAAATTTTTAGCCAAAACTAAATGAGAACTTATCCACTAATTTGGCAATACTGCTGGAGAAGACTCTTAAGAGTCCCTCGGACAACAAGGAGATCAAATCAGTCAACCCTAAAGGAAATCAACCCTGAATATTCATTAGAAGAACAGTTGCTAAAGCTGAAGCTCCAATACTTTGGCCACCTGATAGGAAGAGCTGACTCACTGGAAAAGACTCTGATCCTGGGAAAGATTGAAGACAAAAGGAGAAGGGAGCAGCAAAGGATGAGATGGTTAGATAGCATTTCTGATGGACATGAATTTGAGCAAATTCCAGGAGAAAGTGGAGGACAGAGGAGTCTGGCTTGCTACAGTCCATGAGGTTGCAAAGAGTAGGACATGAATTAGCGACTGAACACCAATAACAACAATGTTTATCATCACCAATACACTTTTAATAATTTCTCTGAACAGGAGACCTCAAAGCACTTTTATGCAGTGAATTGCTTTTCCTTTCTCCCAAGCCTTGAGATTAAGGCAAGGAAACCACTGAAGATTATGGGAGGAAACATTGCTACCAGCTCTATCTTTTCCCCCAGTTGGAAATTACTGTCAGAGAAGCATGGTAACAACAGCTGACTTGGAAGTCTATCAGATAAGCATTACTCATTGAGCTAGAAGCAGTAGAAAGTAGTGATTATAGATTTGGCTCCTGGCATCAAGAGAGCTGGATTCAAGTTCTGCCTGCCTCATTTACTAGCGACATGACTAAAAGCACCAGTTTTCCCAAATATAAGATGTGGATAATACCAGCACAACTAGCACATTGGACTGAGGACACCACTAGCACAGAGTAAGAAGTCAGTAACTGTGATCTGTTATTAAGAGTTGCTCAGTCGCTAAGTCATGTCCAATTCTTTGCAACCCCATGAACTGCAGCACACCAGGCTTCCCTTTTCTTCACTATCTCTAAGAGTTTGCTAGTATAGGTATTATTAGTGAGTGGTAGTATCTACACAAGGCATGTACTAGGAAGAACCTGTCATTTTAAAAACAGACCAAACCAACTTTATTTTGTTCAGTCACTAAGCCCTGTCCAACTCTATCTCCTGGAGTTTGTTCAAACTCATGTCCAGTGAGTCGGCGATAACCATCCAACCATCTCATCCTCTGTCACCCTTCTCCTCCTGCCTTCAATCTTTCCCAGCATCAGAGTCTTTTCCAATGAGTCAGATCTTCACATCACGTGGCCAAAGTATTGGAGTTTCAGCTTCAGCGTCAGTCCTTTCAATGAATATTCAGGATTGAGTTTCTTTAGAATTGACTGGTTTAATCTCCTTGCTGTCCAAGAGACTCTCAAGAGTTTTCTCCAACACTACACTTCGAAATCATCAATTCTTTGGCGCTCAGCCTTCTTTATGGTCCAGCTTTCATCTCCATACATGACTACTAGAAAAACCACAGCTTTGACTACGCGGACTTTTGCCAGCAAAGTGATGTCTCTGCTCTTTAATACACTGCCTAGGTTTGTCCTAGCTTTTCTTCAGAATCTGCCTGCAACGCAGGCGACCCAGGTTCAATCCCTGGGGCGGAAAGATCCCCTGGAGAAGGGAATGGCTATCTACTCCAGTATTCTTTCCTGGAGAATTCCATGGACAGAGAAGCCTGGCAGGCTACAGTCCATGAGATTGCAGAGAGTCGAACATAGCTGAGCAACTGACTTACAGCACATACTCAATGTTCTGTGGCGACCTACATTGGAAAGAAATCCAAAAAAGAGGGAATATATGTACCTGTGTGGCTGATTCACTTTGCTGTACAGCAGAAGCTAACACAACATTGTTAAGTAACTATTCTCCAATAAAAAATGAAATAAATTTTGAAAAACAGAACTGTTTTTGAGCCAAATTTCTAATCCTCCCTTAACTGGGTTTCCCTCCTCCCCATAATACACTTCACAGGGTTCCTATAATGATTAAATAACATGATATGCATATACAAAGGCCCTCCTACAATGCCTCATAGACAATAGAAACTCTGAAAAGTATACCATTACCACTGGTGGAGTTCACTAATACAGAATGGTCAGAAAACTTTGTGGAAGAACACACTGATAGCACCAGACTTCTGATTCAAATGGAACCTCAGCCTTCGTGAAAACCACCCAACTATCAGGTTAACCACTTTCATAAAGATAGCTATATTCCAATGAAAGTTTCCCACTTTATAAAAATGGTGGTGGTTTAGTCACTAAGTCATGTCTGACTCTTGCAACCCCATAGACTATACTGTAGCCTGCCAGGCTCCTCTGTCCATGGGATTTCCCAGGCAAGTATACTGGAGTGGGTTGCCATTTCCTTCTCCAGGGGATCTTCCTGACCCAGGAATTGAACCCAGGTCTCCTGCATTGCAGGCGGATTCTTTACTGACTGAGCTGCAAGGGATAGGAGCCCATTATTTCTCTTCCCAAATCTGCTCATCCTCTAGCATACATAACGGCAGATTCTACCCCCCTTGGATAATGTTTCTCAAAGGCAACCCTTCCTTTCCAGCCCCAAGGCTATGAACCCAGGTTAGGCCTGCCCAATCTGTTGAAGGATTTCATTGTTTTGTTCTTTGACTATGGGTTCGGAGAAAGCAATGGCACCCCACTCCAGTACTCTTGCCTGGGAAACCCCATGGACGGAGGAGCCTGGTAGGCTACAGCCCATGGGGTCGCGAAGAGTCGGACACGACTGAGCGACTTTACTTTCATTTTTCACTTTCATGCACTGGAGGAGGAAATGGCAACCCACTCCAGTGTTCTTGCCTGGAGAATCCCAGGGACGGAGGAGCCTGGTGGGCTGCCGTCTATGGGGTCGCACAGAATCAGACACGACTGACGCGACTTAGCAGCAGCAGCAGCATCCTACCCTGTTCTTATGGAAAGCAGCTCCACCCTGACAGAACTGGGCAGTTCTAATCGGCCTGCCAATTGCAATGCTGGCCCTCTGGCCTTGGGGTTGACAACAGAACCCTATGGACTAATCAGAGATCATCCCTAGAATTTATCAAATTGGCGGTAAGGAAAAAGCAGCATAGCCTCTTGAAGCTAGAAAATATGTGCTGGTAACTCCTGGAAGCCCAGGGTTCCAACCTTCTGGGGAAAGCCCCTTTGAAAGACTAAAACTACTTTGATGAAAGATGCAGAGGCCAGTGAAAAGGGACAATGAATGGGTCTTTAAGTCTGACCAGCTGCATTCTACTCTTCCCATTTTGGTATTATGATCCAAAAATTTCACCTTTTTGCCTAGGCCAGTTCAAGTGGAGTTTCTGGCTCCTGGAGAAATTAACATCACTAAGAGGCAAAAATGCTGCTACATTTGGAAGAGAACTAGAACCTGGCACTTAGTCTCTGCCAGGATCTTTTCCCTCCACTATCATCCATGTGACTCACTAATTCACTCTCCTTCTCACCTAGTGCTCACTGGCATCCTCAACAGGCAGAGAGTTTGGTCACTAAGAACTCCCAAGTATTACATCCAAGACTCCTTCTACCAGTCTTAATTCTTTTCTTCATGTAAGTTTGAAAAATCCTAGAGAAGGACTGAATGTTTAGGTTTGGTGCCAGTGCCCAACCCTGGACCAGTCAACTATACGGCCATGATATTACTCACAACATAGCCACTATACACAGACCACTATGTCCACCACACCATAGCAAAATGAGCATTTTATTCAAAGTCCCTCATAATTTGTCCCCAACATGCCTTTTAAGCTAATCTCCCATCATACACCTACATAAAACCCACACTTCTGACACACTGAATTACTCAATATATTCAGAAATAAACCACACGGCTTCATGGCTCCATGCTTTGTTCCCTCTGCCACTAATGAACTCTATCCTTGAACTCTCAAAATTCTTGTCCTTAAAGATCCAGCTAAAAATCCATTCCCCATTGCCTTTTGCCTCTCAGAATTTGTCTCTTTATCCTTAACACTCATATATCCTGTATTGTACTTACTTACAAATATGTCTTACTTCCCCTACCAGATTTTCAGTTACTCAGGGTCAGAGACCCTAATTTTGCCCTTCAGTATGTAATGCAATACCATGCACTTAAATCAGGACTCAATAAATATTTGGCAAATGAAAGATCTTTCAGAAATGCTGATTACATATCATCAACTGTTGGTCACTAAATAGCAAAGGAACACCTCCTCTACCTAGGAGACTACTTTACAAACTAACTTCCTTAATATAAGCTTTTGGAAGCAGAAAGAACTGACCAAGATACAGATATACAGCCTTCCCTCTATCTTCCAGATAGCCAAAGTCGGTTTTGAGAAAGGAAATCTCCATTCTCTTTTTTTTGGCTGTGCTGGGTCTTCGCTGCTGCTCGGGCTTTTCTCTAGTTGCAAGAAACCGAGGGCTACTCTCTAGTTGCAGTATGTGGGCTTCTCACTGCGATGGCTTCTCCTGTTGCAGACTTGGGCTCTAGGGCGTACAGGCTTCAGTAGTTGTGGCATGTGGGCTCAGTAGTTGCATCTCTCCCGCTCTAGAGCACAGGCTCAAGAGTTGTGGGTCAGGGGCTTAGTTGCTCGGTGGCAGGTGAGATCACCAACCAGGGGTCAAACCTGTGTCTCCTGCTTTGGCAAGCAGATTCCTCACTACTGAGCCACCAGGGAAGCCCCAGAAATCTCCATTCTTGACAGCAACTCCATTAGATATATTTAAGCAAAGTGCAATATTTTGTGCTAAACTATGTTTTCTTCACTATGCTAAAATGACAAAAGATTTCTGTATTGCTCATCATTATCTTCAGGCAGGAAGAGATACAGAAACAAGCGGCTTAGTTTTCACTCTTAGGCAATCCTAACCTCAACTCCATTTTCCCAAATCAAAACGTAGCTTTAGTCTGTATATCAGCACAGCAGACTCAACATTCACAGCATGGCAGACACAGGAAGTAGAAGCAAGTACTCAGCAATTTTACAAGTCATTTGGCAAGACAAGTGCCCCGAGATTAACTCCACACACCCTCAAGTCTGGTGTTCTACTTCAATGTAGCTAACCATATTTGAGTCAAGGGCTTCCAGCCCACTTCAAATTGCTGCCAGAAAGAGCTCGGATGCTCAGCCAGCTCAAGGAATCCAGAGCTTGATGTTGGATTTCACTTCTGGTCCTATAGAAATCTCTTACTGGAGCTATAGAATACCAACATAGCCACAGGCTACAGATATTATAAAAGACCACTGCTGTTTCTATATAATCTGTTGAACTTGAGACTCTGGAGGCAGATATACATAAGACATGCAGAAATCCAATGCATGATTTTCCAAGTTAATTATATTTGCATTATATTTGATTGATAATAAGCCTGAAGAAGACTCCTATGATCTGCACTTGGATAGCCCTTTAATATAGCCAAATGAGTTTTCATTAGGTATATACAACTGAAAAGTTTCCTACTTTGCACTATCATGAGGGAGATGAAAAATATTTAACAAAGATTAATTACGTGCCAGGTGCTTTTGGGCACATCTTATCTCATTTAATCCTCACAACAATCCTGTCCACTTTTTATAGTCAAGTAGCTAATAAATGGCAGAGCTAGGATTAAACCTACACCTAGCTAACTGATCCCCAAATCCCATGCTTTCCACTAAACCACACTACCTCCTGTCTACTTTGCTCTGATAAATACACTTTTAAAATTCAAGGAACTAAATGGAATGTGATATCCAGGATTAGATCCAGGAACAGAAGACAGATATTAGTGAAAAAAAAATGGTGAATCCAAAAAAAAGTCCAGAGTTCAGTTAACAGTATTGCATCAATGTTAATTTGTTTGGACAAATGTATTGCTATAATGTAAGATATTAACATCATAGGAAATTAGGTAAAGAGTATGTGAGAACTCTGTTCTCTTTATGACTGTATTGTAAGTCATAATTATTCTAAAATAAAAAGCATATTTTTAAAAATTCAAGAAAGTTATGAATCTCAGATATTGTCCAGAAGTTCAGTGCCTAATTGGATATTTCCAATGGGACAGAAACATGTGGTCTTTTGTATAATTATAAATTTTGAATCTACCAGAGATGCCAGTGCTGGATTAATTAGGGTAGTACAAAAGCAAGTTAAGCCCAAACTCAAATGACTTGATTGTTGACCAGCAATAAAAATGCAGCCTGTCCACAAAAAAGGAAAACCTCATCAAGCTGATTACCATAGCAGGTGACCTAAACAGTTGCTTTAAAATATGCTGAAGCAAGCACTTACAGGTAATTGGGAAGCAGAAACAAAACAAAGCCACCTAGAAGTAAAGGTTAGGATGATGTCATTAAAATGTTGTATTTTTGCGAAAGAGTACCAGCAGGTAGACCCAAGTGACCCACAGTAATCAGAGAAAGAGAGATGGGTTCATTCTTTTTTGAGTGAAAACCTCATGCAAACTATGAAGGAAAGAGGCATAGCTGCAAAAAGCAGCAGACTCCACACCCTCAGGCACTTCACCTCAAACCAGAGGGCAGTCTCCCATCTGTTTATATTGTGGAAATGGCTGCTGATCCTGCACTCATCTCCTCCAAGACACCTGCAAATAGAGATGGTTTCTACCAGGAAGATCGTCTCCAAAAAACTATTCATACACTTCCATTAAAAAAGGTTCATATAGAAGCTTAAATTTCCATACTGTTATTATAATCTACAAGTTAGATCTCTTCTACCCTGCTGACCCAGGATAAACATGGTAAAACAGTCTACATACTTAGTTGTATCAGGTTCAGCTCAGTTGGGTTGCCAGCCCTCCAGGTGACTTAAGGTTAAAAACTTTTTTTAAGGCCGTTTTCAAGCATCCCTCCCCCTTTGGAATTTTAATTTACTGTGAACGCTTCCCCCATAGGGCATTCCCTAGTGCCATTTTATTCTTGACCCTTTTGAATACAAAATCCTTAATAAAGACAAAGGAAAGGAGGGCAAAAGCAGTAGGGATACCAGGGAAGCTTCTAAGTCCTTGAAATTTTGTCATCTAGAGGCTGAGGGTGGCCTCTTTGTTAAGAATCTAGCATCCAGTCCTTGAGGTCACACGATTAGTATTCCCACTGGAATCGTAGGGACTCTCTTTCAAGGAGTCTGCTGTCCAGTTTTCAGGCCACGTTAGGCACGTTCCCGCCCAGAAGCAGGGCCTGAAAAGAATGTCGGTGTTTTCCTTCAGGTATAGGTGCCTGGGGGTCAGGGGAGAGGGAACGGCAAGGGGTGGAGTGGGAGGCGGGTGATCGACAGGGATAGAAACTGTGTCTCCTCCTCCCTCTGAATGCGAAATAGCCAATGGGGTGGCGCGGCCGAGCCGGCCCGGCCGCCAGTGCCATATAGTATGCAGCAACCGGAGGAGTCACGTTGGGGGAACGGCAGAAAGCAGCTATCCTTTTACACTACTTTGCTCTAGCAGCTATCTTAATGGTGACTGCGTGGCCGGGGGGAAACCTGATCGGCCAGATCCAGCCGAAACCAGGAGGGAGGGAGTGGGCTTTCCGGAGGGGGGGAGGGGGGAGGGAGACGAAGAAGGAGGAGTAAGAGAGGGGAAAAGAAAGAGGAAAAGAGTGCGAGGGAGTGAGGGAGGGAGGAAAATAAACAACAACAAAAAAATGTCCTCTTCCTCCCCCACCGGGCAGATTGCAAGTGCGGCGGACATCAAGCAGGAGAATGGGATGGAAAGCGCCTCGGAGGGGCCGGAGGCGCCCCGAGAAGTGGCGGGGGGCGCGGCGGCGGCGGGGCTGAGCCCCCCGGCTCCAGCCCCTTTCCCCCTGGAGCCGGGGGACGCCGCGGACGCCGCCGCCAGGGTGAGCGGAGAGGAAGGGGCAGTGGCTGCAGCGGCGGCGGCGGATCAGGTACAACTCCACTCGGAACTTCTGGGCAGGCACCACCACGCCGCGGCCGCCGCCGCCGCCGCCGCCGCGCAGACCCCTCTGGCCTTCTCGCCCGACCATGTCGCCTGCGTGTGCGAGGCGCTACAGCAGGGGGGCAACCTGGACCGCCTGGCCCGGTTCCTGTGGTCCCTGCCCCAGAGCGACCTGCTACGTGGCAACGAGAGCCTGCTGAAGGCGCGGGCGCTGGTGGCCTTCCACCAGGGCATCTACCCCGAGCTCTACAGCATCCTCGAGAGTCACAGCTTCGAGTCGGCTAACCACCCGCTGCTGCAGCAGCTCTGGTACAAGGCGCGCTACACCGAGGCCGAGAGAGCCCGCGGCCGGCCGCTGGGCGCGGTGGACAAGTACCGGCTGCGCAGGAAATTCCCCCTGCCCCGCACCATCTGGGACGGCGAGGAGACGGTGTATTGTTTCAAGGAGAAGTCGCGCAACGCGCTCAAGGAGCTCTACAAGCAGAATCGCTACCCTTCGCCCGCCGAGAAGCGGCACCTGGCCAAGATCACCGGCCTCTCCCTCACCCAGGTCAGCAATTGGTTCAAGAACCGCCGGCAGCGCGATCGGAACCCCTCCGAGACCCAGTCCAAAAGGTGAGCGCCAACTTTCCTCCTCCTCCCCCTTCCTCTCCCCCACCCCCTTCCCAGCTTTCTTTTCCTCCAAGTGCTCGCAAACATGGCGCTTACCTTCCCCACCAGCCTGGTCCGGCTGCCCACCTCTCCCCGCCCCCCACCTCTCTCCCCGGCCCGGGGCGCGGGGCGGGGGATGCGGGGGCGCGGTGGCCAGGGGCGGGGGAACCTTGCTCCTTACCCTCCCCCACCTCCCCCCCAGAAGTTTCTGGTCGCCCGCCTAGGTCTCAGTCCCCGCCCCCACCTCGGCTGGTCACTGCTGCCCGGCTTCCCACCCCCATCCCGCCGGCTTTGAAGTTGCCACTCTCTCCCCGGTTCTGGCCGGGCGAAGGAGCGTGTGTAGGCGCCGGAACGGCAGTTATCGTGTCCGCCCGAGGCCCACGGAGGTTGCCAGCGCCGGGCCGGGTCTGCGCCTCCGAGGGGTCACGCCAGCCCAGCGCGCGCGCGCGCTCCCCAGACCCCCAGGGTTCGGCCGGCCGGGGCCCGCGTTGGAGGTGGCCATGGCCGTTCTGGAAGGAGGAGAACGGGGTGGGGCGGGGGGAGAGGGCTGGCGGCGCAGAAGGGGGTCTGGGGGTGTCGAGGTTTTATGTGACATAGTTAATCATTCACCCTGCCCTCGCTGGTTCCCTTCTCGGCCGCGCAACTGTGGGGTGTTGGTGCGGCTCGGCTCTGCGGTGTTTTGAAACCTGATTCTGAACTCCTTTGGATCGGATTTCAGCGCCTCCGGGGTGGTGGGGCTGCGGGGCTGCTTCCTTGGCCCCGGACAATTGCGTGTCTCCCTCCTGGCGTGGTGATGGGGGTAGGGGCAGGCTGGCACCGGGCGGGAGGCAGGAAAGAAATAGGGACGCTATCCACTCCGCACCTCTTTTAGCGCCCACCCTGGTGGGTTTGAACTTTTTGACTGCCAGGTATTTATTTTTTCCCAACTGGTAGAAAATACCAGGTTTTCCGCCTCTTTGGTACGTCCTCCTGAGTCAGACACCTAGTCTGAGTGTTTGTGTTGTATTGTTGGACGAAGTGTAAAGCGAAGGCCGCCTAAAAGGAAAGTGTCGCCAACCCCGCGGGGACAGCAGAGAAAGAATCCAAAAAGCAGCTCGTAACCTCTGCTGTAGGGAGGAATCGGGGACCCCGGCCCGGTCGGGAGAAGGTGATCGCCCGGCGCATTCCAGAGCCCGCTGTGGGCCGCTCCTGCCCTGCGCTCCCGCGGGGCCGGGAGACACGGCTCCGGCATTCCTCGCCTCAGGCAGCGAGGAAGGCTCGGTATCCGAGCCTGGCCTGGCGGTAACCAAAACAAAACGCGCACCGCGACCGGGGTGCACCCCGACCTAAGTGCACCCCTCCGCAGACTTGCGGGGCGACCCGGAGGAGGCGCCTTGGTAACTTCACGCCACCTGCCTCCGCGCCTGCTTGAAGCAGCGGGTCCCATCGCCTACGGAATCTGCAGGCCAGGTCTAGGGGGTGGGAGCGGCGCGCAGTACAGCTGCCCTGCAGCCTCCACTCCTCGGCCCCGCGCGTTCCCCGGGTCTCCCCCGCCACACTCAGACTGCTTCTACCCCAACTGCACACCCCCGCCCCCGGCCCTGTTGCCTGGTTGAGGCCCCTCTCCGGATCTACCTCCCACCCGCACCCCCGGTGAGTCACCCTCGCAGACGGCGACGGCGGCTCAGCCTCAGCTCGTAAATCAAAGTGCTTTCTGCGCTCCTGGCCCCGAAGCCCAAAGCCCGAGTAATCCCCTCCCCAAGGCATGAAAGCTAACCGACCGCTGGGCACTGCAGGGATGTCGGATCTTCTGCTGGGCCAAGTCCCGCCACGCTCCAAACGGCCTCTGTCCTACGCCCCCCTAACTCCGCCCAGCCTCAGACCAAATGGGAAACCCCCACCACTACCGTTCCCCGGATTTGGTATTTCCCCCCAAATCGGAGAGGTGAGGAACACAGTCTTGTCTGCAACGGAGCAGAAGAACTGAGAGTACTGGGGAAGGGGTCTGATAGGTACAAGGCCACTGAGTGACCCACATCCTTTCCCTCCCACCTCCCCAGGACACTGGCTGGTGTTCGTTAAATAGGCCCTTATGGCTTCCTTTGGATTCAAAGGCGACTACACATAACAGTTCTGAAACAGCCACTTTGTTGAATGAAACAGTTGTCAATCTGGTGGAGTAGAAGTTTGGGAGCAGGTGAGAATATGATCTCTCAACTAACTGGCAAACAAAAGCCAGTATTTCCCATCTCCTGCTCCTTTGACAGTTTCATTTACCTCCAAAACCACCCTAATTTGAACTGGTTTGAGGGGAAGGGAAAAGAGATCCTAAAGCAAGTTGATTGACCACCCCTTTGATGAGTTTTTTCCTGTGGCATAGGTAGAAGCATTTTTAACAATAAGAAATAATTTCAGTGTTACAAAAAAAAAAGTATACAATCCTCCTGTAAATCCTGTTAGCTGAATTTACATCTTTCAGACCTCTGGACTTTCTCTGAATTTATTATTAGTAAAGGTGATTGAGATAGAATTCCTCTTCCTAGATGCTCTGGTCAAAATCTGCTGAAAGGCCTCATAGCTAAAACAAGACTAAAAGATTTTCTGCTATGTTTTCCTTAGACACAGCCTTTAATGGGGTTAAAGGCTGGTTTTACAAACAGTTGGCACTATGTACCTTGTCATGCCCCTGACTTTCTGAACGTCTTGATTTCCTCCTCTGTACAGTGAGTCAGATGGCAATCCTAGCACTGAAGATGAATCCAGCAAGGGTCATGAAGACTTGTCTCCTCATCAACTCTCCAGTTCATCCGATGGTGTCACCAACCTCAGCCTTTCCAGTCACCTGGAGCCAGTATATATGCAACAAATTGGAAATGCTAAAATATCGTTAAGCTCCTCTGGAGTTTTATTGAACGGAAGTTTGGTACCTGCAAGTACTTCACCTGTCTTCCTTAATGGTAATTCTTTCATTCAGGGACCCAATGGAGTTATCCTTAATGGATTAAGTGTGGGAAATACACAGACAGTGTCTTTGAACCCACCAAAAATGGCATCAAACATTATGAGCAATGGTATATCCATGACTGACATACTGGGGTCTACCTCCCAGGATGTGAAGGAATTCAAAGTTCTCCAGAGCTCTTCAACTAACTCAGCAGCCACCACCTCCTATAGCCCCAGTGCTCCCGTGTCGTTCCCAGGGCTGATACCCAGCGCTGAGGTGAAAAGAGAAGGTATTCAAACGGTGGCTTCCCAGGATGGAGGCTCAGTGGTGACTTTTACCACACCAGTGCAAATTAACCAGTATGGCATCGTCCAGATCCCCAATTCTGGAGCGAACAGCCAGTTCCTTAACGGGAGCATTGGATTCTCTCCACTGCAGCTGCCTCCTGTCTCAGTGGCAGCTTCACAAGGTAAATGTCTAATTTGGTACCATAATGCATTGGTGAATGTTTTAGGCAGCTGCTGTAAATGACGCATTTGGTGAGAGCTATAGATTGCTGTTAGTCTTCGGGTACCGTACTGGCTGCTACGGCTGCAGAATAGTCTTGATTTGTTTCTCCTCCTTCACAACATCCATGTAATATCCAGCTTGCTTGGTTCCCTGGCATCATGGGGGTGGGCTTTTATTTTCCCAACAACTGAATGGAAAAATACAGTTCACAGTGAGTCCTGCCAGTTCTACAATTATAGAAACATGCTAAGTCAATCGGTACTTACACTGTAACCCATTGCTTGATATTTTAAGATTAAAAATTAATAATATTGCTAAGAACACAAAATGAGCCAAGCAGTTGGTAAGAATGTGTACACTTCACCTAAGCATTATTTATCTGAGCAAAAAGGTGTTTCAGAAGAGCGAGCTAAAAAGACGGGATCATTTGTGTTTGATTCATGTTCCTCCTATAAGTAAGATTAACAGACCTAAAGGAAAAACAGAGGAATATATGATTGATTGTTGCTCTGCATGTATACTAGCCTCTTAAATGTGTGGGTTTCTTTATGAAGGCAACTGTAAGCCTTATTTTATGTTTCTGGTTTTACCAAGACATCTCCTAAAGAAAGCACTGAGATGAAATTTGGGGAACCTGAGCCTGGTATGCCAGTTCTTCAATGACTTTAAGCAAATCTGGAGAGCTTTGTGTCACTGTTTTTCTATAGAAACAGGAATGGTTAGAATGGAGGTTGAAGAGCCCTCTGACTTCAGAAGTGGGAGGTGTTAGTGCATATTTGCCTTTGTGGAAGCAAATCTGAAAGTCCAAATTTTTACCAAAACAAAAATAAAATAAGTAACTGTTTGCCTTAAAGATCAGCTTCCTGTAAAATGGTTATATATAAAAAAAAAAAAAAGAATTTATTCACATCTCTTTTTTTTCTACAACTATGGTCTACTTCAGTTTGTTCGAGGTATTAATGGAAAAATTGTTGTGCAGTGAATTCCATTCTGCACATTTGTTTCTCTTTAGGTAAAATGGTAGTATAGTAACACACAACAGTCCTGCAGCATGCTATTTATTCTTCATTGTTTCAGGCTATAGAAAAGATTAAGCTTAGTCACTATCCAACACAGGGCAAAAATAGTCAAACCACAGAGAAAGCCCAAGTGCTTAGTTGTATAATACTTTAATATGGATCTAACCCTTTTTCTCTCTTTAAGAAACTTCCAAATAGTAGATAACATTTTAAAGACAACAGATTTGAGCAAAAAAGCATGGTGTGTACATTGGGGAAGAGAAAGGCAGGACTACTTCTCATACATAATCTAAAGAAGTGCTGCCATGGAAAATTATTACAGACTAATAGTTAATTCTTACAATGGGACATTCAGTATGAATAAATACAGCATTTTCAGTTAAAATAGCTAAGATCAAATGTCAGAGCTGTCAATCCTGAGACTTGTCTGGGTGAGTTGAAGACATAAGTTTAACCAGATGGGTCCAGGAAGCAACATTCTCTTAAAGTAATTGTGTATTGCAGTTCTCAGTAAAGTATTTGGGGAGTCAGCCTTTCTCACAGATACCGTGCCTTTCTTACAAATGGCTATACAAGGTAGATTATCTTTCTGTAGTTGAAATTTACATAGAAAAGCAGAATTTCTACATTTTACTCACTTTATAATCTAAGAAGATAAGCCCTTTTTTTTTAGCATCACTATAAAATTAAACTTTGTATGTTGATCATTTCACAGCTGGGTGTTTTTAATTGATTTTGAAATTATTATTCAATTTATAATTCAATTGCAACTATACTTAAATATCAAGCTTTAGATCACATCTGCCTTTCCCCTTCACGTATGTATTTCATCATATAAAAACTTTGAGAAACATTATTTTACTTTTATGCAATAGCAGTTTGAGAAAATGTCACATCTATTATGTTATATATGGCCCTATTCAAAAATAAGGAATCATTTTGTTCACATACACACTGGCAAATGATTTCACAAACACACAACAAAGTAAACATCTATTTCAGATGTCTTTTGCTGCAGTTTAGTAGCCAACAAGAATTTTAAAGCCTTTTTCGTTTGTTTGACCTGAAACAAAGATTTATGTTAGAAAAGAGCTGAAACATACATAGAAATGTTTTTCTTAAGTTCAAATAAAGTTTTCAATTTTTGTTTAAAGACATTCCTTTGCATTTAGAGTGCTTAAAAATGTTAGGAAGACATACATATATTTATGACATTTATCAATATAGGTGGCAACATAATCACAATTATTCTAATAATTTGAGGAGGGAAATGTTTTAGGTGAATTACCTTTAACTTTGAACTGTTTTCTCAAAATAATATTTACTTTAACATTGGAGTATTTTCTCAAAATAAAGAGTATCTACTGCACATCTAATTCAAGATCAGGATAAACTTCCCATTTGAATTATTCTGTCATAAAACTCTCCTAGGCCCACCTTTTCCTTAAATGGCAAGATAATTGCCATTTTTCCCCATACCTAGGTGACCGCTCAGAGGAAAAGGGCTTTATCTGATGGTGGGAGTTGCGGGAGAGGGTCTAATTCATCTGCATTGTCTTAAATTAGCTGATTTGAACATCTCAGCTTTCTACTTACATTTCTTTTTTACTTCTGGTCTCTGCAGAACATTATAATGAGAGTCCCAAAAGATAGAAACCCTTTTTAAAAGCATTAGCTTTAGTTCTAATGCTGTTGGATCTTTATTTTTAAAAGCACATTTCATTATTATTAATTCTATCACTACAATACTGAAAATTCAGAACTAGTACAACAAAAAGAAAGAAAAATCTATTGAATGTTTTGTTGACATTACTTTATGGTTAGTTTGGTGAAAGATTGCAACTTGTCTGTACAGGTTTATATGGTTAACTTTAAGCCCCAGGGTAACTCATTTATGTGGTATTTTCTACATTTCCATTTATATTTTATGTCAGTTACTGAGCTTGTCATGAACAAAGGCATTTTGCGTTTGTTTTCTAGTTCTAACTGGCAGAGCTAGCAATAACTATTCAACTAACTGAGAGATAACAAGTCTTAGCAATACTGAGCCAGAAACTTAACTGAAATTAGAACTTGGAAAAGATTTTTTTTCACATTTGATTTCTAAGCCAGTAGTTCTTGCTCCTGCTTCGTCATCAGAATTACTCAAGGAGTTAAAAATATACCTGCTCTGGGACTTACTGAGTCAGACTCTCAGGAGCAGAGCCTGGAAATCTGTAGTTGTAAGTGCTCAAGAAAAATCATGTGCGTAAAAAAGTAACTTTTTCCTTACCAGTTCCATCAATGATAATCTGTACTCTTTTTTTTTTTTTTTAGGTAATATTTCAGTAAATTCAAGCACTTCAGATGAGAGCACATTTACAAGTGAGTCTGCCACAGTCCAGCAAGGAAAGGTTTTCTTGAGCTCTCTTGCTCCCAGTGCAGTGGTATACACTGTTCCTAATTCAGGCCAGACTATAGGATCTGTTAAACAGGAGGGCGTGGAGAGGAGCCTCGTGTTTTCTCAGTTGATGCCTGTCAATCAGAATGCACAAGTAAATGCAAACCTATCTTCTGACAGTATCTCGGGAAGTGGCCTCCACCCACTGTCCTCCTCATTAGCTAATGTATCCCCAGCTCACAACTTCTCCCTGACTTCCCCAACCCTACTAAATCCCACTGAGCTAAACCCTGACATTGCTGATAGCCAGCCAATGTCTGCACCTGTGGCAAGCAAATCTACTGTGACATCAGTCAACAACGCTAACTATGCAACTCTTCAGAACTGCTCCCTTATTTCTGGTCAAGATCTACTATCAGTACCCATGGCCCAGGCTGCCCTTGGGGAAATAGTTCCCACAGGTGAAGACCAGGTGGGTCACCCCTCCCCAACAGTACACCAGGATTTTGTCAGAGAACATCATTTAGTTATGCAATCAGTAGCTAACATAAAAGAAAATTTCTTAACAAATTCTGAGAGCAAAACAACAAGCAGCTTAATGATGCTGAACTCCAAATCCAAGTATGTCCTAGACGGCATGGTGGAGACTGTCTGTGAAGACCTGGAGACAGACAAGAAAGAACTTGCCAAGCTCCAGACTGTCCAATTGGATGAAGATATGCAAGACTTGTAAACTTCCTCCCCCCCCCCCCCCCCCCGCATCAGCAGGCAAATCTTTTCATGAAGACCTGAGGACATAAAGCATTTTCCCATTTAAAGGGAAACATTAGTTTTGCAAGTAAATGCATTCAAGAGACCTTGGATTGATCTGCATGAAGATCACAGTTAAAGATGCAGGAGTAGAACTGCATTACTGCAGCCTTTTGGTTCTCTTTTCAATAGATGGAGGCGGACATCCGAGATGAAATGTATCAAGTCAAAGTGTATCATTTGGTTGACTTCATTCTAAGATCAAATGGAACTTGATAGTTTTTTAAATTAAAAATGTATACACTTAAGGTAGAAAATTAAATATCACTACAGAACATTAGAAACAATACAGTTCTTTTTGTTTACTTTTACTCCATGGGCATTGGTAAGGTTAAGAAGCATAAGTGGTACTTCATACAATTCTAAGGATATATTTTTGAATATATGCATTTCTGTTTTTCAGCATTTTTGTGAAAATCTTGCTTTGTCTATACAATTCCAAATGTGATTGCTAATAGTTTAGTGTGGCTGAGAAAGTTCGCAACTCCACTAAGAAAACTGAAACAACCTTCAGTATGAGTGTAAATATATTAGTCCTATAAGCAAGGATTTGGGTAATTACAGTGAATTTTATTTATGCTGTATATGTTTCTCTTATACTTCAGACACTATGAACTGAAAAAAATGTTTTGGTACTGTTTAATTTATTTTTATTGTTTGAACAGGAAGTGAACAGTTATTTCCAACAAAGTTTTACTTTTTGTAGGATTTTAAAAGTAATGATTTTTATCAGGAGTCTATTAAGGTCAATATTAATAACACTGAAACAGGAAATCTAACTCCCATTATTGGAATTTTGGTACTTTTTTTCACATTCTTGTTCTTTATTTAGCAACTCTCTGATTCATTTAAATATATTTTCTATAGACTTCTACGTGCCTTTTTACCTTGTGGCCTTTTTATTCTTATTAAGGTACAGAAGTGTCAACAGAAGCACTGATGACTTTTTTCTACTATCCAACAGGGTTGCTTTCACAGAATTGCTTTAAATCTGAAGAACTTAAGTTTCACTTATAGTTAATGCTTATGATGCAAATGGTTGAACAACTAATTATTGTTGATACGTTTCATTAAAAGTAACAGTTACAGACTACCACACAAAACCAATTCTGGAGGCTATGAAAACAACCATTTTAAAGTAAAGAAAGGGTTTGTATCTTCTAATGAGCAGAATTATGTCTTGTTGAAACTTGGTTCTGTTTTGAATCAGTTGTTACATTGTGACGTATGACTGTTGTTTGCACTATATTATGACATCTTCTTTAAATCTTTTGGGGGTTTCTGTAAGAAGCTTGTTTGATAATTTTGTGAGCTGTGGTTATACAGTTTTTATCAGGACTCTGAGAGAAGATGTAATAATACAAATACATTTGTGTAGTGAGTAAAGTCTCTGGTCTCTGTAAAGCAAGAAAAGTGAGGAAATGACCTCTTCAGAGATGACCGAAAGTTGTGGAACATGAAGTTGTCATCACATCTTGCTTTCTTAAGATCGGAACAAAGGGTCCACTCTAGATCTCTGCATGCTCATCAGTCCAGCATATTGAGTAAGGGCCATAGAGATTTCACTTTTGTTGTTATTGCAAATGGAACTTGCAGGCATACATGAAGAGCCCTTTGAAGAATTCCTCCCCCATCATATTTTTTCTCCTCCATCATTCTGATAACGAACTTAGATCCCATTTTTTTATGGAATTAGTGATCGTTCCTAAACTGCTGAAATTACATGTTTTTTGTTTTTGTTTTACAATGTCAGGCATTTTAGAGTTCTCTTCCACTCCACCACTACTTACACAGCTTGTTTGTTTCTTTGGGTGTGTGCTGATCATGTTACTGAGATTAATTACATGATTCTATAGTGTAGTTTACATAAAAATGATGTTTTCCACTTGATTGCTGCAAATATCAAGAGTTTGTTAATTTTAAAATACCCATCCAGTAAGAAAGATGGGAAAGTTTAAAAAGTTATATATGTTATATAACTGGAAAAGTTTTATATTGTCTTCCAAAAATACAATAAGCCTCTCTTTTATTCACAGTTCTTCCTGTTTTCTACCTTAAGAAAGAAAAAAGATAGCACAAACTTAAGACTTACCTAGGAAACCTATTCATACTCTAACATGATGTAATTATACCCCTACAATTACTCCAGGTAGCTAACAATATACCAGGTAAGAATCAATGCACATTATAAAGAACTTATTGTTCTTTTCTGTTCTTTCAGTAAAATAAGGGCCAGTTGGTATGAAGCCCATATATATGTGAATGAAATAAGATAAACCCCATGATCTCCCTGCACAGAATTTCAAATATTTTTTGCATTGTTAAGGGCCAGACTCAGAACCCTTGGCAGAATTTCTCTCCTACATAAACCAATGCTTGAAGATGCTGCAAATGACCCTCTAATGATCTTCAGAGAGGAATCAGAATAGGGGTAAACAACTCTCCTTCAAACCCCAACCCCTGCTGCTGGCTGTGGGATTTTCAATGTGAGCCTCTCTATGCACTCTTATCAGTTAGAATTTGGCATTTAGCTCTTAGTTACATCCAATAAAGGACAATCTATTGTTTAATAAAGAGAACATGCATTTGTCCCTCAGTCAAGCAACAGCACCTGTGTTGTACTGCTTTGTAGCTCACATGTATCCATAGTAAGGAAAAGACTGAACTGTACACATTTCATTGCCTTTCTTGTGTTATGAAAGGCAAGTAGATGTTATAGCCATAGATAAAATTCATAGTTAAATTGCACACAGACCTTCAATCTCCCTGTATATGCCCTTGCATCTTGCATGTTCAAAGCTAGATTATTGGGTAGGTGTTGCAGCCTGCTCAACTACATGTTAGACAAGTGTGCGTTAGTATATAACCAGAAGTTCTTCGTTGTTTAAAATGTTTTTGACAGATCATCTCATCATAAAAATATAAATAATTCAGGAAGGCTGTGGGGAAAAGAATTACATTTTACAGAAGATGTTTTAAAAGTCTTCCTAGAACTTAGATAATAGAGCCTAACAGTTATTTTGTATCTAATTGATACATTTCATGTTAATTTCTTATTACCACCTTACATTTTATTAATCAAAATTATATAGCATGTGACTTTTGGCTTTCAGGGTTCTCAGAAATTTTTATTCTTTTGTTGCATGTACTGTATGTTTAGAGGCAACCAGTTAATATACTCAGTATGGTTTTACTGTGCCTTACACAAAGAGAAAATCTATACAGAATGTATATCATGGGGTGGGGTAATGGAGTCTTTACTGCACTGTTAGGTGATGGCACACAGAGCATGTCCCAGAACATTTCTGTGCTTAATTACCCAACCAAAGAGATCTAAAGTATGTATGTTGTACTGTAATAGGGGTTTATGCCTGGACAATTAAGTGTTTTATTTGTTTTCTGAAATGATGTGAACTTATTTTTCTAAACACTATGCTAAATAAACTTTATATTTATACATACATTATGTTGAAAATTTGTTTATCCCTAGGAAAGTAGAGAAGAGTAAGGAAAAGAAAAAACAAAAATCCACAAACATTTCATAGGCTGGCAAGTATAAGGATAAGAGGAGTCCTTTTGGGAAAATAATCTCTGTTGATCTTTATACAAAATTACCCAATTCACTTAATTGTGCTGCATATTCAGAGCTAAATGATTAGAGTTCATCCTTCTTAAAGCCAAGAAATGTGTCTTACTCATTTGAGTGTCCCAAATCTGAATCTGATACCCTCTAAGGTTTAATGAAGTTAATTGAAAGTTTCAAGGACCTTTCCATTCCCAAGCCTTATTGAAAGGGTTCAGTATAACCCCATCTTTAAAACACTTCCATCAGCCAAAGTCTGGTTATATCACAGCTGGATCCACCAGTGGTTGGCTTAAAACTATGGACAGAACTGCATTACTGAGTGTGTGGAAGAGTCAGCCTTGGGACACTTTGATTCTCATTTTTAAATTACATGACATATTGATGTTGTATTCCTCCCACACTGAAATGAAGAGGAAGCTAGATAATAAAGTAGATGTGGGACCAACCATACAATTCTATTACAAAACTAAAGTCATCAAATTAACTTCAGGTATTATTTCTAGAGTTTTTTAATATTCTCGTCATTCATTTATTTCAAAGTTTTTTATGTAGTTAAACCAATTGAAGTTTGTAGTGTCTCAGAGTACAGTATAGGATCAGAGTATTATGGAGTGATTATATTTCATAATTTCTTAACTGTACATTTTTAAAACATTTGACAAGATTACTGATCTACTTCAGTTATTTTAGTGTCAAGATAATTTTTTATATTGGAGTATAGTTGATTAAAATGTATATTACTTCAAACATATTTTGTAGCTGCTTGGAAGCTAGCCAATTAAAACCCCTCAATGGGAATTCAAGACTTTCAGCTATGTGATTCAATCCCACTTTTCCAGTTTCCCTTAATAATAAATGTGGACATTTACCTTTGTATCTCACCATTTCTGATACAGTAGATAGTAAATAACACATTCAGATAATGGTCAATGCTGTAAAGTCAATAGCAGGGTTTTGGAGATTGAGAATGGGGAATGGGTAGAGGTGGGAATGTAGATTGGTCAAGGAAGGTCTCTGAGGAGAGACCACCGCAGAAGAGAAATTGAACCTTGAGAGGGAGCCAATCTGCAAGACCTAGAAAAGCATTCCTGTCACAGAAAGCAACAATGTGCTTCCCTGAGGGGAAGCACGTGGCTGGATCACACTGTTACACACTGTGGGTCATATGACAGTAGATCCAGTCAAGAGATAGGCAGGGACCAGATCACAGGTAGAGTGAGCTTTATTGGTCTGTGCCAGATTGTTTGGATTTGATTCTAACAAGCAAGGAATGACATAACGTGACTTCCACTTTAAAATATCACTGGCCTATTCTTTGGAGAATGTTACGGGAGGCAAGAGGAGGGCAGGAGTTAGGAAGCTAAGTCACACTGTCCTAAGCTGTTAGACAGGAAATAATGTCAGGAGCTCTTGAAGAACGTATGGCAGTTTGTCCACAAATGTCTCTAGAATTTCGTGCTCTCTAAACCTTCTGTCTATACTACCTCCTGCTTGTAGCAAAAGCTGCCAGCTCCCTACTGTGATTGTCCCAGCCTGAACCTGTGCCCTGAACTCCAGGCTAGGAGATCCAATTCCCTAATAGATATTTTCAGAATGTCCTAGTCATTATGAGTATATATATGAATATTTAAACTATTATCTTCACTGTAAACCTGTTCCCCACTCTTGCGTCTCTTATTCATCCATTGGCCAGATAGAAAATCTGTTTCACTCTGGAGTCTTCTGTCCCTTGTTCCCACCTCCTCCACCAGATCACTATCTACACATGGCTGCTCTTTTACTGTCTCTTGAACCAGTTCTTTCCCCTCCATGTCTAGAGTTACTGCTATAGTTTAGGCACTTAGCATTTCTTGACTGAATTATTGCAGCTTCTTCCTGCTTGTTATCCAGTGTCTGGTCCTCATTCCAGGCTACATTATAGCTACACTTGGATAGAACTTTCAGAATTCAAGACTTATCCCAGCCTTACATTCCAGTTTAGAACCTTCAATTGCTCTCCATTGCTTATGAAATACCATTTAAGCCCCTTAACATACAAAGCTTCCAAGATCCAAGTCACATGAATCTTTTCCCCACAGGGACCAGGTTCTTTCTTACCTACCCGATCTCCCAGACTCACTGTTCGTCATATCTCCAGGAAGCTCTGTCTCAGTGTCATAAACAGAACAGTTCATAGCTGATTCTGTGATCAGACAAGAATTCATAACTTCCTTTCATGTGGCAGTTATCACGTCACTGTAATTATATGTTTGCCTGTCAATACTTTCATCTTTGTTTCTCTGGCACTTAGAACAGAGCACAGTTGTTCAGTCACTCAGTCAGGTCCAACTCGTTGCAATCCTATGGACTGCAGCACACCAGGCTTCCCTGTCCTTCACTATCTCCTGGAGTTTGCTCAAACTCATGTCCATTGAGTCAGTGATGCCATCCAACCATCTCATCTTCTGTCTTCTCTTTCTCTTCCCGCCTTCAATCTTTCCCAGCATCAGGGACTTTCCCAATGAGTCGGCTGTTTACATCAGATGGCCAAAGTATTGAATCTTCAGCTTCAGCATCAGTCCTTCCAATAAATATTCAGGGTTGATTTCCTCTAGAATTTACTGGCAGTCCTTGCAGTCCTTGCAGTCCAAGGGACTCTCTAAAGTCTTCTCCAACATCACAGTTCAAAAGTTCTTTGGCGTTCAGCCTTCTTTATGGTCCAACTCTCACATCCGTACATGACTACTGGAAAAACCACAGCTTTAACTATATGGACCTTTGTCTGCAAAATGATGTCTCTCCACTGTCTGGCTTGGTCATCGTTTTTCATCCAAGGAGCAAGCATCTTTTAATTTGATGGCTGCAGTCACTATCTGCAGTGATTTTGGAGCCCAAGAAAATAAAGTCTGTCCCTGTTTTCATTGTTTCCCCATGTATTTTCCATGAAGTGATGGGACTGGATGCCATGATCTTAGTTTTTTGAATGTTGAATTTTAAGCCAACTTTTTCACTCTCCTCTTTCACCTTCATCGAGAGGCTCTGTAGTTCCTCCTTGCTTTCTGCCATTAGCATGGTGTCGTCTGCATATGTGAGGTTATTGATATTTCTCCAGCAATCTTGATTCCAGCTTGAGCTTCATCCAGCCCGGCATTTAGCATAATGTATTCTGCATAGAAGTTAAATAAGCAGGGTTACAATATCCAGCCTTGTCATAATTCTTTCCCAATTTTGAACCAGTCAGTTGTTCCATGTAAGGTTCTAATTGTTGCTTCTTGACCTGCATACAATTTTCTCAGAAGTAGGTAAGGTGGTCTGGTTTTCCTATCTCTTTAAGAATTTTCCACACAGTCAAAGGCTTTAGCATAGTCGATGAAGCAGAAGTAGATGTTTTTCTGGAATTCCCTTGTTTTTTCTATGATCCGAACAAAAATTATTTGTTGAATGAATAGTGACTCTAACAGTCATCCATCCCTTTAAATCATTTCACTTGCTTGGACTAGGGAATTTTATGGCCTAACTAGTTAAAGTATTACCCCTATTTATAGCACAAAAATAAATCAAGACATTTTGAGGTAAGGCCTAAGAGTGGTTCTGTGAATCTTCTAGCAGTAGTGGATGGTCTTTATGGTGATTATTTTTCTTACTGCTCCAAAGTTTTCTCCACTTCCAAATAGAGCCTGAGTTCCAGATGATACACGTTGGCTAAAGTTTAACAATCAAGTGAGGGCATTAGCAAAAGTACAGTCACTAAGCATTTTTAGATCAATGTTTCAAAATAGCAATGATGTCTAGAAACACTATTTATACCAATAAACAGATATACCTTTTAAAAACATTCTCTCTGTGGATATATTCCTATTATTGCATTTGAACTGAGCATATGTCTAGAGTCTATGAAGAACAGGAAATAGAATGTCGAGTTTAGGCATCAGAAAATCTGGATTAAATTAACCTTTAGATGTGGGAAATATCAACTCACCTCTCTTTTTTCCCACTGAAATGGGTGTTTGGATAGCATTATATGTGAGATCCATGTGGTTATAAGCAAAGAAAAAGGGTTAATAAAATGTACTCCCTCCTCTCCACCCCACAGGTTAAGAAGATCAAATCATTTACAGAGTGAAAGTACACTCTGATCTGCCAAGGGCCACGACTGTAAGATAAGATAATTGATACTGAGTCAACAACCTGTGACCCCCTAGGACTATTTAGAGGTGTAGAGCTAGGTGAGGTTGGGCTGGTTTTGTACTCTTCCTCCTTCTTCACCTGTATCTACTTTGCTCCCTAATGGGTCTGCCCTTCCTGCAGGTATTGTCCTACCTTCTCAGGCACCTTAAGTGAGGATTCTGCTGTGGGTGGTTAACAGTGTAAGGTATGAAGAGCCCAACCCCCCACCTGTTATTTGCACTTTAAGGAAGCCTTTTACAGACTCCAAAGACCCAATCATTATGGATGACAAGTTGCAGATTAATAAAACTGAGCAAGGTGTTCCTTATTTCTAAGCACAGCAGGGATGTGTGTGGGGGGTGGGGGGAAAGATGGATGAATAGAGGAAAACAAAATGTCATCCTTTCTTTTTTTAGTGTCCTCCACGTCCCTCCTGGGTATCAAGGACCAGACAGTGGAATCTGAGCTGTCGCATTCTTTGAAAACAATTAAGTGTAGTTTCCCCACACACATCTTATCCAGAGCTGGATAATTTCCTTCAAGAGGATTCTTGTATTGAAAAGTCATTAGCTATAATGAAATCATAAAAATTAGGCATAGAAAAACAAGGGTTGCTCTGGGTTTTTTGTTTTGTTCTCTTTGCTTTTTAAGGTGTGAGCTACTCGGGAGATGTACCAAAGAGAAACTCAGAACTATATTTGGTTAAAATTAGGGAATGTAATACAAGTTTGTATTCATTTTTATTTACTTAGTAAGTATATTCTTACTATGTTCTTTAATAGATGGATGACATTGAATATTGAATATCTATTAGTATAAATGTAATACTCATTCCTTGGCGAATTTATTTTATTAGCACCTAACAGGAATGAGGATGGATTAAATTCTGCCCCTGCATGAATAATCATTAGAGGTCTTAGAAATGATCAAGAGATTGGTACAACATTGTAGCTCAACTATACTTCAATTAAAAAAAAAACTTTTTTATGTAATCTAGTACCCTATCCCATTCATCCCAGGTAGATTTTCCAAAATATCTCTAATGAACACACACTGGTTCTAAGCATACATACAATCTCACCTAATAAGAAACCCTTACTTCTAGTCTCATCATAGTCATATTCTGATGTCTTAACACATACCTGTATGAATACAGATTTTTGAATCAGGTAGCAAACTGATAGTGTTATACTACTGAGCTCACAGTATGAGTCAAACTATATTAAAATAGAATTTGTGTTTATTCAAGGAGGCTAAAATTTGCCTTTAGTTATTTTATTTTTATTATTTTAAAGTTGTATTGGGCTTCCCTGGTGCTCAGTGGTAAAGAATCTGTCTGCGAATGCAGAAGACATGGGTTGATCCCTGGTCAGGGAAGATCCCACATGCCATAGAGCAACTAAGCCTGTGCACCCCAACTACTGAGCCTGTGCTGTAGAGCCCAAGAGCCTCAACTACTGAAGCCCTCATGTTCTAGAGCCCGTCCTCCGCAACAAGAGAAGCCACCACAATGAGAAGCTCATGCATCATGAGAGAGTAGCTCCTGCTTGCCACAACTAGAGAAAAGAGCCCATGCAGCAATGAAGACCCAGCACAGATGTGAATAAATAAATAAATAATAATAAATGTTTAAAAGTTGTATTCATGTACTACTATGTAATATTATACGTTATTAAAATTCACAAAATAAAAATCATACACATATATAAAGATGAATAAGTTCTTATTATTGTTTACATTCTCCAAGGAATCTTCTTGAATGTCACTTGGAGGAAATGTACCCCACTTTGGAGATAAGTTCTCCAAGCTAGTGTTTTCAAATTTTTATGCATATATAAATTGCTTGAAGATCTTATTTAAATGTAGATTTTGATTCAGTAGGACTGGGATGAGGTTTGAGAGTCCATTTATCTAGCTACCAAGTGATGCTGATACTACTGGCCTGGGGACCACACTTTAAGTAGTGAAGATTCATGCAATAACTTTTCTATTACTGACCTAAATCTCAATACAAATTGAAGTTTTAACAGTCAGTGCAATGTGTAGATGGTGCAGAGAAACTGAAGATTATCAGCCAGTAGTTATTTTAAATGGTACATATTAAAATGTAAATTAAATGCATGAACCAGATTGAATCCATATGTAAAGTATCTAAGGTAGACAACTATTTATTAAATACGTTAAACTCCTTAGACACATTCTCAAATATAGTAGCCATAGAATGTTAAATACAAAGTAATCCTCTCTATTTATCACAGCAGATCTCCATAGAACATACAAGAAATTTTTTTCTAAAGTTATTATATGGCCTATAAATAAGACTTCCTTTTAATTTTTTTTCTGTAATTTCAAATTTTTCATTAGTTCACACTGACAGACGCTTTTCAGTCTTTCTTGGTCAGGTTTCTTCATGAAAACTGTTAGAGGTGTCTGTAAACCAAGATGATTTTTATAAAGAAAACAGTCAAGTGCAATCTTTGATAAAATGAATCTGATTATCACTTTATATACCTGATGACCATATGAAACTTCTCAGGGATCTGCATCATAGATGTCGTAAATGTTCCCCATTCATTTTCTGTCATGTAAATTCAAAAAGATGGCAACATTCAGTGAAGATTTCAGCTCCCCAGTGCCAATTTGATGAAGCCCAAGTTTTGAAAGTGTCAATGCACTTGTACCTAAACATAAAACCAATTCTGTAATTAGCAACCAAGCTTGTGTACCAGAGGAACAAAGTGATAAAGGACCACTTCCAACCTCTAGAATCATCAGGATATCTGATAAACTCTCCAAGTTTGGTTTTGTTGAATCAGTTTACTTAATTTAAGCCAAACTCCACTGTCCACATACCCAAGTGCCAGGCTCATCACTGGGGATTCAGAGATGAACAGACAAGTCTTTAGCATCTAAGAACTAAGTTAAGTGGATTGATATGAACCTACAAACTATTCATGCTAAAGTGTGCCTATAGAGGTATGTACAACATGTTCCTAGGAGTTGTACACAGCCAGACAGGCAAGGTGATATTGCATTTTAGAGAATAGGAGCACTCTTGGAGGAGGAAATGGCCACCCACTCCAGTATTCTTGCCTGGATTATCCCATGGACAGAGAAACCTGGCAGGTTACAGTCCAGAGGGTTGCAAAGAGTTGGACACAACTGAGCACGCATGCCCAGGAGTATTCTGGCAGGGCAGAGAGAAAGGATGTTCTCCAAGGATGTCACAGCATTTATACCAAGGATTTTAAACTCTATAGACTCATGAAATGAAACTCATGAAATGCATCATTATTTTTTAATTTCACTTCTTCTATGTCTATTTGCCATTTGTATATACATCATCCTGGGAAATATGTCTAAGTCCTTTGTCCCTTTTAAAATCTGATTAACTGATTTTTTGTGATTAAGTTGTAGAAATTCTTTATATATTCTGGATATTAACCTCTTTTAAGATATATGATTTGGAAATATTTTCTCCCATTCCAAAGCATTATGTCATTTGATGAGCAGAAGTTTTTAGTTAGATGTAGTCCCATTTGTCCATTTTTGCTTTTGTGGACTGTGCTTTTAGCATCATATCCAAGAAATCATTGCTACATCCAGTATCATGAAGTTTTTCTCTTATGTTTTCTTCTAATTCTATAAGTTTGGGGTCTCACATTTGGGTTTTTAATTCATTGAATTAATTTTTGTATATTGTGTAAGATAAAGGTCCAACTTCATTTTTTTTGCATGTAGATATCCAGGTTCCCCAGCACAATTTGTTGAAGAGACTGTCCTCTTCTCATTGAGAAAAGCTTACCCTTTTAACCACTATCTGTATACAGACATTGTTGTTGTTTAGTCGCTCAGTTGTGACATTTGTGGCCCCATAGACTGTAACCTGCCAATCTCCTTTGTCCACGGGATTTCCTGGCAAGAATACTGGAGTGGGTTGCCATTTCCTTTTTCAGGGGTTGATCGTCCTGACCCAGGGATTGATCTGCATCTTCTGCATTGGCAGGTGGATTCTTTACTGCTGAGTCACCAGGGAAGTCCATATACAGGCATACCTTGTTCTATTGCTCTTTGCTTTATTGAGCTTCACAGATACTGCATATTTTTTTTGTTTTACAAATTGAAGGTTTATAGAAATCCTGCATTGTCAGATGATAATTAGCATTTTTTATCAATAAAGTTTTAAAAATTAATCCATGTACATTGTTTTTTAAGACATAATGTTATTGCATATGGTGGACTACAGTATATGTAAACATCATTTTTATATGCACTGGAAAACAAAAAACTTTGTGTGACTCACTTTATTATAATATTTGCCTTATTGCAGTGGTCTGGAACTGAATTTACAATATCTCTGTAGTAAGTATAAACATATATGTACATATATGTGATTTATTATAAGAAGTTGACCCACTGGATTAAGGCTCAAAAGTCCCAAGATTGTCAGGGTGACTAGGCAAGCTGGAGAGCCAGGGGACCAATGGTTTAGTCCCAGTCCAAATTCGAAGGCCTGAGAACCAGAAGAGTTGATGGTGTAGTTTCAGTCTAAAGTCCAGCCAGTTTGGGACTCAGAAAGAGCCAGTGTTTCAGTCTGAGACCAGAAGCAAGAAAAAGCAAATGTTCCAGTTCAAAAGCAACCTGGGAAGAATTCTCTCTTAATCAGGGGAATGTCAGCCTTTTTGTTTTTAATGTTCTACCAATCTGAGCATCCCATAGCCCAGTCAAGTTTATGTCTAAAATTAACCATCACACACTGCAACAATTCTGGGAATTGGTGATGGACAGGGAAGCCTGGTGTGCTGCAGACCATAGGGTCGCCAAGAGTTGGACACGACTGAGCGACTGAACTGAACTGAATTGAACTGCCACTTACTAGTTGAGTGGCCCTGGGCAGATTGCTTTATCTTCCTGTGCATCAAGGCCCTTATCTGTAAACTGGGAATAATTATAGAATATGTGCTGTGCTGTGCTTAGTTGCTCAGTTGTGTCCGACTCTTTGTGACCCCAGGGACTGTAGCCCACCAGGCTTCTCTGTCCATGGGGATTCTCCAGGCAAGAATACTGGAGTGGGTTGCATGCCCTCCTCCAATTATAGTATCTACCTTATAGATTTTCTGCAAGGATTATACAAAATCGTGCATGCAAAGCCCTTAGCAAAACACATAATAATTGTTATTACTGTTAACTTTTAAGTTACTGCATAGGATTCCATGGTTTGGACAGATTAGAATTGATTTAACTGATTTTCTACTATTAAATTTCAGTTCTTTCTAGTTTTTTTGTTTCTAGTATTTTTTATTATTGAAAACTGCTTTCAAGAATATCTGTGTAAAATTGTAAGTAAGTCAGAGTTTTGGCTAGTTTGTTACATTCTTTGTGTTCCTAGATCTTGTATTGAAATTATTTTCCAAAATGGAAATGACTTTATTGTTACATCCATTTATCAAAGTAATGTGTTAATTTGGTTCACACAAGACAAAATCATAAAGCATAATGTGAAGGAAGTCCTTGAAATCTGATCCCCTAAAGATAACCATACAAATTGGTGAGTACATTTCTACAATTTTTTTCTGCATGTATATTTACGTATAAGGTTAAGCAGTGGGACAGTGCTGACAAGGTTTGTTCACCTCTCATTATAATGTGGATATCTTTCCATATTAGTCTGCTTCATATTTTCATTGGTAGCATCAAATTCCATTATATGAATTGCCATAACATATTTAAGTAATCCTCAATTCATGGACACTTGAGTTATTGGAGTTTTTGTTGTTATAAAGATGTTGTTGGATGTGGGGATGTTTCAGGGTACTGGAATTATTCTTTGTCCTGTCTGTAGTGTTGCTCACCAAAAAAAAAAATCTGTGTGTGTATTAAAAAACCCTCAGAACTGCACACCATAAAAAGATAAGAAAATTTTCTGTATGTAACATTTTTAATAAACTAAATACTGAAATTAAAAGAAAAAAAAGAATATCTGTGTAGGTATATCTTTGAGTATATCCATAATTATTTCATTAAAATTAATCTTTGTAAGTGATATCACTCAGTTAAGCAGATAACCAAAGCTTTCAATAAATACATACCCATAACCTTTGCCCCTTGACTTTGCAACACCTTGTTCTTGGGTGATTATATTTCTCAGCTTCATGGATACTGAGCTTGACTGTGTGACCTGCTTTGGCCAATGGAATGTGAGCAGATATAACATCCAACCAAAGCTTAAATGCACTTGGGTGGACTGACTTGCTGCCTTAGATATTCTACCTTTTTATAGTTTTACCATGAGAATATCATTCCCTGGATATCTGCTAGTTGCAGAATGAAGGATACGTGGATAAATCCTGAACTCAATTCACAGCCCAAATCGAGTCACCCTAGTTGACCCTCAGATGTAGGGGTGAAAAAATATTTGTTGTGTAAGTCACTAAGATATTATGGTTATCTGTTAAAACATTGTTGCAGCAATAACTGATTTAAGTACAGAGAGATGAGATCATCAGATTTATTGGTCATACTCCAGTGATCTCATCTGCCTAGGGTCATCCCAGAGTACCAAGTCTGTTATCTTTCTTCCTCCAGACCCCTCCCTACCAAATCACTGAACCTACATATAAGCTCACTCCTCTTTTTTTGGGTTACTGCCAGAATCAAAAGCTTCCAAAATCTATCGGAGAAAATGTTCATAATGAGGAGTTATGGAAACTTCTTAGCTTCACCTTGAGAATCCCTTAATAGGGTTCCTGGAGTCTAAAATCTTCATTAGCTTTTCCCAAAATGTGTTTCAAAGAACATTCATCCTTTGAAATGCTCACAAAATCCACAAAAATGGATTCAGTTTTGGCCACTTAAGTGATCACTTAAATGTTTGAAATGCTTTTGGGGTGGGGGGAGAATGTATTTTTTTGAAGATGTCTTTTATGACTTTCTTGAATGTTCATAATGCACACAAGAATATGAAATTGTTTGCGAAAACTTGCAGTAAAGAAACATGAAAAGACTCTGCATGTCCCAATCTTAGTTTACACTAGCCCTTTTATTCTAGCAATATCTCAATATCTCTTATTATGTGAGAAGCTAGTATTCTACAGAATCCATTTTGTGAAAACTTAAGTCAGAAGGTAGACTCCCTAATTAAGAAATTTCAGGACTTATACAGACCAACTAGAATAAATATTTTAGGCATCTATAGCACCTATCATATACCATGTCGCATTATGTATGTGCATCAGTTAGTATACAGGCCAACCTACTGTTTTCAGAGACTCCAAATTACAGTGACTTCAGTAAGACAGGAGTTTATTTCTTTCACCTAGGTGTCCAGAGGTTAGTAGTCTAGGTTGATAGTTGATAAGGTAGTTCTGCCTCCTCTGGGTCATCTAGGATCCCAGGTTGGCAGTTGCCTCTGTGACCGTCAACATTGATTTCTAATCCCTGTCACTTCTCAGCCTAAAGGAAGAAAGGAGTCTAGAGGGGGAGCTTCCACTTTCAGAAACAATCAATACTGGTTATGTTACTTCTGACATATCATTGGCCCAATCCTGGTCACATATCCAATGCCTAGCTCCTAGGGAAATATACCTCCAGCTAAGTGGCCACATGTCCTACTAGAGGATCAAATAATTCTATTCCTAAAAGGAATAAGGGGACAACAGACACTGGGGGTCAATTAGTGGTACCTGCCACTGCGTTTAGCTTACTTGCTTGAAACCTCTGGACTCTCCCTTCCAGGTAACAAAATGGAAGTAGTCACATAAATGAGTTAGGAAATGCCGTATTTCCTCCACAGATCTATAGTTGCTGCTTCCGTCAGAATGACAAACATCATCTTTAAGTCACCATTGTGTCCTACCTCCTTAAAACATCTGACGCACATACAATTCCTAGCTTAAAATACAGCTTGAAACTGCTCATTTTTTGATATTCAGACTCACAAGTAATCAAAGAAATGTAAGCACCTGAGGGCAAAGGGAGTCTCTTACTATTGTTGTCAGAACAATGTCAAACACTATAGGTGCTTGGAAAATAAATGTTTCACGGATGAATGAGATGCCAGCTCTAAAAATGGAATGGGATGCCATCATCTCCTTTAAAGTAAAGGTTTAAAGTAAAGGTGGTGCTTAATGCTGGTGTAGATGCAGCCAAGCAGATAGTTCCACATAGAGCAGGTGGAAGTATGAATTAGTATAACCTTTTCAGAGGGCAATTCATCAAAATACAGGTACAAAAAGGAACAAATTTTTGTTGGTCACATGGGCAAAAGTATAAACATTTGTTAATATATTATCTTCATGAAGGTATCAAGAAGCATGTTCTTTGACATATTACTGGTGGGAGTCTATTTGTAGTAACCACTGTGGAGACATTTTGGGAATGCCTAGTACAGTAAAAATGCATATATTCTGACTCAATACTTTCTCCTCTAGAGATTTGTCTTACAGATACATTTGCACAATTGTGATGTTCATATATATATAAGGGTACTCAATACAGACTTGTTTGTAGCAGCAAAAGATTAGAAAAAGCTTAGATGTCCTTCACTGGGAGGGGAGCAATTATATGCACTGTAGCTATTTAAAAATATATTGTTAAAATTGTGAAAGTCAAAATACACAAGAGTATTTTTATCACCATAAATTGATGGGCCCTTTAAAAAAGTGGCAGAGGAAGATACCCACACTCATATTTGTGTACACACACACACACACACACACACATATATTTAACTCAGTTAATCCAACTCTTTATGACCCTATGGACTGTAGTCTGCCAGGCTCCTCTGTCCATGGGATTCTCCAGCACTGCAGGCAGATTCTTTATTGCTAAGCCACTGAGGAAGCAATATATATAGAGAGAGAGACAGAGAGAGAGAATCTGAGGAAGAAGAAACATGCTTGAAGGTCAGAGATGGAAGGATAACTTGTTAACTTTTATATTCTTAAAGTGTTTTTTTTTTTTTTTTATCATTTATCACTTTTTCAACAGAAGTAAAAAAAACTTTGAGGAGTTCCCGGGTGGCCTAGTGGTTAGGAGTCCAGGCTTTTACTGCCATGACCAAGTCCAATCCCTGGTTTGGGAACTGGGATCCTGCAAGCCAGGCAACATGACCAAAAAGTCACAATTTATATTTTTTGACGCTGTAATTCTCTTTCTAGTACTATATCCCAGTGAAATAATTTGAAATACAAATAAAAATTTATGCCCACTATGCATTTCAAAAACTTAGAAATAACCCAAACATCAAATATTATGGGAACAGTAGTGAAAGCTATTTTTTGTTAACATTTTCAATAATACTAGAAACTGATATAATGAAAAAGCACACAAACGGAAAGCTTAATAAAAAGATTATAAGTACACATGATAGAACATTATCAGTTGCTGACCCTGGGGAGTAGCACTACAGATGCATATTATTCTATTTCTCTATATTTGTGTATTTAGTACCAGTCAGAGCTCTTCTGAATGTAAGTGACAGAAACCAAAATCAAACTAGTTTAATTAAAAGGATATTTATTGGCTTACTGAATCAGTTACTACAACTGACTGGAACCAGGGACTCTTTCTAAAGCTGTCTGTATACTGGGATTAATGTCACCTATGGTAGATCTGCCTTCTCCACAAGCCTTAGGACTCTGTAATCAGAAGCTCCTGGATTCACATTTCCTAGTTTTTCCACTACAGAAGCGAAGAATGTTCCCTCATTCTCTGGGGTCTGTGACAGATCCAGCTAAAATAATCCCAGCAAAAAATTTGGGCCCATTTTAGATCACATATCCAATCCCAGTGGCCAGGGTGGTGGTGTAGTGAGAGAGGGTAGTGCACAGGAAGGCAGGTTTATGGAAGAAGACAGCACCAACCAGGAGGTAGTTCAGTTCAGTTCAGTAAGGTCGCTCAGTCGTGTCCGACTCTTTGCGACCCCATGAACCGCAGCATGCCAGGCCTCCCTGTCTATCACCAATTTCCAGAGTTTACCCAAAACCAGGAGGTAACAGGATCTATTCTGCTTGAGTTTGGGGTGAGTCAGTGCAATCTGCATTCCCCATGCTGTAACAGAATTGTTTTTTAATGAAAAGACAGCAGCACCCACTACGGTCAGATGGTTAGTGTGATAAGGAGTGTGCAATGTACCAGGAAAAGAGGAGAGCTGCTGGGCCATCAAAATAGCAACTGTCCATTGCACCGTATTTTCAACGAGTGTGTTTACTTGGATAATCAGGAAAAAAGTTTTCAAGTGAGAAAAGAACACCATTTCCTTTCCTCTCTCTTGCCCTGGGGTTTAGTGGTGCCTTTGGAATATTTCCTTATCTGCCTTCTGGTCACTTGGAAAAAGTTATCTTCACCTTCTAATTAGAACTTGAAATCAAACTTGCTCTCCCTTAAATGGCCTGGTAAAATAATTTTCTGAAGCCCAGAACCTGGTTCTTTGTTTTTTCCCCACATGTCACCTTCCAGGCAACAGAAACATATCTTACGTCTGAGTCCTATCCTATAGTTCGAATTTTGAGGTGAGGCTCAAGTCCAAAGGTCCTGGTTTCTGCATCTCTCTCCCACTGCTGGACTGGCCAAGTCTGAGTTTATTGACCTTCACAGCACAATACAAAATATACTTGTTTGCTTTGGTCTGTTCGGATGGGCAAGGAGTCCTGTCTGAGTTTGCCTTCCACTGTTTGGTTTGCCAATTCTTTTGTGTATTTTAGTCATTTTCTGTATACATTACTAGACACTTTCCTAATGGCTCATTATCTCAATGCTTTAAAAAAAATTATATAATGTGTTCTGATGACTTAATTCATTCTTTTTATAAAGTTACAAGACTAGGCATCAACCCATAATTGGAATACACTTGTTACAAATTTATTTCTAAATCTAGAAGAAGCAATGATTATCATACTAGATATAGGATAAAAATTGGGCTTCCCTGGTGGCTCAGATGGTAAAGAATCTGCCTGCAATGTGAGAGACCTGGGTCTGATCCTTGGGTCAGGGAGATCCCCTGGAAAAGGGAATGGCTACCCACTCCAGTATTCTTGCCTGGAGAATTCCATGGACAGAGTAATTCCCCACAGTCCATAGGGTAACAAAAAGTTGGACATGACTGAGCAACTAATACTTTCACTGTTTTCAGTATAAAAATTACATTTAATTATAAAAAGTTGAAGATGAAACCCATCCCTTCTTTTTATTTTTAATTGCGGTAAAATACACAGAATATGAAATTTACTCTTGCAACCTTTTTTCAGTTCAGTAGTGTTAAGTACATTCACATTGTTGTGCAACCAGTCTCCAGAATTACTTTCATCTTGCAAAACTGAAACTCTATACCCATTAAACAAAAACTTCCCATTCCTCCCTCCTTTTAACTCCTGGCAACCACCCTTTTATTTTCTGACTTATGAATTTGACTATTCTAGGTACTTCATATAAATAGAATCATACAATATTTTTTCTTTTGTGACTGGCTTATTTCACTTAGAAAAATATCCTTAAATTTCATCCACGTTGTAGCATGTGTCAGAATTCCATTTTTTAAGGCTAATATTCCATATACATACACACACACACACACACACACACACACACACACGACATTTTGTTTATCCATTCATACATCAAGGAACATGAGTTTTATCTTCCATTTTTTTTGTAATCATAAATAATGCTGCTATGAAAATAAGTATACAAATATCTCTCTGAGGCTGTTTTAATTCTTTTGGGAATATATTCAGAAGTGTAATACTGGTCACATGGTAATACTATTTCTAATTTTTTGAGGAACTGCTATACTGTTTCTTGGGCTTCTCTGGTGGCTCAGACAGCAAAGAATCCACCTGCAATTCGAGGGACCTGGATTTGATCCCTGGATTGGGCAGATCCCTTGGAGGAGGGCATGGCAACCCACTCCAGCATTCTTGCCTGGAGAATCCTCATGGTGGGCTACAGTCCATGGGGTTGCGAAGAGTTGGACATGACTTGTGACTAAGCACAGCATACTCTTTCTCATAGTGACCGCACCATTTCACATCCCTACCGACAGTGTACACGTGCTCTAGTTTCTTCACATCCTGGCCAATATGTGCTATTTTTTGGGTTTTGGTAGTGGTCATCGTAACAGGTATGAGATGAGAATCTCATCTGTTCTTAGCCACTCATTTTGTGTATGAGGAACTGAGACCCAGTCATTTTAAGTAGATTGTCCTAGGAAGTGCAAATCATATGAGGGAACAAAGTGCGGTGGTTAAAATATTAGACTCTGGATCTAGATCCCCACTTTTTAATCCTGGCTCTGCCACTGACTGGCTGTGTAACCTTGGGCACGTGACTTAACTTCTCTGTGTCAGTTTCCTTATCTGTATAATTTAAGGGTACCTACTTCATAGAGTTGTTGTTAGAAGGACCAAATGAGATAATACAGGTAAAGTGCAGCTTGAAAATGGCCACCGTTTTTTGACATTCTTGCTGTTGGAAGATGGGATCTAATTTCCCTCCCCTTGAATCTACACTGGCCAGAGGCACTCAGTTGTCAGTAATAAAATGCAAGTGGAGTAATGCTGCTTGACCTCCCAGTCTGAGTCAGACAAAGACTTTCAACTTGTGCCTTGGTCTCCAGGCACTCTCTCTGCGGGAAGCCATTTGCCATATAAGCATGACTCTCCTGCTAGAGAAACCATATGGAGAGACCCTGAAACTACGCAGAGAGAGGGGTTTGTTTCATAGAACTCAGCTTTCCCGCCATCCTGACAAGCTGCCAGACATTTGAATGAACCTCTGTGGTACCCTCCAGACCAAACCAGCTGTCAGCTAAACAAAAATAAGTGACCTCAGTCAATAACACATTAAGCCGAAGGACTGCCAGCCAAGTTTTGCCCAAACGCTATTTTTACATAATTAGTTTTGGCATTAAATGACACAGCAATTGATCACTGGGCCACTAGAATGTAAGCTCTCGCAGGGCAGGTATTTTTGCCTTCATTGTTATTTCCCCAGGACTTAGAGCAATGCTTGGCATATAATAGGTGTTCAATAAAGATTTGCTCAGTGAATGGATGAAAATTAAACTCTTGTTTTTATTAGTGGTAGATGATTATCAGAACCAGTCTGATGATAAGAACTCTCTGTATCACTCCATGCTGGCCTAAAAGATACTGACCATTTCATTTCTCTTGAGATTTTTAGGGCCTTATAATAAAACTTTTGATATACTCTCAAAAAGTTAGTGGTAAGGTATACTCTAACTTGCAAAGGTTGGAGAACATCAAAAGAGACTGTATGGTGTTTCTTTTTCTTAACTTTTATTATTTAAATTTTTTTCCTTCTATGAAGTTATTTTTTATCAGAGTATAATTGCTTTATAATGTTGTATTAGATTTTGCTGTACTATGAAGTGAATCAGCCATGAAGTGAAGTGAAGTGAAGTTGCTCAGTCGTGTCCGACTCTTTGCGACCCCATGGGCTGTAGCTTGCCAGCCTTCTCTGTCCATGGAATTCTCCAGGCAAGAGCCATATGCATACATATATCCCCTCCCTCTTGTACTTTCTTCCCACCCTACCCCTATCCCACCCCCCTAGGTCATCACCCAGAACTGAGCGGAACTTCCTGTGCTTTATAGCAGGTTCCCACTAATTATCTATTTTACATATGGTAGTGTATATATTTCAATTCTAATCTCCCAGTTCATCCCACCCTCCTTCAAAACTACAATGTTGTTGTTTTAATCGCTAAATTATGCCCAGTTCTTTGCGACCCCATAGACTATAGCCTGCCAGTCCTCTGTCCACGGGACTTCCAGGCAAGAACACTGAAGTGGATTGCCAGTTCCTTCCCCAGGGGATCTTCCCAACCCAAAATGGAACGAACCTGCGTCTCCTGCATTGCAGACAGATTCTTTACTGTTGAGCCACCAGGGAAGCCCCAAAATAATAATACCAGACAATTAAAACCTGTAGCTCATTAAATACCAACAACCCTGTAAAGTGTATATCATTTTCTTCCTTCCTACGCATTAAGACACTAGGGCTAGAAGAGTTTAGGTACTTTGTCCAACCAAAGATGAGAAGTGGAGCTTCAGGATTTGAACCTAGATCTGCCTCTTCCTTGAAGAACACTTTTCAGTCTAGAAAACTATTCCTAAAGAATATCAGCACATAACAGTGCGTAAAGAGGGCCTGTTGCTTTAAAAGTTGGGAATAGCCCATTCAAATCCCAGCTGCTGGCCAGTTATGAGGTTTTCTTCAACTCACTTGTCTCATTTTCCTCAACCAGAAAATGAGAAAAGTGATCCCTGTCCTGCCTACCTTACAGTGATGTGGGTGATTCTGACAACCCAAACACTTCTTGCAAACATGCTCCTATAGAAAGACCTTCCCACGGCAACAAAGATAGGAAAAAGATGGGCAAAGGTTTTTGAGATCCCACATAAATGAACATTTTTGACAAAATATTGGGAATTAGTGATTCCGAAGTTGAAAAAAATCTTCAGCAAAGTTCATTGAGTTCAAAAGAAATGAGTGTTAAGACAATTAAGATCTTTTGAGATAAAGGATATATTCATCTAAAGTGAAATTTTTATTCAAAATATAATTGTCACTGGTTCTATCACTAGTCCAGGAACTAAGACCCCACATGCCATGGAGCAACTAAGCCTGTGTGCCACAACTATTGAAGCCCATATGCTCCAGATCCCTTGCTCTGCAACAAGAGAAGCCACTGCAGTGAGAAGCCAGTGCACCACAACTGGAGAGTAGCCCCCCTCATCGCAACTAGAGAATGTGCAGCAATGAAGACCCAGTGCAGCCAAAACTAAACAAAGAAATAAATAAAATAATAAAATAAAATTCTAAAAATATAATTGTCAATGTAGTCAGGCTTCGGGTACCAGCTGAGATGCTTTACCCTCACAGACTCAACCATTTGTTTCTAAAGTACATCCTTTTTGCTGAGGTGAAAATGTTAGGAGGAAATCCAGCCTCACCAACGTGCCACAGCAAGACCCTCCAGCCCTTCCTCGTGCTGTTGCTGAACCAGGCTACCTGATCAGACTTCCTTTGCCGTAGGGTAAATTCCATTTGGAGTCTCATGTTGCTCTCTTCCACTGATTGGCCCCCATTAATATATCTTGGTCCTCCAATATGTTCTATGAATGTTGAGCCACAGAAGAGAAACCGTTGGTTATTGGGAATTTCTGTAAATTAACTCATTTCACCCCCACCTTCCCTCTATAGCATTCAATTCTGAAAACCAAGGGCTCCTTGGTCTGAGTAGCCTTTGTCAAGCCACAAAAGATTCTGTTACACACTTTCTGTAGGGCCTAGGGGGTCTACTTGACAAATATTTGCATAACTATTTTCAGCTTCTCAAGTGACACTTGAAAACAAAACAAACAAACAAAAAAATCAAGTAGAATCTGCACCAAGGGGGTCTTACTGTTTTTAAATAGAGACAATGTTGAAATGTGATTTATTTGGCTGAAGTTCTGTCTAAACTGCAACCTTACCACACCAACACACAGTCAGGCATACATGTGGATGCATGTGCACGCGCGCGCACACACACACACACACACACACACACACACACACAGCTAGGTTTAGTCCCCCTAACTCAAATCCCTATATGTTTCTATGACCTATGATTACATACACACTGATAGTTCTTAACTTTAACTTGTGAAGAGTCTAATACAGATATGAATATGTTAAAAATCTGAATTTGACTATTACAACTGTAGAACTCAATTCAACAAACCATATTTAAAGTTATATAAAAGTATCAAATTTACCAAGAGAGTTTCTGAGATTTAAACTGGTTTAAAAGCAGTAATTTGTAAACTCATCTTTCTGAATTTATGTCTTTTCAACTTTCCACCGTTTAAAACTCCATCAACGCTCCATTTGTTTAGAATATCTAGAATCACAGTTTCTAAAACATAGCATACAGGTTATGGGCTCTGGATCTGTGGTCAGTAGACCTGGGATTCAACCAAACCTGTGACTTGGTGAAGGCAGATCCTTCTTGAGTCACTTAGTATCTGCGTCATAAGATCGTTGTGAAAATTAATGAGAAAAATAAAATGACATTGTCAAGCCTCCAGCAAGTACTTGAAAACATCAGCTATTGCACTGTCATCAAAAAGTCTACAGATTCACTCTGGAGAGGGTATGGAGAAAAGGGAATCCTCCTACCCTGTTCGTGGGAAGGTAAATTGGTGCAGCCACTGTGGAAAGCAGTATGGAGATTTATTGCGTGTATTTACTTACATGTGAAGTCGCTTCAGTCATGTCCAACTCTTTGTGACCCTATGGATTGTAGACTGCCAGGCACCTCTATCCATGGGATTCTCCAGCGAGAATACTGGAGTGGGTGGCCACGCCCTCCTCCAGGGGATCCCTGCCCTCCAAGCCAGGGATCAAAGCTGTGTCTCCCGGGTCTCTTGCACTGGCAGGCGGGTTCTTTACTGCTAGTGCCACCTGGGAAGTCCATGGAGGTTTCTTAAAAAACTAAAAGTAGAGCCACCATGTGATCCACTAGGCCCACTCCTGAACATATATCCCTAACATATCTCTAATTAGGGTTAGAGAAAACCGTAATTCAAAGAGACATGCACCTCAATGTTCATAGCAGCACTGTTTATGATAGCCAAAACATGGAAACAACACAAGTGCACATCAACAGACAATTCATTTAAGAAGATGTGGTGTGTATATATGTGTGTGTATATATATATATATGTATATGTATATGCAATGGAATATTACTTAGCCATAAAAAAGAATGAAATATTGTCACTTGCAGCAACATGGATGGACCTAGAGAATATCATACTAAGTGAAGTAAGTCAGAGAAAAACAAATATTACATTATCACTTGTATGTGGAATCTAGAAAATAATACAGTTGAATTTATTTACGAAACAGACTTAAAACATAGAATACAAACTTATGGTTAACCAAAGGGGAAAGGGAGTGGGGGAGAGATAAATCAGGAGTACTAGAGACAAACTACTATACATAAAATAAATAAACAACAAAGATTTACTGTACAGTATATCAGTTCAGTTCAGTCGCTCAGTCATGTCCAACTCTTTGTGACCCCATGGACTGCAGCATGCCAGGCTTCCCTGTTCAGCACCAAATCCCAGAACTTGCTCAAACTCATGTCCATCGAGTCGTTGATGCCATCCAACCATCTCATCCTCTGTCGTCCCCTTCTCCTCCCACCTTCAGTCTTTCCCAGCATCAGGGTCTTTTCCAATGAGTCAGTTCTTCACATCAGGTGGCCAAAGTATTGGAGTTTCTGCTTCAGCATCAGTCTTTCCAATGAATATTCAGGACTGATCTCCTTTGGGATGGACCGGTTTGATCTCCTTGCACTCCAAGGGACTCTAAAAAGTCTTCTCCAACACCATAGTTCAAAAGCATCAATTCTTTGGTGCTCAGCTTTCTTTATAGTCAAACTTTCACATTCACACATGACTACTAGAAAAACCATAGCTTTGACTAGATGGATCTTTGTTGGCAAAGTAACGTCTCTGCTTTTTAATATGCTGTCTAGCTTGGTCATAACTTTTCTTCCAAGGAGCAAGCATCTTTTAATTTCGTGGCTGAACTGGAGCCAAAAGAAATAGTCTGTCACTGTCTCCATTGTTTCCCCATCTATTTGCCATGAAGTGATGGGACCAGATGCTATGATCTTAGTTTTCTGAATGTTTTCTTAATGTTTTAAGCCAACTTTTTCACTTTCATCAAGAGGCTCTTTAGCTCTTCTTCACTTTCTGCCATAAGGGTGGTGTCATCTGCATATCTGAGGTTATTGATATTTCTCCCGGCAATCTTGATTCCAGCTTGTGCTTCATCCAGCCTGGCATTTCACATGATGTACTCTGCATATAAGTTAAATAAGCAGGGTGACAATATACAGCCTTGACGTACTCCTTTCCCAATTTGGAACCAGTCTGCTGTTCCATGTCCAGTTCTAACTGTTGCTTCCTGACCTGCATACAGATTTCTCAGGAGGCAGGTCAGGTGGTCTGGTATTCCCATCTCTTTCACTATTTTCCACATTTTGTTGTGATCCACACAGTCAAAGGTTTTAGCATAGTCAATAAAGCAGAAATAGATGTTTTTCTGGAACTCTCTTGCTTTTTTGATGATCCAGCGGATATTGGCAATTTGATCTCTGGTTCTTCTGTCTTTTCTAAATCCAGCCTGAACATCTGGACGTTCATGGTTCACGTACTGTAGAATGGCTTGGAGAATTTTGAGCATTACTTTGCTTGCGTGAGAGATGAGGGCAATTGTGCAGTAGTCTGAACATTCTTTGGCATTGTCTTTCTTTGGACTGGAATATAAACTGACCTTTTCCAGTCCTGTGGCCACTGCTGAGTTTTCCCAATTTGCTGGCATATTGAGTACGGCACTTTCACAGCATCATCTTTGGGGATTTGAAATAGCTCAACTGGAATTCCATCACCTTCACTAGCTTTGTTCGTAGTGATGTTTCTTAAGGCCCACTTGACTTTACATTCCAGGATGTCTGTCTCTAGGTGAGTGATCACACCATCGTGGTTATCTGGGTCATGAAGATCTTTTTTGTATAGTTCTTCTGTATATTCTTGCCACCTCTTCTTAATATCTTCTGCATTTCTGTCCTTTATTGTGCCCATCTTTGCAAGAAACATTCCCTTGGTATCTCTAATTTTCTTGAAGAGATCTCTAGTCTTTCCCATTCTACTGTTTTCTGCTATTTCTTTGCATATGGGACTATAAAAATATTTTGTAATAACCTATACGGGAAAATAATATAAAATGAAAAAATATATATAGCTGAATTACTTTGCTGTACTTCTAAAACTGACACAATATTTTAAATCAACTATACTCCAATTAAAAAAAAATGTTACAAAAAAAACCCCTCATCAGCCATTGTAATTAGTATAATTTTTGTCAAATTTAATGCTAAGATATTTGAGTTTCACAAACTATACTTACTGCAAAATACTAAGACACTTCAGTTTCACAAACTATACTTACTGCTTACTGTTCCCATCAGTGACATTGCCTTCATTTCTATGACCATAGCAAGTTATTTACATTGTCCTTTACAACAGTAGGTACTTTTCATCTTTCTTAGACATGCTCAAGGTTGTAAAATGCACAAAGCAAAATGTAATTCAATTGGAAAGACTGAGTCTCTTGTTAGTGTCAAGATATTTAAACATTTAGCTCAAATATTGATTCTTTTGCATTACAATCAATTTAAGATGTTAACAATTGCTAATCTAATTGCTAGTGATGCTACTACAATTAACAGACGAACACAAATCATGGGTATCAAGTACACATTAAAGTCAAATAACAAGTAATTTTTTTCCTTAATTCTTTGAGGCTATTGATCAAACCCAATGTAATTTCTCTTTCCAAATAGAATTCTGGCTCTTATGAAAGAATGAAGAAGTAAAAACATCCCCTGTAAAGGGCTATCTCACCTCCTTCCATGTCAATGGAAAGGAGGAAATGAAAATTAAACATTATAGCCAAAGCACAGATGGGAAACTGGATAAGCTGATCACCATCTATTTTGATTACCACATTTGTTAGGGCTAAATGCTTGATCTATGTTTGAGAATGGTAGTTACTCTGCTAAAAAGAAAGGAAGTGATCAACATTGTGATGTAGCTGAGATTTATCTGGATCAAATCTATGTTTTGGGATATACTGAAAATCTTGGTCTATATAAAAGTTTCCAATTTCCCAGAACTTTCTTCCCTGTCAGTACCCAGAAAAGTCTTTGAAATGGATCGGAACTCTACAAATGAAAGGAGGAGTGCAAATGGAGTGAATAAGGTCCCAAACACTTTGTATGATTCCACAAGTCTTAACCATAGTCACATTTTCCTTCCATGATTACTCTATGCTCATTTCAAGGGAAAGATATTTAGTGAATCAGAAACTGGAAGTTGGTCTCCATTGGAGTCTATGACATATTTGCTATGATGTTTGTGATTTACAGAGCCTCTTCCTCTCCACTCCTAATTGATGAGAACTGGACCAAGGTTAAGTTGATGGAAATACTTAAGCATTCTCTGTAGTTTTCCCCACAAAGATCAACACAAGAACCAGGAATGGTGTTGTTTATGTTCGGCTAACTTACTATCTCATGCTGCTCCTCATTTCTAACATCCATGATTCATTCACAGTATTTCATCAAATGCACTCAAAAGTGGGGTTAATCACACTTGCCTATAATAGTGAATGATTATTGCTTTTGTCTTAATCTTCAGATAAAAGCATTTGAATCTCCTCTGAATACACCGCCTCTACTCAATCCATGGGGTTACAAGTGCAGACGTTCTCATCCCCAACTCCAAAGATGGGCACATAAGCCCAGGACTGATGGAACCAGAGCATGGAATCCTGTCATCCTGGATCTTTGGTCCCCTGCCACATCCTTCTGTGCAGCAAAGGATTTTGCCCCTAAGCCAAGCTGGAAACATTATCTGTGAAGAAATTTAGTCAGTTTATGTGGTGTATTCATGCAATAGTAATTCAAAATAGGGGTTGGCATACCAGAGAGGACCGAATTTGCTTTGGCATTTGAGGAGAAGACCAGCCTGACCACCTGCCCCCAGCAACCTAAAGTAAATTCTATCATCCACAATCCTACCAACAAACACAAAATCTAGCTCTAATTCTGGACCAGAAGAAAGGAAACCCCACTCAAGCCACCTATATCAATTGCACTTGTCCTTGATCCACAAATAAATAAGTTAAAGACCATCGATTGATAGGAAATTCTGCACCTCCAGTTTACTTGGAGAACAACCGAAATAAACTTTGAAAGAACTGACCTGACAGTGGAAATATAAATAATTCATAAAGCAGAAGAAGCTATGAGGAATTCTCATTAATGTCCAAAAAGAGAATATATTCACTTTTAAACCAAAATAGACTACTATGAAAGAAGAGCAGTTGGGAAACAATGATGAGTTCATGGAAATTAAAAAAACATCACCAAAATAAAAAATAAATCGAAGAAGTGCAAGAAAACAAATCAGAAAAGTCTCCTTCAATATAGAGTAAAAAGACCAAAGACAGAAAACATGAGGGAAAAAATGTCAAGAGAGGTAGAACAACTAAAAAAATCAATATCTGTCCTACACAGATGTTCTAGGAACAGAGAAATAAGGAAAAAATTAAAAAATAATAGAAGAACATACCCCAGAGTTGATGTAAAATATAAAACTTCAGATTGAAAGAGGATGAGTTTGAAAAAAAAAGATCCATTCTGAAACCTCAGAACATGTATACAGAGAACACACCAAAGTCTTTGGGTTGGGGGGTGAATAGAGGAAACATTACTATAAACAAGTAACAATTTCAGGGATTCCTCTGACACATGGGATGCAAGAAAGCAATGGAGGAAAGCAGACCAACTATGGGAGATACTTAACATTCTAGCCAGAGGAATGGCCAGTGGTGGGATGGAGCAGGCCAGGGACTGCTTACACCTGAGATGGACAGCAGCCCAGCACACACCAGAGGTAGAAGTCCAAGTGAAATGTAAGAAAGATATTATCCATGAAAAATAGAAAAGCAAGCAAGAAAGCAATGGAGTAATGCTGTCAAATAAATAAGGAAAAAATATTTTGAACATAAAATTCTGTGTGCAGCCACACCATCAACCAAGTGTGAAAGTGAAATGAAGACATTTCATACATGCAAAGACTTAGAACAGTTCTTATATATCTCTTTTGAAAAAAGTTGAAAAGTACCAAAATATACTTCAGCAACACCAAAGAGGAATCCCATGACAAAAGATGACAGAGAATCTAAGAAACAGCAAAAGTAACCCACAAAGACCATAGAAAGAAATAGTGGGGATAGATTTATGCAATGTGACAATAAAATAGTCTGTTTAAAAGTAACTATTCCAAAACCAGTACAAATAACAGTCGGGATAATTACGAAATATATTTTCTCTTTCAACAAGAGAAAAGGGAGACAATTACAAACTCTGTGAAAATTGTGGTCCATAGATGCAGTAAGCTAAGACAAGGCATTCATTTGAGAAATGGATAAACTGTATGAAAGGAATATCCATTTCACTTTGTTATAGGAAAATCTCAGAGTAGCACAGGTTTAGGAACATAAAGTTACAACTCCTTTCCTATGGATTCAATCACCCCACCTAGATCTGTAACAAATATTAGTTACATAATCATATTACTGTAAGTGCTATTACTTGGACTTGAATTTCACAATAGATTTATAGATGAAGACGAAGTATGGAAAATTCAGGTTATAAGTGTTATTATAAACTATGCAAAAGGAGTTACAAAGTTGAAAGGATTTCTGGTTTCTGTTCAGAAATATAAGATGCTTTAAAATCACCACTCCATCCTAACAACTAACAAAAAGCCTGAAAATCAACAGCTTTTCTTAAATCCCTCAGAGAATTGAAGTCATGGGGCAAACTGCGGCCCTCAAAATTGGAGAGACAGACAGGCAGATAGAAAGAATCACAATTTACTGGAGGAGAATCCTAAATGGAAATCAGACCAGGTTCCTTTAATCTATGACATCAGGACCAGCTTTCAACTAAAAGTTACAGGGCAAACTGAAAGGCAACCAACACAGTTTGCAGAAAAGGAACAGCATCAGAATCAAATTCAGATATGTCAGGGATGTTGGAATTATCAGTCCAAGTATTCAAACAATTATGATTAACATGCTAAAAGCCCTAATGGATAAAGCAGACAACACGCAAGAATAGATGGGCAAGAAGAAAGATGGAAATGTTACAAGAGAATCAAAATGAATTCTAGACATCAAAAACAGAAATGAAGAATGTGGTAACTTCTGTTGGGCTTTGGTGGGCTCATTCATAGAGTGGACATGGCTGAAGAAGCATGAGATTATGTCAATGAAAACTTCCAAAACTGAAAAGAAAAAAGACTAAAAAAAAAAAAAAAAAGGAACAGATCCACGGACAACTACAGAAGGTATAACAAAGATACTCATTTTGGGAATGCCAGAAACAGAATTTCCTCAAATTAATATTAAACAACAAATCACACATCCAGGAAACTCAAAGAACAATAAGTAGGATCAGTTCTCCCCAAATTACAGACAGGCATACAACATTCAAACTGCAGAAAATCAAAGACAAAGAAATTTTGAATGAGGCCAGAGGGGGAATAATACCACATCTATAGAGGAACAAACATAAGAATTGAGATCTGACTTCTTCTCAAAAATTATGCAAGTAAGAAGAGGGTGGAGTGAAATATTTAAAGTGTTGAAGAGAAAGAAACATTAACCTAGAATTCTGCATCCTGAGAAATTTTCATTCAAAAGTGAAGGAGAGGCAGTGAACCGGGTGATGGTGGCACAGGCCTCTTGCTTCAACAGTGTTTGGAGGGAACACACCCAAAGACGCCCCTTGCTCCAGCCTCCCATCACCCTCCAACCTTTTATGCAATCACAACCTTCAGAATCAGCCACTCAGCTGTCTTCAGTCACTAGGATCAGCCAACACCATTTTCTGAGCTTACCTCCTTATTACTGATCAACTATGAGATTCGTCAGAATTATTCCACAGAGGTGAGGGCCACCATCAACCTCCTGGTCAACGTGCATCTGCAGGCCTCCTACACCTACCTCTCTTTGGACTTCTATTTTCACCAAGAAAATGTGGGTCTGGAGGGCATGGGCCATTTTTTCTGCCAGTTGGCCTAGGAGAATGGCAAAGGTGCCCAGCTGTCTCTTGAAAATACAAAACCAGTGTTGGGGTCGTGTCCCCTTCCAGGACGTGCAGAAACCATCTCAGGATGAGTAGGGTAAAACCCAGGATGCTATGGAAGCCACCCTTCTCATGGAGAAGAACCCGAGCCATGCCCTTTTAGATCTGCATGGCCCCCACAGACTCCCACCTCTGTGACTTCCTGGAGAGTCACTTCTTGGAGGAGCAGGTGAAACTCATCAAGAAGATGGGTGACCACCTGACCAGCCTTCACAAGCTGGCTGGTCCTCAGGCTGGGTTAAAGGAATATCTCTTGGAAGCACGACTAGAAACCTCTGGACCCTAGCGGACTTTGAGGAGCCCCTCTGGTGTCAGGGCTTCTACATGAAGCCCCTCTCTGCAGCTACTAGGCAGCTTTTTAACCCCCTGGGAGCCCTCTCCCAAGCCTTGGACCAAATGCAAACAATAAGACTTTTTGCAGAAAAAAACAAAGTGAATGAGAAATAAAGACTTTTTCAAACAAAGATTGAGAGATATTTGTTGCCAATAGATCTGCTTTTTCAGAAATGTTTAAGGAAGTTCTTCAGACAAAAGGAAAATTATATAGATCAGAAACTCGGATTTACATAAAGGAAAAAATATTAGAGAAAGAATAAGCAAAGGTAAAATAAGCTTTTTTGCTTCAAAACAATAAAAGCAACAATATATTCTATGATTTTACCAAAATGAAAAGAAACTGGGAGGCAGAGACAATGAAGTTAAGAGAAGTGTAGGCATACTAATTTCCTCATCTTACCTAGGAGAGAATCAAGTTTTACTAAATAGTTGATAGATCAAGAAAAAAGAAGTTTAAATATATTTTTGTAAGCTATATCAGTTCAGTTCAGTCGCTCAGTCGTGTCTGACTCTTTGCAACCCCATGAACTGCAGCACGCCAGGCCTCCCTGTCCATCACCAACTCCCGGAGCTTACTCAAACTCATGTTCATTCCGTCAGTGATGCCATCCAACCATCTCATCCTCTGTCGTCTCCTACTCCTCCTGCCCTCAATCTTTCCCAGCATCAGGGGCTTTTCAAATGAGTCAGCTCTTCGCATCAGGTGGCCAAAGTATTGGAGTTTCAGCTTCAACATCAGTTCTTCCAAAGAACACCCAGGACTGATCCCCTTTAGGATGGACTGGTTGGAGCTCCTTGCAGTCCAAGGGACTCTCCAACACCACAGTTTCAAAAGCATCAATTCTTCGGCGTTCAGCTTTCTTTGTAGTCCAACTTTCACATCCATACATGACCACTGGAAAAACTATAGCCTTGACTAGACGGACGTTTGTTGACAAAGTAATGTCTCCGCTTTTTAACATGCTGTCTAGGCTGGTCATTACTTTTCTTCCAAGGAGTAAGCGTCTTTTAATTTCATGGCTGCAGTCACCATCTGCAGTGATTTTTGAGCCCCCCCCAAAAAAGTCTGACACTGTTTCCACTGTTTCCCCATCTATTTGCCCTGAAGTGATGGGACCGGATGCCATAATCTTAGTTTTCTGAATGTTGAGCTTTAAGCCAACTTCTTCATTCTCCTCTTTCACTTTCATCAAGAGGCTCTTTAGTTCTTCTTCGCTTTCTTCCATAAGGGTGATATCATCTGCATATCTGAGGTTATTGATATTTCTCCCGGCAATCTTGATTCCAGCCCGTGCTTCCTCCAGCCCAGCATTTCTCATGATGTACTCTGCATAGAAGTTAAATAAGCAGGGTGACAATACACAGCCTTGACATACTCCTTTTCCTATTTGGAATCAGTCTGTTGTTCCATGTCCAGTTCTAACTGTTGCTTCCTGACCTGCATACCGATTTCTCAAGAGGCAGGTCAGGTGGTCTGGTATTCCCATCTCTTTCAGAATTTTCCACAGTTTATTGTGATCCACACAGTCAAAGGCTTTGGCATAGTCAATAAAGCAGAAATAGATGTTTTTCTGGAACTATAAGTAAGCTATATAGTAAGTTATAAAATAATCAAAATTGCATGAAAGAGTAGGGAATTGAGAAGTGTTAAATGGGCTAAACTCCAAATCTTTCATTGAAGACCCTCAGGAGTATTCCTAACAGTTGATAAACCAAATAAAAGAGACATAGAATACTATTCAGAGCTCTAGATATATCCATAAGAAGGACCAAAACCAGAAACGATCCGAAGTGGTTAACTCCAAGGCATGGAGGCACAGTTGTGAGCTGGAGAATGGAGAGCAAAGACGTTTTCTTGTCAATTTATACATTTCTCTTTTCTTAATATTTATTTTTATTTATTTATTTGACTACACTGGGTCTTAGTTGTCACACACAGGATCTTTAGTTGCAGTATGTGGAACCTAGTTCCCTGACCAGGGATCAAACCCTTCCCTGCCCCCCACATCAGGATAGGGAGTGCAGAGTCTTAAACTCTGGGACCAGCTGGGAAATCCCCAGTTTAAACGCTTCTAAATAGGAGGTTGAAGTTTTAGTTGCATGACTATATCTACTATTTAAATACTTTTAAAAAGTAGAATTTAATGTAGGAAACCTATAAAATAAAGTTTCAGAGGAAAGTCCATAGCAATAATTGTGTTATTTTGCAAGAAAGACTGAAAATAGATGGCCAAGATTTCAACTCAAGAAACCAGAAAAATAAAAACAAATAAGCCCAAAGAAAGCAGAAAGAATTAATGAAGATAAAAGTAAAAACTTGTAAGGCAATAACAATATGTGTGCTTTGTGTGCTAGTCACATCCAACTCTGTGCGACCCTATGGACTGTAGCCTGTCAGGCTCCTCTGTCCATGGGATTCTCCAAGGCAAGAATACTGGTATGGGTTGCCATGCCCTCCTCCAGGGATCTTCACGACACAGGGATCAAACCTGTGGCGTCTCCTGTATCTTCTGCATCACAGGTGAATTCTTTAGCGCTGAGCCACCATATGGTTCAACATAAGACATATTTGAAAGGAAGAGACATTTTCTAAGTTAATCTAGAAAATCCATGGGAATAATAAAAAATAGTTGCAACAAATATTAGTGTTCTATAAGAGACCACATAAAAGATAACAGCTTTCTTAGGTTCCTAGTAGTAATCAGAAGGTTAAAAAATTTTTATATATAAAATGTACATAAATATTTTAATGTCCATATTTAAATTTACATAAATATTTTAATATATAAGACCAATATTTTAATAAATAATACTATAATCATTAAATTTTTAAATATAAAAGTGTATAGAATCCATAATAGCAATAAAAGCTATGAAATGCCTAGGAATGCATTTAATAAGAATTTTGTAAGATTTATGCAAATAAACTCTAAAATTTATCTGAAAGGCTTTGTATTAGTTTCCTGTGGCTACTGTCATAAATTGCCACAAACTGATCAGGTTGGTTCCTTTACAGAGGCTCTGAGGAAGATACTGTCCCATCCTTCTCTCCTAGCTTCTGGTTGTTATTGGTATATCTTATCACCCCCTTAGCCTGCATCATTGTGATCTCTATCTCTGTCTTCATATGGTCTTCTATATCTTCACATAGTCCTCTGTATCTGTGTGTCCTTTCTATCTCTTACAAGGACTCTCATTTGATTTATGAACCACCCTAATTCAACATATCTCATCTCAATACTTACTTTAATTACATCTGCAAAATCCCTGTTTCCAAAAACATTTTGGGGTTCTGAATAGACATGAATTTGGGGAGGCCCCTGTTCAACCCACTATAGGCTTAACATGACCTGAATAAATATATAATGTTCCTGAACAGGAGGACTTAACATTTTAAATATATAATTTTGTAATTATAAAACAAAGATACTAGGAGAATAATGAAAATTAAATGGAGATAAAATAAAATCTTAATTGTTATAAAAGGAAACAGGAAGGAGGAATAAAGACAAGATGAAACCAATAGAAAACAAATAGAAAAAAGATAAATTTAGTCCCAGTTATATCAACAAATTCACTATAAATAAATATCAATAGATGTCAATTTTAAGAAAATAATTATATTATACTCATTAGAAACATACTTTAAACATAAAGACACAGATAACTTGAAAGTATAATGATGGAAAAAAATATATAGTGTGGAAACACTAATTAAAAGAAACCTGGTATAATTATGTTTAAGAGACAAAGTGTTCTTTCAGGCAAGTGTTGCTAGAGATAAGGAAAAACATTTCATAATAATAAAAGGATCAGTTCAGTAGGAAGACCCAACAAATCTAAATTTGCATAGACATCATAACAGAGCTTTAACATACTGAAGCAAAAATTAAGTGAAATAAAAGGAGACATAGACAAAGTCACAATCATATTAGAAGTTTTAATACACATCTCCCATTAACTATAAACAAAAACTCCAAAAAGTCAACATGGATATATTTAAACAACACTATTAAGCAACTCGACCTAATTGATATATATAAAACACTATACCTAACAACTGCAGAATGCTCATTCTTTTCAAATGCACACTAAAAATAGACCATATGCTGGATTATAAAGCAAGACTCAACAAATTTCAAAGAACTGAAATTATGCAGAGTATTTTCTCTGACCATTAAAATCAACACAGAAATATAAATAGGAAATCCCGAAGTGTATGAAAATTAAGAAACATACTTCTAAATCACCTGTGGACCAAAGAGGAAATCACAAGGGAAATTAGAAAATATTTGAACTGAAGGATAATGAAAATAAAGCATATGAAAACTTGTGGGATGTAGCTAAAACAGTTCCTAGAAGGAAATTAATGGCTTCTAATAAACACATTAGAAAAGCAAAATAGTTGAAAATCAATACTCTAAGCTTTTATCTTATAAATATAGAAAAAGAAGAGCCAGTTATACACAAATAAAGCAGAAGAAAAGAAATAATAAAGAATGCAACTGCAATCAATGAAATAGAAAGTATACAATAAAGAAATCATCACAGACAATCTTTTCTTTAGAGTAATAAAATCTATGATCTCTCAGAAAAAATAATCAATAAAAGAGAAGACACAAATGACCAATATCAGGAGTTTCAGAATGTGATGTCACTACACATTCTATAGATATTAAGAGAACATGATGACAACTCTTTGCCAATAAACTTGACAAAACAGACAAATTCTTTGAAAAATACAGTTTACCAAAACTGATATAAAAAGAAATAAAAATACTAATACTCTGATATCTGTTTAATAAATCAAATACATGGATAAAATTTCATAAAGATCATTCAGGCCCAGGTGACTTTCAAGGTAAATTTTTATAAATATTTAAGGAAAAATAATAGTAATCTCTCCCAGATCCTTTCAGAGGTAAGAGAAAATGGGCAGAGTTAATTACTTGTTTTATTAGGTTAACATAAATATGATGCCAAAACCAAAATCCTTTCTGCATATGGATTCAAAAATTCTAAAATAAAACATTATTAAATTTAATACAAAGATAGAAAAAAAGATAATATATAAAGACCAAGAATGATTTATCCCAGGAATGCAAGGTTGGTTTAACATTCTAAAATAATCAATACAGGGACTTCCCAGCACTTTCCAATGGTTAAAACTCCTCACCTCCACTTCAGGGGCCATGGGTTTGATCCCTGGCTGAGAACTGGGATCCTGTATGCCGTATGGTGCAGCCAAAAAATAGAACAAAATAATCGATATAATTCATTACATTAACGGGAAAAAAAGAAAAAACATATAATTATCTCAATAAATACAGAAAATGCATTTGATTCAAAAAACCACTCAGGACAAAAACTCTCATATATTACAATAGAAGGGAATTTTATTAATATGACAAAAACTGTCTACAAAAAACCCCAAACCAAAACACTGCAGCTTACATGTTTGATGGTGAAATATTGAATACTTTCTCTATGAAGTACAAATGTAATTCTTTGGGAAAAAGAATGGCTTTCTCAACATATAAAGCTAGAACTGTTGTGTATCTATATGGGAAAAAACCTCAGATTTGACTCCTACTTTACACCACCTATGAAAATTAATTCAAAATAGCTCATAAATATAAATGTCAAATTAAAATATCAAATTTCTTCTAGAAGAAAACATGGGATAACATTTTCACGACTTTGGATAGACAAAGATTTCTTAAATATGATACAAAAGACAATAACTATAAAAGAATAAAAACATAATTGCATTTAACTGAAATTAAGAACTTTTCTTCAATATAAGAACTTTAGTATGAGAATGAAGAGGCAAGTCACATACTAGGATAATATTTTCAGTATCTGTCTATCTATCTATCCATCCATCTGACAAAGGGGTTATGTCCAGAATGTATAAAAAACTCATACAAATAAGACCAAAAAAACACAAATAACTGCAAGAATGGGCAAAGATCTGAATAAGCATTACACAAAAGAGACTATCCAAATAGTCAATAAGTACATGAAAAGATGGTCAATATAATTATTTATCAGAGAGATGCAAATTAAAGCTACAAGATACTATTATACAGCCACCAGAATAAAATTTGAAAGAATAAAAATACCGAGTATTGGGAAAGATGTGGAGCAGTTGGAACTCGCATACAATTGCTAGTGGGAGAGTAACTTTAGAATACCATTAAGCAGTGTCTTTCTTCAGCTAAATAAACAGTTACTCCTTGACTCAGCAATTCTCCAGGTATATGACCATGAGAAATGAGAACATATACCCAATGAAGGACATGGGTAAGAATGTTCATAGTAGCTTTATTCATTATAGTAAAAAGCTAGAGACAACACAAATGTCCATCAGCAGGAGAATGGATTATCAGCCTATTATTGTGTATTCATATAGTGGAATACAAACAATAATTTAAAAAATGCACCACTGTCACACATAACAACATGGATGATTCCCACAGATATTATGCTGAACAAAGGAAGATGTGATAAAACTGTTTGATTTCATTTATATTCAATTCAAGAACAGGCAAAATGAATTGATGTTGACACTTGAAGTCGGAAGAGGGACTACCGCTGGGGTGGGTGGGTAAAGTGGTGAGAGAGAACTTTCCGAGGTGATGGAAATATTTTATATCTTGATCTAGATGATAGTTATTCAGATGTATACAAATGTAAAAAGTTATCGGGGTGTAATTTGTACACTTTCCTCTTTCATTATATCTATTCAGGCATGCTTTAGAAGACGCTAAACTCAGCTTCCCTTGTGGCTTAAGAATCTGCCTGCCAACTCGGGACTGTTTCCAACCTTGCTCTGAAATGATCCCATATGCGCAACTAAGCCCAAGCGCCAACTACTGAGCATATGTGCCCCAACTACTGAAGTCCGTGTGCCCTAGAGCCCATGCTCTGCCACAGGAGAAGCCACTGCAGATGAGAAGCCCACACGTTGAAACTAGAGAGTAGCCCTTGTTCGCTGCAACTAGAGAAAAGCCCGGGCAGCAACGAAGACCCAACATGGCCAAAAATAAATAAATAATTAATTCTTAAAAAGATACTAAACTTTAATAATAATAAAAGTAAAAAATTTAAATTAGCCACATTTCCACAATCAGATTGGCAAAGATTAAAGACTATAGCTAGGCAATTGGGAAAAATTAGTCTATTGCATACTGTCAAGGCAAGTGTAAAATGGTATACATTTTGAAGGACCACTTGGCAATCTACATGAAAATTTTAATATACATTACCCTTTGACTCAGCGATTTCACTTTTAGCAATTTAATGAAATATACACACAAGTACTCAAAGATAAAAGTGTAAAGATAGTCACAGGATCATCATAAAAGAAAAAGTTTGGCAAAAAGACACATCCATCAATAAAGGAATAGTTACATGAATTTTAAAAATCCATGAACTATGTTATAGCCATGAAAAAGCTTGAGGTACATGTATATGTTTTGACCTACAAGAAATGAGACTATGAACCTGGTAAACAAAAATGGGAAAGGTCATGCTCCTAACCTCCATCTACCACATATCCACTCACTTATATACACTCTTTATAGAGTGTTGATTTATAACATGGAGTTAACAATATCACTGGCCCTTATCCATCTTACAAGTGAGGGGCAAAAATAAGAAGCCCTCTGAAAAGCAGAAAGCATTAGAGAAGTGCAAAGTATTATTCCTGAAAAACATTCTTTCATTAACCAAAGCTTTGTGTTTGTTTATCTTAAATCACTACTCAGTCCAGATTTCTTTCCTCTGTCATATACTTAAGCCAGTGTTTCAAAACATGGGCAGCAGACAACCCTCCAACAAAATGGATGTGGAGAAGTTATTAAAAACACTGAGTCCAGTCCCAAATCTATCAAAATTTTGGAACCCCTGATTTAGATGGAAATAGGGGTTAAGTCAACATTTTCCCCTTCATTGAGAAGAGTCTGGGCTGAATCCCATTAATGGGTAGCAAGCCATCAGGTCTGACTTTGATCTGCCTTGCTGTGTGGTTTAGCCCCACTGCAGGAGTCAAATGGGCTGGTAAAGTAGTACAAACGGTGCCTCCATTTACTCAGCCCACATAGGAGCCAAAGAACATCCAAGGAAAAGAACAATGTGATTGCCACATTGTAGACAAACATGAACCCAGCTCAGCTTTAAGTACTGTAGCTGTTGGAAAACATCATCTCCTGGGCAGCTGCTTTGGCTACTGTCCCCAATTAACTTAGCAGAATCTCAAAAATAGAAGGCAGCCTCTGTTCTGTTATATAATAAACAGTTCTTTATTTGAAATGACAATATTTACTTTTCCTATAGTGAACTCCAGCAGCCTACTAGGCAGTGGGCAAACAGTAGAAATGCCTAAAATGGAAACTTGAGAAAGCAGTTTAGCCAGTACAGTTTACTCTAACTTTCTACTTGACCAACAAGTAATTAGAAGATCCTCTCCATGCTTCTCTCATATCTGTCATGGATTTCATGTGACTTTGTTACCACCAGGCATATCTTTCTTGTTTTGTTGAGTCTTAAAACATATAAAACAGATGTGAGGTAGTGAGTTCTCCAATACTCAAGTGTTTAAGCAGCAGTGAAGGTTGCCCCATCAAAGGGATTTTTTTTGCAGGGATTTTACTTAGAGTGACAGATTTATCCAGTGACTTCTTGGCCTCTCCCAACAGCAAAGAGTCTCATATCTATGTTTCCATGATCTCATTTTCAAATGAGAGAATAATAAATTATGATTATTAACCTTCTTGGGTGTGTAATCTCCCTTTCATAAGCAAGAAGCTGCCATTTATGTGATTGTGTTCTTTATTGTAAAAATACTTTTAAACCTTTGTAAGCAAGCAACAAATCACCACTATTGGCAGTGCAGACAACACTTTTAACTTCCTCTTAGATTTTATTTTCCATTCCTTCTGTCATATTGTAGCAACACTCCAGAGCATCTTCACTTCATGCAAATCTTGGGGAACAGGTGCTCAATTGGGTTACACTGTTCCAATGGGATCATGCATACTGAGAGATGTTCACAAAACCTGTTGGTTTTTAAGGTATACTCAGGAGGCAATACTGTTCTTTGGCCAATGAGATTTGTTTAATTTTCATGGCTGGTGGGGAATTTTCTTCAAAGATGTTTCTTTTGTCTCATTGTCCTGGTCTGATGTCACTTCCCTGCTAACTCATTTAGCAGAAGCAAACACTTAAAGAGGACAAACTATTTCCTATCTAGTTACTAGTTAGAAACATCTTAAGGCCGACCAAATCCTTCAGAAACCCAAAGATTCTCCCCTCCCCAGTAAAAAAATCTAATCTAAAAATTCTCTTTCAAAATCATACAAGGTAAATTCTGGTTAGGTCAAAATTTGCAGTTTAAATATTGTTCCTGCTGATAGAACATATCCTTTTAATGTTCCTCCATCAGGCAGAGTGATTGTTTATTCTCAAAGAATAGCCCACTAACCAGTTGCATTAAAATTAGTTGCTGCCATAAAATGCAGATTCCAGGATCCCACTGTAAACCTAGGGAATCAAAATTCTGGGGGTTTGGCCACTGAATTTTTACAGGTGTCTCAGGTCCTTTGCATGCCTACTAAAGTTAATGAAACACTGTCCTTAAGACAAGCCAAATCCTTACTTTTCTGGAATTTGTAGAAGTTCTTCTCTTAAACAAGCCAAAGAAAGAATTGTAAGCATTGAAAATACAGGCCAAATCTTGTCATAGAATATATATCCTATTGTAACCCTGTTTATGAACACTTAATAGCTTCTCTGTAGGACAGTTAAGCTGGAGTAATTACCTCATGGTTCTGTAATCTGTATGTCTCCTCCCACATGACATTTACACCAAATAAGACTATGACTTATTTCCAGACAGGATGGAAGAACTACCAGACCTGTGCGGACTGATGTCACTTCATGACATTTTCTTTTTCTTAGTGATTTAAAGACATTCATGAAATTTCTCACAAATCTTGAACATGAATTATAGAGTCTAACTTGAGGATAAAATTTTACAAGGACTCACTAAATTGAAATCTTTTGAATCTGATCTCTTTATGGAAAATTGCTTTTTAGATAAATTGGAAAGGATCTGGGATTCAAAGCTCTTTAAAATTGATGTGAAGTTGATTTACAATATTAAATTAGTTTCAGGTGTACAACATAGTGATTCAATGTTTTTATAGATTATACTCCATTTCAAGTTACTACAAAATAATGGCTATATTTCTCTGTGCTGTACAATATATCCTTATTGCTTATTTATTTTATTGGGATTCATAGTTCTTATCCCCAAACTACCTCTGAATTATACTTCCATGGGCAGCTTGTACAGCCTCTCTGCCATATTTTTGTAATAGGAATAATCACCCTTTGCAATAATAATACTGAGAAGTTGAGAAAGTTCTGAGAAGATGAGTGAGATCAGGCTTGTAAAATGTTAAAGGCTCCTGAGTGAAGAGCCTATAGAATGTGTAAATTATTAGCATTCTTTTTATGGGCCTTTAATGAATTATTGACCTGTCCATGATGAATCTGCTTCTTGAAATATTTCACTCCTTCTTTTTCAGAGTAAAACAATCTGCTCTTAAATTTTCCTGGAGTATTTTTGGGAATTTTAAAATTTAGTCAAAAACAAAAAAAGCAACAGTACCTCTCTCTCAATACATATGCACTCCCTGAGACTACAGTATGCATCTTTATTTTGACTTTCTATTGACTAGATTGATTGAACTTAACCATTTGGATCCTCAAAGTCTCAAGCGCTTTGGGTTAACTAAAGTATCACAAAATCTACTAGCTTTTTAGTAGTAAACTCTAATGTAGGAAACTAATTAGAAATAAATTATTTACTTGATGTCATGCTTGGTTGTGAAATTATTCTACCCACTCTTAGTTTCAGTTGCTATCACACAGACTGCTCTTTCAAATTATCGCTCATCCAGAATTAAGGATTTTTGAAAATCTAACCAGAGACAAAGCAAAAGCAACATCTATCTGCATATCATAATCATTAAATCTCTCAGTAATAAGGAACCCCTAGTTTACTCAAGAGGATGTTTCAATGTTTTCAATTTGCAAAGTAGGAGAAGGAATTTTAAAAGATCATTCAGTCTACTGGTTGAAGCTGAATCTACACAGTTGTCTTATTTAATAAAGTTTATCTTATAATGACAAAATATGTAACTTTGATGTAGAAGAAAAAAGCTGAAAAAAAACCCAACCAAAATCGGGGTTATATAAACAGACAACATGGGTTGACAGACATAAAGAAAAATGAGGAATACACAAAACAGTGTGCTAAGGCTGCTCTTCTTGGATAGTAGGTCCACAAGGAAAAAAAGTTTCTGGAATTGAGTAAATGACAAATCACTATTGAGGAGTTCCTTGCAGAGGGACGTGAAAGAAAAATATTTATATCCATATTGACAGTGGCTACAAAGAGATCTGGGGATAGTTTCGTGCCTTGGGTTTGGTTGACTTCACTTTTTGAAAAAATTTGAGGATTAAACATTCACAAATGTTCCTAATATTGTTTGAACAAGGAAGTGAGATATTAGCACTTCTTTTTTTCAGTGCTGTATCTATCACTGTAGCTTCTGTCAACCTTAACTTTAAACCTTACAGAAGAATCAATATCTCCTGATTTGAGAGTTTCCCCCACATGGTAAAAATAAAATGCGAAATTTCAGTAAATGGCATGAAAAATTTTAGTACTACCAGGAAGTTTTCAGAAACTAGAGCTTTTACATAATATGGAACTTTTAATGTTTTGAAGGTTCAGTAAATTATGTAGTGTACAAAAGTGAAGTCTAAATTACCCACTCAGAAGGGTAACCCTATAGCCCACATGTCTGGATCCATGTATGCAGATGGACAGATACACTTCATTTCTTCTGGGAAGCTGAGTTCTAAAAAGCTATCACTCAGAACAGACAGTTTTATGATTGCATGAGAAGAAAAGGAAAGATGACAGAGTTGCTATAAAAATGAAAGGCCTTGTGGTGTATTAACAGCTGAAAACATTATAGCTTAAATGAAGATGTGAAACAAAAAATCAGCTTAAAACTGCAAATTAAAAAAAAAAACAGAACTTGTGCAGAAGGTTTGAAGCATATGGACACCCACCCAGTTTGCAAAGAGGGCAATGGGAGCCCCAGACTTTAGCTTATTAAAGATGACCTTTCCCCTCTCTAAAATTTCAAAGCTGACGTTTCAAGTGCTGAGCAGACTGTGTGCCATATGTAACATGACCTCAGCTCCACTCTGCCTGAGCACTGATGGCATCACTAATGAGAGGTGAAAGGTCTTTTTCTTGCAGCTTTTTCAGAAACCCACCAACTCTTGCCTGTGAAGTAAGGCCCCTCCCTCCCCCCAACCCTTGATTTCAAGAGAACTGCATTTAATACACAGCCTCCAAACACTTTTATTACCGGTCGATTTGCTTATAGCCACAGCCAAATGGCAGGATGTACAATCACATGCAGAAGAAAATATTTATTTTGACTCACAAGCCAAAAGGGATTAAGAGAACATTGTATTAACCTTGCCTTTCATCTATGTTTTAAAGGGAAATTCTCCAGAGGCGTCCATTGAAGTTCTGTTTTTTTAAATATAAAGTGTATCAAAGACTTTTAGGAGACCAGGTGTGTGTTTATCTGACTATCTTTCAAAAAGCTGCTTCAGAGACTGCAAAAAGATGTATGTTCAGAAATCTATTTCAGGCATTCTTACCAGCCAGCTAGTTACCCGGCCCCCACCCCCTTCCGTGGCTTCCCCCAACCCTTTGCTGCTTCGAAACAAAATAGCTTCTTTCCAAGCAGGTTGTTATCATATTCATGGCATGGTCAATTTCCGTTTGCCAAGAAAATATTTAGGCTGATCAAAGACATTAGAAAATCAGATGAATAGAAACAGACGTTCCCACAAGAGAAGCGTTTCTCAACGTGAAGAGGCAGGCGGATTGCAGCCCACCCAGTTACTCCTAGGAAATAGCTCTCTTGCTAAAGGCAGAACTATGGGGCCACCTGGATTCTACCGGAAGGGCTATGGAAGAGTCTGGAAATTCACGTGGGGACTGGAGCTTGGGACTCTGATGGCAGACATGTAAGGAGATGATCGGTTCTAGTATCTATCAGCAAACCTAGAAGGCCTTTAATTACATCCATTAACACAGAGGGACCTTTCAAGACTGAAGATGAGTAAGTTTGAGATCCTTTTGTTTTACTTCGACTGGTTTGTTATGAGCATGGAAAGACAACACATCCTCTGTAGATGATACAGGAGTTTCTCCTGAAGTAGTGTAAATTAAGTTTCCTGGGTTTGAGTGGGGCAGTGGGTGACAGTAATTGTCCTTGGGACCCTTTGGTTTCCAGAGTGTGCACCCAGGCCAGTCGATGAAAGTAAGAGGTCCTTCTACCTCCTCCTTGTTCCTCTGCAAGACGTAGCCAAACCAGGTGAGGCCACTTGCTGCGGCGCGTCGACGTGAAGGCCTGATTGGCGTTGCGCGTTTCTTCCGCGGACTCCTGAAAATTAAAAAAAACAAACAAAAAACTGAAAAGCCAGCTCCGCTCAGGCAAAGGAGATCCGGGTTCTCTGCCAGCCCTTGCTTGCCTTGGCCACACCGCGGCACCGCAATCGCCAGTGAAACGTCGCAGACCTTATTCCGACGCCTCCAGTTTTCCAAAGGAGAAAGCGAGGGAGGGAAGCCAAATGGGGGGGGGCCTTTAGGGCCAAAGAAGAGTCTCGCTTGGGGCCACACTGCGCTAGCCAGGCCGCAGCAGAAGAGGTTGCGGGGCTGTGGGCTGAGAATCCGCTCGGCCACCCTTGGCCCTCCCCACAGCGCGTCCCTCACGCCCCCACCCCCGCCCCCGCCCCCGCCCCCGCCCCCGCCCCGGGATCGACCAGGCAGATTTCCTTTCCTGTGCTTTTCTTTCTTCCTTTTTTTTTTGTTTCGGTTCCTGCCGGCCAGGCCAGGGATCCTTTGCCAGGAAGACAGCGCCCTCTCTCTCCTCCAGCCGTGCCCGCCGCTGGGCTGCGTCCCATCCCAGCTCCGCTGACCTGCCCTCGCCTCCTTCTCGCCCCCGCCCTTCCCGGCCCTGTCCCTTCCTTCCTTAAGCCCCTATGCCTCTAGGCACCCAGAACCACTTCGGGGAACAGCCCGAGAGAGCGGCGGAGTCCGAAGTCTTCTCACGTTCGGACCAGTGGTCTGGCCGGAACGCCGGACCCCTGGCTGCAGAACTGGGCGGAGCCGTCCCCAGCGCAGACGCAGCGCCCGAGAGCTCGAGCGTAGCCCCGGGGAGGGGTTCCTGGCGGCGGGGCGGGGGTTAGCCCGGCTCCCCAAGACTGGGCACCGCGGGCCCGCGGGCGAGGCTGCAAGTACGCTGCGTGGCGAGGTCTCCCGGGCGCCGGCGCACACCTGGCGGAGAAGCCTACCCCGGACCCGGGATGGGCCGGCGAAACGGGGACGCGGGCCTGCACGCGGGGTGATGGGTGGGGGTGGCGGGTGAACCTGAGGTAAGGAAATCTCCCACAGCCTTGTTCCCAGCCTTAAAAGCGCCCCTTGTGGCCCCCCGGCTGCCTGGAAGCCTCACCCTGCCGGCTTCCAGCAGGGCTGCGCCAAGTACAGCAGTGGTGTTGGAAATGGTTGCAAAATCCAAGCCCAGCCCTAGTGGGCGAGAGGCGCGGAGGGGTATGCGTGAGTGGGCACCCTCCACCCAGCATTTCCTTCTCTGCCGCTCAGAGGACTGGGGCTTCAGACAGATACGCGCGGCCCATTCGGGAGCAGAGGCAGTCAAGCTTTTCTGTCCGCGACAATCTGGATCCTTTAGAACCCAAACAATGTACTCGTATGGGAATGCAGAAACATTTTCCACGGCGTGGATTTGCACCGACACAGAGGCCTGAAGTGCTCCCCTAGCCCTCCCCACAGTTCGCGGAGCCCGGGAGCCCCAGGGGCCGTTCGCCTCAGGCTCACCCCACTGCAGAGAGCAGGCGGCTCCCAGAAATGAACTAATCTAGTCACAAACCACCAGCCGCCCCTAACAAAGCGAACCGTCTCGGCAGCTCAGCGCCCAATTTGTCCACAGCACTTTTTTCCGCAATTCAGAAGCATTATCTTGTTTTTTAAAGTATCGCGGCAGAAACGTGGCAATTATCCTGGGCTCGGGTTACGCTAAATGGCTTTGGGCTGAGAAATGGAAGAATACAAATGCCGCGAACGTGCTGATTGCTTTTCTGCCGGGCCTGGATAGAGGTAGGGAGGCGAGCTAGAAGACATCCGCCAGGGAGAGGGAGGTACGGCGCAAGTTCCCGCTCTTGGTTCTCTCTACCTAGGGCACCAACCGGAAAGAAGTGTTGGGCCTTTATCCCTAGAGCTTAAGGATTCCTAGCGATGGTCTCCTTCATGGATCGTGAGAGATGGGGTCAAATCCCGACAAGACAGGGCCAAGCTTCTGGCCTCGGCTTTCGGTCAGGAAACGGTTGGGAGCTTCAGGCATTGCTGGGATAAAGAAGGGAAGAGAGGTCAAAGGTCAGAGGGAGAGTTGAGGAAGAATCCAGTTCCGCTTCAGGACAACTACTCTAAAATTGGAGCGGGAGAATGGCACTGGAAGAAGACAGCCCACGAAGAAAGAAGAGCCAGCTGTGAGGACCAGAGCGAGGCGTTCACTCCTGAGCGAGAGGCAGGCCTGGCCCGGGAGTCCTGGCGCACGCTGTAGGGTGGGAACCTGATAGAACTGGAGAGGCCCAGAAGCCACGAGGCGTCTCCGCACCGGGGGTGGGGGTGGGGGGCACGACACGACAAATAGAGAAAACCTCGAAGAATCTTCATCTTGGTCCACCAGGGTGAGTTTGGGCCTGGAAAATGGGGAGAAAACAGAGTAGCGAAAGGCGTTCGGGTGCCGGCTCCCAGCGCGCAGACGCCTTGCTCGCCCCAGCCGCCCAGCCTGCAGTGGTAGCCACGCTGTGCGCGTGTCTCTTTCTCTTTCTGCGCAAACCAGCCCCCACATCTTGAAGTAATCAGCAGCCGAGAAGGGACTCGTCCCCCTGGCATCTCAGGTTAAAGAAGGAGGTCCAGGAAAATGTGGTAGAGCCATTACAAGAAACCCGAGCCGCAGTCATCAGGGACTCCAATTGCCATCGCATTAGGATTGATTAGAGACCAGCAGTACCGTAATGACCCGGAAAGAGGGGCAGCCAGGGATTATTAATATCAGAATGTGGCGGGGAGGGGAGGTGGGCAAAGGCAGGGAGGGAAGAGCAAAGTGGGGAGGGAGAAGTTTTAAGTTACTAGGATTTATATATAAGTGCCGGCTTACCTGAGGAAACCGGATAGTCAGTGAATCACGAAAACAATAAATCTAATTGCATCTAAAATTTCATGAAGCCTGATTTTGGGGGGGGGGGGCGGGGAATCATCGTGAAAACTAGACTAAGATCTCAGTTTTTATAAACACGTAGTTTTATAAGCCTGTTGTAAAAATGTAAGTGAAGAGATGGGGAGGAGTGCTGGATGTTCACTTCCTACCAATGGGCCTCAACAAAAAGATTTAGGGAATCTCTTTGTGAGTCATTTGGGGTCTTCTCTCAAGGGTTATAGGGCAATGGAGTGGACATTTTTGTAGTCTGCAGAGGAATAATACACTAAATTTTAATTGAAACAGTGATAACTGGGTAGTGATTTTTGTTTTGTTTGAGACAGGAACGATCAGGATCCCTAAGAGATGTAGAGAAGAGAGTGGTTTGTCTCCTTCCTTGGACCATGAGCCAAAACAAATCAGCCCCTGATGGCCTGGGCTGAAACGTAGCTCACTGGATAATTAACTCCATCTTTCCAGTCCACCCTAACTGTTTATTTAGTGTCACCCTGCATTACCATCACTAGCACTTTCCTCTGAACAGGAGTAACTGCAGGCTTTCACCTCCCAAAAGGAAATTCTTCTTAGCTTAGACAGATGCAGTATTCAGGATGTACATTAGTTGACAAAAAAAAAAAAGTTGATTGGAAACTCAATGGAAGATAAGGACTCTTGCCCTGAGGTAATATTAATAAAGCAAAGGAGGCAAGAACATCTTAGGCTCTTAAGAACAGAGTCTCACAACACTCTCCTTCACTTTCCAGAAAGGTGCTTGGCATCTAATGTTGAGTGGTGTCTTCTGACTCAAATCTGGTGGTTGGCGAGCCTCTGGGCCTATGCCTTCTCAGAGTGCAGCTTAAATCTGCCATTTTCCCCCAGGTGGCCAACCCACCTTCTTCAGTCCTTCATGGGCACCCCCACCTGTTGACTACACCACCACTCCGTGTGACGAGTCCCCACCAACTGAGCCAGATGCCCCTGCCAGGACTTCAGAGTCTACTCACCAGGCGTTGTCTGGGTGCAGCATATCAGCACAGCATGGTCTGTGAGACCTCACAGCACCTGGTCCTGGGGAAGCAGGCGCAGGCGTCAAGAGCTTTGAAGAAGGGAGAGGAACGAGAGAGGAAAAGAAGAAAGCAAAAGAGAAGTAGAGGGATCCAGAGAGAGAGGAGAGGGTGTGTGTGTGTGGTGGGGCGGGGTGTTGGACAGAGAAGAGTGTGAGAGAGAAACGGGAAGAATGAGGCAGTGAGGGAACGAAAGGGACAGAGGGTGAGATGGAGATAAGAGACAATAAAAGAGAGAATGAAGGAATCAGAGGTTCACACAGAGAATGAATGAGCTTCCTCTTTCAGGCTGAAAGAGAGGATGAGGTAGAAATAGACACAGAGAGAGACACACGGAGGGAGAGGGTAACTTCCCCAAACACACGCACACCCACTCCTGCACAGTCCCCATTCACTGTGAGTTCCCTCGCGGCGGTGTGTCTCTGCCTGTTTTTCTGTTTCCTCTCTCCCTTCCCCGACCCCGGGACAATGTGGAGACTGTATTTTCAGGAGCCGCGCGGGGCGGCAGGGTTTTGAGCAGCAAGCCGGCTCGCTGCCGGCTCTGTTTGTCCAGGTGTGGGCGGGGGACGGCAGTCTCCCAGCGTTTTGGGCTGGCGCTGCGTTTTCGCACCAAGGAAGCGAGAGGCTCTGGTAGCGCGCTTCCCGCTTCCAGGAGAAAACTCCCTCTATACATACATACATAAATATATTAGGGGAACAGACAAATCTTCATTGTTCAGAAATAAGCCAAGGAGGCCGCCCGGCTCCCCTTGGCCCTGCCAAGCGAGGCTGGAAGGAAGGGAGGGAGAGAGGCGGGGGCCGCGCGGATCCGGTGTCACGTTGCAGATTCCCACTAAAGATAACGAAACGTGATCTATTTTTCAGAACAGCAAGTGGATGGGAAAGAACCTTGACAACACAAAACTCATTTACTAATGGACTGGTTTTGGATTTCTCTCCTTCGGGTCCGCATATCGCCCCGCCTGAGCCCTCGGCCTATCCAGAGCTCGCGGGGAGCAGCGTCCCCCAGGAGGCAGGTGGGAGGCTGCTCCGGCGCCGCGCCGCTCTCGGAGCCCGACATCCGGAGGGGTCGAGGGCACCTGGTGTTTCCGACCAAGTAAAGGAAAAAGATGAACGTTGTCACTTCAGCCAGGATTTGGGGATCCTTACTGCCCCAGACCGACGACGCTAATTTATTGATGAAACACCTTCCAAAGCCCTTCCCTTCTAAATATCTGTAGGTAGTGTAGAATCCTCGCTGACGTTCTTGATGGCAAAAGAATTCCAAGAAAGCGGGCCAGGAGCCTCCAAGCAGCTCGCTCCAAGCCAGAAGGGAAATAAGTGGGTCTCAGCCAGAGGACACAAGGCCTTGTGTTAACCCGACCTAGAAACTCCAACACCAACTGATGCCTCCGCATCGACCTTTCCACAGACCAGTTGTGTGCACCCGGCGGTTACCTGCACGGAGGAGGCACAGAAGAGCAGAAACCTGGCGTTGGGAGCCCCTTTCTAGCTGTATTACCCTGGGGACCCACGAAGTGGCGAGGGCAGCAGCTCGTGCTGCTCGTTGCCTTTAAATCTCCGACGAATCTGTTTTCTTGTGATTTGCATTGACAGCAAAAGGTTTTAAGTTACTAGAACAACTCAAACCTTTCTGTGTGCGATTTAAAATGGATCATTTGGTTTATGTGGTTTGTAAATTCATGTCATTTTACCTCTTTTAGTGGTTTGCAGTGAAAGGTTCCATTTTGGGAAACCTTATATATCCGAGCCAATAATTAACATTTATAAAAATTGGTTTCCCTAACCGAGGGATCGAAATAGCAGGTAGGCTCGTTGGTGCAAAGTGAATAGCACATTTCCTTTCTAATCGTGCGATCTACTGGACTGAACACTAGCAGAGAAAGGCTGGCGGCCAGGGCATGGCCTCCAAGGACGAGCACCACTTCTTATCAACCCCAGTGCCCGCAATCGCCGCATCCGCACAGTCGTCTTCCCAGTTGTCGCCACCGTCTAGTGCGTCTTGATTCCTTTTGAAGAAAGATGAAAAGAAGTGGGCAGGGAGGTCTGGAGGAAGCCGCGGGGGGGGGGTGGGGGGTGGGGGGTGGGGGGGGCGGGGAAGGTGGTGGGTGTCTAACTGTCATCTCTCTGCTCCCTGTAAATCTATACCTGCCCTTATTTGTCCAAGCTGTGCCTCATTTCCTTATACAAAATTGTTAATTACAAAGTACATCCCATACTCAACTTACCCTTTGTCTTTTAAGAGACGTGGTTATATTTACAGACTCCCCCTGTTCCCCCCCAACACACACACACACACACACACACACACATTGTAATTCTGCGCACTTGCTCCAGACTTTAGGGTATTAACTGACTTTTTAGAGTCGAGTTTAAACCTCCGTTCCAGTCCGCACACAGCTGCCATGTCAATAAGGACTGTTCCAAGTAGAGACATTCCTTCTGGCAGGACACTGCAGCTCTTCAAGACTTCATCTGAAACATCATGAGCACTAAAATAAGACCATGAGGGAAAATTACCAGACACATGGGCTTGGGCTCAGCTTTGCCAGGTTTCCAGTTTAGAAAGTAAGTCATTCGGCACACCATGTGGTAGGGGTTCTCTTGAAATAATATGCACCCATTAAATGCATTTAAAGATAATCCCAAACATAATGAAATACCAGCATTTGCTTCCAAGTTCTAATTGCCTGGGATACTGACGGGTTTCAAGGTTTCAAAGATGCAAAAAGCTTTGTTTGGGAGTTCAACGGAGAAGCAGCTTCGTGTCTACTCAGTCTCCCGAGAGACAGATGGGAGTGGGGTGGGGTGGGGTGTGGAAACCCTTCATGTACATTGCAGGGTGCATTGGAATGGGTGCATTGTTTTAAAACCATCTAAATAATACAAGGGTAAACCCACACAGTGCTTCTCCTTCCATTCCCACTTATGTCTCAATACATAAATGGTTCTGTGATGATATGCTCTTGCTGATGGAACCAAAACATATTTAAAGAAGACAAGCAAACTTAAAGAACCTAGGGTTTGTTCCGCATTGACTAAGAGGACGCATTTAAATCAAAAGCATTTTTGAAGTGTACTTAAAATTCTGTTTTGAACTTATCTAATCAGAGATAAGTATAGTCATAAAGTCACTCTCCTTCCACCCTTTGGCTCCCCTTATCTGCACGCATTGTTCTTATCTCCTGCCAGTCTCGGCTACTGACAATAGATTATCTCTATTTAGAGACGCTAATTGTTTTCAAAATCTTTTTAATAATTGCTTTGGAACAAGGTGTGCAAATGAGGCTTAAGATAATTACAGCTCCATTTGTTTGCGTAGTTTTACTAAGCATTCTCCACACATACACAAAATAACAGATGATGGGACTGAAATTGCAAGACATCTCTCAATCCCTGGCAGTAAAATAGGCCAGCATTGCAATCTACACACACACACGCACACGCACACGCACGCACACGCACATGCACACACACACACCCCTTTAATCTTCTTGGAGCCGCGGTCGTCCTCGCTTTGAGGGCAGTGTCCCTCTCAGAACAGGGCAATATTATGTTACAACCGGACGGCTATTGGAGCCGGGCACAGTTTTATTTAATTTACACCCCATCCAGCGCCTTTCATGCGATGTTCCCAAAGCATTTTTGCTAATAGCAAGTAAAGCTTCTCAGCATTCCTCAGTAGCAGAGGTGGCAACCGCACAGATAGGGAAACCGAGTCCAGAAGCCTGCCTGCCGATTTAAACCACAGATCATTAAAATTCCGAATCGCAAATGAACCCTTGGAATCTCTATTTGCTCAGCATCTATCCTCTACACTAACTCTTCTCTTGGTCCCAAATAGTCGAGGCCTTTTGAGAATTAGGGAAGCGCTATACAGCTGGGAGTATTTGTGCGCTTTGGAGGACGGTGGGGGCAGGAGAGAAGAAGGGGAGGAAATTAGGTTTGGCTCCTGGAGCTGAAGCCAGCCGGGAGAGAAGCCATTCCTGCAGCGGCTGCAGCCCGGAGGACTGGTCTACTCTTGTATTATTTATCGCGTTCCATAAGCTATTCATCAATCCATTACTTATTCATTCCAACATTAAGGTAATTAAATATGAGCTCACCGGGAAATGGCAAGTCTGCAAAGGACAGGGACAGAGGTACGGAGGGAGAGGAGGGGAATTAGAAGGTCTGGAGCCACTGATTTGTGCAAAAATGTGCGCGGCTGCCCTTAGGTGACACAGCAGAGGGGGCTCACGTTGCAAGGTCCTGACGCGCTCACCCACTCCCACCGCCCCTCGTCCCCGGGAAGCACCTCTCCCTCCCTCCTCCCCACTTCGCTTCCCACCACTCGCGGTCCCTCTCCTCCCACCACTCCCTATACCTCGCTGTACAGCCTCGCCCTCCCCGCGCGGGGCGGCGCGGCCTCGCGGCGCGGCCCGGCGGCGCGCGGGCTGGCCAGCCCCGGATAGGCGCCGCCCGCAGCCAATCAGCGCGCCGAGGACGCTGCGCGCTTTAAGCCAGCTGCAGGGAGAACAGAAACCAAGTTCCCCGGCAACGAGCAGCATCCACCCGGCCGGAGGCAGGAGCCAGCGAGGCCCGAAAAGCTGCGAAGTGAGCCGGCTGTTCCTTTTCCAGCGCGCGCTCTACTCCTCCTCCACTTACTCGGCCGCCCGACTTCAAGTCTCGACTCGCTTTTACGCCTTCGCACAGCCTAGGGAGGGGGTTAGGAGCTGCCGCGCCCCCCTCCCTGCGGCTGCCTCCCCCTGCTTTTTCGGCTTTGCTCCCTGCCGCGTGCGCCCGGGTAGTGCGCCCCGGCAGGCCCCAGCCATGTCGATGCTGCCATCGTTCGGCTTCACACAGGAGCAAGTGGCGTGCGTGTGCGAGGTTCTGCAGCAAGGAGGGAACCTGGAGCGCCTGGGCAGGTTCCTGTGGTCGCTGCCCGCCTGCGACCACCTGCACAAGAATGAAAGCGTGCTCAAGGCCAAGGCCGTGGTCGCCTTCCACCGCGGCAACTTCCGCGAACTCTACAAGATCTTGGAGAGCCACCAGTTCTCGCCTCACAACCACCCCAAGCTGCAACAACTGTGGCTGAAGGCTCACTACGTAGAAGCCGAGAAGTTACGCGGCCGGCCCCTGGGCGCGGTGGGCAAATATCGGGTGCGCCGAAAATTCCCTTTGCCACGAACCATCTGGGACGGCGAGGAGACCAGCTACTGCTTCAAGGAGAAGTCGCGGGGCGTGCTGCGGGAGTGGTACGCGCATAACCCCTACCCCTCGCCGCGTGAGAAGCGGGAGCTGGCCGAGGCCACCGGCCTCACTACCACCCAGGTCAGCAACTGGTTTAAGAACCGGAGGCAAAGAGACCGGGCCGCCGAGGCCAAGGAAAGGTACGCGGCATCATTCCCGCAGATCGGGCGACCCTGGGAAGCCTTCCTTTCCCCTCCGCCCCTTTCCACCCCCGCAGGCACCAACCACCTCGATCACCCCGCTGGCCGGAGCCCCTCCGCGGGGCGGTGCCCCGGCCTCCGCGGCACTGCGGCGAAAGTTCATGAACTCTGAGATCGCTCGCTAGGGCTGGGGGAGTGGGGAGGGGGCGGTGTTCATATGATTTGAGTGTCCGCGCGTGGATTTCCTGGGATATGAGTGTCGGGAAACGTTGGCGCTAGGTTTGTTTTTCATGTCTTCTTGGCTGGCTAAGGGGAGAGGAGTGGCGGGTGGAGAGTGAGTTTTTAGATAAAGCAGAAAGGAAATGTTGATTGGTATCGCGGGGGAAGGGGTTGAATGGGGTCTGAGGGTCTCAACCTCTCTCGTTCCGCACCCCTGAAGGGTGCAGCTGGCCTGAAACTTCTGCTCAGTTTCCACTCGCGCCCGGTCCTTCAGTCGCGCTTTCCTGGCAGTCTTTTGGGTGAGAGGTCGCTTCTATCCGCACTAGCTGCACAAAGGGAGGAGTCTTTCGAAAGAAGTCCACAGAAGAAAGCGCTTTGGGAGGGTTGGCGCTGCGTTGACTCCCCGGCGCCCCAAGCCCAGAACTGATTGCTCTTCGTCGGCTCCCTGGCGCGTGGCCGGGCGCCGCGGCGGGTCCGGCCTGCTGTCCGCGCCGCTCACCCGGGCGAGGAATGGGTCTCCAGTCTCCGACTTCTCTCACCCCAGAACACAGAAGGCAACATTTTTTTCAACCTGTCTCTGCCTCCGCCCTCCTCACGCGAACACCCCTGGCCACCTGGCCCGGCTCCATTCTTGCTGTAGAGTTTCCGACTGAGATTCGGAAGAGCCTTGGGGAGGCTGCGGCGGCGGGGAGAGCTCTCCGAGGAGCCGGGCAGTTTAGGGGAAACCTGAACGCCCGAGTCGGCCGAGTTTCTTTTGTTCGCTTCGGAGCCTGGGGGCCGAAGAAGTCGCCGCCTTGTTTCTCTCTGGAAAGCAAGAGTCTGGAGAAATTCAGCTGAGATGGGCATTTTGGGAGAGGGAGACTGCGAGAGATGGGGAGAGTTGGAGAGACAAGAAACTCCGAGGTGGGGAGCATTCTGAAGGCAGAAGCGCGAGGGCTGAGAGACCTTGCAGTTTACCAGCACCGAGCGCCCAGGCTGACACCCCGGTACATCACACCCGCTCAGGCTGTGCCGGGTCTTGAAGTTCCCCTGCCAGGAAAGGGTGCGCCGGTGTGGGTGTCCGCAGGGAGTTTGAAAGAGCACCGTGAGGCACTGAGGACTGAACGAATAACACCAAGCTAGGGACGGTACAGTTCCATTTAGATGTCTGTTACAAAACGGCCGTCCTTTAAGCCAGGCCAGAGGGCCCACTCCCTGATGAAATCGGAGAGACTGGCTGCGCTCCCTGTGTTTACTCAGGTCACTGGGCCGCTCTGACACCACTTCCCATGACCTGTCCTGTGCCTCTGAAACCACAACCTCCAGGCAGGGGCAGGGAAACTCGATGGTTAATTGTTTCCTCAGATGGGAACAGGACAATTGACTTGATTCACCACCAAACATCTGTGCACTGGGCGCTGTTCGACCCCACCCCCCGTCCTTCTCTTCATCACCAACAACCATTTGTTGGAAGATTTTCAAATTTCCTTACTTCTAAATGTGGTACTTACTCCTTGATAGGTATTTAATAATAACAACTGTTAGAACAAAAATTTAAAAATAATTTTTGTGCATTTCAAATAAGCCCTGCTGATTTGGCTTCCTAAACTCTGGAAGAGGAAAGGACCCAGCATCACCTTTCTCAAGTCTCTAGGCCTCCTCTCTTTCTTTCCTCCAGGACTCTGTGGGGTGGTTGAGAGGGCAGAACTCCCATTTGGGTCTGTGACTGATTGCACAATGGCCTTTTCCTTCTTCAGCTCCCCTCCCTCTATCTCACACTTTTTTTTTCTTTAACCATATGGTGTTGTCCTCTGTTTCTTAGGGAGAACACCGAAAACAATAACTCCTCCTCCAACAAGCAGAATCAACTCTCTCCTCTGGAAGGGGGCAAGCCACTCATGTCCAGCTCAGAAGAAGAGTTTTCACCTCCCCAGAGTCCAGACCAGAACTCGGTCCTTCTGCTGCAGGGCAACATGGGCCACGCCAGGAGCTCCAACTATTCTCTCCCGGGTTTAACAGCCTCGCAGTCAGCGCACAGCCTGCAAGCCCACCAGCATCAGCTCCAGGACTCCCTGCTGGGCCCCCTCACCTCCAGTTTGGTGGACTTGGGGTCCTAAGAAGGGAGGGACTGGGGCCTCGAAGCAGCAACTAGGGACACTTGTAAATAGACATCAGGAACATTTTTTGCAGCTTGTTTCTGGGGTTCTTTGCGCATAAAGGAATGGTGGACTTTCACAAATATCTTTTTAAAAATCAAAACCAACAGCAATCTCAAACATAGTGCCCTCTTCTCTCCAACTCTTTCCACTTCTACATTTCCCCTCCCAGTGTGGAGATCAGGGAAAAACAAAAAAAAAAAACCCAAACAAACAAAAACATCCAGTTACCCAGCCTTGGTTCTGGGCAACCCGTGTTCCTGCTTCAGTAGGCTTCCTTTTTCTTTTCTTTTTCTTTTTTTTCAGTGAATGGAATTACAGATCAACTGGATTTTAATTATTTCATCTTAATTTATTTATGGAAAATGTTTTGAGAAGCGGAAAAGGAAATGAAAATGAGAGAGAGAGGGAAGTTAAAACAGTGAAAAGATCCTCCAGCCTGAGAGGAACTGGTTGCATTCTTAAGGTGAATAGGAAAAATGATCTTATACTTTTTTTGATGGGGAAAATTAAGTTTACATTTTTCATATTTAGTGTTAAATAATTTTATGTAGATTAAAAGGAAAGAACAGTATTAGGGGGAAAAAAACAAGTGCCTAAATGTCTTAATGCTCTCTATGGGAGGCAGTTAGAAATAGAAGTGACCATTAGTAATACAACTATTTTTGTCAAATTTAGTGGGGTTTTTTGGTTGTTGTTTGTTTTCTTGGGTTTTTTTATGGCAAACTTTAAAAAATGTACCAATGTGAAAAAACACTTTCCTGAATGCCATTATTTCTCATGCCCTTGAAGCTCTCATATCTGTAGCCTACTCCTGTTAAGGGTTTCTCCTATTCCTAGTTTCTAGCTTGCAAAAATACGTAACAAATCTGGCTACCTGGTATTTGTTACTAAAACAGCATGTGTTTGCAGGTTTCTTTTCTATTGTACCTAAACCAGTCTAAATTAAAACTTAGTAGAACACCAGGAGTACTGATTCTGTTTCTGAAAGGTGAGTTGTGTACTGCTGTCATTGGGCCCCCCCCCACCTTTATAACGAATAGGTTTTTTTTTTCTTTATTACTTAATGGTGGTTATGAATTGCAGGGTACGTTGAAGCCCATCCCTTGAACCAAGAATGGTGACTGAGTTAATTATATGACAGAAAAAGAGGGAATTCAAATTTGGTGTATTTATTTATTTTTTATTACTTAGATATGCAGTTTTGTTTACCACTAGCTTTTCGCCACAGAATTCATACGTTAGCTCTTTTGTATTAACAAATTTATGACAAGACTGTGAAAGTAAAATAATTTATCTGCCTGGAGAAAAAAAGGGAACTCGTACAAGGATAGCAACATTGTGAATTAATCTGTACAAATAGAAAGCAGACCAACAGGACAGGAGCTCTTTGCAGTGCTGCCGGATGGTGTCCAGAAAAAAATCCCAGTAATCATGTAGGCTCTATATTATTTTTGCCTGGGGCAAAAATGATGTACCTTGTATTTAGTTTTTAAAATTAGTGAAACAAATGGCATTATTTATTAAAATTCTACTCAGGATAACAGGATTGGCTTGCTTGTGCTTTGTAAAATATTGCTCCCCAGAGGAAGTCTATTTATTTTATGACATGACAGTTTCATAATTTTGATTTTTCTCCATCTGTATCACCATTGATGTGTTCATTTCTTTCTTACTCTTTCCTATCTTTCCTGTCCTGATCTAGAAGTGGGGGTAGGGGTATTAAGGCCTTCTTCTTATTATTATTTTTTTAATGCCAAATGGCTTTGACTGAGTTCCAGGGAGAAAGGGTCACTGTACTTAACTGTAGTCACTTTTACTTATAAAGTCATTTTTCCACTCAGTGATAGACAGATGTTCACACAGCTGCTCAGAGACCATCCTTTGCATTGGGAGCTCAGAGTCCCAATCTCCCTTGTTAGTGTTTTGGATCATTAAGTTGGTGTTTATTTAAGTCACTAGGGTGTTTATTCTCCACGTCTTGGGCCACGGAGAAATGCCACCCTCTGCAGGAGGGGCTCTCACTGGGGATCTCCTCGCATTCTTCACATTCACTGCCCAAAACAAACACCCAGCACAAAGATAGCTTTCAATGACCCTGACAGGCTTCAAAGGACACCGCGGAAATCTCCCTGGAAAATAGGAAGGGCCAATTACTTTAATTTCTTACAAGCCCTCTCTTCCTACTCCGATGACTACCCCCCACTCTTCTAGCTCTGTTGAGTATAATTTTAGACTCGGGGAAGTTCTGTCTCCCTGGGTGCCTCGGCCCACTTCCTGCTGCCTTGGTTGGTGAATCTTGGAAATGTCTGCAGATCTGGCGAGGAGCAGAGCGGCCGCCCGGTCCTGTAAAAGCCCCTGTGATTACTGCTTGTAAACTCGTTAAAAGGACAATTTTCTGTCACAGTCATAAACTCTTTGTAAAATCCCTGGCATTCGATCCAAAGTGCACATATTCCAGATGTGTTTAATAAGAAATTGCACAATGTGCCTCCCTCACCATCCTCGTCTCGGTCTGGCTAAACCCGGGACAAAAAGGAGGAGGTGAGAAAGCTGGACGTTACCTTGAGTTTTCTTGGCACTCATTTTAGAGTAATCATTAGGGGGGGGGGAACTAACCAGATTTTTTTTTTTCCTCGAGGAAATCTTCAAGGACCAGCTGTCAAGGGACCTCCAATTTACCTTCTCGTCGTCTCAGTTTAACCGAATCAAACGCCACTTTCTGATTTCTCCTTTACAGATTTCGTAAGGAGAGCCAAAAGTAATAAACAATGATTTCTAGATAGTTTTTAGGACGAAACCTTACAGAATTTTACCGAGTAAAATAAAGTAATAGTATACTGGGGCGATTTTCAAATTTTGGATGTTTTAAATCTGAACACAGGATACTTCGGGTCCCCGTTGCCTCTTCGCCTTGACCTCTTGGCTGAGAACGAAGCTTCTTTAAATACTCGGGAGGCCAAAGGGCTTGGCCGGCGGTTCCTGAATTTTGGCTTAGCAGACAGGGACTCAAGAGCCCCCAAGCCCCACGAGATGCGGGCTGGGAACCAGACGCCGCTGGGGCCGGGAACTATCCTCGAGGCAAAGACAGCTCAGTCTTGACCCAGAGATGAAGTGAAGGCTTCCAGGAAGAGGCAGCGGCACTGGCACTTATGGGCGAACTCTGAGTTTGCTGAGCAGTGACCCTTGTCCCGCCGCTGTCCCCCGCACCCTGAGGGCCAGTCGGGCCCCTGGCACTGACCGCGCACGAAGCGGCTGTTCCTCTGCCTCGCCGCCGCCGCCGCCGCGCCTACAGCTGCGGCCGAAAGGGCTGCACTCCTTTTGCCTCCGCCGCCTGGAGGTCTTCGCTCAAGCCTGCAGGCAGAACTCCAGGTGAGGGAGCCAGAGGCTTCCGTTCCGCGCGTCTCAGGCTGCAGGAAACTGGGGGAGTTTCTCCTGCCACCCCGCAGACTCCGGAGGCTGCTCCTGCTCCTCTGCCCTCCAGAGGCACGGAGAGTCGAGGCGCCGCTGCTCTCCGACCCCAGATCCGGGCGGGGTCCCCTCACCTCCGCACCGATGATCGCTCACATCCACATTCCGGGAGGGAGTCGCATCACAGCGCAGCTCCAGGTGCGGGGCCTGGTGGCGCGGCCCGCGTAGCCCCTGAGAGCAGAGCCTGCAAGGAGGTGCCGCGGCCTGAGCTTCGTGGGACAACGCGGCTGCCGTGGCCTTGGGCACCCCGGAGCCACATCCTAAGTCCCCGTCGGGTCTCCCTCTTTTGAGTCAAGGAGCTAAATTCCTGGCGAGACCCTCGAGCAGCGCGTAAAGCACTCCTGAAGGGGTTGGACCAGGCCGGTTGGTGGCAGGAGAAAGCGGTCGTGGCCCCTCGCGGCTCCCGGGCGGGGCAGCAGGTGGGAGCGCCCCTGGGTCTCAGACGCCAAGGCGGCCGTGCTCAAGCCCTTGAGCCTGGTCGGGAGGCGGCCTAGGCCCCGCTGCCGTCCCCGCGTCACGTATGGCCCGTGTCTTTTGCTTCCTGCGGCCTGGGTTTTGGCTCACGGGCCTGGGCTCATCCCCCGCGCGTTCGGCGGAGGGGTGCCAGTCACAGAGGGCGCCCCTTCGATGGCCGAGGAGAGCGGTCCGGGTTTCTAGGGTCTCGGGCACGAACAGCCGAGCCTGGTCAGGCGTTTCCCTCCCTGGTCCGAGGCCCTGGGGTGAGCAGAGGCCTTTTCCCCACGCACCGCCGGGGCTCCAGGAAGGAGGCGCAGGCCAAGGCCCGCAGCGTGCTTCTGACTGGCCCGTCGAGGCGCACACTCTGCCCTTTTTTAGTGGGGTAGGTGGCGTTGACAGAAACAGGTGGATCAGGGTTAAGGTGAGGAAAGTGGCTGATGGCCCACGTGCTCCCTCTACGCTATTTCTTCTTTCTCTGGTTTTTCCCAGTAGACTAAAAACTCTTCCAGGCTACCTCCGCCAGCCACCCCGAAGCCAGCAGAACTAGTGTCTGTGCCCACTTAGCCCACAGGGGCAATTCGCACCAATGGTACCCGAGGGCTCAGTCCCTTAGCCCTCAGGTATGCTTTTAGGTGGGGACTTGTGAGCCCCCTCAAGGTCATAGTGATCCTGCCTCCCCTTCCTCTCCAGTTTGATTGAATCCGATAGTACACCTGGAAGATGTTCTCTGAAGACATGGGTTAAATCAGCCAGCACAGAGAAGTCAAAATCATGGGGAAATTGTTGGCTTGTCCTCTACCGAGAACAAGTGCTGCCCTGGAAGGCCACATTTTCTCTAGTGTTTTAAACTGAGTATACACACACAACTTCGTTCCAGCTGATGAAATTGGAAACCTGTTCTCCCACTGAGGATGGCAATAAGTATTTTAGGCGCTGTGGTCCTTTCAGACAGTGAGGAACAACACTGCAGTAGCATTTAAAAACAAAGAGAAAGAGACTGCTTGAGGCGTGGGTGTATGCCTGCCTCTTTCCCATCTGAGTTTCAGCTTCTCTTCTTTTAACTTGTTAATGGACAGCTGAGACCCCACTTCTCAGCATGCAGAGCACAAACACCTTAAGGTCTGCTCTCCTATATTGCTTCACTACCTGGGAGTCTCCCCCCACCGCTTTTGCAAAAGTGCCCACTGCTTTCCTTTGCATAACATTAAAATATTCTTAAAATCGCATTCTTCTTCCCCCAACCCATCCAACAGGAGAATGCAGGAAAAAAAACTAATTAAAAAAACTAAAAAAACGCAACCCAACCTTATCTTTGAAAGAGAAAAGAGTTAACTTCAGATTTAACATACACTTAAGTGTATCTGAAATGGGTACCCAATTGTAATTAAAATACTACTAGGTGATATTGGCTGCTCTCCCTTCACTTCCATTAGTGGTTGTCATTAAAAAGACAGATAAGTAGAAAGAAAGATGGAGACATGGAAATGGATACCAGCTCTCTCCATCTGGTCCCCTGTTCTTTCTATCCTCCCTAACTTAGAAGATAAAATCTTTTATGGAACTGACATAGGCAGATCTAAATAGAAGCACTGATGGATTAACTCAAAGCAAATTTATTTTAATTTGCTATATAATTTATTTTAGAATAAGATTTTAAATTGATTATAACTTTTAACATTCCATGACTTATTTATAACAGATACATAGTTTATTGATGAGGTGGTGGTTCAGGACCTGAGCTGATACACATTTGGCATCTTAAAGGAAAAAAATGGCCCTAGACTACATATTTTTTGTCTTAAGATTTTTTTTAAAAAACCAAAACTTTGAAATGTTCTTTAACATTTCATAGAGCTGGTCAGTTGGCATCCCTGATACAAAAATCTGCAGCTTCCAACCAGCAAGCCTGTAAAACCAACTTTCTAGGTGTTTTTAACCTTCTATTAAGTATTTTAACAAATTCAACTCCTCTCTTTCACTCCTTAAGGCATGGCTTTAGCTGCTTTGCAGCACTTCAGTTCTAATCTGGGTTGCCAGTTATCCAAATGATCTAAATACCAGGGAAAGGCAGTGGGACTGTGAAAAAACAAAAACAAAAAAAACCCAAATCAAACCTCCATAGCTATGACATTTTTAGTTGGCTCTCAAACAGATATTATTTTTAAACTATAATCATCAGCATGCAGCACAACGTTCCCCTTAATTTTTGCAGCTTTGTGTGTGTGTATTAGTGGTGGGGACTGGTGTGGTTGGTAGAGAGGAGCTGCAATTTACAGAGCTTAGAGAGAAAATACACATTTTGAAGGTGAGGTGGCATAATCTTCCATACCATGCAAAAGGAAATTTTACATCAAAATCAAGAAGGTAGTTAATGAAGGAGCATTAGCTCTGTACCTAGGATGCCATGAATATGAAAGTAACAGCTTAAAAAATTAAGATAGGACAGCATGCCTTAGTATCTATGAAGTGAGAAGAACATTTAAACAATTGAAGCCTTGTCTGTCTTCAGATATGTGGTGAATATTTTCTATGCGTTGCTGATGCTATATAAACATAACTTGCTTCCTCCTAAAGTCAAGTTCTTTATTTTAATTGAAGAATAATATTGCTCAGGGCCCTACCTCTGAGTACAAATAGCTAATCTAAGAAAATCAGTTCTGGGAATCGGGAACCAATGGCTGTTTTCAAAATAAACAGACAAAATCTTCATAAAGAAGGCCAGGAGGATTATTTTTACACACAGTATATCTCCTGATTTCTCACCAAAAAAACAAAAAACAAAAAAAACCACCCCACAAACCTTTTATGGAAAGACTAAAAGGCAGAATGACAATGGAGTCCCCTTACCATATTTCTGTTTTTAAAAATCATCCTGATTTAAGACTCCCAAGCTGTCTTGGTTAAAGTTTCCAATATTAATATATCTTAGAAGCAAATCTGTGTGCACTTCCTCTTTCCCTCTTCTTTTTAAATTTCCTAGTGTGGGGACAGAGATATAGGACAAATGTATTACAAAATAAAAAATAAAGGTGTAATTTAAAACTTGTGTTTATAATACTTAATGAATAGCAGGTAAACAGTATCCTCACAGCAAAGAACACCGGTTTGCTTTGTGCTTTTGTTCAGCTAACTCAACTAAGGAAATGAATGAGGGAAAATTTGAAATCATTCTGATTGTCTAGTACAGAGTCCAATATGGATGCTCAACAAGGCTGACTTAGGGAAGAATCTGGGGAAGGGGAAACACCCATTTACAGAAATTTCTTAGAAACTCATGTCAGAGTAGAGATTTTCCTTTTATTAGGGTCCCAACTCCACTGACACCCAGGCAGGAAGATGTCCAGCTCTACCTAAGTTTGGAGATCACATTTGGGATTCCTTTCAGTAGATAGGACCAGGTGACCCGAAGATGCCCCATTCTCCCTTGGTTCCTGGGTTCCAAGTCCCACAAAGATGGGAACCTCACAAACTAAGAAACTGCCAAGTGGAGCAAATATAAAGATGTTCCCTCCAAATGTCATTCTTGTCATGTGGTGTGAATGTGTGTGGTGAGCTTTCCGAAAATGTATTTTTCTTTCCCTTGGGGGACAAGAAAGAGTTAATTTGTTTTCTGACAGGTTTCACACTGTGGGCAGGTCTGCCAAAAAAGAGAGGAAACAGAGAACAGCCGTATGATTAATTCTACCTGTTTTTCCCATGAGCGATCACCTGCTCCAGGGGTCATGAATAGCAGGTAGCTCTCCCTCTCCAGGGCTCTGAGAGCTTCGTTTGTTTGGTGACAGCTGAGTGACAAGGCCTGAAACCCGAACCCATCGCCCGGCCTGATGGGGGGATAAAAACTCTGGATGTTCCCTCAAACATTTCAGGAAATGAAAGTTGTAACGCGATCCCTCCTGCGCCCACATCTCCCCCAGCAAACACAAAAGCTCAAAGGAGCCTTCTCGGATTGAATTCGGCCTAGAGTTGATGGAGGGAAAGCGGAGCCCGACGCGGGTCGCGGGGGGAGGAGAAGGGAGCGGGCCGAGGCCGCGGCTGGCAGGCTTTCTGAAGCAGGACTGGAGGAGTGCAGAGCGGGGAGAGAGCTGGGCGCCAGAGGCCCGGGCGCCCCTGGGGGCCGGCTTCTACGCGGCCGGCTTCTACGCGGCGTCCCAAGCGCCCTGAGCCTCCAGACCGTGTAGACAGCTGCCGCCCCCTACGTTACATCTGTCTTTAGGGTCAACCTGAAGTGGGAAGGAAACCCTGCGGCCTCAAGCCCTGAGCAGATCCCTGCTATTTGCGCGGCCTCTGCACCAGGGCCTAGAGCCCCCTGCGGGCCGCAGCACAGGCCCGGGTCCCACCTTTGCGCCCACGCCGGCCTGGGCGGAGGCTCTGGGACCCAGCGTCTGCTCTCGGGCGGAGGTGGACCTTCTCACTCGCCCCCGGGCGGGCGCAGAGTGAGCTGCCGGGACCCTGAAGGCCGAGAGGGACGCCGCGCGGGCCTCACTCAGCGCCCTCGCGCTCGGCCGCCCCCATCAGTCAGCAGCATCCATCTGCCTCCGGCCTCGCCCGCACTGGTAGTGGAAGCTCCCCGCCAGTGGCCGGGAGGAAGGCGTGGGGGGCGGGGAGGGGCGGGGGAGCAAGGGGAGCTGAGAAGTTGACGTTCCGACCCCCACGCGGCCAACCGTCCTTGGGTCGTACTGTCCTGTCAATCAGCGTGCCGGTGCTCGCGCAGTCTCTGGGTTGGTAGGAGGAAGTAAACGCTAGGCCCCCTCAAGGCTAGTTTTCCTCCTTAGCCCTGACAGCTGTTACTGCTTTGTTCTGTAACAGAATTTTCAGTTTTTTTCTCTTCGTAAATTCAGAAATCTTTCCCAGACATCATCATCAGCCCTCATCTCTCTCCCCAACCTTCATGGGGACTAAGTTATTTTCTTTTACTCTTTTAAACGCAGAAGCTCGTTACAGGGAAAACTGACCTGGGAAGCAGAATAATGCATTGTCACAGATCCATCACTTGCACACACTTGGCCACTTGTGTGACTTTGGGCAAGTTACCTCACTTGGCCGAGCCTCATCAGGGAAAATAGGAACCATGATACTTACATAGCCGGGGTACAGTGAAGCTTCAATGAGCTAAAGTATTAAATGTAAAGTGTCTTGGCATTAAAGACAATGACTAGTAGCTATAATTATAACAAGCTTGGAGATTCCTTAGACGTTCGCAAAGCTGCCTGGGAAAATTCCCATGATGCTAGAGTTTCCAGTGAGGGCAGATTATGACTATTTCCCCCTTTTGTGAAAACACTGAAAGAAGCACAAGTCAACCTAAGGTTTGATTAGCCTTTGAGGGTAGCCAAAGCTGAGTCTTATTTCTTGAAGGTCTGAGTCTAGAATCTAGAAGTTTAACTTCAGTAATTTAATTCTGGAATGATATTTAAATTTACAGTGCTTGGAATTTGTCATCTCTGTTGTTCATGATTTGAATACTTGTGGAGATGTTATGTATGGTAGAGTTATATTGATGAAAAATAAAGCCCACTTAAACGTGCCTGAAAATGACAAATTACTTAGAAGGGAACTAGAGCATTCAGCTGAGTAGAGAATTTAAGGCCCCACCTAAAAGTGTCAACATAAGTGTAGAATAAGAAAGTACTTAGAAGATTTAATGCCTTGCTGATGTTAACACAGTGCTGGACATAATAGCACCTGATAAATATTATTTGAGTAAATGAATGGGCTGCTGAAATGACGGAGAGTCTTTAGATAGAACGCAATTCCCAGAGTTGGAATTTTGCAGGACTCTCTTGGGTACATTTCTTCTCTTGTGACACTCTCTAATGATCACAAGGGATGAATAGTTCATTTTGACATGCCGCACATCCTTCTCTGATTTCAAGGACTTTTTCATTCAGGTATTATTGAAAGTGAAGTGCATGGCTGAAATTTGCATGGGTCAATGAGAGGGAGAGAGGAGAGACTATTATAGAAAGAATATGAGAGAGAGAGAATATGAGAGAGAATTTCCGGGGTTATGTTGGGACACCCCCCCCCCTTGACTGACACACTCAGTGGTAGAACCAGAGACCCAGAACTACTGATAGGAGGAAGAACCCCAGCAAAGGTAGATTTAAAACCTGGAGTGTAGGTGGAGCATGCATGTCATAGCGCCTCACTGAAAGAAGCGTTTTGTGTACAATTCTTTAACTCTATATTTTCCTTCAGCATTTTCATTTTCTTCAAAATATTCTAGACTGCTAAAAATGGTACATATTTAAGTTTTTAGCTTGGGGAAGTTGATCAATTTGTAGTTAATCACCATACATGTTCAGGATGTGTTCAGTAGGTTTTTTTTTTTTTTGCAAAAAACCTCCTATATTACATTCACTAATTACTTGAGGTAGAGGTAGAAGGCAAAGACGCATGTTTAGAAATTTTTCAAAAAACTCTGTTATATACATATACTCTGCCTTATGCCTGCAGGATTGTATATGTCCTACATAATACTTACTTTTGGAAAATACATATTCTAATATTACATTTATTTGCAAAGTAAATATTTGAATGTAAGCATTGCATAGACAGAAATGGATAGAAAAAGTGGGAGTTCAAGCCCATCACTTCTAAGAATGCATCCTATAATCAGAGAAATATTTGTTAGGAACTATGGCAATATTGCTGCTAAATCATTCTCATATTGTGAAATTATTTGCACAGTGTCAGGGCCAGGAGTTCTCAGAATTATGCTTTCTGCCACTGCTTTTAACATGACTGAAATAAGGAAATATGTAGTGTTTTTCTTTCTAAATTGTTCCAGCATCCACATGTTTAGAAACACAAAAATATGTCCGTGTGCTCACTCAAAAAATAAAAAGAAATAAGAGGGAGTATTTATACTGAGGGATAAGTTAATTCAAATTAGATTAAACTTTGCATAGGGTGCTTCAAGGAGGTTTGGGTAGATTCCAAGTTTTAACATATCATTCAAGAAATGAAAGGCCTCAGGGCATTCTAAAAGGCATGTCCGCTCTAAATCAGCTTTAGTTCATTTCAAATAAAAAATATATGACTGGACTTGAAGGTTGGATAGAGAGGAGTCTTATTTATACTCTATAGATGTATCAGAGTGAAATAAAATAAGTGTGGAAATCCAGGCCCCTCAGTGTTTGAATTTCTCTAAAGGATTTATGTATAAGTGCTGAGGCAGAAGTTCCTTTTCAATCATTTAATCTTCATGAAACTGAAAGACTTATTTGTTAATATGCTGAGAAGCATAGTAAGTTTCTTTCCACCAGAAATTTGTTATAGATAAAATGAATTAGCCTGCATGGAGTGCTTAGAAGATAACATACTAGATGTTTTCAGTGTATTTTATGATGCATGACATTTTATGATTTTAATTATAGATCAATCTCAGATAGCTAATGAGTCCTTCAACTGTTGAAAGTATTTTCCCCTTTTGATTAAGGAAAAACAATGGAAAAATAAGTCAATTTCTTATAAAATTTAAAGATTTCAATATTAGTTAGCTGAGCTAAACAGGGAATGAAACTAGATACAAGGTTTATTTTTCAAAGTTCGAGTTTTTAGCACTGATGGTGGCAAATGTACTGTAAAATCATGCACATGACAAATGCTATAATTTGTCACCCTTCCCCTTTTAAAAGTAGTTCATGTATGACTTTGGGGTAATGAAGACTTGAATTTGAATAACTACCTGAAATAGATGGATAAGACATAGTAAACTAGAAGTACCAAATTTTGTGAAGATATGTACAAAACTCACAAACAAGACTCAAGATAGAGTCTAATCTTTCATTGTACTTCTTATGAGCAACACAAATGAGTAACAAAGATCTATTTTCTTTGCTGGTACTCTCACCCATACTTCCCTTGAAAAGTCTACTGAAGGAAGTAGGGTAATGAGGATTAGGAGAGTCAATACTGCTAGCCAGTGGGTGTATATGGTGGATTGTATTACCTGCAGGAGTGGAGGCAAAATACCCATAAAATAGCCTTTCAGATTCAGTTTGTCTCAAGTTACATTGTGAAATTCAGTGGTTTGGTATAGTTGTATACCTGTTGGCTCTCAAGAATTAAACGGAGTTGGGGTGGGCTGACCCTTGTGCAGAAGGACATGCAGGTGGTACCAGAGGTATGGGAGTTTGTGGTTTCCTATGGGAAATTCTTTCAGTGATTTCATTCTCTCCTGGGTAGGGTGGGTAAGAAGCAGAAAGTCCAGAACCTGATCGATAGCTCCTTCTTGGATCACAGGCCAGTCTATATTGTAAAGATTAATTCCACTTACTTTCATACAGGCTATTATTTGTAATTCTAGCATTGGCTCTCTTTGACTGAGGACACTAATTAGTCAAAAACTGAAATTATTCATCCATTAAGAAAAGAGAGTTCTAACATGCCATCTTTCTTAGCTGAGAAATAAAATCTTAAGTCTGATCACAGAATTCACCTTTATATCCTTTATTCTCCTGGAAATGGTGTCAACAATCCTGGTATCCTGGCTGAAATTCAGGTTTAAGACTTCCCCTAAGCTTGTTTATGTTCTAGCCATAACTGGAAGTTGTATTTATTTATTCTTCACTTCCTCTTCTAGGCTTTAGGGTGGTATTTCTTTTTTGTGTGTGTGAGTGGCTGTTAAGCTGATGGCCAAGGAAGACTTTCTGTTTAGACATATTTTAATTGATTTAACCATTTAAGACTAAGCAACATTTATTATATCTACAAATACTTATTATGGGAAAAATATTACAATTTCTAATTTTTGTGATGAATTATTGAGACTATGATACTAACAACTATATGTATTCAGTATCTATTTGGGCTATCAGACTGGTACATTTTTTTAGTAAGAAAAAATCATTTATTGGGTTTTATAGAAATCAGTGGATTATTAGGATGAATGAAGTACCATCTCAGACAAAGTGCATCTATGGCTCAGTTCATGTCAGAAAAGGTCTTATGTTGGATCAGCTATTAAGAGACGTTAAACAAGGCCGGCAGTGAATTCCTAAGTCTCTGTTTTTTTGTAAAGTATGGGAACATTTTTTATTTTCTCAGCAATTTGACTTACCTAGTTGTCTCTTAAAACCTGTATGCTTTTCCTTCTATCTTCCTCTTTCACACATTCTCATAACCCTTCCAGGTAGGTTTGATGCAATTTCCTTTACAAATAGAAATAAACACTATCTTTATTGAATGATTGTTTCATTCACTGAAAGTAGGTAATTAATTAAGGCTAGTGGGAGGAGATATTAGAGTTGGTAATGAAGATGGATTAAGAGGGATAAGGGAAAATATTTCTCTTTTTTCCTGAGAAGGTTGTACTTCAAATTAGCCAAAGATTTGAAACAGGAAAAATGTAATACTAGAAGGGATTAGATGATTGAGTGAACTTTCCTGTGCTTATGCTGCCTGGTCAAGCCAATCGCTTTGCACATGGGAAGCAGACACATCAACACGGCGATCTCTGCTAAAATCCTGGCCCTTTTTCTCTCACCAGAAAGGAATCCAAATATTTAGATGTACTCTCGAGTTTGCAATTAAATTAGAAAATTTTGCCTAGAACGAAATCTCAGAAAAAGTGAAATCATGGCCATGCGTGTACAAACAATGATAATAAAAATAAGTTTAAAACAATAAACATCTAAGATTTTAGACCCGGTACTGTCTTTGTTGATGATGGATACAAGGGAAAGGGGTGGCAAAGTGTACCTTTAGCTATTATAGGAATGTTTTTCTATCTTGAGAATTTGGCAATAGTTAGAAAACCACCGTTGAGAATGGCCTCTCCCCTCCTAGTAGTATGATTTAAAAATGGCTGTCTCAGAAAGAATCTGCCTGTGGCCACTAGCTAATTCAGAGAATTGAGGTCACATTTATTTTAAAGCGTTGACCACGTAAGTGTAAAGAAACTCTCCTTTCTAACAATGAGCAGAGAATTATGGTTTAAAAATGTTATTCATGAGCAATCAGCAAAATGGTCATGGAGTCAAAGGTAGCATTAACACTGGAGATTTTGCTACAGACGCTAGATGCAACCCCATGTTGGGTAGCCTTATCTTCCTGCCTGATCTTTCCCAATAAGATTGTGCTGGTGAAAACTGAAAACTGTTCAGGTAGCTGAATGACTGCCCTTGAGACAGAGTGTCCCTGAGAAATGGGAAGCATAATCACATAGAAATGCACCATGGTAACATCACATATGTTATAACAAAAGTACAGATTGATTTCATTGAGTTGCATATAATATATATTATCACTCATGTTTGGGGTATAAATATTTTTACTATAAAAATTTTAAAGAGGATCTTTGCCTTTAGAATGTGACTGCAGACCTTTGCCAGGCATGGTTTTCATTAAAAAACCCCAAACAAAAATGCTGCCAGAGCACCCCAGGAAGGTGTTAACCATAGTAAATATTCATAAGGTAATGAGACAAAGATTTTTATCTAACTAGATTTGGTGAATTTGTTGGTGTTTAATGGTGTTTTAAACTAGGAAAAACAAATCTAATGTGAACAATGCTATCTTTTTGGAACAACGGTAGTTATATTGGTTAACAAGTATAAGCATGTATATGAACTTTGGTTACACTTTTGAAACCAGATTCTTCCAAGTGCCTAAGGTTGTACCTACATAAAACTAGCATCACAATTGTGTTAAAAAACAACTACCCCAAACCCAGTGAAAGTGGCCATTTGGCAAAACAGAAATCATAATACCTACTAGACTGAATATGCCAATCTTCTAAATAGTTTGTAAATTGAAATTAGGCAGGCAGTTTCACCACTCTCTTCCCCTCACCCTTAGTAAACTCTAAGTCTTTTTTTTTTTTTTTTGTTACAACTCTAAGTCTTTTAAGGTATAATAATGCTTTTAGGCTGCCAGGGTTCCATTTCTGTATTTCTATATTTAAAATTTTTTCTATATTTTGAATCAGAACCACATTTTCATCAGAGATCTGCCAAGAAGTATTCTGGTAGCCTGAAAACCTTACTGTGCCCAGTTCAGTTCAGTTGCTCAGTCATGTCCGACTCTTTGTAACTCCATGGACTGTAGCTCGCCAGATTTCTCTGTCCATCACCAGCTCCCAGAGCCTACTCAAACTCATGTCCATTGAGTCGGTTATGCGATCTAACCATCTTATTCTCTGTCGTTCCCTTCTCCTCCCGTCTTCAATCTTTCCCAGCATCAGGGTCTTTCCCAAGGAGTTGGTTCTTCGCATCAGGTGGCCAAAGTATTATAGTTTCAGCTTCAGCATCAGTCCTTCCAATCAGTATTCAGGACTGATTTCCTTTAGGATGGACTGGTTGGAGCTCCTTGAAGTCCAAAGGACTCTCAAGAGTCTTCTCTAACACCACAGTTCAAAAGCATCAATTCTTTAGTGCTCAGCTTTCTTAATAGTCAAACTCTCACATCCATACATGACTACTGGAAAAACCATACCTTTAACTAGATGGACCTTTTTTGGTAAAGTGATGTCTCTGCTTTTTCATATGCTGTCTAGGTTGGTCATAAATTTTCTTCCAAGGATCAAGCGTCTTCTAATTTCATGGCTGCAGTCACCATCTGAAGTGATTTTGGAGCCCCCCAAAATAAACTCTCTCACCATCTATTTGCCATGAAGTGATGGGACTGGATGCCATGATCTTAGTTTTCTGAATGTTGAGCTTTAAGCCAACTTTTCACTCTCCTCTTTCACTTTAATCAAGAGGCTCTTTAGTTCTTTGCTTTCTGCCATAAGGGTGGTGTCATCTGCATATCTGAGGTTATTGATATTTCTCCCAGAAATTCCAATTCCAGCTGTGCTTCATCCAGCCCAGCATTTCACATGATGTACCCTGCATATAAGTTAAATAAGCAAGGTGACAATATACAGCCTTGATGTATTCCTTTCCCAATTTGGAACCAGTCTGTTGTTCCATGTCCAGTTCTAACTGTTGCTTCCTGACCTGCATACAGATTTCTCAGGAGACAGGTCAGGTGGTCTGGTATTCCCATCTCTTTTAGAATTTTCCACATTTTATTGTGATCCACACAGTCAAAGGCTTTGGTGTAGTCAATAAAGCAAAAGTAGATGTTTTTCTGGAGCTCTCTTGCTTTTTCGATGATCCAACGGATGTTGGCAATTTGATCTCTGGTTCCTCTGCCTTTTCTAAATCCAGCTTGAACATCTGGAATTTCACGGTTCATGTACTGTTGAAGCCTAGCGTGGAGAATTTTGAGCATTACTTACATAGTGTGTGAGATGAGTGCAATTGTGCGGTAGTTAGAACATTCTTTGACATTGCCTTTCTTTGGAATTTGAATGAAAACTAACCTTTTCCAGTCCTCTGGCCACTGCTGAGTTTCCCAGCTTTGCTGGCATATTGAGTGCAGCACTTTCACAGCATCATCTTTTAGGACTTGAAATAGCTCAACTGGAATTCCATCACCTCCACTCGCTTTATTCATAGTGATGCTTCCTAAGGCCCAGGACTTTGCATCCCAGGATGTCTGGCTCTAGGTGAATGATCACACCATCATGGTTATCTGGGTCATGAAGATCTTTTTTGTATAGTTCTGTGTATTTTTGCCACCTCTTCTTATATCTTATCCTTCTGTTAGATCCATACCATTTCTTCCTTTATTGTGTCCATCTTTGCATGAAATATTCCCTTGGTATCTCTAATTTTCTTGAAGAGATCACTAGTCTTTCCCATTCTATTGTCTTCCATTTCTTTGCATTGATCGCTGAGAAACTGTGCCCAACATGTTGGCAGTCAATTTACTAAGTGTGTAACTTGTACATAATAAATAATTTCCTTTATTGCAATTGTCTAATCTATTGTTTGCCATCTTGTTAAGAGTTCAGGGTAGCTAGGAAAAAAATTTGAGGTTCTAGATTACTTGTGAGAACAGGCTGTTACTTACTGAATAGTTGCTTTTCAGACTCTTGGTAAAAGTACTTAAAGCTTTATTGTCACCTTTGATGTCCACTCCAAACACCTCAATATTTATCTTTAAAAAAAAAAAGAATTTCTGGTGTTGTTTCTAAAAGTAGTAATTATCCTCTCAACAAACCCCTTTTAGTCCTATTTAGCTTGAGTTTAGCACATTAATTAAACATCAAAGGGCCTAGGAATGGGGCTGAAATCCCAATAATATCTCATGAGTTCTCAAACCGTCCATCCTTCAGATGGGATCAGCAGGCAGTGATCTGGGGACCTTGTCTTGGTCAACCTCAGAAGATGGCATTATATTTCCTTTCTCTTTCTTCTTTCCCTCAAGAAGAAAACCTTGACCTTTGTGTTTGTAAACAATCTATACAGATAGTTTTCTCTGCTGCATATTCAATATTTGTCAGTGGAGTGCTCTCAGGTAGTTAGATGTTTTTCTGCTATTAGAGGCTGCCTGTTCTTTGTTTAAGGTGCAGGTAAGAGATTTTTTAGTAAGACCCTCTCTACGTGCAGGATCTGAGGAGAGTCTCATTAGGCTATATTTTCCCAAAGTCTTATTCTGCTCCTGTTTTCTACTGAATCTAATTTCCTGTTGTGTTCTTTCTTTTCTCCTTCATAAAGCTATCTAAATGTTGGTATACGAGGGAAGATAGAGGAAGAAGATGGATATCTATCATATGAGAGGGTGTGCTTTATTTATCTTGGTACTGCCAGACCCTCGCTCAGTGCTAAGCACCTGAGCACTGAATACTTAGAGAGTACTTAGTAGGTGGTTTTTTCCCCTTTATTTTTGGTTGTGCTGGGTCTTTGTCGCTGCATGCAGGCTTTCTCTCGTGGTGGTGAGTGGGTGCTACTCTTTGTTGTGGTGCTTGGGCTTCGCATTGTGGTGGCTTCTAGGGCCTGTGGGCTTCAGTCGTTGTGGCACAGGGGCTCATTAGTGGTGGCTCTCTGGCTGAGTTGCCCCATGGCATGTGGAATCTTCCCAGATCAGACCAGGGATCAAACCTATGACCCCTGCATTGACAGGTGGACTGTTAGCCACTGTACCAGCAGGGAACTCCAGTAAGTGGTTGTTGAATGGATGAAAGAATGCTGTTCAGGAACATTAGGGACAGAGAGTTATAGGAACGTTTCTTCTGTTATTGAGTATAACACAGAGGGAATAGATAGGCTATGCTCAGAGAGAATGAGGTGAGACTTCAGGGAAAACCATGTGACTCTCAGGCATTTGGGACCTAAGGACTTTTACCTGGAAAAGCTGGAAGTCTTTTCCAGGTAAATATTGGGAGAAAATATAAAGAATGGGAGATGGTTATTTTTGGAAAATGGTCTTGCTTAGAGTCAAAGGTCTTAATGAGCATTTCTATATTTGTGTTTCACAGGTGTGTTCCATAGAATACCTGCATCAGAATCCACTGGTGTGCTTTGTTGTTGTTCAGTCGCTCAGTCATGTCCGACTCTTTGCGATCCCATGGTCTGCAGCGCACCAGGCTTCCCTGTCCTTCACTATCTCCCAGAGCTTGCTCAAACTCATGTCCACTGAGTCAGTGATGCCATCCAACCATCTCATCCTCTGTTGCCCGTATCTCCTCCTGCCCTCAATCTTTCCCAGCATCAGGGTCTTTTCTAATGAGTCAGTTCTTCGCATCGGGTAGCCAAAGTATTGGAGTTTCAGTCTCAGCATCAGTCCTTCTAATGAATATTCAGGACTGATTTCCTTTAGGACTGACTGATTTAATTTCCTTGCAGTCCAAGGGACTCTCAAGAGTCTTCTCCAACACCACAGTTCAAAAGCATCAATTCTTTGGTGCTCAGCCTTCTTTATGTTCCAACTCTCATATTTGTATATGACTACTTGGAAAAACCATAGCTTTGAGTATACAGACCTTTATTGGCAAAGTAATGTCTCTGCTTTTTAATACACTGTCTAGGTTTGTCATAGCTTTTCTTCTAAGGAGCAAGCATCTTTTAATTTCATGGCTGTAGTCACCATCTGCAGTGATTTTGGAGCCCAAGAAAATAAAGTCTCTCACAGTTTCCATTGTTTCCCCATCTATTTGCCATGAAGTGATGGGACTGGATGCCTTGATCTTCGTTTTTTGAATGTTGAGTTTTAAGCCAGCTTTTTCACCAGTGTGCTTACTTGCATCTTAAACAAATACCACAAGGGATTCTCCCACAAACTAAAATGTGAAGATAATTGTTCCAATTAATGTTTTTATTCTATAGCCCAGGCCATCACCATCTCTCACCTGGATTCTTACTCCCTCTTCCCAGTGTGTTCTCTAAACAGCAGCAGCCAGAATGAGCTTTGGATCATGTCACTTCTCTGCTTTGAGTCCTTCAACAACTTCCCGTTAGAATTAAGTCTAAACTTCTTACTGTGGCTTAGAAGTCCCTGCGTGATCTTTTTTGCTAATCTTATCTCATTTCATGCTCCTCTTCAGTCACCCTACTTCAGTCCTACCAGCTTTTAGTGCCTCAAACAAGCCAAGTCATTCCCTCTTCAAAGACCTTACCGATTCTATTTCCTCTTACCTTAAGATCGCCTCTCTTCTGCCTAACCCTTCCTGTTGCTTGAGCGTTACTTTGTCAGAGAGGCCTTTTCCCTAAGGTCAGAGTGTGGCAGCACAGGGTTAATGTGCGTATGGCTGCAAATATCAGAAAACCATAACCCAAACTGGCTAAAACAGGAGGGCAGGCTCCAGGCACAGCCTCCCACAGCCTGCTCACACCGTGCCTCCCGGCCAGACCATCTTTGAGTGTTGATGTTATCCCTACTTCTGTGTTATGATCATTCCTAGGCTGGTTGCAAGATGGTTGCAGTGGTGCTAGACGTCTATCTCATCTTGTCTCAGCTGCATCTAGAGGCACAAGAGAAACTCTTCTGGGAGCCTTCAGGAGAGAGGAAGCTGTTTTTAGAAGCCCCCTCCCTCACAAGATTTTTCTCTCTTTTGGCCACACTGTGGGATCTTAGTTCCCCAACCAAGGATGGAAGCCAGTGCCCCTACAGTGGAAGCACGGAATCTTAACTACTGGATCACCTGGGAAGTTCCCAAAAGATTTTCCCTTGTCTCATTGGCCAGAATTGAGTCATAAGCTAATTTATAAACCAATCACTGGCTTGGGGGGCAGGGGATTCGGATTTATTGTGATCAACCTTGAATAGAGATTCTTATTCTATTTTGTACCAACTACACCTTGGCCAGTTTTGTGAAATCTACAGACCCCCTTCTCAGAATAATGATTTTGAATGAATACCATTGAAATCACCTATAAAGAAATATACTTAACAAAATTACTAAATATATGATCTAACTTTAGACTCTAGTAGTAATTAATAATTAGTGTAATTTTTAAGTAGTGACTGATATGACTGATATTCTAAGATATCTGCAACAACTGTAATGTGACTTGAAAATATCTGTAATTTCTATCAGTGACAAATTGGTATTATGAATACTATTTGGTTTCCTGCCTATACTGATGGTTGAAGGAAATGCTAAATTTCATTTAGAGGTTAATTAAAGTATAGGGGTGATTTTTGCCTCCATTAAATTCATGGATACCCTGAACTTAATTCTAGGTTAAGAACACCTGGCTTAGACTAGTCTTTGCAATCCCATGGAATAGCCACGCTCCTCTGTCCATGGAATTCTCTAGACAAGAGTACTGGAGTGGGTTGCCAGTTCCTTCTCCTGGGGATCTTCCCAACCCAGGGTTTGAACCCTGGTCTCCTGTGTTGCAGGCAGACTCTTTGCCGTTTGAGCCACCAGGGAAGTCCCTTTTTAAACATTAAAAAAGATTAAGTAATGTATTTAAAGTGTTAAGCATAGTGCCTAGTACATGATTTAATATCAGCCTTTACTATCAGGACATTTGACAACTTGAGAGTACTCCAGAGATATGTGTTGAATTCTCAGAAGGGAAAACTATGTGTCTAGATTGTTTATAAACCACTGTGGCCAAGGTGTTCAAGAAATGATTGCTTAAAACACAGATATACACAAAAGTCTTGGGAATCCAAACTGCAGAATAATATAATTTAAATCAATTCATTTTATCTTGACAGACTAGGAATGGGGTTTCAGTGTAATATGTGAATATACTACTCAAAACAATTTCACATATGAATTCCAAAGCAGTTAGAAAAATGTCAAGTGAGTGAAACAAGTAGCTGGATGGACTAGAACCGATCAAGAAATATTCAAAATCTTGCCAAACTTATGAAAGTCACTAGTCAGAGAACTTGTTCCCTAATGCCATAGTTCAGCATCACCATTCACTGTGATTGATGTGCCTGGACTGTAACTCACTCAAGTTACATTGCTGATACTGGATAAGGCAGGATCAGGACTTGGCTCTGCATTCTATGGTGTGGTCACCTCGGCTCAGTGCTTGTTTTTTCAGGCGTGCACCAGAAATAGTTCTTCATTAAATTTTAGTTCCTTACCCACCTCCCTTGAAAGGGATGTGATTCTGTGACCATTAGGATATCATATTTTGGTCAAAAAGGTCTTCTTGACCCTCAAGATGGGTGAGGCGGGGAGAGGCATTTGCTCTGCAGAGGTGTGTTTGGATCTGGAGGAAAAAGTTAAAGAGATGGCTGTTTTTTCTTTTTTTAATCTAGTTTTTATTATATATTAGAATATAGTTGATGTACAATGTTGTGTTAGTTTCAGGTGTATAGCAAGTGATTCAGTTATACATATATCCATTTTTTTCCCCATATTCTTCTTCCATACAGGTTATTATAGAGTGTTGAGTTCCCTGTGCCATACAGTAGGTGAGATGGCTGTTTTCTGATGACTCGTCTTGTATGTTCTCTTCGTAAAAGAGTAACTTCCATATTTCCAGAAGTGCTCTTCTGTTCAGTTACCATTGGTTAGTTGTTTGGAAGCATTGTCTCCTATAGGCTAAGCACCCAAGGTTTGGAATCAGGCAGACCTGAGTTCAAATTTTGACTCTGCCATTTTTCTGTCTGTGTGACCCTGAGCAATTAACCTTAATAATAATAATAATAAATTGCAATAGTAGTCATGGCAGGAGTAGTAGTAGTAGCAGCTGCAGCAGTAGTTGTAATCACATATTGAGGATTTACTAGGCTAAATTCTTTGTATGGACTCTTAATTTTTACAACCCTAAGAAATAGTTTACACTTTTATACTTTTATTCTCACTTTGCAAATGAGGACGTGACGCTAAAATAAATAGGTTATGTAACTTGCCTTTAAACTTCATTTTCCTTTTCCTACAACGTGGAGATAATTGTACTACCTGCCTCATGAAGTTGCTGTAAAGATTAAATTATTGTGTTGCAGGTTTTTCAGTGCAACAATATAATAAACACTCAGTAAGTGGGAGTGTTTGCTAGTATTAGTATACCTAATTTACTTTGCTAAAATAATAGAGTAATTGGTTTCACTTGTTCAAGGAGAGCTGCTGTGGATTAATAATAATTAGCACTTGTGACTCAAAGGTAGAAAAATTCTAAGCATCACGATGATTCCATCCTTTTAGCAAAACAATTTCTGGGCCTTTACGAACATGATTTGGCAACTGTAGCCACTATTGTCATATTAAGAGAAACTTTAGCAAGGAACGTCTTTTTGTCTTTTTTTTTCCTCTGCTCAATTCACTCTTATTCAAAGTGGCTTTGGCTTGATTTTTGATATTCAAAGTGACATGTGGCTTCTCAATCCTGTTACCAACGTTGGCAAATCAGGAAAGGGATATCAGAAATATCTTAGGCCGAATTGTTATAGACTGGGTGACTTAGACAACAGGCAGTTATTTCTCTCAGTTCTAGAAGCTGGAAGTCGGAGAACAAGATGCCAGCATGGCTGGGTTCTTGATGAGTGCTCCTTCCTGGTTTAAAGAGAGCTGTCTTCTTGCTGTGTCCTCACATGGCACAAAGAGCAGAGGTAGCTTTCTGGCCTCTTCTTCTAAGGGTGCTAACCCAATTCATGAGAGCTACGCTCTCATGATCTAATTACCCCTCAAAGGCCCCACTGCCAAATATCATCACGTTGGGGGATTAGATTTCAACACATGAATACTGAGGGACACAAACACTCAGCCCATAACATCTATGAAATATGTTTTCAGTATGAAATTTCTCTGTTGGACTGAAAAAAAAAAAAGTGAAAGTGTTAGTTGCTCAGTCATGTCTGACTCTACAACTCCATGGAGCATAGCCTGCCAAGCTCCTCTGTCCATGGAATTCTCCAGGCGGAAATACTGCAGTGGGTAGGCATTCCCTTCTCCAGGGGATCCTCCTGACCCAGGTATTGAACTTGGGTCTCCTGCACTGTAGGCAGATTCTTTACTGTTTGAGTCACCAGGGAAGCCCCATTCTTGGATTACTTTATTTAAAATTACTTAAATCAACCGATTGCTTATGTCCAATATCAAAACTTTATTTAAGAAGACATTAGGGGGACTTCCTTGGTGGGCCAGTGGTTAGGAATAAACCTTGCAATGCAGGGGATGCAGGTTTGATCCCTGGTGGGGTATCCAAGATCCTACATGCTATGGAGCAACTAAGACCATGTCAAAACTAGAGCTCATTTGCAGCAAAGAAAGATCACACGTGACCTCACATGCCACAGCTAAGACCCAACACAGTCAAGTAAATAAGTATTAAAAAAAGGAAGACATTAGGAGTGAAGTTCATGGTCTTTTACTAAGAAGGGATCTGTCTACTATTTACTGAGGTGTAAGAACACATTGTGTGTGTGTGTGTGTGTGTGTGTGTGAACAGAGATTTCTCTGGCCAACAGTAAAGCTCCCGGTAGCCTTGGATGTGAGTGCCACCTGCTGGATGTTGCACACAAATATTTTCCTGTACTTCAGTCCAGGACTAGGGGAGTTATTTGCAGTTATGGGAACAGGCCCAAGTAACACCCCTTTGATTTTAGGTCAAAGGACAGCTGTAATGTCTAATAAGTAATGTGATCTTTGGGTAAGTGTGCAGATTTTTAAGAAAAACATACTCAGGAAACAAACTCAATTTAAAAACATTCCACCGAGCTATTGTCTATAAGCTTGCCTGTGCCAAGAATATAGTAAATAGTTCTCTGTTTAGATTATGAGCTCAAGAGTTTTATATGTTGGTGACATAGGCAGTTGGTGGGTGGCTTTTAGCATAAGAAGCCTATACCTGTATCTTGTAGCAGGGTAGGAAATTAGGGACTCCTTGACTGTGGCTATGTGTTGGCTTGAATGCCAAATATGTCATCGCATCCTAAAATTTTGGCTTTGGAGCCATAGCCCCTGTTTGGAGTTTAGTGGAGAAGCATCTCTTAGCATTGCTTCACTCTAATGGGTTCTGTGGCGATGACTTCACCTGTGACTTATGGGACAATTCTGTAGACTGGGTCTCATAGCTTTGGGGCAATTTGTAATTTCCATTGAGGTCAAGAAGGTAGACGTGACTCTTTATAAACGCATGTATACATTCTGTTAAGAGCTTTATTATGTTTCTATCACATTGGCCCTTTGGAAAGACATGAAAATTGTGTAGCACTGTGTACATTGACTACTTGGGAGAAGGGCAGGAAGGGGCCCTAGGAGAGGGACAATCACTGTAGCTTTTTCCTTGAGTCATTTAAAAAAAAAATCACTTTTGCAGAAATTTTAAAGTTCTAGGAGTTCCTTAGGTTATCACTGACCCAAGGATTATCTTTAGTATATTCTTGACATCATGAGACCAGTTTTCTGCTTTCAGGATTTTACAGAAACTTGTGGCATGAATTTGTTCTGCCTTGGTTCCTTTTTTCTATCACTGGAAAACATCATGTATAATTCACAAAGGAGTCTGCTGGGCTAAAGTAAAATTCTCTTTCTTTGTTCAAAATTTGTTAATGGGCTTTTGCGGCTAAATTTCTAAAGCTACCAAATAGGACTCAGATTTGGAAAGGGCTCAAGGCAGAAAAAGCTTTCTGTTTTTATTTCTGGGTATGTCCATTTCAGAACCCTGATAATGCAAGGAGGTTACAATCCAGTATTTTGGAGGTTGCAATCCGGTATTTTATGGGGAAATAATGGGTGGCTGATGATATTTTTCCTGAGATTTTTAGTTGACAAGAATCTATATGAAGGATGTTAACTAGAGTTACCGTGGTGATCCTTACACAATGCATGTGTGCTAAGTCACTCCAGTTGTGTCCAACTCTTTGCGACCCCATGGACTGTAGCCCGTCAGGCTCCTCTGTCCATGGGATTCTCCAGGCAAGAATATTGGAATGGGTTGCCATGCCCTCCTCCAGGGTATCATCTCGACCCAGAAATTGAACCCGTGTCTCATTTTGTCTCTGCCATTGGCAGGAGGGTTCTTTACTACTAGTGCCGCCTTAGAAGCCCTTACACAATGTATACAAATATAGAATCATTCTGTTGTACAACTAAAGCTAATACAATGTTATATGTCAATTACACCTCAATAAAAAAGTATCTATATTGTATGAGATAGCATGACATTTGGCACTCTTGTCTGTACCTACATCAATGCCAAGCGAATACAGAATGGAGATGTTACTTCTTAAACTTACCGTGGTACAATCAGATCATGAGACTGAAGTATTCTGTCCTTGCTAATGGTTGTACATTCAGATTGTTAGCTTCTCTCTGTCTGTGCGTCCTGATTTGACCTAGATATGTGGGCTGGAAAACATGAAGCTACTCTTCACTTGGTGAACATCTTGGACAAATAATTAGCACTATGCCTGTTCTATGTTTCTTGCATTTCTAGTCTGGGGCAACATTTGCTAATTTTGGGGTTTCCTTCCTCCAGCTCCTCTATCCCATGGTACACAATCCCCAGCAGTTTTTTAAACTGAGATTTTCAAATTACTTGAGCTGCTCTTACAGTTAGTCTAATAGTGATGGCGTATAGATTTGTGTTATATTCATAGAATCTTCTTGATTTCACACTGAATGGATTTTAGTTCTCTTCTCTGATTTTTTTCATCATTGGAGTCTCATAAAGTGTTGCTATGCAAAAATTTGGTCCTGAGCCCATGTGGAACGTAAGAGAAATTACAGAGTTGCATAGTTAAATGCTGTAGAAGTCATCAGGTTTTGTAAAAAGAGTTTGAAACAAGACAGGAATGGAAGTGCAAATCTCAGTGGGTTCTTAGTGTTTCATCACAAAGTTTTGTGGTAAAACCAAGATGAAACCACAAGCTTCACTGTTGGGCAGACTAGCACTGGAGGAACGATTGATTTAAGGTTAGCCAAGGTCAGGCGGAAACTTGGCTTTTTTTATTCATATGTTCAAACCCCAGACCTACTGAGTTTTGCATGGTTTGGGGTTTCCAAAACAGAAAGCATTTTGGGACCCAGTCCAAAGCCAAGGCCTGAGGACTAAGGGTAAGAGAAAGTCATTCTGTCTTGGTTTGTTAGCAGTGCTAAGGTGAGGGATTTTTATTCTGATTACTAGCCGAATCTTATTTACTTAAACTTTGGAAGTTTACGAAAACAAACTGCATTTTCTCCCTGTCTGTCTCTCCAATAGGAAAACCAGGATTCTTCTCAGAGTCTCCAGACATTTCTACAGACCACAGAAAGATTTATTTCTTGAAAGATTTCATGACTGCATTTACCAGCATGCATAGACTATATTCAATTTCTTTGGCTCAGTATTTAGGTAATTCTCTAGGAGTAAAGGTATCAAGGTTGCCTAGTTTGAAAGAACTGGACCTAGCTAAATAGTCTGAAAAAATCAAGTGGCTCTTTCAGAATAAAAATTCAAAGAAAACAAAAGAAACAGTTAAGCTCAGAGCCTAAGGCCAGTCCCTCAGGGGAGTGTGGGATATATGACACAAGAAAGTCTCACTTGTGGGCAACTTGTGGGCAGCCCAAGTTCTGACTGGGGCATTATCATTGGGTGGTATGAGGCTGGGAATGACTCTAGCGGCAGCACCAAATCTTCTGTGAGGTGGCAAAATCATTCAAGTCAGTTAGATATGTTTTCAGCTGCGAATTATGGAAAACCCTTCTCCAAGGTTTCAGTTTTACAGGGTGTTAATTGTTCTTCTCAACAGAAATTCTAAGCCTGGCAAGGTGGCTCACCAGTGCTTTTTCCTTCTTCCCACTTCACTGTCATCCTTATTATGGTCACCTTAGGATCTCCGGATGGCTGCCATGGTTCCAGGCTTCTTGTCTGCTGTCTAGACAGGAAGAAGGAGCTAAAGGGTGAAGGGCAAAAGATTAATGACAAAATTATGAAAAGGCCCACTTTATAAGAGAAACAAGAGCTTATCCAAAAGACTTACCCAGCAGGTTTTCACATATGTTGACTGGTTCATCCAGTTAGCAATAGCCACCTCAACTAGCTCAATTTAGGCGGTCAACAATGAGAGGACATCCTGGAACCACACAAAGGAGCAGGTGTGGAGTACTCATTCTAGGGTAAGTCTCACCTACAAATCAGGCTCATAGAATAATGGCCAGCTGCTGCTGCTAAGTCGCTTCAGTCGTGTCCGACTCTGTGCGACCCCACAGACAGCAGCCCACCAGGCTCCACTGTCCCTGGGATTCTCCAGGCAAGAGTACTGGAGTGGGGTGCCATTTCCTTCTCCAATGCATGAAAGTGAAAAGTGAAAGTGAAGTCGCTCAGTCATGTCTGAATCTTCGCGACTCCATGGACTGCAGCCTACCAGGCTCCTCTGTCCATGGGATTTTCCAGGCAAGAGTACTGGAGTGGGGTGCCATTGCCTTCTCCGATAATGGCCAGCAGAGAGCCTCAAAGCAACACTGTAGAGGACTCTCAAAGAGCAGGTTCTCTGTGCAAGTTCATGGAGAAGTCTGGGGGCGTGGGAGTTAGGTGATCACAGAGTGACTGTGTAAGCAACAGTGATTGGACATGGGTGGTTAAACCATTGTGTTATGAGCTATTGTTTCCCATTAGAGTTCTCAGAACAAGAAAACCAGCTCAGCCCCATATCTTTCAGGGTCTTTAGGAAGAATTTCTCCCTTTTTTCCTCCCTCCCTACCTTTCTTCCTCTCTTTCTACTTCTTTTCTTTCCTTCCATTCATCCTTTAAACTTTTAATCATGAAAAAATCGCAGCATACAGAAAAAGAGAAGGAATATAACTAATACCCACATACTTTAAGTATAATTGACACACAATATTACATTAGTTTCAGGTGTGCAACTTAATGATTCGACGTTTGTATACATTACAAAATGATTACCAGGGTAAGTCTAGTTACCATCTGTCAACATCAAAATTACCAAATAGTTTTTCTTGTGATGAGAACTTTTAAGGTTTACTTTCTTAGTGCCTTTGAAATTTGCTATGCAGTATTTGACTATAGTCATCATGCTGCACATTATATCACATCCTGATGACATTTATTTCATTTATTTTAAAGTTTTATTTATTTATTTAGGCTGTGCTGCATGGCTCTTGGGATCTTAGTTCCCCCACCAGGGATTGAACCCTGGACCCACGGCAGTGAAAGCCATGCACCGTCAGAGAATTCCCATCCATGACATTTATTTTATAACTGGAAGTTTGTACTTCTTGATCCCCTTCATCCATTTTGTCCACCCATCCAAACTCCCACCCTTCTGCCTGCCGACCACCTATCTGTTCTTTGTATCTATGAGTTTGTTTTGTTTGTCCATTCAGTTTGTTTTTTAGATTCCACATATAACTGAACTCATATGGTATTTGTCTTTCTCTGATTTATTTCACTTAGTGAATATCCATATTTTGAGATCCATCCATATTTTTGCAAATGGCAAGATTTCATTCTTCTTTATGACTGAATAGGATTTCATTGTGGGGCTTCCTAGGTGGCTCTAGTGGCAAAGAACCCATCTGCTAATGCAGGAGGTGTAAGAGACTCAGGTTCGACCCCTGGGTTGGGAAGACCCCTGGAGGAGGGCATGGCAACCCATTCCATCATTCTTGCCTGGAGAATCTCATGGACAGAGGAGCCTGGCAGGTTACAGTCCATAGTGTTGCAAAGAGTTGGACATGACTGAAGTGACTTAGCATGCGTGCATGCGGGATTCCATCGTATAGACACATCTTCTTTATCCATTTAACTGTCAATGGACATTTAAGTTAGTTCCATGTCTTGACTTTTGTAAATAATGTGACAATAAAACAAGAAATATTGTAAAGAAAGTGAGGCAAGAGGAATCCATGAAGCAAGTGTGCACAGAACACAGAGTGTCTGCCCAGTCTTATCCTTAAAGCTGATGCTATTCTAGTAATCACCTGCAAAACATGTCTCTGTATACAAAACTCACATCAGAGAAAGACATGGCTCAGAAAACATTAATTTTCTAATAGTATTTTTTTCTAACTGTATCCTAACTCTAAGGAAGAGAAGAAAGTCAGGATAGAAAACATTTTTCAAGTTCTTCTACTATACCCTTTTCTTCTCTTTTTAAGTTATAAAAATTTTTTGCTAGTGAAAAATTGTTAAGATAGACACTCATGTATGTGCCACCTAGAATTAAAAATGGAAATTTAGGAGTAATTTTGCATTTTCAAAAGAGAACAACAAATCTTATTATTCAAGTGCAAATGTATTTCAGGGAAAGAAATAAAGGTGTAAGTAAAATATTCCAGAGAAGGTTTATTTTGGGGATTAAACAATGTATAAAAATTGGAGAAAGAGAAAGATTAGTTTGATTTGCGGAGACTTCATCATCAGGATGAAATTGCATGAAAAGAGTAAAAGGAAGCAAGATCAGTTGGTCCCAGGCACTGTCTCATGCTTACCTCATGTGAGGAACTGCTGTTTTTTCCCCTGCATTTGGTATCAAAGTTTGTGAAGTATTGTCAGCTAAGAAGCCCAATCCTGGACTTCCCTGGTGGCTGAGGAGTCAAGAACCTACCAGTGAAGGAGACATGAGTTCCATCTCTGGTCCAGGAAGATCCCACGTCGTGGATCAACTGAGCCCGTGCCACAACTTCTCTGCCTGTGTTCTAAAGCCTGGGAGCTGCAACCAATGAGCCTACTTGTCCTAGAACCCATGCTCTGCAACAGGGGAAGCCACTGCAGTGAGAACCCTGTGTACTGCAACAAAACGTGGCCCCCTGCTCACCACACCTAGAGAAAAGCCTGAGCTGCCACAAAGATCCAGCACAGCCAAGAATAAATAAATAAAAATTTAAAAAATGGATAATTAGAAAAAAAAGAAGCCTAATCCTCACCACTGGCTAGTGCTGATGGCCAGTCCCAGACAGCCCTGGAGATGATGGATGCTGTGTGCCCCACCTCCCTTCCTGGGGCAGAGCTGTTCCTTTCTCCTCCACTATGAGCCCATCAAGAGTTTTGAGGGAGCCAACCTGTGATGCCCAGATTCCAGCCAAAGTCAACTCCTTTCAGGTGATGGGTGGTGGTGAAGAAACAATAACAGTGGGGGTCAGATTAAGAATCGAGGTTGACAAGTGAGATTAGTGGCTCAGACAGTCAGCCTGAGGAAGGGCTGGCTTACAGTGTCAGTGTCCAGGATGCTGGCAGTTTTTTCTACCCTTCCTCATGTTTCTGGAGGACTTGATCCTGGAAGTTACCCACCATCCCTTAATAATCAAGGCAGAGAGACCGAGCACTGTGAATCTGGACATTCATCCCTTTCTAAACCAACTTGTTTGAAAGATTAGGTTTTTAGGCTGCTTAAAGTACAAGCAAAATTGTTCTGCGGTCTTCCTTCTTGAATGTTCCTTTGCCATACTCATTTTCCCCTGGTTACCATCCTGGGTCTGCTTTTGCTACTGTTTGTCTCATCAAACCTCCTGTTTATAGGCTGCTTGGCTACAGGGGAAAAAGAGGTCTTGGCACTGACTCCCTCTGTATCTCTTTGGGGCCAATATATTCTTTTTTGTTTTTCTATTTGTCCTGGTTCTCTTCCTTTTAATCAGGTAAAATGGACCTCAGGGCTCTACTGATGGGAGAGGGCTATCAAAAGCAATATTCAGAGGGTTTGCTTGCCTGAAAAGTTAGCCAGCCAGAATCCCACTCTTGTACAAGGCCATATGTTCTCTAAGGAAGTGGAGTCCATTAACAGACGTTGTTGCCTGAGGGTTTTTTATTCTTTCCTCTTTCAGATTTTGAAGGATGTCTAAAGTGTTTATTATTAGCCTAAACTGAGAGCAAGTGAATGTCCTTATCATTCAAAAACAAATACACCTGTCTGGCAGCAGAAACTCTGCCTGGCTTTATGAACCAGGAAAATCAACACTGTATTCAGAGCTCAGCCAGTAAATCTGAGGGGCCTGTAAAATCATGTTGGAGAAGGGGTTCATTGTGGAAAGATCCAAACTTACACGGGCTCAAGAATTCCCACTGGAAGACCAGACTTTGTCTACACAGACACTGCCTAGTATTTATAAGCCTTATACCAGGGGTCCCAACCTCCAGGATCTAATGCCTGATGATCTGAGGTGGAGCTGATGTAAAAATGATATAAATAAAATGCACAATAAATGTAATGTGCTTGAATCATACCCCCACCCCACCACCACCTGTCCGTCTTTCATGATATTAGTTCCTGGTGCCAAAAATGTTGAGGACTGTTGCGTTATGCTTCTGAATGTGGAATGTAAGAACTCTGAGGGGTGAGAACATACTTAAAAATTCGTAGGGAAGAAACCTGTGGGATAAAGGGAAACCAATATCCTGTGATTGCTGTCATATTAGCACTTCTTTTTATGTCCTGAGTGCCCCAGAACTTCATTGTTCAGGTTGGTGAAAAAGTAATTGCAGTTTCAGATAGTGAATTTTAAATCATTGTAACTAGGCTCAAACTCATCTTTATCAATCAAAATAGGAACCATTACAATCAACACATTTCTGCCAGAGAGAAATAAGTTTTTTTATTCTTGTAGCATAAAAATTTGTGTTTCAGGATTCAGTGAACTCTTGGAAAGCATTTTCTTCCTTCTGCTGGTTGTGGAAGCATTTTCCCTGAAAAAAGTTGTTGAGATGCTTGAAGGTGGTAGTCTGTTGGTGAGAGGTCAGGTGAATATGGTGGGTGAGGCAAAACTTCATAGCCCAATTCACTCAACTTTGGAAGTGTTGGTTGTGTGATGTGCGGTTGAGCATTGTCATAAAAAATTGGGCCAATTCTGTTGACCAATGCCAGCTGCAGGCATTGCACTTTTCAGTGCAGCTCATTGATTTGCTGAGCATACTTCTCAAATGTAATGGTTTCACCAGGATTCAGAAAGCTGTTTTGGATCAGACCAGCAGCAGGCCACCAAACAGTGACCTTTTCTTGGTGCGAGTTTGGCTTTGGAAAGTGTTTTGGAGCTTCATCTCTGAGATTCAATGACCACTGAGCTGGTTGTTGCTGGTTGTCACATAAAATCCACTTTTCATTGCATATCACAATCCAATTGTGAAATGGTTCGTTGTTGTTGCATAGAATAAGAGATGACAACACTTTAAAACAATCTTTTTTTTTTTTTCAGTCAGCTCATGAGGCACTCACTTATAGAACTTTTTCACCTTTCAAATTTGCTTCAGATGCTGAACGATGGTAATGGTCAACACTGAGTTCTTTGGCAACTTCTCATGTAGTTGTAAGAGGATCAGCTTTGGTGATCCTCTCAATTGGTCGTTGTCAACTTCCAATGGCTGGCCACTGCACTCCTCATCTTCAAAACTCTCCTCTCCTTTGCAAAACTTCTTGAACCACCACTGTATGCTCTATGCGCTCATTAGTAGTTCCTGGGCCAAATGCATTGTTGATGTTGCCAGTTGTCTCTGCTGCTTTACAACCCATTTTGAATTCGAATAAGAAAATTGCTTGAATTTGCTTTTTGTCTAACATGATTTCCCTAGTCTAAAATAAATATGAAATATATAACAATCAATAAGTTATCAGTAAAAAATATAAAGTGAGAACGGAGCATTAAAATAATGTGTAACATAACCACATTTATTTAAGAATGTATTCCGATATCAAACAGAAAATTTCAACAATGCAAAACCTCAATTACTTTTCCACCAACCTGGTACTTTTCCTTTTTGCTGAAAGAGGAGCTAGTTTGGGTCCAAAACTTAGTCATGCTATTGTCCTGATTTCCTTTCTTCTAGAGTTAAAGATGACATTTAAGAGTAATTGTACTTTTGAAAAGGAGAAAGATATCTTGATACTGTCCCAGTTCACAAGGCCATTAACACCTAGTATTCATTCAATTATTTCACTAATCTTTGAGTGCCTGTGAATTTTAAAGCACTGTACTATTTATGGACAAAATAAAAGTACCACATGTGGTCCTTGCCCTCTAGAAGCTTATGTTCTAATGGGGATATAAGACATTTACTGTTCAGATTCCCAACACACATTAGATCCACACATTCATTGCTCTCATTCTTTCATCATCAGCTTCAAGGATATTTTCATATTGAAGGCAGTTTCAGTAACCTGCTGTCCCTGACTCTTTCCCACTATATTTTAGGCCATCTCAGATTGGTCCCAGATTGGAATATATATATATATATGACAGCTTTAGAGTCATCTGAGCAGGTGGGATAGTGCTGTCACCTTTTACCTTAGCTGCTTGGATGTAGTTAGATGGTGTATCCATGAGGAGAGATTCCTAGATCGAGAGTCTGGGTGAAGTGAGAAGGATAACATTTTTGATGGAACAAAAGCATTCAAGGACTTCTCTAGTTGTTAAGAATTCACCTGTCAATGCAGCGGACATGGGTTCAATCCCTGATCTAGGAGGATTCCACATGCTGCCGAGCTTAGCCATCTCAATGAGAAGGCCCTAAGCACGGCAAGTAGAAAGTAGCCCCTGCTCACCACAACTAGAGAAAAGCTGGTGTGCAGAAACAAAGACCCCGCACAGCCAAAAAAAAAAAAAAGCATTTGGGATCCATTTCAAGAAATGATCTCAAATTAAGGAATAACTGAACATATGGTTATTAGTATTAATGAATGCAGCCAACCAAATGTAGAAGTTGTGTTTACTGCTTTTCAAACCTAGGGTAGCCTACAAGAGAGTGTAAATTTTGAAGTTAGAAGGACTGTGTTCAAATTCTGCTCCACCTTTTGCTATCTGTACATCCTAAAACCAATTTGTTTGGCTTCTAAGCCTCTATTTCCACCTCTGCAAAATGGTAATGAGCAATATTCACTTTTCACAGTGGTACGACGATTCAGTGAGACAAAGTATGTAAAAGCTTTTAGCTCCTTGCTCCCAAATGCTAATTCTGCCCCTAACTTTTCCTCTAGTTTTCTTTGGAGAATTATGCCTGTATTTCATTTTAGTCCATTCTGCCCCCTCACCCCAACCCCACTCCATTCTTGGCTTTTCTCATTGTTTTTATTCTTATTTTTTCTGGCTGATCTTGTCTCTTTGGTTTCCCCCTCTTTCCCCACAATGGATGTTAGTTTTGACGGTGTTTATTTTTCCATCATGAACTTTCCTTGAGTTCCTTTCTCATTTGCCTTTTTGCAGGCGTCTTTTGTTTTACCTGGGGCTCTAGTCCGGTGCACATTGATGTCAACATTGACTGCTGATTTTGGACTTCACTGAGGAAAAGAGGGTGGAAGCTGTGTCGAGACAGCTCTTACAGGGCCTAGAGAAAGGATAGTGGGAGGTTGAAGTGGTTAGTTGCTTGGGTATACATATTTTGCAGACGTTCCTCTCAGTTCCTGGCCAGAAGTCTGACACTCTCCCCACAGGTCCTTGGGGGTTTTGAGTCAGCCCTGACTTCACTCTGCAGTGGAGCTGGGCTTTCCACTCCCCAGCTTCCTGCTGTCTTACTATTTCTTAAACATGTTTTACCTATTATGTTCTTCTCTAACATTTCATTTATGTGGAATACCCACTTGGAAGAGGAGTTGTTTCTAAAGAGGGGAGGTCATTACTAATAATGGCAATAAAAATAGTAGTTGCATATCAAGCACGGATGCTCACACATGGCCAAAGAGAAGACAGCAGGATCTCATGACCTTATTTGTTGGGCACAGATTCCTAATAGAGTCCAGAGAGTCCAAGAGACAGAAACAAACTAAGGGAATGGTGGATGCAGACAGGAAGGAGAAGCTAGGGAATATGTCTTGCATTTTAATTTCCAAGAACATTTATTCATCACCTACCCTGGCACAAGCAGGGTGCTAGGCTCTGGTTCTCATTTGATGAACAATATACAGAAAAGTTCTGTTTTTCATAACCTTTGATGTTTCCATTTATGTTTTAAGGAGTTTCAACCTTCCTGCATCTAACATTTGAAATTTGGATCTAGTTTCCTATCTTGGAAGGGAAATTGGGAGTCAAGGAGCAACAATAGATATTTTGGTGCTTATGGGCAGTGATTGGGGGCACATCACAATAACCTATTACATGTCCTTAGATATTTTTGTTACGGATATTTTAAGCAAATGTAGAGAGAATAACAGGATGAATGTTCATCACTCATCACTCAGCTTCAACAGTTAACAGCATTTTATCACTCTTGTTACATCTCCCATACTTCTATTTTTCTGAAAAGTTTTCATGCAAATTGCAGACATCATGTTATTTTACCTTTATTTCAGTCTTCATCTCCAGTAGGAAATGGCCTTTTTAAAAATATAACCACCCTACCATTAGGATATGTAACAAGATCAATAATAATTATATATAATGTATTTATTTTACATGCAAATTTCTCCAATTATCTGAAAGATGCCTTTTCATATATTTGGTTTGTGTGGATAGAGGTCAAAGCAAAGCCTGCAAAAAAATTTCTTTTGATCATTCTGCCTTTTAAAGCTCCTATTCTACAATAATAGCCCCCCGCCTCCATTTCCCTGGTCACAAAGAAGGGATCTCAGTAGCACACCACAGCATCTACCATACCAAATATCTACAAAAATCACTTTAGGTTCTCAGAGGCAGAATATTCTATACTCAGGAATACTGCTTTGACTCATTTGCTGAGTGACATGGAAGGTTTCCAGATTCGATTGGGACCCAGAAAAGGAAGGGGATCTGTAGCAGGTCCAGACCATGATAAAAGTGGCTCAGCTGCTTGGGCCATATGTTGTGTAGATAGAGATATCTTTAGCGGCAAAAGATGCTATGGGGAGTGCATGGCAAGCTTGATAGAAATTGCTACATGAATCCCGGGATTCCAGCTGAATGCCACATCTTTTGCAGCAAAGAACTACACATCATTCATAGAACAGCTCCTCATAAGCTACTGAGCCCAGTTGTGCTGTAGCACCTAAAGACCTTTTGGCCAGGACTGGATTTTGTCAGAGGCACCATGTCAGAAGGTCAGGTGGGCCCAGCAGCAATTTATTGTAAATGGGAATCAGTGCATCTAGGACTGGGCACAAATAGATGAGAGAGCACCATAAGCTGCATAAGCAAGTGGCTAGATTTCCATGCCCTCCTCTACTCTGCACTGGCCCCTCTTTCTCACATAGCATGTACGAACAAGGTTCTTGCAAGGGTACAAAGGCATGACCTTCTTACTTCTATCTCTGAAGGGCCAGAGGTCCCTGAGGGATTGGCTAAGTTCTCCATTGCAACTGCTTTGCAGTTTAGCTTTTTCCTTTTCCCAGTTCTGTTTGCCTTTTTTCTTTCTAAGGGTTTCCCCTGAGATTACTCTCTAATAATCTCTTGCACATAACTCTCTGTCTCAGCATCTGTTTCTCAAAGAACTCTATCTAAGACACTGTTACTCATCCTGTAGAATATCCTATATCCTGGATTTGGCTGGCTGTTTCTTTGCAGTGTGATTCTACAGTTTCCTGTTTTAGTAGCCCCTATAAAGTGATAAAGCCAAAGACTTTATTAGATTCATGTGGTATGGTGTGATTCCTAATTACATCGTGTTCCAGGGCATGTAGTGTCAGGATGTCTTGCTTTTAGTGACAATAACATTGCTTGCTTGGCTAAGATAGTGTCAGCCAATCCCTTCAATATGTTTTTTATTTTTATTTTTTTACAAAACCCTTTCTTTTCTTTTTTCTCCTTTCCCTTTCTCTTAATTCCTTCTGTCTTTCGTTTGCCTATCTTCCTCTCATCTTATCACCTTCTCTCGTGTATATGTCTCAAATCTTCCAGTAGCACCCATGAAGGTTTATGCAGGAGAACCTAGGGCTCTAGAGATTGCTGGGAACAGATTCGATCTCTTGAGAAAGAAGACTAACTGACCAGACAGAAAGAAAGTGAGTAGTTTTCCTATTCAAGTCCTTGAATACTCTTACTTTAATTCTATGAAAATGAGTTTTTGTTTGGCCTGACAATGAATTAGAATGGTGAGTTTATACTGGATATAGACAACCATTTCATCAAAAAATAGTCCTTCACTTTCTTGACTTTTAACATCTCAAGGAATAATTATAGACATGGTCTCACTCTCAGTTTTCATTGAAAAATATTTTTTTCAATTTTTACTAAGCTTTTAATTTTGAGATAATTGTAATTCACATACAATTATAAGAAATAATACTGAGAGAGCCCATATACCCTGTACTCATTGTCCTTTAGTGGTTTATTGTTGTTTTTTAGTTGCTCAGTCGTGTCTAACTCTTTGCCACCCCATGGACTATGGCCCACCAGGCTTCTCTGTCCATGAGATTTCCCAGGCAAGAATACTGGAGTGGGTTGCCCTTTCCTTCTCCAGGGGATCTTCCTGACCCAGGGATCCAACCCACACCTCTTGAGTCTCCTGCATTGGCAGGCGGATTCCTTACCACTGAGCCATCTGGGAAGCCCACTTGAATGTAGTAACCACCAATCAACAGTGGGCTGCAGCTTACTTCATTTACACACAGGGCTGACCAAAAATCTTGTGTTGAAAAGCATTAAGAAAATGTTCATCTGAAAAGAAAGAAAAAATAATTTGAAAAGGACATCTTATCTTTCTCACACAACATGCTACAGTTAATATCTTAAAGTTGTTTTGATTGCCAGTAACAGAAAATAACAGGACCTAGCTTAGCCAAAAAGAAAAAGAAAGAAACAGGGATAGGTTATGAAATCTAAGAAGAAGTTATTTATTTGTCATTAAAGTTCCAAGAAAGGAGATAACTGGAAGTTAAAAAGCTGTCAGAGCCCAGGCCACCATTCCCTCTGTGTTCATATTCTTAGGAGAGAGATCATGATTGGCTATCTTGGTGAGGGATCTACTCCGAGTTAAATCAGCTATGGTCAAGGGGTCGAGGCCATTTAGTACAACTGTGGGGGAGGGGCAGTCCTCACTGAAGGGGATTTGAGTCGTGGCCTAGGTAGATACTGCAAACGTCAGTCAGTTCAGTTCAGTCACTCAGTCACTTCTGACTCTTTGCAACCCCATGGTCTGCAGCACCCCAGGCTTCCCTGTCCATCACCAACTCCTGGAGCTTGCTCAAACTCATGTCCGTTGAGTTGGTGATGCCATCCAACCATCTCATCCTCTGTTGCCCCCTTCTCCTCCATCCTTCAATCTTTCCCAGCATCAGGGTCTTTTCAAATGAGTCAGCTCTTCACATCAGGTGGCCAAAGTATTGGAGCTTCAGCTTCAGCATCAGTCCTTCCAATGAATATTCTGGACTGATTTCCTTTAGGATGGACTGATTTGATCTCCTTGCAGTCCAAGGGACTCTCAAGAGTCTTCTCCAACACCACAGTTCAAAAGCATCAATTCTTTGGCACTCAGCTTTCTTTATAGTCCAACTCTCACATCCATACATGACCACTGGAAAAACCATAGCCTTGACTAAGCAGACCTTTAGAAGATGGCAGAGTAGAAGGACGTGCACTCATCTTCTCCTGAGAGAACTCCAAAATTACAACTTGCTGCTGAACAACCATCGACAGGAGAATGTTGGATCCCACCAAAAAAAGATACCCTATGCCCAAGGGCAAAGAAGACCAAGCAAGATGGTAGGAGGGGTGAAATCACATTCAGACTCAAACCCCATACCCGCCAGAGATGCTCAGAGGGCTCAAATAAAACCTTGTGTGCACCAGTACACCCCACAGAGACTGAGCCAGACCTGCCTTTGAGTGTTTGAGTGTCTCCTGCAGAGGTATGGGTCAGCAGTGGCCTGCCACAAGGGCAGGGGCTCTGGGTGCAGTAGACCTGGGTATAGTATAAGCCCTCTTGGAGGAGGTCGCCATTAACCCCACCATAGAGCCACCAAAAACTTACACAGGACTAGGGAAACAGGCTCTTGGAGGGCACAAACAAAGCCTTGTGTGCACCAGGACCCAGAAGAACGGAGCAGTGACCCCATAAGAGACTGACCCAGACTTGCCAATGAGTGTCCAGGAGTCTCCGGTGGAGGTGTGGGTCTGTGGTGGCCTGCTGCAGAGTCAGGGGCACTGAGTGCATAGTGCATGCACAGGACCTTTTGAAGGAGATGCCATTATCTTCATTACCTCCACCATAGTTTGGCCTCAGGTCAAATAATAGGGAGGGAACACGGCCCCGCCCATCAACAGAAAATTGGATTAAAGATTTACTGAGCAAGGCCCCACCCATCAGCTTCAGCTGAAGCTAAAGCCCCCTCAGTCAGTCTCTCTCATCAGGAAGCTTCCATAAGCCTCTTATCCATCAGAGAGCAGACAGAATGAAAACCACAATCACAGAAAACTAATCAAACTGATCACATGGACCACAGCCTTGTCTAACTCAATGAAACTATGAGCCATGCTATGTAAGGCCACCCAAGACGGACAGGTCATGGTGGAGAGTTCTGACAAGACGTGATCCACTGGAGAAGGAAATGGCAAATCACTTCAGTATTCTTGCCTTGAGAACCCCATGAACAGTATGAAAAGGCAAAAAAAGTCAGTGAACGTCTAATAAATATGAAGAATAGATGAAGACGTGTGCTTACATACATACATGCAAATATAAAAATACATATATCTATACATACATAGCTATATGAAAAATTCATTAAATAGTGAACACTAATATTAAAATGAATCTGCATATCAATCATTAAAATAATAGGTGAAAGCTTCATAAAAGCAGGTACCTTGCTGTCATGTTTACTTCTTTATGCCCAGAACCTGGAAGTTCACTAGGTATATGCTGCTGCTGCTGCTAAGTCGCTTCAGTCGTGTCTGACTCTGTGCAACCCCATAGACGGCAGCCCACCAGGCTCCGCCGTCCCTGGGATTCTCCAGGCAAGAATACTGGAGTGGGTTGCCATTTCCTTCTCCAGTGCATGAAAGGGAAAAGTGAAAGTGAAGTCGCTCTGTCGTGTCTGACTCTTAGCGACCCCATGGACTGTAGCCTACCAGGCTCCTCCATCCATGGGATTTTCCAGGCAAGAGTACTGGAGTGGGATGCCATTGCCTTCTCCGACCTAGTATGTATTTGGTCAATATCTGTTGTACTTATGAATTTTCATAAATAAAAGTAAAAAGAAAATGATAATAAGTATTATTAAAAATGGAACAATGAGCCCTGAGAACTTCTTGATAAAATGCAATTTAAAGTATATAGCATTTCTTAGAAAATATTCTTGCCAAAAAGTTGAACCTGAGTCTAATCAAGGATTTAGAACTAACATCCAATATACAGGAAATAAAGGATGAGAAGGACAAGTTAAAATGCTACCTCATGGAATCAAATAGATAAATCCGGAATTTGGGATATTCTATAGGACAATTGACCTGCTTTCTTCAACAAGTCAATGGCATGAGGTGGGGGAATGAGAAAATTAAGAGACAGGACAACTAAATGCAATTTGTGGACTTTGTTTGGATCCTGATTCACCAACTATATAAAAAGAGATTTTTGAAATAATGATTGAAATTTGATCATAGACTAGATGTTAGATGATACCAAAGAATTATTAATTTTGTTAAATATGATAATGGCTTAGTGGTTATATAAGAAGGTGTCCATATTTCCTAGGAAAGCATATTGAAGCACGTGGGGGTAAAATCATATGCTTTCTTAGATTTTATTTGAAATGCTGTCACAAAGAAAAACAAACAAAAAGAATAGATGATATAATCACAAAATGTTGGTAATTCTTGAATGTGAGTGATTTGGATATGGGAGTTCATTGTCTGGTCTCTCTATTTTTGTGTGTGTTTAAAATTTTTCATTAAAAAGGGAATAGAGTATAGAGCATATTTTCAGCTTTTCCTAAAAATACTGAATCTTAAGTATGCTTAAGATTTCTTATTATAAGTTCAAATTTACATGGAGAAACTGTTCTTGTGAGACATGATGAAATGGTGGCAAGTGTACTGCTTAGAAATCAGATAAACGTGATTTGAATCCCAGCTGTTCCCCATGGTGCCGAGGAGGGAGGCAACATGGCTGGAGCAAAAACAGCAAGAGCAGAGGTACGGTTGGTTTCTAATATCTGTGTATGTGTGTGTGTATGTGTGTGTGTGTGTATGTGTGTGAGGTGGGTGGTGGGGGTCGTACTTCAGCCCAGCTGCGTCAAGTTTGGAGCAAGCACATACTTTTTCTGTTTCTTTTGGTCTTTTCCCCCCAGTGTTATTTTATGTCATAATGACTGCCTTGTCAATAAATTATCTAAAAGAAAATTGTCGGAAAGTTGTCACTTTTAGAGATTATGCCTGGAGGTACTACTACCTTTGCAAGAGTGACTATGGTGTGAATTGGGGCTGGTGAGGCTAGTGGAGATCAGATCATGCAGGATATTGAGGCCATCCTAAGGAATTTTGTCCTGATCCCAAGAGCAACGGGGCGACATCTAAGGATTTTAAACAGAATATGCATGTGACATAATTGGTTTTGTGTTCTGAAATGATTATTTGGGCTAAAATGTGGAGCACATACTGGAAGGAACCAGAGTGGAGGTACTTGGCTCTGTTTGGAGGCCAGTGCTGTGGTCCATGAGAGAGAGAGTGGGTTAAGGGTGGTAGTGGTGGTGGAGACAGAAGGGAGTGGATGATCTAAGATACATTGAAGAGATAAAATGGACAGGACTTTGTGATGAACTGAGTACAGTAGGATGAGAAAACAGTGTCAAACATGATAGGTTTCTGACTGGTAGAACTGGTTGGATGGTAGATTAATTCACTCAGGGATCCCTGGAAGAGGACCAAATTTTGAGGAGTAAAAGAAATAATCACTTTGGTTTGGGGCACAATAAGTTTGAGTTTAAGGTGCCTTTGAGACATACAAGAAGTGATGTCAAGAGTGCAGTTTAATGTTAAAGTCTGAGCTCAGATGAGAGAACAGTGCAAGTCTATTAGTTTGATATAAAAAGGTAGTTAGTTCACTTTTGGACTTTTTTATGTAAACATGTTATTGCTATAGCATATGCAAACATTTCACAGCTATAATAACTATGAGAAGCAACGACTCACATAAACCAAAATAAAGGTTTGTTTATTTGTTTCACAAATGAGCAGGTTCATTTTTACAGGAAAACAGTTAATTTTTCCTTGCTTTTAATTTTTTATTGCAAATATCGAGGAATTCTGGCAGTAGCAATGACTGTTTTGAGCCAAATAGGCCTTATTTTTCTCCTATTATTACAATTTCTCTTTTTCATGATGCATATTCGCCAGTTACTAGTTAGGTCAACTTCCTATTGAAGGGGGTTGCCCTAGAATTGCAATCTTGCAATTTCTAAGCAGTAACGCCTCTGTCTACCCCATTAGAGAAAGTCACTAGAGAACTATTAATATTTTCTGAAGAGTCAGATCCCAAGTATATTTTAGGCTTAGAACAGAATGAGGTAAGCTGGCAGGGAGGGAGTGGTGGTGGTAGAGGAGATGTTATTTTTAATCCTATTTTAAAGAAAGTCTGTAAAATGTTGCTTCTGTAAATAATTTGGTTTCTTAAAGGGCTATAACTCCTTCAGAGCCTTTGGTTAACTCAGATATATTCTGTGGTCAGCTGTTCAATCTGGGGTTAGTTTTGCTTAACCTCCCAGAAAACCCCTTGAGTAATACTAGATTTTTAACTGCGAAAAGAAGAGAAGTTGTTGGTGTACTAACTGGTCCTTTGATAACCCTTGACAATTCATCACTTTTCCCTTGCTGCACCTATTTATTCATGTCTAAGTTTTCCTAATTGTTTCTTAGTTTTGCAGACCAGTCTATGGTTGTCAAATGATCAAAACAATGTTGCTGATTTAACTAATTTATTTCTCTTGATCGATTTTTCATATATGATTTCACTAGAATTTATCTGCTATTTCTGTCAGTGAGTTAGAGAAGGGCAATTGTTACTAGTTTTATTTTTTTGATAGGTTAAACCGTGATCCAGAGAGTTAGTATCAGAACCAGGACTGGACCACAGGTGTTTTGATTTCTATCCTCACAAGGGTAAAAGGGAAAACAAGAAGTTAAAGGATAAAGGAGGGGGACTTCCCCTGGTGGCCCAACAGTTAGGACTCCACACTTTCGATGCAGGGGGTAGGGGTTCCATGCCTGGTCAGGGAATAGGATCTTGCATGCTGTATGGTATGGCCAAAAATAAAACAAAATAAATAAATAAAACAGCTAAGTTCTTAAAAAAAAAAGATAAGGGAATAGGAGTAACATAAAAAGTAAAATGAGTTTAGTTATTCATTCAAGAATGTTTAAAAAATCATCTTCAGTGTTCCCAAGTACATGCCAAGAGCTAAAATTCCAGTCGGAGAGACAGACCTATAAGTATTATAGTGCAATGGGAAAAATTAAAGGGCCATGGAAGAAGTACTGAAAAACAATAAATGGTAACACAAAGTAATTTTTATTGGTGAGCTCAGTTTCTCAATCCCAAATATCTAATACTTTCTCATTTGTTTGTCTTGAAGTGGATACCACGTATGATCTTACATTACTATTTTTCATTCAGGCACTTGGTGTCTTCATACTATTTTGCCCACATTTTGGCATAGGATTCCTTAATTTTCTCAAATGTGCATTCTTTCTTAGGCACATTTTGCCTACTGAAGTTGTTGTAAACTCCCATTTTCAATTTTATGCTTCTAGAATTATGGGTTTGGGGCAGGGCAGGATGGCAGAGATCTCTCATAGTGTCTCCTGGAGTCTCCTTGTATCACTGTGGCAAATCTTGATAGAGCATCACGTCATACTACTGAACTTCCAGATACTACCCATTTCCCCATGACCATCTAGCCAACCTAGGGATAAGTGATGGGCTAGATTCTATGCCCTGTACTTACCTGGTTTTAAAAATAATTATTTCATAAGATTTTGTTACAGCATTAAAAAGTAGAATTGGTTGGGCTTGAGTGCAGAAAAGGTATGGTAACTGATGTGACTTATTTAATAAAGTATAATCAACTCTTTTCACCTAATGCATCATACTACTTTGTGTGTGCTTTGTGTGTGTAACTTATCAAGAAATAAATCACTGTTACTTCTTTACATTTCAGATGTGATAGCTGACCTATTCTTGTGGTCAATTTTGAAGAAGGAGGTTTGCCTATGTATGCATTTATTCAAAAAGCATTTATTGAGCTCAGTTGGTAAAGAATCTGCCTGCAATACAGATGACCCCAGTTTGATTCCTGAGTAGGGAAGATCCCCTGGAGAAGGGAAAGGCTACCCACTCCAGTATTCTGGCTTGGAGAATTTTGTGGACTGTATAGCCTATGGGGTTGCAAAGAGTTGGACACGACTGAGCGACTTTCACTTTTACTTTAATACATTGTAGATACAGAGATGCCCTGCACCCAGTATGGTGGCAGGGTTCAAATGAATTGATAATATATCTATGTGAAAACTGATTTTTGAATGATGACATAAAAGCAAATATTTTAGTATTGTTACAAAAAACCAAAAGCAGTCCATTTTTTCTTATTGAGTGTTTGGCATAAAGGTGAAATCTTTTCGATTTTGTAACTTGGTAAACCCTGGGCTTATGGAATAGCTGTAAATCTGGCTAGGACTTGGTTTATTCTCTTAGACCTCAGAAGCTGTGGGGACTATGGTTGTGACAGGACCATTCATCTTGTCCTCCATAAACCCACAGAGTTATAATCTTCACTCCAATTTGGGTAAGAGAGGAAGCTGAGACTAGTTTTGCCTTTCGAGTGATGCAGACATTGAATGGCTTGAATTTTCATCCTCACTGATTTCCTTTGCAAAATGCCCTTGCATGTCAGGTGTGGGCAGAGAAACCCTGGTAGGACTCCCTCCCCTTGCAAAGCAAAGTGGAGTGTTACTGTCACAACAAGTGCTCCTTTTCTTTTCCTCTAGTTTTCATAAAGGCCCAGGTGCATAAACAAATGTCCCAGGGTTATTTGTGTCTTGCTCACAGTTGTAATAATTTTATGTTTTCTATGTTTAAGGTCTTCTTTTGTCTCCTCTAAACTCTGTTATCTGGCCTACCAAGGACAGATGCTTATTCTTAAAATATAGATACAGAAAAATAAGGTTCCCTATATGGAAAACAGTGACAGTTCAACCTGTTTGACCTTTGTTTCACAGCGTAAAAGTTGTATATCTCAGTTATGGTCTGTACGTTGCTCTGAAATCTTTGGTACAAATTAGTAATGACCTTAGCTGTATTTGGCTTTGAAAACGATAGAGAGTAATTAATACACACTTTACAGAGCAGTTCCAGCTGGAGCTGACTGGAGCCATCTGACTTTTAAACAGTGTTTATTGCAAAGGTCATCTTACATCATTGCTCTATTTTCCAAGGTTAATTGCCAATTTGCTTTTAAATATTATGCAAAAGCACTGGCTTAGTTGTAGAAAACTTAGTCTTGGAGAATTTGATTCCTTTAGGGATGAATAATTAATGTCCTGTGAAGTCACACGCCTGAAAGAGAATTCTAAAGTTCACCATGACTCTTCTTCTTTCTTCTAAGTGTATCCTATTTTTAAAATTCCTGGAAACAACTCTGTCAAAAAAGAAACAAAAATTTAAAAGCAAACATGCTGAGAAAGTACAGAAAATATGATAGACCAAAGATTGTTAATTTTGTTCTATAAAGAGCTTTATATAAATTTATGAGAAAATTATTAAGAATACATTAGGCACTTGGAGAAAAGATATGGACAAATATTCCATAAACAATGTATATTTAATATTATGTCATCACTGAATAATACTGTAATGTTAAAATGTTTTTCCTAAAATGATAAATATTACATATTTCACTTAAATGAGGTACCTAGAGTAGTAAAATTCATAGAGACAGAAAGCAGAATGGTGGTTGCTGGGGGATAGTGGGTAGCTATTCTGAAGAGGGTAGAGTTTCAGTTTGGGAAGATGAAAAAGTTCCAAAGACAGATAGTGAAAATAATTGCACAACAATGTGAATGTACTTATTGTCACTGAGTTGTAACCTAAAAATGGTTAAAATGGTAAATTTTATGTTATATTTTACCACAATTAAAAAATTTTAGGATCTTTATAGTAGTATGGGAATCCTTATTACATGATTTTAGTTTTAGAAAAGTATACATGTTCTGCAAAAGACACTATCAAGAGAGAAAGTCAAGCTACAGACTGGGAGAATGTATTTGCAAAACACATGTGATAAAGAACTATTATCCAAAACATATAAAGAGCTCTTAAAACTCAACAGGAAGAAAACAAAGCACTCATTTAAAAAATGGACCAGAGATCTCACCACAGAAGAGATACAGATGGCAAATGAGCATGTGAAAAAAATGCTCGATATCCTGTGTTGTTAGACAATTGCAAATTAAAACAGCAGTGAGATACAACTACTTACCTGTTACCATGGCCAAAATCCAAAACACTGACAACACCAAATGCTGGTGAGGATGTGGACCAAGAATTCTCATTCTTTGCTGGTGAGGATGCAAAATGGTAAAGACACTTTGGAAGACAGTTGGTAGTTTATCACAAAACTAAACATATTCTTGTCATGTAATCCAAGAGTGGAACTCTTCGATATTTTCCCAAATCATAAGTGGTGAAACTTATGTTCACATAAAAACTTGCACACAGATGTTTATAGTAACTTTACTCATGGCTGCCCAAACTTAGTCCAATTTTATTCTCTTGCATATAGGTATCCAGTTTTCCCAGAACTATTTACTAAAGAGACTATCTTATACCCACTGAGTATTCTTGGCTTCATTTTCAAAGTATTACTTGACTGTGCATTGCTGAGGAGGAAATTTTCCTCTACCTTTAAGGTTTTCCTGGCTGGTCTAAGAATTAAGTTGCTATGCGACAGATTAGCAGAAGAAAATCAAACAAAAGTTTGGTAACATGAACACATAGGAGAGACCCAGGAAGACTGAGTAATTTGTCAAAATGGCCAAAATCCTCACCTTAAACCTTGTCTTTAGCTAAAGACTAAATTGTGGGGGCCTCATCCTCTTGATTCAGGATTAGGAAATGTATTAATTTAACTTAATCCTTGTTACGGTAGGTTAAGGAGAAAAATCATACAGTCACCTCCATGTGTCAAAAAAAAAGGAGAAGGCAATGGCACCCCACTCCAGTACTCTTGCCTGGAAAATCCCATGGATGGAGGAGCCTGGTAGGCTGCAGTCCATGGGGTCGCTAAGAGTCGGACACGACTGAGCGACTTCACTTTCACTTTTCCCTTTCATGCACTGGAGAAGGAAATGGCAACCCACTCCAGTATTCTTGCCTGGAGAATCCCAGGGACGGCGGAGCCTGGTGGGCTGCTGTCTATGGGGTCGCACAGAGTCGGACACGACTGAAGTGACTTAGCAGCAAATGGGGATGATGGGGATAGTGGTTTGGGACTACAAAGGTGAGGATGGCAATTCACATGGAGATGGAAAAGCAAGTGTTTGGTAAACAAATGTTTGCTTGGCCAGGTAAAGAAAATGGGGCACAGAGAGAAATTTTAACAAATTTTGCTAGGTTCTTTCCTACCTACTATACCTAGCTCATACCATAGTCATCTATGGTGATATCTCCCTTCCTGAAACATGTCTTCTATCTAAATTTTTTCAGGCAGTTAAAGGGAAAGTCAAAGCTTCTTCCTAAGTCTTTTGGGCCTTGATTGTTTTCAACTTGAAATAATCCACATGCTAAAAAGATACATTTTGGGGTGGCAAATTTTCCTTCCCTACAATATGCATGAGTTTATTTCTGGACTCTTGATTCTGTTCTATTGGTCTATGTGTCTGTTTTTATGACAATACCGTACTGTTTTGATTACTGTATCTTTGTAGTATATGTTGAAACCAGGAAATGTGATGCTGCTAGCTTTGTTCTTTCTTGAGGTTGCCTTGGCTCTTTGGGAACTTTTTTGATTCCATGAAAATTTTACAATTCTTTTTAAAATTAATTTATATATTTTTTTCTATTCTGCATGTTTCCTCCTCATATTTTTGATTTTCAAAAGATATGCAGAAGCTCTTTGGTTTCATGCAGTCCTGGAAAGCCCCCATACTTTTATGAGTTTTATATCCAGGAATTTCACCAGCTACTTAGAGTGAAAAAACCAAGAAAAGCCTTCATGTTTCTGCTAGGGACAGGAGAAAAGCAATTGAAATACACCTAGGGCAATCTCCTTAACAAAGGCCTACTTAGCAACAGAAAAGATTATCAGAGCTTTATCTAAAGTGGTGAAAGGAAAATTACCCAGCTTCAGTTTCCTCCAGCCTTTCTGTCTCACCTATAGGGAAAAATAAGGTCACAACTCAGGAACACAGATTTTTTAAAAGACTGACACTAAATCGTAGGATTATAGAATGATTCCCCTCCATTTTAGCTGGAGACTTCAACAATCTCCTTTCAGTAACTGATAGATCAAGAAGGCAGAAAAATCAGTAAGCATATCATTGAACTGAAGAGTGCCGCCAATCATCTTGATCTAATATTGACATTTACAGGGTACTCCATCCAACAACAGCAAATTACACATTCTTCTCAAGTTCACATGAAGCAGTCATCAAAACAGACCACATTCTGGACCAGAAAACACACCTGAACAAACTAAAAATAATAGAAATCATACAAAGTATATTAGTATGTTCCTTAGACCACAATGGAATTAAACCAGAAATAAAAACAGAAAGATATCTGAAAAGTTCTAAAATATTTGGAGATTAAACAGCACACTACAAAATAACATGTGTCAAGGAAGAAGTCTTAAGAAATTAGAATTTCTGTTGGTTTCTCTTTCATATTTAAGTTTATAATCCATCTCAAATTGACTTTCTGTACAATGTGAGACAGACTTCTCTGGGAGCTCAGGGGTAAAGAATCCATTGGCTATACAGAAGACACAGGAGACATGAGTTTGATCCCTGGATCAGGAAGATCCCCTGGACGAAAGCATGGCAACCTTGCAGTCTAGTATTCTTGCCTGGGAAGTCCTGTGGACAGAGGAGCCTGGCAGAATACAGTCCATAGGGTCACACAGAGTCAGACATGACTGGAGCTACTTAGCCTGCACGTACTTGGTGGTGGTGGGTGGTTTAATCACTAAGTCGTATCCAACTCTTGCAACCCTGTGGACTGCAGCCCGCCAGGCTCCTCTGTCCATGGGATTTCCCAGGCAAGAGTACTGGAGTGGGTTGTTATTTCCTTCTCCAGTATCGGGTACTTACTATGTACTTTATGTTAGATTATGGCAATGGTGAATAAGATAGAGTCTCTGACATGATGGAGTTGATAATCTCATAATGGAGAAAGATATTTAAACAATTAATTGCAACACAGTGCTAATATTCATTGTTTTTTAAAACTAGATAGCCTGAGTCTAAAGTTACTAGTTAAAATGTATTGTGTGAGTCTACTTAAATTATGAAAACTTAAGAGTAATAAGTGATAGGGGGGTACCAGGCCTGACAGATATTTCAAACATACTATAAAACTATGCTAATTAATACCATTGACACTCACAAATGAATTTATCAGTGGAGCAAAACCAAGGACTCAGAAATCAACCTTAATAAATAGGTATTATATTAAAAAAGGAGCTTTAAAATAAATAGGATGAAAGATAGCTTACTTGATGAATGAAGGGATGAATGGCTTTAAGGTAATTGACTAGATATTTAAGAAAGAAATCTGGATATAAATTTACACTTTTTACCAAAATAAATTCTAAATGGATCAATTATTTAAAAATACAAATTAAAATCATAAAAGTATGAGACAAAAGCACTTTTTAAATGAGTTGGAATGGAGAAGGTCTTTTAAAGCAATATCCCAGATCAAAAACCCACAATGTAAAAATTGTTAGATCTGATTATATGTTAGTTTAAAATAGCTGTGCTGTAAAAGATACCATAAACAAAGCCAAAAGAAAAATTGATTAATTGAGGAAAATAATTTTAAAAAGACTAACAATGGGTAATTTTCTTTGAAAATTATATAGAAAGCCCTTAAAAACAAAAAATATCATCAAACCAATTGGCCATGTTCATACACATATAAATTGACTTTTAAAGATATGAAACGATAAATGAAATATTGTTTCATTGAGACAATGAAACAAACATTGACTGAATAAGTGAATCATAATAATACCTAATTTGAAGATAAAAATATCAATCAGTAAGGGTAGAATGAGGTCTAATCGGGGATTCCCAGGTGGCCCAGTAGTAAAGAATCCAACTGCCAATGCAGGAGAAATTCTTATGCATCTCTTGATGCAGGTTCGATCCCTGGGTCGGGAAGATCTCTTGGAGGAGGAAATGACAACCCTCTCCAGTATTCTTGCCTGGAAAATCCCATGGACAGAGGAGCCTGGAGGGCTGAAGTCCATGTGGTCACGTAGAGTTGGACATGACTGAGCACATATGCTCGAGAAGGTCTAATAGCCATCTAATTGGAGTTCCAGAAGGGAAGAACAGAGAGAATGGGAGAGACAGGTTATTCAAAGAGATTCTAATGATTTTTCAGAATTGTTGAAGACATAAATCTTCAGACTCAGAATGCACAGTGAATCCCAAGCAGGACTTTAAAAAGTAATTTACAATTGAATGTGTCTTGTTGCAATCATAGAACACTAAAGACAAAAAGAAGTTTATAAAGGGCAAGCAGAGAAAAAAAGACAATTTACTTACAAAGGGTATGGCACTTACAGTTAGAGCAGACTTCTAATTTCTGACATGGAAACCAGAAAACAATAGAGTCATATATTCAGAGTGTTTAGATAAAATGACTGTCTACTTCAGCTAAGCTATCATTAAATAAATACCATTTCTGACAAATATAAATGGAAAAATTTTACCTTTGATATATACTAACGGTACTTCTAAAGATACATGCTTCAGGGTCAAGGAAAATATTCTCCAAAGGAAGGTATAAGATGCAATAAGGAATTGCGAACTAATAAAAGAAATTGAATAAAAACAGTAGATGGGAATAACATGAAAGATGGGAGGAGAGTGATCCTAATTCAAGTGTTCCAGGTTAAACAAAACAATAGTGTTCAAGAGCCTAGAATACGGAACCAGACTGTCTGGGTTTAAATCCCAGTCTCAGGATTTATAATCTGTGTAACCTTGGGCAAATTACTCAACCTCTTAGGCCTTAAGTGGCTTGTCATAAGTAAAGTGCTTAGAACAGTGCCTAACAAATAGCAGACACTCAATAAACACTAATTTTTATGATTATAAAAGTCTTGAGATTGTTTAGAGAAAAGCTGACACAGTGATTATCTTTGGACGTTAGCAAAGTATGTGAGTTATTTTAAGGTAACTTCTGAAAGTATAGAAATAACAGTTATGATAGCAAAAGAGGAAGAAAAAACTCTAAATGGCATCACAAAAAGCAATGGGGAAAAACTCTAAATGGGATCACAAAAGCAATGGATCACAAAATTAATCCAAAATGGGACCACAAAAAGCAATGGAAGAGGAAGCTTATAAAAATAGAAAGTACAAAATATTGTGGTAGACGTTTTTGTAAGAAAAAAAGAGTTATAGAAAATAAATGTATCAGTTCTTTTGTGCAGAAATAATATAGAAAAGATAAAGCAGAATTTAAAGAGATTGACAGGAAAGGGGTGCCAAAAGTAAGGGGAGGGATGGAAATAGAGTAGTAGGCATGGGGAGGCAGTGGTACTTCTCTGAGTGTATCTTTTTAGTAGCTCTATTAGAACCGTAGTGAGGTTTCACATACTCTCAAAAATGAATTAAAAAAACCAACCAGGATGTCAACAGGAATCCAAAATAAAATACAGTTACAAGGAAACCTATTTTATAAGTGAATATTTCCATATTGAAACGGATGCGGAAGAAAAGAGCTAATGTAAGAAACTTTGGAATGCAGTACTTTGGATAACGTAAATAACTGTACATAAAACTGTAACTTAGTAAATTTGTTTTTCATGTGGTATGGGTAAGCAATTCTGAAACTACGTTGTGTGTGTACTAGAATAGAACAAATAAATACAATGTAGATAATAAGAGCAAGGTTTTTCTCACTGTTGGAGGAAGAAGGTATAAATAAGGAAAGAGAGAAGATGAAGGTGAAAATTAACCCCATGATGTTGGATGTGAATCAGAGGTAGCAGTATGAACTCATGATTTATAGACAGATAGATAGATAGATAGATGGATTAGTATACATATTTAGTGCAGTAATTTAACACATTCGAGTAATTGATAAATACAACAGAGAAAAATGAGTAAGTATGTGAGCTTTTACAACTGATAAGTTTAGGTCTAATAATCAAATATGGGACCATATATTCAGTGATGAGAAAATATACATTTCTCTCATCAACACATAGAAGGTTGTGAAAAACTGAATATCAATTAAGTTTCAAAAACTTCAAAGAATTGATAAAATATATGTTGGTTCAGTCATTTTGGAAAATATCAGTTAAAGTTGGATATACACCTAAGCTGCAATGCAGGAGACCCGGGTTCAATCCCTGGGTCGGGAAGATCCCCTGGAGAAAGAAATGGCAACCAACTCCAGTAGTCTTGCCTAGAGAATCCCATAGACAGAGGAGCCTGGCAGGCTAGTCAATGGGGTCGCAAGAGTCCAAGAGTTGGACACAGCTTAGCGACTAAACCACCAAACCATACCCCTGAGCTATTACCCCTCAACTCCTTTCCTCTAATAGAAATACACATATATGTTCAACAAAAAGTATGCACTGAATGATCATAGCTGCACTAATCATAATAGCACCAAACTGGAAACTACCCAAATGGCCATCAACAGCAGAGTGGATAAAAATATTAACAGTTTTTTTCTGAAGATCAACAGTTTGATCACAAACTGGATATAAAGTATCCAGGAAAACGCTAGAGAAATAAAAGAGCAATAATGAGGAAAGAGTTGGTCCCATCCAATATTAAAACATAAAGATTTATAATAGACACATAAATAAACAGATTAACTAATGATCACAAAATGGAAAGTCCCAAAATATACCCAAGTAAATATGGAACTATATGAAAAAGCTGGAAACTCAAATCAGTCAGGAAGAGATGGATTTTTTTGATAAATGGTGTTTGGACAACAGGCTAACATTTGGATGAGTAAACTTAGAATCTTTCAGCACACACTAGTAAAAGTTCCCAGTGGTCAAAGATGTAAATCTAAAAACCAAAACCATACAAGTGCCATGTGTGTATGTATTATGATATTATATATTTATTTATATGGTTTTGTTTTTAAATATTATGAACATATATATGTGTGTATATATATCCATATATATACATATACATATATATATATCGGAGAAGGCACTGGCAGCCCACTCTAGTACTCTTGCCTGGAAAATCCCATGGACAGAGGAGCCTGGTATAGGCTGCAGTCCACGGGGTCGCTAAGAGTCGGACACGACTGAGCGACTTCATTTTCACTTTTCCCTTTCATGCATTGGAGAAGGAAATGGCAACCCACTCCGGTGTTCTTGCCTGGAGAATCCCAGGGATGGGGGAGCCTGGTGGGCTGCCGTCTATGGGGTCGCACAGAGTCGGACACGACTGAAGCGACTTAGCAGCAGAAGCAGTATATATATATATATATATGTATATGTAGAGAAAGAGAAGAGAAATTCTTCTCTATATATCACCTAGGCAATTCCAACTAAAAGATGTTACTCACCATTCAGCTTTACAGAGATTGAGTCATTAGCCACTGCAGTCAGTTGCTGACCTTTAACTCACCCTGAAGGGAGTTCAGGGCAGAGATTAAGAATGAGGCACTCTGTATTCTGGAAAAACTAGAAAAGCAGGCCTACAGATAGATATTTTTAGGAGAAAATCTTATGAACTCAATTTCTTGCATATTTACAAAAGTACTAAAATAATTTATTAAGATATCTGTGCCTTGTGACTAACAGTAACCTTCTACCAAGAGATGTGTTTGATGGTACATATCCCTTCTCCAAATTCACATATATGCTGATCTCCCTGCTTACCTCTTTGGAGCAGGTCCCTCAGAGCCATCTGAGAGGCTGTCTCCTGGGCTACAGTCCTCAGTGAGTCCCCAGATAAAACTGAAACCCATTTATAAAAAAAAGAAATTATGCCACAGTCATACAAAGAAGTACTCTACAGCAAGGACAATTAAACTATAGTTGCATGCAACAATATGATGATCTCACAAATACAAGTTCGAATGAAAGAAGTCCAACAAAACAGCTTACAAATTGTATGATTTCATTTATATTAAACACAAAAGCAGGCAGATCTATGCTGTTACAAGTCAGGATAGTGTTTCCTCTTAGAGAAGGGATAGTGAGTGGAAGGAAACGTAAGAGTGGCTTCTGGGTTACTGGCAAAGTTCTGTTCTTTGATTTTGGTGTTGGTGACATGGCTGTATTTAGTTTGTAAAAATTCATTGAATTGTGCATTTATAATATGTCCTTTGCATATGCACGTTATTCTTCAAAGAAAAGTTAAAATTAAAGCCATATGACTCTCATATATTTGGAAATTTCAAAGCATTTACTAAGTAACTTATGAATAATAGTATAGCCAAAATGTAAATTTGTGCCTAGAACTGCTATAAAGAAAATGCTAAATCAAAATTCATGAAACATAGCAAAAAAGCAGAAGGAAATGTCTTTTTTTGAATGTTTACATTAGGAAAGTGTGGAGGCTGAACATTAATGAACTAAGCAGCCAGCTTAAGATAGCAAAAGATCAGCAGAATAAACCCAAAGAAAATAGAAGGGAAGAAATAAAGATAAGAGCAGACATTAATGATTAGAAAAAATAAAGATAAAACAGAACCAACAAAACCAGAAGTTGGTTCTTTGGAGAGACTAATAAAATAGACAAAACCTTGGCAAGACTGAGGGTGAGGAGAAAGAGAAAATTAATAAATAAACAATGTTAATAACAAAGAAGATATACAGTGCACATTCAGCAGAAATTAAAAAATGATAAGACAAAGCTATGAATGACTTTATTCCAATAAACTTGCAAATGCAGACAAAACAGACTATTTCCTAGAAATGTGTAACTTGCCAATACTGATTTAATAAGCAATAGAAATCCTGAAGAATACATAAGAAATAGTATAACCCTCCTGCCCCCCACTGCATGCAGTGTACAGTCCGTACAGTCTCTGACTGTGAGCATATAACTTGGTGTGAAGCCTTAAGGTCTATCTGGACACTAATCTGGTACTGCAAAACCTAGGTGTTGATTTAAGCTGTGATGATGAGGTTCAGATAGGTGACAGGCTGGATTTTGGACTAAGATGGTGATATGAGAGGAAGTCATGATGTGCAATGCCCTGTGCAATATCATCTTATGTCTTCCCCTCCCTTCCTCTCAGTCTCTTCCTGTCTGCTTTGGGAGCAATTAAGCATCTCGTCTCTTCCTCTCATGCGGGGCAGCCCTGCTCTTCTTCAGGTCTCCTCAAGGTCTTAGCTTCTGTCTGAATTGACTCATCAAGAGATTTCTCCCAAATAAATATTTTGTATGCATAAGGCTCTGCTGCCACTTGCCTACCCAATAGCTATTCACCCCCACCTTTTTTTTTTTTTTACCAAAAAAACAGATAAAGTATTAATTTTTCCAGGCTTTTCCTAGAGCCAGCATGTTGTCTGTATGGTGATTTTGAGAGACTTATGCTTTCCTGATATAAAGGAACAGACTCAGATGGCAGGACCCTCTTGTCTTTCTCCTTCCTGCCTTGACAGATGCTGTGATTCTCGAGGCTGAAGCATCTTATAACATTGGAGGTGATGGCAGGGCAGGAAAAGAGCAAGACTACCTTCAGATTTCACCGAGCTGCTTTACTTGCCCTGCTTATTAACTTCTGGAGCTATTGTCATGGGAGAGAACAGAATCTCATTTGGCCACCTTTTATTGGGTTTCTGTTATGTCATCCTGGTCAATACAGTGGTCTTCAGGAAAACAGTGAGTAGTTGGTTTCCTTTCCAACTTGTAGTTTTGACTTTTCTGCAGGGTTTATTTTGAACAACTCATATAAAGCTGGACCTGCTTGCTCCCTCAAGGACTCCTCATGATTTACCTCAAAGAAACACGAATCTGACTTTACAAAGCAGTGTTGGTATTCACTGCTGTTGGAGCCTCCTGAGCACAGGGGGAATTGCCACGTACAGCTCATAGCAAAACTTCCCCAAATTCTTTTTTGTGCAGTCTTTTCTCTAAAGTCACCCACTAAGCTACATTCCCCCATCTCTCTTTGTTAACTCTTCCTCAAAACTCTGTCCACTTCTCTTTCATTTTGTTCATCTGCCTTTGAGCCACTGCTCAAATCTGCCACCATCTTTTTTCCTTAATTTTGCAACTTTACCTGTTAGCTCTGGCAACACATCAAAGATTCATGTGCAATCATAGACTTGTCCTTAGAAGGCAAATAAAAGGGGGAGATATGAACAAGGATGGGGCTTCCCAGGTGTGCTAGTGGTAAAGAACTTGACTGCTAGTGCAGGAGACATAAGAGACATGGGTTTGATCCCTGGGTCAGGAGGATCTGCTGGAGAAGGGCATGACAACTCACTCCAGTATTGCCTGGAGAATCCCCTGGACAGAGGAGCCTGGCGGGCTATAGTGCACAGGGTAGCAGAGTCGGACACAACTGAAGCAACTCAGCGTGCGCACATGGACAAGGACACTTGGGTAATTTTTCTCAGATGTTAGTCAGGGTTCTCTAGAGAAACAGAATTGATGGGATTTATTTATTCATGTATTTTACTTATTATAAGAAATTGGCTCCTGCAATTATGGTAAGAAATCCCGATATCTACAGTTGGCAAGCTGGAGAGACAAGAGGGTTGATCGTGTAGTTCCTGTCTGAGTCCACGGGCTTGAGACCTAGGGCAGCTGGAAGGTGTTGTTCCAATCTGAAATCTGGTGGCTTGAGACCCAAGAAGAGCCAGTAGTTCGGTTCAAGTCTGAAGGAAGAAAAAAAGTGATGTTCCAGCTCTCTGGCAGTCAGGCAGTAGGAATTCTGACCTACTGGAGGAAGGGTGAGGCTGTTCGTTTTGTTTTTCAGGCCTTCAGCTGACTGAGAGAGGCCCACCCACAGTAAGGAGAGCGATCTGCTTTATACTCAGTCTACCATGCCAATCTCATCTAGAAACACCGTCACAGACACACTCAAAACAATGTTTGACCCAGTCTGAGCACCCTATGGCCCAGTCAAGTGAACCACCATGCCCCATCTCGTTTGTATCTCTCATACAGCACTCCACAGCATGGGCCAACTCTCTGGCCTCATTTCTTCTCACTTTCCTTCCTGCCTCCCTTGCTCTTTTCACGCCAGTCTGTTGGTTCCGCGTCCTACGGTAGTCTCTTTCCTCCCTACCCTATCCTCTTCAAACCCCAGGTCATCCTTTAAGAATTAGCTCACACGTCATTTCCTTTACAAAGCGTTCCTTGATTCTCTCCCAATCAGATGTAATTGCTCCTTTTCTGCAGGCACAGCACTTTGTGTGACTCTCAGTCATGTACTTGTCACAAATGACTTGTGTTCTGCTCATACCTGTGTCTGACACGTCTGCATCCTGGAACTGCTCCCTGAAGAGGTGAGGGTGTGGTTGAAGTGGTGGGAAAGGTTTGGTGATGTCATAGTTGCATAGATATGATAGCAATAATTATAATTTGGTGTGCGAGTAAGTATTTTCACTTTGTTAAGAAAGGCAGTTTAATTGAAAGTTTCAAAATATAAATATTGATGGTAACAATACAAAATAGCTTATTGCATAAAGCCCTTATTGTGTCCTGGGCAGTAACTCTAAATGCTTTACAAAAATCACTTTATGTAATCATCACATCAAAACTATGATCTAAGTTTTAATAAGCCTACTTTACAAATGAAGAAACTGAGATAGAGAGGGGGTAAAGTAACTTAGCAAGGTCACAAAGCTAGTGGGTATGGAGCTGGAGTCTGAACCCAGATATAAATGTGTAATATCCACATACTCTCTGGGGAGGGCAGAGGTGTGTGAAGTCCCAGGAGGAAAGCTGCTCACCTATGTAATCTATCACACACAGTCTTGGATCCCCTCACCCACATGCCCAAGAGCATTCTTGTATTCCTGCCCAACAACAAAGGTGTTTTGGTTCCCTTTCTCCTCTGTTTTCTCTCCTTAAAAAGTCCTATTAATCATTATAATAAAAACCTTTCTGTAAAAGCAACACCAGGCACCACGTGCATTCCAAGCCTGGTTTTTGTTACCAAATTTGTTTTCCACATATGATTCTCACCATGAGCGTGAAGTTAATGGTGCCCCTCCTATGACACAGTGTAGTTGGCTCTGCTTTGTGGTTGGTGCTGCCAACCTCTGGATTAAATAATAAAGAGCCAATTGTATATTTTCAGGGCCATTATACCATTTAATGAGAATTTTTTTAAAAAATTGTATAGAGTAATGGAATCTGTAAATGCACATATAATTGATGCTAGTTTCACTTCACTAAAGTGAAAACACATTACATGGATTATCAAGGGAAGTCTATCCGATTCTTTCTTCTCTAGAAATGAGTGGTTTTCTATCTAGTGTCTTCTTCCTCAACACCAAAAATATGTTACTGTGACATCCTATTGGAAAAAAATAGGGTTGATCAATCCTAATGTATTTTTATATTAAAAATTAAATTAAATAATAGGATATTGCCCAAATTACCATATACAAATCAATGCAGTGCCTTTTGCCTTGTATTTAATTTTCATACACAGAAATATTTAAAGAGGTACTGAAATGAGGTAAATATGTTTACAATTTAATTCTCTCCTCAGGAATGTTCTTGCAGGAATCTTGTAAAATGTGCTATTGTAGGGATGGACATTTATCTTGGAAGAAAATAAATCATCAGTATTTAAGCAGCCACCCTATAAATCATGGTGTTTTCAGAGCAAAATCACTACTCTTTCACAATTTTTTCAGTAAGTAAATGAAATTTAAAAATAGCTACTTCTCGATGCTCTTTTTGAGGAAAGAGCACATAAATTGGGCCTTTACATGTAAGAATGTAGAAGTTTTCAAGATGACTCCTTAGTACTAGACTTGCCCATATGCTGCGGTCTTTGGGGCCAAGAAGCTGAACTTATGAGAGTTTTGCTTTGAGGCAGCAGAATGGATTTTAGTAACAAGTCACCTATTATGAAATAGCTCGCGGAATGTTTCCAAGGAAAATAGGAGAAATCTGCTATGTATTTAGAAATGCTCTTTTCCAGATATGGAAGGGACATTACTTGCAAAACTAAAATATTTTGGAATAGAAGTCATTGGCCCATATTCACTTAATTAGAACATTCCAGGAGTCCTTACCCTGGTTGGCATACAAAATAACTTCTATTTCAGAGAAATCTAATGGTTCAACCAGAAAAAAAGTCGTCCCTTCTGTCTTTTAAATTTTATTTGGTGACTTGATTCATCAATTCAGGCTATTTTGAGGGAGAAGAATCAGAGCTATAGAACTGGAATAGAAGTTTCTGGAGCCAAATCCTTATTGACCTTGGGTAAGTCATTTACCACTTTGAATCCTGATTTTTTTCCCCCTGCTGTATTGGAAGAAGCTGGACTGGATCCCAGATTTGCTGGTCTGGTGGAAGAGGAGAATGTGTCCTTGGCTGGAGAAGTAGGAGATGATGTGGTAATTTTGTGTGAGTTATTTTCAGCCATTAAAGACTTGCTTTCTTCACCAGAAAGCTGGGATAGTGATATGTATTTGTCAAGAATTTGGTCAATGATGAGAAATAATGATAGACATGCAAATTATTGCTTCCATGTGGCTTTCTTCTCTCAAGGATCATAGTGACAAACCTGCCTCTAATTATATGTCACTTAGAAGTGGCACTTTTCATTAAAGGAAGTCAGAGTGTTTTGCAAACATTAATTAAGACTTGCATCCTCCCTGTGAAGTGAATATGATTATTTTGCTGGTGCACGGAGCAGCAAACTGAGACAGAGACACTAGAAAATGCCCAAGATTACCCAGCTGAATAGTGCCATCAAAATCCAAAGGGAGTTTTTCTATGTTGCTTGTTCAAACCTGCAACCCAGTAACAATACAGTAACTTGATGGAGGTCGAGTCATTAAGAGACTTTTGAAAGAAGGCCAGTCAGCCTCCCTGTCACCAGCTGAAGTTCTTAGATATTTTGGAATGCTTGTGTTCTAAGCAGAAGCGGAGTCATTACTATCTAAGTGAGAAAAGGAAAGTTAACCGTGGGAAGGACCGAGTTTGTCTTCTCTTCAGAAGCTGTAGGCTTCATTCCCGCCTGATGTGTGGATAGATTTTTGGCATTAGATGGAGTTTGCAAAAGCAGGGTTTCTTAGGAACTGGAATACTCCCCAATCTATCACTGTGGGTACAACTGGGGGTTTCAGGGTCTAAGCAGAGCAGGCTAGTTCAGTTCAGTTCAGTCGCTCAGTCGTGTCCGACTCTCTGCGACCCCATGAATTGCAGCACGCCAGGCCTCTCTGTCCATCACCAACTCCCGGAGTCTACCCAAACCCATGTTCATCGAGTCGGTGATGCCATCCAACCATCTCATCCTCTGTTGTCCCCTTCTCCTCCCGCCCCCAATCCTACCCAGCATTAGGGTCTTTTCCAATGAGTCAACCCTTCGCATGAGGTGGCCAAAGTATTGGAGCTTCAGCTTCAACATCAGACCTTCCAATGAACACCCAGGATTGATCTCTTTTAGGATGGATTGATTGGATCTCCTTGCAGTCCAAGGGACTCTCAAGAGTCTTCTCCAACACCACAGTTCAAAAGCATCACTTCTGCGGCGCTCAGCTTTCTTCACCGTCCAACTCTCACATCCATACATGACCACTGGAAAAACCATAGCCTTGACTAGACGGACTTTTGTTGGCAAAGTAATGTCTCTGCTTTTAAACATGCTATCTAGGTTGGCCATAACCTTCCTTCCAAGGAGTAAGTGTCTTTTAATTTCATGGCTGCAGTCACCATCAGCAGTGATTCTGGAGCCCAAAAAAGTAAAGTCTGACACTGTTTCCACTGTTTCCCCATCTATTTCCCATGGAGTGATGGGAACAGATGCCATGATCTTAGTTTTCTGAACGTTGAGCTTTAAGCCAACTTTTTCACTCTCCTCCTTCACCTTCATCAAGAGGCTCTTTAGTTCTTCTTCACTTTCTGCCATAAGCGTGGTGTCATCCGCATATCTGAGGTTATTGCTATTTCTCCCGGCAATCTTGATTCCAGCTTGTGTTTCTTCCAGACCAGCGTTTCTCATGATGTACTCTGCATAGAAGTTAAATAAGCAGGGTGACAATCTACAGCCTTGACGTACTCCTTTTCCTATTTGGAACCAGTCTGTTGTTCCATGTCCAGTTCTAACTGTTGCTTCCTGACCTGCATACAGGTTTCTCAAGAGACAGGTCAGATGGTCTGGTATTCCCATCTCTTTCAGAATTTTCCACAGTTTATTGTGATCCACACAGTCAAAGGCTTTGGCATAGTCAATAAAGCAGAAGTAGATGTTTTTCTGGAACTCTCTTGCTTTTTCGATGATCCAGCGGATATTGGCAATTTGATCTCTGGTTCCTCTGCCTTTTCTAAAACCAACTTGAACATCTGGAGGTTCACGGTTCACGTATTGCTGAAGCCTGGCTTGGAGAACTTTGAGCATTACTTTACTAGCATGGGAGATGAGTGCAATTGTGTGGTAGTTTGAGCATTCTTTGGCATTGCCTTTCTTTGGGATTGGAACGAAAACTGACCTTTTCCAGTCCTGTGGCCACTGCTGAGTTTTCCAAATTTGCTTGCCTATCGAGTGCAGCACTTTCACAGCATCTCCTTTGAGGATTTGAAATAGCTCAACTGGAATTCCATCACTTCCACTAGCTTTGTTCGTAGTGATGCTTTCTAAGGCCCACTTGACTTCACATTCCAGGATGTCTGGCTCTAGGTGAGTGATCACACCATCGTGATTATCTGGGTCATGAAGATCTTTTTTGTACAGTTCTTCTGTGTATTCTTGCCACCTCTTCTTAATATCTTCTGCTTCTGTTAGGTCCATACCATTTCTGTCCTTTATCGAGACTATCTTTGCATGAAATGTTCCTTTGGTATCTCTAATTTTCTTGAAGAGATCTCTAGTCTTTCCCAATCTGTTGTTTTCCTCTATTTCTTTGCTCTGATCGCTGAGGAAGGCTTTCTTTTCTCTCCTTGCTATTCTTTGGAACTCTGCATTCAGATGAGAATATCTTTCCTTTTCTCCTTTGCTTTTGGCTTCTCTTCTCTTCCCAGCTATCTGTAAGGCCTCCTCAGACAGCCATTTTGCTTTTTTGCATTTCTTTTCCATGGGGATTTTCTTGATCCCTGTCTCCTGTACAATGTCACGAACCTCTGTCCATAGTTCATCAGGCACTCTGTCTATCAGATCTAGTCCCTTAAATCTATTTGTCACTTCCACTGTATACTCATAAGGGATTTGATCTAGGTCATACCTGAATGGTCTAGTGGTTTTCCCTACTTTCTTCAATTTAAGTCTGAATTTGGCAATAAGCAGTTCATGATCTGAGCCACAGTCTGCTCCTGGTCTTGTTTTTGCTGACTGTATAGAGCTTCTCCATCTTTGGCTGCAAAGAATATAATCAATCTGATTTCGGTGTTGACCATCTGGTGATGTCCACGTGTAGAGTCTTCTCTTGTGTTGTTGGAATAGGGTGTTTGCTATTACCAGTGTGTTCTCTTGGCAAAACTCTATTAGCCTTTGCCCTGCTTCATTCTGTACTCCAAGGCCAAACTTGCCTGTTACGCCAGGTGTTTCTTGACTTCCTACTTTTGCATTCCAGTCCCCTATAATGAAAAGGACATCTTTTTTGGGTGTTAGTTCTAGAAGGTCTTGTAGGTCTTCATAGAACCGTTCAACTTCAGCTTCTTCGGCGTTACTGGTCGGGGCATAGACTTGGATTACCGTGATATTGAATGGTTTGCCTTGGAAACGAACAGAGATCATTCTATCGTTTTTGAGATTGCATCCAAGTACTGCATTTTGGACTCTTTTGTTGACCATGATGGCTACTCCATTTCTTCTAAGGGATTCTTGCCCACAGTAGTAGATATAATGGTCATCTGAGTTAAATTCACCCATTCCAGTCCATCTTAGTTCGCCGATTCCTAGAATGTCAACGTTCACTCTTGCCATCTCCTGTTTGACCACTTCCAGTTTGCCTTGATTCATGGACCTAACATTCCAGGTTCCTATGCAATATTGCTCTTTACAGCATCGGACTTTGCATCTATCACCAGTCACATCCACAGTTGGGTATAGTTTTTGCTTTGGCTCCATCCCATCATTCTTTCTGGAGTTATTTCTCCACTGATCTCCATTAGCATATTTGGCACCTACTGACCTGGGGAGTTCATCTTTCAGTGTCCTATCCTTTTGCCTTTTCATACTGTTCATGGGGTTCTCAAGGCAAGAATACTGAAGTGGTTTGCCATGCCCTTCTCCAGTGGACCAGCAGGCTAGCAGGCTAAGGGTTGGATAAATGGTTCCTCTGCTGCTTAACCTCACTTTTCACAAAAGCACACGCAAAAAATCAGAGTCACCCCAGAAGATGACTGGAATAATCCCTGAATGTCTTCATAGGATTATCTGGACTCATTTTTTACAGGTTCTTAACATGGAAGTTTTGTTTTTATGTGTGTTCACTTGGTGGCTATATGGAGAAGTGACTGACAAACAAAAAACTGAATAATAGTTAGGTGGAATTTATTTTTTCCTTCTTCTTTTTTTGTTGCCTTACTCCAGGACCACTGTCTCCTCTTTAGTTTTGTTATATTTACTTGTACCTTCTTCAGTCTATCTCGTGCACAGCTGCCAGATTACTTTAAAGCTTTCAGGTACATCTCTTCCAAAAACCTCCCACATTTCTTTATTGCATATTGACATCAGTAATAACAGCAACAAATATAAGCTGAGTCTTTAATTATGATAGACATTGTGGTATCATATGACTTTACATACTTTCAGCTCAGTTCAGTTTCTCAGTCATGTTTGACTCTTTGCAACCCCATGAACTGCAGCACGCCAGGCCTCCCTGTCCATCACCAACTCCCGGATTCTACCCAAACTCATGTTCATTGAGTCAGTGATGCCATCCAACCGTCTCATCCTCTGTCGTCTCCTTCTTCTCCTGCCCTCAATCTTTCCCAGCATCGGGGTCTTTTCAAATGAGTCAGCTCTTAGCATGAGGTGGCCAAAGTATTGGAGTTTTAGCTTCAACATCAGTTCTTCCAAAGAACACCCAGGACTGATCTACTTTAGGAAGGACTGGTTGGATCTCTTGCAGTCCAAGGGACTCTCAAGAGTCTTCTCCAACACCACAGTTTCAAAAGCTTCAGTTCTTCGGCGCTCATCTTTCTTTATAGTTGAACTCTCACATCCACACATGACTACTGGAAAAACCATAGCCTTGACTAGACGGACCTTTGTTGACAAAGTCATATCTCTGCTTTTTAACATGCTGTCTAGGCTGGTCATTACTTTTCTTCCAAGGAGTAAGCGTCTTTTAATTTCATGGCTGCAGTCATCATCTGCAGTGATTTTTGAGCCCCCCCCAAAAAAGTCTGACTCTGTTTCCACTGTTTCTCCATCTATTTCCCATGAAGTGATGGGACCAGATGCCATGATCTTAGTTTTCTGAATGTTGAGCTTTAAGCCAACTTTTTTGCTCTCCTCTTTCACTTTCATCAAGAGGCTCTTTAGTTCTTCTTCACTTTCTGCCATAAGGGTGGTGTCATCTGCATATCTGAGGTTATTGATATTTCTCCCAGCAATCTTGATTCCAGCCTGTGCTTCCTCCAGCCCAGCGTTTCTCATGACGTACTCTTCATATAAGTTGAATAAGCAGGATGACAATATACAGCCTTGACGTACTCCTTTTCCTATTTGGAACCAGTCTGTTGTTCCATGTCCAGTTCTAACTATTGTTTCCTGACCTGCATACAGGTTTCTCAAGAGGCAGGTCAGATGGTCTGGTATTCCCATCTCTTCCAGAATTTCCCACAGTTTAATGTGATCCACACAAAGGCTTTGACATAGCTTACTTCTGTTTAATTCTAAATATTTCTGTATAACTTTGAAGACTTCAAAATTGGACCCTACTCTCCTTTTCCAGTTGTCTTTTTTTCTTGTTCTAACGTGAACTTTCTGATCTGGTGAGATAATGTCTCATTTCTGTGCCCACCCCACCCTTCCACCCCACGTGCCATTTTTATTACCCTTAGCTCATTCTGTTTCTCACTCATTCTGTTCCCTACTGATTGAATGGGTCCACTTTCCTCTGCCCATTTAATTCATCCTTCAAGGAGCAGCTTGAATCCCCCTTCAGGGCTTCCATCAACAATTTTACTCTCCTTCTTTATACTTTTCTTCACTGTTGTTACATCATATAATTAGCACTCAACTACCTGCCAATCTATTTTCTGATAGACTATCTGCATATATTGAGTGCTTATGTGCAAGATGTTTCTTGATCCCTTCATTTTCTCTTGGATTACCATCTTCTTCTAGACTTGACTTCTGTATCAGGCAGGATAGGCTAAGTTAGGCTGCGGTAATAAATAAGCCTCAGATCTTAATGGTTTATAACAACAAAGGTTTATTTTCTGCCTGTATTGCACATCCGTTGTGAGTTGGTTGGAAACGCTGCTCCATGGCTCCTTATCTGAACCTTGGGCTAATGAAGGAATAACATCTGGAACACAGTGTAATACAGTGAAAGGGGAAAAAAGGTGAACAATAGTGCACCAGCTCTTCTTTTTCTTGCACCAACTCTTGAAGCCAGCCAGATTCATGTCTCTTCTGCTCACTTTTCATTATCCATAATAAGTTACTTGGCCATGCTTAATTTCAAGGAGTACAGGGAAGTACAACTGTGTCATGTACCTGACAGAAAGGAAACAAGAATATTGTCAAAAACTCTGATGACTAACACAACTTCCCTTTTCTGGCTGGACCAGAGGTTTTCAAACTTATTCACTATACCCCATTTTGAAAACTACCTTTTACATCCCAGTTCAATATATAATACATATATGCATGTACTTAACGGAGACAAAGTTTACTAAAAGTGATTTACTCTTTTACTTTTTTGTTCCATCCCATTTAACTTCACTTTTAAAAAGTTCTGAACATCACCCCCTAAATAATGAATGATTTTATGATCCACTGATAAATTGTGATCCAAGATTTGTAAAATACTGGCCCAGAAGCCATGGGCCCAGTACCCTTCCCTTTCTCATTGCAAATCCCAAGCTTTTTCTCACTGCAAATCTCAAGTCATACATCTATCTACCTTCTCTATATCTATACCCTTGCTGTTAAGTATTGCTGTTGAAAAATTATACTTATGAAGACTCAGTGGAGGTTGGAGATAATATATCTGTGGAAGTCTGATCCCCAAAATTGCATGATTTCATCCAGCAGCTCTCTGCATGTCCTCTCCCATCATCCTCTTCTCTCCGCAAATGTGTCAATATGCACACATAATTGAAGCCATTTAGGGACATACTCCTTTAATGTCTCACCTCTTGTATATAACCTCATCAGTATCTGCGTTCTCTCTCACTTCCTTTCATCTAGTCTCAGGCTAGAAGGTGCTGCATTATGATATCATAAGTGCTCTTATTATTTATTCAGGTGTTCATCTGCTTTCTTCAGGAGCAGTTCCACATCACCGGGCTTGCATTCTAATCATTTAACCCGTTCCACCTCTTCCTGGCTGCTGGACTGCCTTAGGTAAGGTATTGTTTTTCTTTTGGCCTCTTTTGGGACTCAAGCCTGGTTTGCTGGTATATTCCTGAATGGTAGGGATCCTGCAGGAATTAAAAGGCAAATGGATCTTTGGCCCCACTATCAGCCCCTCCTGAGACACCTGAGCAGAGGCCCTCTACTCTCTCTGCCCTCCTACCTTGGAAGTCAGGGAAGATTAGGCTTACCATTGTCTCTTTCCATACTCACTTACGGAGTCAAGATAGACTGTCCCAGGAGACATACTTTGATGAACACCAAGATCTTCCCAGTCCACTGCCTCTGTTTCTCACCCCTGAGCCCGATTCACAGGGAAGAAAGCACTATGCCAGATCACTTCACTGGGAGACCACATGGCTACACCCCCACCTACCCAGTTACCTGAAGGTCCTAGTAGCCCCATAACTCAGGAGAGGTAGACAGCTTGTGGGAAGAGACAGGAAGGAGCCACCTTCAGCATGCCCTTATCTGGGATCCAGGTAACTAATTGTCTCTCTAAGTTACCTCCTTATTGATCTCTTTCATTTATTGCCAATTTTCCAAAAAATAAACTGTACCTGTTTTCTCCCTGTCCTATTTCCCGTTGCTTTAAAATCCACTGGAGTGAAACATTAGTTCTGCCACTTCCCTGCAAGTGCTTTGGCAAATGCAACCATTAACTTCCTGATTGCCGCATGCCTCAGAATCTTCATGCTTCTCAGGCCTCGCTTGACTTCTCAGCTGCATTTACCCTTGCCAATCATGCTCACTCCCCTTTTGACTCTTTGGCTTCCATGACGGTACTGTCTTCCTCTTTTAGTCTTCTTTTACTTCTCTTAGTCTCCTTTTCTGGCTTTTCCATTTCTCCGACACTCTTCATTTTGCTATCACTCATTGCTCTGTTGTCTTTTCTTACTCTACTTGCTATCCTCTGGGCAACCTCATCTCATCCTTAAAGTTTTATATTTAGCTGCTTGTGTGTGAATGATTCCCAAATTCAGGTCTCTAGGCCAATTTTCTCTTCAGAACACCAGATCCATTTATGCCACTGCCAACAAAACATTTCCTGGACATTCCATAGGCATTCTGAGCATGACGTTCCAAGGTGGAAAGTCATCTTTCTCAGAAGTAGTCCTCTATAGCTCAGGGGTTGGCAAACTGAGGCCCATGGGCAAAGTCTGGGCTACTGCCTGTTTTTTGTTATGACCTGAGAACCAAGAACGGTCTTTAAATTTTTTAACAGTTGGGAAAATCAAAGGAATAATATTTCATAACACATGAAAATGATATGAAATTCAAATTTCAGTGTTTATAAGGAAGGTTTTATTGTAGCACAGTCCTATGCACTGTTTATGTTATTGTTCATGTTTGGCTGTAGCTTTCCACTACAACTGCAGAGATGAATACTTGCAACAGAAACCAAATGGTCCACAAAGCCTTCAGTATTTGTTATCTGGCCCTTTATAGGAAAGGTTTGTGGACTCCTGGTGTCACAAAATGGACCTAGTTTTGATTCTCAGCCCTACCACTTATTCACCTTGTAACCTGGCAAATTACTTTACCTCTTTCAATTGTAGTTTCCTAAAAAGCTAAAAATGAGAATAATTGTGTTTATTGCTCAAGGTTTTTATAGGTTAAATGAGATAAAGCATATAAGACATTTGGCACAGTGCTTGATATATATCAATATATTACCTTATAAAGGGCTTCCCAGGTGGCTCAGTACATAAAGAATCTACCTGCAATGTAGGAGATGCAGGAGACACAGGTTTGATCCCTGGGTCAGGAAGATCCTCTGGAGGAGGGCATGGCAACCCACTTGAGTATTCTTGCCTGGAGAATCCCATGGACAGCGGAGCCTGGTGGCGAGAGTCCACAGAGTCACAAAGAGTCAGACATGACTGAAGCAACTGAGCACGCATGCACATTATCTTACAAATTTATTTTTCCCCAAACTCACTCTTCTTTTTTTTCTATCTTTGTGATGGCTGCATGGTCTACCAGTCACCCAAGCCAGAAACTTGGGAGTCATTATAGGCCTTACATCCTATTTTGCTAGTTTTGCCTCCACAAAAATCTAAGCTGTTCATCCTTTTATCTTTCCATTTCCTGCTATTGTCTTAGTTCACACCCTGTTTTCCTCTTGCCTGGACTGTCTCTCTCACTCAGATCTTGCCCCCATTTCTGTTTTTTTGTGCTGCAACTTAAGATGAAAATCTTTTGTGTTACTCTCTGTTTTTAAATCATACAAGGGCTCCTCATTGTCTGCATGATGACGTCTAAATGCCTTTCACCAAACTCGATGATCAGTTCTCTGCTCAGACCTGATTCTCACCATACCTACCCTAGACTCCATGCACCAGCCTTATTATGATTTGAATTTCCAAGGTAACCTAGAATGCCCTTCCCCACCTTGTCAATCCAGGCAGCATCTATTACTTCACTTTTAACATTCAACATTTAAGCATCACTGCTGCTATAAAGTAAGATTTTCTTTCATTCTAACCTCTTCCTATTCTCATGTAAAATTGAGCACTTCCTTCTTTGGGTCCTTATGGACTCTTACAGGTAATAGTGATTCTAGGTTATAAGCTTCTGAGAGGATACATATTCAAATCCCAGAGTCTAGTACAGTGTTTGACACATTGTGGAAACTTACAAATTTTAAAAAATTGAAGTATAGTTGACTTACAACATTGTGTCAATTTCTGCTGTACAACAGTGTTTCAGTTTACGTGTATGTACATTGTTTTAAAAGTTCTTTTCCATTATAGTTTATCACAGGATATTGAGTCTAGTTCCCTGTGCTATACAATAGGACCTTGTTTATCCATTCTATATATAATGGTTTGCATCTGCTAACCCCAAATCCCCAATCCATCCTGGCCCCAATAAATGTTTATCAAAAGTAAAAAGAACAAATTCCTGCAAAAATTAGGCACAAATGGAGATACCCATATGATCGTTTGTCTACCTCTCTTTTCCCTCTGCGATTTTTTTTCTTTCTTTTTTTAAATTGAAGTAGAGTTGATACCTTCTGTGATTTTACAAAAGATCAGTGATTCTCAACGTGTGGTCTCCCTGGAACAGCACCATCTGGCCATTCCTTAGAGATGCATATTCTTAGGCCCCATCCCGCATTTCCTGAGTCAGAAACTCTGAAAGTGGAGCCAGTGAACTGTTGCAATAAGCCCTCCAGGTGATTAAGATATGTGTTAAAGTTTGAAAACACTGTTCTAGACTTGTTTTTCTACAATTGTGACAGTGAGCCACCCCTATTAGACTGTGGATCACTGGGCTGATTGTTGAAGCTAAAGATGCCAGGCCCCATCCCAGAAACCACACATTTCAGTGTGTAAGATAGCTGTGCTTTCAATCCTGGCTGCACGTTGGCAAGGTGTAGGCAAGACTTTAAAAAAACAACAACTAGTATTCTGATTTTATTCCCAGAGATTCAGATTCTTTTGGTTTGGTGGGAAACACTGCTCAAGTATTTTTTTAAAGGCTTGTCAGGTGATGCAAATGTACGGCCAAGGTTGGGAGCTCCTGCTCTCTGCGGAGCTCCCTGCTCTGTGAGCGTGACCTCTGGGGTCTGATGACTCACCTAGTGAGACTTTGGGCAAGTGACCTCTGTTTCAGTTTCTTGTCTGTTTTGAGGATGAAATGAGGCAACTGAAATGTTTAACACAGGTCTGGCCTACAGCAAGCTCTTGCTAGATGCTAATTATATTTTCATTAATGACTATAAGCCCCCATAGTTCTTTTGTGTACACCAACATTTAGGCACCATGGAGCCAAAGAATCTTCTTTTTCCATGAAACTGCTTGATTGCTCGTGGAGTGAGTTTGTTTTCCTGTGGTTTGATAAGGAACCTCGTCTTCCCAGTGTGCTATTTCATCCAGATAAGCAGTCCTGTTGACTCCTGATGGTGGTGACAAAGTGCCATTGAACCTGCAGAGACACGCAGTGTTGCAAGTATTTTATCATCATCTCTTGCTCAGAAATGTTTCATAGGTGTATCTTTTCTTCCTAATTAGATTCCACTTCTTGGGGGGCAGGGATTGAATCTTGTATTTTGTTTCCATATCATGATGTCCAGCAGAGAGCTAGATATATAAGAGATATGTAAGAGCTTGTTTGGGGCAAGGTCTCCTCACAGGCCAATCTCAGTTCTGCCTAGTGTGATCCTGATTAGTTTTCTGGATTTCTTGTGTAAAGAGAGGGAGTTATTTACTTCAATTTACTTCCTAGGACTGCTGTAAAAAAAATATATCCATATAGCACCTCAGCATTTCTAATGTGCCTTCAATTTGCAAAAAAAAATTCGAAGCAAGCAAAGTTCCAACAGCTGAGGCTGGAGCTCCAAGTATTTATTTTAGGTTGACATTGCTGGCATCACCAAGCATCTTAGTACAGTCTTTCCTCTCTGTGATATCTTATTGTGAAAGGTCATTTACTATGAATTGTATAAATATCCAATAACAAAAAGAATTACGTTTTCAGGCACAATGGCTGCCCTTTTATTTTCCTCCTCCTGAAATTCCAAAAGATATGTATTCTCTAAGGTTGAATTGGCACCTTTAAAAAGGAAGATACTAATTAATTATAGAAGCACAGAGGACCACTATATGTTTCATATAACTTATGGAAGAAAACTATGTTAAACAGATGAAGATTCTGATTTTCATCCATGATGAAATGCATAAATCTTATTTCCAGGACATTGATATGGTTGTTTCAGTAATCAGAGCTTTGTAAAGATGCCCTTTACATGCTTTTTGTCACTGAATCCCATTAGGAATGATTTTCATTAGATGATAGTTTTTTCCAATTAATTTTATTGTTTTTGGCCGTGCCACATGACATGTAGGTTCCCCACCAGGAGTTGAACCCATGCCTCCTGCTGTGGGAGCATGCAGTCCTAACCACTGGGCTGCCGGGGAATTCCCATAGGAATGATTGTCACTGTTGAAGGATTTTGATCAGAAATTAGTACATCAGAGAGTAGTCCCCTTGAACTGTGGTTAAAGTAGAACTTTGAAAGTCAGAAGAAGGCTGGAGTTATTCTCAAGCCCACCTCTCTTCACTTATAATTATGTTCTGTACCTTTCTTTATCCTTACTTAAATCACAGAGCATTGTTCTTAAATTTTTATAGATAGTTGCTATAGTGCTTTAGGCAGCTGGTTCTTATTTTAGTTAGAATTAGTCACACTGTTTTCTGGCCTTGGAATTTGTAAGAGTTTTGGATGGAGAGATTGTTCTTGGAAGCTGGGCCTGTTTAATTTTGTTAAAGTTTTTTTGGCTTGCTGAATTCATTGTTATGGTTCTCAACAGATGAAGGGTGTATGTGAATTGGCTGTAATTTCTTTATTGTATCAGGCAAAACTCTCCACTGAGTGACTCAGTAGATCAAACTCATTTGCTTTTTGAATGTTAGAGCATTACATAGAACTCCTAGAGAGAAGTTGGTAGTTATGATTACCCCTAGATTGTTTTATCACTATTAAGTAAGATTCTCCAAAATACCTCTAATTGTGTAATGATATACTATAGGAGATGTGATTCTAAAAGTTTAGAACATTTGTAGCATGATTCTGGTATATCTGAGTGTTGGAGTTTGGATGATCTATTTAAGAGCTGACTTGTATCATGCTTTACCCTTCAGATAAGCCAATTAGGAATTACTTAATTTTCCACCATTGAAATTTCCAGTCACATCAGTGTACCTCTGTGTTTCAAAGTTGGTTTAATTGTTTTTATTTGATGAAATTCTAACTGTAAAGTTTCACAATTCAACCTGCAGAGCTAATTGGTAGAAAACATTTAGAGTTGACGTTACGGTTGATTTATTTTTCCATCTCAAAATTCCATTGCGTTCTTTCCTTTGTCAGACATTTGTTAAATCTCTGTCATGTGCCAATGGCTGAGAAACCTCTGTGCCAAAAGCTTGGGTATCCTGGGAGTGCAGAGATGGATGACAGACTCTTCTCTCAGGAGCTCACAGTCAAGAGGGTGTCAGGCGGGTAGGAAACAAGTAGTCCAACACAACATGCTAAGCGCTGTGCTGGAGACCATGCTTACAGCACTTTTTTGCTATTTCCTCTTTCTTGCCAGAGGAAGTCAGGGATGGTCTTTCTCAACCTCAGTCTCTCTTGAAAACTGCTGAAGACTCCATGATTTAGAGTACAGAGGAGTTTATGCCTCCAGTTGGTTATTGAAGAAAGAGAAAAACAAAAAAAGCTTTTGCACACGAGGTGGTGCTGCTGCTCTGTAGCAAGAACTAGCCATCCATCTCAGAGGCAGATGGGAGTCTCCTATTATGTTCTGGCTTGTGCTGAAAGGCTGAATTCTTAGCCTCTACCCTTCTTGGCCTTCTAGAGCTTTTAATTCCTAGGTACATTTACTTTCAGAATGAAAAGACCTACTTCATCTCTGAAGTGCTATTCATCTCCCATCTTACAAGGGAAAGCTTTTGCTTTCACTAAAATTATTGAGGCTTTCCTGGGAGTGTTCTTGAGAAATGCGGTATTTACTACCTAAATGCCCTTGGGGTTTTTGTTTTGCTTTGTGATTTTGGTTGGCCTGATGAACTTTTGGAATGGCCTTAGCTGTTGAAGGACTTTTTTGAAAGGGTGGAATGGAGGCTGAAGAGGGAGGTCCCAAGGCACTGAATTGCATTTGAGTTTTTTTACAATTGCTGCAGTATTTCTGGTAAGAAAAGTTATTAGGTGTTTATGGATGTTTCAAAAGATGGAGGGAAAAAAAGCAGATTCCATGTTAAAATATCCACTTGGGGACCCTTAACACTCAGAACAGAACCTAAGCTGGGAATGCTAAGGGGTGTGATCAGCGTAAAGCAGCAGTCATTTCTGATGAGGGTTGGGGGTGGCGGGGTAGGGATGGGGCGTGTTAGCTGGATGCAGTCCAAGAGGAAAGGGGTTACAAAAGCATTCCCAGGGGAGGATGGGTTGGCTTGGCCAGGTGGGTCAGAAATATAGGTTTCCTTCCTACTGAGTCACACCCAACTTCTTCCCATGCAGGGAAAGCCCAGTTCATCTAATGGAGGGCTCTCTCCTCATCTGCCTCCTTGGGAAGATGTGGGGGAAGTAGGCTTAAGGGAGGAGATTAAAAAATCAGAATTCTGTAATGGGCACAAGGAGGAAGTATTTTTGGCTAACAATTTTGGGTTGCTGTTTCAGAATAAAATGATTTTTCCTTTTATTGGAGATGAAGTTGCTTTCAATTTGTCTTCACAGGACCAGTGAGGATGTGACCTTGACCGGATCCACTTGGAAACCACAAGCTACATTTGCTGTTCAGAATCTAGCATTTGGTCACGGGTTCCTTTAGTATTCAAGTTTTGGAATATTCTGGGAAAAATCTGTAAGGTATGTTTAAAAGTGTATGATAATTATAACAGATATTCTTTCAAAATATTGTTTTTGAATAAATGCCATGAATAATGGGGCCCAATATTCACATCCTTCTAATCTCTTCAGGGCCAAGGTGGTAAAAACAGAGTGTACTGCCCCATAACACCTCATGATACTGTTTGTTCCAAAGCTGATTTAACATATATATATGCATTGTACTATATTATATAAAGTACATATCATATATGCATATTATATAAGATGATTGTATAGAACACTGTGTATCATGATGTATGCAACATTAATACAGGTATACAATTCATATTTTAATTATACATTAATGTTATTATACATTACTATATTTGGCTGCTTTTTATTGTATATTGGAAGATACATCAGCAATAAAAACTGGTACTTAGTAAGATTTCAGGCTATATAAACAGTAATTATACATTCTAAAGTTCAAATCAAATTAAATGTTACTTCAGCATCTACTCTCTACAAAACTCTTTCCTAGTCACTATTTGAGATACCCATAAGTTTAGGACAAAATTATGAAAAATTAACTGAATTAGCCAAGGCCCAACTTATAAATGGGTTATGTTCCAAAAATTTCTTTTAAATCTTTGTAAATCAGGACACATTCCTATTAAAAGGGTCATATATGATGTTTAGTTTCTCTGGATAAGCAACAAAAGCTCTATTAAACCATAGTGACATTTATAATAACTTGGGCCTGATTTCTGGGACTTGGAAGAAAGGAACCATGTGTACTCAAGAAATGAGAGGGAAGTAGACTTTTCCTGTTTTTTTGAGGCAGAGCCAGCCTCAGCAATACCTTTTAAAATAAGAATTAATTTTTCATCAGTGTCAACTTCCCTTTCTGTATCCTTCTCCCAAGGACCCAGTACTCCCATACTATTTTAAATGCTTTCCACCTTGTGGCTCCCCACGCAAGTCTAACATCCTCCTAATGTGCTCCATGTTCTAGAATTATTCACCCACCCAATGTGTCAGTGATTTGGGAAAAATGGTCTTTGCACCACCTGCTTCAGTATCCCTTGGGATGTCTGTTAAAAACATTTCTGAATCCCACTCCAGACCCACTGAATAAGAACATCCAAGAATGGGGACTGGGAATCTCTCTGGATTTATGGCAAGCTCCTTGAATCACATTTAGATAGGGGCACCTCAGAAATGAAACTCATTTTATCAGAAGAGCCAATAGTGTGCAATATTATTCAGCCTTTAAAAACAAGGAGATTCTGCTATTTGTGATGACATGGATGAATCTGGGGCAGGAGATGGTGGAAATGGAAAGATGTTGGTTAAAGGGTACAAAATTGCAGATGTGTAGGATGAATAAATCCTAGAGGTCTAACGCACAGCATGATGAATATAGTTAATAATGCTGTATTGAAACAGGAAATCTGCTGAGAGTAAATTTCAGGTCCTCTCACCACACACACTCAAAAATGGTAACTATATGAGGAGTGCCTGCATGCTTAGTCACTCAGTCATGTGTGACTCTGCAACCCAATGGACCGTAGCCCACCAGTCCTCTGTCCATGGAATTCTGCAGGCAAGAATACTATAGCGTGTTACCATTCCCTTCTCCAGGGGATCCCGACCGAGGGATCAAACCCTGCTCTCCTGAATTGCAGGCAGATTTCTTTACTGTCCGAATCACCAGGGAAGCCCTATGTGAGGAGATGGGCATGTTAATTAGCTTGACTGTAGTAATCACTTCACTCTACATATGTATATCAAAACATTATGCTATATACCTTAAATATATGAAATTTTTATTAAGAAAAAAAAATTTTTTTTAATTATGAGAAAAAAAGAAAAGCCAGTAGTGTAAATGAGGGTTTCTTGAACCTTGGCATGCATCAGAATCCCCTGGTTGGCTTGTGAAAACACAGATTACTGGACTCTCACCTCCAGTTTCTGATTTAGTAGATCTGGAGTAGGCCCCAGAATTTTCATTTCTAACAAGTCCCCAGGTAGTCTTCATGCTGCTGGTTTGAGGACCACAGCCTGAGAACCTTTAATCTATGATGTATTATACACTCAGTGGAACCCATAGATATTTGGTTACTATCTTAAAGTAAAGATGCTTACTAACCCAAATGGATTGCGAGCAGCGGAACACCACAAAAATGAAAATGGGAAGAACTCAAAGGGTTAGGACTGTTGGGTAGAGGCTGAAGGGTGTGTATGTGTGTGTGTGTTGGAGGCTGGGGTGAAGCAAGTGGGCATCTTGAGATGTAGCTAGTACTCTAATGGAACTCCCTCTTCCTGCCCAGCATCAGGCCCTGTCTTTTTGCAGCTCTTCTCTCTGATAAAACCCCAGATCTTCCCCTAGAAGTTCCAATAGAAATGACAATAAGAAGATGAGCGGGATGAGAAGGGGTAAGGATGCCAGGCCTCTTCTGGAATTGTTCATTTCTGAAAATCTATTGTGCTCCATTTCTTTCAATTTGCCGATGTTAGAATTTTAATTGGCCGCCAGAGGGCTCTCCTAACTTTGTATGGAGAATAGTGTGGCATTGAAAGAGAAATGGAGGTGATCCTTGAATCAGAAGACAGACGTGCTAGACTAAATTTGCAATTACAGCGTTTCTGTTTTTATTATTAGGTTTTCCCTGAAATTATAATAAGATTTAAAAATCACTAATTGGTAAATAGAAAAAGACAATAATATATAAGAACAATAACTAAACAGAGACTTAAAAAAGTTTGAGTCTTCACTGTAGATGTCGGCTAATAAAATTTGTTGTGGGATAATCGCTAAGTGTGTAGGGAAAGGATGTGAGAATTAGAGAGTCTTTTAAAAGAGACAAACAATTGTTTGTTTTACTTTGCGCTGCTTTCTAGATTGAGAAGCCTGCATTCACAGTTCATATTTCGTAGGTAAGGTGTTTTGCCTATTGTGGACAGGAATACCTCCCTATTTGAAGTATAAGTCCCAAGAGTCTTTACATATTAACTCTGTGCTTCAGCCTTTTATTAGTCTTGAGAAAGTGAGGGTGCTTTCAAGGCAAAACGAGTGGTTTAAATAGACAATAATATTGTTCAGAGTTTAATTATTTGTAGGATCTTAGAGACAAAATGAGTGAAGGCTTCCCAAGTGGTTCAATGGTAAAGAATCTGCTATACAGTCCATGGGGGTCGCAAGGGAGTTGGAAATGACTTTTGCACTGAGCAGGCAGACAGAGACAAAATCCAGTACCACATTGAGAAAGATGACATGTTTTCTAGCCATTTCAGAGAGACTCGTTTCTAAAAAATAAACTAAAAAAAAAAAAAAAATGGAAGTAAGGCTGGTTTCACAGGTATATGTCCTGTGCAGTCACACAGGTCCCTGAGCTTAGAAGAACCCCATGCTTGGTTTAATGTTCTTCTCTAATTCTTAATAATTTTTGAATAAAGGGCTTCACATTTTCATTTTGCACTGGACCTTGAAAATTCTGTTTGTAGCTGATTCTGAAGACAGTAGATTGTTTTCCATCCTTCTGTTTTTTGTTTGTTTATTTTGAAAAGAAGTGCTTGGCTTTGGCTGCACTCTAGAATCACTTGGGGAGTGTTTCAGGATCCCAGTTCCCAGGCTGTCCCTGGACTGATTATACCGCAGTCTTCATGGTGGGTTCCAGGCACTGGCAGTTAAAAAATCCCTCAGGTGATTACATTGTGCAGCCTAGGCTGAGAACCAGTGTAAATGTGGAGCCTTATTTCCAGAACCTTACTTCAGTACCAATCTCTCTTGCTTGGATTGCTGTTGCAGTTTAATGGGCTTGTAAGATTTTTATTTCTTTATTTATAATTGAGGTACAGTTGATTTACAACATTTTGTAAGTTTCAGATATACAACACTGTGATTCACAATTTTTAGAGGTTATTATCCAGTTATAATTATTATAAAATATTTTCTATATTCCCTGTGTTGTATGGTATATCCTTGTAGCTTACTTATTTTGTATACGGTAGTTAATAGCTCATAATTCCCTACCCCTCTTTTGCCCCTACCTGTTTGCCTCTCTTTACTGGTAACCACTAGTTTATTCTCTGTATCTGTGAGTCTGTTTCTTTTTTTGTTGTATTTATCAGTTTGCTTTATTTTTCAGAATCCTCAGGCAAGTGATATCATCCACTTGTAAGATTTTAGATGCTTCACACAGGTTTTGTGTGTTAGAGGAACAAAAGTGTAGGAAATTTTAGTTCTTTACATGATGTTTTTACTTTTATTACTCTTAAGGATTGTGGAGTTATGAAGAAAACTATCTTTCTTGAATATAGGTCTAATCACTCTTGTATTCCCTTTAAAGTAGCAAAGTAATGAACTTTGAAAGAAAAACCGCATATTTAGTGAGATTAAAACTGAAGAGAGAAATACATAGACTTTCCTCGTTTGTGCTAATGGATGAATGTTCACTAAGCACCTTGCCTTGGCTGGACTTATATCAGGTTTCGTTAAATACCTCTTTTCTATCTGAAGGTGTATTTTTTTTTTTTTGACACTAATTGTTTTTTTCTTCTGAGTCACCTGTGGGCTTTGGCAATAATCTAGAAGCGTCTGGTCCCAATCTTTCTAGATTACAGGAACTGTAGGTCCAAATTAGAGACCTGGAGTCCTGCAAGGGCAAATTCTTTTAACCTTCATTCACTGGGGGACTCCTCTGAACAGAGCTGTTTGCTGCTTCCAACCTTCTTGTTCCCTAACAAAACAGCACACAAGGAATTGCTTTCTCCTTAGCGTGTCTTCTTAAAGTTGTGTCTATATTCAGATAATTTGGGGATTACTTCCAACCCTAGATATTGTACTCTAAGAATTATATTAAATCTTTCCACTTGTTTAGCTTTGAATTGAGCATGGAACAGATAATTGCTTAATGGCAAAGTAATTAAATATTTAATGAAAATATTAGTAAGCTGAAACCCAAAGGGAGATGAAAAACAGAATAATCCTTTGGCTCTCAGAGCTCAGAAATTCAGACCCACAGGGAGGCAGCGTTTTACTGCTAAGACTTATGGTCAAATTAGAAACCAGAGATGATGGTGAAGCTAAAGTTTAGAATAAGCTATTTTGATATTAAACAGTTTTTCTGTAGCAAATCTAAGAGTTATCTAAATAATTTATGTATACAACTTCAAATTTTGGAAAGTCAATTTATTTTTTACATGTATTGTCCTTGGGATGTGTATTTTTTTAGCTTCATAAACGTACCATTTAATGAGCACTCATGCAATATCAGATAAGATCCCAGGTGTTTTGCATGCATTATCTCTAAACATCAGGACAACCATACAAGGTAGAGATTACTGCCCCATTTTCGAGATGAGGAAACTGAGTCTTAGAAAGGCTAAATGACTTTCCCCAGGTCACACAGCCTATAAATGTCAGAACTACCTCTTATCACAAACTCCACCTCTTTCCAATTAAAAAAAATGGGATAAAATATACATAACATAAAATTTACCACTTGAGGAGGCGGGGCTAAGATGGCGGAGGAATAGGAAGGGGAGACCACTCTCTCCCCCACAAATTTATCGAAAGAACATCTGAACGCTGAGCAAACTTCACAAAACAACTTCTGAACGCTGGCAGAGGACATCAGGCATCCAGAAAAACAGCCCATTATCTTCGAAAGGAGACCTCAACTCGGCCCACCAGCCCGGAGCAACCATCAAGCTCCGTGGACACAAGCTCTGCGCTGCTGCCTTTTCTCAAAACCCCACACGCCATCCACCCTGACCAGGACACCAATGGGTGCCTCATCACGGCGGCTAAAGAAAAGAGCTCCTGTGCAAGGAGTTGAGGGATCCATTAATGCTTCCAGCACAGAAAGGACTTTGTGCTTTGGAACTTGGGAAGCCCTCTCCTCCATCCTTGACACATCTGAGCCTCACCTGCCCCGGAGCCACCTCACTGTCCCAGGGTTTAAAGGTCTTTGTCAGGTTTGTGACTTTTACTCCTGTTCACCAATATTGGCCACTGGGAAATTTAGGAGGTGCTATTTGGTTTCAAGATGGCAGACTGACAGACATGCAAAATAAGGTACATCACAGAAACATGCACACTCCTGACACAGGGAGAACTCATCGCAGGAGAATATCAGTTGAGGAGTGCTGAGAAAGAAGCCGGAGCTTCCACACGCACACGAGAAAGCCTCTGGAGGCCCTGTTATCCACACACAATGTGCACATCAGTTTGTAATCTAAACACTGTCAGAAAAATAAGTGAATAATCAAATAAATAAACAGAAAAATAAAAAAAAAATTTACCACTTGAACCATTTTAAGTGTACAATTCAATGGCATTAAGTACACTCACATTTTTGTGCAACCATCACCATTATCCATCTCAAGAATTTTTCTTTATCTTAAACTGATAATGTTTCTAAGGTTTATCCATATTGTAGCATGTATCAGGATTTTAACCCTTTGTGAGGCTGTGTAATATTCCACTGTAACAGTATACCACATTTTATTTACCTGTTTATCCATTGGTGGAGACTTGGATTGTTTCTATCTTTTGGCTATTGTGAATAATGTTGCTTTGAACACTGGGGTTTAATTATCTGTTCAAGAACTTACTTTCAATTATTTTGGGTATACACCTGGAAGTGGAATTTCTGGGTCATGTGGTAATTCCATGCTTAATTTTTTTGTGGAATCACATACTATTTTGAAGCATAGATTTACATTGGGGCATTTAATTAAAAAAAAAAAAAAAACCCACTATATGGAAGGCTGAGATGACTTTCAACTACTGAAAGTTCCAACAAGACCAGGTCTGTCTCCTTGGTTCTGGGACTCTGATCCAAGCATAGAGTTACAGGGACATGAAAGTCACTAAAGGGGATACAATGAGAAAGATATCCTCCTCACCCTTCTGTGGGCTCTTTACCAACAAGTAGCCATCCACATCTTCCTGCTTCTTGCCCTGGGTATTCCAGCAAGAAGGAAGCTCTCTTGAAAGTATGCTCTTGTAGGGTAGGGTTCAGTTCAGTTCAGTTGCTCAGTTGTGTCAGACTCTTTGGGACCCCTTGGACTGCAGCCTGGTGACCCCATGGACACCAGGCTTCCCTGTCCATCACCAACTCCCAGAGCTTGCTCAAACTCATGTCCATCGAGTCAGTGATTCCATCCAATCATCTCATCCTCTGTCATCCCCTTCTCTTCCTGCCTTCAATCTTTCCCAGCATCAAGGTCTTTTCAAATGAGTCAGTTCTTTGCATCAGGTGGCCAAAGTATTGGAGTTTCAGCTTCAGCATCAGTCCTTCCAGTGAATATTCAGGGCTGATTTCCTTTAGGACTGACTGATTTGATCTCCTTGCAGTCCAAGGGACCCTCAAGAGTCTTCTCCAACACCACAGTTCAAAAGCATCATTTCTTCAGCACCCAGTTTTCTTTATGGTCCAACTCTCACATCCATACATGACTACTGGAAAAACCATAGATGGACTAGATGGACTTTTGTTGGCAAAGTAATGTCTCTGCTTTTAAATATGCTGTCTAAGTTGGTCATAGATTTTCTTCCAAGGAGCAAGCGTCTTTTAATTCCATGGCCACAGTCACCATCTGCAGTGATTTTGGAGCCCCCCAAAATAAAGTCTGCCACTGTTTCCATTGTTTCCTCATCTATTTGCCATGAAGCAATGGGACTGAATGCCATGATCTTAGTTTTCTGAATGTTGAGCTTTAAGCCAGCTTTTAAACTCTCCTCTTTCACTTTCATCAAGAGCCTCTGTAGTTATTCTTGCTTTCAGCCATAAGGGTGGTGCTATCTGCATATCTGAGGTTTTTGAAAGGGTTATTGGTAGGGTAAGGTTATCTTTCTCAATACAACTAAACCCAAACATCTCTCTTTCTGGACTCTGGAGGGAGCAAGGCTCATCTCTGACTTTTTATTGTTCAAAATGCAGACACACAGAACCGTCTTGTAACTGCAGATATTGAATAATGCCATTTTTGAACCACTTGTCTTATTTTCATATAATAATACGCTAATACATACAGCTTATACTGGGCTTCTTTTTCTGTAGGGCCAGACTGCTGCTGCTGCTAAGTCGCTTCAGTCGTGTCCGACTCTGTGCGACCCCATAGACGGTAGCCCACCAAGCTCCCCCGTCCCCGGGATTCTCCAGGCAAAAACACTGGAGTGGGTTGCCATTTCCTTCTCCAATGCATGAAAGTTAAAAGTGAAAGTGAAGTCGTTCAGTCATGTCCGACCCTTAGCGACCCCATGGACTGCAGCCTACCAGGCTCCTCCGTCCATGAGAGTTTCTAGGCAAGAGTACTGGAGTGGGTTGCCATTTCCTTCTCCGAGGGCCAGACTAAGTAAGAACTATTAGAGGAAAAAATATTTTGGCGGGGCAGATGTTGTTCAACTAATGATGACTTAATAATAGGTTTCAGCTATACCTCTAATGCCTTGTGTATTAATGGATATTTAATGACATTATATGAATTTGCTTTGGCAATAATCATTGTGTGTCCATGTTCAATTCAGCCAACTTTTATGGCATGTCTGCTCTGTCCTCCTATTAGGAGTAGAGGAACAAATAACTAAAAGGGCTTACCAGTGATTACCCATATACTCCATTCTATCCTTTCATCCTCATTTGGTGGCACTAGTGGTAAAGAACACGTCTACCAATGCAGGAGACATAAGAGATGCATGTTCGATCCCTCGGTTGGGACGATTTCCTGGAGAAGGGCATGGCAACCCACTCCAGTATTCTTGCCTGGAGAATCCCATGGACAGAGGAGCTTGGCAGGCTCCTCTGTGCAGTCCATAGGATTGCACAGAATCAGACATGACTGAAGAGACTTAGCATGCATGGAGAGCTGGAATTTATAGAATTCATAAAATTTATCCAGCCCAGTCTCTCTCTGTCTTGATTCCACTTCCCACAGGCACAGAGATTAGAGTTTGAATCCCTACTTGTGTGTATCTTTCAGTGGTTTACTTAAGCTTTCTTAATCTCAGTTTCTTCCTCTGTCCATGGGATTCTCCAGGCAAGAATACTGGAGTGGGTTGCCATGTCCTTCTCCAGGAGATCTTCCCAACCCAGGGATCAAAACTGCACCTCTTACATCTCCTATACTGGCAGGCAGGTTCTTTGGCACTAGTACTACCTGGGACTTGTCTCTTAAAAACTGAAATTCTTAGGGACTTCCTGGCGGTCCAATGGTTGGAACTCTGGTCTTCTGCAGGGAGTGCTGGTTCGATCCCTGGTTGGGACACTAGGATCTTACATCCCACCCCATGTGGCAAAATAGGAAAGAAAAAAATGGAATTCTTAGAATTCTGCCTCGGGCCCTCTTCTCATCTTCCTCTGTAATATTTCCTTGAGCAATCTCCTCTATCCCCATCTATGGTAACCTCCAGTGATGTATCTCCTGCCCTGATATTTCTCCTGAGCTCCACACCAATATAACCATTTATGTCCACGATCTCTCTGCAGGGGTCCCACGAGCACTTCACCTCCACATGATGTAAGTGGGGCTCAGGATTTCCCCCATGCCTGTTCCTTCTCCTGTATTTTCTATCTAAAGAAAAGACACCACAGTTCCCTCAGGTTTCCAGTCAGAAACTGAGGGAACTTTTGAAAGTCAAAGTGTGAGTTGCTCAGTCGTGTCCAACTCTGTGACCCCGTGGACTGTAGCCCACCAGGCTCTTCTGTTCATGGAATTCTCCAGGCAAGAATACTGGAGTGGGTAGGCATTCCCTTCTCCAGGGAATCTTCCCAGCCCAGGGATTGAACCTGGGTCTCCCACATTGCAGGCAGATCCTGTACCTTCTGAGCCACCAGGGAAGCCCAAGGGGAAATTTGTATCCAACCAATTTGTCAAGTCCTGCTGTTTCTACCTACTGACCATCTGGTGTCCATCCCCATCTCTATCGGTATCAATGCTTTATTGCCACCATCCTTATTCAGATTCTCATCATTTCTTACCTGGACAACTACCACTGTCTCCTAAATGATCTTTCTGCTTCAAATCTCACTCCCTTCCAATCCATTCTCCACACTATACTCAGAGTGATCTGTCATTCAAACACATCTGATCTACCAGTCAGATGTATCTTAACTAGAGAAGCACCACTATTTAAAACCCCCAGTGAGCCCCAGTTGTCCCTTGACAGAAACCAAACCTCCAAACCTGTGTAGCAGAGTAGAACCTTTATTATTCTAACAAGGGGAAATAGAACTTTTCTTATCAGGGAGAAAATGCTTTTTGTTAAGAAAAATACTTCAACCTGTTACTGGGGATGGACCAAGAAAAGTTCTGATGACACGAGATACCAGAAACCAAGGTAACAAAATAATAGTTAGTCAAAACAAATAGAAACAAGTTGGTGAAAGTCCTGATGGTGAAGAGGCTAAAGGGTTTGGAGAACCAGAATTCTATTATTCACTTTCATTTTTACATTGCAATGTTATAACCCTCTCATACACTCTGTAAAATCTGCTACTTACACAAGTTAACTGGGTGTGTTGGTGATTGTGTGTGTGCATATGTGGGTGAGTGTGTTTATGTGTAAAAGAAAGGGCTGGTTCCATATCTTAACTAACATTGTGTAGGAATAAGACTAGTCTTCATTCATGGCAGTGATAATCCTTCAACTGAATGAAGCAGGAATTCATGGTTGGTAATATAAACCTGTTAGAAATTTGATGAAATCCTTGGGAAGGCTTTGGACTTTTCTAATTCCTATAGAATGAGGTTTTTGATTTCACTTATCTAGGTCTTTATGTGACTGACAAAATGTTACATTTGATTACAGCATCTTCCATTGTCTCTTCACTGCTTTTCTTTTCAGATTCATCTCTCATTTCTCTTCCTCCTGGACTTTACACTCCAGATGTGCTCAGCTTCTTCCATTTACTGAAACTTGACATAAATCATCTCTCACCTCCTTGTCTTTGCAAATGAAACACTGCTATTCCCATTTTTAAGTGGCCTAGCTCTATTTTTCCTTCACATTGCAGCTTACATGTCATTTTCTCAGGAAAGTTTGCCTCATCTTTAACTCTGTTTATAAGGTAAGCTGCAGATGCATTTTGTACATAACCTACATGGGAAAGGTAAAACTATAAAGTTGATAGAAATAATGTTGAAAAATATCTTTGATGACATAGTTTGGGGAAGCAAAAATCATAAGGAGAAACACTGATAAACTTGATTCTATCAATCATTCACCAAATATAAATATAGACAAAGGAAACAAACATGATAAATTTGGAGAAAATACTTGCAAGGACCTACAATATAGAGTATATAAGATACTCCCACAAACCAACAAGGGAAGAGCAGAAACTACAGCAGGAAAATGGGCAAAGGTCATGACTAAGCAATTCACAGGAAGAAAACGCCCCAAAACTTATCAAGCATGTGACAAGAGCTCAAACATTAGTAATTAGAAAAGTGGGCATGAAAATAACAAGAACACTTTACATGCATCAACTAGGCAACAATTAGCCAGTAAGGTGAGGTCAAGTGCTGTTGGAGAGTGAGGATAGAGGAAGCTTCATGCCCTGCTTTGTACTTTTTAGAGAGCAGTTTGGTGCTCTAGGGTCAAATTAAGTGCATTTAGACCCTATGAGCCACCAGTTTCTTTCCAGGCATTTATTCCTAGGAAATTCTCTACAAGTCCATAAGCAAACATGTTTGCAGATGTTAATTCTTGAGATGTTTGTATATTGGGACACTGAAGGTGGAAAGATGTGGTAGATACACAATGTGGAATACTAGAGAGCAATTAGGAAGTGATGAATTATTAACAGACATTCACACAGTAACATCATGCTTATAAAGATGTTATAAACATGATACTGAATGCAAAAAGAAATAGGATGAAGTCTATAGCACAATATGACTTAAGAAAATAAAAAATATAAACGAAATACCACCTGGTTTATAAAAACACATATGAAAGGACTTCTGGTTTCCAACCCTATATAGAGATAAAGAGCTTGGAGATTGTCACTCCCATACTCACAATAAGAAAAAAGCTGAACAAACTGAAAATCAACAACTTTTCTTAGATTCATCAGAGAATGAGCTCACCAGTCAGAGAAATGAGGCAGCTCACCACTGCCCTCAAACCACAGAGACAGATGGGTGGATACTGGGAATCACAGCTTAACAGGAGCAGAAGCCCAAAGTTCAAGCTAGTACTAGTAGGGACACTTTAAAGTTTATGTGAACAGTTGCTAAGCTTTTGGTGTAGACTAACTGGAGAGTTAAAAACCCTGAGGGGTCCAGGTCTTAGGCAGTAAAACTCACTTCCGTGAGTTCTACCTCCAGAATTCCCCACAGGGTTCTCAAAGTACAGATTGGAGTGAAAAATCCAGTAGTGCTTCTGGTGGGGGAGAGGAAGAGTAACCATTTTGTAATATGGTTACTCCCAGAGCTCTCTGTTCTTACTAAGGCTTGCCCTAGAGGAAAGCTGTTTTACCAGAACCTGACCAACTGGCACTTTATCAAAACCTAACAATCAGGGAAAGGGAAAGACCCAATTCCAGCCCACACTAGCTTTTGACTTAGAGGAAGAAAAATACCCAGCTCAAGTTCACTAAAAGACTGGGACTTAATCACAGGACTGTAGAACACTGTCCTTCCCTAGACACCTCGACAGGGCTCCCATGTAAAGGGGATTATAACTAAAAGAACTGAAAGACCCAGATCCTATTTAGGGAATCCTTAGAGAAACTCAAAGACAACAGCAGACAAAAACAAGGACACTGGAGAAATTTTAGCCCCTGAAACCACGCCACAACAAAGAGTATAAAGAGCCTAAGTCTTAGTCAGATAGGCTAGGGGATACAAAATGGTATAGACACTTTGGAAGACAGCTTGGTGGTTTCTTACAAAGTCAAATATAGTCTTACCTTACACTCCAGCAATTATACCCCTATATATTTACCCAAATGAGTTAAAAACATAGACCTATATAAAAACCTGTGCATGGATATTTATATCAACTTTATTCAAAATTATTAAAACTCAGAAGCATCCAAGATGTCCTTCAATAGATTAATTGATAAACTATTATATACATGCTATAGAATATTGTTCAGTGATAAAAAAGAAAAATGATATCAAACCTTGAAAAGGCTTGGAGGAAACATGTCACTAAATGAAGGAAGCCTGTCTGAAAAAGCTGCATGCTGTATATAACATTCTGAAAAAAGTCAAAGCTATCGAGGCAGTAAAAAGACCAGTTGCCAGGGATTTGGGGTCAAGGAGGAATGAATAGGTAGAGAGCACAGGAAATTTTTATGGCTGTGAAACTATGGTGGATATTGTCATAAGGCATTTGCCAAAACTCAGAATATACAACAGAGTGTAATGTACAACATAAACTTTAGTTAATAGTAATGTATCGGTATAGGTTCAGCAAGTGTAACAGGTGTACCACAATAAGATGTTAATAACAGAGGAAACTGGAACTGAGAGTGGTAATGGGAGCAGAGAGAGAATATACAGAATATATGGAAACTCTGTACTTTTAATTCGCTTTTTATGTAAATCTAAAATAGCTCTAAGAAATGAAATCCATTAATTTTTTAAATGTCTTTAAAAGAAAAAGCATGTTCAAGACCCAGCACAGGGAAATGGAAAACCCAATTTGCTTGAGAGCTTTTATTTTAAACTCTTTCCACTTGGAAGCCCCAAGGTGATAACCCTGGAAGATGCTAAAGAGGCGGTGATGTCAAAAGACACCTCCTTGCTCACTCTTGGTAGATAAGTAACAATTTTGTATTCAAAATCTCTGGCAAAAGTGTTTCAAACCCAAAGCTGTCAGTGTCTGGGAGATTCCTAAGAGGGGGTCAAGTAGGTGACTAGATGAGAATCAAATCTGTGGATTTGAACCTGCATCCACTAAAATATATGAACATATAATGATAAAAAGAAAGTTTCCAAGATTCCAACTATAGTCTGTGATAAGGAGATGATAAGAGATGATCAAATCCTGGGTGCTGTTCTGCCCCTTCCCTGTGATTGATGCTCATCTGCAGAGTCAGAGGATCCTGCAAAGGAACATGAGGTTCACAACAACTAAAACCTACTCTTCTCCTCTTAGAATTCATCTTCATTTGTAAATACTTCTGACACTCATTATGTCAATCAGGCCAGGCCAAGTCTTCCATGGGCAGCACCCAGCCAGTGACTGGGTATGGCAGGAATACTGAACAGTTCCTCCAGGTAGATTTACAATTTACTCCTTTAATCAGGAATGTTGGCTGAGGACTCTCCAACAGCCTTGACAAAATTTCTTAGAACTACATAGCAGTCTGAGGCTTTTCTACTCAGCCTACTTTCCTTTCTTCTCCTCTCACAAAGGACTAGTCTACCAGCTTCCACACCTCACTAACTTCCTCCCTATTTTTCCCTGCCAGTATTGCCCCCAATTCATCTCTTGCAAGTCTAATCCCATTTTGATATCCGCTTCTCAGACAACCTGTGCTAACACAAGGTGTTATTAGAACATCCGTTTAGAGATGCCCAACTCAAGTAATAAATATAGGTCAAGAGCTTTAGAGGGGTTAAATCAATTCAAGTGCAAGTAAAGAAAACCCAGCTCAAACTGACTTAAATGATAAGAAAATTAATAATCTTATAATCTCAGTTGAAATGGAGTCCATAGCAAGGGTAATTTCTAGGAATGCTATGGTATGGTATGATATGATATGATATGGTATGGTATGGTATAGTCAGGGTTCTGGTTCTATTTCTCCCAGATCCTTTTGGTTCTTCTCAACTCTGCATCTGGACTGTATCCTCAGGAGATTGTATTAATCAAAAGATGGCTCTTCTTCCAGCTTCAGCTCAAATGTCTCATGTTCTCTGAAGGCTTAGTCAGGACAGTTTCTCTTCCTTTCAAACTTGAATGTTTGTTCAGGCTGATAAAACTATTGTAGACTGAGTGGTCTAAGAAACATTTACTACTCACAGTCTGAAGATTGGGAAGTCCAAGATCACCTGATGAGGGTTTGCTTCCTGGCTTACAGACAGCCACCATTGCACTATACCCTCACTTTACCTAGAGAGAGATCAACTCTCTCATGCCTGTTCTCATAAGGTCACTAATCCTGTTCATGAGGGTTCCACCCTGATGACCTAATTGCCTCCCAAGGGCCCCAGATATCAAGACATAGGGGATTAGGACTTCAACATATGAATTTTTGGAGGCACAAGTATTCAGTCCAATGCTTCAATCTATTTGGTACTATTTTGTTCTGCTTCTCAAGGTTGTTTCCATGGCTGCCTCCTTCTAGACTGGAAGTGAAAGTAGAGACCGTATTATATTAACTTTTATGTCTATTTGATGACAGAGAATGAAATAGTTGGATGGCATCACTGACTCGATGGACATGAGTTTAAGCAAGCTTTGGTAGTTGGTGATGGACAGGGAAGCCTGGTGTGCTGCGGTCCTTTGGGTTGCAAAGAGTTGGACACAACTGAGCAACTGAACTGAACTGAATGCTTTGCCTATAGTTGGTATTTAATGAGTATCTATCCAATTAAATTTACTGTTGTTTCTTTGGATAGAGAAATGAAATCTGTGCTTGAATTCATTTAATATTTCAAAGTAATCTAGAAGAGATTTCCAGTGGTGGTGGGTGGTCCAGTGGATAAAACTCTGCCCTTCCACTGCAGAGGGCACTGGTTCAATTCCTAGTCAGAGAACTAGGATCCTGGATGCCATGTGGTGTGGCAAAAAATAAGTAAATAAATAAAATAAAGGAACTCAAAATAGTCTAGAAAAGAAAATCCATAGAAAAAGCTTGATGTTCATTCATGGCATTTAGTCTCATTAGATAGTGCAACAATGTACTCATGTAGATAAACTGCAGGAAGACAGAAAGATGTGGGGAGATGGATCAAATATAAGACCTGAAATTTGGAAATGATGCCTATGGCTAATTAGTTCCAAGCTATGATTTCCAACATAGGGAAAGGATTTAAGAGTACATCTGGATTATTTCCTGAAGGTTTTGACCTAATATGTTGCCTCAGCCAAAAAACCAAATAAACAAAGTAAAAAAATAATATAATCATAAATATTTACAGATAAAAGATAGCAGCAAATTCTCATGCTCAAAATTAGAAATAAAATAAAAAATCCTACCTGTGAACAAACTCCTATCTGTTTGAATTTTGAATTATGAATCTCAAATAAAGAACTAAGAACTAAGCAGTTTGAGAGAAATTATAATTTAAAAAGAGATACTCCTTAAGATAAGAACAGTGGCTTTCTATCAGTTTCCAAAATTTGAGAGCACTCTTTAGTATTTGACAAAGCAATTTTAAAACAAGAAGAAACAGCTGTTTTAAAGAGGTGGTTTTTAAACTCAATACTCCAAGAGGTATTATGGATCGAGTTTTATTAAATTCAGAGCCTTTCAGTTCATACCAAAAATTGGGCTGGTTTAGAAATACACAGAAGTATTTTGAGGTTGATGTCAAGGGGAAACATCATGCCCTTCTGCCTAATACCTTTTATGCTGTGAATGGACCTGTTGGCCTAAAATGAATATTTTCAGTGATTAGAAGCCACCTGCTTATCTTGGTGGACTGTTAATGGATCCAAAATTTTGAGTCCATTGGTTTTCAGCTTTATATGTGTTTAAGGGACTACATGGCAAATGGATGGGGAAACAATGGAAACAGTGACAGACTTTATTTTCTTGGGCTCCAAAATCACTGTGGATGGTGACTGCAGCCTTGAAATTAAAAGATGCTTGCTCCTTGGAAGAAAAGCTATGACAAACCTAGACAGTGTATTAGAAAGTGGAGACATCACTTTGCAGGCAAAGGTCCATCTAGTCAAAGCTATGGTGTTTCCATTAGTCATGTATGGATGTTAGAGTTGGACTATAAAGAAAGCTGAGCGCCGAAGAATTGATGCTCTTAAACTGTGATGTTGGAGAAGACTCTTGAGTCCCTTGGACTGCAAGGAGATCCAACCATTCAATCCTAAAGGAAATCAACCCTGAATATTCATTGGAAGGACTGATGCTGAAGCTGAAGTTGCTATACTTTGGCCACCTGATATGAAGAGCTGACTCATTAGAAAAGACCCTGATGCTGGGAAAGATTGAAGGCAGGAGGATAAGGGGAAGACAGAGGATGAGATGGTTGGATGGCATCACCAACTCAATGGACATGAGTTTGAGCAAGCTCTGGGAGATGGTGAAGGACCAGGAAGCCTGGCGTGCTGCAGTCCATGGGGTTGCAGAGAGTTGGACTTAACTGAGTGACTGAACAACAGCAACAACAACAAAGGGACTATTTACACATAACCCATGATTATTACTGTGTCCCCACGCCCAAATTCATATGTTAAAACCCTAACCCTGTGACTGTATTTGAAGATAGGCCCTTTAATGGATAATTAAGATTAAATGAGGTCATAAGAGTAGGGCCCTAATTGGATAGGACTGGTGTTCCTTATAAGAAGAGGGAGAGACACCAGACTCCTCTGTGAGGACACACTGAGAAAGCACTGTCTGCAATCTGAAGAGAGAGACCTCACCAGGCACCAGCCCTGCTGGAACCTTGACTTTGGACTCCAGCCTCCAGAACTGTGAGAAAAAATAAAGCTTTGTTGTTTAAGGCACCCTGTCTGTGGTATTTTGTTATGGCAGCTTGAATAGACTGATATACCCACGAAGTGAGTAACTAAAATTAAGTGAAATAAGAAAATTTGGAGTCCAGAACCCAAAAGCAGTATGTTACCCAGGATATATATATATATGTACAAACATATATATAGACCTAGTATGTACTAGGCACTGTTCTATGTACTTTACACATAAACATTCTTTTAATCTTTAAAATTACATAAGGCTGGTGCTATTATTATCTTCATTTTCAGTTGATAAAATTGAGACAATTAGTAATTTGCTTAACATCACAGACTAGACTGCTCCTAATCACTGAGTACAGTGTAGAATAGTGCTGCTCAATGGAAATATGTGAATGTGTATGTAATTAAAATTTTTCTATGATCCACATTTTAAAAAGTAATGAGAAATGGCTAAAATTAATAATATCTTTCATTTAACATATTATATCCAAAATATCATTTCAATGTGTACATAATATAAATAATAATTAATGATATATTTTATTTTTTTTAAGTCTTTATTGAATTTGTTACAATGTTGCTTCTGTTTTATATTTTGATTTTTTTGGCCCAGAGGCATGTGGGATCTTAGCTTCCTGACCAGGGATTGAACTAGCACCCCCTGCATTGGAAGGTGAAGACTCAACCACTGGACCACCAGAGAAGTCCCCTAATGATATATTATAATTCTTTCTTTAGTACACGAGTCTTCAAAATCCAGTGTGTATTTTAAACATATAGCACATTTCAAGCAAAATTTTTATTTAAAGTACTCAATAACCAGTGTATTGGATAGCACATGAAAAAAAGCATTGTAGCTTATAAAGAATCCTGAACAATATTCTTCAAAGCTCCGACTTTATATTTATGCACACATATTTGGAATTCTTCTAGTTTTTCAGAAGGATGGTTTCTTATCACAGTATACCGTTAGTTTTGTCTTGAGTTGGTTGTGGTTTTAAATTGCTCCTATCGGTGTATGGATGAAAATGTTTATAGAATTGCTGTTATTTTTTCTTATAAATTTATGTGTAGTTGAAATTTTGTTATTATCAAGTTTATTTCTCCCTAGAAAGTGGGAACATGAAGAATAGGGGATTTCTTGGTCTTTTTCCCACCTAAATAAGTTACGGTAGTGGTGGTTTAGTCTCTAAGTTGTGTCCTACTCTTGCGACCCCATGGACTGTAGCCTGGCAGGCTCCTCTATCCATGGGATTTCCCAGGCAAGAATACTGGAGTGGGTTGCCATTTCCTTCCCCAGGGGATCTTCCTGACCTAGGGATTGAACCCAGGTCTCCTGCATTGCTGGTAGTCTCCTGCACTGCGGGCAGATTCTTTTACTGATTAAGCTACCCCCCAAAAGTTATATAGTTAGAGAAAGAAAAAAACAAAACAAAACACTGGGCTAGATGGATTATTGGCCTGACTTGGACAAGCACCATTTATTTTATTTTTTTGTAACAAGGAAGACACAATTGTGAGATATGGTTAAATGAGCTTCTATGACTATGAAATACAGTGATGCTAACCCGTTTACATAAATTCTTTCTGTCAGACGCAGTAGAACTGTAGGCCTTCTCCTGACCTTACTATACAAGTATGGTTTAGAAGTGTTTCTGAAAGGGTCTTTTCTCTAACATTAGCCTAACTCCAGTGTTATAGAGAAGTGGTTATTTTTAAACCCAGTGGGGAAAAAAAAGAGCTTCACAATTTTATAACAGCCACATTCCTTCAAGACTTTAAAAAAATGATTTTAGATTATCTCCTTCTATTTCACTATATACACATTTATTGTCTCTAGATTCCAAGGATAAGTGGATAAATGTGATGGTTCACATTTGCCCTGTAACTAGTTAGAATCGGTTCTCTAAGGCAAATGTTTCTCCTCCTTCGCTTTAGCTTTACCATGATCTGAGCTGAAGCAATCTTTTAAAATGGCCATGATGCACTCAGTGTTTTCAAAAGCAAAGCACTGTAACCATTTAGATCCTTCATCATTATTACAATGTATCCAGTGGCTCTTCTTGTAGAATTAATGCATGGAGCCTCCATTAAGTGTTCTCAGAATCTACTCCGAAATAGGCCAATCTATTGTCCTCTTAAGCATTCATATATGAGTTGAAAATTTTTCAGAAACATTGCCAATCAGGGAGGAAAAAACTCACAAATGTCAGTTTTGATAAGAAAGAGTTTCTTTCTAAAGGGTTCTTAGGAGCTTCAGGGGGGTTCCCAAGGGACGAAGGAATAAAGGAGCTATCAGAACAGCTAGGAGTCTGGAGATCAGATTATTGTTCAGTCCCTCAGTCACATCCAAGTCTTTGCAACCCCAGGAACTGCAGCACACCAGTCTTCCCTGTCTTTCACTATCTCCCAGAGTTTGCTCAAATTCATGTCCATTGAGTCAGTGATGCCTTCCAGCCATTTTATCCTCTGTCGCCCCCTTCTCCTCCTGCTGTCAATCTTTCCCATCATCAGGGTCTTTTCCAATGAGTTGGCTCTTCACATCAGGTGGCCAAAGCATTGGAACTTCAGCTTTAGCATCAGTCCTTCCAATGAATATTCAAGGTTAATTTCCTTTAAGATTGAATGGTTTGATCTCTTTGATGTCCAAGGAAATCTCAAGAGTCTTCTCCAGTAGCCCTCCAAAACCCCCCAATGCTTGTCAACTTGGAAAATCTATGGGGATAAAAAAAAGATTAAGAAAGGTAAGCTGATTAGACTGCAGAAAAGAACGAAAAATATCATAGCAATCTTCAAATATATGAGCTTTCCCTTAGTCAAGAAGCCTGGGTGCAAGTGAAAGAAGCCTAATTCAAACTAGTTTAAGTGGGAAAAACAGACTTTTTAAACCTGTTTACATAACTGAAGACCAATCTTAGGAACATCTGCCTATGGGCACACCTGGATCTGGGATCTCAAACAATGGTTTCTCCTTCTCTTTCCTTATCTGTCTCTTATTTCAGCTTAGTTCCTTGCTTTTCCATTGCATGTGGTATTCCTCTCCACAGCAGAAAGATGGCCTCTGGCAATGCAGGTGTCATTGCTCTACAGCTTGGGCTCCCAAGGGAGAGAGAAAGCTATTCCTTAGCCTCTTGGAAAATTCATGAATATTAATTGCTCTGAGTTGACTGCTTGCCAAAACTGGCCACCTGGACCAATCACTGTTTCCAGGTAGCTTAGTCCTGTGGTCAGCTCAACCTGCTTATAGGCTTGCCCCTCTGTGATGTGATGGGGAAGGAAGACACTGTTCTTAGCAGCTCTGCCAGATCCATTTGGAGATTGTATCCAGCAGGTTTGAGGTGGGGGCCCGAGATTCTGTATTTCTAGCAATGGCACCCCACTCCAGTACTCTTGCCTGGAAAATCCCATGGACGGAGGAGCCTGGTAGGCTACAGTCCATGGGGTCGCTAAGAGTCGGACACGACAGAGCGACTTCACTTTCACTTTTCCCTTTCATGCACTGGAGAAAGAAATGGCAACCCACTCCAGTATTCTTGCCTGGAGAATCCTAGGGACGGCAGAGCCTGGTGAGCTGCCGTCTATGGGGTCGCACAGAACTGAAGCGACTTAGCATAGCATAGCATAGCAAGCTTCAGGGGCCACTCTTGAGTAGCAGTATTCTAGAAGACATTTGTAAATTGGGTATAATTCTATAGCCTCTGGTCAGAAGAAAACTGGAAAAGGCCATATGTGTGAGGTTGAATTTTGAAGGTTTTAGATTTAATTATTTGAGTTATTCTTTAATGGGAGCACTGTCATCCAAATTCAGATGTTCTTTGGGGCGGTACAGTTTTGTTATTTCCTAAGTGCTCTTGACTCATAGGAGAACAATGACTAATGCACGTACTTTGACCATAGTTTTGAGAAATACAAAAAAAAGTAAGATACATATGGAATATTTTGAGACATGAAATAATTTGAAAAAGAGAAGGGTATGGGATGGTTTTGTGGTCCACAGTTGAGATGGCCCACTCACAGGGCAAGGCTGGAAATGAAGAGCACACTTTGTTGTGAGCACTGGGAAGAAGTCCAGGAAGGTGGAACATGGCTTATTGGTGTTCAGCATCGAAGAGAATTGGTGACCAGTAACAGGGCTCCATCTCCAGGGTTGAGGTTCAAGGGACAGTATTCAAATGATATGGGTGGGGATGAGGGATGAGAATAAATACTGGCATGGGGGAGGTAAGACCAAGGTAAAGTGTAGAAACTGGGAGATTGGGCAAATATTTAAGATACTAGAACCAAGGGAAAGGCAGGGGCTTAATTTTAGAAGCACAATTGAACTCTAGGTACCAACTGAGTTATGAGATGGAAAACAGGCAAGCTTCATGTTCACCCCATTACTGCTGATCTAGAGATCATCTCATCATCTAGAGATCTTATGGTAGAGAAAGGAAAAGTCTTGGAGCTTGAGAGAGTGGAGGGCCATGAGTCCTGATAAAATTCTCAGGTGTGAAGTCCCACAACTCCCAGGGGTCATAGGTGTGAAGGAGGGACATATGGATAGGAAATCACACAAGTTTTTACAATTGGAATGTTCCACAGCTTTTATGATAACTTTTTATCATGATTTTATAATTACTGAGTCTAGTCATTGTTGATTACTTCACTTGTTGAGAAAGAAATATGTTCTATGCACTGGAGTGGTAGTGACAGTAGGTTGATAAACAGATTTGTAACTCAAAGCCTGTGTAACTGACCAGAGGCCCTTCAAAGAGGAGGAGTCCATTCAATCAGAGACTTTTGGATCTGAAATACTTTAAAGTGAAATATTTCTTCTTGGCCCTTTGGTTATCTGCAAAGGAAACAACCTAAGTCACAAATTGAAAGCCTGGGCTTCCCTCAGATGGTGAAGAATCTGCCTGCAATGTGGGAGACCTGGGTTTGATCCCTGGGTTGGGAAGATCCCCTGGAGAAGGGCATGGCGACCCACTCCAGTAGTTGCCAGTAGCAAAGAGTTGGATGTGACTGAGTGACTAATACACACTTAAAAGAGTAAGGTTTTGGATCAAAAGGAGAAATCTCACTGGTTATCTACTCAGAGTGTGATACAAATAACTGGAGGTTAAATATATTTGTCTTCAGAGTTCAGAAATTTTTATACCAAAAATTTACAAAGCAAGGAATTCTCCAACAATATAAAGGAAAGCGTGAAGAATTTAGACTCCATAGAGATATTTGTTTTGTTCTCTATTTCCGCCTTCAGAAGGTCTGTCATTGCTTTCACTCTGCACACATTCTCCCCTTCTCTCCAGGAATACTGTGTCTAGAAGTGGAATCCCTTTGGAAGCCTTTGCTTGGCAATGGGGAGGGTCCCCAGAACTTCTCCCAAAGTCTGACTCTTTATGATAAGGGTAGAAAAGAATTGATCTATTTCACTCTCCATATAAAATAGTCATGGATCTTTGATTTCCTTGGGATAACTGCTAAACTCCTTTTATAGAAGGGAGAGAACAAAAGAATCTTTGCAGAAGACAATAGCCTCATGCAAATTTTAGAAGTAATTCAGTGATTCAGAGGCAGCAATGTGTTATGTTTTGTGGTAGAGATTCAAGAGTAAGAAACAGTACATTTTAAAGGATTTTTAAAAACATTGATTAGGGAATGCCACATTAATGTGTAGATTACAAATTAAAAAACAATAAGCCTATGGTGATTCAGGGTGAGTCAGCTAAGGTAATTTGGTAATCCTGACACAGGATGTTGTTTGACATCTCCTTGAATTTGAGGTTTTTTGTTTTGTTTTTCCTTTGGGGAGGAGGAGGGCAAGAGGAAATCAGTTTAATGTTTTTCATTTAGGTAAATTAAAATTATGCAAAATCACTTTTCTTGACTTTTGCAGTTTAATTTAACAAATAAATAAGCACATGTCTATTTGACACTCCTATTTGGAAGCACAAACATCTTGGAGCCTCTCTGTCATGAAGAATGTATTGATATCAGAATAGGTGATAATTTCTTTTACTTTTTTATTTTTTAATAATTTTAGACATAGAAAATTTGAAAACATAATACAAAGATTTCATGTATATGCTTAACCGAGCTTCCCCTAATGTTAACTATTTACGTAACTATTAATTAATAGGTAACTATGGTGTTAACTTTTTATCTTATGATGGAAGAATCAGGAAATTACTATTATCTAAATTACGGACCTTATTGAGATTACCAGTTTTCCCCCAATATCCTTATTTTCTGTTTCGCTATTCAATCTAGAATCCCACATTGCATTTAGTCTCTGTCAATCTGTGACATTCTTTAGTCTTTCTTTATCTTTTATAACCTTGACACTTTTGAAGAATACTGTCTAGCCTGTAGAATATCTCACAGTTTGGGTTTGTTTAGTGTTTTCTCATGATGGAGTTATGCATTTTTGGCAAGGATACTATGCAAGTCATCTTAAGTCCTCAGGGCATCATGACAGATGTACATGATGTTGATTTGCCTCATTACTGGTGATGTTAACCTTGATCGCTTGGTTAAGTTGGTCATGTTGGATTTTTTCACTGAAATTCCCATTTTCCCTTTTGTAATTGTTAACCATCTTGGTCATTTTAAGAGTAGGCTAATACCTTCTCCTCAAAGTTTCACCCACTGATTTTTGCATCCATAGGTGGATCTTTTCTGCAATTATTACACAGTATAAATAATAAATACTGTAGCATTTGCATAATAATGACTTTGTATTTCTTATTGTCTCTACATTTGCTAATTAGAATTCTACAATGAGGAAGAGCTTCCCTCTCTTCTCCATTTATTTATTATTTACTCAGTTGTTTACATTGGTAAGGACTCATGGATGTTTATTTTATTTTATGGATTATAATCCAATACTGTAATTTTATTTAGTTCAAATTGTTCCAGGTTTGGCCATTGTAGGGTGCCTGGGTTGGCTCCTGCATCCTTTGACTTGCCCTATCCTTTTTTGAGAACTTCCTTGTTTTCTGATACCATAAGATTACCTGGGCTTATCCTATCCCAGTTCTGGAATCAATCACTTCTCTAAAAAGTCTTGATTCCTTTTATTGATTTTATCCTCAAGTCTTACATTGCTCTTCCTGGGTGGGTAGACTTTTGGGTATGATATTCTCCTATACTCAGTTTCTTTCTCTGACTTTGGACTTGGGAGGTCAATCCCTAGACACAAACTGTTGTGAGGAGTAGGAAGTAGGAACAGCTAATGAACCTCTTCATTGGCTTTCTGGTGCTTTCATTGGGTCTCTAAATTCCCCTCTGGAAAAGCAAAAGTGAAAGTCACTCAGTTGTTTCCGACTCTTTGTGACCCCCGTGGACTATATAGCCCATGGAATTCTCCAGGCCAGAATACTGGAATGGGTAGCCTTTCCCTTCTCCAGGGGATCTTCCCAGCCCAGGGATCGAACACAGGTTTCCCACGTTGCAGGCAGATTCTTTACCAGCTGAGCCACAAAGGAAGCCCAAGAATACTTGAGTGGGTAGTCTATCCCTTCTCCAGTGGATCCTCTTGCATTGCAGGCAGATTCCTTACCAACTGAACTGTCAGGGAAGCCCTCTGGGCCATGGATTTTTTTTTTTCTCCTTTGGCTGTTGGAGTTTCCTAGAGACTTTTTGCTACTGTTTCATTTAGTCTGGGACTCATGGATCACAATATTGCAGCTTAATCTTTTATTTACTGTACTGACTGACCCCAACACCTCTGGGCTCAGATTCTGCCCAGACCACATCTCACTAGGTGGCATAGTTGAATGCTATGGAGGACTAAACTTGTCAGCTATCTTTAACTGTGCTGATTAGACTGAGAAGTAGGGTAGGGTAAACATGTTCTCTGGGCTTTGGGGAGAGTGTAATTGAATTGTTAGGGGTAGAGATGTCAAAGAACTCCCAGTGAATGGCTGGTCCCAACAGGTTGAGCCAGGTCAGGAGCCCTACAGAAGACCCTGAGCAAAGGGCCAGTCCATAGTCACTTTCTAGAAGTCCATAGTCAGCTTCTAGCATCAATTGAATTTCCTTCTTCATACTTCTTTTCTGTTGTTCTCTAGCCCTGAAGTACAATTTTATTCTGAAGTTGTGGCTTCATATTAGTTGTGCTTCAAGGATTTTAGTGGAGAGTCTGTCCTACATAGATGGAGATGCAAAAGGGAGAACAGTACTTTCTTCCTTGAAGCCAGAGAGGAAGTTACAGTGTGGGGATCGTAATTGGGAACAGCTCTGCCAGTGGGAGTAGATGTGTGCTAGGAGGAGACAGGGAGAAGGCAATGGCAACCCACTCCAGTACTCTTGCCTGGAAAATCCCATGGACAGAGGAGCCTGGTAGGCTACAGTCCATGGGGTCACTAAGAGTCGGAAATGACTGAGCAACTTCAGTTTCACTTTTCTCTTTCATGCACTGGAGAAGGAAATGGCAACCCACTCCAGTATTCTTGCCTGGAGAATCCCAAGGACGGCGGAGCCTGGTGGGCTGCCATCTATGGGGTCGCACAGAGTCGGACACGACTGAAGCGACTTAGCAGCAGCAGCAGCAGCAGGAGGAGACAGTCGTTCCAATACAAGCAACAAAGAGCATACTTGTAACACAATCTGGAGAACTTTACAGTAGTTTCCTTCCATTGAGTTAGCAGGGTCTATTGTAATTTCCATATTTAGTGGAGTATGACTTGTTATCTTATTTTGTAGTTATAAGCTGTTAAAGCCTGGAAATTTGAGATAGACCTATTAAAGTTTATCCTGATAGACTTTGCCCAATATTCCAGTATAGTAAGATCATCTTGAATTTTGTTTCTATCATCCATTGTATTAATTATTCTTTTTGGTTATAATTCTGTTCATTTAAAGAACATGACTTTTTTTTTTAACCTTTATCCAAGTCCAGAATAAAAATGTTAACTTAGGATGGTGACTTGTGGCAGACACTATGGTCTTCCTGGCAGTTAGAGAACTATGGCTCCATCTATGGTTTCTAAAAGCTACCATTTTCCCTCTTTCTGAGGTAAGGAGATTATCTTCCCATTCTAGGATTCTGGCACCTCTCCCATTGTCCATTGATTCTCTAAGCTTTCCTGACTCAGAGACCACTTCAGCAAGTTCCTTCTGGGTCTGTGAATGTAATTATTAAGATTTAGAAATTTGAAGTCATTTAATGTGGCTAAAGTGCTCCTTTCGCTATCTATTGGTCATTTACTGATAAGTAGTTAAAACTGTTAAAAGATGGAGAGATTTTTAGTGTGAGTAGAAACCAAAAAGTGTTTTTGCACCACAGTGTATGCCCAGTGGGCGTCCCTGGTGGCTCAGTGGTAAAGAACCTGCCTGCCAATGCAGGCGACACGGGTTCGATCCCTGGGTTGGGAAGATCCCCTGGAGAAGGAAATGGTAACACACTCCAGTATTCTTGCCTGGGAAATCCCATGGACAGAAGAGCCTGGAGAGCTGCAGTCCATGGGGTTGCAAAAGAGTCAGACATGATTTAGTGACTAAACAATAATAACGAGTATGCCCCCTCATGTTGAATGATTGGATGTATAATTATAGGATGATTGAATGAGTGAATGAATTTCTGACCAGTTTGAGTTTTCATAATAGTGCTAGTGATACTATTGGGTATTGACAGGGAAAGTATTTCTTCACTAGAGGACTGAGATTTCTGATTTATACAAGATAATGTAAGTTTACTAGTTAAGATGTTATAAATCAAATGTCATGCTGCTTCCTTTAGCTAATAGAAATGTTATTTAGTTGATTTTAAATTGTGTCTAGGTAGATTATGTGTCAAAAGCTCTAACTATTAACCTTCAAACTAGTGGAATAAGATTAAGGCCTGTTTTTTGGTCCTTAAACTTACTTAACTTCATTGTTTATTAGCATTGTCCATCACTGGTTTATATGATTTCATTTAGGTCACAAAAATCTTTCAAGATATAGGGGTGCATGATTAAAAACAAAATAGAAGAAGTCCTTGGATCAAAATACGGGATGACTAGATAAAATCTCTAAGGTCCCTTTTAATCTAACATTTTATGTTTTATGTTTTTAAAATCAGCTTTATTGATGTTTAATTTACATAAAACAAAATTCATCTATCTGAAAGTGTAAATTTTAATAGGCTTTAAGAAAATAACTTTTTTTTTTTACTGGAAAGAAAAACACTAATTAGTAACTGGAGAATTTTGAGTTCTCCAACTTTTTATTTTTATATGAAATAATTTTATTTGAATATTTTGTGTTTAGCTTCAATATTGATGTCATTATCATCACCAGGGCTGCTTGGTCCATTTATTAGGACCTCTAACAGAATTGTCCAAAGCACATTATCTTCATTTTTATGAAAATTATTTGATCTCTTGCACTTTTTAAACCAGAGCATGGTGCTAGCACTGCAGGAACATTATATTAGGAAAGCAGGTTCTTCATTTCATGTTGTAGGTGAATGATCTCTATTTAGAGTTTATTTTATTCATTTAGTTTTAATTTAACCTTGAATAAACTAAGAGTCACCTGGTTAAAAAATCAAGGTATACAGTGAAAAGTCTCTCGCTTACCTCTTAGCCCCATATGCTCATTGTTCCCCTAAATTTGAAATCATTTTACAGTTTCTTGTGTATCATTTGAGAATTTATTTACTCACATATGAATGAATAGAAATACAGGTCTTACTTTCCCACCTTCTAAAAAATACTGGCACCCTTTAACATTCACAATTTTCCCCTAGCCAGCAGTGAGTCATTGTTTCTTTTCTTTTTCTTTGGAAAAAAGTACTTTTTATTATTTTTAGAATTTAAGATTATTCAGGTTGAATTCCATATATCCATATATATATATATATATATATATATATATATATCTCCATATATCCTATGTTCATTCATCTATTTAATCCATCCCTTCAACAAAAATCTACTGATTTTCTACTGTGTCAAAAATCCTGTACTCATTTCTTAGAGGATTCAAAGATTATGAGTCTTGCCCTTAAAGAACATATAGTATAGTAGGAAATATAAAACAAGAAGCTATTAATAGATATCCATGAGAAATGTATGAAATGCCACAGCAGTTAAAAGAAGGCTTAACTGGGAAGAAGGTTATGGATCAAGGAAGACGCTGGGAAGAAAATGACCTTTGAGCTGAGCCATGAAATTTGAGTCTGTGTACCTGTGGAGATGGGGTGAGAGAAAAGGAAGAATATTCTATGTTAAATTTGAACAATCTTGTTAGAAGTGATAGGAACTCAAAGAAAACGTAGGAAGGTAACACATTAGTCCTGCAGACAAAACTAGAAAAGACAAGGCTGGTGTCAACAGCATAGAAAGACTTTATCAATGTTAGTCTTTTCTATCTCTCCTTCCTCCATCCTGCTTTTTCTTGAGGCTCCTTCTTGTAACACGGGGTATGGTTGCCAATAATTTTGGTAGTAGTAGTAGTGTTAGTCACTCTGTTGTGTCCAACTCTTCGTGACCCCAGGGACTGTAGCCCACCAGACTCCTCTGTCCCTGGGATTTCCAGGCAAGAATACTGGAGTGGGTTGCCATTCCTTTCTCCAGAGAATCTTCCCGACCCAGGGATCGAACTCGGGTCTCCTGCATTGCAGGCAGATTCTTTACTGTCTGAGCTGATACTGATAATTTTGGTGTCATGTTCTTATTTCCCTCAATCCAAGAGTAAAGAGATAGTTGTCTTTTTGCTTTCAATTCAGAAATTTTGGGAATGAACTGGTCCAGCTTGGTGATTATACCCACTGTGAGTTGGGAAGGGAGATTCTGTATTTGGTAGTCCCACTAGAAACACATTGAATTAGGGAGCAGTGCTCTAAAGATGCTGCTACAGAGAAAGGTAGGAAGGGGTGCAGGGCAGATAGAAAGCATGGAGGGTCATTTTCCTCTATAGCATGAGTGAAGGTATGAAGGCAGAAAAATTGCATGCTGTGCTTTGAGTATGGTGAGAAGCTCAGTTATGCTTCAGAAGCAGGGCTGAGGGTACTCTCAGATGCCAGTCCTGAACTTGTAAAACTCTGAGAGAATGCGTCCTTAAATTTTGTACTTTAGGCAGGTTGTCTGTCTCAACCTAATCCTGGCCCTGTCTAGAATGAAAGAATGTTCAACAGTGTTGAAAGTCAACAGGCTGAGTACTTTGAGGTACTCAGTTCAGTTCAGTCACTCAGTCATGTCTGACTCTTTGTGACTCCATGGACTGCAGCACGCCAGGCTTCCCTGTCCATCACCAACTCCCGGAACTTACTCACCGTGCTTGTCACCCTGCTTATTTAACTTTTATGCAGAGTACATCATGCGAAATGCTGGGCTGGATGAAGCACAAGCTGGAATCAAGATTGCCGGGAGAAATATGACATTTGAGGGAACAGTTTTGATGGAATGATGCAAGTAAAAACCAGATTGCAGAGGTCAAAGCATCAGTGAAGAAATGGAAATCGAGAACGTAGGCTCCTCTCACATGAAGTTCAGTGGTGAAGGGAATGATAAGGAAGGAAGTGCAACTTCAGGGGAAAGCCGGGGGGAGGGGGACAACAAGTTTATTTTCATTTTATTTTTGGTATTGGCAGTATCTGACCCCCAAAACAGTCATCTGCTTCCATAGAATGACTTGAAGGGTTCCTGGCTCTCTTCCAACCAAAACTAATTTTCTACTGGCCTATGAGTGATGTTTGAATTGCTACCATTAGTGATCTGGGGTTATTGAATTAAAGGATTATCTCCTAGCAGTTAGTAAGTACCCTCCCAGGCCCTCATCTGTAAGTAATTCATTAAGCTTTTAGCAGCATTTGTGTGTTGTTGTGAATTGGTTTATCTGATTTTTTTGGTGACAACTGAAAATGGATTTTCATACAGGGAGGGTGAAGAGCACTGAAGAGTTTTTGACAGTTTGGGATGCAACACCTGCAAAAAGGCAAGGGGAAAACCCCACCAAAAAAAAAGAAAGATATGTGTTCAGTCACTCAGTCGTATTAGACTCTTTTGCAACCCTATGGACTGTAGCCGGCCAGACTCCTCTGTCCATGGGATTTCCCAGGCAAGAATATGGGAATAGGGTGCCATTTCCTACTCCAGGGGATCTTCCTGACCCAGGTATCCAACCCGCATCTCTGTGTCTCCTGCATTGGCAGGCGGATTCTTTACCACTAGCGCCACCTGGGAAGTCCCAAAGGAAAGGTAACCAGGTTCTAAGGCGTAACCTGTTTAACGTCAATTCTACCCAAGGCCAGCTTTCCATTTGCAATCTTAACCTCTCCCTTCCTTCTCAATGGATCTTTTTTTTTAAACTTTATTTATTTTTGGTTGTGCGGGGTCTTTGTTGCTGCATGCAGGCTTTCTCTAGTTGCAGCAAATGGGGGCCACTCTTTATTGTGGTGCACAGGCTTCTCATTGCAGTGGCTTCTCTTGTTGTGGAGTATGGGCTCTAGGGCACACAGGCTTCAGTAGTTGTGGCTTGCAGGCTTTTGAAAGCAGGCTCAATAGTTGTGGTGTACCTGCTTAGTTGCCCTGTGGCATGTGGAATCTTCCCAGACCAGGGAGGGAACCTGTGTCCCCTGCATTGGCAGGTGGATTCCTATCCACTGTACCACGAGGGAAGTCCTCAATGGATCATTTTAAAGACACCTTTTGAGTAAAAACTTGTCAAAACATTCTGGGAAAATTCACTTGGTCCCAGATAATAGAAAAAAGTACAGAACTTGGAGTTAGAACACCTCTTCTCACCAAACTCTCATGAGGCATGTGCAGAGGCAGAATTATCTTGAAGCAAAGAATACTTGGGTTTCAAGATACCTCACTTGCACCGTGGGAGGGATTCTAGCAATCTGTCCATGTGATCATGCATTTTTAAAAAATTAGCAAAAGAGGATAATTTAACTATAATAGGCTCCTTCTATTCTTATTTTCTGTTTGTCACATTTCCCCTAGTGCTGGGTAGCACCTAAGTAATTACCACAATTTTTGTAATTCAGGAGCTAAAGGGAAGTTGAGTTGGAGATACAGGTAGTTTGGATTTAGTAGTTTAAATTGTTAGGGTTTGCGGTCACTTCTGTGTATTGCTAGGTTGTTGCTAGCTGCTTCAGTGCAAGGATGTCTTGCAGGACTATTCATGCCCACTGTACTGATTAAAGTGTCATAACAGAATGTTTAAGGCTTTTGCTCACAAGCTGCTTAATGAGTGTTACCAATGCAAATATTGTTTAAGGTGGGTCACTGTTCAAGGAAACTTGAAATGTTGTGAAAGCTTATTGCTCATATATGAAAAGAAACTTCATAGAGGCCTCCCCAAATTTAATACCAAATTATATATGGTATTACCAACCATAAGCTATGAAGCTGAAACAAACCTTTCTAAACCATGAATTACAAAAAAAAAATTTTTTTTTTGAAATCAACCCACATTACGGGAAAGACTGAATTGTCTTCCTGAGATTGCACTATAAAATTGTTGTCATATAAAGAAATAATCAAAGAACATACAGAGGAAAAAAAGTAGGGAAAATTATTCTCGAGTTTGATACAACAGTTAATTAATAAAATGATTTTGTTACTGTTTGAATTTTGGGATGTTTGTTGTATTGTTGGGTTTTAAAATTTTGTAATTGTTCTCATTTCTTTTTTTAATATCCAGTTTTGTATTCACAATTTTGTATCCTTTATCTTAAAGAGTATCCCCCCTCCAAACTGTGTTAATTTCAACTCCTACAAAATCTGGATCCTTTCCTGATCCTGTGACTTTTAGCAAGTGATTTGAGTCCTAGTTTTCTTATCTGGAAGGTGGGAATCACCATATCTGCTGATTTACTGCTGCTGCTGCTAAGTCGCTTCAGTCGTGTCCGACTCTGTGCGACCCCATAGATGGCAGCCCACCAGGCTCTGCCATCCCTGGGATTCTCCAGGCAAGAATACTGGAGTGGGTTGCCATTTCCTTCTCCAGTGCATGAAAGGGAAAAGTGAAAGTGAAGTCACTCTGTCGTGTTCGACTCTTAGCGATCCCATGGACTGTAGCCTACCAGGCTCCTCCGTCCATGGGATTTTCCAGGCAAGAGTACTGGAGTGGGGTGCCATTGCCTTCTCTGGCTGATTTACTACACAGGGTTTTTTGAGCAAGTGAGATGATGCAGGTGAAAGGGCTTTGCTGTTAGCTCTAAGAGCAGTACAAATGTAAAGTGGTATCTCTGCTTCCTCCTCAAAAAAAAAAAAAAAAAAAAAAATGAACCTTTCTCCAAGAGGTTATGTTATCTTTTCAGGATCACCTGTAACATTTGGGTGTATCCTAACTTGCAAGATGGGGCAGGATCTCTGGAGAGTTTCACATAGAGGACAAGCATCTCCAAGCAGAGTAAAAAGCCAGGAAAGAACGATGGTGTGTTAGCATAAGCTCATTCGTTACCACTGTTGGAAAACCAACATACTGGGTCTTCCTGCTGAGTGTGGTGAGCAAAGCTGCTTCTGATACTAAGGATAGCATTTAGCATTTAAATTCAATAATATTCCAAACATGTAGATGACATCTATTTAGAAAACAAATTTAAGGGGAGTTGTACAGTCTATTTCTTTGCCCTGGCATTTAACCAGGAAAAATGGGAAAAGGGAAGTTCCCTTCACTGAACACCTATTATATGTGTGTGGTTTTGTGCTAGATGTTTTATAGACATTATCCCAGGCAACTAGCACATATAGTAGGTGTTCAGTGAATTTATAGAAATATCTCTGGGTACTGCCAACTCCTTTTTGCAAAAGTAAAAACCAAGGCTCAAAAAATTGAGTGACTTGCCCAAATTCACAGTGACTTGGTATTTTAAGCAAGGTGTGCTTGATTCCACCCTCCTCAGATACCAGTCCACTGCTATGTCTTGTTTACAGTCTAGTTTTCCTTTTTCTATTTGCTTGTCTGTTTTAAGCTGATGAATCCAGCTCATACAGTCACAACTGCCTGCAAAAATAATTTTATAGATCAGATGTCTAGTGTATATACATAGATCTTCATTGAAATGCATACCTTATCATGAATTTATGGAAAATCAAGAATATATCCAATGCGATAGATTATGCTTTAAATGGTGCTTAATTTAAACATAAAATATTCTTTAAATGGACAAATCTTCATTAGTAATTTTAAATATCTGAAAATGTTTGAGCTGCACAATAAACTAGCTTACTGCCAACCAGACTTTTCATATATCAATTTAGTATGCACCACCTGAACCTAGATATTTGATTCCATGCTAGAAAATTCAAGACTAATCTCTTCAGCCAGAAAAAAAAAAAAAAAAGTAAACCAACACTCTCAGGTTGCAGATTGACAGGTTAAAAAGACTTTCCTCTTAGCAGCTTTATATATTTTTTATCAGAATTCAAAATTACACACAGTTCACTTGCTTCTTTCCATTAAATGTTAAAATGAGATGTTTGGTAGCTGGTAGATTTTCATAGGACTTTTGTGATTTATTATCTTAATGAAAACTCTGTCCCCTACCTCACCCCCCAGGTTAGCCTAAGAGTGAGGTGGACTGCAATACACTGTCTCAAAATTGTACACTTTTTCTGAGTTCTATTTGTGTGTGTGTGTTTTCTTTTTAATTTGTACATCAAGACTAAAGTTGGGGAGGGAGTGAGGGAGAAAGAAAGAAAGTTATTTTGGAAAGGGAAATTTCTATCATCTCATAGACAAAAATATTAGGAATTATATTCAATAGGGTTCAGAGAATGTAACAGAATTTTCAAAATCGATGGGAAAGACTATTACCTTACTTTTTGGGAAAATGTGTTTGTGAGAAGATAATCTTCATGTTATGAACCCAAAGCCACAGGATTCTGAAAAGCCATGTGCCTAGAGGGAGAATCATCCTAGAAAATCTGAGAAGTAGGTACAAGTCATTAACCTGAGCTGGCAGGATTCAAGTGAACTTTGGGTCCAGTCAACATAAGTCATCTTTGCAGTACAAATGAGTATAGAGTTGCCAGAACTCCACTAATTCGGAAGACAAGCTTCAAAGAAGATCTATTAATTCATTCAATTTAAAATGTTTATTGAGTAACTACTACTTAGTCGAAGCACTGGGAATATAAAGATGACTAAGATTCGGTCCTTGCCCTTAAGGAGCTTACACTCTGGGGCAGGGGAGTCAAACATACAGACAAATAAATGCACAAATGTATTACAAACTTTAAGACGTTTAGGTAAGGTATGGTAGCAGCATTACGAAGGAAGTAGAAAAGTCTCCGAGAGTTCAGTGACTCCAGAAAGACTCCTTCGAGGGGAGACAGACTTGATGGACTGACAGGTTAGCAGTCGAGGTAGGGGGCGAGGCTCCGGGTGGAGGACACCACTGGGCAAACGGAAATGGCGAGAGCAGAGGCAGGGAGGCGTGAAACTGTTTGTTCTGCCCTGGGATCGCCCTCACACCCCTTTGTCTCCAGACGAGGAGTTCGAGCCTTCACGGTGGAGTATGTCTTAAGCAATTTGGGACTATAAATCCTAGCAAGTAGAGCTGCAAAGCAGGATCTAGCCTGAGGAGATTTTGTAAGAGTTGAAACAAGCGGCCAAGTTTCGAAAAGAAGGGGGCTCCGCTGGCGGCGGGGGCTTGTCAGAATATACTTGTGCGGTCGCGGACAATTGGATCTCAGGGTGCCCTGCCCCGGGTCCTCGCCCCGAAGGCTGACACTACGAATCGGCCGGGCGCGCAAAGCCCTCTCGACGCCTCATCTGCAAATCCCGCTCCCTGAGCTTGGAGACTCCCCAGCTCGTCCGTCCCTTCTCGGGCGACTCACTCGGCGCCGCCGAAAGCCGGCGGTGGGAAATACTTTTCTCCGGCCTGGCCACGCTAAGCTGCTCTGGGCAGTGGATCCAGGCCAGACGCGGGTGCAGGCCCTACGGTCGCGACAGTCCCGGGGCACCCGCCGCGCCCTCGCGCTCCAAGCTCACGAACCGCCGCGCCGTCAGAGCTCATGGCGGGCGCGCGTCAGCTGCTGCCAGAGCGCGCCTGTGCGTGTTCATCCCCTCCCCTTGGTTTTTATCGAATTCTTCCCCGGGGTTTGTTTCTTCGAGGTTTCTTTCCTCTAGCTGTGTGAGTCAGGCAGGCAAACAATAGGGGAGGCTTGAGGCCTACGAGTCTGAGAGTTCCCAGGGCGCCGGACGGAAAGGGTGGCTGTGTGGAGTTGTCACCTCAGAGAGTCGCGATCCGGACCCGGGAGGAAGGACCCACCTTCCCGGGTATTGCAGGCTCACTCTGGGCTTCTGGGGAGCAAAGTTCGGGCCCCACCTCCTCGCCGCAGGCCGCCCCTCCTAGGGGACCGGCGCGCCCGCCGCTCCGGCCGCCATTTCCCAGCAAGCCTCCAGGGGGCCTCCCCGCCGCGGCCTTCCTGTCTGCAGCGCCCCGGCCCGGGGGCGGCCGCGCAGCAGAGGGACGCGCCTCGGCGCCCGGGCTGGTGCGCGGACAATGACCCCTTCTCCCCTCGCCGCCTCCTTCTCCCGACGCCGCCCCCCTCGCAGCCCCCAGACAAACCTATTAGCCATTCAGGCCGACAAAACCCCGCGGCCCCGCGCATTGTCCCGCGGAGCGCCCGGCCACCGTCATTAGCCCTGATTACGCTGAGCCGCCTGACAGCCCCGCGGGCAGCTCGGCGGACCCCCCATTCACCGCCGGCCCCCGGCCCCGCCTCACAATAGGAGCGGAAATCGTCCGCGCTCTCGCGTCCCGGCTGAATAGAGCGAAAAGCTGCTTCTCTTCTCCTCCCGCCCCATTCACGCTCTCTTTGGATACAATATTTTTTTCCTTTTTGTTAAAATTGGGGAGGAAAAACGAGGTCAAGGAAGATTTGCTTGAGCTCTTTGCCTGTCATTTGTTTAATGTAAACAAAGAGCAGGTCCTCCCCTCACCCCCAGCCTCTCATCCCCTCCCTCCCAGATTTTTATAAACAAACTGGTGATGGAAAGGGCAGCACAGAGGGTGGGGGTATGGGGTACAAGAGTGGCGGTGGAAGCCGAGTGGGTCACTAAAGTAGAGGAGAGACGAACTGCGGCATTTGGGGAGCTGGAGCTATACAACGTTTTTGGTAGAACTGGAGGGTGGTTGAAATGTTTAGAACCCGTAAAGGAGCGTGACCTGGGGCTGAGGGTTAAATCCTCACACCGCTCAGGTTTGTTGAAATGTAAAAATGCAGCTTCTTTCTACTCTGCTGAAGCAACTGCTTTTGGGCAAAATGTTACAGGAAAAGAATTTTAAGAAAAGAAAGAAAAGAAACCCATCATCATAGGTATTTCTCCAAATTCAGAAACCTTCAGCACTGCTACTAGCTGGAATTAAAAACAAAAACAAACAAAAAACCTTTTCTAGACCCGGATAAAACTGACAAAAAATAAAATCTTAGAAAGTAAACGAAAACCTTTACAATACCTGTCCATGGGAAGATCTGGGCCAATTTAAATAAAATCTGTGTGAAGATTTGGACCAGTTTCCAACATGTAACCATCAATGAATTGATTATTCACAAAGAATTGTTATTTATATTTAGGTGCCACCAGCTTTAGATAAATATTAAGTCTTTTAAATAATATGTCACCCCTTAAGATGCTAAATAAAATTATATATAAATAAATCAACTAATTGGTGAAACAGTACTTTATAATGTAACTCTTAGGCAGCATGTTACTTTAAGCAAATTAGATGTACTTTAAAGGAAGGTATACTTTATAGCCTTTCACCAAAGCAGGAAGAAAAATACCCCATCACTGTTTTGTTGTTGTTCAGTCGCTCAGTGACTCTTTGCGACCCCATGGACTGCAGCATGCCAGGCTTCCCTGTCCTTCACCATCCATCTCCTGGAGCTTGCTCAAACTTTCATCCATTGAGTCAGTGATGCCATCCAACCATCCCATCCTCTGTTGTCCCCTTCTCCTCCTGCCTTTAATCTTTGCCAGAATCAGGGTCTTTTCTAATGAGTTAGCTCTTCGAATCAGGTGGCCAAAGTATTGGAGCTTCAGCTTCAGTATCAGTCCTCCCAATGAACATTTAAGATTGATTTCCTCTTTTTTTTTTTTTGCCACACAATTAAGCATTATTTAAAAATTATTTTTAAAGAGAAAGCTTAGTTCTTACTAAGAACTATGGTTGGGGTTATGTTATGTTACCCCCCTTTTTTCCCCTTGAGAATGCAGAATGGATACTTCCTTCGGGTTTCAGGCATCATTTGAACTGCTGAGTGGGGTGGGATTTTTAGACTCTTAAATTCCTTCACATCATCACATTAATTAGTCCTTTCCCTTCCCTCTTAGACTTGGAAGCATGAGCTTAAGAGAGGAAATTTGGCAACTATTTTCTCCAAATGCTGGTGTGGACAGCTCTGTAGTTAGGATGGAATCTGACTGGGAAACAAGACTAGAAATCTCTTGATTTTTCACTGAAGTGCAGATTCAGAACTAGCGTGAGGCGAGGGAGGCACCTGGAATGCAAAATTTAAGGAGGTACTCACTCCCAGATGCTGGGCACTTGCTTGACCTTGATCATGAATGCCTCCTTAAATTTTGTAGTTTACATGCCTCCCCTGCCTCTTTGGAGTCTTGGCCCTTCTCCTTCGCATTCTAGGAAGTTCCAGGGGCTCTAGAAAAGAAAACAGAGCCTTGAGGAAGCTCTACCATCCTAGCCTTTCAGGACATATAGAAGGGCATTTGCCTGCTTTCTAGAAGAACACCAGCTTGATCACAAAGGCTTCCCCACTCCTTCTTTTAGAGCTCTTATGCAAGAGAGTTTTGATTGTCACCAAGTCTCCGGATAAGGGCCCCTGTATACAAAGAGAACTATTTATAAAGCCCAAATGAGGTCAAATCTGTTTAAGTGATTTAGAAACCAAAAATCAGTCCTTATTCATGTCCTGGGCTTTCCCCATATATCTTGCCATTTGATTGCCTTTTGTCTTCGGTAACTTATTTTTATTTGATTTGCACATTGGCACTTCTACCCAAATAAATTAGCAGGTTTTGGAACCAAAGAGCATCTGCTGAGGACACTGAAGCAAACTGAGAGAAGTCCAGTGGCGGATGTGGGGGGAGGGTGCTCCAAGAGGAAGTTCAGCTCAAGTGATTTTAAAGATCAATGTCAAATTTTATAATATGCAATCCATTTCACTAGGAAAAAGCTTAGAGACTCCCTGGATAGCATTTACTTTTTTAGTGTAAGGACAGTAGGTGTTTTTTTTTTTTGTTATTGTTTTTGGTGTGTGTGTGTCTGTGTGCCTACACACTTTGAAAGGACAGATTTAATTCTGACAATATTTGATATTTTTAATTGAGGCCATTACAGGACAATGAGGCTCTAAATGACTTGTTTCATGTTTAATACAACGATTAGATTTTTTAAATTGCCAGTGCTTTCTCTGCAGTCTTCTATTTGACCTCACTATGTGACATGATTACATCCTTTCCCCCATCTCAGTATGCCTTTTGTTGAAAATAATGCATTTGATTAAACCTGCTTCTGTGTTGAGAAGATGCTAGTCTAGTTATTACAACCTCTCCTGTCTTCTTTTGTCTTTATTTTAATGCAAGTTCAACCCAAATGCAGTAAATGCTCACTTGTATGATTATGGGTACCTACCGCTTTTGTACAGGTGGGGGCCTCAAAGGAGATGGAAAACCTTTCTCATTGCAGAGCCTCTGTTGGAATAATCTTGTTTCATAAAACAGAATTCACTTTAAATCGAGTTTGGCTTTCGCTATTGCTCCTGAAAGCTAAGTGACTGTCAAGTGGACAAGCCATAGTTAGTTACTTGTTCTGGGAACATAGGGAGTTGCCTTACAGGGGGTGATTATGTTGCCAATTTCTAGGTTTAAATATACCACACATACATGCATATTTACATACATACACACACACATGCATACAATTTGACAAGGAAGTGGTTATGGACCTACCTTGTACTGTTTTAAAAATATACCAGGAAACATCAGAAAAGGCAAAAGACATAGAGAAGACTCTCCTGAGACCATTGCATAAGGACCCCTGCCTGGTGAAGAGAATGATCTCTCAGTTTTCTTTTTAGGAATCTGAGAGCAGCTCCCTTAAGAAAGGTTGCTCACCAGGTTTTTATTGTTTGGCTTCTTCACACAACCAATTGGCTCCACCCTGCGCCCTTTGAAACAGCAAATTCTCTCCATACAGAGAAACCTACCACGCAGTCTCTTAAATAAGTAAATAAACAACATATATATGTTTTGTTTAAAAAAAACTTTAAAGCAAAAGTTATACATATATAATAATGTCCTTTCGAGGTGAAATACCCACGGGAGATTCAGGGGAGGCGCTCAGCGTGCAGTTTGGGTTCTGGAGGCATCTTTGCAGCAAAATCCTTGGGAAAAAGCAAAGCAAGGAGAACGTGGAGCAGGGTCGGGCCTCACCGCGGGCCCCTGTGGTAGCGGCTGGATGGCGCCGGTGGAGCAGGTCAGGCATAGGGTGGACATGGCAACCAAGCCCGCGGGTCCCTGGCCACCTGGAGTCGCTGGGTTGCTTGGTCTCTCATCCTTTCTCTCTCTTTCATTTGTCTCGTGTTTTTTTTACGCCGAATTCTGTTTCTTAGTGTAATTGGTGGGCAACTCAGATGTCGCACTCGCTGTCGCTGGAAGTGATGGAGATGGCCGAAGTCGCTGCCTTGCTGGACAGGCTGGCGGCTGGGCTGGCGGCGGCACCCAGCACCTCGGGTGTGCCCTCTTCCTCGGCCCTTAGCGTCCGGCCGGACCCCTGCGACAGGACCTGCTGCTGAAGTCTACCGGAAAGGAAAAGAAACTGGTCACTGTGCAAAACTAGCCACTGACCTCCAGCCCACTCCCACCTCTTGGTCCACATCCCTTAAGCCCAGCAGTCAGCCCCTCTCCCTCTGACCCGGGCAGTTAAAGCGGGTAAGAGGAGGCAACAGAGGCTGGGCAGGAGGCCTTTGGCCACTGCTCTGGGAGCCTTGCGGTTGCTCCATCGTCCTTCTTAGTCCTTTCCTGGCTCTCTGGCTCCCACTCTTTCGGATGCTGTGCTCACAAGGTCGTTCCCGGTTGTTGCTCACCTTTAGGAGATTTACAATACTGTCAGGATAAGTGAGACGTCAGTGACAAGGACAGACGAGACTCTGGGCCAGGAGACCCCTTTCCCAGCTTGTATCTGCCTTGGGCGCACCTCTGTGCCAATACCCCAGAGGCCAAGTCTGCCCCAAACTAGAGGCAAAAAGGGTAGCCTGATGGTTTCCAGTAGTGTTTGGCCTGGGAGAAAAGGTTGGGTTCTTGGCCAAAATATTTTGGGAATGAAAAACCTCTGCCAAGTAGTTTGCTGTTTTGAGACAGCGCTGCCCACCCATAGGAAGAGCAGAACTCTACTTTCCACTTCTTAAAACATAAGTTAGAAATTTCAAAGCGTTAGAGAAGGATGCCTTTGGACTTTAAAATGACAACACTAAACTGCCTCATTGCTGACAAGCCAGGCTTCACCTAATAAATAATAGGAGCTTGGGCGCAGGCTGACAAGAATTAACCTTGGGCCTTGCGGTCTCTAGTTGTTTCTGGGGTTTTAATTTTTATTTCTTTCTCTCTCTCATTGTAGTCTTGGTATGGTGACTGGAACCAGCTGCAGGAGCGACCCCCAGGCGGTGAAAACCAGACAGAAAGGGTGGGGAATCCAGAGCCCGGAAGGAAACCCCCACCCAGGATCCCGGAACCCAGTGAGCTCACGCCGAAAACCTCCATCCCATCCCAATTCCTGAGGAATCCAAGTCTCCAGGCCTTCGGTAAGGGCGCCGGGGGTGCGGTCACCGGCTCCCTCCCCTGTGAGTTCAAGGCTCGGAGGTCTATAGGTACCGACCTGTTTTTGGCTGCAGCTGCCCGATCCCTTTGCCGGCGGTTTTTGAACCAGTTGCCCACCTGCGTAGGGGTCAGTCCGGTTGCCTGGGCGAGCTCACGCTTTTTGCTGGGGTTGGGGTAGGGGTCCTGCAGGTACCATTCCCTCAGCAGGTGCCGCGTGCGCTCCTTGAAGCAGTGTGTCTTCTGTTCGCCATCCCAGATGGTGCGCGGCAGCGGGAACTTCTTCCTCACTCGGTACTTGTCCACCGGCCCCAGGGGCCGTCCACGCAGCTTCTCAGCCTCCTGGTAATGCGCTTCGAGCCACAGCGCTTGCAGTTTGGCGTGCGACTCCTTGGTGAACTTGTGGTTTTCCAGGATATGGTAGAGCTCACGGTAGTTGCCACCGTGAAAGGCCACGATGGCTCGCGCGCGCAGCACAGATTCATTCTTGTTGAGCGCCTCGCAGGCCGCAGGGGCCACAGGCAGCGACCAGAGGAAGCGACCCAGGCGCTCCACGTCGCCGCTCTCCTCTAGAGTCTCGCATACCCCGGCCACTTGCTGGGGACTGAAATTCAAGATAGGCAGCTGGAACATCGAGGCAGCGCCGGCGACAGCGGAGGCGCTGAGTCCGAAGCGGGACACGAAGCAGATGCCCGCGGGCCCGGCCGGGTGCGCCAGGCTCTCCTTGGTGAAAGCGGCTCGGGGCAACCGGGATGCACGGCCAGGGCAGCGGCGCAACCGCGGGGAGCAAGCGAGCGAGAGGGATTGGAACAGCTCGGGTTCGGCTCGGCTCCGTTGGGGCACGCAGGCCAGCTAGCCGGCGCCGCTATTGGGGTGGGCGGATTGGCGGCGCGGGCGCCATGGAGACCCCCTGTCAGTCACTGGCCGGCTCTGCCAATCAAGACTGCGACCGGAGCGCCCAGGCCATTTCAGCACCTCCCCGCTCTCGACAGCGCCCACCGTTCGCCGGTGGACTTCGCAGTATTTTGCGGAACTTGGAGGAGGGAAAGACGTGCCAGTGGACGGGAGAGAAAGACAGGCGAGAGCCGAGCCGCAGCCTTTCGCTACCACCCCCAGCCCTGTTCCTCCCTCTTGCCCGCAACCCTCCACCCCCACCCGCGCAAGAGGCGGTGATGTTGCAGAAATCCACTTTGGGGCGAGGCGCTGCCTGGGTCAAGAGGCCTCCAGAGGACAAAGAGGACTGGGCCAAAACGAAATCCTCTGAGAGAACTCACTGAATTTAGCTGTAACGAAACAAAACCTTGAAGGGGAACACGAAAGGGGAGGGTGGGGAAGTGGATCATCCCTTTTTCTTGCCTGCACCCATCTCGGCATGGCTTTCCAGCTGCCAAAGCAGCCGAGTGGGAACCGAATCTGAAGCAGAACGAACCCACCCAGGACCTATAGAAGAGGTCAGTTTGGACTCTACCCCCATCACCTTCAAAAGCCTCCTAAAATCATTTAAAATCCGAGCTAAGACACTCTCACTTCTGATAACCCAGGCGCTGACCATGAAGTGAAGCACTCGCAACAAAAGGGGCGCGGCACACCCCAAGTTTATACTTTTCAGTTTTTCTCCCCAGTTTAATGGACTTGAACAAACGTGCAGCATAGCCACATCTAGAGTGAGAAGTCACTGGTAGGTCAGGACAGCAACTTAAAAGCTTATTTCAAAGACCTTTTTAAGAAGTATTGATTTGCTCTTCTTGCAGGCTAATTTTGCCATACCCTCTGTTAGAATATTTAACTCTTGAGCTCGGGATGGAAAATCTAACCTTGGCCTTTGGACCCAACAGTAATTCAGTAAAAGTAAAATAGAGAAGAGGGAACCACACTAATAGAGAAGGGGGTGCAGAAAGTGCTTCTTAAGCCGCTGAGCACTGATCCCTCCTCAAGAGAGGAAGGGCCTTCTTGGCGACTCTGCCTTGGGGCCAGCAGTTGAATTGATAACTTTATTGATTCCCAGTTGACATCTTCATCAAACCGTTTTCTGAGAAGTAGGTCAAAAGTAACTACCATCTCACCTGGCTTTTAATAGGGGTTTCTTTAGCTTGAAGAAAATAATTGGGAGAGGGGAATCCGACGAAAACGCCAGGAAAAACCATCTTTGGAGGTCCATACCCAGAAAGGAATCAGATGGGAATGTTCACTGCCGAAGTGGACTGGGCCGGGCTGTCTTTTCTTTAGTATCAAGTACAATTTGTATGCGGCTTGTACAGCTTTGGTAAATCAGAAGGCAGATAGATAGCACAGATGGTTGGAGGTGTCGGGTCAGATCATGCTACGCCTGAGTGCAGGGCAAAGCTCATTCTGACGGAAAACCCTGATATTATTTTCACAGATCTTCACAGTTCACTCAAAAAAAAAAAAAGCAAAGGGGAAGAAAAAAAGCCCTGCAACCATTTACATCATTTCTGTGAGATTGCCAGCCGCCTCAATGGAGAGACTTTCTTTTCTAAGAGCTTATTTTCATGGAATCCGACAGGGCAGGGGCAAAATAGAGAGGGTGATGAGGATAATGTCAAAGCACAAATCTCTAGCTTGAGGCGACTTCCGAATCCGCCGCAAGGACAGCTTTTAGTGAGAAACATTGTAAACAAGCGCCAACAGTGAGCCCTGTAGAAAACCCGGCAGGTGGGGAAGGGGTGAAGCGGAACCCCAGGAGGGCTATTTACCGGCACTCCTGGACTGGAAAGAAAAGCACTCCCTCGCTCTGGTTTGCAGAGGTTTCCTAATTTTCGCTCTCGGGGTGTCTCCTCTCTGGGCTCTCCTTAGCCGATCGCTTTTAGATCGCCCTCCGCGTGCAGAAGAAGCAAAAGGTGCCCGGGACCTTACAGCTCTGGAGCCCAGAGGGGAGCCCCAACCTTTGTACCTAGCCGCTGAAGGCGAGGAGAAGTTGTGGGTGCCCCAGGGGACCACGCCTCCGCACACATTTTTGCTGCATAATTTGAAAGTGGTGAATTCCGGCTTCTTACCCTAAGTCTTTGTGAGCAAGTCTTGTAATTTTCGGAGCCTGGGTGCCCTATCCAGAAAATGGGAACGTTTATTTCCAGATGTCCCCTCTGGCTTCTGCGCGTCTGGGGCTCTCGAGTGAATGGGACCGAAAGCCTAGGTTGGCCACGGTGGAGGGTCGGGGAAAGGGCGCTGGCTGCAGCCGCGGAGTCCGAACCCCGCCTGAGGCGGCGTCTGGGCGCCGGGGCGTGCGAGTTCTCAGAAGTGTCTGGAGGTCCGGGTCTACGGTCTGGACATCCCATCTTCACCATCGCAGGGGACTTCGCTTAATTTTATTAACTCAAGGGAAATAAACTTCTTTAGGGTACACTGCGATCGCGTATTCGTGCATCAGCTTCATTCTGGGAAAGGACAAACGGAAGGAATTTGTGATCCCTCACCCCTGAAAATGAGAGAAGCTGCAAGGATTCCCTTAGAAATAACTCCGCTGTGAGGAGGATGACCCCACCCCACGATTGAAGCGCACTTTTCCGGGTTTGCTAGGTGAATATTGGATCTTTTCTTAATTTTGCGAAGGGAAAGAGTTTTACCAGTTTTGAAACTTAGCGCCAACCTTGGAGGCAACTCACTACCCATTTTTATTATGTGCTTGACCGGGAAACTTGGAAGGCGTAGCAGCAGCCTTTGGGCCCATCTGGGCAGGTTTGCAACTTTCTGTGGTTGGTTTGCAGCTACTAGTAGATTTGAGAGGCCTTGGATTCTCACCGGAAATCCCTAGACGGCTATTCTTTCTGCAAACTCAAGGCTTACTTTATAGAGAAAAATTCGGAAAAAGCGTGTAGAAGACAATGCCTTGCTCCCACCCACCCCCACCCCCCCGGGGAAAATTCTGTGTCTAATTGTTCAGTGCCGAGGCAACTGGGCAAAGTGCCTCCAGGGAGCTGTGAGGTTCACACCAGAAATCTCCAGAATTCAGACTGGGAGTTCTTGCACTTACTCATCTTCCCTTGTTTTGCCCCTTCTATGATTTTGCTCTCTATAGTAGAGGGACAGTTGGAGCCCAGGTTACACTCTGCTGAAAGATTTACCAGTGGAGACCAGTGTGTAGAGGTCAATACATTCTTATGTGTAGTTTCTAGTCTCTTGTCTTGTTTTGTCTTTCTTTTTTTATTTTTGACTTTTCATAAATCAAGCTGTAAAATAAATGATGTCTTTGTTTTCTTTCCTATACAATTCACATAGTCAGGGATTTTACAGATATAGTAACTGAATGCATCTGAATTCCTTGATAAAGACTTTTGTGCTCATGTGAGAGTCACAGACTGGCTGACAATGAGGTCCCAGCCTTTTGTGTATGTCCATTTGACTTTGGGGTGAGAGGTCTTTGTTTTCCTTTCCTGGGCCTCAAAGCCATGTGTTGCAGATAGATGAGAATAATCAAAAAAAAAAAAAAAATCTAAGATTAAAAAGGCAGTTTACTGTCTTTGAGGTTACAGTATTAAAATTTCACACTCATCTAATCATGCACTTAGTATTCTGATTTTCAGATGATACCATATACATAAATATAGATATATGTTTATGTACTTGGCCCAGATCTACAGATTATGAAATTAATTTAGTATCCTAGTTCTAAAGTACCAACTATCCTAAAAAGTTCCCAAGATAGATTGCTATCTTTCATGCATTCCTGTCCTTCCTGTTTGCGTCTTGTAACAAAGAACAGAGATGCCTCTTTTATTGTGTATTCCTAAGAAAAAACACCACTTGAGAAATGTTTTGTAGATTTCCTGGTGCTGTAAAATTAACTGGCAAAAAAGTACTACAATAAAAAATGTTGATCTAATTTTAAGAGATTGGGATATTTTTGTTATTATTTGCATAATTATTCACCATCTATTTTTTAAATGATGCAAAATTTGTGTTAAGTGAAGAAAATATTTGTAAGTTTAAATGTGGGAAAATGCACCATTTAAAAGTATTGATTAATTATCAGTGATGGTTTTTTAAAATGTTAAGCTGACAATGCAACTCTGTGTTGACCTCCAGTTTGTGGTTGCTCCTAGGTGTCTGGATGATAATTTGTGTCTAAGCCAGAGACTATATTAGAAGTTATACCACTTATTTAACCCATGGTTTTAAATTCACTTTTCTCACTTTTCTGCTTTTGTGAGGGTAAGTCTAAATCTTGGGGTTAACCACACCACAGCATAGCTTATTTATCAATGGGTTCTTATGTGAAGGATTGATTTTTAAAAATGTAACTAGCGTGTCATTTATAAACACTTTATTATCAATAATGGAACATTAGTTGAATGACTGAAAGAATAATTAATTTGTAATTCTCTACTAGAGCTTTCTATTTTTTTTTTTTTTTTTTACCAGCAGGTTATTTTTGGCCATTTTTGAATCCAAGATCAAAGTATTTTTTTTGTCTTTTTTTTCAAAGTATTTTTCTAAAATACACATAGACACTTTACAATTCAATGAAGTGAAAGAGTGTAAATCAGTTTATGTCTTCTGGCATGAGTCAAACATTATTCACATTAAATTGTGTGTATTATATGTCATGTATATGTATTAATTACATGTATTATATGTGTAATAAATAATAATTTCCTTCCAAGCAATGTAAAATCAAATAGCATTAGCCTCCAATAAATACTTTGAATTCTCTGAGTTATCCAGTTCATTAGCAGAAAGTACTTTGAAAGAATTACATTAAAAATATAATTTTTATGGCATATAACTTGCATATTTTGCTACCCTTCAGTGTATCAAACCTCAGGAGGGCAATTATACTCTCTCCTTCCAGGGGACATTTGGCAATGTCTGAAGACATTTTTAGTTGTCACAAGTGGAATCTAATGTGTGGAGGCCAGAGATATTGCTAAACATCTTACAATGAATAGCATGGCCCTCTCCCACCAACAAAAAAATAGCGTCACTGTTAAGAAACCCTGCTTCAAGGAACTCAAACTAATCAACAAGGCAATGACAAACAAGACATGCTAAAATTCTGTTTATTCTGGAGTTGAAGCACTTTTTAAGTGCCCTTTTTATTTCACTTTAAGTCTAGGCCACACCAGTAAAATCTATTCCTAAAGACTTACTGTAATTTTGTTTCTTTTAAACATTTATAATAAACGATACTTATGGTGACTGAATACTTAAAAATTTAGAAATATTTCTAGAGAAAGTGGGGCTTTGTTTCTATCATGTTGGAATCTGTGTTCTTTTAGTAATTGGTGGGACAGACAGCAATGATTGAAGCTATTTCTCAGTCCCTCTGCATTTTACAAGTGAATAAAATATGAAGGCCAAAGAGTTTAAATGATTACTTTCATTATACAGCTAGACAATGATAGAGGTGTGTTTAAAACACAGATTTAATCATCTTTTTATCACATACTTTGCTCTCCCTACCCAAGGAAGGTGATCTAATTTCTGTTGAGTTTGAGGATGAGGACCTGAACCACATGAATATTTATTGGTGGCTACCATGTATACAGTCCTATGCTATTTCCTGGTGCTGTGACTCTCAAAGTTGATGCACTTTAGTTTATGGATCTCAGAGAGATTGAAACAATTCTGGGTCTTGCCAAATAGTGTACCCTTGCAAACCCTGAAAAGGCCTTGAATCTCAAATGTGATTCTGATATTTCAATTATCTTCCTTGTGGGACAGGAATGTTGGAGTCTGGGTTTATTGAAGACCTTTCTCTGAGTCATCACACTGTATACTAGCAGGAAAATGGAACTGAATCCTGCCTCTTGGGGAGTAGAGATTGGACTTGAGGTGCTATAAGGCTTGGTTTAAGTAAAAAAAAAAAAACACCTCCAAACTCTTTTGTCAGGTCTTTCAAAAGAGTAACAGTGATGCTCACTAGCATTTCTATAATTAACAAGCTGTCAACATTTCTATTACGACCACAGAAGTCTATTACAGACCACAGAATTGTGATAAATGTTTCTTTAGGTCTGAAATGTTAGCCTTCATCTTCTTTTCAGCCTAAGGCAATTTTTGAAACCAATTTTGTTTCAATCATTTTGGATCAGTTGTGTGGTAATTTTGGGAGTGCAGATGCTCGAGGCCCACCTATTGAAATAAAGATTTTTAAATGGAAACACAGAGAGGAGTCTGCTTAAGCCCCAGTGGGGACCAGCTGCAAAGCTCTGGCAGGGAATTATATAGACAGATAGTGAGAGTAGATTTGGAAAAAATTAAGAGACAGAGAAATGTGTGCATATGTCCTTTAACAGTAGATTTCCTTCCCGCCCTCAGTTCCTTCAAACTATGGAATTTTAATCTTCTCTTTTTTTCTGTTTTGTAGTTTATCTGTTTTTACTTTCCCTATTATTCCTAGGTTTTGGTAAAATTAATGTAAGAGAATCTGTCTTTACAGCAATTAAAATTTGAGGCTGAACTGATTTTTTTGAATTTTAATTTTAACCTTCATTTAGTTAAATTTTCTTTCTATCCCTCTCATCTCCTTTCTGCTTAACCATCTTTTTATCCTTGTCTGTCCTTTTATGAACTCAGAAGATTTCATATTTCCCAATGATTATTGTTCTCTGTATTTAATAATTCATGTTTATTTTCTCTTTTTCTGTTTGTTTTGACTCCATAACTCCTTCCTTCTGCTCCCCAAGTCTCCACTGCCAAATACCTTTTCACTAAACTAAGCCTTGTTAAATTGTGAGGCTGACAAAGACAAAGTGTTCGTTTCTAAAAGTTAATGGGGGATTGGAGTGGTTTTCTAAGAGAAAAGGGGCATACTGTTACTATAATGATGTTTTAGGGAAGTGATGCTTCTTAAGCTAAACTTTATGAAAGATAAAATAGTAGAAACAACAAGGACTCTGGAAAATTTAAATCACTGAAGTAACCACATGGTTTTAGGCCCCAGTTTCCTTATTGGATAAACTGTATAATACTTATCATATAGAATAGTTGTAGGGATTAAATGAGGTTATGAATAGCCATTCCTTGCATAGTGCTTGGCTCATAGTAAATTTCCAACACGCTTCCCACTTGTGGAAAATCATCCATTTAATCTATTAGTTTGACCCTCTATATTGGTGATGTCTCACTTTCCATCCTGTCTTTGGTCTCTGCTTTGGTCATCCTTTGGTGTTCCGCTTAGGTCTCTTGAAACTTTCCAAACAATAGATTCCTTTGAAATATACCTTCCTGTTCTGTAGACCACTCACTGTTTCTTGCAGTAAATTAGTCTAAAGAAGTCAGTAGATAGTGTACATGAAATTGCCCTGATATTAACCTTAATAGTTTTCCTGTGAGTGCCATAACAAGTTACCACAAACTGAGTGGCTTAAAACAACAGAAATTTATTCTCTCACAGTTCTGGAGGCCATAAGTCTAAATCAAGTACAGTGCTTATTTCAGAGACTCTAGGGGAGAATCCATGTCTTGCCTCTTTTCAGCTTCTGGTGGCTTCTGGCATTCCTCGGTTTGTGGCTGCATCTCTTTGATCTCTGCCTTCTTCTGCACATCCTCTTCTCTTCTATTCCCATCCCTTCCCTTCCCTCTCCTCTTGCCCTTGCTCTCTCTGTAAAAATTCCCTCTGCTTATATTTTATACATGCATGTGGCTGCATTTGGGGCCTACCTTATAATCCAGGATTATAAACTCCTCCTCTGAAGATTCTCAACTTAATCACATGTTTTGCCATAGAAGGTGATATTCACAGATACTAGGCATTAGGAGGTAAATATATCTTTGAGGGTTTTTTTTTTTTTTTCAGCCCACCACATCCCCTTATATGACAAATATGCCAGTCTCAAATGTTTCTTGAAAGTAAATTAAAAGAAGAGAACAAGTTTTAAGTAGTCAATCTGCAAGTAGAAAAATAACCCTTTTTGCTTTTTTTAAAAAAAATTATAGACTTTCACCTTAACATTATACAGTGTAAAGATTGACAAAATCCTAAGCAAAGAATTTTTATTAATTTCATTTTCATATTGAACTTTGCTTTTAAAGATTCCCTTAAGCCATTAATTGAAATGAACAACAAAAGCAGTAGATTTATCTCATGGGATAAGATAAAAGAGAAGATTCCAACCCTCTCTGCATATGTTTAGCATGTGTTTAGAGTGAAAACATGTTATGGTACTACACTAAAGTATTATTCATAGATATAAGAAGAAATTTGCAGTTTATTTTTCTTCATTTCAGTGAGTTGAAATAATTATTTAGAAGTTCTACAGTATTTTCTGGTTCATCAGTTGTTATCTTTCCTTTTTCTTGCTCTCTTAATTGTTACATATGACTCTATTATTGCCTATAAACAGGACACTTAATATCTTCTGCATCAAGATGCACCGTTCTTCCTACCATGGCATTACTTTCCCCATTGTTCTCGCCATCCAGATAGGATTAGACTTTGAGAGTATTTTAACTTCCTTACTTTCTTCTTTCTCTGTTACCCCAACCTGAAAGTTTTTTTGAAATGGTGTAGTACTTAAGAGTTTTCCTTGTAGTGTGTCCCTTATATTTTAAGAATACTTATTTAGCAGTTATTACACACACATACAGACACACATATTCCTCTCCATTCTATTCCTCTGTTATGGTTTATTTGTTGATATTTAGATGTTTTTTTCATGTATTTTCCTGATCTGGAGTGCTAATTTTTTCCCCTACCAGAAGTACCTTTTGTGTTTTTTCCTCTTCATAAATCAATATATGCTCATTGTAATAAATATCCATATACTTAGAGTCAAAAGTGAAAGATTTTTGTAATGTCATTATTCCATAGATAAATCACTATTAGTGCTCAGTGCATATCCTTATAGACTTTTTTTTCTATACACAAAGATACAGATTTTTTTCTTTTGATAGAAATGCTGTCATATTATTCATACTGTTTTATAGCCTTCTTTTTTCATGAATACATTTTATGAACATTTTTCCTGATAATAAATATATGTTATCATTTTGAATGGCTACGTTGTATTCCACGGCATACAAACCGTAACTTATTTAACCAGTCCCTATTGATATTTGTTTAAATTGATTCCAGTTTTTCACCATTATAAACAGTGAAGCAATGATCATCTTTATGTATTGTCCATTTTTTCCTTCAAATTCTTGGAAGTAAGATAAATGAATTGAAGGGTTTACATATTTAAAAATTGTTGTTTCCAAATTGTCATCCAAAAGGATTTTTATCATTTTTTTTCTTCTATCCACATGGTGTGAGTGCCATTTTCCCCTACACTCTGGCCATTAATCTTCTTTTAAATCTTTGGTAGATTGATAGATGAAAAATGGTTTTTCACTTTTTCAAAATAGCTGTTTCTTTTATTATTAATAAGATTATACAATTTTACATATTTATTGGTCATTTATATTTCTCTTTTTGAGAATTTCCCAATTATATCCTTGATTTGGGATGTTTGTTCTTTTTACTCATTTGTAGATTTCTTCCAACATTAAGGATACATTTTTTCCTGTCATATATTATAAATATTTCTTCCTGATTTTTCACTTATTTTTTAACTTTATGGTGTTGTCTGCCCTATAGTTTTTATAATTTTCACATAGTCAGAGCTATCAAATCTAGCTGTCTCAGGTGTTATACTTAGTACAGTCTCCCTTCCAAGTTATAGAAATAACCTGTATTTTCTTCTCCTATTCTTTCTAGATTAAAAAATTAAAAAAAATTTAATCCATCTGGATTTGTTTTGTGGTCTCATGTCAATTTGGAATCTAACAAATTCTCCCCTTTTCCAATCATTTTCTAATTCTTCCTTCTTCCTCCCTCCTTCCCTCCTTTCCTTCCTTCATTCCATCCATCCATTCTCCCTTCCTTCCTTCCCTGGACCAAAAAAAGTGAAATGCAGCCCCTTTCATACCTGGCCCCATTATCTTTCTAGCACTTTCTTCCTTCAATAAGAAGAGTATAAATTTTCCTCTGTGACTTTTCTTCCTCTTTCTCTTGCTTCTCAGCTAATTCACCTCAGGCCTCAGAATTTCCTGGTAACCTCCTTCCATTCCAGACCTGAGTTTGTCTTTTCATAGCCGGAGTTCTCTTCTTTTTCTGGCAGTCTAGCTTGCCCTGGGTGTATCTAGACTATGCTTGTTTTCAGAATATTATAGGTGGGGTTGCCTAAGGTACCAAGAAGATTTACAAGACTGGAAGAAGATAGGAATGACTATATCACCGAACAGGAAAGGAAGGCTCTTGACTTGGGCCAAGAATGAGTAGAGATTTGAGTTGGAGATGATGAAGTGATCTAGAGATTAAAACCAGGGCTCTAAGAGAGTTCTTGGATTGAAAAGTGCCTCTGTTGTATATTTCCCAAAGTTTAGTTTTACCACCTCTGAATCCTGCTGTTATTTATTGATTGATAATTCTTTTCCCACAGATTTGAAATGTCACTTTTATCATGCATTAAATTTCCATATTTACAGAAGTATTCTTTTGGGATTTCTGTTCTCTTTCACTGATATGTCTATTTATTCCTGTGGTTCCACTACTATAGTTCAGATACGTTTTAATATTTGATAAGGCAAGTTATTCTTCAGTGAAAAATTCTTAGGCCATTTGTGAATGTAAGGTCAGTTTTGTCAAGTCTTTATCACAACCTCAGCTTCCAGTGGAGTTTTCATGGAATTGTGTTGTTTTGCTAACTGGCCCCATATTTGGAGGCAGAGAGAGACTGAAGAAAGAGGTAGACTACTGCAGAAAGAGGTAGACCACTGCAGACTGGTAGGTGGCAGGTTTAATAAGCAAGGGAACTTACTTATAAGACTTGTCTTGGTTGACCACAGGACGAGTAGATCTCTGCATCTGCCTGCCAAATCTTAAAGTTTATATAGAGGTTTTAACTGGGTTCAGTTACGTATTCAGTCCAGATGGTCTCAACAACACCTTACTCTCTTAAGACTACATCCGTGAAAAGAGCTCCCACTGTGGGAATGGTGGGCAGAGCATTATTTCCAAAACAGAAAGGAGGTGAGGAGCCTCTGATTGCCTGGGTCTAGCTCATGGGTCAGCTGGTAGTCATGTCCTCTCAATGACCTCCTCCAACACTCCACCCCTTGTGACTGGCTCTTACTATCTTACACAGCCACTCTTTTCCAAAGAAAGAGTTCCCTGAGTGGCCAGCAAGCGGTTTCACTAGCATAGAGGTGGCTTGTTCAGTAACTATCTGGCCATCCAGGTGAGACATACCATTTCAAATTATAGTAGATGATGCCTTTCCCAGGCAAGATAGGGGCTTTGGTGTTTTCAGCAGCACAGTAGATTGATCTGTGGTGAGAGTCAGGCAATGTCTGTTTCCTGCAACTTCCATATCTTTATAATATTGAGTATCTCTGCAGGGGTCCCTGGGACAACAGACCCTATTGGTTGATCATTCAAAAGTATTAAAGTCAAAGTGGTTTTACCTGATACTGTTTTAATTTGCTTTTTTGATATCCTATCTTTCCTTTCTATGAACCCTGCTGTTTGCTGATTATAGGGGAGATTAATTCCATTTGATGTCATGTTCTTTTGCCCATTCTTGTATATCATAACCTTTGAAATGTGACCTCTGATTACTGTCTATTTAATGAAAGTATCTGTACATGGCACTCAGTTTCTCTAATTCCCTAATGGTAGCAGCCTGGTCTGAGCCACAGCAGGGGAAAACTTCAGTTAGGCCAGATGCAGTGTTCACACAAACCAAGTCATACTTAGAACCCTCACTTGGAGGGAGGGGGCAAATATAATCAATTGCCAATTCCTCACTGGTTGGGAACTTCAGTACATGGCCCTAGGGTCCTTTGGTAATTGCCTTGGGTGGTGTTTAGAACACAAAAGACATATTACTGCATTAACCAAGTCACTGTATTTCAAGGGCTATCCAGCACACCTTGACAGTATGCCATGCCACCCATATGCTGTGGAAGGTGGTCACTCTTTCTATGCAACCAATCTGCCATATATATTGAAGGGTCAGTTGCTAGGGCTTGTACCTGAGCTAGGGCATCATCTTCCTAATTGCCCGGATGTGTCAGTATCTTGTGAACCAACATGTGGGAGTCAGAAATGATTGCCTGGAGCTTTTCCAGGTTAACCCAAAAGTCTTTCCACGTATCCTGACCCTACAAGGACTTTTACACGATCATCCACTCCTTAGCTTTCCATTGTCCAAGTTATAGGGATTAATGCTTTTATAACAGCCCAACTGTCAGTGCAAAGGATTAGGGATCAGAGTTTATGAGTGATCACCAGCCAAACTGCTCTGAGTTCGTCTCACTGGCTGCTATGGTTTGTTTCTGTTTCCAGGCATCTGTATTTCAGATATCATCAGGAATTTCCTCCACTCCCTCTCTACAGACTGCAGAGGCTGCCACAGGAATAGGAATGGAGGCATTCAGAGCATCTTCATATTCTACAGGACTTAGTAGCACCTGTATTTCTAGAGATAGTGGGCTGGCAGACAGGGTGCTGCCCTGCTATATGTAGGCATGCCGCTTAGTCAAAGTGGGAGTCTGAGCCATAACAGAAGATGGTTGACGGAACATACTCTCCTTCTACCCTTTGATAGGGAGGGAAGTCCTTATCACAATATGCTGTTCTTTCATGGAAGACTCTACCTTGAGGATAACTGTCTACAATATCAGGAACTGTTGCTCTATGTGTGTGTTGGGGGTGGGGTGGTTTCTTCCCGCTTTCAGAGCTGGGGCCAAAATCCTAGGGAAACTTTCGCATTCTGTTGTGTCTGCTGCAGCACCCAACTCAAAGCTTCCAGGGTCACAGATACATCTAACTCAAATGGCAGCTCTGCATCGGAGATGCCCAGAGCTTTAATCTGCTTCACTAGTATTTTTGTCTTTTCAAAGGTAGATTGTTGCTCTCACTCCCAATCCCCTACATGCACTTTTTTACCAGACAGTACAAAAGATGGAGGCATTTTGCCAGGTGAAGAATAAAACCCAGACCTCCAAATTTCTATAAAAGCTTGCACCTTTCATGTTCTTAGGGGTTGGATAAGCTTTCACCTTATCAATCACAGCCACTAGGATAATGCATATCTTACCCAACAAAATGACTCCCCCAAACGTTATGGCAGTGCCTGGACCTTGAATTTTCTATGGGTTCACCACCCATCCTCTACCTCACAGGTGTTCTAGCAAAGTCTACAAAGTTTCCTGCAGCAGTGGCAAGTCTTCACACATTAACATAATATCATCAATGTAATGGGCCCATTTTACTGTAGTGGGGAAGGAGAACAGAGACATATCTTGGGCTGCCATCCTGTAACGTATTGTGGGGCTGAGCAGGTAGCCTTAAGGAAGCATTTGGAAGGTCTATTTTTATCCCTTCCTTCTGAACACAAATTGATCTTAATTATCAGAAACCAATACTTGTCAGTCTCTTCCTTAAAACTCCTTGAAGATGAAGCACTTTTGTAGGGACCAATAACATATATTTATTAAAAATATATAAAAAATATAAAAAGTTTAGCATCACTTCTTATTTGACAGTGTTTCCCATGTAATTTGATATATCCAATAAGCCTAATTAATTTAATTCTCTTTGAGGTGAGATAAAAGATCTTCACGACCCATATAATCACGATGGTGTGATCACTCACCTAGAGCCAGACATCCTGGGATGTGAAGTCAAGTGGGCCTTAGAAAGCATCACTACAAACAAAGCTAGTGGAGGTGATGGAATTCTAGTTGAGCTATTTCAAATCCTGAAAGATGATGCTGTGAAAGTGCTGCACTCAATATGCCAGCAAATTGGGAAAACTCAGCAGTGGCCACAGGACTGGAAAAGATCAGTTTTCGTTCCAATCCAAAGAAAGGCAATGACAAAGAATGCTCAAACTACTGCCCAGTTGCACTCATCTCACACGCTAGTAAAGCAATGCTTAAAATTCTCCAAGCCAGGCTTCAGCAATACGTGAACCGTGAACTTCCAGATGTTCAAACTGGTTTTAGAAAAGGCAGAGGAACCAGAGATCAAATTGCCAACATCCACTGGATCATCGAAAAAGCAAGAGAGTTCCAGAAAAACATCTATTCCTGCTTTATTGACTATGCCAAAGCCTTTGACCGTGTGGATCACCACAAACTGTGGAAAATTCTGAAAGAGATGGGAATACCAGACCACCTGACCTGCCTCTTGAGAAGTCTGTATGCAGGTCAGGAAGCAACAGTTAGAACTGGACATGGAACGACAGACTGGTTCCAAACAGGAAAAGGAGTATGTCAAGGCTGTATATTGTCACCCTGCTGATATAACTTCTGTGCAGAGTACATCATGAGAAACGCTGGGCTGGAAGAAACACAAGCTGGAATCAAGATTGCCGGGAGAAATATCAATAACCTCAGATATGCAGATGACACCACCCTTATGGCAGAAAGTGAAGAAGAACTAAAGAGCCTCTTGATGAAAGTGAAAGAGGAGAGTGAAAAAGTTGGCTTAAAGCTCAACATTCAGAAAACTAAGATCATGGCATCTGGCCCATCACTTCATGGGAAATAGATGGGGAAACAGTGGAAACAGTGTCAGACTTTATTTTGGGGGGCTCCAAAATCACTGCTGATGGTGATTGCAGCCATGAAATTAAAAGATGCTTACTCCTTGGAAGGAAGGTTATGGCCAACCTAGATAGCATATTTAAAAGCAGAGACATTACTTTGCCAATAAAAGTCCATCTAGTCAAGACTATGGTTTTTCCAGAAGTCGTGTATGGATGTGATAGTTGGGTGGTGAAGAAAGCTGAGCGCCGAAGAATTGATGCTTTTGAAGTGTGGTGTTGGAGAAGACTCTTGAGAGTCCCTTGGACTGCAAGGAGATCCAATCAATCCATCCTAAAGGAGATCAGTCCTGGGTGTTCATTGGAAGGACTGATGTTGAAGCTGAAACGCCAATACTTTGGCCACCTCATGCGAAGAGTTGACTCATTGGAAAAGACCCTAATTCTGGGTAGGATTGAGGGCAGGAGGAGAAGGGGACTACAGAGGATGAGGTGGTTGGATGGCATCACTGACTCGATGGACATGGGTTTGGGTAGGCTCCGGGAGTTGGTGATGGACAGGGAGGCCTAGCATGCTGCAACTCATGGGGTCGCAAAGAGTTGGACACGACTGAGCAACTGAGCTGAACTGAGCATATCTTTGAGATGTTCCAGGGCCCTCTAGAAAATTCCAGTTAGTTCAAGGTCAGCAGGACTTTGTTTAGAATTTGATTTGGGTAAGTTTGTCCAGAGTAGCAAAAGTTTTAAAACACTTGATTGAGTAGGACCATAGGTCACCATGAAACAATACTTACTTATCTGGTTAACCAAATGGTAATTAAAGACCTCAAAGGCAAATAGATAAAGTTACATATCTGTAAAAAAAAAAAAAAAAACCAAAATAGCTCTTTTAATAGAGAAGACTAAGTTTTCCTAAGTAATTAAAGCCTGATGAAAACAATATGAAGCACAGGAAATTGTTCTGATAAAACACAGAATCTCTTTTTCTAGGCAGATTATTTAAAAGGTAAAGAAATCTTTTCATAGTCCCACTAAGAACAGACCAATAGTGCAAAACAGCTTTGTCCTTTTAGCAGATGAAAAAAATTTTCTCATTTTTACATAAGTACACTATTGATAGTAAAGCTTATTTTTCTTGAAACCAATTAAATAGAGCTCTTTTACAGGTTTATTTTGGCAAAACACTCTAGAGGTAGAAAAATGTCACACATACATAACATATATACATAGACATACATCAACATACAGAAAGACATAGAGACCCCATAACTTTCATTCCAAAACTTTAGCTAAGAATCAGGAACCACAATATAGAACTCACTAATTTATAAGCAGTCGAATCCAAATGTATTTCTGGTAGACAGAACAAGTTAAGGGTTAAAGCTTTTTATTAATATTTGTGGAGAAGACTTTTAAAATTTGTATTTGCCCTTTATCAGTAATCTCATGGAAGCTGTGGGCTAGATTTTGAGCAAGGGAGCATTCGTAGTCACTTTCCCTCATTTTTTATCTGTTCAATCTCAGGCAATTATGGGCAGTGTTTTATTAATATTATAGTTATCTCCTGAGGTGTTTACATTTTAGATAAAATTTACAAGTTCAAGGGACGGAAAATGAATGCACATTTTCCCCTACGAGTTTTGGGGTATATTTTTCTATTTTCAAAGTCTAGGGTAATTACTGTTAAAAATTTTCCTTTGTATTAAAGTTTGGATGGCAAGGGTCTATTCTGCCCATTTTGTTGTCAATTCCTACAATATCCTCCTCTTTACTCTCCTCACTTTCCCAGAGATTCTACCTCATAGTGTCCTAATCAGACTTTATCACAAGTGCATGGACCTTCATCCATGGCAGTTTGTGACCTTCTAGCTTTCCAAAATAACATTCTAAGGTCTCCAACTTACTATTTTGCTCTTCCAAAATTGTCTGCCACTCCTGAAACTAGCAGAGTAGTGGACAGTTATTCTAACTTCAGCTCTTCGTGCAGCTTTCTAACTCAAGTTAAATCTCTAGTTGGGTATTGGTGGTCAGCTGAACTGCCCACCATAGAGGCCAGCCCGCTATGGCAACCATTTGTTTCTCTTAAGTTCTTTATGTGTACTTTCTCAAACAAGCTCATTAAAGCAGCCATGTTTTTGGGGTGTTCTCATACTTATGGGGTGGTCCACATGCATCTGACATATGGGCCACCTCTCCTCACATGGAGGTCATGGCCAACTCAGGATTTTTCTCCCAGATGATTCTTTCTCAAGGCCCATTTATTCCATCTCCTGGCTGGCTCACCAGTTGTTGGTTTGCAAACTGGTTCTCTGAACACAGAGAGCAAAGAGAGAATAAAGAAAGAGGTAGACTACTCCAGATTGGGAACTGGTAGGTTTAATAAGCAAGGGAACTTGGTTATAATACTTGTCTGGGGTGACTGCAAGTTGAGTAGGTCTCTGAACCAACTGACCAAATCTTAAAAGTTTGTAATAGAGGCCTTAAATGGGTTTAGTTACATACATAGTCCAGATGATCTCAACAACACCTAACCCTCTTAAGGCTACATCCTTGAAAATGACTCCCACTGTGGGACTGGGAAGCAGAGTGTCCATTCCAAGGACGTAGGAGGAGTGAGGAGCTTCATTTGCCTGGGTCTAGCTCATGGGTCAACTGGTGGTCATGTCCTCTTGATGACCTCCTCCAACAAGTTGTCTTATATAAATAGATTAATTTGGGATAAATTGCATCTTTACAGTGTTCAGTGTTCCCATTCAGGTACATAGACTAGCTCTCATTTATTCAATTGTTCTCTTATGTCCTTCAATAAAATTTTATACTTTCCTCATGTCAGAAAAACAGACGTGAGAATTGAAAGAGCATCGTGGCTTGAGGTTATTATTATAAAGGTCTTAAGTCCTATACAACTCTATAGATTTTGAAGGCATCATTGTACTACAGCATAGTACAATAATTAACATTTACTATTGTTTAAAATGAATGAAAAAGTTTTTCCGTTGAGTCCCCTTGAATTGGTAGATATAGATAATTGGAAGGGGAAGAGGAGCATAAAATGAGGTTAGAGCTTGAGGAATTGTCTAGGACAGGGTCATGATAATTGGCCTTTCCTATCTTCCCCCTCCTCCTGTGAATGCACCCAGACTAAAGTCTAAGAAATAGTCTTTAATGAAATTGAGTAATTAGCCTGGGAAGGTATAGATATTTCAAAGTGGAGAATTTATGCTTACTCAGGTCTTAGAAATTATGCTAGTACATTAAAAAAATTGGTAAGGAGCCTGAGGGATTTAGTGATATGGTAAAGAAGACATATGATTCTTCTGTATACAGGGGATAAAGAGTACACTTAGAAACTGGAGAAAACAAAATCTATATAAGAAATCATGGATCAAATGTGAAACAAACTAAATATGGTATGATTATAATCAATTGTTGAAGACTAAACAAAAAATTTAATTGATTTTGATGCTTGGAAATTTGATGCAAGTAAATTTTCAAATAGCATGTATAGTGACACAAAATTTCATCATCTTCACTTCTCTGCTTTAAAAAAATGTATAGGTGCAGGTGATATAAACCCAACTTAGGCTGTCTTGAATTAAAAGAGAATCTCTTGACTTATAAACTGATTAGCTCACTCTTCTCTATCTTGTTTCTGTGTTCACCTGTGTTGCCTCCATTTAGGGCAGGTTTTTCCATATAGTGAGAAAGAAAGTTATCAGCTGCTCCACCCTTACAAGGTTTCTGGAGTTCACCAGCTGAGAGAGACAATTTCCTTCTGTTATTCTACACATACCAGTTAAGGAATGACTGGCCTCAGAGATGGAGTGCTGTGATGGGCCCGGCAATTCCTGGCCTGGTCACATGTCCATTCCTGAGATCAGAGCCCTGTGGAAGCGAGATACATAATGTTACAGATTCCTGTTATAAAAGAGGAGTTCTGCTGTCTGAGGAGGGAGTCTTGGATATCCTGAGAAGCAAATGTTTCTTGCGAGCTTCTGCCCTGCTGGATACCAGGGGCAGTCAGGGGGACAACTTTAAACTTCTGATAAATATCTTAGTTACTGCCGGTTTAAAAGTTTCTCTTAGATAATTCAGTCTGTTTCAGACATATACTAAATCTTTTAGAGTTCCTCTGTCTTCCTTTCTAAAATGACATTTTAATATATGGGTAATGGAGTAAATACGACTTCGTTTTGGGGTAGATGGGGCTTCGGATACACGTGGTTTCCTTTGGATCCTTTCTAGTCTCTGCTTTGGAATGGATGGTTTTACAGTATGGATTGGGCCCCGTATGACTTTTTGGAATGTTGTGCAGCCACCTGTTGCTAGAATCTGGGCTTCTGGACATTTACCTTTATAAGTGAAAGACCATACACTTTGCCCTCTGCACATACATCTATAAGTAGTCTCTTCACTAAAGTCTTATCACATGAATCATCTGGAGTGATTTTGTTCTAACTGGTATTCTGACTGGTACAGAGTTGCTGGCTGACTTTGAATTAGTTCATTGAAACCACTGGTTTAATATCCTTAAACTATTATCCAATCACACATATGTATCTCTATCATAGTAGTCATAGCTATCATTATCTGTTTCTACTGTCAAGTGGTGAGGTTTCTGAAAGCAAGGATTTTCTTCATTTTTATAAAACCAGTGTTTAGCATACTGTGCAATTAAGTAGTACACAAAGTGCCATATAGTTCAGAGAAAATGCCATAGACTTCAGAGAAAAGGAATATCTATAATATTCAGGGAAGGCTTTCTTGGGACTTGAACTCTGAAGAATGGGTAGATCTTGATTGGATCATAGAGAAGAAACTTTCCAGTTGGGAGGAACACTGAATACAAACACATGGAGATTTAAATAGACATAGTGTCTTTATGTGGGCTTCCCTCATACCTCAGCTGGTAAAGAATCTGCCTGCAATGCAGGAGACCTGGGTTCAATCCCTGGGTTGGGAAGATCCCCTGGAGAAGGCAAAGGCTGCCCACTCCAGTATTCTGGCCTGGAGGACTCCAAGGACTGTATAGTCCATGGGGTTGCAAACAGTCGGACACAACTGAGCGACTTTCACGTCACTTCACTTCTTCATGAATCAATGAGGGAACTGCTTAAAATAGAGATTTTTGTTGAGAAATAAAGTTGAGGTCAAATTATAGAAGATTTTCAAATAGTGCAAAGGCATTCCAATTTGAAGTGGAGGAATATATAATCATTCTTTTCTTTTAAATTACATGAGAATCATGATGAAATAGATGTAAGAAAATCAGTATTGTTATAAAATGGAATAGGAAGAGTATGCAGTAAATCAAAGTGGAAAAGTGGTCCCCAGCCTGTTACAGTAATCCAGATGTGAAATGATGTAACCATTTTTTGAGCATTTATCATTCATTCATTTATTCATTAAGTATCTGTTGAGTTTCTATCAGGTATTATGCATTATGCTAGGTGCTGGGGATAAAATAGTGAGCAAAAAGGAATAAAATTAAAGAATTATGTGACATAAAGGATAGAATATTAAAGAGTAAATTAAAATTTAAAATCCCACTTAATAAGATTTTAGAAGGAAGTAGACACGTGTACCCCAATGTTCATCGCAGCATTGTTTACAATAGCCAGGACATGGAAGCAACCTAGATGTCCATCAGCAGATGAATGGATAAGGAAGCTGTGGTACATATACACAATGGAATATTACTCAGCCATTAAAAAGAATACATTTGAATCAGTTCTATTGAGATGGATGAAACTGGAGCCCATTATACAGAGTGAAGTAAGCCAGAAAAAAAAACACCAATACAGTATACTAATGCATATATATGGAATTTGAAAGATGGTAACGATGACCCTATATGTGAGACAGAATAAGAGACACAGATGCATAGGACAGTCTTATGGACTCTGAGGGAGAAGGTGAGGGTGGGACGTTCTGGGAGAATAGCATTGAAACATGTATATTGTCATATGTGAAACAGAACACCATTCCAGGTTCAATGCATGAGACAAATGCTCAGGGCTGGGGCAATGGGATGACCCAGAGGGATGGGATGGGGAGGGAGGTGGGAGGGGGGTTCAGGATGGGGCACACATGTAAACTCATGGCTGATTCATGTCAATGTATGGCAAAAACCATTACAATATAGTAAAGTAATTAGCCCTCAACTAAAATAAATAAATTTATTAAAAAAAAAAAAGGTGGTTCTAATCAAAAAAAAAGAAGTAAGTAGACATATTTGAGGAAAATAGGCTTGCACCAAAAATAAAATCAAATGTACATGAGCAGTAAAATACTGAATGAGTCAGATTAATATTTATTTATTTTTGGCTGCACTGGGTCTTTGTTGTGGCACAAGGGCTGTCTTTAGTTGCAGCAAGTAGGGGCTACTCTCTAGTTGAGTGCACAGGCTTCTCATTGTAGTGACTATTGTTGTGAAACACAGGCTCTGGGGAATGCAGGTTTCAGTAGTTGTGGCACCTGGTATGTAGTTGTGGCACATGGACTTAGTTGCCCTGCAGAATGTGGGATTTAGTTTCCAGATCAGGAATTGTACCTGTGTCCTCCTGCATTGGAAGGCAGATTCTTAACCACTGGACCACCAGGGAAGTCCCTAGTCAGATTAACATTAAATGGCATCTACGAGAACAAAAAAGGCTGAGTGTTTTTTTCATTTGCCTAATGTGGTTTGCACATACTTGGAAACCCGCTAGCATTAGAATGCCTATCAGTAAAGGCCAGCAGAGTTGCCAAACAAATACCTGTATTTTATTGACTTGATAAATCAAGGAGTTGATGAAAGTATAGATCTAACTTGGTCAGGAAAGTCAACTAATTTCAACACAGGGAATCAACTGAGAAAACAAAGGAGATATTTTTATGTATCAGGGACATTTTTAAGTAACAAAGGAGATGTTTTAACATTAAAATATAAATTTGATCATACATATTTGAAAATCCTGGTACACTTTAATCCTATTGTTTTCTCCCCTGACCTGACTGCCATTCATGTAAATGAATTTGTGTTAGCAGATTCACATTGTTTCACTCCCTTTTTTATGACTATTTTCCCTATAAGGACTGTTCTTAGAATGAAGTGGCTTTGTTCCCTTGGAATTGCTTGTGAATTGAATTGGGATTATAGCCATTATAACAAAACACTGCTGTAACCTATTCATAGTGGCTGCCAAGGTGTTTGTGTTGAGGGGAGGGGAAAAGGGGGGCCTATTTTCATGGAGTCTAGAGTATGGTGGGTGAGATAGATATTTATACAATAATTGCACAAATAATTTAGAATTATAAGCATGTTAAAGGCTATTAAGGATAAATATATGAACTTTGACAGTCGATAATTGGTGTTGCTGAGGCTGTGATACTTTAGTTGAGATTTGAAGAATGAGTAGGAGGTTAGGAGCCAGCTAGTGCATTGTCCTTGTGATGGAAAGGAGCATGTTAAAGGGTGTAAAGGCTGGATTTCAGGAGGAAGATAAAGTTGGTATTATATGAAGAAGCAGAGATAGATAGGGACAGGATCATAAAGGGCCTTGTAAGCCATGAGAAGAAACTTGTCCTTTATTCTTAGAAGAATAGGAAGCCATTGGTGTGTTTTAAGGTGTATGTATAAGAGACAGAGACAGAGTCAGAGAGAATAAAAATTTCCAATCAAGAAATACTCTGTTGAAGCATGTATGATTAATGGACAAGAAAGCTAGAGTAGATATGCAGCAAAACCAGTTTGGAAGCTATTACAATAATCTAAATGAGAGAATGATGGTGACTTAGCCTAAGATGGTAGCAGTTGAGATGGAGAGAAATGGATGGATGTGAAAGATATTTAAAAGGATTTGTGGTGGATTAGATATGGGAAATGATAGGAGAGGAAGACTGTCTAGGATAATGTCTAGGTTTCTGGTATGTACTGCTGGATACTGGCCCCATTCATGAAAAGAGAGATAATTTTGAAGGTTCAGGATTAGTTGGGGGAAGAGTTGTGTTTTGACTTATGTAGACAGTTAGATCGATGGATCTGGTACTCAGAGGTTAAGTGTTATGGAAAGTTTCTATTATTTTTGATTTCCCAGCATTTAAATCCATTTCTTATGCTTGGAGAAGTTCTTACCTTAACAGTCTGAAAGGACAAAAAGTGAAGCAGGAACCTAGATTTCTCTCATCTAATGTACTCATCCAAAATTTTGGATTGGGAAGAAGTGACACAAAGAATTATGCCCTAGGAAGAATCCCCTCCTGGAAATGGTGGCAGTTGAAATAAAATCAAATTTATAGGATGGCTGTGGTACTAAACCATCTTGTGCAGGTAGTAATGATGTCAGTTGCAGCCCTTGGTGTTTGATTGTGGTTGTGGTTTCTGGACCACTCATTCTGAAGTGTGAGTTTGGGCATTGTTCCTTGCTATGCTGTTTCCTTGCTAGAGCTTGGTTCTTTAGCTATTATGGGGATTTTGTGTTACACAATATCCTTTTTAACAAATTTGATTTTTACTTAAATCAGCCAGAATCAACTTCTGTTTTTTGTTTTTTTGTTTTTTGCCACTAAATACTTGAATTAATACTAGAAGTCTATGCCAGAGATACACATTTGTGAGTGATATATATCATGGTAAGCTATAGACGGCTTCCCTGGTAGCTCTGATGGTAAGGAATCTGCCTGCAATTCAGGAGGTGTAGGTGCAATTCCTGGGTCAGGAAGATCCTCTGGAGAAGGAAATGGCAACCCACTCCAATATTCTTGCCTGGGAATTCCCATGGACAGAGGGGCCTAGTGGGCTATATAGTACATCGGGTCACAGAAGAGTCGGACATGATAAACAACAAACTATATACAGGGATGAGAGTACTTAAGCATAGGAGAACAGGATGAGAGAAAAGGGCTAGGATTGAGTCTCAAGAATTTATAACATTTAATGACTGAGTAGAAAAGGATGAATCTGAAAGAGGAGATAAAGAAATTATTAGATGTAGGAGAAAAAAGCAAGTAAATACTGTATTCTAGAAGCCAAGATGTAGAATTATTAATTCTCACTTTACATTTGAGGAAGCTGAAGCTTTGGTTAGAAACTTGCCCAAAGGTTTGACTTCACAAATGACAGAATCAGAAGTTGAATCCCTATCTGTCTAACTACAGAGACTATTTACAGAGTTGATTGGATGTATATAAGAAGTGGTCTAGTGATAAAGAACCCTTCTGCCAATGCAGGAGATGTAAGAGATGCAGGTTGGATCCCTGGGTTGGGAAGATCTCCTGGAGAAGGGCATGGCAACCCACTCTAAGGTTCTTGCCTGGAGAATCCCATGGGCAGAGGAGCCTGGTAGATTACAGTCCATGGGGTTGCAAAGAGTCAGACATAACTGAATTGACTTTGCAGGCATGCACACATGCACAGATAATAGGATACAGCTGGAAATACAGATTTGAGTGTTTTAAGCACATTTTGAATGAATAATCCAAAAAACATATAGAAGGGGGGTAGAGTTAAAGAAAAGCTCAGGTAAGAGTCTGTAGTTGGGAAGTGATGGTGAGAGGGAAAGAAGTAGAAGCTAAAATCAGAGGGGCAGCTAAGAGAAATGGGAAAGTAGTTCTTTTAAGAAAGTAATGTCTTAGAAGTCAGGGTTAGGGTTACAGAGAATTTTAATGGGACCAAGTACAGGAAAGAAGAAAAAAGAAGGGAAGGGTAAGACTGAGAACATACCATTATATTTGGACTAACATTTTTTTATGATCTGAAAAAGCAGTTAAATGTGTTAGGGTACAGTGGTTGGGTTGAAAATTAATGAGGAGAGGAGTGGAAAGGAATTGTAGGCAAGAGACATGTTTTTAATTGATAAATTTGGTAGTCAAAATAAGAGTAGTACAGTGTAATTTTAATAGGCAGAAGTTTTAAATTAAGAATTTCTTTAGATTCTGATTTGCATATGTGGAGCAAGTGGGGAAGGTGTTAATAATAGGTAGGGACAATTTTAATGATTTGTCAGGGAAAATGTTTATGTGAGTCAACATTCTAAAATTTTTCAAACAGAACATTATATTTCATTGAGATTTAGAGGGAAGAATAAAATTTATTATTTAAAACTCTCCAGCAGATGGAACATCTTCATCTTTAATGCTTTTCCAGAAGGAATTTCTGGAATGGAATAAGGGGTAGTGGAGTTGGTAGAACTCAGGAGTATTTTTATGAGAGTATATTTTATTAGGATGTACATAGATGTGAGTGTAAATAAATTGATTTCCAGATCTTAGTAAGGTGGTTTTTCTAGGTTTCCACAATTTTATGTAAGAAAATCTACTAGTAAGCTGAAGTGGATCAGTTTTTTTGATCTGTCAAGTTTTCTTAGCAGTCATAGCAATGCAGTGCCAGCAAGACTAATGATAATTTAGCCTTCATGTCCATAGTCTCATACCTTCCTAAAAAGGGATAACTAATAAATATAAACAAGTATAAGAATAGAGCTTCTAAATCTCTTACATCATCAAATTTACATTAAATTAGACTTGATGACTCCCTATCGTTGATACTAATAAGTAGCATTATATCACATTATAGTAAAACTGGTTGCTGCATATATGATCTGAAGCACTTAAGAAAAATCTTTGAAAGTATCTTTTTCATTTTAATAATCTGTGAAACAATTTAGGTGTAGGGAATTGAGGCAATTATTTACATCATTTTCACCGGGAATAATCCCATGGGCAAAGGAGCCTGGCAGGCTACACTTTATGGGATCGCAAAGGAGTACTTAGCGGCTAAACAACAACAATACAAATAATGAAGGCAGTTTGGGGGGACTATTTGTCTAAATCATTGTGAACAAGTTATAAACCATAAATAAATTATAAGTTGTAAATAAAGTGAATTCTTTATTTTACCTTAGATATGCAAGGTCTAAGAGTATAAATTACGAAGACAGCATTTTGGAAAGAAAGTATTAATGTGCATTTTATTTGAAACTAAATAAATACCACTCTCAAAATGTTAAATGAAAGTGTATTTGAATTCTTAGACTTGGTTTTCAGCGAGTTTTGAATGCTGAATGCGAAATTGAATTTTGACGATTGATTCGAGTGGTTTTTGTTGTCATGTTAAGGTTAATGTCAATTTTATTGCTGTTTTCCGAAATGCATTTTAAACTGTTATTTCACAAGCGGAATGGCTAATCTTAGAGAAAGAAAACAATAGCTCCCAACAGGTTCCCTAGCCTGGGTCTAGGGCTTCTGATCCCAGGAGGTCTTCTCGGGTGGCGGGATGCTTGATTCTGGCTTCGCGGGGGAGGGAAGCGTGAGCGCCGCCGCGCGGGTCTCGCGGGGAGTCGGACCTCGCTTTTCAGCGCGATCTGGAGCTCCTGCGGTGGGCTTCGCGGGGCTGGGTGGGGCCGAGCGAGGTAGAGGCGGGGCTCGGGCCGGTCTGTGTGGCGATCTGCTGTCGCGTCCTCGGCTCTCGCCACCTTGAGTAGAGTGGGGGATCCGGGAAGGAAGGGTGGGCGTTTGGGTCCCAGAGTGGGTCACTGTGAGGTGGGTGGGGAAGAACTGTGTGTGGCGGTTATTCCGAGGGCAGGCGGCCATGAAGGGTTTGCGGGGCTGGAGGGCCCTGTCCTCGGAGTACGACTGGAGGTTGCGTTCTGGGGGCTTCCCGGCCCGTGGCGTGGCTTTCGGCCGCACTGCCGCCCGAGGCTTCGGGAGTCGCCGCGAGGCTGGAGGGTCGGGGGCGGTCATCAATTAAAAACATGTCTCTGTAGGGTGAAGAGAAGCGAGTAGGCTATGAAGGGAGTCGGCGACCAAACTCCCCGCTTCAGAACGCGCGGGAAGAGTAGCTCTTCCACTCTGGTGAAGAGTGGTCCAAACACCGCCTCAGGCGTTTTTTTGTTTTTTTTTTTTTTTAATGTGACTTGGTAGTCCAGTAAATACCTGCCCTTTTAGATTCTTGGTGGTAAAGTCGCAAGTGTCAAATTGCACGGTTCCTGTGGGTTTTACCTAGCTGTTGGTGAAGGAATTTCAGAATTTTGCTACACGTAGTACTCACGCCGAGAAAGGACATTCAGAGATACTGTTTATTGTAAAGAGCATGTCCTTTTGAGATATCTGGATGTCTGGGGACTTCAGATTATTCAGTGACTTATGGCACTACCATGTATAAACAATTGTGAAGTTTTAGTAATGCAACGACATTCAATTTACTATGTGTAATTGTATATATTTATTTTAGTATATATAATGACATTCATTTTTTAAATACCTGCCCAGTACCGGGATGAAGGTGTCTCTCCCTCCAGCCACATTTTTCTGTAATAATACTGTGTCAAAAGGTTTTTAGAAAACCCTCCCTTATTATTATTATTATTATTTTTAGCAAAGTGTCCAAGATGAATGACAGCCTATTTGTCAGTCTGGACAGACTTTTGCTAGAATTTGGTAGGTATAAAATGAAAATAAAGAAGTAGGTAACTATTTGTATTATCATTTGACATTTTAACAATGAAATGAAATTACAAAAGAGTTATTTATTTTAGTTTTCCAGTATGAACAAGATATAAGTACTAAAGAAGATATAGTTCAGCGAATTAATAGTAAGTAGTTTTCCATGACAAAGATGCTTTAATTTTAAATTTTTTATAGAATATAAGATATTATACAGTTGCTTTGTTTAGGGTAATTTATAGTTGGCATTAGAGCTCCCCCCTTCTATCTAGTGACTAATAATAAGCTATTTACCCTAGCTAGTTTTTCAGTAATACATGTCTGTATTCTGTATTCAGCATTTAATTATTTTGTATTTAGGAATTTTAAGTAGAAATCACTCATAATTACATAAAATTGAAAATATTTTTTCCTCAACACAGGTTATTTCAAACATTTGAGTAAAAAAATTTTAATATTTTTAGAAATCATCAAAAGTCAGTGGCCAGAATTAATGGATGCCACATTTTCAGGAATGCTAATTATCAAAATTAATATTATGACTAGAATGACAAAGCAAATTACATAAATGTAGTGTTTTAAAATCCTACATAAAAACTATCAAAAGAAGCTATAATCATTAATTTCTTAATAGTTCTAAAAGATTTAATAAAATTTGTTTATCTTTTCTGCAACAAAAGAGAATAGAGTATTAAGAATTTGTTTTACTTTTTTAAAGAAATTGCATTTTATTTTTATCTTGTGTTTACTCACTAGTGACAAAGAAATAAGTGAATTGAAGGCGTATTAAATAATGACTTGGAATTGATTAACAGAAATTTCACATTTGTCAAAAAGAAAAATCTTACATTAGTATCATGTGAATAAATGTTTACATGAACTCATAGCATCATAAGATACCATTGATCTTAGACATTTCTTACTCTAGCACTCTTACATTAGAGATGGAACAGGGGACATTTCTCTAAAATCTCAAACACGACTTCTTAGCTTCCCGGTCTAGGACCAAGCCTGACTGGTCCTGTGCTCTTTAGGGCCCTCCCCATCTCAAGCTTCACTTCCTGTCCATTCTTTGGCTCTCCTTTTTTAGGTCAGTTGCCATACCTTTTTTCCTACTGTATTTGTTTATTTTGAATTTATGGTTTCTCCTTAAGAAAATAAATGTTTCTGTTTTCTAGAATGCTTTGAAGATATTAAAGAATACAAAGCTACAGTTTGTAAGATACATGAAACTATAAAGACAACAGATGAGGAAATTGGTCATTACTGTAAACATAGTAAAGAAATCAAAGACAACTGTAGTAGGTGAGTATTTTAAAGAAACTTTCAATAATTGTCATTAGATTCTCTTATTCAGAGATATTGAGTTTATAGTTGAAGACACTGTTGCTTGAAAGTAGTATTTTATATTAGGAAAATGATGAATCAAGTCTTCAATTTCCTTGTTACAAGACACTGTAAAAGGGATAACAGAAGGTTCAAAAGAAAGAAGTAAGTGTTGTAAGTGAAGTGAAAGTCACTCAGTCGTGTCTGACTCTTTGTGACTTCATGGACTATACAGTCAATGAAATTCTGCAGGCCAGAATACTAGAGTGGGTAGCCATTCTCTTCTCCAGGGGATCTTCCCAGCCCAGGGACTGAACCCAGGTCTCCTGTATTGCAGGCAGATTCTTTACCAGCTGAGCCACAAAGGAAGCCCAAGAATACTGAAGTGGGTAGCCTATCCCTTTTCCAGGGGATCTTTCTCACCCGGGAATTGAACCAGGGTCTCCTGCGTTGCAGGCGGATTCTTTACCAACTGAGCTATCAGGGAAGCCCTAAGATCTCTCTAATTCAAATCCAGTTAGTCTAAATACAGTATTTTGAATAATCTAGGCTCAGTATAGAAAATTCCTATTAGATAAATAGATCTAAAATAATTTTCATCTTTGAATTTTCAAGATCTCTTTGTCTAAGGGAACTAGTCTAAAATTAGTAGCTTTTCAAAATAAAACTATTTAGTATCTTAATTCTTTCAGTATAGTCTCACATCCTATTCTAATAGTTGTATCTATTAATATTATTTAAGACAAACATTTTGAAGCAAAGACTTTTTTTTTTTAACAAAGACTTGTTAATGGAACCTAATTGTATGATCAGGTACTTACAAAAATAAAGTGTTAGCTTTCTGTATTTAATTTTATGTGGGCCACTGTCTTTGTGTTAAGTTCTATACTTAAGAATTGTACCTGTTTTAAAATGTTTTGTTATTTAAAAATTTCACAAGCTTTTTGGTTTCCATTATTACTTTTTTTATAGTTTTAAATAAAAGTGACACATGCCTTGTATAAAAATTCAAAGAGTGTACAAATATATGGAGTAAATAGTCTCTCCCTGTCTGCAGTCCCCACCCCCACCCTTTCTTATAGGTAATCACTCAGGCCTTTTAAAATATACATTCAACACCATTACTACATATGCTTATTTATATATCTACCTGTATTTCTGACTTTCCTTGTCTCAAAAATGCAATCATACCGTACTTATTTTTCAACTTGTTTTTAAAATTTAACAATATGTAATGTAAATGTACTATACATGTGATGATTGTGTATAGATTTCATTCTTTTTTTTTTTAACAGCTCCATAGTATTTTATAGTATTGATGCATCCTAAGTTACTTAAGTTCAGTTCAGTTCAGTTGCTTGGTCATGTCTGACTCTTTGCGACCCCATGAACCACAGCACGCCAGCCCTCCCTGTCCATCACCAACTCCTGGAGTCCACCCAAACCCATGTCCATTGAGTCGGTGATGCCATCCAACTATCTCATCCTCTTTCGTCCCTTTCTCCTCCTGCCTTCAATCTTTCCTAACATCAAGGTCTTTTCAAATGAGTCAGCTCCTTGCATCAGGTGGCCAAAGTATTGGAGTTTCAGCTTCAACATCAGTCCTACCAATAAACACCCAGGACTGATCTCCTTTAGGATGGACTGGTTGGATCTCCTTGCAGTGCGAGGGACTCTCACGAGTCTTCTCCAACACCACAGTTCAAAAGCATCAATTCTTCGGCGCTCAGCTTTCTTCACCACCCAACTCTCACATCCATACATGACCACTGGAAAAACCATAGCCTTGACTAGATGGACCTTTGTTGGCAAAGTGATGTCTCTGCTTTTTAATATGCTGTCTAGGTTGGTCATAACTTTCCTTCCAAGGAGTAAGCATCTTTTAATTTCATGGCTGCAATCACCATCTGCAGTGATTTTGGAGCCCAGAAAAATAAAGTCAGCCACTGTTTCCACTGTTTCCCTATCTGTTTGCCATGAAGTGATGGGACTGGATGCCATGATGTTAGTTTTCTCAATGTTGAGCTTTAAGCCAACTTTTTCACTCTCCTCTTTCACTTTCATCAAGAGGCTTTTTAGTTCTTCTTCACTTTCTGCCTTATGGGTGGTGTTATCTGCATATCTGAGGTTATTGATATTTCTCCTGGCAATCTTGATTCCAGCTTGTGCTTCCTCCAGCCCAGTGTTTCTCATGATGTACTCTGCATATAAGGTAAATAAGCAGGGTGACAATATACAGCCTTGATGTACTCCTTTTCCTATTTGGAACCAGTCTGTTGTTCCATGTCCAGCTCTAACTGTTGCTTCCTGACCTGCATACAGACTTCTAAAGAGGCAGGTCAGGTGGTCTGGTATTCCCATCTCTTTCAGAATTTTCCACAGTTTGTGGTGACTCACATGGTCAAAGGCTTTGGCATAGTTGATAAAGCAGAAATAGATGTTTTTCTGGAACTCTCTTGCTTTTTCAGTGATCCAGTGGATGTTGGCAATTTGATCTCTGGTTCCTCTGCCTTTTCTAAAACCAGCTTGAACATCTGGAAGTTCACGGTTCACGTATTGCTGAAGCCTGGCTTGGAGAATTTTAAGCGTTGCTTTACTAGCATGTGAGATGAGTGCAATTGAGCGGTAGTTTGAGCATTCTTTGGCATTGCCTTTCTTTGGGATTGGAATGAAAACTGACTTTTAACCATTCTCCTATTAAAACACATTTTGGTTATTTACAGTTATTTCCTATTATAAGCAATATATACAGGTCTTCTTCCATATTTCTAAAACTGCTGCTATAGAATGAACTCCTGGAAATGGTATTGCTAGATCAGAGAGTATGCATGTTTAAATATTTGATAAGTAATGCTAAACTTCTCTCCAAAAATATTATACTAACTTATACTTTCACCAACAATATATGAGAGTTTCTATTCCTCACAACCTTGCTAACACTGACATTATCAATGTTTAAATTTTTTTTGGCAGTATCATTAACAAAATACTATGTACTGTTCAACTTTTTCTTTGAGGTATACTGCAGTAGATTTTACCAGTGGTTTCCCTCAACTAGCTGCAATGGGTTCTGGAAAATTACTGGCAGCTTCTCCTTAGAACCTACTGTCTTAAAGTTGTACTTTATATAAGATTATTCTCTGCTGGGTTCTGAGGACAGTTAGTAGGATCTGTTGATTTAATGCGCAAATACCTCTAGTTCATGATTTCAGCTTGTGGCTAAGCAATTTGAATGTGAAATATGAATTTATGAAAGTATTAGAAGAAAATATAGGTGACCATTATCTTTGAGAGAAGAAGATCTTTCTACGTCATCAAAGGTAGAAATCACATTGGAAACAATGGTTAAATATGATACATAGAAATTAAAAAGAAAACCACCTCAAATTGATACAAAAAGCAAAAAGATAAAGTAGAAGAATGTCGAAGAAGGGTTAATTTTAAAAATATAAAGTGCTTGTAGAAATTAGTAATAAAGAGCCAAAGCCCCACTAGAAAAAATGGGCAAAGACAGTAAATAAGTAAATACCAAAATGAAGAAATGTATGTCTAATGAACATGTGAACAAATGCTCAATCTTACTAATAATTAAAGACATCCAAATTAAAGCAATAATATTGTATATTATTGTACATTATTTTGCCTTTAAGTTTACAGAAATTTAAAGAAGGTTAATACCCGGTATTGGCCAGGAAATAAGAAAATCACCTTGCTCACACAATGTAGGAATATGTTGTTGTTGTTGTGCAGTCGCTCAGTTGTGTCCAACTCTTTGCAACCCCATGGACTGCAGCACTCCAGGCTTCCCTGTCCTTCACCATCTCCTGGAGCTCACTCAAACTTATGTCCATTTAGTTGGTGATGCCGTCAACCATCTTGTCCTTTGTTATCCCCTTCTCCTCCTGCCTTCAGTCTTTCCCAGCATCCCAAGAGTCAGCTTTTCACATCAGGTGGCCAAAGTATTGGAGCTTCAGCTTCAGTTCTTCCAGTGAATATTCCGGATTGATTTGCTTTAGGATTGACTAGTTGATCTCCTTAATGTCCAAGGGATTTCAAGAGTCTTCTCCAACACCAAAGTTCAAAGGCATCAATTCTTCAATGCTCAACCTTCTTTATGGTCCAACTCTCATATCCGTACATGACTACTGGAAAAAACCATAGCCTTGACTAGACAGACCTTTGTTGGCAAAGTAATGTCTCTGCTTTTTAATATGCTCACAGGTTGGTCATCGTTTTTCTTCCAAGGAGCAAGCGTCTTTTAATTTCATGGCTGCAGTCACCATCTGCAGTGATTTTGGAGCCCAAGAAAATAAAGTCTGTCACTGTTTTCATTGTTTCCCTATCTATTTGCCATGAAGTAATAGGACCAGATGTCATGATCTTCATTTTTTGGATGTTGAGTTTTAAGCCAGCTTTTTCACTCTCCTCTTTCACTTTTATCAAGAGGCTCTTTAGTTCCTCTTTGCTTTCTGCCATAAGGGTGGTGTCATCTACATATCTGAGGTTATTGATATTCCTCCCTGCAATCTTGATTCCAACTTGTGTTTCATCCAGCTCGGCATTCCCAGTGAGGTACTCTGCATATAAGTTAAATAAACAAGGTGATAATATACAGCCTTGATGTACTGCATTCCCAATTTTAAACCAGTCCATTGTTCCATGTCCGGTTCTAACTGTTGCTTCTTGACTTGCATACAGGTTTTGAAGGAGGCAGGTAAGGTGATCTGGTATTCCCATCTCTTTAAGAATTTTCCAGTTTGTTGTGATCTACACAGTCAAAGGCTTTTAGCATAGGCAATGAAGCAGAATTAGATGTTTTTCTGGAACTCTCTTGCTTTTTCGATAATCCAACGGATGTTGGCAGTTTGATCTCTGGTTCCTCTGCCTTTTCTAAATCCAGCTTGAATATCAGGAAGTTCCCGGTTTACATACTGTTGAAGCCTCACTTGAAGAATTTTGAGCATTACTTTGCTAGTGCGTGAGATGAGTGCAGTTGTGCAGTAGTTTGAACATTCTTTGTCATTGCCTTTCTTTGGGATTGGAATGAAAACTGACCTTCTCCAGTCCTGTGGCCACTGCTGAGTCTTCCAAATTTTCTGGTATATTGAGTGCAGCATTCACAGCATCATCTTTAAGGATCTTCTTTAAGGAATTCAACTGGAATTCCAACACCTCCACTAGCTTTGTTTGTAGTGATGCTTCCTAAGGTCCGCTTGACTTCGCATTCCAGGACGTCTTACTCTGGGTGATTGCTCACACCATCATGGTTATCTGGGTCATGAAGATCTTTTTTGTATAGTTCTTCTGTGTATACTTGCCACTTCTTAATATCTTCTGCTTCTGTTAGGTCCATACTGTTTCTGTCCTTTATTGTGCCCTTCTTTGCATGAAATACTCCCTTGGTATCTCTAATTTTCTTGAAGAGATCTCTAGTCTTTCCCATTTTATTGTTTTCCTCTATTTCTTTGCATTGATCACTTAGGAAAGCTTTCTTATCTCTCCTTGCTATTCTTTGGAACTCTGCATTTAGATGGATATATCTTTTCCTTTCTCCTTTGCCTTTCACTTCTCTTGTTTTGTCAGCTGTTTGTAGGGCCTCCTCAGACAACCATTTTGCCTTTCTTTTTCTTGGGGATGGTCTTGATCACCGCTTCCTCTACAACGTTATCCATAGTTCTTCAGGCATTCTCTCTATCAAACCTAATCCCTTGAATCTATTTTTCACTTCCACTGTATAATTGTAAGGGATTTGATTTAGGTCATACCTGAATTGTGCCTAGTGGTTTTTCCCACTTTCTTCAATTTAAGTCTGAATTTGACAATAAGCAGTTCATGATCTGAGCCATAGTCAACTCGTGGTCTTGTTTTTGCTGACTGTATAGAGCTTCTCCATCTTTGGCTTCAAACAATATAATCAATCTGAATTTGGTATTGATCATCTGGTGATGTCCATGTGTAGTCGTCTCTTGTGTTGTTGGAAGAGGATGTTTGCTATGACCACTGAATTCTCTTGGCAGAACTCTGTTAGCCTTTGCCCTGCTTCATTTTGTACTCCAAGGCCAAACTTGCCTGTTACTTCAGGTATCACTTGACTTCCTACTCTTGCATTCCAGTCCCCTATGATGAAAAGGAGATCTTTTTTGGTGTTAGGTCTAGAAGTTCTTGTAGATCATCATAGGACTGTTCAACTTAAGTGTCTTCAGCATTAGTGATTGGGGCATAGACTTGGATTACTGTGCTATAGAATGGTTTGCCTTGGAAACGAATGGGGATCATTCTGTCGTTTTTGAGATTGCACCTAAGTACTGCATTTCAGACTCTCTTGTTAACTATGAGGGCTACTCCATTTCTCCTAATGGATTCTTGCCCACAGTAGTAGATGTAATGGTCATCTGAATTAAATTCACCCATTCCAGTTCATTTTAGTTCACTGATTCCTAAAATGTTGATGTTCACTCTTGCCATCTCTTGCTTGACCACTTCCAATTTAACTTGATTCATGGTCCTAAGATTCCAGGTTCCTATGCAGTATTGTTCTTTACAGCTTCAGACTTTATTTTCACCACCAGACACATCCACAGCTAGGCGTTGTTTCCACTTTGGGTCAGTCTCTTCATTCCTTCTGGAGCTATTTCTTCACTCTTCTCCAGTAGCATATTGAGCACCTACAGACCTGGGAAGTTCATCTTTCAGTGTCATATCTTTTTGCCTTTTCATACTTTTCATGGGGTTCTCAAGGTAAGAATGCTGAAATAGTTTACCATTTCCTTCTCTAGTAGACTGAACTCTCCACCATGACCCGTCTGTCTTGGGTGGCCCTACATGGCATGGCTCATAGTTTCACTGAATTAGATAAGGCTGTGATCCATGTGATCAGTTTGATTAGTTTTCTGTGATTGTGGTTTTCATTCTGTCTACCCTCTGGTGGATAAGGATAAAAGGCTTGTGGAAGCTCCCTGATTAGAGTTACTGGCTCTAGGGCAAACAGCAAGGTCAAGGCCATGCTCAGTAGATTTTTAATCCAATTTTCTGCTGATGGGTGGGGCTGTGTTCCCTCCCTGTAGTTTGGCCTGAGGCCAACTATGGTAGGGGTAATGTAGGAATATACACCTTTTGGATGACATATCTGCATACTTTAAAGACTTTAAAAATAAGCATGACTTTTGATTAAATGGTACCATTTCTGATAATTTTTTGTAAGGAAATAGGTATTTTCTCAAAGATATAATGTACAACAATGTATTTATATCAACCTTTTTATGATAGGAAAACACTGGAAGCAACTCAATGTTCAATATTAGGTGATCGTTTAAATGAATTTTGGTATATCCATATGAATGAACAGTAAACAGTGTATTAATTTATGGTATATATCAATATTTATTGACATGAAACGTGTTAACAGTATATTACAAATTGAACAAAACGTTGAAACAACATTCATAGAATGAACTCAATTTAATAATTGTGTATTTATGTATGCATAATTAGAACAAGTCTAGACATATGTACATCAAAATGCTTACAATGAATATCTTTTCAGTGAACATACAGTTCTTACAGAATTTTAAAAATATTCAGAATGTATGTATATATAACCTTTGATCTTATAATTCTGTTTTGGAAAATATTGTCTAAGGAAATGATTGAAAACTCAGGTAAACATTTAAGTACAAGTTCCTAAGAGAAACTGAGACTAAGTAAAATGGCTAACAATATTGGAATGAGTAATACAGTGAATTCTTAGTGACAAAGAAAATGTATATAGTTTAAAAGTAAGTGATAAAAGTGACTGTTGTATGTGTGAATATGATCTCAAATATGTTAAACTATATGTGTCTGCTTGTGAATGCTAAATCGCTTCAGTCATGTCTGACTCTAGGTGACCCTATGGACTGTAGTTTGCCAGGCTCCTCTGTCCATGGGGATTCTCTAGGCAAGAATACTAGAGGGGGTTGCCATGCCATCCTCTATGGTATCTTTCCAACCCAGAGATCAAACCCACATCTCTTATGTCTCCAGCATAGGCAGGTGGGTTCTTTACCATCACTAGCGCCACCTGGGAAGCCCTGTTTATAGTAAAATCTGGAAGTAAATTATTGAAATATTAGTGGTTATTATTCAATGTTGAGAATATGGATGATAATTATTTTCTTATGTATACATTTGTGCTTCCAAGGTGGGTATGAGTACTTTTTGAACCTGAAAAATAAAGAAGATTGGAAAAGATCTGGAGGAAATATTTGAACAATACTTAGAATGTAAGCTGCAGTGGCATATGCTTAATTTTAGATTTTTCACATTGGCAACATCTTTCCAGTCATATAATAAAAACAAATGTGTAAGCAGAATATTCATTTTATTCTTACTGTCTGATTTTATAATTCATTTTGGTTTAGTTTCTTTCAAGTTCAGGAGGGTATAAATTTCTAAATTTCAAAGGAGAAAAAAGCCTCCCTTTATCCCTTATGCTAGCCCTGCTTATTTAACTTATGTTCCGAGAACATTATGCAACATGCTGGGTTGGATGAATCACATCCTGGAATCAAGATTTCCAGGAGAAATATCAACAACTTTAGATATCCAGATGATACCACTCTAATGGCAGAAAGTGAAGAGGAACTAGAGAGTCTCTTGATGAGGGTGAAAGAGGAGAGTGAAAAAGATGGCTTAAAACTCAGCATGCAAAAAACTAAGATCATGGCATCTGGTCCCATCTCTTCATGGCAAATAGAAGGGGAAAAAGTGGAAGCAGTGACAGATTTTCTTTTCTTGGGCTCCAAAGTCACTGCAGACAGTGACAGGTGCTGCCATGAAATTAAAAGACACTTGCTTGTTGAAAGGAAAGCTATGACAAACATAAACACTATATTAAAAAGCAGAGACATCACTTGGTCTACAAAGATCTGTAGAGTGTATTTTTCAGTAGTCATGTATGGATGTGAGAGTTGGTCCGTAAAGACTGAGCACCAAAGAATTGATGCTTTCGAACTGTGCTGGAGAAGACTCTTGAAAGCTGCGTGGATTGCAAGGAGATCAAACCCATCAATCCCGAAGGAAATTGACCCTGAATATTCATCAGAGGGACTGATGGTGAAGCTGAAGCTCCAATACTTTGACCATCTAATGCGAAGAGCCAACTCATTGGAAAAGACCCTGATGCTGGGAAAGATTGAAGGCAAAAGGAGAAGGGAGTGGCATAGGATGAGATGATTAGATAGCATAACTGACTCAGTGGGCATGAATTTGAGCAAACTCTGGGAGATAGTAAAATAAGGGGAGCCTGGAATGCTGCAATTCAAGGGGTCGCAAAGAGTTAGTTATGATTTAGTGACTGAACAGCAACAACTCTATAAATATTTACTCCAATAGAATTTCTTAACTAAGATCTGATAAGTATGATGAGAAAGATAGCCTGATGCCAACACTCAACACAACATAGAGTGTTGCAGAGTATATTCCAGAGATGTCATAGCAATACACAATCCAGGCATGTCACATTTGTTCCTTCCCTAGTCATGGTTCACAAACAAACTTTCTGTAAAAATTAATGGATGTTGATATTTGAACATATATAAGATTGCATGTATGGTCATACTGGTGATGATGGGAGATGGGAATGTTTTTCTTGATGTAAGCTTATTTTCTCCAAGAAAGGAAAGATTGTTTAAGTGGTTACATTCATTTTTATTATTTCTTCAATTTATTATTCTGAGATGCTAATTACAGTATTTTTTTTCCATAGCTGGAAGCCAACATGTGATGTATTTCATAAACATGAAGACTACATGCAGGAGCAATTTACTATTTATCAAGAAACTATTGAAAAAGACAAGTACAGTATAAATATTAATTTAAGCTTATCAAATCTATAAGTTAGTTTTAATAAGACATTATTTGTAAAAATATTAATTGAAAAATGTACACAAAATTTTCTAAAAGTAAATCCAGTGTTTTGGACTCTGTGGTTGGCATTGTTGGCCTACCTATTTGTTATAAAGCTCTTTCCAAGCTTGGATATATTTAAATATGTCTTTAACATAGTAGCTATCAGTAGCAGTATAAAGAAGAGTGCTTCCATTAATGTTTTTTATGACTGAGTTGCTATGGTCAAACACCTTGGGGAATAGTTAGTTATAAAGTTAGCTTATGAGAAAATTGGAATATTGGCTTTTAAAGGGTATTTTCATATAAAATTTGTGTTTTTCAGTTGTTTAGTGGGATATTATATTCTGATGGAAAAATATTTATATTTGTGTGGGTTTATTATGTGTCAAATCACTTGGTTTGGGGGATTAAATGTTGTTAGTGAATATAATGAAACAAAGTGAGGAATTTGGAACACATTATATAATATTATAATTTCACTTAATTTAAAAAATTGAAATGTTTTCATTTTTAACATAATTGGATAAGAATAGTATCAATTTTATTTTAAATTTTTATTTTTTTTCATACTGCTTTCCCGCCAGCTTTATTGAGGTATAATTGATGTATGACCTAGTGGTTTTCCTTATTTTCTTCAATTTAAGTCTGAATTTTTCAGTAAGGAGTTCATGATCTGAGCCACATCAACTCCAGGTCTTGTTTTTGCTGACTGTATAGAGCTTCTCCATCTTCAACTGCAAAGAATATAATCAATTTGGGCATTGACCATTTGGTGATATCCATGTGTAGAATTGTCTGTTGTGTTGTTGGAAGAGAGTGTTTGCTATGACTAGTGTGTTCTCGTGACAAAACTCTGTTAGCCTTTGTCCTACTTCATTTTGTTTTCCAGGGCCAAACTTGCCTGTTACTGCAGGTATCTCTTCCTACTTTTGCATTCCAGTCCCCTATGATGAAAAGGAGATCTTTTTTTGGTGTTAGTTCTAGAATGTGTTGTATGTCTTTACAGAACTGATCAACTTCAGCTTCTTCAGCCTTCGTGGTTGGGGCATAGACTTGGATTACTGTGGTGTTGAATGGTTTGCCATGGAAATGAATGGAGATCATTCTGTCGTTTTTGAGATTGCACCCAAGTACTGCATTTCAATACTCAAGGACTGCCCCAACCACTAATGCTGAAGAAGCTGAAGTTGACCGGTTCTGTGAAGACATACAACACCTTCCAGTCTTGCCAAGAGAACGCACTGGTCATAGCAAACACCCTCTCCGAACAACACAGGAGAAGACTTTACACATGGACATCACCAGATGGTCAATACCGAAATCAGATTGATTATATTCTTTGAAGCCAAAGATGGAGAAGCTCTATACAGTCAGCAAAAACAAGACAGGGAGCTGACTGTGGCTCAGATCATGAACTCCTTATTGCCAAATTCAGACTTAAATTGAAGACAGTAGGGAAAACCACTAGACCATTCAGGTATGACCTAAATCAAATCCCTTACAATTATACAGTGGAAGTGAGAAATAGATTCAAGGGATTAGATCTAACAGAGTGCCTGAAGAACTATGGATGGAGGTTCGTGACACTGTACAGGAGACAGGGATCAAGACCATCCCCAAGAAAAAGAAATGCAAAAAAGAAAAATGGCTGTCTGAGGAGGCCTTACAAATAGCTGTGAAAAGAAGAGAAGCAAAAAGCAAAGGAGAAAAGGAAAGATATACCCATTTGAATGCAGAGTTCCAAAGAATAGCAAGGAGAGATAAGAAAGCCTTCCTCAGTGATCAGTGCAAAGATATAGAGGAAAACAATAGAATGGGAAAGATTAGAGATCCTTCAAGAAAATTAGAGATGCCAAGGGAACATTTCATGCAAAGATGGTCACAATAAAGGACAGAAATGGTATGGACCTAACAGAAGCAGAAGATATTAAGAAGAGTTGGCAAGAATACACAGAACTATTCAAAAAAGATCTTCACGACCCAGATAATCACGATGGTATGATCACTCATCAAGAACCAGACATCCTGGAATGCAAAGTCAAATGGGCCTTAGGAAGCATCACTACAAACAAAGCTAGTGGAGGTGATAGAATTCCAGTTGAGCTATTTCAAATCCTGAAAGATGATACTGTGAAAGTGCTGCACTCAATATGCCAGCAAATTTGGAAAACTCAGCAGTGGCCACAGGACTGGAAAAGGTCAGTTTTCATTCCAATCCCAAAGAAAGGCAATGCCAAAGAATGCTCAAACTACCACATAGTTGCACTCATCTCACACGCTAGTAAAGTAATGCTCAAAACTCTTCCAGCCAGGCTTCAATAATACGTGAACCATGAACTTCCAGATGCTCAAGCTGGTTTTAGAACAGGCAGAGGAACCAGAGATCAAATTGCCAACATCCGTTGGATTATCCAAAAAGCAAGAGAGTTCCAGAAAAACATCTGCTTTATTGACTATGCCAAAGCCTTTGACTGTGTGGATCAACACAAACTGTGGAAAATTCTGAAAGAGATGGCAATACCAGACCACCTGACCTGCCTCTTGAGAAGTCTGTATGCAGGTCCAGAAGCAACAGTTAGAGCTGGACATGGAACAACAGACTGGTTCCAAATAGGGAAAGGAGTACATCAAGGCTGTATATTGTCACCCTGCTTATTTAACTTATATGCAGAGTACATCACGAGAAACACTGGGCTAGATGAAGCACAGCTGGAATCAAGATTGCCAGGAGAAATATCAATAACCTCAGATATGCAGATGACCCCACCCTTATGGCAGAAGGCGAAGAAGAACTAAAGAGCTTCATGATGAAAGTGAAAGAGGAGAGTGAAAAAGTTGGCTTAAAACTCAACATTCAGAAATCTAAGATCATGGCATCTTGTCCCATCACTTCATGGGAAATAGATGGGGAAACAGTGGAAACAGTGTCAGACTTTATTTTGGGGGGCTCCAAAATCACTGCAGATGGTGACTGCAGCCATGAAATTAAAAGGCGCTTGCTCCTTGGAAGAAAATTTATGACCAACCTAGTCAGCATGTTAAAAATCAGAGACATTACTTTACCAACCGAAGTCCATCTAGTTAAAGCTATGGTTTTTCCAGTAGTCATGTATCGATATGAGAGTTGGACTATAAAGAAAGCTGAGCACTGAAGAATTGATGCTTTTGAACTGTAGTGTTGGAGAAGATTCTTGAGAGTCCCTTGGACTACAAGGAGATCAAACCAGTCTATCTTAAAGGAGATCAGTCCTAAATATTCATTGGAAGGACTGATACTGAAGCTGAAACTCCAATACTTTGGCCTCCTGATGCGAAGAACTGACTCATTTGAAAAGACCCTAATGCTGGGAAAGATTGAAGGCAGGAGGAGAAGGGGACGACAGAGGATGAGATGGTTGGATGGCATCACCGACTCAATGGACATGAGTTTGGGTAAACTCCGGGAATTGGTGATGGACAGGGAGGCCTGGCGTGCTGCAGTCCATGGGGTTGCAAAGAGTCAGACACGACTGAGCAACTGAACTGACTGACTGACTGACTGCATTTCGGACTTTTTGGTTTACTACAAGGGCTACTCCATTTCTCCTAAGCGATTCTTGCCCATAGTAGTAGATGTAATGGTCATCTGAATTAAATTTGCCCTTTCCAGTCCATTTTAGTTCACTGATTCCTAAAATGTTGATGTTCACTCTTGCCATCTCCTATTTGACCACATCCTATTTACCTTAATTTTTGGAGCTAACATTCCAGGTTCCTGTGCAATATTGTTCTTTACGTATCGAGATTTACTTTCACCACCAGTCACGTCCGCAACTGAGCGCTAATTCTGCTTTGGCCCAACCACTTCATTCTTTCTGGAGCTATTAGTAATTGTTCATTGCTCTTCCCCAGTAGCATATTGGACATCTTCCATCCTGGGGGACTCAGCTTCTGATGTCGTATCTTTCTGTCCCTTCATTCTGTTCATGGGGTTCTTGCAGCAAGAATACTGGAGTGGTTTGCCATTTCCTGTGGACCACATCTTGTCAGAACTCTTCAGTGTGATATGTGTATCTTGGGTGGTCCTGCACAGCATGGCAGATAGTTCCATTGAGTTATGCCAGTCCTTCACCACAACAAGGCTATCATCAGGGATGAGGCACGTAAGTGTGCTCACAAATCCACCTGTATGAGAACCTTCCCAAGCCTCAACCCCATGCCAAAGTGGGAGTGCAGATAATTGGCTCAGATTTCAGTCCTCCTTCAGGAATAGTGGTTACATGGTAATCTTCCTTTAGCTTTAATTGAGATCTTCTGCAAGCTTTAAGTTGGTATTCTATAATAATCATTCTACCTGTAGATGTAGTTTTGTTGTGTTTATGGGAAGAGATGAGCTCCCTGTCCCTCTACTCTGCCATCTTTTTCTTCTTTCAAGAATATGGTTTTTGCAGTGAACCTGATTGAACATGTTCAGTGTTGTAGGTGAGGACTGGCAAACTCTTTTGGTAAAGGGCCTGATAGTAAATGTTCTAGGCTTTTTAAATGTTAAAGTCTTTGTCACAGCTACTCCAGTCTGATATTTTGGTACAAGAGCAACTTTAGGCAATATGTAAGTATTGTGTTCTAATAAAACTTTATTTATGGACATTTGCAGCTTGATTTTCATCAATTTTGATCTGTCATGAAGTATTATTATTATTCTTTTGATTTTTAAAAACAACTTAAAAATGTAAAAATTGTTCTTAGCTCATAGACTCTACAAAAACAGGTAGCAGGTTAGATTTGGCCCATAGATCATAGTAACTGACTCGTCTTGTAGATCAAGCAAAGTTCAGGTAAGAAGGAAGAGTTAATATCTTTTTTGCAAGAATTGACCATCTCACTCAAGATTAGTTCTTAAAGAGATGACCATTCACCTCTACCTGAGCTATACTGGAGGAGTTCCTCCAGACAGTGCTGAAATTTTCTTGTAAAACAGTTGTGGAGTATGCAAGAATAATTGTGAACCCAAAATTCTGTCACATAGAATGTGATAATTTTAGCTTAGAAAACTGAAGGAGATTTAAAGACATAGTTATAAAGGTAGCTGAACTGGGAAGAATAGAGATTTAGAACTCAGAGAGGATAGAGATTCAAGAAGTCATCAAAAGAACCAGGTTCTGCATTGTCATGTAAGATGAGAAGTGGAAAGAGATCACTAAGTTGGACAAATTAGATCATTGGTAACCTTGGGAAGGGTAGATTCATTATAATGGTGGAAGTAGAATTTTAATTGAAGAGGATTAAGGAGTGAGTAACTCAGGTAGTGAAGAAAAAGAGTAGAGAATTGAACAGTTTAATAGAGTTGAGAAAAGTTTAAAGGGCAGACAGTATTGAGTGAAACAAAAATAAGGAGATTTTTAACTTGTCTTTTATGCTTAATTTAGTAGTCTTTAACAAGTGATTTTAGAAAGTTTTTAGATATACTTTTGTTATATTGACATCATTTCTTTTAATTTTAACAGAAAAATGTACCATGATTATATATGTCAGTATAAAGATGTTTTAAAGCAATACCAACTAAAATACTCAGAAACACCCCTCTCACATGAATATTATGAGAAGAAAAGAGAATATGAAGAAATTCAAAACAGAATGTTGGCATGTACTGAACAACTGAAAATGAATGAAACCATTTTTATGGAATTTTTAGGTATTAATATTTTTGATACATACTGTTTTAATAACATCACCCTTGTAGTGAAAATAATATAATAAATCAATCTAAAATATGGTTTTGTTTTTCAGTGCCTGCTCCCTTTCCATCACTTACCAGTTGGACACTACATATGTATCCACAGTAGTATTTCTACTTCCAATTTTTATTTGATAAGTATTGTTTCTAGCTGTTACTGTGTTTCCCTGTGACTATTACATTGATTTGGCTTTTTGTTTAATTAAAAAATTAAGAGGTTACTTTAAAGGTCATCTGGAATTAGTTTTCATATATGTGCATGTCATCAGAAGCAAGAAATTTTAATGCAAATAAAGTGGAATATGTATTTGTCTTTAAGTGGCATATCTTAGCAACCAAACCAATGAAAAAGTTATTTTGCTTTGTCTTACCAAAGAGTTTCAATTAAATCAATTGATTATTTCTTATTAGGATGGAAGGTGGTAAGGAGGTGAGTCACAATTCATTGGGTATCTACTTTGTGCCAGGAAGTACTCAAGAAGATACAGAGCTTTCTTATAAGGAGCTCACAGTTTGGTGGAGGAAACCAACATGTAAACAAGTAATTCTAATGCAGTGGCATTGTATTAGATGCTTAAGTAATTTTTAATTAGTCTAAATCTCATCTGTTTGTCAAGGAGATCTTCTCCCATGATGAACTTGGAACTTTAATCCTCTTCCAACCTCCACAATCCTTCATATGCTTTCCTATCAGATTATAACTCCACTGTTTGTACTAAGTCTTCTTTATCCCTGCATTCTACCTTGCTTCATTCTGCTTCATCCTAAATCATCCTTTTAACTCCTTTGCTGTTTGCTCTCTTCATGTTTGGGTTTTAGCTTATTCTGTACTTAGTTGTTCATTTGCTGCTGATCTAATACATTGCCACTGCATGAGAATTACTTGTTTGCATGTCTGTTTCCTCTACTAAACTGTGAGTGTTTTAACTTTCAGTGGAAAGAGAGGTTGGTGGTAGATGCAGAAGGCACAGCAGGGGTTTAGGAACTTGGATTGTAGAAACAGATGAGACATAAGATTGTTAGACAAACATGAAGAGGTGATGAGAGAGGTGGTGGGGAGAGTTGAAGATTAAGAGTTAAATGTCTATATCTAAAAAATTTAAATTGATATTATGATAACAGCATAGTGTTACAAATAATGTTCATTTGAAATTTTATATTCTAGCATATAAATCATAAATTTTAGTGAAATAGGAAAGGTCTGGCAAAGATTTTCTCTGGAGTTCTTGTTCATTAGCACTGTTCTATACATTTAAAAATTTTCCTAATTGATTGCAGAGTAACTTAGAAAATTGTAGAAACTAGTAATCATGCAGAATGTTTGTTAGCAGCTGAGAGATTCTCTACTTCAAATTGAGTGTAAATCTAGTTCAAGCAGAAAGTTCAAATGGAAGATACAGCTCTCTTTTGAGTTCTCCTGGTGCACAGATGGACCATAAAGAGCAAGAAAAGGAAGATTGAGTGGATTTTTAATGTTGTTCTTGGAACAAATTATAGTAACCGAAGCAGTTAAGTTTGGACTTGATTATGTTCATCATGCCAAATGACATGATAAACTTGGGTGAAAAATAAAAGTAAAAAACTTCCCTGTGAAAAAATGTAACTGAAAGAAAAAATCCTAACATGTATTTTGATGAAATGTTATTTTTAATCTGAGTATATAATGTAGACAAACAGTAAATTGACAGTTTGCCAGATGTTTGTACTAGTCTTTCTGCTGTTTTCAGATATTGTTATTCATATTGCATATATGATACATATATAATTAATTTTACATAATACTAATTATTTTTGATATAGTACTTATATTATAAATGTGAAAGTTATTTATATAACATAGTTCCTTAACATAAAAGGGTTCATTTGAGATATAAAACACAAGATATTCTTAAACATGCTAACCAGTTTTCCAAAAGATCATGTGAATTGAAGAAAGAAGTAGATGACATGGAAATAGAAATTAATTATTTAAACCAGGTATTAGTTTTGTTATATGTTTCTAATATGTGTGGTAATGTATAAGTGTAACGGTATGTTAGATGACAGTCTAAGAAGAGCTATTTCTAAAGCAACTCAATAATTTACTTGCCTCAGATTACCTTTGGAGCCAAAATGTTTTTAGGTATTGAATATATTCAACTCTGAGTTTTGGGAAATACTTTAACTCTCTTTGAGTGCTAAGGAAAGAAGATAAAGAGCAGGTTGGAGCTTAATAGTAGGTATTTAAAGGCATTAACAGAGCTTACAGCAGTGCTGTCAAAAAGGAAAACAAGTTAATAAATGATTTTAAAAACTTAATCTAGAAAATTTATGACTGCAATCTTTATAAATCTAGGCCAGAACTAGTTTTTTAGCCTTTAAGATTGATGATACATGGTATTTTCTTGAATATATTTTTACTGTCATCTATTGAAATGTGGCTTTAATTGATGAGTATGAGAGCCACTAAAGTCACTTCCAAATTTTGAGAAAAAGTTGAATGGCTAATTTTCTAAATTTTATGAAAATTGTGTTAAAGATAGTATAATTATCATCCGTAGGTGTGAGGTTCCACATAACAGTAATATCATTTTATTAAGAAGAAAGTGGGTGTCACTTTCTTTAAAATATATAGAACTATTGGACATCTCTATGTAAGGAATCAATGTCTACATTGCTTCTGATTGTCCTTTTTAAAAAGAATGAAAGTTGATTGAAATCTAGGTTTCCTAATGGAGTTGTAAGGAAAAATAAAAGGAGTATGATTTATTGTTAATTTTGACTGTTTTAGTAACTTTAACTAAAAGATTGTTAGTACTACCAAAAATATAAATCTTGTGATTATGTAGAAAAAAATCATATTCATTAGTTAAGATAACCAAATGTTTCTTAATGCTTTGCAGGTATTTATTTTGTTTTGCTTTGTCATTTTTCTTTTTAGCAGATTGCAAGATATTATGAAATGAAGAATCTTCCAGAAACTCTAGAAGAAAAAAATAAAAATGCAGCAAAGAGAAAGGAATTGAAAGAAAGGTATGGTGGTGGTTTAGCCACTAAGTTATGTAGGACTCTTTGTGATCCCATGGACTGGAGCCCACCAGGCTCCTTTGTCTATGGGATTCTCTAGGCAAGAGTACTGGAGAGAGTAGCCATTCCCTTCTCCAGGGGATCTTCCCAACCAGGGTCTCCTGCATTGCAGGCAGATTCTTTACCATTTTAGCCACCAGGGAAACCCCGAGAGAAAGGTATAGGTCAAATTTAAAATGAGACTTTCTTTATGTGAACAGATATTCTACATTTAAAATTGATTACATATTCTATAAATTTGAGTTTTAGCTATATAATATCTAAATATCTCTTCTAACTTTAAAATATGCTAATTTTTACTTATATTTTTACTAATTTACTTTAATTTTTACTAATATTTAATATTATTAATATTATTCACTCTTCTCTTTAGAATTTTTGAAAAAGATCCACAACCTGTACTTACGTTGAATAAAACCCCTCAAAACAGTCAATTATTTCTTCCATATGAATCTCAGAAATTAGTCAAACAGATAAAGATGCATTCTTCAGAACCAAGAGTTGTAGGTATAGTATCTGTTTATTATTCAAAAACTTAGTTTTATTTGAGAACATATAAAAGAAGAAATAGAAAGGAGAAATTTTAGTTATCATGTGGTGTAAGCAAGAGCTAACAATACTGGAGACTTATAGACTCATAAAGTGCCACTTTGGTTCTTTCTGAGAGCAAGCAAGATGTGCCTTCTATATATAACATTTTTCTTTTTGAGAGAGAAATCACTCAGGATGTTTTTTTAAAAAGAGTTTTAGTCTGATTTCCAGCTATCAGAGGAGGATGAATAATTATATATTTTTCATTTGAGAGGTTGTATTATCAGTATATATGATTAAAGTCACTCAGTTGTGTCCAACTCTTTGCGACCCCATGGTGGTGAGACTTGTGGTAATGATATTGTGACATAGTCATAATCATGTCGAATCATGTTTTATTCAATGGATAGACTAACTACATTGTGCTAGGTTAACTACACTAGTTGTTTTATTCCCCAGTCATTTACATCACCACTCTTTGTTCTTTGGTTCCCCATTATAAAGATGTAGTTTTTAAAATATAATTTAAAAAATTACTTATTTCTTTTTAATCAGCTGTTTTTCATTTTACATACATGGTTATTATAGTAGCTATATATTGAAGAATTAAGATTATATAATAATTTCATAATTCTTTACTTTAAATTAAATATTTTGTAAATTGATTTTTTAAATTACAAGGTTAGGTTAAATGTTGGACATGACATTTGATTCTATTTCTGGAATTGATTTGAAGTTGTACAATTTAATAATCTAGATAAAAAAGAAGAAAGTTCTGTGAGGCAGTCAAAGCTTGCCAGTATTGACTTCAAGCAAAAAGAAGATGATGCACATGTAGGTATTTCTTTTTTAATAGTACAAATTAAATGCTTGCATCAAATGATACAGTGAATGTACTGCATTTAGGGTGTGTGTGTGTGTGTATGTGGGTGTGTTATAAATATATTAAACTAGCCATTAGTACAATCTCAGGATCTGAAAAACTTAAGAGTTTTGTATGGTAGTCTGAGCATATACTATAGCCTTCTCCTTTACTTCTAAAAATAAAAGATATTTGAAAATATCAATCCCTGTACCCAATAGACCAAAGTCTAAAAGGAATTTCTAAAGGAATTAGATTGAAGAGGGAAATTGTGGCACCATCTCCATAATGTCATCATTTCTTGAGTTCCATTGGTGTTTTCTTTTCCTGCTATCCTTATGCTAAGCTTTTACCTCAAGGTTATTTCATGGTCAGAATCTAACCATTACAACTTCTATCATATCTTTCTTCTAAGGAGGAAAGAAGAAGGGGAAAAAAAGTCTAGTTGAGTCAGTCTCATTTTTAAGGATCTTTCATGAAAGCTCCTTAAACAATTTATGTTAATGTTTCATTGACAAGAACTTTGTAACATGGTTACCTCTATCTGCAGAGAGGTTGACAAACATGATGCGCTTTTTGTTTGTTTGCTTTTTAAATCAGAACATAAAGGAAATGTAGATTTTGAAGAGGATAGAAAACTAGCAGTTTCTGCCAACAAGAATGAATCAAGTAGATGAAAAATAAGTAAGGATGTAGAGGATCTAAGACAAATAGTAAACTTTGTGCCCAACATACACGTAATCCAGTTAAATTTTGTTTGCAGTATTCACCAAAATTGACTACTTATTAGAACAAAAAGGATATCTCCTCCAATTCTAAAAAGCTGCTATCTTCACTAACCACAAAATAAAAAAAGTTAAGTTAAACAAAATATAGCCTTCTCCTCAAAAAACTATTTGGTTGAGTAAAAAGAAATTCACATGCTTTCAAATTACTTTTGAGTTATAGAAGAAATCAAAGTAGAATTTAAAAACTATTTAAAAAGATACTAGAAACCCAAACCTGTGAAATGTAGCCAAATTGGTCTTCAGAGAGAAGTTTATGTTTGAAAACAAACATATTAGAAAATAAGGAAGATTAAAATCAGCCAAACATTAAGTATTAATCTGAAATGTTGAACTTAAAGTATGAAAAGCTTAACTTAAAATACAAAAATAAAATAATAAAAGCAAAAAAGTAGGAATTAACAGAGAAAAGCACAAGTTTATGACATTTAAAAATTGGATTAATTAATATAGCCAAACGCTAAGTTTCAGCAAGCATACAGAAAAAAAGAGAAGTCCCCCCTCAAACAAGAAAAGTATAAAGTGGGGGAAAAGTGTGTATCACTACACCTGTGAAAGAAATCTTTTCAAAGTCCTAAGATGATACTATGTAAAATTATATACCAGCAAACTTGAAAATTTAGGTGAGATGGACAATTTTTTGAACAATATAAATTGTTAGACTAAAAAAGAAAAACATGAATAAATCAATAACTTAGAAGAAACAAATGTAAATTAAACTGACATGTAAATAAATGCCTGTTTCCCTCTTTTCTCCCTTATTTTCCTCCCTTTTCCCTCTACCACATATGCCCTTCAGAACACTTCAGACTCATTTTTTCAGGTGAATTCTATCAAATCTTAGATCAGAATTTCTCAATTGTGACACTGTTGACATTTTGGATCAGATAATTCTTTATTGTGGGGTTTCCCAGAGAAAAATTTAATTACTGTAATGATTCACTAGAGTACAATAGCACCTCATCTGCAATTTATGACAATAAAAAATATCTCTAGATATTGTCAAATGTCTCTTGAGAGGCAAACAAAGATCATGGCATCTGGTCCCATCACTTCATGGCAAATAGATGAGGAAACAGTGGAAACAGTGACAGACTTTATTTTCTTGGGCTCCAAAATCATTGCAGATGGTGACTGCAGCAACAAAATTAAAAGACACTTGCTTCTTAGAATAAAAGCTATAACACACCTAAAAAAAAAAAAGCTATGACAAACCTAGACAGTGTATTAAAAAGCAGAGAGATTACTTTCCCTACAGAGGTCTGTGTAGTCAAAGCTATGGTTTTTCCAGTAGTCATTATGGATGTGAGAGTTGGACCATAAAGAAGGCTGAACGCCAAAGAATTGGTGCTTTTGAACTGTGGTGCTAGAGAAGACTCTTTGAGAGTCCCTTGGACAGTCAGGAGATCAAACCAGTCAGTCCTACAGGGTATCAACTCTGAATATTCATCAGAAGGACTGATGCTGAAGCTGAAGCTCCAATATTTTGACCACATGATGCGAAGACCCAACTCACTGGAAATAAGACCCTGATCCTGGGAAAGATTGAAGACAGGAGGAGAAGGGGACGACAGAAGATGAGATGGTTGGATGGCATCACTGACTCAATGGGCATGAGTCTAAGCAAGCTCTGGGAGACGGTGAAGGACAGAGAAGCCTGGCCTGCGGCAGTTCATGGAGTCGCAAAGAGTTGGACATGACTGAGCAACTGAACAACAACAACAAAAGCAAAATAAAAATGACAGAATTAAGACCAATGGCTGTTATGACAAAAATAAATGGATAAACTTTCCTAATAAAGATATTTTAATTACAGGTAAAATAAGAAAAATCAGTAACTCTTCAAAATGAGTGATTCAGGGGAGAATGAAAGACTTGAAACAGTATAAACATTAGTGAAGCAGTGATTTAAGCATTACATAAAATTTAAAGTTAAAAATGATACATTAGTTCTACCATATGTGTCATACATGTTTTAAAAAGAAGGTTTCAGGATTTACTCTTTTAACTTGTTTTCCTTTCCTGTATTCAATTTCAGAGGGTATAGGGGATTTAGAGAAACAGACATAAGTTAATTGCATCCAAATACTGCATCCAAGTACTGCAGCAGTACTTGGATACAATCTAAAAAATGACAGAATGATCTCTGTTCGTTTCCAAGGCAAAACGTTCAATATCACGGTAATCCAAATCTATGCCCTTACCAGTAACACTGAAGAAGCTGAAGTTGAACAGTTCTATGAAGACCTACAAGACCTTCTAGAACTAACACCCAAAAAAGATGTCCTTTTCATTATAGGGGACTGGAATGCAAAAGTAGGAAGTCAAGAAGCACCTGGAGTAACAGCCAAATTTGGCCTTGGAGTACAGAATGAAGCAGAGCAAAGGCTAATAGAGTTTTGCCAAGAGAGCGCACTGGGCATAGAAAACACCCTCTTCCAACAACACAAGAGAAGACTCTACACATGGACATCACCAAATTGTCAACACTGAAATCAGATTGATTATATTCTTTGAAGCCAAAGATGGAGAAGCTCTATACAGTCAGCAAAAACAAGACCAGGAGCTGACTGTAGCTCAGATCATGAACTGCTTATTGCCAAATTCAGACTTAAATTGAAGACAGTAGGGAAAATCACTAGATCATTCAGGTATGACCTAAATCAAATCCCTTACAATTATACAGTGGAAGTGAGAAATAGATTCAAGGGATTATATCTGATAGAGTGCCTGATGAACTATGGATGGAGGTTCATGACACTGTACAGGAGACAGGGATCAAGACCATCCCCAAGAAAAAGAAATGCAAAAAAGAAAAATGGCTGTCTGAGGAGGCCTTACAAATAGCTGTGAAAAGAAGAGAAGCAAAAAGCAAAGGAGAAAAGGAAAGATATACCCATTTGAATGCAGAGTTCCAAAGAATAGCAAGGAGAGATAAGAAAGCCTCCCTCAGTGACCAGTGCAAAGATATAGAGGAAAACAATAGAATGGGAAAGACTAGAGATCTCTTCAAGAAAATTAGAGATTCCAAGGGAACATTTCATGCAAAGATGGTCACAATAAAGGACAGAAATGGTATGGACCTAACAGAAGCAGAAGATATTAAGAAAAGTTGGCAAGAATACACAGAAGAACTATTCAAAAAAATCTTCACGACCCAGATAATTACGATGGTATGATCACTCATCAAGAACCAGACATCCTGGAATGTGAAGTCAAATGGGCCTTAGGAAGCATCACTACAAACAAAGCTAGTGGAGGTGATGGAATTCCAGTTGAGCTATTTCAAATCCTGAAAGATGATGCTGTGAAAGTGCTGCACTCAATATGCCAGCCAATTGGGAAAACTCAGCAGTGGCCACAGGACTGGAAAAGGTCAGTTTTCATTCCAATCTCAAAAAGACAATGCCAAAGAATGCTCAAACTACCGCACAGTTGCACTCATCTCACATGCTAGTAAAGTAATGCTCAAAATTCTTCCAGCCAGGCTTCAACAATACGTGAACCGTGAACTTCCAGATGCTCAAGCTGGATTTAGAAAAGGTAGAGGAACCAGAGATCAAATTGCTAACATCCATTGGATTATCCAAAAAGCAAGAGAGTTCCAGAAAAACATCTGCTTTATTGACTATGCCAAAGCCTTTGACTGTGTGGATCAACACAAACTGTGGAAAATTCTGAAAGAGATGGCAATACCAGACCACCTGACCTGCCTCTTGAGAAGTCTGTATGCAGGTCCAGAAGCAACAGTTAGAGCTGGACATGGAACAACAGACTGGTTCCAAATAGGGAAAGGAGTACATCAAGGCTGTATATTGTCACCCCGCTTATTTAACTTCTATGCAGAGTACATCATGAGAAATGCTGGGCTGGAATAAGCACAAGCTGGAATCAAGATTGCCAGGAGAAATATCAATAACCTCAGATATGCAGATGATACCACCCTTATGGCAGAAAATGAAGAGGAACTAAAGAGCTTCATGATGAAAGTGAAAGAGGAGAGCGAAAAAAGCTGGCTTAAAGCTCAACATTCAGAAAACTGAGATCATGGCATCTGGTCCCATCACTTAATGACAAGTAGATGTTGGTGATGGACAGGGAGGCCTGGCGTGCTGCAGTCCATGGGGTTGCAAGGAGTCGGACATGATTGAGCGACTGAACTGCACTGAACATAAATTAATTAGATTAAGAATTAAGATTCACTTGATTAATCAAGAATAAGGAAGATAAAATTTTAAGTTTACCTTAAGTGTAGATATACTATCCGGCATAGTAATTATAATTTTCAAAAACATCAAATTCCTTGAGACTCTTAAACCTTTCTGTTTCCCAGTGTTTGGCTAAATGTTTTGTATGCAGTGGTTTCATTTAATGTTTGTACTCATCAATGTTGATAATAATAGTGATGATGAGGTGGGTGACAATGTTCTTTGAGAGCCCTGAGTAGCCATGGCAAGCAAACCATTTTATTGTTTTTTATAGTCAATTCTAATGCTTAATTTCTTTTGTTCAGGTATTGAATGACTCTGCTGTGAATAACCATCCAAAGTGTACACGTGTTACGGCTTTGAAAAATTCACAAAATGTTATGCAGTTCAGGTAACCTTTAAAAATAGGAAATTGACTTGTTTTCTGAAATAATCAACTCAGTAAATAATATAAAAATGTTGTTTATTGTATTTTAGATTAGTAACCCCACAGAAACAATCAAATTGCAATCAATGGTTGGAAAAGAGAGATACAGGTATTTGCCATTTATATTATTCCTAAGAAATAGGAGTAATAAGTTATATCAGATTTTTATGCTAGTCAGATAAATTATTTGGATTGTTTGCATCTCTGGCTAACTCATCCTGCATGCCTGGTTTTAAAATACATTTTTCTTAAATATAAAACAAATACACTTATTGTAGAAAATTTGGAAAATGGAGAAAAATATAAAAGAAGCAAAAATACCAACCACTGAGATATAACTGATACTACACATACTATTGTATATTTTTTTCCCTATGCATATCTGTGTTTCTTTTTTCTTTTTGTTTGTTCCTTAAAATTTGTAACATACTATGTATATTACTTTGTATCTTTTTCTTTCCACTTGATATGCCCTTGAGGATATTTTTCCATGCCATTAAATAGATTTTATTTGTGATGACTTATGTCTTTGCATGGATATGCTTTAATTTATTTAGCAGTCTCTCACACTGAATATTTTATTTCCAGATTTTTTTTTGCTGTAATAAATGATGCTACTATATTCTTTTATATAAATATTTTTCTTAGATTATTTTCTTTGAATAAATCATAGAAAGGTCACAGGATATATATGTATAAATTTATTATCCTAGAATCAAGTAGCTCTTAGAACTTTGATGCATCCTTGAGAGACACAGACTCCTTCTCTATCTATGTGTGTGTATATATATATATACTGTATGCATACATATATATGTATATATAAAATATATAATATATCATAGAGACACACACATACACATATATATATTTATTTGTATATATATATATATATATGTATATATATATATATATATAGTTGCCCCTGATGCAAGGAACTTACTCATTGGAAAAGACCCTGATGCTGGGAAAGATTGAAGGCAGGAGGAGAAGGGGACGACAGAGGATGAGATGGTTGGATGGCATCACCAACTCGATGGACATAAGTCTCAGCAAGCTCCGGGAGTTTGTGATGGACAGGGGAGCCTGGCATGTTGCAGTCCATGGAGTCGTAAAGAGTCGGACACAACTTATCGACTGAACTGACTGACTGATAGTTGCCCATTCAGTTCGGTTCAGTTCAGTCGCTCAGTTGTGTCCGACTCTTTGCGACCCCATGAATTGTAGCACACCAGGCCTCCCTGTCCATCACCAACTCCCGGAGTTTACCCAAACTCATGTCCATCGAGTTGGTGATGCCATCCAACCATCTCATCCTCTGTTGTCCCCTTCTCCTCCTGCTCCCAATCCTTCCCAGCATCAGGATCTTTTTCAATGAGTCAACTCTTCGCATGAGGTGACCAAAGTATTGGAGTTTCAGCTTCAGCATCAGTTCTTCCAATGAACATCCAGGACTGATCTCCTTTAGGATGAACTGGTTGGATCTCCTTGCAGTCCAAGGGACTCTCAAGAGTCTTCTTCAACACCACAGTTCAAAAGCATCAATTCTTCAGGGCTCAGCTTTCTTCACAGTCCAACTCTCACATCCACACATGACTACTGGAAAAACCATAGCCTTGACTAGACGGACTTTTGTTGACAAAGTAATGTCTCTGCTTTTTAATATGCTATCTAGGTTGGTCATAACTTTCCTTCCAAGGAGTAAGTGTCTTTTAATTTCATGGCTGCAATCACCGTCTGCAGTGATTTTGGAGCCCCCCAAAATAAAGTCTGACACTGTTTCCACTGTTTCCCCATCCATTTGCCATGAAGTGATGGGACCAGATGCCATGATCTTAGTTTTCTGAATATTGAGCTTTAAGCCAACTTTTTCACTCTCCTCTTTCACTTTCATCAAGGATGGGGAGGGAGGTGGGAGGGGGGTCCAGGAAGGGGAACACATGTATACCCATGGCTGATTCATGTCAATGTATGGCAAAAACTACTACAATATTGTAAAGTAATTAGCCCAACTAAAATGAATAAACTTCTTTTAAAAAAAAAAAAAAAAGAAGCTCTTTAGTTCTTCTTCACTTTCTGCCATAAGGGAGGTGTCATCTCCATATCTGAGGTTATTGATATTTCTCCTGGCAATCTTGATTCCAGCTTGTGCTTATTCCAGCCCAGCGTTTCTCATGATGTACTCTTCATAGAAGTTAAATAAGCAGGGTGACAATATACAGCCTTGATGTACTCCTTTTCCTATTTGGAACCAGTCTGTTGTTCCATGTCCAGTTCTAACTGTTGCTTCCTGACCTGCATACAGACTTCTCAAGAGGCAGGTCAGGTGGTCTGGTATTGCCATCTCTTTCAGAATTTACAACAGTTTGTATTGATCCACACAGTCAAAGGCTTTGGCATAGTCAATAAAGCAGAAATAGATGTTTTCCTGCAACTCTCTTGCTTTTTCAATGATCCAGCAGGTGTTGGCAATTTGATCTCTGGTTCCTCTGCCTTTTCTAAAACCAGCTTGAACATCTGGAAGTTCACGCTTCATGTAATTAGGCTATATAAAAGTCTTTATCTCTTCTTGACTTATTTTGAAATTTTAAAAAATGATTCATTCTGGCAGTAAATATATGCATAGCCTGAATGGTCATATAATATACTATAAGCCAATTCCTCTCACTCTCAATATAGAATTCAACCAAGACAATATGCTTAGATGGATATTCCTCCTACTTTCTTCTGGAAAAAGGATTATGACTTATCTATCCAGGTGATATATTTCACCTGTTTATAATCCTCTGTATATGCTAAGCTTACAGAGTGTTAGACAGGGAGGAATGGATAATCTCTAGGAACAATATACCCCCTAATACAGATACATGGGGAAATGTATGTATCTGGCATAGTCCTAGCTGCCATTGAGCCTATATGGTGAGGCTCTACACTCAACAAGGAATATAATTATCTTAGAAGAAGAAAGATTCTCTTCAACAATCTCCAAGCCTATCTTTTGAAGAAGTTAATATATGGTGAAAGTAGTAGTGTGATTCATGCAAGAGGCAAACCTATAAAGCTTTCAGATGACCAAATAGGAAAACTTCTGTTCAAGATAGGAGAGAATTTCTTAAAACCCAATCATAAAAGAAGTATTGATAAATTTGGCTATATTAAAATTAAGAATTTCTGTTAATCAAAAAACACTATAAAAAGAATGGGAGGCAAGAGAATATATTTTTAATAAACAAAACTGTCAAAGGACTAGTTTCCAAAAATGTGTAAAAAACTTCTACAAACCTAGAAGAAAACTACAGACAACCCAATTAGAAACATGTGCAAAATAATTACGAATAGGCATTTCAAATAGAGAAACTTTTGTGGCAGATAAACATCTTTAAAAAATGTTCAGCAAATAGGAAACTGAAAAATAAACCCACAATGAGATATCTTTATACCTCCATCAGATTAGCAAAATTGGGAAGGTCTGACAATGTTCAGTGTTGATGAGAATGTAGGACAATTAAAACTCTCATAATTATTGGTAGAAACTTTTAATATGTCATTTATAAATAACTCATTGAATTATAACTAAATTATAATTGGAACTCATAATTTTGTCCTGTGGAATTGAATAATTCCCTAGAGTAGCTCAGGATGGCCAGTTGCCACAACAAAAATTGGTGAATAGTTTCAAAATTAAAATTGGAGAATAGTTTAACATCTGATAAAATGGAAGATACACATACCCTATATTTTGTAATTCCACTCCTAGATATGTACCTAGAGAAATACAAGTACATACATACAAGTAATACATGTAGAAGAGTGTTAAAATCATTGTTTGTAATAGCCTCATAACAGAAACACCCCAAATGTCCATCTGTGGTTGAATGGATAGAGTGTGTTACATTGTGTTGTGTTTGTATAATGGAATACTTTACACCTATAAAAATAAGCAGGCTATGCCTATATGCAACAATATAGATGAATCTCATAAGAGTGTACTAAACCAAAAAAAGCATGATAAAGAGCGCATACATTATTATTTCATCATATAACATTTTAAAACAGGAAAAAGTATATTGCTTAGGTGATAAACTGATAAAGCAAATTAGGGTAATGATTATCACAGAAGTCAGGATGGTGTTTACCACTGAGAAGGAGGCTATGGGGAATATGGGGCCTTTTGGAGAACTCATAATGTTCTGTTTCTTTACCAAGGTGGCAGTTACATGGGGTGTTCTCTTTATAATTTTGTTAAACTGTTCATGTAGGTTTTATTCTCTTATCTTTACATATTAGATTGAAGTATCTAAAATTTCCATTTTTATAGACCAAGAGCAGTTAAATATTGGCAGTTTCATATGGTTTAATTTGTTTTATTTACAATTAAATTTCAAAAAGCAAAAATAGTTTGTTCTCATATAACAAACAGATGCTGAGTGTGGAGATAAAGGGACAGTAAGACAATTGCAAGAATCAAAATGTCCTTCACAAGTAAGTCAAATGTTTTGTTTTTAATTTCTAAGCAGAGTATTCTAATTCAAATATTGTCTTCATTTTAATTTCAGATTTGGGATAATGAAGCTTCTTTATGTGAGGTCTGGATGTTATTAGCTTAGTAATCAAGTTGCTGTGATGTTACAGATTCTAGTCCTTGGAGGAGTTATAGATTTAAAAGTGAAACCACAAAAAGTTTACATGAAATATTTAAAAAATTGTCATTAATAATTGACTATATATAGTGATCAGAGAAGGCAACGGCACCCCACTCCAGTACTCTTGCCTGGAAAATCCCATGGATGAAGGAGCCTGGTAGGCTACAGTCCATGGGGTCGTTACGAGTCAGACACGACTGAGCAACTTCACTTTCACTTTTCACTTTTGTGCATTGGAGAAGGAAATGGCAACCCACTCCAGTGTTCTTGCCTGGAGAATCCCAGGGATGGTGGAGCCTGGTGGGCTGCCATCTATGGGGTCGCACAGAGTCGGGCATGACTGAAGAGACTTAGCAGCAGCAGCAGCAGTGATACGACAACAACTAAATTATAACTGAAGAAGAAATTTTGTTTGGTAAGATTGAATTATTAGCCAAGGCTGCCACAAAAATATCTTCAAAATATTTTTTAATAGTAGATAGCTTTAGTGATTATAGGTGTAGGCAGTGTACTGTAGCTACTAAGGGATAAAACAAGAGAAACAACAGTAGTATTCTACTAAAGAAATACAGGTAAAAAACACACTTAGATTTTTTTGCTGGAGTTCAGTTCAGTCACTCAGTCGTGTCTGACTCTTTGCGACCCCATGAATTGCAGCACGCCAGGCCTCTCTGTCCATCACCAACTCCCAGAGTCCACCCAAACCCATGTCCATCAAGTCGGTGATGCCATCCAACCATCTCATCCTCTGTCATCCCCTTCTCCTCCTGCCACCAATCCTACCCAGCATTAGGGTCTTTTCCAATGAGTCAACTCTTCGCATGAGGTGGCCAAAGTATTGGAGTTTCAGCTTCAACATCACTCCTTCCAATGAACACCCAGGACTGATCTCCTTTAGGATGGACTAGTTGGATCTCCTTGCAGACCAAGGGACTCCCAAGAGTCTTCTTCAATACCACAGTTCAAAAGCATCCATTCTGCGGCGCTCAGCTTTCTTCACCGTCCAACTCTCACATCCATACATGACCACTGGAAAAACCACAGCCTTGACTAGACGGACTTTTGGTGGCAAAGTAGTGTCGCTGCTTTTAAATATGCCATCTAGGTTGGCCATAACCTTCCTTCCAAGGAGTAAGCATCTTTTAATTTCATGGCTGCAGTCACCATCAGCAGTGATTTTGGAGCCCCCCAAAATAAAGTCTGACACTGTTTCCACTGTTTCCCCATCTATTTCCCATGAAGTGATGGGACCAGATGCCATGATCTTAGTTTTCTGAACGTTGAGCTTTAAGCCAACTTTTTCACTCTCCTCTTTCACTTTCATCAAGAGGCTCTTTAGTTCTTCTTCACTCTCTGCCATAAGGGTGGTGTCATCCGCATATCTGAGGTTATTGGTATTTCTCCCAGCAACCTTGATTCCAGCTTGTGTTTCTTCCAGCCCAGCGTTTCTCATGATGTACTCTGCATATAAGTTAAATAAGCAGGGTGACAATATACAGCCTTGACGTACTCCTTTTCCTAATTGGAACCAGTCTGTTGTTCCATGTCCAGTTCTAACTGTTGCTTCCTGACCTGCATACAGGTTTCTCAAGAGACAAGTCAGATGGTCTGGTATTCCCATCTCTTTCAGAATTTTCCATAGTTCATTGTGATCCACACAGTAAAAGACTTTGGCATAGTCAATAAAGCAGAAATAGATGTCTTTCTGGAACTCTCTTGCTTTTTCGATGATCCAGTGGATGTTGGCAATTTGATCTCCGTTTCCTCTGCCTTTTCTAAAACCAACTTGAACATCTGGAAGTTCACAGTTCACGTATTGCTGAAGCCTGTCTTGGAGAATTTTGAGCATTACTTTACTAGCATGTGAGATGAGTGCAATTGTGTGGTAGTTTGAGCATTCTTTGGCATTGCCTTCTTTGGGATTGGAATGAAAACTGACCTTTTCCAGTCCTGTGGCCACTGCTGAGTTTTCCCAATTTGCTGGCATATTGAGTGCAGCACTTTCACAGCATCATCTTTCAGGATTTGAAATAGCTCAACTGGAATTCCATCACCTCCACTAGCTTTGTTTGTAGTGATGCTTCCTAACACCCACTTGACTTCACGTTCCAGGATGTCTGGCTCTAGGTGAGTGATCACACCATCGTGATTCTCTGGGTCGTGAAGATCTTTTTTGTACAGTTCTTCTGTGTATTCTTGCCACCTCTTCTTAATATCTTCTGCTTCTGTTAGGTCCATACCATTTCTGTCCTTTATTGAGCCTATCTTTGCATGAAATGTCCCTTTGGTATCTCTAATTTTTTTGAAGAGATCTCTAGTCTTTCCCAATCTGTTGTTTTCGTCTATTTCTTTGCATTGATCGCTGAGGAAGGCTTTGTTATCTCTCCTTGCTATTCTTTGGAACTCTGCATTCAGATGGGTATATCTTTCCTTTTCTCCTCTGCTTTTCACTTCTCTTCTCTTCCCAGCTATCTGTAAGGCCTCCTCAGACAGCCATTTTGCTTTTTTGCATTTCTTTTCCATGGGGATTGTCTTGATCCCTGTCTCCTGTACAGTGTCACGAACCTCTGTCCATAGTTCATCAGGCACTCTGTCTATCAGATCTAGTCCCTTAAATCTATTTGTCACTTCTGCTGTATACTCATAAGGGATTTGATCTAGGTCATACCTGAATGGACTAGTGGTTGTCCCTACTTTCTTCAATTTAAGTCTGAATTTGACAATAAGCAGTTCATGATCTGAGCCACAGTCTGCTCCTGGTCTTGTTTTTGCTGACTGTATAGAGCTTCTCCATCTTTGGCTGCAGAGAACATAATCAATCTGATTTCGGTGTTGACCATCTGGTGATGTCCATGTGTAGAGTCTTCTCTTGTGTTGTTGGAAGAAGGTGTTTGCTATTACCAGTGTGTTCTCTTGGCAAAACTCTATTAGCCTTTGCCCTGCTTCATTCTGTACTCCAAGGCCAAACTTGCCTGTTACACCAGGTGTTTCTTGACTTCCTACTTTTGCATTCCAGTCCCCTATAATAAAAAGGACATCTTTTTTGGGTGTTAGTTCTAGAAGGTCTTGTAGGTCTTCATAGAACCATTCAACTTCAGCTTCTTCGGCATTACTGGTCAGGGCATAGACTTGGATTACTGTGATATTGAATGGTTTGCCTTGGAAACAGAGATCATTCTATCGTTTTTGAGATTGCATCCAAGTGCTGCCTTTTGGACTCTTTTGTTGACCATGATGGCTACTCCATTTCTTCTAAGGGATTCTTGCCCACAGTAGTAGATATAATGGTCATCTGAGTTAAATTCACCCATTCCAGTCTATCTTAGTTCGCTGATTCCTAGAATGTCGATGTTCACTCTTGCCATCTCCTGTTTGACCACTTCCAATTTGCCTTGATTCATGGACCTAACATTCCAGGTTCCTATGCAATATTGCTCTTTACAGCATCGGACTTAGGGATGCAAATAAATTGTTTCCAAATGGGATTTGGTAACAAACATTTGAGAAATCATATTCCTAGCTTACCAAATGATATAAAGGGGAGTTAGTATTCAAGTTCTCAGTTTTGTAGGGAAACTAGTATAATGAATTTATAAGGGCAAAAAATGCAAAAAATATAGCCAATGAGAATAAGATTGCCCTTTTCTTTCAAGGAGGTATACAAATCTTGACCCAGAGCACAAGGTGGAAATTTTGAAAGGAAAATTATTTCTAACCATTTTTCTTCATCAATCTGAGTATTTCCTGGTTATGAGTTAATTTTTTCAGGTAGGGATAGGTGAGATAGAGCTGGGAAGAAAAAAATTAGAAAATTGAAAATAATTATTCTCCTGTTTGCTGACAGATATATTTTGGTATCACTTTCACTAATTATTCTTATTTCACTTATTTTATTTATGAAGTGATAACATCATATGTTAATATAGATGTTTTTAACCTCACATATTTTTATGTATGTGAGTTTATTAATGCAATGATATTCCTTTTTATAGTTTTCTGTTACTTTGAATTTGCAGATTACATATGCAGAACATTTTGGGAAGCCAATAGAAAGTAATAGTGAGGAATTAGAAGAAAGGGCTGGGATTTTTCCACCAACTCCTGAAATTCCTCTATTTTTAAGAACTCCTGAAGATGTAAAAACACCTGACTCTGTGGAGAAATTACCTAAAACCCCCTCATTTGAAATGTAAGATTTTAATTAATTATTATAATGAAAGAACCTATATATTTTGAATTATGTAAATAATTGATAGGAATAGTAAAATGCTTAATACTTCTAACTTTAAAAAGTTTTCTGTTATGGAATATTTCAAATATACAAAGGAGAGAGATTAATATAATGAACTCTTATATACCTACCAGTCTGCCATCTCATTTCATAGACCTTCTTCCCCATTTTCCCTGAAATGTTTAGCTGAAGGTGGCATGGATCCTGAGTACCTATCAAGTTCACTATTATAAGATTTAAGATTTTCAGAAGAATAAAAGATGTATGGAAAATATTAAAATGTCAAGCTAAAAAGTTACTATCACATTTGGTAGATTGTGGACATCATTGAATAATATTCCAGCAGTCATTTTGCCTTAATGTTGTAGTGTCTTAAACAAAAACTGCCATTATTTATGTAACTTTGGTTGGCATAAATAGCTCTAACATCATTATTTAACTTTGGAAACCATAGATGTGTAGTTTACAGCCAAAAAACAAATGCTATATTTAAGCTTTTTGTTTAGTTCAATCTTTTCTTTGATGCTGAATCCTGGGATTCTTCTAAAATATGTGTCAAATAGATTTCACTTCATCAGGAATCTCTCTCCTGTGTTCTACTCTGTATTTTAAATTGCTAGTAAGATTTTTATGTATAAATGTTATGCTGTTGACTCAAACACAGGATGTTCAAAATGGAATTTATCTTCAAATCTGGGAACTGTTAAAGGGTGTAGTGATCGTATACTAAAACCTCTCTTTATGGATGAGAAAACCAATCTGTAAAGTGACTCATTAACAGTCATGGAGATAGTTATGAAGGTATCTTCAGACTTCTATTATTTAATGCTTAATAGCACTATTAAGTGAATTTGAGTGTAAGCATTTTATAAGTATTGTTCCTTTCATATTCACAACAGCTTTGTGAGATGTAAGTACATTATTATCCTTATTTTATAGATGAAGAAACAGAATCACAGATGCTGCAACTCATCAGTGATAGAGTTGAGATTTCAACCCAGGCATTTCTGCCTCTAGAATTTATGGTTTTAACCACTGTATTACATACTGACTTGTCTAACTATTTTTCCCAAATCATTTTATAACTTAACTCCCTTATGAAACAATCTGTCATGGCTGGCTTCTCATTAAGACTAAAATTTTGAGACTGCTTTCAAGATCTTGGGGACAGTTTGGCATCAAATTTAAGAACATGGACTTTGAGTCTGTGTTGCTGCATTCAGATCCCGACTCTGGCACTTATATTCTTTCAAGCAAATCATTTAATCTTTCTATGCTGCAAAATCCTCTTCTATGAAATGAAGGTGATAGTAATGGTAGCTGTCTCAGAGGGTTATTTAAGGAGTAAGTAAATTAATGATGATGGAAATACATAGAATAGAGCCTGACGGTATATGCTTAGAAAGAATTATTTATTATCATTTCATAATTGATTCAGTTCAGTTCACTTCAGTCGCTCAGTCACGTCCGACTCTTTGCAGCCCCATGAACCGCAGCACGCCAGGCCTCTCTGTCCATCACCAACTCCTGGAGCCTACCTAAACCCATGTCCACTGAGTTGGTGATGCCATCCAACCATCTCATCCTCTGTTGTCCCCTTCTCCCCCTGCCCTCAATCTTTCCCAGCATCAGAGTCTTTTCAAATGAGTCAGCTCTTCACATCAGGTGGCCAAAGTATTGGAGTTTCAGCTTCAACATCAGTCCTTCCAATGAACACCCAGGACTGATCTCCTTTAGGATGAACTGGTTGGATCTCCTTGCAGTCCAAGGGACTCTCAAGAGTCTTCTCCAACACCACAGTTCAAAAGCATCAATTCTTCAGGGCTCAGCTTTCTTTATAGTCCAACTCTCACATCCATACATGACCACTAGAAAAACCATAGCCTTGACTAGACGGACCTTTGTTGGCAAAGTAATGTCTCTGCTTTTTAATATGCTGTCTAGGTTGGTCATAACTTTCCTTCCAAGGAGTAAGCGTCTTTTAATTTCATGGCTGAAATCGCCATATGCAGTGATATTGGAGCCCCCCAAAATAAAGTCTGACACTGTTTCCACTGTTTCCCCATCTATTTCCCATGAAGTAATGGGACCGGATGCCATGATCTTAGTTTTCTGAATACTGAGCTTTAAGCCAACTTTTTCACTCTCCACTTTCACTTTCATCAAGAGGCCCTTTAGTTCTTCTTTACTTTCTGTCATAAGGGTGGTGTCATCTACATATCTGAGGTTATTGATATTTCTCCTGGCAATCTTGATTCCAACTTGTGCTTATTCCAGCCCAGCGTTTCTCATGATACGCTCTACAAAGAAAAAGTTAAATAAGTAGGGTGACAATATACTTGACATACTCCTTTTCCTATTTGGAACCAGTCTGTTGTTCCATGTCCAGTTCTAACTGTTGCTTCCTGACCTGCATACAGGTTTCTCAAGAGGCAGGTCAGGTGGTCTGGTATTCCCATCTCTTTCAGAATTTTCCACAGTTTATTGTGATCCACACAGTCAAAGGCTTTGGCATAGTCGATAAAGCAGAAATAGATGTTTTTCTGGAACTCTCTTGCTTTTGATCAACATCCGATGATCCAGCAGATGTTGGCAATTTGATCTCTGGTTCCTCTCCCTTTTCTAAAACCAGCTTGAACATCTGGAAGTTCATGGTTCACGTATTGCTGAAGCCTGGCTGGGAGAATTTTGAACATTACTTTACTAGTGTGTGAGATGAGTGTAATTGTGCGGTAGTTTGAGCATTCTTTGGCATTGCCTTCTTTGGGATTGGAATGAAAACTGACCTTTTCCAGTCCTGTGGCCACTGCTGAGTTTTCACAATTTGCTGGCATATTGAGTGCAGCACTTTCACAGCATCATCTTTCAGGATTTGAAATAGCTCAACTGGAATTCCATCACCTCCACTAGCTTTGTTTGTAGTGATGCTTCCTAACACCCACTTGACTTCACGTTCCAGGATGTCTGGCTCTAGGTGAGTGATCACACCATCGTGATTATCTGGGTCGTGAAGATCTTTTTTGTACTGTTCTTCGGTGTATTCTTCCTCCTCTTTTTAATATCTTCTGCTTCTGTTAGGTGCCTACTATTTCTGTCCTTTATTGAGCCCATCTTTGCATGAAATGTTCCCTTGGAATCTCTAATTTTCTTGAAGAAATCTCTAGTCTTTCCCATTCTATTGTTTTCCTCTATTTCTTTGCATTTTACTTTATTTAATATTATTCTCCACCCAAACCATAGGTTTTCTTCTCCATAGCTTTGATAACTTCAATAGCTACTTCCTCCTTTTTCCTGCTATGCTAATTGCCTTTATGACATAGCACCTATGGTGCTTACTAGTCTGCAATATTTGATAATATGTATTTAACAATTTGATGATTTCTTATTTCTCTGTATCAGAGATAGAAATACGGCTACTGAGAGTCGAACACAAAAGGACTCCCCTGGATTTTCTTTTTTAATGAGTTATACTTCTCGATCCCCTGGATTGAATTTATTTGATTCAGAAATCTCATCACATCAGGTAATATGAGAATCTCAAGTTTTATTTCTAAAATATTGTTCACTAGGACCTCAAAAAGTTTAATTCTTTAATATCAAACTTTCTTGAAGCAGAGTACAAAACAGAGACAATTTATCTTTTTAAAAATTTTATTGAAGTATAATTGATTTACACTGTTATGTTAATTTCTGCTGTTGATTTTTGCTATACAAAGTGATTCAGTTATATATATATATTCCTTTTCATATTCTTTTCCACTATGTTTTGTCCCCGGATATTGAATATAGTTCCCTATGCTATACAGTCAGACCTTGTTGTTTATCCATACTATATATAAAAGTTTGCCTCTGCTAATCCCAAACTCCCAATCCTTCCCTCCCCTTCCCATCTACCCTTGGCAACTGCAAGTCTGTTCTCTATATCTGTGTCTGTTTTTATTTTGTAGATACATTTATTTATATTGTATTTTTAGATTCCACATATAAATGATACCATATGGCATTTATATTTCTCTTTCTGACTGACTTTGCTTAGTATGATAATCTCTGGGTCCATCCATGTTGCTGCAAATGGCATCATTTAGTTCTTTTTAATGGTTGAGTAATATTCCATTGTATATATAATATATAACACATCTTTATCCATTCATCTGTGAATGGAAATTTAGGCTATTTTCACATCTTGGCTATTGTAAGTTGTGCTACTATGAACACAGGGGTATATGTATCTTTTTGAATTACAATTTTGTCTGTGTATATGCCCAGGAGTGAAATTGCTAGATTGTATGGCAACTTTATTTTTAGTTTTTTGTGAAACCTTTATACTGTTTTCCATTGTGGCTACATCAGTTTACAGTCCCACCAACAGTGTAAGAGGTTCCCTTTTCTCCACAGCCTCTCTAGCATTTGTTATTTGTAGACTTTTTAATGATGACCCTTCTGAGTGGTGTGAGATAATTCCTCATTATAGTTTTGATTTGCATTTCCTTAATAATTAATGATATTAAGCATCTTTTTGCATGTGCCTGTTGGCCAACTGTGTGTCTTCTTAGGAGAAACGTCTGTTTAGGTTTTCTGCCCATTTTTTTGGTTGGGTTGCTTGTTTTTTTGTTGTTGAGCTATATGAGCTGTATGTTTTAGAAATTAAGCCTTGTTGGTTGTATCGTTTGCACATATTTTCTCCCAGTATGTAGGTTGTCTTTTCATTTTGTTTATGGTTTTCTTTGTTGTGTAAAAGCTTGTAAGTTCGATTAGTTCCCATTTGTTTGTTTTTGTTTTTATTTCTTTTGCCTTGGGAGACTGACCTAAGAAAACATAGGTACAATTTATGTCAGAGACTGTTTTGCCTGTGTTCTCTTCTGGGAGTTTTATGATGTTTTGTTTTATATTTAAGTCTTTAAGTCATTTTGAGTTTATTTTTGTGTATGGCGTGAAGGTGTGTTCTAAGTTTGTTGATTTATGCGGCTGTCCAACTTTTCCACCACAATTTGCAGAGGTAGTTTTTAAAAGATTCTGGGTATTGATAGTTTAAAAAAGATCCCCCATTGTCTTTATGCTTTTAACTTCAAGTGTCTCACATTGATTCTATTCATAAAAACAGGATCTCAGGATGCAGTGATTTGAAGTGCAGTTAAAGGCAGTTTAAAAATTAGTTTAGCTTTATAGTTCTAAGCAAGCTTCACATATTCTCAAAGTGAAAAAATTTTCAGGTAATAGTTGACCTTTTCCTCTCCATGTGTAGTAGAAACAAAAACTGACAGAATTAAAGAAATAGATAAAAACAAGTTTAGCTAGAGATTTTTAACACCCTTTTCTCAGCAATTGATAGAATTAGACAACACAATCAAGAAATATCTTACATAAAATCCAAACAACCCCATCAACCCCGTTGACCTAATTGACATTTGTAGAACTCCATATCCAACAACTGCAGCATAGTTATTCTCTTCAAGTGGTGATGGTACATTCACCAAGATAGATAGATCATATTCTGGGCTATTAAATGGTTCTTAATAAATTGAAAAGGATAGAAATCATGTAGAATATTTTCTCTGATCTCAGTGAAATTAAATTAGAAATCAATAAGATATTAGGAAATTCCTGAATATTTATGCCATGGATCAAAGAATACATTAGAAAAGATTTTCAAATGAGTTATGAACATTCAGCATATAAAAATCTGTGGGTTCCTGCCAAAACCAGAACAAAATAACTTTAAATAATTAGTAGAAAAGAAGAAAGATCTGTCATCAGTGACCTAAAGTTCTACCTTGAAAAGCTAAAAAAAGAAGGTAAACCCAAAGTAAGTACAATTAAAAATAAGAAAGATAAGAAGTTATTGAAATAGAAAACAAACAATAGAGAATATTAGCAAAGCTAAAGTTGGTTCTTTGAAAAAAACTAACAATTTATAAACTTACTAGATTGATAAAGGAAAAGATTAGACAATTTACCTATATTAGGAATGAAAGAGAGGATATTATTATAGCTCCTACTTATTTTAATGATAAGACAGTATTCTGAAATAGAAGACTGGTAAGGGGAAACTTCAGTTTCTACATATTAAAATATCCTATAAACCTTTGAGTAGATGGATGAAACTGGAGCCCATTATACAGAGTGAAGTAAGCCAGAAAGAAAAACAACAATACAGTATACTAATGCATATATATGGAATTTGAAAGATGGTAACGATAACCCTATATGCGAGACAGAATAAGAGACACAGATGCATGGAACAATTTTATGGACTCTGAGGGAGAAGGTGAGGGTGGGACGTTCTGGGAGAATAGCATTGAAACATGTATATTATCATATGTGAAACAGAACACCATTCCATGTTCGATGCATGAGACAAGGGCTCAGGGCCGGGGCAATGGGATGACCCAGAGGGATGGGATGGGGAGGGAGGTGGGTGGGGGGTCCAGGAAGGGGAACACATGTAAACCCATGGCTGATTCATGTCAATGTATGGCAAAAACTATTACAATATTGTAAAGTAATTAGCCCCCAACTAAAATAAATAAATTTATAAAAAAAAAACAAAAACCTTTGAGCAATCAAAATAGTGCAATCATGGTACAAGGATTGATTGATTGATCCATGGCATGGACAGTGTCTTGAAACAAAAGAATTTAGACTGTGGTATGAATAGGGCCACAAATTAGGAGGGATAAATTAGGCATTGTTGTACACGTGCACAAGTAGATTCTATGTGCTTAGTCGCTCAGTCGTGTCTGACTCTTGGCGACCCCATGGACTGTAGCCCCCAAGGCTCCTCTGTCCATGGGATTCTCCAGGCAAGAATACTGGAATGGTTTGCCATTTCCTTCTCCAGGATGCTATAGACGCATTAAATTTTAAAATGTTAAAAATATTTCAGAAGAAATATAGGTGAATATTTATCAGATCTTAGGAAGAAGAAGGATTCTCTAAGCATGAAACAGTGGAAGAAGAGGCAAAAGAAAATAACAATGGTTTTGGTTTGATTACATACAAAATTTTTATATGTCAAAAAGTTTTAAAAGCAAAGCAATGATGTGATATAAAATATTTGCAATAATATGACAAAGAATTAAGATCTTTATTATGTAAAGAGCTTATATGTACCAGAAAGAAAATTACTGCCTCAATAGAGATATGGATAAAGTCCATTTGGTGAATAGGTAATTCACTGACAAAGAAATTCAAGTGACTTAAAAAAATCTCTGGGAAAAACAGCCTTCCTTATTTATTGTCAAAGTATATAAATCTGCATAATAATATTTATTCAAGTGTGATTTATATTAGAAAAAGAAATAGAAACAATCTAAATGTTTAAACAGAAGAATGATTGAAACTATATGTTATGTCCATATAGAGGAATACTAAAATGCCATAAAAGGAATAAAGTTTTAGAAGAATAGTTACATGGAAAAATGCTCACAATGTAATGTTAAGAGGGGAAAAAAGAGAACAGAAAACTATATTTAATGATCATAGTTTTTGAAAAGCCCATTTTATAAAGAAAACAAATTCTTTTGGCAGCAAAAGTTTATTTGAACTGACATGAAGCTATCAAACTGTATTATTTTATTATATAATACAACCTGATTTGTAAAAGGCCTTTACAATAAAACAAAGGTAATTAGAATTTTAGCTTATATTAATATTCCAAAGTAGGAACTATCTTGGTACAATATGTATTGCCTATTTATATTTTATATATTGCCAGAGTCAAATCAATAAGCCTTATTTTAATATGTCAGTGATAGTTTTAAAGATAGACCTCTTTTTAATTACAATCATATTCTATATAGAATGTTGCCATTTTGTCTACTCTAATTATGCTTATTAGAAGAACTAGGCTTTGGAGTCTAATATAAATGCTATACCTACACTTCTATTGATTTCATGAGTAATATTTAATGGAAATTATTTTTCAGTTTAGTGAACATTATTCTTCAGGCAATTTAAATCCTCTCTCATCACAACAAGAAATTGGTAAGTGATTTGAAATTTGCTATATATAAAACTTTCACCATTTGTGTTTAGCTTGTCTCTGATTTTCTTAGGCACGTAGTTAATATTCTTTAAAAATTACTGGTACTTCTGCATCACTTACTAATTATTATTTTTAGCAGTTTATCTTATTCTCTCACTTCTCTCACTCTACCAAAGCTTGCTTTTTCCAATATTATTAATGATTTCAGTTCAGTCAGCTCAGTCACTCAGTTGTTGTCCGACTCTTTGCGACCCCATGGACTGCAGCACACAGGCTTCCTTGTCTATCACTAACTCCCAGAGCTTGCTCAAACTCATGTCCATCGAGTTGGTGATGCCATCCAACCATCTCATCCTCTGTCGTCCCCTTCTTCTCCTGCCTTCAATCTTTCCCAGCATCAGGGTCTTTTCCAATGAGTCAGTTCTTCTCATCAGGTAGCCAAAGTATTGGAGCTTCAGCTTCAGCATCAGTCCTTCCAATGAATATTCAGGACTGATTTCCTTTAGGAGTGACCAGTTTGATCTCCTTGGAGTCCAGGGGCCTCTCAAGTATCTTCTCCAACACCACGTACAAAAGCATCAATTCTTTGATGCTCAGCTTTCTTTATGGTCCAACTCACATTAATGGCAACCCACTCCAGTACTCTTGCCTGGAAAATCCCATGGATGGAGGAGCGTGGTAGCTTACATACAGTCCATGGGGTCGCAAAGAGTTGGACACGACTGAGTGACTTCACTTCTCACATTAATTGGTATTAATGACCAACCAATTATCAAACATTATGAGTATTTTATATTTATTATCATATTCAGTCTCTTCACAGCATTTGATATAGTTGAATATTCTTGTCTTCCTTCTGGAGTTTCTGTATTTCTTCTTTTTAAAAACATTTTTGGCTACAGCCTGAGGCATGTGGGACCTTAGTTTCCCCAGCAGAGATCAAACCCAAGCTCCCTGCATTGGAAGACAGAGTCTTAACCACTGGATTGCCAGGGAAGTCCCTGGATTTCTTTTTATCTTGCTGGGGCTTACTTTTCATTGCATTTTCTTTCTTCTTTTATCTCTTTATTAATTCATTTATTCAACATTTAAATATATATATATATATTACATATATAGTATACTGGATATCCCTGGAAGAGGGCATGGCAACCCACTCCAGTATTCCTGCCTGGAGAATCCCCATGGACAAAGGAGCCTGGAGGGCTACAGTCCATGGGGTCACAAGGAGCTGGACATGGCTGAGTGACTAAGCACAGCGCAGCACAGCAGCACACTTGATACCAGATACTACTTCAGGTTGTTAACGGTAGAATAGTGGACAAAAATGCAAAGTTCTCATAGGGTTTATTTATGTTCTAGTGGGAGAAGCTGAAAATAGACAACCATTATATGCCAGGTAATGCACTAAAAACAGTTGATATGGGTTTGAATTGGCAGCCAGACTCATGTGTCACAAATTTTATTCTTAGGTTTAATTAGCTTTATAGAAAGATATGGGATAGTCTCATTGAGAGACTCACCAGCTACCAAAATAATAATAAGCTTTCTTTCACTACCTCATCCACAAGGGATGTGTAAAGCTGCTATGCATAAGAGGAATGGCACAGGTAAGTCACCTTGACACACAAAAGCAGCAGGCTCAGTTTGCCGCCAGTGTTTGAATGCTATTCTAATCATGAGGCCCAAAGACTTTGTATCAACTCACAGCTCCTCTAATTCAGGTATCATCCCACCCAGTAGACTAGGCAGATACATCATTCTACATTTACCATAATTCTGAATTTTCTAACAGAACAGTGCTATGAGGAGTCAGACTCCAAAGTTATTCTTCCAGGTGGGCCTGGATCAGCATGCGCTTTATGTTAACTCTAATCACTTGTGGGGATAAGTATTATGAAGAAAAGTAAAGCAGAGTGAGGGAAATAGGGAAAATTTGGATTGGGAAATTAGTTGCTGTGTTACAAGAGAATCAGAGAAGGCATCACTAAAAGGCAGCATTTGAGCAGAGACCTGAAGGAGGTGCAGGTTCTAGGCACAGGGTGCAGAGACCTTGAGATAGGACTGTGCTCAGCATGTTCATTGAATAGCAGCTAAATTGATATGATTAGGATAAAATAAATAAGGAAAAACCGGTAGGAAATTGAATCAGAGAGGTTAGAGGGAGAACACACCATACTACGCCCTTACACCATTAAGGACTTTGAGGTGGTGGTGGTGGGGTTTCTGTTTGAGATAGGAAGCTATTAAAGAGTTTTCAGCAAGAACTGAAATGATCTGACAGGGTTTGTGTCTTTTTTTTTTTTTAATTGGAGGCTAACTAGTTTACAATATTGTGGTGGTTTTTGCCATACATTCACATGACTCAGCCATGGGTGTACATGTGTTCCCCATCCTGAACCCCTCTCCCACCTCCCTCCCCATCCCATCCCTCAGGGTCATCCCAGTGCACCAGCCCTAGCACCCTGTCTCATGCATTGAACCTGGACTGGCGACCTATTTCACATATGATAATAAACATGTTTCAATACTATTCTCTCAAATCATGCCACCCTCACCTTCTCCCACAGAGTCCAAAAGTCTGTTCTTTACATCTGTGTTTCTTTTGCTGTCTCGCATATAGGGTCATCGTTACTCTCTAAATTCCATATATATGTGTTAGTATACTGCATTGGTGTTTTTCTTTCTGGCTTACTTCACTCTGTATAATAGGCTCCAGTTTCATCCACCTCATTAGAATGGATTCAAATGCATTCTTTTTAATAGCTGAGTAGTAGTCCATTGTGTATATGTACCACAGCTTTCTTATCCATTCATCTGCCAATGGACATCTGGGTTGCTTCCATGTCCAAACTATTGTAAACAGTACTGCGATGAACGTTACGGTACACGTGTCTCTTTCAATTCTGGTTTCTTCGGTGTGTATGCCCAGCAGTGGGATTGCTGGGTCGTATGGCAGTTCTATTTCCAGTTTTTTAAGGAATCTCCACACTGTTCTCCATAGTGGCTGTACTAGTTTGCATTCTCACCAGCAGTGTAAAAGGGTTTCTTTTTCTCCACATCCTCTCCAGCATTTATTGTTTGTAGACTTTTGGATAGCAGCCATTCTGACTGGCATGAGATGGTACCTCATTGTGGTTTTGATTTGCATTTCTCTGATAATGAGAGATGTTGAGCATCTTTTCATGTTTTGGTTAATCATCTGTATGTCTTCTTTGGAGAAATGTCTGGTTAGTTCTTTGGCCCAGTTTTTGATTGGGTCGCTTATTTTTCTGGAATTGAGCTGCATGAGTTGCTTGTATATTTTTGAGATTCTTTGTCAGTTGCTTCATTTGCTATTATTTTCTCCCATTCTGAAGGCTGTCTTTTCACCTTGCTTATAGTTTCCTTCATTGTGCAAAAGCTTTTAAATTTAATTAGGTCTTAAAAGAATTGCTTGGCTGCTTTATGGAGAACAGACCTTATGGAAGCATGGGGGAAACTGGGGAGATTTATTAGAAAGCTATTGAAATAATACATGTGAGAACTGATAAAGGTGAGGTTGAAGTCAGTGGAAGTGGTGAAGAGAGGACAGATTTTAGTTATTAAAATTTTATAGTTATTTAGCTTTTAGTTTAATTTTAGTTTAGTTATACAGTTATAGAGATTTTAGTTATATAGTTTTATGAAGATAAGAGTTGTTAAGGATTTACTTATGGACTGGATGTAAGGATTAAGAGGAAGATGGATGATGCCAAGATTTTGATATGAATAATAGTAAGAATAGAATTAACATCTATTGAAATATGGAAGGCTGTAAAAGTTAATTTGAGATTGACAGTGTCTTATACAGTGTTAGCTGCTCAGCCATGTCCAACTCTTTGCGACCCCATGGACTGTAGCCTGCCAGGCTCCTCCATCCATGGAATTCTCCAGGCAAGAATACTGGAGTGGAAAAAAAAAAAAAGAATACTGGAGTGGGTTGCCATTTCCTTCTCCAGGGAATCTTCCCAACCTAGGGATCAAATGCGGGTCTCCCACATTGCAGGCAGATTCTTGACTGTCTGAGCCACTAGGGAAGCCCTTGAGATTGACAGGAGTTTAATTTTAGAAGTATTATCATTGAAAAGTCTATAGTAGATATTAAATGAAAGTAAATGGGAAATTTTATATTTGTATCTGAAATTCAGTGGGGTGAGACATATATTTTGGAATTGTCATAAATGGTTATTAAATACCACAACACCAGAATGAATCTACCAATTGTAGACATGCTTTAAATGCCTACTATTTAAAATATTAAATCTATTTACATTTTCCCCTTTGACTCTTTTATTCATTTGACACTCATTCACTTTAGCATTTTCAAATATTTTAATACAGGTGATGACCAAATTCATATCTTCCCTCCTGTCTTCTCCCAATTCTCTTAAACTCCCTTACCTTACATTTTTTGCCTCTCCCTAAGTTTTATTGAGATAAAATTGTCATACGCCACTTAAATAAAAAATTTAAGATGTGTGACATAATGATTTGATGTGCATATATTGTGAAATGGTATCCCACAGTAAGTTTAGTTAGCATCCATCATCAAATTAGATACAATAAAAACAAAATCTTTTTCTTCACCATGAGAACTTTTAGGATTTAATCCCTTAAGAATTTCCATATATATAACACAACAATGTTAACTATGGCATCATGTCATTCTATCCCTAGTATTTATTTATCTTATAACTGTAAGTTTGTACTTTTTGACATCTTCACCTCTTGTAACCATTAATCTGATCTCTTTTTCTGTGTGTCTGGTTTTCTTTCTTTTCCAATTTTTTAGATTCCACTTATAAATGAAATCATATAGTGTCTGACTTATTTCACTTAGCATAATGCCCTCAAGGTCCATCCATGTTTTTGTAAATGACAGGATTTTTTCCTTTTTTATGGCTGAATAATATTCATATGTCTATATACATTTTTAGATATCTGATGACTACTTTATCCATTCATTCATCAGTGTACACTTAGGTCATTTCCATGTCCTGGCTATTGTAAATAATGCTGCTATGAACATGGGGGTGCAGAAATTTTTTCAAGTTAGTGCTTTGTTTCTTTTGGATATATTCCCAGAAGTAGAATTGCTGGATCATAGAGTAGTTCTATTTTTAATTTTTTTTAGGAACTTCCATACTGTTTTCCATAGTAGCTTTAGAAGTATATAAATCCAACAACAGTGCACAAGGGTTCCCTTTTCTGTACATCCTCACCAACATTTGTTATTTCTTGGCCATTCTAACAGGTATGAGATGATATTTCATTGCATTTTTAACTTGCATTTCCCTAGTGACTAGTGACATTGAACATCTTTTCATGTTCTTGCTGGCCATTTGTATATCTTCTTTGGAAAAATGCCCATTCAGACTGTTTGTCCATTTTTAATTGAGTTACTTGTTTGCTGTTGAGTTGTATGAGTTCTTTATATATTTTGGATGTTAACTCTTTATTGGCTATATAGTTTACAAATGTATTTTACCATTTTGTAAGTTGTCTCTTCACATTGTTGATTGTTTCTTTTGTTGTGCAGAAGTTTTTTCTTTTGCTTGTGCTTTTAGGTGTTATATCCAAAATATTATTGCCAAGACTCAAATCAGAGATCTTTTTTTGTATAGTTTCTTCTAGGAGTTTCATGGTGTCTGGTCTTAAATTTAAGTCTTCACTCTATTTTGAGTTAATATCTGTAAGTAGTATAAGTGGTCTACTTTCATTCTTTTTCATGTAAATATCCTATTTTCCCAACAATGTTTATTGAAGAGGCTATCTTTTCTCCATTGAGTATTCTTGGCTCCTTTATCAAATATTAGTTTTATATGCTTGGGTTTATTTCTGGGCTCTCAGTTCTGTTCCATTGATCTATTTATCTGTTTTTATATGTCAGTACCATTCTGTTTTGATTACTATAGCTCTGTAGTATAGCTTGAAATCAGGAGTGCAATTCCTCCCTCCTTATTCTTTCTCAGGATTGCTTTGGCTTTTCTTTTGTGGTTCCATATAAATTTTTAATTTTTTTTCTACTTCTGTAAAAACAGTCATTAGAATCTTGATAGAGATCACACTGAATTTATAGATAGCTTTTGGTAGTATTGGCATTTCAATTAACAATGTTACTTCTTCCAATCCATGAACACAGGATACCTTTCCATTTTTTTTTGTCTTTAATTTTTTTCACTAGTGTCTTACAGTTTTCAGAGTAGATGTTTTTTACCTCTTTGGTTAAGTTTATTCCTAAGTATTTAATTATTTTGATGTAAATTGCAACTTTATTGAATTTATTGATTAGATATTAGAGATTTAAGATTTTTAGTTCTTCTTGGATCTATAGCTATGTTATAGCTATCTTCTTTTGTTTAAGTCTTACGTATGTATACTAAAGTCAGTGAAAAAATGAAGTGAGAAAGGGAAAGAGGAAGAACTCAAGATCAGTCTATCCATCTGTCCATCCCTCTATCCATCCATCCATCCACCCAACTTTTGCTGGTTGGATCAGCTTTACTTAGGGTAAAGTAACCGAGATATTTGAAAATATATGAAATTTCAAAATGGCACAAAATGAATTGTTTTGCTTAATGTAGTAATTGAATTGGTTCTATGTGGAAAAAATATAGATGCTTTAAAAGACTTATTTCAAATAAGCCTTTGGATTGCTATACATTTTAAATTGTTAAATAGTAATTAAAATTATAATTAAGATATTGAAATTTTATTTTACAATTATAATCTTTTTTTTAAAAATAAATATATTTATTTTAGTTGGGGGCTAATTACTTTACAATATTGTAGTAGTTTTTGCCATACATTGACATGAATCAGCCATGGGTTTACTATAATCTTAATATAATGAATGAAAAACAATATTTTTCTTTAATGGCAGTTCTTAGAATCATTAACCAAATAATTCTTTATGAAGCTGATTTCAAAAGTTCCTTTTAAAAGTATAAAACTCTTTTAATTGTTATGTCAGTTTCCTTGAACAATGCCATGAAAAGTATATTGTAGTTACTCAATTAATAATAGTTGAATAAACTTGACTTATATAGTATGTTTCAGATCACTGGATCTTTCTCCATTCTTTTTCTATGATTTTAGGTAATGCCAAGGATTTATCATCTCTTTCCTGTTTAGCCCCATTTCTAAACATTTTCCTATTCCAGTCTTTCTTATTATCTCTTGAGAAATTCTTATAAAGCAGTTCAAATCTTGTCATATCTTTGCTTGAAAACTTTTAATGGGTTCATCTTATCTACCAAATAGAGTACAGATTCTGTAGTTGGAAATTCATTCATTTCCAAGCTCATCTTTGTTAATTCCATTTTAATAACTCTTTGTTATTTCTCAATGCTTCTGATAAGTTGAATTGATTTCTGTTTCCCTTATATTTCTTTTTTTTAAATATGAAATTTGAACATAATATTTATTTAAACATTTAATTTAATTATACAATGCAAGACTCATATTCACTGTTTTACCTTTTACTTGAAGAATACAAAATTAGTGCTATTTTCTTTAGTTGACTAATCATAGACATTATCATATCTTTTAGCCTAAAAACACTTCCACACAATTAGCGAAAGCTATTTCCTTAGTTAGAATAATCATTGGTTTTAAAAGTAGTTAGACATTACTCAGTTCAGTTCAGTTCAGTCGCTCAGTCATGTCTGACTCTTTGCAACCACATGGACTGCACACGCCAGGCTTCCCTGTCCATCACCAACTCCTGGAGCTTACTCAAACTCATGTCCATCGAGTCATATCTGTTTCTGTTCCTCTGTGCTATTCTCTCCAGCTGAGATTTTTTATTCCTTTTTCTACCTTATACACTAGCTTTCATGGTGGCTCAGATGGGAAAGAATTCAATGCAGGAGACCCACTTTCGATCCTTGGATTGGGAAGATCCCCTAGAGAAGGAAATGGCAACCCACTCCAGTATTCTTGCCTGGAGAATCCCAGGGACAGAGGAACCTGGCGGGCTATAGTCCATGGGGTCGCAAAGAGTTGGACACAACTGAGCGACTAACACAACACTCTTTATATACTTGAATTAAATTACATCAAAGTAGGGTTTAAGTTTGAAACTGTTTAACCTTCCATAGTACAAAAGACAAAGCTTTGCACATCAGAGGAAAACAATTAAATATCTGATTTAATGTTACCCTATTTATTGTATGCTGTATACTGTAATTTGGTAGGTTGTACAAGTTATGTAACATAAATAGCATGACACTGTGCTATTTATCTTCCTCAGGAAACTTGTTTGGGAAACCAGAAAGAGAAGATGCCTTTACTTTTCCTTTTCCATCAGACTCTTCAACTCATACATTTGGAGCTGAAAGGGATGATTTTAGTTTTCCGTTTTCAATTGAACAGGATAAAAACTCAGCACTTTCTTCTGTAAAAGGGTTTTCATCTTCCTCACAAAATACCACACAATTTACTTTTTTTTGAACTAGTTACTGATTTATTGAATTATTTTACTGCTCTGCAATTATCTAGGGCATAAATTTATATTATTACTTAAACTATGAAGACCACTTTCTTTTGTTGATTAAAGAAATAATGGGTTACCATAGTAAAATTATTTGATTATATTGATTTAATATTGAAGGAAATCAAGCCTGTATCATCTACATTTGTCTTTATTTGCAGCATTAGTTATCATTATTTATTTTGGTTTTGATTTTGCAAGCTATATTCTTTGAGAACCTATGCTTCACTGCTACAGTAAAGAGAGTGGTACTTTACAACGATCTTGAAGAATGTATACTATTGATATTGAATAAAATGTTATTTTTTATAATACAACAAAAATTTAAATATTACTCATTATTCTAATATGGTATCTTTAATAGAAGAAAATTAAATGTGAATGGCTAATTTATGAAAGTTGGATGGTTGCATTAATGGTGATACTGTTAATATTTATTTTTGCTTAAACGTTTTTGAAGAACACTTAAAACTTTGATTCCTGTCTTCAACAAAAAATTCACCTTTATGTTTTTTATGTATTAATAGTATTTGCTTATCAGTCATTTATACAGTTAAATGAAGATAATTAAATTTTGATGAAATTGTATAAATATAATTACTCAATATCTTTGTACCTGTGCTTTTTAAAACTAATTGTACTGAGTTATGAAGTAATAAAGAGTCTGACTTCATAATTTGATCTGTGACTGCAGAAAGACTTTGAGCCTCACCTGTCTTCTTCCCCTCCTGCCCCACATTTGGTCAAGCTGGTAAGAAAGCCCAGGAGTTTCCTCCTTTGGCATCAATGGAACATTCAAAACCATGTATAGGAACTTTTGTCATGGCCTATCCCTAACTGCCGTAAAAACCCAAAGCTAGTATCTCCTTTCTCTGCCATTTTCAGACTAGGTTTTGAGATCGGGTCTGTTCTCCCCAGAAAATGTTGTTCTGTAAGTAATAAGCCTTGTCATAGCTTTTTGGAGTGTGTGGTATCATCAGTCTCAATATCCAAACCAAATTTTGGGTGAAAATCAATCTTGTTTCTTCAAGATGTCTATGTATATCACAATTATAGTAACTAAACCTTCCTAAACTTTTTAGAAGTTGAAAGGATGGTATTACTAAGGGTAGAAAGAATTTAAGGAAACTTTGGACTGTTTAAAAAATCTTCAACAGCTGGTTGACTGATGAAAATTTTAGTTAAAAAGCTGGAATTTTTCTTTTTATATCAACTATTAATTTTATTGTGTATGATTTAATTAATTGGTGGTTTTGACATAATAAAGACACTAACTGTATATGAGAAAGGATAAAAATGCTGTAACTGGGTTGTTACTTAGTAAGAGGTTCAAAACTGGGTTTAGCTTGGAGCAACATACTGATGGCATGGTTTATTTTTACTCTTAAATAGAGAAATGTCTAGCAAACAAGTACGGTTAGATTTACCATGTAAAGATAAAATAAATGTTTTTAAAGTATCTACACTGTGTGTGACATTTTGAGGACATATATAATTGCTATGGTATTTACATTTTTTAAAATATTTGTTCATTTGGCTTAGTTGAGCATGTGCGATCTTTGTTGCAGCTCTTGTTCTTCACTCTAGTTGTGCTGCTCGGGCTCCAAAGTGCACAGGCTGTCTCCCTACTGTGTGTGGGATCGTAGTTCCCTGACCAGGGATCGAACTATATCCCCTGCATTGGAAAGCAGATTCTTAACCACTGGACCAAGTCTTTATACTTAAGGAACTTAAAATTTAGTTGAGGAGACAAAGTGTAGGAATCAACATAGCATATTAAAATAAAATTGTTAATAATCATATTCTATAGCTTATAACTTGGTCTCTGCAAGGGAAGAGGTTGAAGGCTCAAGAAACCTTTCTTTTCTAACTCTGTCATCATGGACTGGAAAGCCTGGGAAGAATTCATTGAAGAGGTAGGACGTGAATTAGGATTTTAAAGGTATGTAGATTATAAAATCCTTTCGTATAAAGCTGCCTATTTTTAGTTTTACATTTTATATTGCCTAATTTTAGTGGCTAGTGTTTAGTACGATTTCATTAAATGCTTGTTGGATTTATAGGATTGATCTGAATTTGTAAAGGAGGCAGTGAGGACTTTCTAGGTAAGGGAAACAATATGAGCAAAAGAAAAATGCAATCACAAACTAAATTGTGTGGAGGAAGTTAAAGAGTAAGCGTATACAAATTGTAAAATTTTTTTTTTGGTTATGTGAAAAATGCCATTGGTAGTTTGATAAGGATTGCATCAAATCTGTAGATTTCTGTGGGTAGTATAAACATTTTCACAAACGATTTGTTAAATATATCTTTCAACTTCTTTGACCTGTGAATTGTTTAATTTCCAAATATTTAAAGTTATATAGATATTTTATTTTTACTGGTACTTAATATGATTGCATTGGGATTATTTAACAGATGATTTCTATTCTTTTAAATTTGAGTCTTCTGTAGCCCCACGTATATGTGATTAGTCACTCAGTCCTGTCCAACTCTTTGCAACTCCATGGACTGTAGCCTGCCAGGCTCCTCTTTCCATGGGGATTCTCCAGGCAAGAATAATGGAGTGGATTGCCATGCCCTCCTCCAGGGGATCTCCCCAACCCAGGGATCAAACTCAGGTCTCCTGCATTGCAGGTGGATTCTTCACCATCTGAGCCATCATATAGTTTCTTTGTAAACAAATTATGTGTACTTGAAAAAGTGTATATTTGGCAGTTGTTGGGTGTAATGTAGTAGTCTTATTAGTTAGGTCAAGGTGTTTATGGTGTTGTTCAGATCATCTTTATCTTTGCTCTTAATTGCTAAGAAAAGGCTAGTAAAAACTATGACTTGGGCTGCCCTGGCAGTCCAGTTGTTAAGACTTCATCTTCCAGTGCAAGGGGTGAGAGTTCAATCCCTGGTCGGGAATGAAGGTCTCATATGCCTAGTGGCCATAAAAATCCAAAACATAAAACAGAAGCAATGTTGTAACAAATTCAATCTCTGCACATACTCCCTCTAATAGTCCCATATAATATTGTGGCTTTTGTCTCTTTGGTCAGAATGAAGTTGAGAAATGTGTGTTTTTAGGTGAGCACATTACCTAGGGTTTTATTACTAAGAAAGAAGAGGAAACTAGATATTGAGAAGTAATTAGTCCCGTATTATGTGGTTTTTGTTTTGCTTCTTTATTTATATAATAGCAAATTTTAGGACTTGATGACATGTATTCACCTTTACTCACCATATTTCATAGTATATTCCTGGGTACATTTATTTTTATGCTCAAGTATGTCTTCCAAGAGTGTTTCCCAAGATGATTCTTGAATAGTAAACCTTCTGAGGCCTTTTATGTCTGGGAACATCTTTATTTTTCTCTTTTATTAATTTTTAAAACTCAAATTTCTTTTTTTAAAAAATTGAAGTAGAATTGACATACAATATAATATGCATTTCAGGTATACAACATAGTTTTGATGTCTATGTGCATTATGAATTGATCACCATGATAAATTTAGTAACCGCTTGTCATCATACAAAGTTATTACAATATTATTAACTATAATTCCTATGTTGTATGTTATATCTCATCTCTGTGACTTATTTTATAACTAAATTTGTACCCTTTGATCCCCTTCACCCATTTTGCCCACTCATTTTCCTTTCTGGCAACCACCTTATATCTGTTTCTGTATTGTTTTGTTTTTTAGATTCCACATACAGGTGAAATCATACAGTATTGTCATTCTATGTCTGACTTCTTTCACTTAACCTATTGCCCCCTAGGTTCACTCATGTTGTTGCAAAGGGCAAGATTTAATTCTCTGGAGTTATGTTCCATTGTGTGTGTGTATATATATGTATATATACACAAGGGAACATTGTGTGTTCCACATCTTTCTTATCTGTTTATCAGTGGTACCTTAGGTTACTTCCATATCTTATCTATTACAAATAGTACTGCAATGAATATTGAGGTGTTCTCATTTTCTATGGATGTACACCTAAAGGTGGAATTGCTGGATCATATGGTAGTTCTATTTTAATCTTTTCAGTAACTCCTTATTGTTTTCCATGGAGGCTATACCAATGTGCAGTTTCACCAACAATACACGAGTTCCTTTCTCTCCACATCCTTGCCAACACTTTTTATTTCTTGTCTTTCTGATAATACCCATTGCAAAGTGTGTAATGTGATATCTCATTGTAGTTTTGATTTGCCTTTCTGTGATGACTTTAATGATATTGAGCACATTTCATGTGTCTCTTGGCGATCTTCATATCTTCCTTGGGAAAAAGATCCTCTGTCCATTGTTAAATTGTATTTTTTTATATTGAGATGTATGAGTTCTTTATATATATTTGATGCTAACCCCAGGTCAGACGTATCATTCTGTTCAGTTCAATTGCTCAGTCGTGTCTAACTCTTTGTGACCCCATGGACTGCAGCACACCAGGCTTCCCTGTCCATCACCAGCTCCCGGAGCTTGCTCAAACTCTTGTCCATCAAGTTGGTGATGCCATCCAACCATCTCATCGTCTGTCATCCCATTCTCCTCCAGCCTTCAATCTTTCCCAGCATCAGGGTCTTTTCCAGTGAGTCAGTTCATTGCATCAGGTGGCCAAAGTATTGGAGCTTCAGCATCAGTCCTTCTGATGAATATTCAGTGTTGATTTCCTTTAGGATGGACTGGTTGGATCTCCTTGCAGTCCAAGGGACTCTCAAGAGTCTTCTCCAACACCACAGTTCAAAAGGATCAATTCTTCGGCGCTCAGCTTTCTTTATGGTCCAACTCTCACATCCATACATGACTACTGGAAAAGCCATAGCTTTGACTAGATGGACCTTTGTCCACAGAGTAATGTCTCCGCCTTTTAATATGCTGTCTAGGTTGGGCTTCCCTGGTAGCTCAGGTAAAGAATCTGCCTGTAATACAGGAGACCCAGGTTCAATTCCTGGAACAGGAAGATCTCCTGGAAAAGGAAATGGCAACCCACTCCAGTACTCTTGCATGGGGAATCCCATGGACAGGGCAAGCTACAGTCCATGGGATTGCAAAGAGTCAGACATGACTGTGCGACTAACTCAACTCAGGTTGGTCATAGCTTTTCTTAAAAGGAGCAAGTGTCTTTTAATTTCATGGCTGCAGTCACCATCTGCAGTGATTTTGGAGCCCAAGAAAATAAAATCTGTCACTGTTTCCATTGTTTCCCCATCTATTTGCCATGAAGTGATGGGACCAGATGCCATGGCCTTAGTTTTATGAATGTTGCATTTTAAGCCAGCTTTTTCACTCTCCTCTTTCACTTTCATCAAGAGGTTCTGTAGTTCCTCTTTGTTTTCTGCCATAAGGGTGGTGTCATCTGCATATCTGAGGGTATTGATGCTTCTCCCAGCAATCTTGATTTCAGCTTGTGCTTCATCCAGCCTGGCATTTCGCATGATGTAATCTGCTTAAAAGTTAAATAAGCAGAGTGACAGTATACAGCCTTGATGTTTTCCTTTCCCAGTTTGGAACCAGTCTGTTGTTCCATGGCCAGTTTTAAATGTTGCTTCTTAACCTGCATACAAATTTTTCAAGAGGCAGGTAAGGTGGTCTAGTATTCCCATTTCTTAGAGAATTTCCACAGTTTGTTGTGAACCACACAGTCAAAGACTTTAGCATAGTCAATGAAGCATAAGTAGATGTTTTTCTGTGATTCTCTTGTTTTTTCCATATTCCAATGAATGTTAGCAATTTGATCTCTGACTCCTCTGTCTTTTCTAAATCTAACTTGAACATCTGGAAGTTCTTGGTTCACATACTGTTGAAGCCTAGCTTGGAGGATTTTGAGCATTACTTTGTTAGCATCCAAAATGGTGCAATTGTGCAGTAGTTTGAACATTCTTTGGCATTACCTTTCTTTGGGATTGGAATGAAAACTGACCTTTTCCAGTCCTATGGCCACTGCTGAGTTTTCCCAATTCACTGGCATATTGAGTGCAGCACTTTCAGAGCATCATCTTTTAGGACTTGGAATAACTCAGCTGCAATTCCATCACCTCCACTAGCTTCATTTGTAGTGATGCTTCCTAAGGCCCACTTGACTTCAAACTCCAAGATGTCTGGCTCTAGGTGAGTGATCACACCATCGTGGTTATCTGGGTCATGAAGATCTTTTTTGTATAGTTCTTCTGTGTATTCTTGCCACCTCTTCTTAATATCTTCTGCTTCATACCATTTCTATCCTTTATTGTGCCCATCTTTGCATGAAATGTTCCCTTGATGTCTCTAATTTTCTTGAAGAGATCTCTAGTCTTTCCCATTCTATTGTTTTTCTCTATTTCTTTACACTGATCACTTAGGAAAGCTTTCTTTTCTCTCCTTGCTATTCTTTGGAACTCTGCATTCAGATGGATATATCTTTTCCTTTCTCATTTGCCTTTCACTTCTCTTCTTTTCTCAGCTATTTGTAAAGCCTCCTCAGACAACTATTTTGCCTTTTTGCATTTCTTTTTCTTGGGGATGATTTTGATCATGGCCTCCTGTACAATATTATGAACCTCTGTCCATAGTTTTTCACGCATTCTATCAAATCTAATCCCTTGAATCTATTTGTCACTTCCACTGTATAATCGTAACGGATTCGATTTAGGTCATACCTAAATGGTCTAGTGATTTTCCCTACTTTCTTCAATTTAAGTCTGAATTTGGCAATAAGGAGTTCATGATCTGAGCCACAGTCAGCTCCCAGTCTTGTTTTTGCTAACTGTATAGAGCTTCTCCATCTTCTGCCACAAAGAATATAATCAATCTGATTTTGGTATTGACCGTCTGGTGATGTTCATGTATGGAGTCGTCTCTTATGTTGTTTGAAGAGGGTGTTTGCTATGACCAGTGTGCTGTCTTGGCAAAACTCTGTTAGCCTTTGCTCTCCTTCATTTTGTACTCCAAGGCCAAAGTTGCCTGTTACTGCAGGTACCTCTTGACTTCCTACTTTTGCATTCTAGTCCCCTATGATGAAAAGGACATCTTTTTTAGGTGTTAGTCTAGAAGGTCTTGTAAGTCATCATAGAACTGTTCAACTTCAGTTCTTTGGTATTAGTGGTTGAGGCATAGACTTGGATTACTGTGATACTGAATGGTTTGCCTTGGAAATGAACAGAGATCATTCTGTCATTTTTGAGACTGCACCCAAGTACAGCACTTTGGACTCTTTTGTTGACCACGAGGGCTACTCCATTTCTTCTAATGGATTCTTGCCCACAGTAGTAGATGTAATGGTCATCTGAATTAAATTTGCCATTCTGGTCCATTTTAATTCAATGATTCCTAAAATGTCAATGTTCACTCTTGCCATCTCCTGTTTGACTACTCCCAACTTACCTTGATTCGTGGACCTAACGTTCCAGGTTCCTTTGCAATGTTGTTCTTTACAGCTTCGAACTTTACTACCATCACCAGTCACATCCACAACTGGGCATTGTTTTTGCTTTGGCTCAGCCTCTTCTTTCTGGAGCTATATCCCCACTCTTCTCCAGTAGCGTATTGGGCACCTACCAACCTGGGGAGTTCACTTTCAGTGTCATATCTTTTTGCCTTTTTATAGTGTTCATGGTGTTCTCAAGGCAAGAATACTGAAGTGGTTTGCCTTTCCCTTCTCCAGTTGACCACGTTTTGTCAGAACTCTCCATCGTGACCCATCCATCTTCGGTGGCTCTACATGGCATGGCTCATAGTTTCATTGAGTTAGACAAGACTGTGATCCATGTGATCAGTTTGGTTATTTTTCTGTGATTGTGATTTTCATTCTGTCTATCCTCTGATGGATAAGGATAAGAAGCTTGTGGAAGCTTTCTGGTGTATCATTGCAAATATCAATTTTTTAGGTTGCCTTTTTTGCGTTGTTGATGGTTTTCTTCATTGTGCAAAGTTTTTTTAGTAAGTTCCATTTGTTTATTTTTGCTTTTGTTTCTCTTGCCTGAGAGATCCAAGAAAGTATTGCTAAGTTCAGTATCAAAGAGAGTACTGCCTATGTTTTTTTTTTTTCTGGAAGTTTTATGGTTTCAGGTCTCCTATTTAAGTCTTTAATTCATTATGAGTTTATTTTTGTGTATGATGTAATGTCTAAGCTGATTCTTTTACATGTAGCTGTCCTGTCTTCCCAACACCATTTATTGAAGAGGCTATATTTTCTCCTATTGTGTCTTCTTGCCTCCTTTTTTGTAGATTAATTTGACCAGTATGGGTTTATTCCTGGCCTCTCTATTAAGTTCCATTGATTTATGTGACTGTTTTTGTGCCAGTATTGAATTGTCTTTATTACTGCAACTGTGTAGTATAGTTTGAAACAGGGAACATGATACCTATAGCTTTGTTCTTTCTCAAGATTATTTTGGCTATTTGGGGTCTTTTGTGTTTCCATGCAAATTTTGAAGTTATTTATTCTAGTTCTATGAAAAATACCAGTGGAATTTTTATAGGTATTGCACTGAATTTGTGGATTGCCTTGCAAAGTATGGTCATTACAGTATTGTTTATTCCAATCCATAAGCACAGTATGTCTTTCTATTTGTATCTTTAGTTTCCTTCATTGGTATCATATAATTTTTGAGTACAGGTCTTTTACCACTTTGGTTAGACCTGTTCCTAGACTTTTTGTTCTTTCTCATGCAATTGCAAATAGAATTATTTTCTTAATTTCTCTTTCTGATAGTTTGTTGTTAGTGTATAGAAATGATTTTGGTGATATTGAGCAACAGATTTCTATATATTAATTTTGTATCTTTCAACTTTACTGACTTCATTGATGAGTTCTTTTAGTTTTTTGGTGGTGTATTTAGGGTTTTCTATGTATGGTATCATGTCATCGCACATAGTAACAGCTTTACTTCTTCTTTTCCAATTTTCATCCCTATTTTTCTTGTCTAATTCTGTGGCCAGAACTTCCAATGCTATGTTGAATAAAAGTGGTGAAAGGGGACATCTTTGTTTTGTTTCTGATCTTAGAGGAAATGCTTTCCACTTTTTACCATTGAGTATGATGTTGGCTGTAAGCTTGTCATATATGGCTTTAATGTTGAGATATGATTCCCTGTATACCCACTTTGTTGAGAATTTTTTAAAATCGTAAATGGATGTTGAATTCTGATTAAAATTTTTTTCTGTATCTTCTGAGATGATTATATGATTTGGGGGATAAATCCTGCTTCATCATGGTGTATAATCTTTTAATGTATTATTTAATTTGATTTGCTAATATTTTGTGAGGAATTTTGTATCCATGTTCATAAGTAATGTTTGCCTGCAGTTTTCTCTTTTTGTGGTGTCTCTGTCTGATTTTGGTGTCAGTTTGATGCTGGTCTTGTAGAATAAGTTCCTTCCTCTTCAGTTTTTTTAAATTGCATGAGAAGGACAGGTGGTAACTATTCTTTTACTGTTTGGTAAAATTTACCTTTGAAGCTGTCTGGTCCTGGATCTTTGGTGGGAATTTTTGGTTATTGACTCAGTTTTATTGCTGGTAATTTGTCTGTTCATATTTTCTATTTTTTCCTGACTTACTCTTAGAAAATTGTACATTTCTAGGAACTTAACCATTTCATCTTGGTTGTCTAATTTATTGCTTTTAATTATTTGTAGTAATCTCCTATGATTCTTTGAATTTCTGTGGTGTTGTCTGTAACCTCTCTTTCATTTCTGATTTTATTTGGGCTCTCTCTCTTTATTTGGTGAATCTGGCTAAAGTTTTATCAATTTTGTTTATCTTTTCAAAGATCTAACTTAGTTTCATTTATCATGTGGTTCCTTCTTTTATCTTTAGTTGTGGAAAATCTTTTCTGCTAGTCTTCAGGTTGTTTCCATTGATAATTTCTCTGTAAGTAATTGCAATTTTCCTGTGCTTGTGGGAGAAGGTGTATTCAGGGCTTTCCTGTTCTGCCATCTTCTCCATTTCTTGATGATGATTTTTTAGATGCAATACTGAAGACACGGTAATGAAAGAAATAATTGATATGCTGAACTTCATTAAAGTCAAAACTTCCTGCTTTGCAAAAGACATTGTCAACAGAATAAGACAAGCTACAAACTGCAAGAAAATATTTGTGAAAGATATATTATTATCCAAAACATACAAAGAATTCTTAAAACTGCACAAAAAGAGAACAGACCATTCAGTTGAAAAATGGGCCACATATCTGAACAGATGCCTCACCAAGAAGATGTACAGCTGGCAAATAAGCATATGAAAAGATGCTCCACAATATATGTCTTCAGAGCAATGCAAGTTAAAACAATATGCTATCACTGTACACCTATCAAAATTGCCAAAATCCAGAACACTGACAACTGACCACGATGTGGAGCAACAGGAGCTCTCATTCACTGGGGTGGGAATGCCAACTGGGATAGCCATTTTGGAAGATAGTTTAGCAGTTTCTTATAAAGCTAAGCATACGCTTACCATATGATCCAGCAGTAGTGTTTCTTTGTTGTTACCCAAGAAGGTACAAATTCTGTCCACACAAAAACTTGTTCTTGGATTATTTGTAATTGCCAAAACTTGGAAGGAACCAAGATATCCTTTAAGGAGTAGGTGAATGGATAAGTAAACTTTGGTATATCAGGAGAATGGAAGATCTTTCAATGTTAAAAAGCTATGAAAAGATATGGAAGAAACTTAAATGCATATTACTAAGTGAAAGAAATCAGTCTGAAAAGACTATGTACTATACAATTCCAACTATAATACATTCTGGAAAAGGCAAAACTGTGGAGATAGTAATATTAGTGGTTCTGTGGGGTCCGGACATAGGGAAGGATGAATAGGCAGAGCACAGGATTTTTAGGACAGTGAAAAGACTCTGTATGATAATATAATGATGGATACATGTCATTATGACTTTGCTCAAACAAGTAGAATGTACAACACAAAAAGTGAACCCTAATCTAAGCTATGGACTTTGGGTGATAAACATGTTGATTGAAATAAATGTACCACTCTAGTGGTGGACGTTGATAATGGGAGAGGTCATGCATGTGTTGGGGTAGGGAGTGTATGGAAATCTTTCTGCCTTCTGCTCAGTTTTGCCATGAACCTAAAAGTGCTCTAAAAATGTCTATTAGAAAATCAATAGAGAGAAAATTTATACAACATATACATGTGGGTGTGCACACAGACACAGCTTTAAGCTTTCTATTATCTTACTGATTACATTATTATCTTACTGATTGCAGGATTATCTTACTGATTGCAGGATCCTTTAGGGGTAATGGAAAATTTAAATATTAATTTTTTATTTATTGTGAATGAATAGGTACTATAATTTCAGGAATCTAAATAGGTCACTGACTAGAGCTTTAATAACTGCCAGCTGAGAAGAGATTGTTAATAATTTTGAAGTGGTATAATTACTGTTTTAAAATTTTTTTCTGATATTTGAAGGAATGAGTGAACAAGCAATGTATAAACCTGGCTTGCATGTTGATGCTTTCCCTTTGAATTTCAACTGCTGCCATATAACTTGCCTTAGAGGCTGAATGGCTCATTTAGAAACATTCCCATTGCCTTGCTTTTATATTTTACTCTTGATTTCTCCAAAGCTGACACAAGTCACATGCAATCAAATCTATATCCCTGGTGGACAGGCCTGTCCTAATATTCTCTGACTCACACCCAGGTTGTTTGCAGCTCAGCAGTTCTTCTAGATACATCACACTTTGTATTCTGATGTTAATATCCTTCTTAGAATTTGTCTCTTAAAACATTATTTAATAGTGTACCTTTTTGATTTAATATGAATATGATATTCTTTTTAGAACTTTAAACTACTCTACTTTATAGAAGGTTATTTTGCCAAAGTATCAGTTCATGTTTGTTTGTTTTTTTTAATAAATTTATTTATTTTAGTTGGGTGCTAATTACTTTACAATATTGTAGTGGATTTTGCCATACATTGACATGAATCAGCCATGGGTTTACATGTGTTCCCCATCCTGAACCCCCCTCCCATCTCCCTCCCCATCCCCTCCCTCTGGGTCATCCCATTGCCCCAGCCCTGAGCATTTGTCTCATGCACTGAACCTGGAATGGTGTTCTGTTTCACATATGATAATATACATGTTTCAATGCTATTCTCCCAGAACGTCAGTTCATGTTTTAAGGTTTTTTTTTTTCTGTGTGTTTTACAAAGTGTTTTCTCATGATGTATTTGTAGCTCCAGACTGATGAATCACAGAGAGTATAGCAGAGGAATTATGGATGGAGTATTGAATTATGACTGAGAGTGTGGACCCTGGAGTTCCTCTCTAGATTTAAACACTGGAAGATTCATGCCAAAGTGTGACTCTGAGCAATCATTTGTCATGTTTGCTTCAGTTTCCTCATTTTTGAAATGAGGCTGATGATCCTACTCAAATAGAGTTGGGAATATTAAAGTGTTTGGTGTTTGGCTTGGTACTTAGCTCATGGTAAGTGCTTGAAGAATGGTGGTCTAATTTGTTTAGATATAGAAGGTAAGAGATTTTCATGCAAAATGTGATAAGAAAATTTGATGTTCGTGTTTTAAAAACATGTATTAAGAAATGCTAAACACATAAAATGATAGAGACAAAAGATATTTTAAATTAACTTTTAGAGTCTGTCTAATAGTAAGGCAAGTATTCATATTAGTTCAGTTATAACATGGTCCAAGTGGATGTGAAAAATAACAACTTACAAAAGTAATGCATGTTTTTCCTGCCAAGGAAGTGATAATTCTGTCCTCTAACACATAATAAAAGGGTGACATTAAAATATTTACTCCCTAATCTCATTTTATTCTTTTGCCCTTCATAAATAATTCTAATTTTAAATATTTGAATTATATATAGACTTTTTTGTAATTAATAATAGCCTAGTATTATTGCCTGGGAAAATCCCATGGACAGAGGAGCCTAGTGAGCTATAGTCCATGGGGTCGCAAAGAGTCGGACACGACTGAGCGACTAAGCATACATCTTTTGAATTTGTCTCTTTCTTAATCTCTGTACTTGCTGGGTAAAAAATAAAAGGATTTCAATAGTGAAAATGTGACAAACCTAATAATAATTAATTCAAGAAATGTTTGTTATGGTCTACTGAGTGGGAGTGATAGCCAGTACACAAAACTTGCATAAATACTTTAAATGTTCTAGGTAATGGCTTATAGGGCATAAGTCCTGAGGTAGCGACTTGGCATTTCTAGGAGGTGGAACTCAGTCTGGCCAGAGCTTGGTGAATGAGAGGAAGAGAAGAAAGAGAAAAGAGTAGTGTATTTTATCCGAGTGGAATAAAAAATAATCCTCCACAGCTATAGTAGCACCTCTTTAAGAACCTGAGTTTATTCATACACAAAACCAACCTGATATTAAAAGCATAGTTAAGACTGTAATACAAATTTTTTTTATTTCAACATTACACAAGTCATTTATCTCTAAGAGATAGCTTAAAACAGAAATGTAATTAATATTCCGTACCTACAAAAACAAAATCAATACAGTAGTGTATCTCCTCCTTTGTGAAATTTTCTTATTTGTTTCCATTGATTAAAATAGCACCCGTATGCTACTTGGACTTCCACGATGACTCAGCAGTAAAGCATCCACCTGCAATGCAGGAGCCGCAGGAGACGTGGGTTCACTCCCTGGGCTGGGAAGATCCCCTGGAGGAGGGCATGGCAACCCACTCCAGTATTCTTGCCTGGAGAATCTTACGGACAGAGGAACCTGGTGGGCTACAGTCCATAGGGTCACAAAGAGTCAGGCATGACTGAAGCAACTTAGCACGAACACATGCCACTTATCCTGCTTATTCTCTACAGCTTAGCTCAAAGACATCTCTGCAAAACATTCTCTAATTTCAGTAAGCATATCTCAGCTTGTATGCTCCAAAAATACTTTGTTCATACTATTAAAATAACTATTAAAATATTCACTTATCATTTATCTGCTTGTAAATTTAGAACTTGAGTTCCACAAGGACAAGGATTATGCTCAAGGTATCTAAGGATCCTCAAACACAGTAATGCTTTAATTATTTTTGTAATTCTTGAGTGCTTCCTATTTCCCTCACTTGACTGTATCTAATTTGTTTGCCATTGCTACCTCAGATATAATCTAGCATGGTTTGTATCCCTTGTAGGTGCTCAATAAATATTTGTTGAAGAAAGGTGAATGGCGTAAGCTAGCTCTGCCAACTATGCTAATCAATCACCAGTGTCTAGCACTACTGTTTTATAGAATTTAAATTTTCCTGAGAACTTTTCTCATAATCCTAGATATGAGCTCCTTGAGAGCAGGAGTTCGTCTTTAACCTTTATAGCTCTAAGGCCTGGTTCTTAATGAATGATCTATTGTTGTTCAGTTGCTAAGTTGTGTTTGACTCCTTGCAACCCCACGGACTGCAGCATGCTAGGCTTCCCTGTCCTTCACTATCTTCTGGAGTTTGCTCAAACTCATCTCTACCAGCCAATGCAGGAGACATAAGAGGCATAGGTTCGATCCTTGGGTTGAGAAGATCCTCAAGAGGAGAGCCTGGCAATCTACTTCTGTATTCTTGCCTGGAGGACCCCATGGACAGAGAAGCCTGGCAAGCTACAGTCTATAGGGTTGCAAAGAGTCGGACATGCCTGAAGCAACTTAACACACACACATGTCCTCTGAGTTGGTGATGTCATTCAACCATATCATCCTCTGTCGCCCCCTTCTCCTCCTGCCGTCAGTCTTTCCCAGCATCAGAGTCTTTTCCAATGAGTTGACTCTTCGCATTAGGTGGCCAAAGTATTGGAGCTTCAGCATCAGTCCTTCCAGTGAATTTTCAGAGTTGATTTCCTTTAGGATTGATTATGATCTATAAATGTTTACTAAATTGCTGTGTAGAATGTAGTATATACATTTGGTAACTGTATCATGAAGATGATAATTTGAAAAGTATTCTTAGGTGTTCTTTAAAGCTATTTATAAATACTTAAAATTGAAGTATTTATGTCAATGGATAATTAGCTATATCTTAAGTATACTTTTTCACTTTTTCTGTTTTGTTTTTTAAGCAAAAAAATGTGTAGCTCTGACATATATTACCATTGAATTATTACATTTTCTTTAGGGAATGAACTTGAAACAAATTACCTGAGGGAAATGAATTGCAATCTGAAATTAACTTAGAATAGCAACCTAAACTCTAATAGCTATGGCCTTTTCTCTAAGTATCTTGAACAAAACTGATTTTACTTCTTATTTGGTATTTAAACAGCATCTTGGAATTCTCAGATGTAAGCAACAGACACCCAAGTCACACTAACTTAAACACAAAAGAAACCATAGATTTGGCTTCAGATCTGATTAGAACAACAGACTTTCTTACTAGTATTCTCACTGATTCATGTCTTCTCCTCGAAGATGCTTTCTTTCCTTCCTGTAAACTATTAGGATACCTCTCATAACATAAAGTATATAACATATAAGTATATAAAGAATTATATACTTTATATAATTATATAATGTTCAATATTTGGTCAATATGTGCCACTAGACTATAGGTTCCAAAAGGTGACGGATGAAGTCTGTCATGTTACCTGCTGTCTCCAGGACAGGACTTTTTACATAATACTCCATAAATTTTTGTTTGATTAAATAATTAAAATTCTTTTTGAAAACAACCAAAATTTATTGGTCTGTAAAACCTGGGGAAATAAACCCCAGACATTGTCATTATATTTTTTATTGATTAATGAAGCAGCCTCTTCTACCCTAAATAAAAACAAAAACTGTGATTCTGCAACAAGTCTTTTCTTTATATTAGGAGAAAAGATATGTCTGGAAGGCACAGGTGGCCTGAAACAACAAGGGTTACAAAATTTTACCCCAATGCGCTAGCTTTCTTGATATACACTAGTGCTATTTTACTTCTTAAGAATTTTCACCTGTCCATAAACGTAGCTGAGTATTCTTTGGTTTAAAGAATAAGGAGGAATACCCAAAAAATTAAAATAAAAAAGCTGTACAAGAGAAACAGTTCTTTAATTTACATAACTGAACGTGTTTCATGATCAGTTTCTTCCTGATTGTAAAACCAGGACCAATCCAAGTATTTGGAATTTCATAGGACTTTATGTATATTTTGCTTTAGTTACAGGGAATGATATTATTGTTTCATGATAAATACTTTAGAATTAAGATCAAAGAATAAGCAGAGCGGCTAGATCAATTGTAAGTACTGACATAATGTAAAACAACTATTTGTATTCCTAGTTTGTCATTTATTGCTTCTTGTTAGTCATGATGATTACTTTGACAAGAGAATGCTGAAGGCTTAGCAATTTTTTCCAGGATTTCAAATAGAGTTACCTTTTCTCTAGGCTATCAATATATGAGAGATGACATCTGATGGTCAATGCTTACCACATCTTTGGTAAGTTAAGATATGAAACTGGATGCAAATGCATGTATTTTTATAATAATGTTAATAAATATGGATTTATAAAACACTAGTAAGGCATTCTGTACTATAAGCACATAAAAAAATAATGCAAAATGTGTTTAGATTTACTCTTATAAGCAAGTAGTTTAGTTTAAATGTGTTAACTTTTTCTATTATGAGTCAACTATGAGAGCTGCTGTAGGGTAGGTTATTTTGTAAAATAGTAGATCAGCTATTACCAAGAAATCAGAGATAGAAAATTTTATAATGCTTTTTTTCATATTAACACAGTATATATTTAATAAATATTAAATTTGGTAAATGTTAACCTAACAACTTGAGAACTGCCTGATCATTGTTTACCAAAATGAGCTATTTAACTTTTTTCATGAAAAAATAGACAATGTTGTATCCTTTGCTATATCACATCTCACTATTCTATTAAGATATACATAGTTGCTAAATTTAATATATGTAATATTTATTAGGGGCTCCCCAGGTGGCTCAGTGGTAAAAGATCCACCTGCCAATGCAGGAGACACAGGTTTGATCCCTGAGTCAGGAATATCCTCTGGAGAAGGAAATGGTAACTCACTCCAGTATTCTTGCCTGGAAAATTCCATGGACAGAGGAGACTGGTGGGCTACAGTCCGACTCCCAAAAGAGTCAGACACAATTTAACGACTAAACAACAACAAAAATATTTATTTTAATATATATTTTCACAATTATATCAATGTTATATGTAATATAGATTTATTAATATCTGTCATATAATCATCTATTTGATATATGAATATCATATTAGTGGTAGTTTTATGTGAAATGTGATTAGCTTATATATGGAAGAAGGGAGCACTTGAATTTTATAAATCATACCTTTCCTTTTTGTGAATTTCCACTCATTTTGAGAAATAAAACAAGCTACAGACACGTATCTATATATCTTTGTTTCTATATCTATCTATAATCAAATCCAGTAAGTTGAATTAAATAAGTTAAAAAGGAAACATAGGAAGAGAAAGAAAAAAGAGAAAGGAAAGAAGGAAGAAGAAGAATAGAGGAAGAAAGAAATAGGAGGGAGGGAGGAAGAAAGAAATAATCTGATCATAATTATTACAAAATCCATTAAATAGGAATAGAAGCAAAAGAAGTGTGGGCTAACATGAAGACAAGCATAAAACTTGATAGAGACATAGAAATCTGGAATAAATAAATACTATAAAGATATCAATTCTTCCTAAGTAAATCTATAAAATGGATGGAATTCTAATATCCCAACAAATCTTTCTTCAAACTAACAACATATTTTAAAGCTAATTTGAAAAAATTAATGGGTGTGAAGATTAGATGCTTCTGAAAAAAAGAGAAAACTTACTAAAAGAATATAGTTAAAACAGTTTTGTAGTGTTATGGAAATAAATCTGGGAGACATAGTAGAATTATCATAAAAAAATATACCTAAAAATCCCTAGGCAAAGGTTTTGATATAGGTGGAAGGAAAGTGTTAAATTCAAAAGCAAGTGATCACTGAAGATTCCTATTTGAGTAGGCAAGTAATATGATAAAGTCAATGATCTTAAAAGATTGATCAGTGGTGTAAAGGTTGAATTTAAAGTGATATTAAAGACCAGAAATAGGAAAGTAAGTTAGGAAACTAATGTAATAATTGATATTTCTTTTTTTTACTGAAGTATAGTTGACTTACAAATGTTTTGTTAATTTCTGCTGTACAACAAAGTGATTTAGTTATTCAGTTTATTGTATATATATGCATGCATGTGTGCTAAGTCACTTCAGTCATGTCCAACTCTTTGCAGCACCTTGAACTGTAGCCCACCAGGCTCCTCTGTCCATGAGATTCTCTAGGCAAGGATACTGGAGTGGGTTGCCATGCCTTTCTCCAGGGAATCTTCCCATTCCAGATATTGAACCCGTGTCTCTTATGTCTCCTGCATTGGCATGCAGGTTCTTTACCACTAGCTCCACCTGGGAAGCCTATATATATATGTATATAGGCTATATGCACATGTATATATACATATATATATATATGCTATATGTACATGTATATATATATATATGCTATATGTACATGTATATATATATATATATGCTATATGTACATGTATATATATATATATATATATACGTATATCTATCTGCGTTCTTTTTCATATTCTTTTCCATTCTGTTTTATCACAGGATATTGAATATAGTTGCATATGCTGTATAGTAGGACCTTGTTCATCTATTCTATATATACCAGTTTCCATCTGCTAATCCCAAATTCCCAATTCAAACTTCTCTCACTCCTCTTCCTCTTAGCAACAACCAGTTTATTCTCCATGTCACTGATTCCATTTCTATTTCATAGATAGGTTCATTTGTGTCATATTTTAGATTCCACATGTAAGTGATATAAGGTATTTGTTTTTTCTCTTTCTGACTTATTTCATTTAGTATGATAATCTCTAGTTGCATCCATGTGGCTGCAAATGTCATTATTTCATTCTTTTTTATGACTGAGTAGTAATCCATTGTTGGAGAAGGAAATGGCACCCCACTGCAGTACTCTTGCCAGGAAAATCCCATGGACGGAGGAGCCTGGTAGGCTACAGTCCATGGGGTCGCGAAGAGTCAGACACGACTGAGCGACTTCACTTTCACTTTTCACTTTCATGCTTTGGAAAAGGAAATGGCAACCCACTCCAGTGTTCTTGCCTGGAGAATCTCAGGGACAGGGCAGCCTGGTGGGCTGCTGTCTATGGGGTTGCACAGAGTCAGACACGACTGAAGTGACCTAGCAGCAGCAGCAGCAGCAGTATTCCATTGTATATATACACCACACCTTCTTTATCCATTCGTCTGTCAATAGACATTCAGGTTGTTTCCATGTCTTGGCTATTGTGAATAGTGCTGCTGTGAACAAAGGGTTGCATGTATCTATTTAAATTAAAGTTTTGTCCAGATACATGTCCAGGAGTGGGATTGTTGGATCATATGGCAATTCTATTTTTAGTGTTTTGAGGAACCTCCATTGTTTTCCATAGTGGCTACACCAACTTAACATTCCCACCAACATTGTAGGAGGGTTCCCTTTTCTCTACACCCTCTCCAGTGTTTATTATTTATAGACATTTTAACTATGGCCATTCTGGCTAGTATGAGGTGATGCCTCATTGTAGTTTTGATTTGCATTTCTCTAATAATTAGTGATGTTGAACATCTTTTCATGTTCCTTTTGGCCATCTGTATTTCTTCTCTGGAGAAATGTCTATTTAGGTCTTCTGTCCATGTTTTGTTTGGGGTGGTTTTGTTTTTGAGTTGTATGAGCTGTTTGTATATTTTGGAAATTAAATCCTTCTTGGTCACATATTTGCAGATATTTTCTCACAGCCTATAGACTGTCTTTTCATTTTGTTTATGGTTTTCTTTGCTGTGCAAAAGCTTGTAAGTTTTGATTAGCTCCAATTTGTTTCTACTTCTATTGCTTTGGGAATCTGACCTAAAAAAAATTGGTATGATTTATGTTAGAGAATATTTTGCCTACAATCTCTCCTGGGAGTTTTATGGTGTCATGTCTTATCTTTAAGCCATTTTGGGTTTATTTTTGTGTGTGGTGTGAGGGTATAGTCTAACCTTATTGATTTACATGCAGTTGTCTATCTTTCCCAACACCACTTGCTAAAAAGATTGTCTTTTTCCTATTGTATATTCTTGCTTCCTTTGTCAAAGATCAATTGACCATAGGGGTGTGGGTATTTTTCTGGCCTCTCTATTCTGTTCTGTTGATCTATTTTTGTGCCAAAACTACACTGTTGTGATTACGGTAGCTTTGAGTGTTGTTTGAAGTCTGGAAAGGTTATGCCTCCTGCTTCATTCTTTTTCTTCAGGATTGTCTTGGTAATTCTGGGTCTTTTATGGTTCCATATAAATTTTAGAATTATTTGTTCTGGTTCTGTGAAAAATGTCATGGGCAATTTGATAAGGATAGCGTTAAATCTGTAAATTGCTTTGGGTAGTATGGCCATTTTAACAATATCAATTCTTCTAATCCAAGAGCATGGGATATCCTTTCATTTCTTTGAATCATCTTTAATTTCCTGTCTTATTGTTGTTCAGTCACTAAATCATGTCTGATTCTTTGTGACATTATGGACTGCAGCACACTAGTCCTGTGTGCTGTCCCTGTCCTTCACCATCTCCCAGAGTTTGCTCAAACTCATATCCATTGAGTTGATGATGCCATCCAGCCATCTCATCTTCTGTCGCCTCCTTCTCCTCCTGCCCTCAATATTTCCCAGCATCATGGTCTTTCCCATAGAGTCAGCTCTTTGCATCAGATGGCCGAAGTATTGGAGCTTCAGCTTCAGCCATCAGTCCTTCCAATAAATTTCAGGGTTGATTTCTTTGAGGATTGACTGGTTTGATCTCTTTGCTGTCCAAGGGACCCTTAAGAGTTTTCTCCAGCACCACAATTCAAAAGCATCAATTCTTTGCCCCTCTGCCTTCTTTATTGTCCAACTCTCACATCCATACATGACTACTGGAAAAACCATAGCTTTGACTCTATGGACTTCTGTTGGCAAAGTAATGTGTCTGCTTTTTAATATCCTATTTAGGTTTGTCATAGCCTTTCTTCCAAGGGGCAAGCATCTTTTAATTTCATGGTTGCAGTCATCGTCTGCAGTTATTTTGGAGCCCATGAAAAGAAAATCTGTCACTATTTCCACTTTTCCCCCATCTATTTGCCATGAAATGATGGGATAGGATGCCATGATCTTAGTTTTTTGAATGTGGAGTTTCAAGCGAGCTTTTTTACTCTCCTCTTTCACCCTCATCAAGAGACTATTTAGTTCCTTTTCACTTTCTGCCATTAGAGTGACATCATCTGCATAGCTGAGGTTGATATTTCTCCCGGCAATCGATTCCAGCTTGTGATTCATCCAGCCTGGTATCTCACATGATGTACTCTACTTTAACATTAAATAAGCAGGGTGATAATATACAGCCTGATGAACTTTTCCAATTTTGAACCAGTCTGTTGTTCCATGTCCAATTCTAACTGATACTTCTTGACTTGCATACAGGTTTCTCAGGAGACAACTAAGGTGGTCTGGTATTTCCATCTCTTTCCTGTTTTATAGTTCTCAATATATGTCTTTCATCTCTTTGGTCAAGTTTATTCCCAAGTGTTTTTTTGGTGTGATTTTAACAGTTTTTTTTGTGTGTATTTTCTTTCTGATATTTAATTGTTAGTGTAAAGAAATGCAACCAATTTCTTTATGTTAATCTTGTATCCTGTTACCTTGCTGAATTCATTTATCAGTTCTAGTAGTTTTTGTGTGGAGTCTTTAAGGTTTTCTATGTAGAGTATCATGTCATCCGCATATAATTAAATTTTACCTCTTCTCTTCCAATTGGATACATTTTATTTCTTTTTCTTTTCTGGTTTCTGTGGCTAGTACTTTCTTTACTATGTTGAATAGAAATGGTGAAAATGGGCATTCTTGTCTTGTTCCATGTTTTAGCAGAAAGGCTTTCAGGTTTTCACCATTGAGTATTGTATTGCTGTGGGTTTGTCGTTCAGTTCAGTCACTCAGTCGTGTCCGACTCTTTGTGACCCCATGGACTGAAGCATGCCAGGCTTCCCTGTCCATCACCAGCTCCTGGAGCTTGCTCAAACTCATGTCCATCGAGTCAGTGATGCCATCCAACCTTTGTCGTTCCCTTCTCCTCCTGCCTTCAATCTTTCCCAGCATCAGCACCTTTTCCAATGAGTCGGTTCTTCACATCAGGTGGCCAAAGTATTGGTGCTTCAGCTTCAGCATCAGTCCTTCCAATGAATATTCAGGACTGATTTCCTTTAGGAGTGACTAGTTTGATCTTCTTGCAGTCCAAGAGACTCTCAAGAGTTGATTTTTTTGGCTGTTTCATAACTGCGTGGAGAATTAGAACTACTAACCTAATCTCTCGGATCATAGACCATCAAGGTACTTGTGATCCATGCCATTACTGTGTACTTTTACTTAGACCCCAAACTTGGAATAGTCATGAGACACCCATCCTTACTAGAAGCACGTTCAGGAATGAGGTGAAACTCTAGCTCCAGCAGCATGTTCAGGAGCAAGGTGGAACTCTAGTTCCAGCAGTGTCTCTCTCTTGGCTGCTTCCATATGGGGTGGCTGCTTCCATATGGGGCTAGAGTCTTAAAAGTGAGTCTGTGTCATAGCTGTGCCTCCAAACTATATGGATGGAAGTGCTGCTAGCGAGCATGAGGTTTCTAAGAACATAGGTGAGAATCCTAGATTGGAAGTACAATGGGCTTCTTCCTTTGGTAGTGCTATCTCTTAGCAGACAGAGAAAGCTCTCCAGTGGCTTCTGTCTCAACTCCTTAGATATTCTTTCTGTGGAATCTGAGGGAACGAACAGGAAGGATGGCCCTTGTAGCTCGAGAACAAAAATCAGTTTTTCCTCACTGGCCAGCCCTCCACCCCCTCTTTTGCTACTTCATATACTGGCATGATGACACTCAGAAGGGACATCTTGGGTTTTTTGTTCATCCCTTTATAACTCATGCTTCTATTGCAGTCAGGACTTCACTCAGAAATGTGCACAGGCACAGGGAACACGGATGCATCCTCTAGTAGTCCTAGCTTGGGGAATGTTCTAGAAAGCTACTCTGTTACTCTCTGGGTGGCATCAGAGGAAAGGGCAAATCAAACAAAGGTCTTGGTGGTATGAAGCTAAATCAATCTGGGATGCCGTCAGGTCTATCCCTGGTGCATCTCCACCCTGCCTTGATGGTAGAGTGAGGAAGGCTGAAGGCACCTGCATTGTTAAGGGACAGACTAAGTCTGACCAGGGAAGGATAGCTTTGTGGAAAGTCTGTCTCCACCCTTATCTAGAGCAGGGAGGGATGCCTTTTGTGGGTTTGTCATAATAGCTTTTATTATGTTCACATATGTTCTCTCCCATTTTGGTAAGAGTTTTTATCATGAATGGATGTTGCATTTTGTCAAATGCTTTTTCTTCATCTATTGAGCTGACCATGTGGTTTTTGTCTTTTCTTTTGTTGATGTGGTATATCACACTGATTTGCATATGTTGAACCACCCTCTGGGATGAACCCAACTTGGTCATGGTATATGATCTTTTTTATGTGTTGCAAATTTGGTTTGCTATTTTGTTGAGAATATTTGTATCTATATTCATCAAAGATATTGGCCTGTAATTTTCTTTTTTGATGATGTCTTTGTCTGGTTTTGGTATCAGCATGATGGTAGCTCCATAGAATGTCATTGTGAGTGTCCCTTCCTCTTCGATCTTTTGGAAGAATTTGAGAAGGATCAGTAAAAATTCTTTTTCTGTTTGGTAGAATTCTCCTGTGAAGCCCTCTGGTTCTGGACATTTGTTTGTTGGGAATTTTTTTTTTAACAGATTCTACTTCACTTCTAATGATTGGTCTGTTCAAATTATCTATTTCTTGTTGATTCAATTTTGGTGGGCTATATTGTTTCCAAAAATTTATCCATTTCTTCTAGGTTGTTGAATTTGTTGGCATATAATTGTTCACCATATTTTCTTCTAGTTTTTTTATGCATTATTGGTTGGTATTTCTCCTTTTACACTTATTTTATTTGGATTCTCTCTTTTCTTCTTGGTAAGTCTGGCCAGAGGTTTGTCGATTTTATTTACCCTTTCAAAGAACCAGCTCTTGTTTTTATTGATTTTTCTCTACTGCTTTTCAATCTCTATTTTATTTATTTCCTCTCTGATCTTTATTATTCCCTTCCTTCTGTTGACTTTAAGTTTTGTTTGTTCTTCTTTTTAAAATTCTCTTAGGTCATAGGTTGTTTATTTTGAAATTTTTCTTATTTTTTTGAGGAAGGTCTGTATCACTGTGAACTTTCCTCTAAGGACTACTTTTACTAACCCCATAGATTATGTCTGACTGTGTTTTCATTGTCATTTGTCTCAAAGTATTTTAAATTTCCTTTTTGGTTTTCTCATTGACCCACTGGTTTTTAAATTTTTTTTAGGAGCATGTTGTTTAGTCTTCATGTAATAGTGTTTTTTCCTCATTTCTTTTTCTCTGGTTGATTCCTAGTTTCATGCTGTTGTGATCAGAAAAGATGTCTGAGGTGATTTTTGATGTGTTTCTATGCGAAGTCCAATGGGGCAACTGGAGGTGGGAAAAAAGGACAGATGAAGACTATTAAAAGGAAAGCACTGAAAAAAACCTTCTCACTAATTGACTCTGATAGAGTTGAAAGGCCTCAATTATGATTTCTAGGTTTTAAACCAGTTTTACCAAAAAGGATGATCAAATTAGGAGGAGGAGCTGAAGATAACAGAGAGGAGAAAATATAGTAAGTTAAGATTTTCATATATTAACCATGAGATGGTGATTGATGACTCATGAGTGTAGAAGGCATTTGGAGATATGTGACTTAAGCTTAGAGAAAGGGATAGGGCTGAGAATATTTTAAAATTTCTCACTCATTCCACAAAAGATTGATAAATCCTATACTTGGAAGATGGTTCAATTTATATTTAGGTTATAAATCACTGGTTCTATGAGGTAGTAGCTGCAAGCAGAAGTCAAAGAGTTGAGTGCTGGCTCTTATGGCATACTCATGGTTAGGGAGTAAAGCAAAGAGGAGTCAGAATAGGTAGTAAGAGAAGTTAAAGGAGAATGAAAGTCAAGTACATAGGGAGTTTCCAAGGGGTGGTTGTAGATGGCTTCAACATCTATTGAGAGAAAATAAGGACTTAGTAAGGAGACCACTGATGGCTGTGGACATGTGGCTTCAACAGGGTAATGGAGGTGGGGTTACAAGATTATAGCTAGGTGCTTGAGCTAGCTCAAAGAGTTTAGAACACATTTTGGTAGTAAATGAAAGATGAGACTTTAATTCAATAAAAAATAATATAGTACTTACTATAAGACCTAAACAATGAAAACTAAGAAATGTTTTACAGGGAAATTTTAAAAGACCAAAATAAGTAGAGAGATATATACAATGTGTGCATGCTAAGTTGCTTCAGTCATATCCGACTCTTTGCAGACATTATGGACTGTGGCCTTCCAGGCTTCTCTGTCCATGGGATTTCAATAGACTAGAACAGAAAGTCAGACATAGACCCTCATGTGTAAATCATTTGTTTTTTTTCAACGATGGCAAGGCTATGCAACAGGGAAAAGTCTTTTCAACAAATGGTATTACAGCAAGGGGGTAAATATATGAAAAAAATGAGCCTCAACCCCCACTTCACAAAATAAATTTGAGATATATCACTGACCTAAATATAAAAACTTAAGCAACAAACTTCTAGAAGAACCATATGGGAACATCTTTGAGAGCTTATGAGAGAGAAAGATTTATTGGATTGACAACACCAAATGTTGGTGAGAATGTAGAGAAACAAGAGCTCTCATACATTGATGGTAGGAGTGCAAAATGATGACTCACTTTGGAAAACAGTTTAGTGGCTTCCCATAATGTTAATTAAGCATATATCTACTCTATGACTCAACAGTTCCACTCAGTTCCACTCATAGCTATTTGTCCAAGGGAGATAAAAACATCTCCACAGGAAGATTTGAACATTAATGTTCATGGCAGTTTTATTCATAAAAGCCCCAAACTAGAAGGAACTCAAATGTGAGTGGATAAACAAATTATAATGAAGCCATATAGTTGATCACTACTCAGCAGTGCGAAACAATGAACTCAACAACATGACAAATCTCAAAAACGTTATTTTCAGTGAAATAAGCCTTACACAAATGAGTACATACTGTATAATTCTGTTTATATAATGCTTAAGAACAAAGAAATTCAATTTATGAGGATAAAAGTTTAGTGTTTATATGGTGGGTGGGAATTAACTGGGAAAGGAACATAAGGGAACTCTGTGGAGTAATGAAAATGTTCTTTAGATTAGGGTGGTGGTTACATGGATGTATACATTTATTAGTTTATAAAATTAACTTTAGGATCAGTGCCTTTCACTATATGTGTGTGTTAGTCACTCAGTCGTGTCTGACTCTTTGTGATCCTGTGGACTGTAGCTCTCCAGGCTCCTTTATCTATGGGGATTCTCCAGGCAAGAATACTGGAGTGGGTTGCTATTCACTTCTCCAGGGGATCTTCCCAACCCAGGGATAAAACCCCAGTCTCCCACATTGCAGGCAGATTCTTTTACTGTCTGAGCCACCAGGGAAGCCCCTTTCACTGTATCAGTTCAGTTCAGTTGCTTAGTCTTGTTCGACTCTTTGCAATCCCATGAACCGCAGCACTCCAGGCTTCCCTATCCATCACCAACTCCCGGAGCTTGCCCAAACTCATGTCCATTGAGTCAGTGATGCCATCCAAGCATCTAATTCTCTGTCGTCTCCTTCTCCTCCTGCCTTCAATCTTTCCCAGCATCAGGGTCTTTTCCAATGGTCAGTATTAATTGGTTTGACCTCCTTGCAATCCAAGGGACTCTCAAGAATCTTCTCCAACACCATAGTTCAAAAGCATCAATTCTTCAGCGCTCAGCTTTCCTTATAGTCCAACTCTCACATCCATACATGACTACTGGAAAAACCATAGCTTTGACTAGACAGACCTTTGTTGGTAAAGTAATGTCTCTGCTTTTTAATATGCTGTCTAGGTTGGTCATGGATTTTCTTCCAAGGAGCAAGCGTCTTTTAATTTCATGGCTGCAGTCACCATCTGCAGTGATTTTGGAGCCCCCCAAAATAAAGCTTGTCACTGTTTTCATTGTTTCCCCATCTATTTGCCATGAAGTGATGGGACCAGATGCCATGATCTTAGTTTTTTGGATGTTGAGCTTTAAGCAAGCTTTCTCAGTCTCCTCTTTCAGTTTCATCAAGAGGCCCTTTAGTTCCTCTTTACTTTCTGCCGTAAAGGTGGTGTCACCTGCATATCTGAGGTTATTGATATTTCTCCCAGCAACCTCGATTCCAGCTGTGCTTCATCCAGCCCAGCATCTCACATAATGTACTCCGCATATAAGTTAAATAAGCAGGGTGACAATATATAGCCTTGACATACTCCTTTCCTGATTTAGAACCAGTCTGTTGTTCCATGTCCAGTTCTAACTGTTGCTTCTTGACCTGGATACAGATTTCTCAAGAGGCAGGTAAGGTGGTCTGGTATTCCCATCTCTTTAAGATAACCCTGTATGCGAGACATCAAAAGAGACACAGATAAATAGAACAGTATTATGGACTCTATGGGAGAGGGCGAGGGTGGGATGATATGGGAGAATGGCATTGAAGCATGTAAATTATCATATGTGAAACGAAACGCCTGTCCAGGTTCGATGCATGATATAGGGCACTTGGGGCTGGTGCACCGGGATGACCTGGAGGGATGAGATGGGGAGGGAGGTTCTGGAAGGGGAAAACATGTACACCCATGGTGGATTCATGTCAATGTATGGCAAAACAAATACAATATTGTAAAGCTAAAAAATGATTAAAAAAAAAACAATTTTCCAGTTTGTTGTGATCTACACAGTCAAAGGCTTTGGCATAGTCAATAAAGCAGAAGTAGATGTTTTTCTGGAACTTCTTGCTCTTTCTATGATCCAACAGATGTTGGCAATTTGATCCCTGGTTCCTCTGCCTTTTCTAAATCCAGCTTGAACATCTGGAATTTCATGATTCAAGTACTGTTGTACCCCAATCTTTTTTCTTTTTATAAAAAATAATTTTATTTATTTATTTTTGGCTGTGCTGGATCTTCATTGCTGTGCGGGCTTTTCTCTAATTGAAGAGAGCAGGGGCTACTGTCTAGTTGCGGTACATGGGTTTCTCATTGCTTGACTTCTCTTGCTTTGGAGCATGGGCTCTAGAGTGCATGTGGGCTCAGTGGTTGCAGTTCCCGGTCTCTAGAACACAAACTCAATAGTTGTGGTGCATGGCGTAGTTGTTCCCTGGCATGTGGAATCTTCCTACACCAGAGATCGAACTCATGTCTTTTGCATTGGCGGGCAGATTCTTCATCACTGAGCCACCAGGGAAGCCCACAAAAATGATTTTTAATCCAGAAGGCCCAACAACATAAAAGAATTGGAGAAACAGGTGTTTTTAAATTTCTTCATAATATAATTAACTAATTAATATTTCCTTACCCTGGTTCAATCCCTGGGTTGGGAAGATCCCCTGGAGAAAGAAATGGCAACCCACTCCAGTATTCTTGCCTAGAAAATCCCATGGATGGAGGAGCCTGGCAGGCTACATACCATGGGGTCACAAAGAGTTGGACACAACTGAGTGACTCTTCACTTTCTTTTCGCTTTATTTTCACTTCAGGACTAATAACCACTTAAATATTGTTTCTGGTTCATTACTTGCTAGTTAGATTCCTATTATACTTTGAAGAATTATGAAAAAAGAATGGAAAACTAATCCTTCTCTTCTGTCAGCCATCTTTTGTATATTTTTAAAACTCTCAGAGTAGAGTTAGACCTAAAACCTAATCCAATCTAATAACACATATCCTAAGGTTGAAAATGAAAGTGTTAGTCACACAGTCGAATCTGACTCTTTGAGACCCCGTGAACTGTAGCCCACTAGGCTCCTCTGTCCATGTAATTCTCTAGGCAAGAATCTTGGAGTGGGTAGCCATTCCCTTCTCCAGGGTATCTTCCCAACCCAGGGATTGAACCCAGGTCTCCTGCATTGCATGCAGATTCTAAGGTTAATCACTGATTTTTTTCCTAAGTCATAATTTTTTCTTAAGCATGGTTATTGGAGTAGTGACTGACTCAGTAGGTTTTCAATAAATATTTGTTGACTGACTTTATTTTTTAATTGGAGGATAATTGCTTTACAATGTTGTGTTGATTTCTGCCATATAACAACGTGAATCAGTCATAAATATATATGTGTATATATATATATGTATATACATACATATACATACATATATATATATGTATATACATACATATACATACATATATATATATATCTCCCCTCCCTTTAGAGCCTCCCCCTCCTACCATACCACCCCTCTAGGTTGTCACAGAGCTCCAAGCTGGGCTCCCTGTGTTATGTAGCTGCTTCCCCGTTAGTTGTCTGTTTTACACATGATAATGTATGTATGCTAATGCTGCTCTCACAATTTGTCCTACCCTCTCCTTCCCCTGCAGTGTCACATGTCCATTCTCTATGTGTTGACTGACTTTTGACTAGTGACAAAAATAAGACCCCCCCCAACAAAATAAGGACTTCCCTGGTAGCTCAGCTGATAAAGAGTTCGCCTGCAATGTAGGAGCTGCTGCTGCTGCTGCTAAGTCGCTTCAGTCGTGTCCGACTCTGTGCGACCCCATAGACGGCAGCCCACCAGGCTCCGCCGTCCCTGGGATCCTCCAGGCAAGAATACTGGAGTGGGTTGCCATTTCCTTCTCCAATGCCTGAAAGTGAAAAGTGAAAGTGAAGTCGCTCAGTTGTGTCCGACTCTTCGCGACCCCATGGACTGCAGCCCACCAGGCTCCTCCATCCATGGGAGTTTCCAGGCAAGAGTACTGAAATGGGTTGCCATTGCCTTCTCCGGCAATGTAGGAGATTCTGGTTCAATTCTTGTGTCGGGAAGATCCCCTGGAGAAGGGATCGGCTACCCACTCCAGTATTCTTGGGCTTCCCTGTTGACTCAGATGGTAAAGAATCCGCTTGCAGGATCCTCTGTGACCCACCTCCCAGAGTAATGGAAATAAAAGCAAAAATAAACAAATGAGACCTAATCAAAATCTTTTGCACAATGAAGGAAACTATAAGCAAGGTGAAGACAGCCTTCAGAATGGGAGAAAATAATAGCAAATGAAGCAACTGACAAAGAATTAATCTCAAAAATATACAAGCAACTCATGCAGCTCAATTCCAGAAAAATAAGCAACCCAATCAAAAAATGGGCCAAAGAACTAAACAAGCATTTCTCCAAAGAAGACATACAGATGGCTAACAAACACATGAAAAGATGCTCAACATCACTCATTATCAGAGAAATGCAAATCAGAACCACAATGAAGTACCATCTCACGCCAGTCAGAATGGCTGTTATCAAAAGTCTACAAACAATAAATGCTGGAGAGGGTTCGGAGAAAAGGGAACCCTCTTACACTGTTGGTGGGAATGCAAACTAGTACAGCCACTATGGAGAACAGTGTGGAGATTTCTTAAAAAACTGGAAATAGAACTGCCAAATGACCCAGCAATCCCACTGCTCGGCATACACACTGAGGAAACCAGAATTGAAAGAGACATGTGTACCCCAATGTTCATCGCAGCAATGTTTATAATAACCAGGACATGGATGCAACCTAGATGTCCTAGAGCAGACAAATGGATAAGAAAGCTATGGTATGTATACACAATGGACTATTACTCAGCCATTAAAAAGAATGCATTTGAATCAATTTTAATGAGGTGAGTGAAACTGGAGTGAAGTAAGTCAGAAAGTCAGTAAGTCAGAAAAACACCAATACAGTATACTAACACATATATATGGAATTTAGAAAGAGGGTAATGATGACCCTATATGTGAGACAGCAAAATAGACACAGATATAAAGAACAGTCTTTTGGACTCTGTGGGAGAAGGCGAGGGTGGAATGATTTGAGAGAATGGTATTGAAACATGTATATTGTCATATGTGAAACAGATCGCCAGTCCAGGTTTGATGCGTGAGACAGGGTGCTAGGGCTGGTGCACTGGGATGACCCTGAGGGATGGGATGGGGAGGGAGGTGGGAGGGGGGATTCAGGATGGGGAACACATGTACACCCATGGCTGAGTCATGTGAATGTATGACAAAAACCACCACAATATTGTAAAGTAATTAGCCTCCAATTAAAATAAATTAATTAATTAAAATTAAAAAAAAAAAAAGAATCCGCCTGCAATGTGGGACACCTGGGCTTGATCCCTGGGTTGGGAAAATCCCTGGAGGCGGGCATGGCAATCCACTCCAGTATTCTTGACTGGAAAATCCCCATGGACAGAGGAGCCTGGCAAGCTACAGTCCATGAGGTCAAAAAGAGTCAGAAATGACTGAGTAACTAAGCACAACACAGCACAACAAAATAAGCAAATAGATCATTGAATGTCCATTAGTGTTGTAAGGGATAAAGTTAAAAGGCTACAAGCTACTTATATTTCACTCATTTAGTATTGACATCAGAAAGTGTCATATTCTATTGTTTCAAGAAAACTTTTTGAGCATTCCCTATGCCTGAGTTCTAGACATGGAATATTAGAGATAACAAAGCAGTGTCCCTCTTCTACAGATCTTACATTCAGTGGGTGAGAAAAAGTCAGTAAAAATGTGTCAGGAAGTAAGAAGTTGTATGAAGAAAACAGGAATTAGAGAAAGAAGCTAGAGAAGGCAAAGGTCTGAATCAGAAAATTGTTTGGTGTGTTCAAGGAACAGCAAAAAGGATGAGTGAGAAAGGAAAGGTAGGCAATGGAGTCAGTAATGTAAGCAAAGACTATACCATGTAGACCCTCAGAGGCCTAGGTAAGGTGTTGGGATTTTACTGAGAATACAATACTATGTCATTAGAGTTTTGAATTGAGGGGCTAGAATGGCGACTGTCGGAGTGACATAATCTATGTTTTGAAAAAGTTAGTCTGCTTGCTGTAAGACAAAATGTAAGGGTTCAGTAGTGCAGCCTTTGTAGTGCATACTTTTGATGATGACCACAGGCCAGTATATAATTTTCAAGTCTCACATTTGAACTAGATAGGCAAATTTTGAAATTTAGAAGGCAAAGTCATAACTTCTTTGAGATATATCTAAAGAAATATTTAGGTTTCTAAGTTCTTAATGACTGACATGGTGAAGGTTAAAATTTGTTTCTTACTGACTCATGTAGTTCACTCATTTAAAAGTATTTATACTAACTATGCAAGGTTAGTCATCTGCTAGACACTCTGAAGACATTCCATGCTCACTAAAGGATGCCTGTTAAAGACTGTTCCTCTGGTAGTCACATAGTGGTCACACAGTTATGCTTTTGTAAAATTTGTAAAACTGAGGCATTTAAATTTTAATCAGCTAAGGCCACTTTTGTGAGGTACTTTGGAGTAGCTGGTAGCACCTTTTAGACCCAGATAAGGGAAAAATGAGTTGGGGGCACATTTTCTTTGAGGTTAATGGCATATATTTAGGTAGCTTGCAGTTACTTATGTGTCTATCTAAGGCATTGTTAGATGTCAGAATGGTGTTGGAAAGGCTTTCATATGCTCCCACAGCCCACTGTGCCTGCTCAGCCAGCAATGTGACAGACAAGTGTAAGTCCAGAGTCTACAGCACCAAATGAAGGCATCCTGGGCACTGTAACTGGCAGCTTGCAAGGATGCTGCCTCCTGGTATTCATGTTCTGTGTAATTGCTTTCCCCTGAGTGTAGGCAGAGCCTAGGGACTCCATCCAACTGAATAGTAATAGGATGTCACTTCTGTGATTAAGTTGCAAAAGAGACTGTGGCTTCCTCTTGTGAACACATTCTCTCTAGCTGCTTTCTCTCTCATATTCTTGCTTGCACACACGTCCTTTTGCATGAAGGTAGCTGCCATGTTGTGAGATGCTTAGTGTAGAGGCACAAGTGGAAAGGAACATTTATTAAGAGTAACCACTTGAAATAGAATTAATCAGATTTCTATTTGTAACCATCAACCTATAAGTAACCATCAACCTAAACTTACAAACAGCAAAAACATCTTTTATAGCTGACATTGGAGAAATTTGATGGGAGTTTCCTACAATTTTCCTAAAAATACGGGGGAAATGTATTCCAGAGATATTTCAGACAATTAATCAAAAATGTACATTTTTCTAGATTTAGTGATGTTTGTGGTATATGTCTGTACCTTATTGTTACTGTTACTTACTTTCTCATTTTAAATAAATATTCATTTTCTCACTTAAAAAAAACCCTGAAACTTGACACTCTCCCAAGAAATTTCATTTTTCAATGTATTATGTTCAAAAATGGAACTATCATTTTTTAAATGTTTTGGAAGATATGTTATTAAAAAAGATAAATAAGATGATCGGGGAAAACATGACTAAAGAGACCGTTTTTCTATATGTAGGGAGATCTCAGATCTCAGCATTTAGTATGCCTAGCACATAGAAGAGTCTCAATAAATATTTGTGAGAGAGGCAGGGAAGGGATGAATGAATTGTACAGAGTCTACAAAGGACCACAATCTGCTCTAAATTATGATAGATGTCTCATTATAACTATACTTTGTGTAAAACATTTAACACAGCACTCTGAGGAGTAATTAAAAAATAGAAAGTTAAAAGGTACGACTTTATTTATTTGAATCTAATGATCAACACGCAGGGTTTTCTAAGACTTAGAAGTAATTTTTTAAAAGTTAGTATAGTCTCTTAGCTATCATACAGCATCACACAAACATAAAGAAAGCAAGTAGAATTATATCTTTTAAAAATAACTTTCCCTGACTTCCTGGTGGTCCAGTGGTTAAGACTCCATGTTTCCACTGCAGTGGGCACAGGTTCAAACCCTGGTTGGGAAACTAAGATTCCTCACGCCACATGCTGTGGGGCCCCCTACCACCCCGAACAAACCAAGACAAAAAATGCTTTCCCATATTTAGCAAGAGCAATTGAACTTTTGATTTAATTAGATGCCTAAAGGCTATAGAACAAATAGGCATACCATTCTATTTGTGATAAAGCTGCATGAGGCCCCTTAATGCTGCAGATATTCTTTTGAGTTGGTATACCACTTGCTTAATCCAATTTGTTCAGTGATAAACATAATTTCCAAGTAATTTTAGAATTATATTGATTTTTACCAAGATCCTAATGACTGAAGTTCATACTATAAGATGAGATGAATCAAATTATAAGTTGTATTCCTTTCTAAAGTGAAAACAATTATAAAACATCTTCCCTGTTGTTTTCAGTTTTTGTATCTAAATAATCTTTACCTGTTAGACATGGATTCATACTAAATGTAATAAAGTTAACACAAAACAGACACAAAATATGGAGAAAATATCAAAATAGGGATATTTTGTTAAATAAATATCTACAAATTTGGGGGGAAAAAACTCTAGAGGATTATTGCATAAAAATGATTCATATTTAGTGCTGTTAGGTTTTTAACAGATGCAAAGGGAATATTAATATGATCCTATTTTAGTGCATGCTTTCATTATGCATACTTATGTCAATTAGCAGAACTTATCAACTGAGAGGCAAATTTTTGGAACCAAATGAAAAGCAGAGCCTCTGCTGCAAAACCAGATAATCAGCCACCAAATATCAAAGTTTATTAATGAACTTCATTTGATGATAATTTTCTCTAATTATATAAGCACAAAAAAACTAATTTAATAATGGCTCCCCATACATAAATACTAATATTTGTTATATTTATTTAAAAATTTAAAATTTGAGCTTTTTATCCATTTTTAATTGTCACAGCCACCTAAATATTAAAGAGTAAGACTACATATTTTTTTAAGATTTATTTATTTATATTTGGCCGTGCTGGATTTTCATTGTTCTGCACTGGCTTTCTCTAGTTGCAGTGAGCGGGGGCTACTCTTCTTTGTGCTGCACCAACTTCTTTTTGAGGTGGCTTTTCTTGTGGCAGAGCACAGGTTCTAGGGTGCCCAGGCTTCAGTAGTTGTGGCAAGAAGGCTCAGTAGTTGTGACTTGTGGGCTCCAGAGCACTAGATCAGTAGTTGTGTTCCATGGGTTTAGTTGCTCTGCAGCAGGTGGGATCTTCCCCAACCAGGAGTCGAACTCGAGTTCACTGCATTGGCAGGTGGATTCTTAACTACTGGACCACCAGGAAAGTCCAAGACTAAATTCTTCTATTTTAAACATTTCAAACTTTTAGCCACCTCTCTTAAGGAAAATGCAGTGGATAGAAAGATTCTAAAAATATTTTTATTTTGTTCCATCTCGTTATGGATACAGAAAAACTGACAGGTTATCATTGCTGGATTCACTTTACTCCATGATTATAAACCAAGGACCAATTAAATCTTTTACACAGTTCACTGAAAAGCCAAGAATTTATTAAAAGGAGAAAAAAAGGAATGAAAAGGGGAAAATTAAAAGGCAAGTTTAAAGTTAACCCTTCAAATTCACTTTAAAGAGTTAGATTTTAATCACTTTAAGAAAACTACTAGGAAAGAATGACTTCTAGGGAACTAATGGTAGACATCAGCTTCTCCTTTTAAGTATATTAATTTATTAATTCATTTGCTCACCAACCTATTGTTCAACACATACAATATGAAGACATACCGTGTACTGAGCACTGTGCTAAATGCTGAGAATATAGCAGTAAACCAAGAAGATATGACCACTGCCCTCATGGAGCTTCAGCCTCTAAGGATGCTTTATCTGGCAAACTAAGAAATACAATTTTGGGTTCAGTTGGTAAGTCATTTCCGATTCTTTGCGATCCCATGGACTGCAGCATGCTAGACTTCCTTGTCTTTCACTGTCTCCCAGAGCTTGCTCAAGCTCCTGCCCATTGAGTCGGTGATGCCATCCAACCATCTCATCCTCTGTTGTCCCCTTCTCTTTCTGTCAGTCTTTTCCAGCATCAGGGTCTTTTCTAATGAGCTGGCTTTTCAACGGAGCCTCACAAATTGATAGCAATTTTAAAGAGCATTTTATTATTTGTTTTTAGAGGAAAAATCTTAAAACAATGTCAAAATGTGAAATAAGTTCAATTAAGATCATCACTTAGCCTTTCTGAAAAACAAAAAGAGAACCAACTTATTGTTCTATCTGCACCAAACTTGAATCAGTAATAACCAGCAGACAGGTAGCATGGAGCATGGCCTACAGGAAAATATATCTGTGCTTCATTTCATTCCTGCTATAGACTCACTGAATCATCTTGAACAGCTAAGTCAACAACCAGGCTTACATTTTCTCACTTATAAAATGGGATTATCTATGAAGAATTTTAAGATATGTGAGATTATAATAGGAGTGCTCAGAGGAGCCACTTACTTCACACTATTATTGTACATTAGTTTATCATTGATGATCAATAGGAAAGATGTGGAAACAACATCCTGAAACAAAGTCAAGTTCAATGTGTTACATAGGTTCAGATGTTCTTCATAAGAGACTGAGACTTTTAGCTCACTCTCAAACTCATGTCCATTGAGTTGATGATGCTATCCAACTGTATCATCCTCTGTCACCCTCTTCTTCCTCCTGCCCTCAGTCTTTCCCAGCATCAGGGACTTTTCCATAGAGTTGGCTCTTTGCATCAGGTGGCCAAAGTATTGGAGCTTCAGCTTCAGCGTCAGTCCTTTCAATGAATATTCATGGTTGATTTCTATTAGGATTGACTAGTTTGATCTCTGCTGTCCAAGGAACTCTCAAGAGTCTTCTCCAGCACACCACAGTTCAAAAGCATCAATTCTTTGGTGCTCGGCCTTCTTTCTGGTCCAGGTGTCACATCCGTACTTGACTACTGAAAAAACCTAGCTTTGACTATACAGGCCTTTGTCAGAAGCCTGGCATGCTTCTGGGGCTGCAAAGTCCCAGAAGTCCATGCAGCTGCAAAGAGTCAGACATGACTGAGCAACTTAGCAACGGAATATCAGAAATAAAAGTTTTCTCACTGCCCCATTGTATTTGATGGTGATAGGGAGCACTGCTCTGAGCCCACTTCCCCCAGCCATAGAGTCACATATCTATTATCACACATGCAGGCAGCCGTGTTTCATAGACATGTTTTAGAAAGAGTCAAAGGCAGAGAATTAACACCTGCATAAAGGATGCAAACCAGGCCATCACATTAAAGAGCATAAATTGATCAAATGAAAATGTAGTAAATGACAGCCTAATGGTCCTCATTCTGTCTTCCTAATTCTCTGTGCACACGATGCTTTTATGCACCACTGAAGTAGAGCCATCACGACCTTCAACTAGCCCCAGTTAGTCTAATTACAGCCTAATGTTCTCCAAATATGTCTGGCATAAAAGCCTGCATAACCTGCATTTCCTTAATTTTCGTGGGTTGGATTGAACACTTTTAAAAATCTGAACTATAGTGTAACCTTATAGTACACACAAATATATATTTTTATGGAAAATGTGCATTTAAACTGCCTTTAGTATAGTAACCTATCTCTGTATACAGATCAGAATTTGCGAAACTAGAGGAGTTTGAAAATTAATGAAAAAATGTGATTAAACTGCTATGAAAACTCTAAGTAAAAGATATTATTAATTTCTTGTCTTAATTTTTTATTCACCATGGGCATGCATTTTTATCTTATTAAGACATGGAAAAAATCAGATAGTTGGTTTAGTATATTATCAGTATAATAATAAAAATAGCCAATAAGCACTAATTGCTTTACCTGAGTTAACTGGTTTAATCCTATAAGCACTCTAATCAGAAAGTACTATTATTATCACTATTTTAGAGATAAAACCAAAGCATACTGAGTAAGTTGTCTCAGGCCATATAACATGTAAACAGTAGACCTGGGATTTGAACCGAAGCAGTCTATCTTTAGGTCAGATACTTTAACTACTTTACCAACTGTTTCTACAGGTGTAGAAATGCAAGTCAAGGTCTATTGTATGAGCAAGTATTCTTAGACTGTTTCTTAGCTCACAGAACGTTCATGAGGGTCAAAGAACCAGGTGTGGGCCCGTCTGGTCTGGAACAACATTGAATATCATGCCACAGACCTGGTTCCTTAAAACCACCTTGTTCTCCCTCTGGACAGAACATCACTCTTGAACTACTGACATCAGCCAACCTGAGTTCTGGATGCTGCTGCTGGAATCTACTGTGGCACTCCCCAAGACACTGGACACAGCCATCACCTCACCAGAACTGAGTCTGCCAAGTCTCTGTTTCTTTGCACGCCTAGCCTGCATCCAAGTCTAGCCTTTGTGGCTGATAATGAGTACAGAAAACACATCCTGCAAAGACATTACAGGCAACACATTTGTTTCATGTGAAATAATCATGTAAATCTTTGAGAAAGAAAGCAATTTTTGATGGTTGATTATGTGTCACCACTGAGAGGAACTTAAAGTCACCAAGAACATCTCCATTAATTAGGCACAATCAAGCTGTAGAGATAATGGAAAACAGGAGTGTTTCTTCAAGGATGTATTTTCCATTCAGATTAGCAAAAAATATCTTGGAAAATCCTCAGAGGAAGTGAGTAATCACAGGCAATATCTACTGAGTCTACATCTTTCTTTGCACCATGTTTCCCTTTATATGACGCTAATGGAGAAAAAATAGTTTGTTGTTTGAGTGTAAAGACTAAATAATGATAAATTGGTTGCCTGAAGTGCAGTAAAAAAGAAACAAATGGATGTGTGGCATTAACAGAGTTAATTATAGATGCAGATTAAAAGGCAAGATTAAGTAGTGGAAGAAAAGCAGAGAGTCACCTTCGGCCCAGACCCGCCAAGCAGCGGCGGTCAGTCACCTAGCAACAAGTTTCCTATCCCCGCTGTGCTCTTTAATTCAGCAAATCTGCTCAGGATGGCAGGCTGTTCTCCTGACAAAACGCATTATGTAGGAGACGGAGGGATACAAAAATGCACTGTACACAGCACTCTGCTCCCTATTGACCACTGATCCTTTCTCTCAATCCACAAAAGAGGCTCACATAATGCCCTGAAAGGAGAAGAGTCTTCACAGAGAAAACATTTGCTTGTAATTGAGATTGACTACATAATGAAAATGATGTTCTTTTTAAAATTCTGCTTGTTGAGGCCACACTTTTTGTCTCCTGGCACTCAAAACACATCCCCGCTGGGAAAAGGGGCAAACATTGTAAAAACTCGAAACTGTGATTTCTTTTTCTTTGCATTGAAAACGCCCATTCTGTAACAAAATGGCCAGGTCCCTCTCCTTAGAACTTAAACAAGTGATGAGAAGGTAAACAGGAAAACTTCTATTCAGAGTTGCTGTCACAAATGCTCCCCTTGCTGAAGGTACAGAGGCTTTGCATGCGCATTCATTTGCGCGACTAGACAAAAATGGTAGAGAGGATTCTGATTTCTTGATTGTGCCCTCTGGAAAAAGACCATACACTGCTGGTCAAAACTCGGTCACCATTTCAAGTATGTGGGTTGAAACACCTATTAAAATCTTAACCTGGCTCAGAGACAAGGAGAGGAGAGAACAGCTCATTTCCTTAATCTAGAGGACACCATTAAAGTGACCTGTGTGTGGTTTAAGTTGATTTTCTATACAAAGATTATGTTGGGATCTTTGTGAAGACTGATCCAGCATAGTCACAATTGTTTTAGAACTCGAGCATTAAATCTATTAATTTTGAAATAATGCTGAAATTATTTTCAAATTATTAGCAAGCATTAATATATATGTCTGGATTCAAAGAGTTTTTATTATATTGGGTTGGCCAATATATGGAAAAACTGACAACCCAGTACAAAATAAATGACTTTCACAACAATTAAATGATTTCCCTACACATTTACAAAATTCAAAGTTGTAACTTTTACTGCGAGATGCCTTCAACAAACATTTATAAGGCACCTACCTGTGCCAGGTGCTGTTCTAGATGCTGGAAATCCGAAGATGAAACATACAGAATCCTAGCATTCAACAGAAACTGAGGAATATCACCCGACTACAGCATGGTGCGAAGGGCAATGGGATGAAGCTTGGCACAGGGTGTAAGGGAGCACTTAGAGTGTTACACGGCCCAGAATGTAGGGGAAGTGAAATGTAGGGGCGTGTGTGGTTAGATGTGCGGTCCAAGTGAAAGAGAAGTTCTTGGCAGAGAGAAACCTGTGAAAAGAGTCTAAGAAGAGAAAGAGCATGGTGCTTTGAGTGACTGAGAGAAGTTCACTATGGAGGAGGCTGGAGGTGGAGAGGGATGCAAGGACCAGATCACATGCAGCTTTGTGTGCCAGGCTAAGGACTTTTCTTGAGAGCAGTGAGGAAAGACTGTTAGATCTTACTCAGGGATAATTAGATTCTCAGTGACATTCACAGGTAACTTTTTTTTGAAGTATAATTGATTTACAACATTGTGTTAGTTTCAGGTATACTGCAAAGTGATTTGGATATGTGTATATGAATACATACATATGTATATATACATATATATATATATTCTTTTCCAGTATAGGTTATTATTATACAGATGATTTTTATTTCCTCTTCCTGAGGCAAGCTCTCAGGTAATAAAGGAATTTTAAGTTACTATTTAAGTTAGATGACAGAGTCCAGATTTTGCTGAAAACTCTGATGGGAAAAGAGGATTGTTGGTTTTATTGAATGGTTGAAGGAGAAAAATAATAGTTCAGTTTTCAGGGAACAGTGAGGTTGTTAGTCCTTGATATTACTGAGGCTTCACAGGTTGGCACAGAGTAACACAAAGCAGAAAATACTTGACATTTGGGCATCATTATTATACTGATTCAGAGAAGGAAACAGCAACCCATTCCAGTATTCTTGCCTGAAGAATCCCAGGGATGCCGGAGCCTGGTGGGCTGCCGTCTATGGGGTTGCACAGAGTCGGACACGGCTGAAGCGACTTAGCAGCAGCAGCAGCAGCATTATACTGATTAATACAACTGCATCAGTGACTAGATTAGAGTAACAAAATAGGTTATTTTTCTGACTTTCCATCCTTGAAAGTGAAAGTTGCTGTGCCCTATGATATATAAAAAAAACCCACTGGTATTGTTTTACTGTCTTAGTAAATGGACTGAATTGATGGGGTATGCACACTGTGCATCTGGGCTGAAAAATGGAAGATAACGTACAACATAAAACAAATCCGAAGAGACCAGTTTATTATCTACACAGAGACACGATTAAAGACATGTGACTGCACAGTATAGCAATTGCCTAGCAGTTAGTTGTAGGAAGGCGGTACTGTGGTGCCTGTAGACACGAGCATCTCTCTGCCCTTTTGACCCGGCCACCCCCCTATTTTTCTCTTCCCACACTGTCAGGATACAGTTTTATCTTAGCAAGGCACAAGAGGGCAAGTCCAGTGTCCATATCAGAACCAAAGATGAACCAGTTCTAAACAATGATTTCGTATCTCTGCTGGATGTCACATCCCCATATTTGCCACGCTGCTGATGACACTCAGTTCAAAGCCGAGCACAGATCAGTTCAGGCACAGCATTTCTTGCTTGGATGGTTAACTAAATTTTTAAAAAGCATATCAGAACTCGAGAGGTAAAAAGATCATGAAGGGTGACAAAATTGAAACAGTGCTGTAAGGACAAGAGTCACATTAACAGCAAACCCCATACCCCTCCATAAGCAAAGTTGTAACTTTTCCTTGATAGGGTTTTTGGTATATTCTGTGGTAGAATTGGCTCAGACTTTGTAATCAGCCCTTCCATCATTACATTTCAGCAGAGAGGCTTCTGAGATTAAATAGCTTTCCCGTTGCTACTATATTCCATTTTTCCAGTAGAAATAAGTAGTTTTGAATATCTCCTCACTCATTAAAACCAGAACTAGTTTCTTGAATGGGAAGAGTTAATTTTTACCCTTTGCCACAGTGAGCAGTGGCCAAACCATGCTGATGGGCTTAGCAAACTTCAGCATTCCCTTATTCCTTTACCCAAAACATATCCTTGCAAAAGTAGTGGGCATTTCAAGGGCCACTCCACCGTAGCTTTCTTCTTTACCAGGCAGAATCCATTGGGAAAAACAGCATCACAACAATGCCCATCAGTTCCCTATGAAAGGTGAATTTAAACTCTCAAATGAAAATGGGCCATATCAAGTCTACATGATGAACCACAGAGAATTTATGAAATAGAATTATGTCAGGGTCTGTGGAAATGTAAGAATTAGGAAGTCTTACTCCAATAGTTTCTTTCAGAGAGTATGCTTAATAACTTTGCAAATATTACCTTCTCACATTTGTGTCTAATCAGTTAAACCACATTATCCTCCCTCTTAGCTTTCTGATAGAAGATTATCTGACATTTAGCATTCACCAGTTTTTCTGAAAAGGTTAATAGTTCACCAGCTGAAGTTAGAACTAAACAGAATTGATCATTCCTAAAACTTTAGGTTGAAATGTGAGGGCTTTGTGTTGACAGCCTAGGGATTGTAATGAGTCTCCAGTACATTCTTAAGGCTGGTTTCTTTGCCCTGTGAATGGAAAGAGTAAAATTATAGTCTCTAGGTGTTTTCCACGGTTCTTTCACATGTAGGCTTCCCGACACCAATTAAAGAGATTATGTCATCAAGTGAAAGGAAAGCTATAACTTGTATGTTAATGCTGTGATTACTTGAGACAAGGTCACAAGACCCAATGGCATAGCAGCTGACCTTCAAAAAATTAACTTTGAGCTCAATTCCTAATTAACCTTTTTCAATACAAGAAAGTATAATTTCAGGCCATCAGCCTCCCAAAATATTCACTTTTTCTTGTACTATAAATGTGTTACCAGAATTAATTATTGGTAACTGTCAAGAGATTTTTTTCCCCCTTAACGACATAATCTTTGAGGATGAAATTTTATTTCCACTCAAAATGTTTGGTTTTCTCAGGGAGCAAAACTGCCGAAAACACACTTAAACCTCAAGAAATATAGTGTTAAAATAAGTTCATGTTGGTGTACAAAAATGTCAAATAAGTATTACACTTTGAATAATCAACATCGTGAGATTAGCAATCATGTGGACATATGGAAATATATGTACATTTTAAAAGATTATATTGAAATCCAAAAATTTTCTCTTTGATTTAATGTTCTCTGTAATTCTTATAACTTTGCTCTGCTATATCATGTGTATTTTATTCCAGAAATAGCCCTCTGATAAAAGTATTCTAATTATATTAGTTCTTATTTAGTCAGACCTGACATTAATAGCTGATGGACTTATTTCTAATAATCTCTGATGTCCTCTGGTTGAACAAAAAAAAAGTAACTTTTAAAGTATTTCTGTATAATGAATGATTGAAGGGTTTGGTCCTGATATTCATGGTTTGCCTCTGAAGATTATAAGGATTCTCTGAATAAATTATATTTACATTATTTAGTAGTTTCTCTCTTATGATCTCCATATTAAAGTGACATTTATCAAATTTTAAATCATCAAAAATAGCATTTTAATGCCATTATATAGAAAATACTTTCAATGCAACTTAAATTCTACTACTTGCTCCTTTGATCATTTTGAATCCAAATTGTAGGTAACTTGGGCCAAAATATTGTTTAGTAAATTATTCATAAACAATCCTAGCAATATTTGTATTTTTCTGTTTTACATTTTTCCCAGTTTTGCAATAGCAGTACTTTTTATTGTTAGTATTGGACAGTGCTGCACAAAATCCTGCAATAATTTAATGGAAAGAAATCATAATTATTACTCTTCTGGCTAAAATACCCCAATATTCAGGCCTGAAGTGTATCGTGGTAGAAATAGAGCAATAGACTTTTAAAAAAGAGCCCCACAATAGGCTTTCTAAAAGACTGTCTTTTTGCCATGAAATACACTGGCAGATACAAATTTTTCATATACTTTGCCTTCTGAACAGTGTACAGAGGAATACACTGCTGTTTTGTTTATCAGTTGTATTTCTCTTGGAGCATTCATACATAGCAGGATTGAAAAGAAGAGCAAGGACCAGTAATGAGACACAATTAATGTCTTGCATAGGTTTCACTCAAATCAGAAAAATGACACCAAGGACATGGTAGTGAGCACAATAGAAAACAGTGGGAGCACAGCTGGAAAAGTTGCCTTGGTATATAAGTATGCAATTGGCATCGATCCTTAGGCTTTTAGGATGAGGCAGGGGGAAAAAAATCTTCCAGCTCTCCATCCAACCTATAAAATAAAGAAACACGTCGTGTTGGAAAAGCAAACAGAAAGTGCACTTCTTAAAGTAGATTTTATGTAGGTTTAACATTGTTATAAAATTTTAAAAATCCTGGATAGGACAACTCAGAGTCCTTGTAAAATGAGTGTGTGTGTGTGCATGTGTGTGTTTATGTATATACTTGTCAATGGGGAACTGGGCTCAGAAGGAGTTTAACATGGCTATGAAATGGAATTTTCAATTTCAGGGTACAGTAAAATGACTTCTGAAATCACCATCAACACATTTGTTCCATTCCTGGTGGATTCTTTTGTACTGCCTGATTCCCTTGAATCCATTTAAAAAGAAACAGTGTTATGACAGGATTTGGGATATGTTAAATTGCTCCCATTCTTCACTCGGTGACTAGGATGACTTAGAGAGCAAATAGACATCTAATACACACTATGGACATTTACCCTTTTTTTGGTCAGCTGAAATACATATCAATGCACAAAAGGTATTAATTCTAGAAGGGTCAGTTATTAATGCATTTTATTAAATCTTAGCAGTTAAATGTGTTAAAAATATGTGTAATAGAAATGAAATAATTATTGAATTTTAGTCCTTCTCTAGAATTGTCTCTTTGGTACACAAAGGAGATGAAATGCAGGAGTTCTTTCCCCAGCTCTCATTGAACCCTATTCTACTCTTCTAAATGCCCTGGATTTGGGAAGAAGGCATTGCTCTCAAGTTCCCAAGGAGAATGCTTTCTTTAAAATATCTAGAAACCACTGCCACCCTCAGTGACTATGCATGCCAGCTGTAGAATGCCACATCCCATAAACATACACATTTCCACCATTCTCCATAACCATTCTACTTTCTTGACCCCTTTAACAGCTGTCTGCCTATTTATTAACACAACTTAAAAGTTTCACTGAATTATTCTCCATATTATTTAATGATTATTATTTTATATTGAATATTTATATTATATATTTAATTTTATCATTTAATAGATTATTCAATGAGCTATTTAAAATCCTAAAAGATGAGATGTTAAAGTGCTGCACTCAATGTGTTAGCAAATTTGGAAAATTCAGCAGTGACCACAAGACAGGAAAAGGTGAATTTTCATTCCAATCCCAAAGAAGGGCAATGCCAAAAAATGTTCAAATTACCATGCACTTGCACTCACTTCACATACTAGCAAGATTATGCTCAAAATCCTTCAAGCTAGGCTTGTTAAAGTACATGAACTGAAAACCAGATGTACAAGCTCAGTTTAGAAAAAGCAGAGGAACCAGAGATCAAATTGCTGACATTCATCGGGTTAAAGAGAAAGAAAGGAAATTCCAGAAAAAAATATATTTCTACTTCATTGACTACGCTAAAGCTTTTGATTGTGTGGACCACAACAAATAGTGGAAAATTCTTAACGAGATGGAATACCAGACTACCTTACCTATCTCCTGACAAACCTGTATGCAGGTCAAGAGGCAACAGTTAGAATCGGACATGGAACAACGGACTGGTTCAAAATCGAGAAAATAGTACAATAAGACTGTATATTGTTACTCTGCTTATTTAACTTATATGCAGAGTACCTCATGCGAAATGCTGGGATGGATGAATCACAAGCTGGAATCAAGATTTCTGGAAGAAATATCAACAACCTCAGCTATGCAGATGACACCACTCTAATGGCAGAAAATGAAAAGCAACTAAAGAACCTCTTGATGAAAGTGAAAGAGGAGAGTGAAAAGGTGGCTTGAAACTCAATCTTTAAAAAACTAAGATCTTGGCATCTGGTCCCATTACTTCGTGGCAAATAGAAGGGGAAAAAAGTGGAAGCCGTGACAGATTTTCTTTTTGGGGGCTCCAAAATCACTGCAGTTGGTGACTGCAGCCATGAAATTAAGTCTCTTGCACCTTGGAGGGAAAGCTATGGCAAACCTAGATAGCATATTAAAAAGCATCCTATGGTTTTTCCAGTAGTCATGTATGGATGTGAGAGTTGGACCACAAAGAAGGGTGCTGCTGCTGCTGCTACTGCTGCTGCTAAGTCGCTTTAGTCATGTCCGACTCTGTGCGACCCCATAGACGGCAGCCCACCAGGCTCCCCCGTCCCTGGGATTCTCCAGGCAAGAGTACTGGAGTGGGGTGCCATTGCCTTCTCCGAAAGAAGGGTGAGTGCCAAACAACTGATGCTTTGGAACTGTGGTGTTGGAGAAGACTCTTGAGAGTCCCTTGGACTGCAAGGAGATTAAACCAGTCAATCCTAAAGGAGATCAACCTTGAATATTCATTGGAAGGACTGGCACTGAAGCTGGAGTTCCAATACTTTGGCCACCTGATGCGAAGAGCCTACTCTGGAAAAGCCCTTGATGCTAGGAATGGTTAATGGCAAAAGGAGAAGAGGGCAGCAGAGGATAAGATGGTTAGATAGTATTACAGACTCAATGGACATGAGTTTGAGCAAACTCCAGGAGATAGTAAAAGACTGAGAAGCCTGGCGTGCTATAGTCTATGGGGGGTCTCAAAGAGTCAGACACGACTGAGCAACTGAACGACAACAACAGAGGTTTCACTGAATTATTCTCCACCTTATTTAATTAACAAACATTTGATGAACATCTCCTGTTTCAGTCCCAATTCAACCTCTAGTTAGCTATATCCCTTTGAGCAAAGCCCTTAACCATTCTTGGCCTCATGTCTTTTCATCCTTAAAATAAAATATTTGAAACCCCTAGTGATTCTATACGAACTCTCTTGTCTTTTGAAATCTTTTTCTGGAAAAAGACAAAGAACATATAAATAGATATTAACACATATACCTTCAAAGTTTTCCTTTAATCAATTCACTAATTGATAACCTATGTACATATGGCAAATCCCATATCAAAAATTAAACTGCAGATAAAATATCTTCACATTTCTAAGTTACGAGTGATAGGAACTAGATGGTATGACTTAGTTCCTATTATTTATAACCTCATTTCTTTCATTTAGCTAAAACATTTGAAGTATCAAAATCCAAGACAATATGGGGAGTTAGATAATCCAGTGAAATTCACTGTAATGAGATCTGATACTTATACAAAGGTATGCAAAAATGTATGTTGTTATTGTTGTTTAGTTGCTAAGTCTTCTTGTCTCTTTTGCCTCCCTATGGATTGTAGCCCACCAGGCTTCTCTGTCCACAGGATTTCCCAGATAAGAATACTGGAGTGGGCTGCCATTTCCTTCTCTAGCAAAAATGTATACAACAGATGCAAAGACAGATGCATGTATGTATGAAAAGGAAAATGTGCATGGGTACAACACTTACACATGATTTTGTTTAAGTAAAAATTGATGAGAATGTTTGGGTAGAAATGCCTTTTAATCATTATTGGTGCATGTCAAGCATGTGTGAAAACATCTGAAGAGTATTTAACAAAGGAGTTTGGGGACTTGTGGTTTACAAATCCTTTAAATCATAGCATTATGAAGTAAGACACTGTGAAGGAGAAAAAGGCTCTGGGAAGGGACAGGCTTCGTCAGTCACCTCTTTGTGGAACAGCTCAGGGTACAGCCGGGAGCGTCAGGTAAACCCAGTGGTTGCCCTGGGCTAGCCTCCCAGAGTGCCAGGCTAGGAGAAGTTGGGGAACCAGGGCTCCACAGGGAACACTAAAGGAAGACACTCGGGGACCTGGGCAGAGTTGTGCTGTTTTACAAAGATTTCCTTACAGAGAAAACAAACTCAAACGTGTATTAAGCCAGCACTTCTCTGCAATTCAGTAGCACAGTGAGAGAAAAAGAGGGAATTGGAATTTTTAAAAGTGGATTTGCAGTTAATTGTGTTACAATGCTAAGAGAAAAAAAAAAAAAAGGCCATCTTGTGGTTAGGACTCGGAGCTTCCACTGCGAGGAGCTCGGGTTCTATCCCTGGTCAGGGAACTAAGATCCCACATGCTGCACGGTGCCACCAAACAAACAAAAAAGGTTTGGAGTCCAGCTTTCTTTAAAAAGAAAAAAAAAAAAAAGGCCAACACGCATCATAGCCGAATTTAGCTTGACAGTGGACTCAAATCTTTATATTAAATACAATTATTGCTTCTATTTTAATGAAACCATGAATTCTGAATTTATTTGAACTGATACTGATCATTTTTTTCAGTCGTTAATTTTCAAATAACGTAAACACCACTGGAATAGTTGGGAACAGGGTTTACTCCGCCACCTGCTGGTCATTTAAACATACTGCTGCTTTCCGGAGCTCGTCACAAAAAAACAGCCTCAGCCCTGGTTGGTGAAAACACCTTGCTATAAGGGAGAAATCACCAGGCCTGGGTGGTGGTGGAAACAGCATTGGATTTGCCATCAGAAAGCCTGGGGCAGGCGTCACAGTTTTATCATTTCTTCTTGGCAAGCTGCCTAAGGTTCCCTCCATAACCAGAGCAACTCTCCTTTCCTTTCAATGTGACAGTTATATCCAACCCCTTAATTTCCTCCTCTGTCTGACAGGTGTTGAGACCTGCTTTACATATCTCAAATGGGAATATGCCTTTAAAACTGTAAGGAATTATATAAAGAAATATATTGGTCAGAATTAGGGGTTGAAATAACATCATACTGCCTGCAATCTGTATTTCATGTGGGCATCGTCACAAAGCTTTTTTTTTTTTTTTTTGGTATTAGCCTCAGTTTTTTTAATTTAATTTTGCATTTCATATTGGAATATAGTTGATTTACAGTAGTGTGTTAGTTTCAGGTGTACAGCCAAGTGATTCAGTTATATATATATATAACCGTGTGCTTGTAAGAACTGTAAGCTTGTTCTCTATGTCTGTGACTATTTCTGTTCTGTAAATAAGTTCATTTGTGTCATTTTTTTAGATTCCACATATAAGCAATATTATATGATACTTATCTTTCTTTGGTATACTTCACTTAGTATGACAATCTCTAGGTCCATCCATGTTGCTGCAAATGGCATCCTTTCTTTTTTTTTCTTTTTACAGCTGAATAATATTACATCATATATATATACTATATCTTCTTTATCCATTCCTCTGTCAATGGACACTTAGGTTGCTTTCGGTCACAAAGCTTTTAAAGTCCAAAATCTAACTAGAGTCACCTTAAGTCATCTCAAGAAAAATGTAAATATATAAATGCCTTATATATATTTGCAGGTATACTGATCCAGTTTCCAACTTCAGCAGACCCCCCAACCTGTATCATCCTTCCATCTTTCAAAATTACCCATTCCAATAAAATCCTGAAAAGTTCCAAAATTTGTGCTTTGCACAGAGAAAGTACCAGTAATCATAACAACAAAATTACCTTCACGATCTCTTCTAGTTATGCTGAATTATAGTTATTCAAAATTAGTCTTCATGGCGGTCAGGGGGAAAAAATGGAAATATACAAAGCATAACGGCCAAAATAGAAATGATTAAAATTGCCACATTGAGTTCTTTTTTTTTTTTCCTACCAATTTCTTGATTTCCTAGCTATGGGCTATTATTCTGGTTTTAAAAACCCCAGTAAAATTTCCACAATTTATCCTTGTGAGGGACTCTTGTTGAAATTTAATATAAATTTGCAGGTATTCACAAAAGGCAGTTCAGGCAAAATCACATTCTCGCCAGTTGCTTTATTTCTTCACATAAATATCCCTTAAAATTGGCTTTTTCATGCTCCTGAGTGGCTCTGCAGTCACTCTCACAAAACAAACATAGAATTCTGAATGTAAGCAAGCCACTAAGTCAGCTTCAGGGAGACAACGTCTTCCTTGTCACTTGATTTTGCCTTTTCTTTTTTAGAAGAGGAAAGTTTTTTTCCCCTCCTATTTGCAGACCACCCAAGAACTTTTTCGTTTTTCTCTTTTAATCTGAGAAAGGGGAGAAAAGGAGACTTGTTGCCCTTAGCAGTTCTTGGGCTTTTCTCCCAATAGGGTAAGTTAATTATTTTAACCTACTGATGAGGGGTGGCTGGGGCAGTCGAAGTGGGCGGAAGGGGGAACAGGTGTTTCAAACACCTGCATTTCTAGGCTTAATTGCTCTAAAATCTTGTATGGTCTCAACTGCATTCTCCTTTCTTTACAGAGGCTCAGGGGAGGGATTCATTTGTGGAGTTCTTGACTAATTGTAGCATAAATATGCAACCACTTTTGGCTAAACAAATTATTTTCTTTAAAGTAAAGTCCAGGTAAATTTAATTAGGAAAAAGGTGATTGGCAGGTATTACCCTGAATGCCAGGATTAAAAGTCCTACTGTTGTTAAAAGAAAAAGGCAGAGTCAACTGTCGACCATGTTCTAGTAGTTTTCTTCTCACGCCAATGAGTTCAGGTAAGGAAAACCTGGATCAATAATTTTGGAAGTCTTCATGTTGTGTGACATATATACCACAATTCCAAAAAGTAATTTTTTTCTTCAACCGAACGCATAGAAAACAGGCTTTGAAAAGATGTTAAGATAACCTATGTACCAAAATGAATATTTAACATGAAATTTTATTTTCAGCTTAATTGTTTTCTTAAACACGCATGTGTGCATGTCCCTTCAGTCATCTGATTCTGCGATCCTATGGACTGTAGTCCGCAAGGCTCCTCTGTCCATGGAATTCTCCAGTCAAGAATCCTGGAGTGGATTGCCATGCCCTCCTCCTGGGGATCTTTCTGACCCAGGGATCCAACCTGGACTCTTATGTCTCCTGCATTGGCAGGCAAGGTCTATAAAGCGCCACCTATAGTTTATAATAATTGAGTGCTTCCCTTGTGCCAGGCACTCCTTATATATATATTGTCTCATTTGATCCTCACCACCAACCTTGTGAGATATTTCCTCTTGCGAGCCTCATTCTATAGATGCAGAAGCTGAGGCATAAGGAGACTAATTAATTCCTCCAAGGCCAGTGGTTAATAGAGATTCCTACACAGGCAGCAAGGTCTATGGCTCCCATTCATATCATTCATTCACTAAAAGTCAGTCTCCCTACATTGAACGGTGGGCTCTCCAGGAATACTTCCTGTTGATCTCTAAGGGTGGTAGTGGAGAAGGAAATGGCAACCCACTCCAGTATTCTTGCCTGGAGAATCCCAGGGATGGCGGAGCCTGGTGGGCTGCCATCTATGTGGTCACACAGAGTCAGACACAACTGAAGCAACTTAGCAGCAGCAGCAGCAGCTGAGCCAAAAGATCCAAGAGTCCTGTTTTCTAGTCCTGAGTTGTGAGAACAACCCTGGGTCACACTTAATACTCTTTAGCAAATAATATGGAAAGATTCTAGAAGAAGCACAGGGCTCCAGGGTGTACCAGGCCTTGGAGCCAAGAAATCTAGATTGCAATTCTGTCTTGGAAAACTAATCATTTTGGAACGAATCCTTCTGCTCAATGAATAAGTAATCTGTGGTCCAGAGAAATTACGAGAGGTTTGGTCCAGCCTTCACAGTGGGGTTAGAGTCCAGTGCAAGATTATAATCCAGAAATACTGTTCCACAGCCAGTGCCTTTTCACGCCCAGTGACCGATTTTTCTTCCTTAGGTGAGGATAATTAGACCAATCAATTGGACCAACAATTTAATGACCTTGCCATGTGACTGACTTCTTGTGTACTGGTGAAAAGGGCACTGGAATGGAAATACAATCTGTTACTGACTTAATGGTTCTCATCAGGCAGCAGCTAAATGTGCTCACTTGACACAGAAAATCAGGTGTCAACACCGGCTGACTCTGGCAAGTAAACGTTCTGACCTCAAACAAAGGAGCCTTAGTTCTTGCTTCCGCTTTCCTTTCTGCCTGCCCATTTTCACCTGTATTTTCAGGCTGTGGAGGTATGGAAACAGGAAAAGGGGGACTCCCCACTGGAGGAACTTCCCTCTGTCCCCTGGCAGACCCCAGCTCTGCATTAGGCCTGGCTGCACCGCCATTTCCTCCTTACAGCCTGCTCCCAGTCTCCTTTACGACAATAAGTCGCCTTGGAATGGAGGTCAGTTAAGATATTTTAAAATCATGAAAAGGGACGGCTGCACAATTGCAGCCTGAGTGATGTGTCCAAGATTCCTTTGGAACACAGTAGGTCTTAAGGCAGGAGGTTATGATACAGATTAAATGATGAACTTCAGAAGAAGCCCAATGTTGCAAGGAAAGGAAGCTTACGTGATTGGTTGTATCTCAGGTGAAGGGCAGGTACACAGAAGGTTAGTGCATAACAAAATTTGAGCATAGAGAGAGCTCATCCTAGCAGCTCCTGGGTTAGTCTTAGAAGGTCCATCTAGGTGTTTTGAGTTTCTCAGATCAATAGTCCTTACCACAATACAGAGTGATCACTAATTACCTTTGCCTGCACTTGTATTATATATAGTACTAAGTATTGAACAGTAGTGCTTCTTAAACTTCAGACATACACATCAGTTATCTGGGGATCTTGTTAAAGAATCTAATCTAGGATGTTCCAGATGGGCCTGAGAGTCTGCATTTCTAACCAATTCTTAGGTGATGTTGATGCTTCTGGTCTGTTGATCCTACTTTGAGTAGCAAAGAGATGCCATAAATTGAGCTGATTATTTAAGAAGACAGTTCTGTACTATTGAATAATAGTGAATGAAAAAATGTGAAGTTTTAGGGGAGGATTTTTTAAAATATTAATTGCACTTTTGCATATATTCTGCTAACACTGTGTGGCTTGGCTTATATTTTTCATATATTTAAACTAGTTGAAAGAATGTGAACCAAAAAATTGCTAAGTCTAACTCATATGTTTATAAAGTTCTTGTTGACTGTGATGTATAAGTCTGCATTATAGATGTTTGAAGGGTTTAAGAGAATCAGATATGCTGAAGTTACAACTGTAGTTTGAAAAAGTAAAGGGAATTTGAATAACTATATAAAGTGGCATAAAACTTTAGGGGAATTTGATCTTTAGGTAATGTGTTTGGGAGTGTTCTCTCTTTTCTTCTTATAATCTCTCAATGCTCAAATTTTGTTATGCACCAGCTTTTTACATACCTGCCCTTCACCTGAGATACAACCAATCACATAAGCTTCCCTTCTTTGCGACATAAGGCTTCCTCTAAAATTTCTCATTTAATCTGTATCATAACCTTCTGCCTTAAGACCTAGTGTGTCCCAAAGGAATCTGATATTTTAAATTTAAATTAATTAAATATTAATCAAAGAATTAGAGAAACATTTAAGTAATTTGTAAATTAAAAATTATAATGAAAATGGGAAAATATTGAGAATGGAATGACAATAAAATATTACATATAAAAACTTGTGGGATAAAGCTAAATCGATAGTTATAGAAATATGCATAGTTTCTAATACTTAACATTAGAAATGAGGGAAGGATGAAATTAGAAGTTAGAAAAAGAATAACAGGATAAATTGAGAAAGAAGAGAAAGAAAATAATAATAAAGAGTATAAATTAGTGAAATAGAAAACAAGGAGAATCAACAAAGTCTTAAATCAGCTATTTGAAAAGACATAAATTTTGAATTTCAGTAAGGACTGATCAAGTAAAAGATAGTGGGCACAGAGAAGCAAAATCAGGACTGAAAAGGAAGCACAACTACTGATGCTGCAAAGATTTTTTTTTTTAGTTATGAGGCTATATAAACTGTGGCAAATACAATTGAAAACAGGAGAAATGGAAGAATTCTTTAAAAGGAATATAAATTATAAAACTGACTCAAGAAAAAATGGAAAACCTGAATTGTTCTATCAGCATAAAAGAAATTGAATAAAAAATTCCTCAGAGTTTGAACACAACTCCTTGCTTTTAACAGTTTAGCAAACATGAAGGGCGCATAGAAAAAAAAGAGAGAGAGAGAGAACACTCCCAAACACATATCTAAATGGAAATTCCAGGTGGATTAGAGACTTCAGGGTGAAAGGCAAATGTAGAAAGCTCTTAGAAGATGAAGATGGCATGAGGAACTATTTTTTAAACAAGTCATTAACTGCACAAACTGTGGAGGCAAAAATGGGCAGAAAAGTCAAAATACCACAAGGAGAAAACCTGGAGGTAATATTTTATACTCCCCGAGTTGGCAAAAAATTTAAAAGTACGACCAAAGCAAGTGTTTGCAAGTATGTGGAGGAACGGAACTTCAATACACTGCTGGTGGGAGTGTAGATTTTCATAACCACTTGGGAAAATAATTTGGCCTTATCTTAAAAAATTTAAGATATTCATGCTATATGACCTGGCCGTTAGATATATGCACAAAGGAAAATGATATATATGCACCGGGAAACATGTAGGAAAAGATTCATAGCAGCAAAATCCATAATGGTTAAAAAAAAAACAACCTGGAAACAACCAAATGTTCATCCATAGAAAAACAAACTGTGATACTAGTCATGAAAGTGAAAGTTGCTCAGTCGTGTCAACTCTTTGCGACCCCATGGACTATACAGTCCATGGGATTCTCCAGGCAAGAATACTGAGTGGGTAGCTTTTCCCTTCGCCAAGGGATCTTCCCAACCCAGGGATCAAGCCCAGGTCTCCAGCATTGCAGGTGGATTCTTTACCAACTGAGCTATCAGGGAAGTCCGATACTAGTGGTACCACAGAATATTATACAATACTGAAAATGAACGGGCTGAAGGAACACACAGTACAGATGAATGGCAGGAACACAACGTCACAGATGAATCTAAACCTCGTCTCCCAAGCCCCGCCGGAGCCCCACCCCCTACCGGAAGCCGTGGGCAGCTGCCCCACGTTTCTTCCCTGAACTTCCACTGAATTTACTGTCAGGACCTGACGTTTTGTGATGCACTGTTCTCCACGTAAATTTCCTCCAGCAAGTATCAATACATAGTGAGCTCCCCTTAAGTGAGTGATCTCCCCTTAAGTGAGCGAGACTATGGGAGGTGCTACAAGGGTGCAGAGATGCACGTAAAATAGTCCCCAGTCTCCAGTTCTAAAGAGTAAGCTATCAAAACGCTGGGAAAATAGGCAGAGCTTTGTGGCTGAAGCTGCTCTCCCAAAAGGCGTAAAGCGCCGGGTGGTCAAGCGGTTTGGGCGTGGTCCTGGTGCCATCCCACACACCAGCGGTGTGACCTGGGCCAAGTCATTTTACTTTTCTGTGCTTTTGATTTCCATCTGTAAAGGCACAGTGGTGCCACCCACTTCCTGGGTCGTGGTGCGGGCTACATCAGATGATGCAGAATGGTGTGCTGAGGGCACTGTCTGGCACAGAGCAGGCACAGGGGGGAACCAATGCTTACTGTGTGCCTATTAGCAGTGCAGATGGCTAGGATTTCAACACGTGGAGATGGTGTGGGCAGGAAAAGTTGCCTCTCTTGAATAGTCGAGTGTGCTGGAGCGCAGAGTTGAGGCAAGAGGAGAAGGGTAAGGTGAGTGGCTGGATCTACCTTGGAGACAAAGGCTGCATCTGAATTAAGTGTGTGCCTTGTCCTGTGGGAGAAGGTAGCGGGCAAGGTGGCCAACTGGACCCTGCTTGTCTCTAAGAAGGAGGAGTCCCTGTGTCCCTATGGAGAGAGAGTAGAAGCAGGGTAACTGATTAAAACCACTGAAAATTGTACTGTTTTGGCCGTAGTACAAAAATAATAATGCCATTAATCGTTGGAAATTGTAATGATAGTATGTTTATATTTTGCTTTTATGGAAACAAAAATAAATAAATAAAATTTGACATAGACTTCTACTGTATAGCTTTAACTGCAATTTCATTAGTAGTCAAAATTTCCAATAATGTTGTTGATAATCATTTTTATTGCTAAAACTGAGTAGCAAATATTAATATTAGAAAATCTCATCACATAAGAATCTGTGAGAGTGGCCCAGTGCTATCAGTTACAGACCTGGTTAGCATTTCCTGACCCACTTCCCTATCCTGGGAGGTAGGCAAGGGGCTGGGGGATGCTTAAAACCAGGACTTGCCATGCTGTTTTGACCTAGAAAATGCTTTCTTGGTTTTATTTTAAAATTATATGGTAAATAGGTTTGTCAAACCTAAACTATAAAAAATTACAGTTTTCATCTAACAACAACAACAAAAAAGGCAAATTGACTTGCTTCATAGTCTTTGCAACATCTTTAAAAGCTGTAATGTTTGCCCAATCCACTTTGGTGCCCATGCTGGACTAGAAAACCCCGGAAAGAGGCTCTTAGCTTTATCAACTAAAGAAGTAGAAAAAGGATCTGTTCCCGTTACATATAGTTTATTCTGGGCCTTTGAGTCTCTTTGTGACCCTGCCAAAAATAAACATAAAATAATTAGGAGTAAATATTAATGAAGTTTATTCTCTTTGTGATTTTCCTGGCAATTAACATGGAGCCCTCTAGAGTTTAGATGAGATGGGTGGCAGCTTCTATGACTAACAGATATAGACAACAAAGCAAGAATATAGACAACAAAGAAGGAAGATTTCTTTGTTTCATAACTAATAAATGAAAAACCTTTCCTCCCCTTTTCTAAATACCTGACTTTTCCTCCTAAGAATTCTCAAGATTATGATTAAGTCTCACTCACTGAATTCGCAAGTCAATAAACCTAGAAAATGTATTGAATTGTTCATTGTGATATAACCCACTTATAAATTAATTGTAAGAGAGTAAATCTTCCCATAATAAAACCAATGTTTTTCTTGCATTCTACTTCTGTGAACTACTAAAAATAAATCTGCGTATTTGACTCAACTATAGATTTGTTTTGAAAATCTGAAAGACTGAATTTTGCTAAGTACAGATGTTGCTTATTTCCATTTCCTGGGTGTTACCTAGAGAATGTGCAAAGAAATATTTGTAACCTACCAGTAAATGCTAGAAAATATGCCAGGAAGTTTGCAGTCATATAAGATGTCTAGGTATATTGACAAAGAAACACATTCCTTCTTAAAAATGAGTTTCAAAAAGATTTCTTACTTTTATAATGCATTGTAATGCTACAAATAAAAAATCACCATGGTTTCCTTTCTTTAAAATAAATAATATATAGGTATTTGAGTTTTCACCATCAAACACCACAGCTTATGAGATAGTTCAGAATGCAATGCAATTATATGACCTCCACAAATGCTCCATTGAAATGGAAATAATGGGAGTTGATCACACTTCCTACTGAAGAATTCCCAATGCTCTGTTAATGATAGAAACCCTATTTGTTGCTCTGACTTAAACACACAAGTACTCACAGTGCAAAAATACAGAAGTTTAACCATGTACAGTCACTAAGCAACAATGAGGAACATTTATTGAGAGCGTGCTGTGTGCCTGGGTACTTCATGTGTAAGCACTTCTCTCATTTAATCATAGCAACCTGATGAAGTTGATACTATTGTCATCGTGTCCATTTTACAAATGAGGAAACTGAGATGTATGCAAGAGAATGGTCCCAGATCACAGTTCTCTGAGATACAAACTGCTCACCACTCGGCAGCTCCATGTCCCAGAAAGCTCAGATACAATGACCAATGCTGCCAAATGCTGGCCTGGAGTGGACTTTGCACAGAGTGGTGATGGATCAGTGCTTGCAGAGCAGAAAGAGCTCATTCCATCTCCTCTTTCTAGAGACCTTTCTAGAGACGTGAGAAAGACTCAGGTAGATGGAGTGAAGGAGCTGGGGCTCCACCTCCTGCTCTTCTCTCTGCTGCTCTTTGCTCTACACTGCTTTTTTTTTTTTTACAAATGTACCGGTTTTATTGGCCTCTACTCAAACAGCTTGGCTATTGGCAAAACTAATGGAAGGAGAAGTGAAGTGAAAGTCGCTCAGTCCTGTCCTACTCTTTGCAACCTCATGGACTATACAGTCCATGGAATTCTCCAGGCCAGAATACTGGAGTGGGTGGCCGTTCCCTCCTCCAGGGGATCTTCCCAACCCAGGGATTGAACCCAGGTCTCCCACATTGCAGGTGGATTCCTTACCAACTGAACCACCAGGGAAACCCAATGGGAGGGGAGCTTTACTATTAATTCAAAGTTGCAAACTAGGGGTTTCCCAAGTTCAAGTCCCCTGTGTCAGGCATTAGCTATCACAGCTAATCAGGATCATCACCATGACTAAGTGGCTGATAGATCTTCTATTCTGGGGAACAGGATTGCATCATCAGTTTCTCTGTTGTTGATATTATTACATAGAAGTGAGTCAAATCACTGCCTAAAAAGATCTAAAACATCTGATTGGCTGGACCATAACTTAGTCATTTTGTTCATCTAATATGGCTTAGACCAAGAGAAAACATCCTGCCCAATAGCTGTTTCTCTCCTCTTTATGTCATGGCACAGTGAGTTTCTGGAGCGTGGAGCTACGCCACCCTTCATTCCTACGTTCAGTCAGCAGGTGCTGCTGACCTCTCTGATGAGCCTCAGGTAGGTACTGGGCTTTTATAGTTATAATGCCCACTTTCACAAGATGAAATCTTCCAGGGGAGCGAGACAAGCAAAGCAGCAATACTATAAAGCATAATCATAAGAAAGGAAAGTTGAAGGGTTTATGTGAGAACAGAAGAAGGGCACCCAATTCAGAATAAAAAGAAGAATGAGATAAGGGAATGGCTACTCACTCCAGTGTTCTTGCCTGGAGAATTCCATGGATGGGGGAGCCTGGCAGGCTACAATCCATGGGGTCACAAAGAGTCGGACATGACTGAGCAACTAACACACACACACACACACACACACGAATTACTCAGAGTGAATGGCCTGAGGAAGGAAAGAGAAAAAGGCAAGACAGCTAGAGGGAATAGCATGGGAAAGATTCTGAGGTGCGAGAGAGTACAGAATATCTATGGAACTAGGAGTCCCCACAGATTAGCTATTTGTATTCAGATTTACGTGACGAAGATTGTATCTTTGTCCAACTGGGTTTGGAAATATACAGCTGTAATCAAAACCAAGTCACAGGAAATGCTTGGAGGAAATGTGGTAGGAGTCCCCTCTGTTTGTATCTCATGCTGTGAAATGTGCGGCTCTGCACACAGGAAGGTGCTTGAAGGCTCAAGCAGCCTGGCGGTGGAATGATCGCCTTCCCCTCCCCCTTCAAGCTGAGCACAACTTAGATGCATTCTTCTCACTTTCCTTGAGTGATGACTTGGATCTCTGGCCTTAGGGAGCAGGCTGCACATTAAGGTTCTGTCGGTCTCAGGATGGCCAGGGCCCCTTCTGCCTGCCAAGGAGGGTTTCCTGCTCTGCCTATATCTGAAACAGTACTGACAGCAGTGACTGGAGTGAGAATAAGGTGACCCTCCGGCAGCACCTCTGTGGAAATCTAGAAGCAGAATCCTGGCTAGGTGGCAAAAGAAAGAGTGTACCCCTCATTTCATGGTATCTGGGAGCTCAGGCCAGCTGGCTGTCAGACAACCCCATGTAGGCAAAAGTAAAAGTAGATTCTCCTCTCTTTACGAGAACAATGGAATAGGGGCATAGCACATCTTCAGTCCTGCTGGCACCAGCTGCTAGCAGTGGCACCATGGGTGATGCCAGCCTAATGGGAAGTCTCCCTGGATTTGCTGGCTCCTAAGACTGAGCTGTGATTTGACCATAGGCAGCAGCAGGGACTAATGGGACTACTTTGTGGATCCCTGTAATGACCTTGAAGATTCCTAGAGGGACCATGTAAAGGAGGGTTTTTCTATGGCCAAGTAGGAAGAAAGGGACTTGGAGCCACTGCAGTTTGGGCACAAATGGGTTTGCATCCATTCTCACTAGCTGGGGAAGACTGAGATGGGAGTTATATCTGGAAGCCAGCACCAGCGTGGCTACACATAAACTCATGGAGGTTAGAGGTGCTGTGTGGTTGAATCCTCTGCAATACTTATCACATGTTGTCCACATGTAATGTAAAGAATTAAGTTTTATGAATATTTGACAGTTTAGTGACTGACTGTATATATTTCTGTTTGATCTTTCTCGAAGGAAAACCTCCAACCGTGAGGGCATGAGAATTATGGTGACACAGAATGAGGTATGCATACTGCTGGGAAAGCACTTGGAGTCCCTGGGGCATTAATTTCTCTTAAAGGTGTTTTGTTTTGTTTTGTTTTGTTTTTTGCACAAAAACTAAACATTTAAACTGATCCGGTAAGTAATTTAAAACATTTTATGTTAGAACAGGCATGGCTATAAGGACTAGTATGTGAAAAAAGCACATTGAAGCTATTCAGGCTGTATAAGTGGTCTGACTCTGTGCGACCCCATAGACGGCAGCCCACCAGGCTCCCCCATCCCTGGGATTCTCCAGGCAAGAACACTGGAGTGGGTTGCCATTTCCTTCTCCAATGCAGGAAAGTGTAAAGTGAAAGTGAAGACACTTAGTCGTGTCCAACTCTTAGCGACCCCGTGGACCACAGCCTGCCAGGCTCCTCTGTCCATGGGATTGTCCAGCAAGAGTACTGGAGTGGGTTGCCATTGCCTTCTCCTATCAAATGCTTACTATGTGCTAAATACTTTTAATGACTTATTTACGCTCCAGTTCTCCATATACACATACATTTTTTGAGATATATACTATCAGTGTGTCATTTGATCAATTTACCAGTGGGAAACTGATGTAACATCCTTATGATGTTGCATAAGAACTATTGGATGGAGCTGACTCCAACCCCTGCAAGTCTGGCTTCAAACTCCTCATTGAGCAATAGATGCTGACAGGCTCTGCTGCCCCCTGCTGGGGAAATAGGCTGTTGGTCCTAAAGCAAAGCCTTCAACTTTGGATGGCACCGTTGGAGTAGCTGGCAAGAAAACTTGGTCTTAATGGCATGCTTTATGTTGGCAATGTCCAGTGATCCCATTAGTGTTTTCTTGAGGAAAGTGTTCATGTAAGCAGTCAGAAGGTGGGTAGAAGAGGCAGAGGCAATAAGGAAACTGTTTGATGGGAAGCAAAGCAGGAAAACGAGGCAGGGGATGATGTGGTCAGAAGAGTCACCAGTGCCCCTGATCCTTAGGAGAGATGACGTGGTGGCTGAGTCCCTTGAAGCTCACACCTGCTCAGTCTGCAACTGTGAGCAATGTCATTTGCTTCTCTGATAGGCCTGGCCGGCCACCCCGATGTGTTTCCTGTGTTTTACCTCTCCGACAATCTTTCCATCAGCCTCCAGCAGGCGAGGTCCCCTGAGGCTCTCTTTCTTCTCAGTCTGGAAACCTGACACAATACTAGTTTGGTGTAGGTCCTTGGGCAAATCACTTCTTTCTGGGTCTCAGGTTTTTCTTCACTAAGGCAGTTGTGTTCTCAAGCCAGGCCAATACTGCCCCACAGAGGGCAGTTTGAATGTGAATATGGGAAGGGAATGAGGGCAGTCTGATTGTCACAAAGACTTGGGGTTTCTACTGGCATGTGGGGCTTCCCCAGGGGCTCACCAGGCAGGAGACTCGGGTTCACTCCCTGGGTTGGGAAGATCCCCTGGAGGAGGACATGGCAACCCACTCCAATATTCTTGCCTGGAGAATCCTGTGGACAGAGGAGGCTGGTGGGCTACAGTCCATAGGGTTGCAAAGAGTCAAACACAACTGAAGCGACTGAGTATGCACACACACTACTGGCATTCATCACCAGGAGCCAGCCATGCTACACATCCTGCTAGGCCATTAGTACCACTGCTGAGGAACCCTGCATGAGTCAGAGTCTGTGTGATTGTTTCTTCTTATAAAAATGCAGGTAAATCCACTTTAAGTTTTGAAGTTCAGTTAAATTGGCTTCTTTAGAGTTGAACGTTAAAACGTTCAAGGGAAGTGAAAAATAGTTCATGATTTATACAGAGCTTTCCAAACAGGCATTTAAATACTGGGTGATTTTCTAAAAGAAACAGCTTTGCTGTGACTGGAGGATTTCTGGCATGTTTCTAATGCCTTCGGGCTCTAAAGATCTAAAACCATGATCACATTAAACACAGATGTCCTGTGAGCCGGAAAGGGTTCTGTTGATAAAATTGTATGGCATACTTTTCTTGAGTTTCAGGGAAAAAAAGATTTTTTTTCTCAAGCCGTGGGTACCTGATTTTATTTGTTTGTTAGTGAGGACGGAAGGAATGTTTGGCAGAGTCAGACTGCAGCAGACTTCTTTAGGGCCCTTTCTGCACGGCCAGCTGCAGTTGTCTTTTTCAGTCCCCCGGATCATCTAAGAACCTATGACTTAATTTTTAGGCATACCTTATTGCCTATGTTGTTTTTGTCATATCTGCGTACCATGTGCATTATAATTAACTTAATACTTTTTATCAACTCGCTTTTTAAAACCTTGTTTGCACCCTAAGTAATTTCTGTGAAATGATGCTTTGATAAGTGATTTGTATTTTTCAAATATACTTTAAAATATATGCATAACTATTAAAATTTTTTTAAGTTCATCCATACATTACCTTAAATCATCTTGAATAAGTGTAACCATAGCCTATAACAAAAACAAAGACGATTTTTAGAAATCCAGATTCTATATAGAAAATAGAGGGATTAGAAGAGAATAAATAAACCCATATTTGTAAAATTGGTATGTGTAAGTTTGTGATAGAGTTGACTTAAGCATGAGTGTGAATGTGTGAGTTTGTGTGTGTGTGTGTGTCTGTGGGCGTGCAGTCGATGATATCTAATAGTCATCGTGGTCTGATGTGGCATTCTGGTGTTCACTTCCAAATACTATTTGTTTATTCGGCTGCATTGGTTCTTAGTTGTGGCCCACACCTTCATTGTGTCAGCAGGATCTTTTCAATGTGGCACATGGACTTTATGGTTGTGGCACAGGCTGAGTAGCTATGGCTCACCGGCTTAGTTGCTCCGTGGCATGTGGGATCTCCGTTCCCCGATCAGGGATCGAACTCAAGTCCCCTGCATTGCAAAGCAGATTCTTTACCACAGGCCCCAGGGGAGGCCCCCAAATACATCTTAATAAGTAATTGGTGAAATAGCCAGCGTCACCACGATGAATTACTATTGCTATAGCCAAAAGCAAAGACATTTGACATATGGGTTACTCTATTCCAGCTTATCTAGGGTGGGTATACAATTTCTTTTAGGCTTCTGGAAACCTTGGAAACAGATCCTGTGGCAGAGAGAAGGGAATAATTTTAATGCTTGGCCATGGAATTGAAGGTGAGGAAGGAGGGAAGTGAGAACATGAGAGGGACAAGGGCAAGTTAAACAGGATTAATAGGTTGTATTGCCAGTGAAGGTGAGTGCCAGAGGCCCTGCATTTCCTGGCTGACCTAAGAGTTCCCAGGAATGGAGACATGAAGTCCAAGTTCTTTTAAGTCTCACAGTCGAACTTGCATTTTATCCGCACACCCACATTGGAGTGGTTTGCATGTGGCCAGGGACCCCTCCACCAGATAAGTTAATGGAACTTAGACATTTCCTCTAGTCTTTCAAACACATGGGTTCCTTCATCAGCTAAGCCTTTTTCTTTATTACTGAATACAATAATAGTTTCACATGTATGGAGGACCCTCAATGTGTCAGAATTCTCCTTAACTCAAAAGGAAGGATTCTATTTACAGGAAACTAGTTATGGTTTTCCCAGTGGTCATGTATGGATGTGAGAGTTGGACTGTAAAGAAAGCTGAGCTCAAAGAATTGATGCTTTTGAACTGTGGTGTTAGAGAAGATTCTTGAGAGTCCCTTGGACTGCAAGGAGATCCAACTAGTCCGTCCTAAAGGAGATCAGTCCTGAATATTCATTGGAAGGACTGATGCTGAGGCTGAAACTCCAATATTTTGGCCACGTGATGCGAAGAGCTAACTCATTTGAAAAGACCCTGATGCTGGGAAAGATTGAGGGCAGGAGGAGAAGGGGACGACAGAGGATGAGATGGTTGGATGGCATCACTGACTCAATGGACATGGGTTTGGGTAAACTCTGGGAGTTGGTGATGGACAGGGAGGGCTGGAGTGCTGCAGTTCATGGGGTCTCAAAGAGTCGGACACGACTGAGTGACTGAACTGAACTGAGTGCCAGATCATTGTCATGTTGACACTGTCCATAGATTTTGTCGATTTATCTTGCCTTTTGCAAGGGCCAAGGGGTCAGGGATTCTCACCTGCTTTGCTGAAAATCTAAACATCAGGGCTTATTAGCACATAGAAGTCTCTTAATAAGCATCTGTTGAATGAATATATGAACCACAGGCTGTCCCAACTTCAGTGAAAAGCACTGCAAGGCAACTGAGAAGAAAATAAGAAAGCCTGGGTCCCAGACATTTATTGATGGAGAGGCTAGAAATCCATGAGGGGTGGGGTCAGGAGACTTTTCCATGGACTCTGCTACATAGGCCAGAGTGAACCCCATTATATACACCACCATCCCCTGTGGCCATTCTTGCAGCCCCTTTCAGAAACTTAGAACATTAGCCCAAGACTGCAGACACAGTGCCTTTGTTCTTGATCTGACAGTTCCCACTTATTTAGAGATATACTGATCTGATGTATGGGCTTCCCTGGTGGCTCAGCCCTAAAGAATCCGCCTGCAATGCAGGAGACGCAGGAGACATGGGTTCGATCCCTGGGTCGGGAAGATTCCCTTGAGGAGGGTATGGCAACCCACTCCAGTATTCTTGCCTGGAGAATCCCATGGAGAGGAGCCTGGCAGGCTACAGTGCACAGGGCCGCATAGAGTCGGACACAACTGAAGCGACTTAGCATGTCCGTCTGATGTATACAGTTTGTCTGGCCTTCAATCTTCAATGGTCTTTGCAGTTTGAAAATTATAGCAGTAACTGGCTATTCAGTCCTCAGACTCCCAAATGCCCTCACTTTTGGCCCAGGCCCAGCCACAGCTTGGAAGCCTAACACCCTTACCCTGTCTTTCAGGAAGCTTACCAACGGCTAGCGCTGTCCAATTTTTATTTTATTATTTTAGTTAAGGTAATTTTTTAAACGTTATCTCTAAGAGCGACAACCTTTCTAGCTTTGTAAGATTTTTCCCCATCCAAAAAAATGTCCAAATCACATAAAAAAGACATTTGACAGATATCCAAATGTGGTGTATGGCTGGTTGATTAAGGGTTTAGAAAATAGAGGTAACACATGGAAATCACGACTAGGGCCCATATCCCACAAAATTAACCCGCAGACGTGGGTCAGCGTCATCCTTTGTGTGTGCGTGCCGGCCACTTCACTAGCCACACGCGGGGCTTTTGAAGATTGACGACGGGAAAGCAAGTCTTATCTCATCCGCGCACGCCTACTGGGCGCTGGGCGTGCGGGCGGGATAAATGCCAGCGGGGCGGTTAACAAGCCCAGCGGAGCGGGCGGGGCGGGGTCCACGCCCTCCCGGAGCGCCCCCTGGAGCGGGGTGCGGCAGGTGCGGGGCCAGCGGAGACGCCCAGAGCCCCGCCTGCCGGCCCGGGGGTTAGACGAGCGGCGTCCGGGTCGGCGCGGGGCCGGGGCGGGCGCGGGCAGGCGGTGTGAATCCCGCACTCCCGGGGCCTGGCGGGCGGGCGGCCTCCTCCTAGTCCTCCAGCCGGGCGGGCATCTGCACCCAGGCCCGCCGCCTCCCTCGCGCTCCCCGAGCGCCCAGAGGCCGTCAGGGGGATTTGTCAGTGCGCCCTATATAGCTGCAGACAGCTGCCATCTGTTATGTTTAGTAACAAGCCCGCGCCGCTCCCCCTTCCCGGTGAATAAGCCTGCCTCGGTCTTTAAGCCAGGAAGTTCTTTTTTAACGACTCCCACTCCCTCTCAAGAGCAGGCTTTGCCTGTACGCAGCCGCTGCGTCTGCAGCGCCGAATCCTCCTTTCTCCCCACCTTCCGGCTCAGCGGCAGGAGGCCAGATTCATTGCGAGCCTGGGCCTACCAGCAGGTGCTTCAGTGAAAAGGCTGAGAAGGCGCCTCTGTCCACGGGTTCAGTGAAGAGAAAAATCTGGGATGTGTGCACAATTTTAATGCATCACATTTCAGTTCTGCAAATGCGAAGTGTAAATTGGGCTAGAATATGATTGTGAATCAGCCCAGACGTCATGATTAATTTATCACCGTGCTCCAGATACATCAGCTAAAATAATATGGATTCAAAGTAAGGGTTCCTCCTGCCTTTGTGCCTGCTGATGAACTCTAAAGAATACATCACTAGAGAAATAAAGGAACTGAGATGCCAGTCTCTTCTTGTGTTGGCAAAGCATGAATGTAATTAAACATTTTCTTCCAGATTTCTTCCACCATTTGAAACTGAATTGTCCCCCTGACACTTTACATCAGCCTGTGCTCCACTCTCCTTGAGCGCCTAATAAACACTGAAGTGAAGATGAGCTTTTTCATCTTTCAGGCAACATTTGAGATGCCTAAAGTTTTGGTTCCCCAACTGACAGATTGTTGGAATTTTCTAGGGCATCGCCACTCAAAGTGTAGTCCAGGAAGCAACTGCACAACATCACTTGCAAGATCATTAGAAATGCAGATTCTCAGGCCCTAGCACAGACCTATGGAAAGGGAAACTAAATTTTTAGCAAGACCTCCACATTGAAGTTTGAGGTGTTCTTTTTTAATACCACAGATACCTTTGCTCAAACATCCACATGTGTTTAGTAAGCAGCCAAGGTGATTCCTATAAGTTGAGTAGTTAAGATTTGAAGATCACTGGTCTCTAAAGTCTAAGGTTCAGGTGATTTTTATGTTCGTGACATCAGCCAAACTTTTAAATCAATAGAACTGTCTTTAAAAGCTTGGTACAAGTGAGTTCATCTGTTTGGTCAATGTGAATGACAGAAACAAGAAGGTTTATGAATTATTTGGTCAAATAACAATGCATGTATTGCTCCATTAGGGAAGCTCAAAATGAGGAAGGTGGATTTTCTTTTAGTATAACTGGCTCATTCACTCCCAGACTGAGTGTAGGCATGAGAAAAATCTTTTGCTTGGCCATTAAAGCTGCTCCCTTCCCCACCCCTCATTCAAATGGTCTGACTTTATTTATAACAGTACCTTTCATTCAGATGGACACAAAAGTCCTTTATGCTGATGCTCAGCACTTTTAGGGGTGTGCTAGAGGACTAGGTTTAGTTCTGAACTTCACAATAAAAGAGGGATGTGGAGACCTTGGCAGAGGTTCAGAAGAAATTCCTAAAGGTTATTTTTAAAATTCAGTGAATCTTCAAATTGTGCAGCATTAATTAGAAAAAGGTCATCTGTTCATTGACATAAACAATGTGAAATGAGTCTTCACTGCAGCCCGAGAGATTTTCGGTTTCAGAGAAATAAATATTATAGAAATGCCTACAGAAAAGAATGTCTCTGGAGCACAAGTTCTCCACCTTGGTTACACATTGCAGTCACCTGGGGAGGTTTTAAAAATCCCAGTGCCAATTATGCTGGGATCGTTGTGGGCGGGACCCAGGCAGCAGTATTTTTTAAAGCTGCCCAGGTGATTCTGATGTGCAGCTGAGAATGAGAACAGTGCTTCCTTCTCCAACTGTAGTGTGCGTTGGCACCACCTGGGGACTTCATTAAACTGCAGATTCTGATTCAATAGGTCTGGGGTGCATGCTAAGTCACTTTACTCATGTCAGACTCTTTGCAACACTATGGACTGTAGTCCATGGGATTCCCTAAGCAAGAATAATGGAGTGAATTACCATGCCCTCCTCCAGGGGATCTTCCCTACCTAGGGATGGAACCTGAGTCTTCTGTGTCTCTTGCATTGGCCACTCATGCCACCTGGGAAGCCCCTAGGTCTGGGGTGAGCCCAGGGCTTCTACAATTCCATCAAGTACTCAGGTAATGTCCAAGCTTGGTCCCTGTGCCAGGCTTTGAGAAGCAAGAGGCTAGAGGCCTTTGAAACTAGACCACACTCTCTCCCAGGAAAAGTCCATAATCTTATCTTTAGACCATCTCAGGGTCCCTGTGGTTTTATGGTATTTGTCGACATGCAAAAGCAATAACTTCAAGTGTCATATAAACTGATAAAAAGAAAACCGTATCAAGAACACTGCTTTCGGCTTAAGAAAAGAAAGTGAAAGTGATGTCGCTCAGTCGTGTCCCACTCTTTGTGACCCCATGGACTGTAGCCTACCGGGCTCCTCTGTCCATGAGATTTTCCAGGCAAGAGTACTGGAGTGGGCTGCCATTTCCTTCTCCATGGGATCTTTCCGATCCAGGGATCGAACCCGGGTCTCCTGCATTGCAGACAGACGCTTTACTGTCTGAGCCACCAGGGAGCAGGAGACACGGGTTCGATCCCTGGTCCTGGAAGATCCCACATGCTGAAGAGCAACTAAGCCCATGCGCCACAACTATTGACTTTGTGCTCTAGAGCTTGGGAGCAACTACAACTAGAGTAGTCCCCACTCACCACAACTAGAGAAAAGCCTGTGCAGCACCGAAGACCCAGCACAGCCAAAAAAAAAAAAGAACACTGCTTTGGATGAAAATCTTTAACAATGATCAGTATCTCCTTGAATGGAAAAGTAGCAACAGAACTTAAAGGACAGAAATGTTCCTGGTTTTCCCAAACAGCATGAGCATCCCTCTTCTCGTGTTACGATTTCCTCAAGATGCCTTTCGTGGTAGCAGAGTTGTCATAATGGTATCTGGCCAAGTACAGGGGCAGCTAAGGGACTGGCCTTGCTGTTATCTGTGCTGGTGAGCTCTAGTCCAAAGTGGAGCCAGCCCAGAACCTAGAGGCTTCTCTGGGTGTAGGAGAACCAGCCACTTTGTCAAGAGATCCTATTCAGGTGTCAACATGATGGGGCAAGCAAGTAAAGCAAAATTTAAAGATGTAAATACGTCTAAGTGATATTAAGAGCTAACCTAAATGGCAGGGCTTTACGTGTTCTATCTCATTTAGTCCTCTCAATAACCTTATGGACTGTTTACTATTATCATCCCTATTTACAAGTAAGACAACAGAGCTTGGAGCAGAGGAGACACTTGCCTGAGGTCACATGACTCAAAAACAGCAGAGGCAATATTGGAACCACTCCTGCTTGACTCCAGAACCCCACCCTGAGTTCATCCAGGTGATAACAGATCTAGCCTGCTGTTTGGAACTTTCTACGGATATTTCTGTCGCTAGAAGCAACGTGCTCATGTTTTCCCTAGGCTGTGGACTAAATATTTTTTAAAAACAGCCTTTTAATTTTTTAATTAGCCTGGTTTCCCAAAGATAAAGCTCTTTAAAGGTCAGATGTTAACTTAATCCTCTTTGGGTTATCACTGAAAAAGATCAGCAGAATTGACCTTGACAAAAACCGCCTCAGAGGCCTGGGGACAGACAGGCTCTTCGATATCAGTGAACACAGACAACTGCTGTTATGGGAAGGGGCATTTTCTTTGCCTTTGATAGCAGGCGGATTTGTTTTTCTTGACAAGACCCTGAGTAAAGACTTAATATCCATCTTCAATGTGAATTGAATCGTGTCCTACTGACATTTGATCCGCAGCCCTGGGGAACACCAGGCTGGCCGCTGAGGGGCTGCGTTAGGCCGACTCAATGACCACAAGAGGAAGCAGAGCGTGACAGGAGCTGAATCCTGTTGCCGGAAAGAGTGGGCTCGCCACACGCTCACTGGCCACCTCCACCGCAGAGCCGCACCAAGGACACAAGTCAGGAAAGGCCCCCAGTGCAGATGACACTTCCCTAAGCACAGTTAGAGTTTCCAAGATGTCATACGAAAATGCAGATTTTGCCTGAGAACACAAATCTGCCAGCTTTGAGTCAGCATGGTAGCAAACAACTTAATGTTGATGTGTGATCAACAAAGCAAAGTATCACTGTCCTGGGCCTGTCTAGAATAAAGATGGGTGTCTGCTGACTCTCCCCACCGCCTGCCACCTCCCTGTGGGGCTGAAACAGGAACAGCGATGACTATCATCAGCTGAGTGGATTCGAGGTCCCAGCCGGGCTGGTCTTTCCCCGGAATTTTAAAAACTAGAAGTGAGAAAGGAATCTCTGCCCTCCCAGTGGCAATGGAGGAGTGATTGAGGCTTAGGAGCTGTCAGCAGCCCTTTTGCCTCCCACAGGAGAAACCTGGTCTGCCCAGCACAGAGGATCAGAAAGGCCAGGGAGAGAGAGGTAGGAAGAGTGCTCGGGTGTTCCTGCAGGCCATGCGTTCCTGACCAGCCACAGTGTAATTGTGTGGCCACAGTTGCCCAATCTAGTTTGAAGTTTCTATCACTTGCCACCGAGAAAGTCCTGACTCATGCAGGCGAAGTGTGTGAAACGTGATATTAGCCTTCCTCTTCATTTTCAGCGTCCTCTCCTCTAAAGCGGACAAGTAGTACCTTTCTGCAAGGGATAGTGTTTGTTTCTTTCCCATTCCGAAACGAGCTGGCTGATAGCTCTTTCCTAGAGGAGGTATCCCTCAGCTTTCTGCCATATGGCTTTAAGAAAAGGGAGAATTTCAAAATTTCTCTTTCAGGGAAAATCCATATGTATTTTTTAAAGAGTGGGAAAAGGAATGTTTTTCAACTGAATAAGCTGATGAGCGCAGGTACTTTAGGAGAGAACCAATCTTCCAGCGGTTGCTGCCATGACATCAGTGTTGACCCTTGAGGTTTAGTCATGGAGAGGGATGGGCATTTATGGAATGTACCTGACAATGTGTGAGATGTATTTTACAAAATACCCTTTTTCACTAATCCTCACAATCACAAGTAAGAACTGCTAGTCCATTTTGTAACATAGCTGAGAACTATTATGATTTTAACTATTTTCTAATCTTTTATCCATATCTTTTCTCTCACCATTCAAATATCCATGGGAACTTTCTAAATGCCCTCCCTTAGGTGGGAGCAATATCCTAGAAGAAAGAAGGAAATTCTTGGTATTTGAGTTCAAAGATAAATTTTTTTTTTTAAATCTAGTGCAGATTTATCTGACTTTCAAATGTAAGAGCCAGGTACTTGAATAGTGTTTCGTTTCAATTCTAAAAGCTTGATTCTAAATACTAAAGGCCAAAAACAAGAGGACCTAGAGTCTAGACTTTATTAACTTTGGCTCAGCAAGTTACAGCTTGTAGGGGTGAAGCTTTTGTAAATAAAGTTTTATTGGAACGCAGTCACTCCCATTTGTTGCTGTATTATCTGTAGCTACTTTTGCACTAGAACAGCAGAGGTGGATGGTTGCAACAGAGACTGTATGGACTGTTAAGCCTAAAATATTTACTATCTGACTCTTATCTCACATAACCCTGCTCACCTGATTGACCTTCCCTCTTTTTTTTTTTGAAGTAATTTTTCATATTTATTTGTGGCTGCTCTGGGTCTTCATTGCTTTACGCAGGCTTTCTCTGCCTGTGGCAAGTGGGGGCTACTCTTCCTTGTGGAGCACAGGTAGTTGTGTCTCATGGGCTCTAGAGCGCGGGCTCAACAGTTGTGGCACATGGGCTTCGTAGCTCCTCGGGATGTGGAATCTTCCTGGACCAGGGATCGAACCCGTGTCCCCTACACTGGCAGGTGGATTCCCATCTACTGTGCCACCAGGGAGGTCCCCAGACTTCCCTCTTAATTATAGAGCTTAATCAGTAATTGCCTGTGTGTTTGCCCTCTTCCCAGCTAGTGATTGTTCTAATCCTCAGACCAGAAAGTTTCTACCATGCTGGGCTATCAAAGGCAAATATTTGCCCTAGGGAGGACAGTTATCACAGGTTGCAGTGAGGAACATGTTCCTCTGCTGGTTTCCCTGGAAACTGATGAGACAACTTGATATGAATTCCTGTATAAATGGTAACCTCCTTCTCCACTACCCTCTCCTCCCTGGGATGCCATGTCCTGCCTGCTGTCTGCCACATTCCGTTGGTGTCATTCCAGGACTTTGTAAGAGTCCCTGTTCAATAAACCATTGATGTCTCTGTTGTTGTCTCCAGGCACTTTCTTCACTCTCTTGGCTGGGCGATTACAAGGCTTACAGATCCGCAAGGCATGGCCCAACACTGTGTAATGGAAATATTCTATGTCTGCACTGTCCAGCATGGTTGCTACTCACCATGTGCTCTTAAACTACAGCCATGCAACTGAAGAACTGAACTTCTAATTTTATTTCACCTTTATTCAAGTTGTAATTTAAATAGCAACCATACAGCTCTAAGATTAAATTATTTCCAGGTATCAAATGTACTCAGTTCAGTTTCATTTCTAAGTCATGTCCGACTCTTTCCAACCCCATGGACTGGAGCACACCAGGCTTCCCTGTCCTTCACCATCTCCCAGAGCTTGCTCAAACTCATGTCCATCAAGTCGGTGATGCCATAGAACTATCTCATCCTCTGTTGTCCCCTTCTCCTCCTGCCTTCAATCTTTCCCAACATCAGGGTCTTTTCCAATGAGTCAGTTCTTTGCATCAGGTGGCCAAAGTATTGGAGTTTCAGCTTCAGTGTCAGTCCTTCCAATGAATATTCAGGACTGATTTTCTTTAGGATGGACTGGTTTGATCTCCTTGCAGTACAAGGGACCCTTAAGAGTCTTCTCCAGCACCACAGCTCAAAAGCATCAATTCTTCGGTGCTCAGCTTTCCTTATAGTCCAATTCTCACATCCATACCTGACTACTGGAAAAACCATAGCTTTGACTTGGTTGGTTGGTTTAGTAGCTAAGTTGTGTCTGACTCTTGCGGACCCCATGGATGGTAGCCTGCCAGGCTTCTCTGTCCATGGGATTCTCCAGGCAAGAATACTGGAATGGGTTGCCATTTCCTCCTCCAGGGGATCTTCCCAACCCAGGAATCAAACTTGGTTCTCCTGCATTGCAGGCAGATTCTTTACCAACTGAACTTTGACTAGATGGAAATTTGTTGGCAAAGTAATGTCTCTGTTTTTTAATATGCTGCCTAGATTGGTCATAACTTTTCTTCCAAGGAGCAAGTGTCTTTTAATTTCATGGCTGCAGTCACCATCTGCAGTGATTTTGGAGCCCAAGAAAATAAAGTCTGTCATTGTTTCCATTGTTTCTCCATCTATTTGCCATGAAGTGATGGGACCAGATGCCATGATCTTAGTTTTCTGAATGTTGAGTTTTAAGGCAACCTTTTCACTCTCCTCTTTCACTTTCATCAAAAGGCTCTTGGCTCTTTAGTTCTTCACTTTCTGCCATATAGGTTGTGTCATCTGCATATCTGAGGTTTTTGATATTTCTCCCAGAAATCTTGATTCCAGCTTGTGCTTCATCCAGCCCGGCATTTTCCATGATGTACTCTGCATAGAAGTTAAACAAGCAGGGTGAGAGTATACAGTCTTGATGTACTCCTTTCCCAATTTTGAGCCAGTCCGTTTGTTCCATGTTCTGTTCTAACTGTTGCTTCTTATCCTGCAAACAGGTTTCTCAGACAGGTAGGTGGTCTGGTATTCCCATCTCTTTCACAATTTTCCACAGTTTGTTGTGATCCATACAGTCAAAGCCTTTGGCGTAGTCAATAAAGCAGAAGTAGATGTTTTTCTGGAACTCTCTTGCCTTTCCTGTGATCCAATGGATGTTGGAAATTTGATCTCTGGTTCCTCTGCCTTTTCTAAATCCAGCATGAACATCTGGAAGTTCACGGTTCATGTACTATTGAAGCCTTGCTTGGAGAATTTTGAGCATTACTTTGCTAGGGTGTGTGATGAATGCAATTGTGTGGTAGTTTGAACATTCTCTGACATTGCCTTTCTTTGGGATTGAAATGAAGACTGACCTTTTCCAGTCCTGTGGCCACTGCTGAGTTTTCCAAATTTGCTGGCTTATTAAATGCAGCACTTTCACAGCATCATCTTTTAGGATTTGAAATAGTTTAACTGGAATGCCATCACCTCCACTAGCTTTGTTCATAGTGATGCTTCTAAGGCCCACTTGACTTTGCATTCCAGGATGTCTGGCTCTAGGTGAGTGATCACAATACCATCGTGGTTATCTGAGTCATGAAGATCTCTTTTGTATAGTTCTTTCGTGTATTCTTGTCATCCCTTCTTAATATCTTCTGCTTCTGTTAGGTCCATACATTTTCTGTCCTTTATTGTGCCCATCTTTGCATGAAATGTTCCCTTGGTATCTTGAATTCTCTTGAAGAGATCTCTAGTCTTTCCCATTCTATTGTTTTCCTCTATTTCTTTGCATTGATCACTGAGGAAGGCTTTCTTATCTCTCCTTGCTATTCTTCGGAACTCTGCATTCAGATGGGTATATCTTTCCTTTTCTCCTTTGCCTTTAGCTTCTCTTCTTTTTTCAGCTATTTGTGAGTACATTTGTAAGCTATTTATAAGTGGTATTAGTACAGTATCAAATGTACTAATACCACTTTAAAATTGAAAGTAATAACTGAGGAAGCCCAGTTTGAGGGGTCATGGACATGGTGACCTCTGTTTTCTAGTCCCTTCCATCTTATCTCTGGAGTAAATTCCTGGAGTGTTCCTGGCAGATTCTCCCATATAATGCAGATCAGAGAACCCAAATGAAGAAGCAGAACACAGATTGTTTGACATGAGGATGCCCCAAGAGCTTTTATTTTGATCCTCACAGGCCATCTGGTGCTAATGTGGGAAGATGGACAAAGATCTGAGATGAGGAAACACACAGATCATAAAAAAATCCAAAGTAAGGAGAGCATGGTTGGGGTGGGCGGTGATGTAACTTCCCCAGCTGCCCGGCTTCCCACTCCGCAGCACTGGCAGACGCATCCTGGGCAGCCTCCCACACCCAGCCGTGCTTGCCCGCCCTCATCCCTCCGCCCTCCCTGTAATTAGTGACACCAGGTGCACGGCTTCCACTCACCTCCTGTGACTTTATCATTCACGGAGCTGTGAGCGGTAATTTGCCAACCTCCTTGGAAGCTTCTTTTTAAAAGCAGGATACGCTGGGTGTAATGTTACATCACTAGGAATCCTGAGACAATAGAAAAGGAAATGGAATTTACCCAGGGAACAAAGAAGTCTGCAGCTCACTTTTCTTTAGCCCTAGATAACCCTGTGGGATTGACTGTGGGGCTTTGGGGTACAAAAGCTATGCCCAGAACAGGGAAGTGTCTTGTTGCAGGAGAAGTTTCTGGGGTCAGAAGCCCCAAGTGGGGGATTTGCTCCGGTGTCAAACTGAGATTAAGGCAAGGAAAGAAAAGGTTGTGGTTCGTGCACTCAGCAGATTGCCCGTGTGGACCACAGAGCAGTTAGGAACCTGGATTTGTAGGCAGACTTTCTGGGTTCATTCCCTGGCTCAACAAGTTGGTGAGCACAGGTCAGTCTCCCTCTCTAAACCTCAGATTTTCGTCTGAGCAGTAGGACGATTACTATGCCTATAGTTCCATAGTGTTAGTCGCTCAGTTACGTCCGACTCTTTGCGACCCCATGGACTGTACCCCACCAGACTCCTCTGTCCATGGAACTCTCCAGGCAAGAATACTGGAGTGGGTTGCCATGCTCTTCTCCAAGGGATCTTCCCAACCTAGGGATCGAACCTGGGTTTCCTGCATTGCAGGTGGTTTCTTTACCATCTGAGCCACTAGGGAAGCCTATGTGATGGTATTATTTTGAGGATTGAAGTGAGATGCTGTACAGGAGGTTCTCAGGGTAAGTCCTGGCTCAGAGCAGGCGCACAGTGTTGATCGTGAGGTGGTGTTTCTCTGATGGGCTTTGCCTGGCCCTGAGTGAAGTGGTTGTGGAAGAGCATAGCTGTGTTCTTTGGGGAATAGCCTTCTAAACCTGTCACATTGCCTCTTGAAGAGGAAATGTTGCATCTGAAGTTGGTTTTATGCATCTCTTGCTTCTAGTGGCCTCCATACAAGTCTCTTTCCTTAGGAAGATGGGCTGACAAAGACTATTCCCTCCTTCCACGCCTTCACATGTTACAGGGCTGAGATGTTGAGGTACAAACCCCAGGGTCCCTGGCAGGGTCTCTGGTCTTTTCAAGAGTAGTGCATTTTCTAAGGAGCCCATTCTGGAGGATTCAACAATCTGATTTTATTCATTTTTTGAAGTATAGTTGATTTACAATATCAGTTTCAGGTGTACAGCACAATGATTCAGTATTTTTACAGCTTTCACTCAATTAAAAATTATTGCAAGATAAAGGTTCTAATTCCCTGTGCTAGACAATATGTCCTGTTGCTTATCCTCCTCACACAGAGTAGTTTGGACCTTTTACTCCCGGGCCCCTAGTTTGCTGTTCCCCTTTCCCTCTCCACTTTGGTCACCATGAGTTTGTTTTCTGTGTCTGTGGATCTTCCCAATCCTATTTGAGAAGTCAGGTTTCCCTTGCACCCATCCCTACCTGCCCCTCTGTGGCCTACGTTACCTCTGAGGAGTTTGTAGGAATACTAGTTTCCTAGCCATGTTCCTGTCTCTGAGAGAGACATAGGAAGGGTTTAGCCGGTCAGGGACTAGGGAGTGAAGTGGCGGAGGTGGTGCGGATCTCTAGGAAGGAGAGGACGTGAGGAAACATCAGACACCTGCCCTCAGATGAAAAGCGCAACGATGAACCACAACCCATCTTCCCTAACTAGCCAGTGAGAATTCACCTAAGCCCCTGGCAACAGGTGAAAACACCACCTACCCTCCACACTTAAAAAATAGCAATCATGGTTTACACATTAGAAATTAGGCCAGACTTAGTCATACAGATACAACTCATTTACGGCCCTTGAAAAGCGCCCCAGCCAGAGGAACAGCCATGTGGACAGCCTTTGCCTTTCCCCTTGCTCCTGGCTCCACCCCAGCAAGACCATGGTGATGGCTTTTGTGCTCCTAAAGGCCAAGAGCCTGCCAGAATATATCTCAAAGGTGATTTTTCAAAAGTCATGCTTAGGTGGTATTCTTGAGTTTTTGTGGTGAAAAGATTACTTGGCCAATTTGACCAAAGACCCAAATAGACTTTATGTGACATAAACTAATCCTTGCTATTCAACTTGACTCACCTTGACCTGGGAAGCATACGTCTGAGGCCGAGGCCTCACCCTGCCTGCCATGCGGTAGGTGAGAGCACCCACATAAACCTTATTCTGGCCACAGGGACCACGAAGCTGGCTGCCAGGGCTGGGGGCACCCAGGAAAACAGCCACGTGCTGTTCAGGAGGATCCTCCAGCTAACCACTGTGGCTTATGGCTTTGGAGAAGTTGAAGGTGTTACAAAGAACACAGCAGAAGTTCATCTGAATCCACACATTCCAAGACAAACATTCCAAGACAAACATTGGAGCTGCGCCCATGAAGGGGTGGTGTCAAGCTGACCTGCTGACAAGCCAGGGAGGGTGAGGGGATTGGAAAGCTGAGAGCAGCCAATGCTTTCCCAAGTCCCAGGTGAGACTCCGACTAGCCCAGTCCCAGCACTCACCTGGGTGGGCAGCCCTCAGGGAAAGGTTAGCAGTTGTTTGAACACAGAGACATTACCTCTGGGCGCTGCCCCTGTGGGTGCTGCTCCTGCAGGCACTGCCCCTGCCCTTCTTGCTCCCATTTGCTAAAGCAGCTGCGCATCCACAGGCTGGCTGTGCCCGCTCCCCAACCTTCTGGTCCAGCAAAACTGGGTGGGCCGTAAGACCATGCCTGGGAGGCACCGGTATAGAGCTTTATCTGCTGCTTCCATAGTGACAGCTATTGCTTACTGAGCTCATTAGGGAGGAGGCCCTGAGTTAAGCAGTTGATCTGCATGCTTTACTGAGGGCAGAACCAACACTCACCGTCAGTGGACTCTGTCACTCTTCACTCCCCTCCTCTTCATAACCGTGTAAGGCATGAATTACCATTGTTGCTGTTCAGTCCGACTCTTTGCGATCCCACGGACTGCAGCACGCCAAGCTTCCCTGTCCATCACCAGCTCCCAGAGCCTACTCAAACTCATGTCCATCGCGTCAGTGATGCCATCCAACCACCTCATCCTGTCACCCCCTTCTCCTCCTGCCTTTAATCTTTCCCAGCATCAGGGTCTTTTCTAATAAGTCAGCTCTTCGAATCAGGTGACCAAAGCTTTAGTTTCGGCAACAGTCCTTCCAATTAATATTTAAAGTTGATTTCTACTTGTCAATGTCAGGAATCAAGTCTTTTCCACACCTTTGTCTCCTACACAGATTAGCTCAAGGGCTTGCTTATACTGTTGAAAATGTTAAGTAAAACCCTTCACTAACATGCTGGCTGTGATCTGAGTCCCTGCTATACTTGAAGATGACCTTGACTTACCCACGTGACCTTGCCACCCTAGGTCAGAGGTTGGCACCTGAATCTAAGGCAGCTATCCCACAGCCCAACAAGACTCTTGAAAATGGATGTTGACAGTCAATCAGAGTCTCTCTCTTTGGATTACTGGTCTGTGGAGGGAGTTCATCATTTGGTAGCAGCAAAGGTGTAGAAACAAGTAGAATCACCAGTGTGGTGGGGCCTTGAAAGCAAACAGCAACGGCTGCTCATGAGCAGGAAGCTGGAGCTCTTCTCTCCTCGAATGGTGTCACCTTTATTTGTCTACCTAAAATGACGTGCTACATATAGGAACACGTTTACTCTTCTGTGACCATCATCCAAATGTCTTAAGAGTTTTGGAACACAAACTAAAATGAAAACCAGCTGAACAGATAGTCTCTTAGCTGAGCCCATCGTTTTGAAATTGGAGACAAAGCCAAACACTCCACTGCCTGCACCTTTCGGTCTCCCTTCCCTACCTTACCCAATTCCATGGCCTCATATCGCTGACTGGAATGGGATCTCTGGCCACGCAGGGCACTATTCCTCAACCATAGGCACTGCTTTACTCTCCAGAGGGACTGCGGGTCAAGAAATCAAGCTCTTTGGATAAGTTGTGACTGGCTAGGGAGGAGCATTCCCAGGTTCCAGCAGATTCGGCATGGGGTCTACTGTCTCCCTATCGTGCCAAACAGTGACACCTTCTAATGTATAAATGTGCTTTGTCACTTCCTAGGTATTTAATTGTTTTCCAAATATGCAACTCCCCTTGTGAAAACACCAAAATCACAACTGACTGGTAAACAACCATTGACAAAGGACAAACAAAAACCACAGAATCTACCAAAAAAGATACTCTACATGCAAATACAAAGAAGAAGCCACAATGAGATGCTAGGAGGGGCACTTTTGTGATATAACAAAATCCCATACCCACCAGGTGGGCGACCCACAAACCAGAAAATAACTATATTACAGGAATTCTCTCACAGGAGTGCGAGTTCTGAGCTGCACGCACATCAGGCTCCCCAGCCTGGGGATCTGGTATTTGGGAGAAGGAGCCCCAAGAGCATTTGGCTTTGAAGGCCAGCAGGGTTTGAGTGCAGGAGCTCCCCAGGACTGAGGGAGACAGGGACTCCGCTCTTGGAGGGTGCACAAGGTTTCATGTTCACTGGGACCCAGGGCAAAGCAGTGATTTCATAGGAGCCGGGGCCAGACCTACCTATGTGTCTTGCAGGGTCTCCTAGGGAGGTGGGGGTCAACTGTGGCTCACAGTAGGGGCAAGGACACTGGTGCCAGGGGCCCCAGGGAATGTTCACCAGCTGGAACTCTCCCAGAGGTCACCTTTTTGGCACTGAGTCTTGGCCCCACCCAACAGCCTGCCCATTTATGATAAAAACTCTCCAAAAAGTGGGCATAGAGAGAACCTACTTCACCATAATAAAGGCCATGTATGACAAACCCACGGGATTCCCCAGTGGCTCAGTGGTAAAGAATCTGCCTGCCAAGCAGGAAACGATCTCTGGGTTGAGAAGATTCCCTGGAGGAGGGCATGACAACCCACTCCAGTATTCTTGCCTAGAGAATTCCACGGACAGAGGAGCCTGGCGAAATATAGTCCATAGGGTCACAAAGAGTTAGGCACGACTGAAGCAACTTAGCATGCGTGCATGACAAACTCACAGCTAGGATCATACTCAGTGGTGAAAAGCTGAAAGCATTTCCTCTGAGATCAAGAACAAGGATGTACATTCTCACCACTTTTATTCAGCATGGTTTTGGAAGTCCAAATCCATGGAGTATGTGGCCATTATTATGTTGGGTTAGGTTCCCTCTGTGCCCACTTTCTGGAGAGTTTTTTTTTTTAATCATAAATGGATGTTGAATTTTGTAAAAAACGTTTTATGCACCTATTGAAATTATCTGCAGAAGGGAATGATTCCCCACTCCAGTATTCTGCCTCGAAAATCCCATGGACAGAGGAGCCTGGTGGGCTACACTGCATGAGGTCACAAAGAGTTGGACATGACTGAGCAACTAACATATATATATATTGAAATGATCATGGGTTTTATCCAATTTGTTAATGTGGTGTATCTCATTTTGTAGATATTGAAAAATTCTTGCATCCCTGGAATAAATCCCACTTGACAATGGTGTGTGATCCCTTTAAGGTATTGTTAGGTTTGGTTTGTTAATGTTCTGTTGAGGACTTTTGCCTGTATATTCATCAAAGATGCTGCTACTGCTGCTAAGTCGCTTCAGTCCTGTCCGACTCTGTGCGACCCCATAGACGGCAGCCCACCAGTCTCCGCTGTCCCTGGGATTCTCCAGGCAAGAATACTGGAGTGGGTTGCCATTTCCTTCTCCAGTGCATGAAAGGGAAAAGTGAAAGTGAAGTTGCTCAGTCGTGTCATCAAAGATATTGACCTATAATTATCTTTTTTTTGTAATATCTTCATCTGGTATTGCTATCAGGGTGAGTAGCCTCATGGAATAGATTTGGGAGTGTTCCCTCCTCTTCAATTTTTTGTAAATATTTTGAGGATAGATGTTCTTCTTGGTAGAATTCCTGGTAAATTTGTTAGGTTCTGAACTTTTTGGAGAAAATTTTGGAAGAAATTTTTTAAAATTAATTTTCACTGGAGTACAGTTGATTTACAGTGTGGTACCGGTTTCAGCTGTACAGCCAAGTGAATCAGTTATGCATATACATATATCACTCTTTTCAAGATTCTATTCCCGTGTAGGTCATTACAAAGTATTGAATAGAGTTCCCTGTGCTATATGCTACTTTCTTATTATCTATTTTATTTGGTAGTATGTATTTAGTAGTAGTACTATTTGGTAGTATGTATATATCAGTACCAATCTCCCAATTTATCCCTCCTTCCCCTCCATGCCAATCTCTCTCTTGGCAAACATAAGTTTGTTTTCTACATCTGTGACTCTATTTTTGTTTGTAAAAAGGTTCATTCATACCATTTTTGGGTTTTATTTGTTCATATTTTTCTAATTCTTTTAGGTAGTAGATTGGTAGATTGGGTCGTTTGTTTGAGATTTCACTTATTTCTTGAAGAAGGCCTGTACTGCTGTGAACTTCCCTCTTAGAAATGCTTTTGCTTCATCCCATAAATTTCATAAGGTCATGTTTTCATTTGTCATGTGTCTCGAGGTATTTTTTATTTCTTTGATTTCATTGTTGACTCATTTTTTTTTTAAGTAGCACTTGCCAAGTGATTCCCAACTCTCAGTGGCTTATGACAGCAAAGGTTTATTTTTCATTTGTATTATGTGTCAATTATGGATCAGTAGTTTCAGCTCTGCTCATGTCCTCTTCACTCTGGGACCAAGGATGATGGTATAGGCCAGTGTATGGGGCAGTGCCAAGCTCATGACAGAGGGAAAAGGGCAGAACTACATGACAGAAGCTTCTTCATGGAAATCTCTTAACCTCACATTCAACTGGTGAAAGAAAACCACGTGGCCAGCCTAATGGGATGGGAGTCTATAATCTTCCCAATGAAGGGTCCCACATGAAGTACCCTTTAGAGAGGGCCACAGAGTATTTTGAACAAAATACAATAGTGGGAATGATTCACACAGACCATTAAGAGGAAATAGTGTTGTTGATACAACAAATAGTAGTATGTACATATCTAAAGGTTTCAGATAATTTAATCATATTCCTATCTCAAAAACGACAGTGATCTGTTCGATTCCAAGGCAAACCATTCAATATCACAGTAATCCAACTGTATGCCCCAACCAGTAATGCTGAAGAAGCTGAACAGTTCTATGAAGACCTACAAGACCTTCTAGAACGAACACCCAAAAAAGATGTCCTTTTAATTATAGGCGACTGGAATGCAAAAGTAGGAAGTCAAGAGATACCCGGAGTAATAGGCAAATCTGGCCTTGGAGTACAAAATGAAGCAGGGCAAAGGGGAACAGAGTTTTACCAAGAGAACACACTGGTCATAAGAAACACGCTCTTCCGACAACACATGAGAAGACTACACATGGACATCACCAGATGGTCAATACTGAAGTCAGATTGATTATATTCTTTGCAGCCAAATATGGAGAAGCTCTGTACAGTCAGCAAAAATTAGACCGGGAGCTGACTGTGGCTCAGATCATGAACTCCTTATTGCCAAATTCAGACTTAAATTGAAGAAAGTATGGATAACCACTAGAGCACTCATGCTAAGTTGCTTCAGTCGTGTCCGACTCTGTGTGACCCCATAGACGGCAGCTCACCAGGCTCTGCCGTCCCTAGGATTCTCCAGGCAAGAACACTGGAGTGGGTTTCCATTTCCTTCTCCAGTGCATGAAAGGGAAAAGTGAAAGTGAAGTCGCTTAGTCGTGTCCGACTCTGTGCGACCCCATGGACTGTAGCCTACCAGGCTCCTCCGTCCATAGGATTTTCCAGGCAAGAGTACTGGAGTGGGGTGCCATTGCCTTCTCCTCTCTGAAGACTGGCTTCCTGAAAAATAGAATAAGCTTGATGAGGTAGGAGCTGGATTGGTGCCCAAGGAACCCAGGTTTGAGTCTTGACCCCACAGGTATGACCTAAATCAGATCCCTTACAATTATAAGTGGAAATGAGAAAGAGATTCAAGGGATTAGATTTGAGAGAGTGCCTGAAGAACTATGGACAGAGATCATGACATTGTACAGGAGGCAGTGATCAAGACTGTCCCCCCAAAAAAGAAATGCAAAAAGGCAAAATGACTGTCTGAGGAGGCCTTACAAATAGCTAAGAAAAGATGAGAAGCTAAAGGGAAAGGAGAAAAGGAAAGATATATCCATCTGAATGCAGAGTTCCAAAGAATAGCAACAAGAGATAAGAAAGCCTTCTTCAGTGATCAATGCAAAGATATAGAGGAAAACAATAGAATGAGAAAGACTAGAGATCTCTTCAAGAAAATTAGAGATACCAAGGGAACATTTCATGCAAAGAAGGGCACAGTAAAGGACAGAAACAGTATGGACCTAATGCAGAAGCAGAAGATATTAAGAAGAGGTGGCAAGAATACACAGAACTATACAAAAAAGATCTTCATGACCCAGATAACCACGATGGTGTGATCACTCACCTAGAGCCAGACATCCTGGAGTTTGAAGTCAGGTGGTCCTTAGGAAGCATCACTATGAACAAAGCTAGTGGAAGTGATGCAATTCCAGTTGAGCTATTTTAAATCCTAAAAGATGATCCTGTGAAAGTGCTGCATTCAATAAGCCAGTAAATTTGGAAAACTCAGCAGTGGCCACAGGACTGGAGAAGGTCAGTTTTCATTCCAATCCCAAAGAAAAGCAATGCCAAAGAATGCTCAAACTACTGCACAATTGCACTCATTTCACATGCTAGTAAAGTAATGCTCAAAATTCTCCAAGCCAGGCTTCAACAGTACATGAGCCATGAACTTCCAGACGTTCAAGCTGGATTTAGAAAAGGCAGAGGAACCAGAGATCAAACTGCCAACATCCGTTGGATCATTGAAAAAACAAGAGAGTTCCAGAAAAACATCTACTTCTGCTTTATTGACTACACCAAAGCCTTTAATTGTGTGGATCACAACAAACGGTTGAATATTGTGAAAGAGATGGGAATACCAGACCACTTTACCTGCCTCCTGAGAAATCTGTATGTAGATCAAGAAGCAACAGTTTAGAATCAAAGATGGAACAATGGACTGGTTCCATCCAAACTGGGAAAAGAGTATGTCAAGGCTGTATGTTGTCACCCTGCTTATTTAACTTATATGCAGAGTACATCATGAGAAACTCTGGGCTGGAGGAATCATAAGCTGGAATCAAGATTGCCAGGAGAAATATCAATAACCTCAGATATACAGATGACACCACCCTTATGGCAGAAAGTGAAGAAGAACTAAAGAGCCTCTTGATGAAAGTGGAAGAGGAGAGTGAAAAAGTTGGCTTAAAATTCAACATTCAGAAAACTAAGATCATGGCATCTAGTCCCATCACTTCATGGCAAATAGATGGGGAAAAATTGGAAACATAACAGACTTTATTTATTTGGGCTCCAAAATCATTGCAGATGGTGACTGCAGCCATGAAATTAAGAGAAACTTGCTCCTTGGAAGAAAAGCTATGACCAACATAGACAGCATATTAAAAAGCAGAGACATTACTTTACCGACAAAGGTCCATCTAGTCAAAGCTATGGTTTTTCCACTGGTCATGTATAGATGTGACAGTTGGACTATAAAGAAAGCTGAGTGCTGAAGAATTGATGCTTTTGAACTGTGGTGTTGGAGAAGACTCTTGAGAGTCCCTCGCACTGCAAGGAAATCAAGCCAGTCCATCCTAAAGAAAATTAGTCCTGAATATTCACTGAAGGACTGACACTGAAGCTGAAACTCCAATACTTTGGCCACCTGATGCGAAGAACTGACTCACTGGAAAAGACCCTGATGCTGGGAAAGAATGAAAGCGAGAGGAGAAGGGGATGACAGAGGATGAGATGCTTGGATGGTATCACCGACGCGATGGACATGAGTCTGAGCAAGCTGCAGGAGTTGGTGATGGACAGGGAAGCTTTGCATGCTGCAGTCCATGGGGTCGCAAAGAGTCAGACACGACTGAGCGACCAAACTGAACTGACCTCTACTTGCCCACAGAGACTATTTAAGTTGTTTGTTAAACTCACCCTTCAATATGTAAGTTACTGAATACCAAAATGGGACTGTGACAGGACTAAACAGCAGACATCACAGATGTCTGGCCTTGGAACAATGACAACACTTTCCATTGTCATCCTTTGAAGAGGGGTAGTGCACTTTTGGACTGCCCAGGTGGCGCTAGTGGTAAAGAATCCACCTGCCAAAGAAGGAGAGTCAAGAGACTTGGGTTCAATCCCTGGGTCAGGAATATCCCCTGGAGAAGAAAATGGCAACCCAGTCCAGTATTCTTGCCTGGAAAATTCCATGGACAGAAGAGCCTGGCAGGCTGTAGTCCATGGGGTCACAAAGAGTCGGACACAACTGAGGGCACACACACACCATGCAGTTTTGATAACAGTATTATGTGAGGCAGGAGCATTTTGGGGAGTATATGAATGAAAAGCATGTTGATGTGGATACTAGGAAACCAGCAAGATTATTTAGGGCAGACAGTTGTCATAAACTGTTGCCCAGCATTCACTCCTTCTTCCTAACTGTGTTTTCCTTTGGGAAATCTCTTCTAAAGCATTATGTATCATTTTGATGTATCACTAAATTTTGGTGTCTGACCCATATGAAGCTCTGAGGATAGATCCTTCCTCTAATTATCTTGGTACCTACCCATTTCCAAGCCTGGTTTTCTAGCCTTCTATAAATCTGTGAACTTCTAATAGCCTTTCTATAGCTTTCACTTTTTTGCTTAAGTTATCTAGAGTCAGCTGCTTAGAAAGGAAGAACCCTAAGAAATTAATCCATTTTGTGGTAAGCACTGTGCTAGGTTTTTTTGTATACACTGTCTCAAGTAATTCTCGCAGCCATCCATCAGGCTTATAGGGAAACGTGGTCACAAGAACTACAGAACAGGGACTTCCTGGTGGTGCAATGGATAGGAATCTGCAAGAAGGAGCCGTGGGTTTGATCCCTGGTCCAGGAAGATACCACATGCTGGGGAGCAACTAAGTCCATGTGACACAAATACTGAGTCCTTGCTCGAGAGCCCGAGCCACAACTACTCAAGCCATGTGCCTAATGTCTGTGTTCTGCAACAAGAGAAGCCACTGCAACGAGAAGCCACCACAATGAGAAGCCCGTGCACTGCAACAAGAGTAGCCCCCACTCACCACAACTCAAGAAAGCCCAAGCAGCAACAAAGATGCAGCACAGCCAAAAATAAAATAAGTAAATAAATTAAAAAAAATTTTTCAGAACCCATTTGTCTTGGTTAATGACAAATTTTAAATGGGGAGCGTAAGTGCCATTATTAATGTAGGAATCAGGGTTGATCCTCACCAGCCAGGTAATAGGAGGGAGAAGAAACAGTCTGCAAGTTTTCTGTGCCCATTGTCAGGTGAGGCAGGAAGAGAAAAGGAACACTCAGTCTATCATTGTAAATAAAATTGGTAATCTTGTCAACAAATGGTGCTGGGAAAACTATATCCATATGCAAAATAAAGAAGTTGCACCCTTACCTATACCATATGTAAAAATTAACTCCAAAAAAAGGAGCAGAGACCTAAATTTAAGAACTATATAAACGTTAGAATAAAATATAGGTGAAAATCTTCATGACCTTGAATTAGGCAGTGATTTCTTACGTATTGCACCAAAAGCACAGTTATCTTTGGTGTAATCTTAGATATTACACCAGGTGCTTCCCTGGTGGCTCAGACAGTAAAGAATCCGCCGGCAATGTGGGAGACCTGGGTTCGATCCCTGGGTTGGGAAGATCCCCTGGAGAAGAGCATGGCAACCCACTCCAGTATTCTTGTCTGGAGAATCCCCATGGACAGAGGAGCCTGGTGGGGTACAGTCCACGGGGTTGCAAAGAGTCGGACATGACTGAGCGACTAAGTACACGTTACACACCAAAAGCACAGGTAACAAAGAAAAAATGAACTTCACCAAAATTAAAAACTTGTATGCATGAAAAGACTGTCAACAGAGTAAGACAGCCCACAGAGTGGGAGAAAATATTTGTAAATCACCTATCTAATAAATTTTCAAAATTCATAAAGAACTACAACTCATGAAAAAACCACAAAACCCAATTAAAATGGGCAAATAACTTAAATATAAAATTCTCTGAAGAAAATACATAAATAACTTATAAGCAGCATGTGAAAAGATGTTCAACATCTTTAGTCATCAGGGAAATGCAAATCAAAACCACCGTGAAATACCACTGCACACCCTTTAGAATGGCTATTATTCAAACAAACAGACAATAAGTGTTGGTGAGGATGTGGAGAAATTGGAACCCTCATGCGTGGCTGGTGGGAATGCAAAATGTTGCAGCCATTGTGGAAAAACAGTCTGATAGTTCCTCAGTAAGCTGAAGAAATTATTACAGTAAGATCCAGCAATTCCACTCCTAACTACCCAAAAGAATTGAAAACAGGGACTCAAAGTTGTATGCCCATTCACAGCACTATCCACAGGAGCCAGAAGATGGAAAAAACCCAAGTGTTCATCAGTGGATAAACAAATTGTGGCATATACACCATTGGAATAATATTTAACCATAAAATGAAGAAAATTCCTATAAATACTACAATATGGATGAAACTTGAAAACATTACGCTGAGTGAAATAAGCCAGACACAAAAGGACAAATAGTGTATCATTTCACTTACATAAAGTATCTAGAATAGCCAAATTCCTAGAGATAGAAAGTAGAACAGAGGTTGCCAAAGGGAGGGGAAAATGGGGAGTTATTGCTTAATGGGTACAGAGTTCCTGTTTGGGATGGTGAAAGTGCTCTGGAAATAAATAGTGGGGACAGCTAAACAACATTGTGGATGTACTTAATGCCACTGAATATGGTTAAAATGCTAACTTTTGTTATGTATATTTTACAGCAACAAATTTGTCAAAAGATAATAAAGGTAGTGCAGTCTTCTCTGATAGGTTAATCCAGGTGGCTCATATCAACCAAAGTTTGAAAAAATACTAGTTTCTTTTCCAGCTTAAGGATTTTTTTTTTATAGGTTATTTTAAATCATGGTAGAAGGAAAATCTACTATATTTTAATTAATATTCTTTAACTTAACAATAATCCATATACATGAGAACTTCTATTTGATTTGTCTTTTCCCTGCACCACAAGAAAATGACCGGAAAGACTGTCACCAAGTCTGGAGGCTTAGGATAGTCTAACTCAAAATACAGGCCTGTGGCAAACGTGAAACACACTCTGGTGCTCCCAGAAACACCTCAGAGAGATGGGCCTCTGTCTCATCTCTGGGTAACGATTCCCTAAGTATCTGCTTTTGCCCAGGAACACGCAGTAGAGACGGCAGATGGTTTCCACAAGCATTGCCTCCCGAGTCACAGGTGTGGACCTCAGTGGAGGGGCCTTTGACAGGAGCGGTTTTAGGGTATTTCAGGGTAGTGTAGGCAGGGGTTCATTTAATGATGGGGAGTAATTCTCCCCAGCAACACTGTGCAGGACAGCTGAGCAGAAGGAAGATGAAGCATCCGGTAGGTGAGCAGAGCCCATGCTGTTAGGTTTTGCTTTCGTTTTTCTTGCTTACTACTTACCTTCAGAGAATTTCTACTACACAAATCACATTTACTAAGAAGAAAAATATATCACTGTTTACCTCATGTCCCAGCCACAACTGGTAGAGTAACAACTGCTTTATAATGGAATCAAGCAGAGCACCGTGGGTGAAGGGAAGCTTTCTGAGGGAATAAAGCAGTGTTTACATACAAATTATCATATTCATCATGAATTGACTTGGGTAATAGTTTTAGAAGCACCTCACAAATATGCACATAATTATACATCTTAAGATAGTCACATTAGAGATAAGCTGCTGACAAACTGGAGATAGTTTTATGTTTTCTTAATTTTATATGTTGTCCATCTTAAAAAGTTGGAGAATGATAAACTATCAGATGGTTGACTGCTTTTAACTGACTCCACATTCTCAATGTCAATGTTACTTTGTTTTGGCTTGGAGGGAGGTGGTGGCAAAGGGCAGCAGCAGCAGAGCGAGAGAAAACAGGAAACCTCAAACAGTATTTCATGTGGTCCCGCCTCCGTGCTCCCACTAACTCGCCTCAGAGTGCACAGTTCAAACTAGACTATGCCTCCTGGCTCATGCTGGGTGGGTAGTAGCCCGGCTAGCTAAGGTTGTGAAGAACGCCTTATACATGAATCCGAAGGGCTGCCAGAGCTACTGCCAAGGCTCTCCGCAGCCCATCTCTCTTCCAGAGACTCCAGAACACTCCATTTGGGTGAAAGACATAACAAGATAGATTTTTCTGACTGGACAATCAGCCAAAATTATTCAAAGACTGAGGTTCGGGGCAACACTGTGCTGAGTGGTGTATGAGGGAAGGACAACTCCATGAATTACTGAAATGTCACTGAGTAAAGCTGATTTGAGATAAGCAATGTCGTACTCATAAGATAAATTTCATGGAAGCTCTTTTCAAGAAGCAAAGGACCCAAGGATTTGGCTTTCTTAGAGATCTGTCTTTATCTAAACCTCTCTTATCCCCCTTTGTCTTCTTTGGTTACCTCCACCAGTTCAGTTCAGTTCAGCCGCTCAGGTGTGTCCCACTCTCTGCGACCCCATGAACCACAGCACACCAGGCCTCCCTGTCCATCACCAACTCCCAGAGTTTACCCAAACCCATGTCCATTGAGTTGGTGATGCCATCCAACCATCTCATCCTCTGTCGTCCCCTTCTCCTCCTGCCCTCAATCTTTCCCAGCATCAGGGTCTTTTCAAATGAGTTTGCTCTTCGCATCAGGTGGCCAAAGTATTGGAGTTTCAGCTTCAACATCAGTCCTTCCAATGAACACCCAGGACTGACCTCCTTTAGGATGGACTGGTTGGATCTCCTTACAGTCCAAGGGACTCTCAAGAGTTTTCTCCAACACCACAGTTCAAAAGCATCAATTCTTTGGCGCTCAGCTTTCTTTATACTCCAACTCTCACATCCATACATGACTACTGGAAAAACCATAGCCTTGACTAAACGGACCTTTGTTGACAAAGTAATGTCTCTGCTTTTTAATATGCTGTCTAGGTTGGTCATAATTTTCCTTCCAAGGAGTAAGTGTCTTTTAATTTCATGGCTGCAATCACCATCTGCAGTGATTTTGGAGCCCCCCAAAATAAAGTTTGACACTGTTTCCACATCTATTTCCCATGAAGTGATGGGATCAGATGCCATGATCTTAGGTTTCTGAATGTTGAGCTTTAAGCCAACTTTTTCACTCTCCTCTTTTACTTTCATCAAGAGGCTTTTTAGTTCTTCACTTTCTGCCATAAGGGTGGTGTCATCTGCATATCTGAGGTTATTGATATTTCTCCCGGCAATCTTGATTCCAGCTTGTGCTTCCTCCAGCCCAGCATTTCTCATGACGTACTCTGCATGTAAGTTAAATAAGCAGGGTGACAATATACAGCCTTGATGTACTCCTTTTCCTATTTGGAACCAGTCTGTTGTTCCATGTCCAGCTCTGTTGCTTCTTGACCTGCATACAGGTTTCTCAAGAGGCAGGTCAGGTGGTCTGGTATTCCCATCTCTCTAAGAATTTTCCACAGTTTATTGTGATCCATGCAGTCAAAGGCTTTGGCATAGTCAATAAGCAGAAATAGATGTTTTTCTGGAACTCTCTTGCTTTTTTGATGATCCAGCAGATGTTGGCAATTTGATCTCTGGTTCCTCTGCCTTTTCTAAAACCAGCTTGAACATCTGGAAGTTCACGGTTCACGTATTGCTGAAGCCTGTCTTGGGAGAATTTTGAGCATTACTTTACCAGCATGTGAGATGAGTGCAATTGTGCGGTAGTTTGAGCATTCTTTGGCATTGTCTTTCTTTGGGATTGGAATGAAAACTGACCTTTCCCAGTCCTGTGGCTACTGCTGAGTTTTCCAAATTTGCTGACATACTGAGTGCAGCACTTTCACAGTATCATCTTTTAGGATTTGAAATAGCTCAACTGGAATTCCATCACATCCACTAGCTTTGTTTGTAGTGATGCTTCCTAAGGCCCACTTGACTTCACATTCCAGGATGTCTGGCTGTTTTGGGCTTCCTTGATAGCTCAGTTGGTAAAGAATCCACCTGCAATGCAGGAGACCCCGGTTTGATTCCTGGGTTGGGAAGATCCCTAACCACTCCAGTATTCTTGGGCTTCCCTTGTGCCTCACCAGGTAAAGAATCTGCCTGCAATGTGGGAAATCAGGGTTCGATCCCTGGGTTGGGAAGATCCCCTGGAGAAGGGAAAGGCTACCCACTCCAGTATTCTGGCCTGGAGAATTCCATAGACTGTATAGTCACTGGGGTTGCAAAGAGTCGGACACAACTGAGCGACTTTAACTTTCACTCTTATCCCCCTTAGCATGTGCAGGGAAAGTTCCCACTAAGACCAACATTCTCACTGGCTTCAGCTGCCTTTCCTGATACTTCTTTTCCTTTGATGTTTCCTTTGCGTGGAAGATTCTTCCTACTTAGCTTTGTGTACAGATATCTTGGGCTTCCCAGGTGGCGCAAGTGGTAAAGAACGTGCCTGCCACAGAAAGAGACTTAAGAGACCTGAGTTCAAACCTTGGGTTGGGAACATCTCCTGGAGAAGGAAATGGCAACCCACTGTAATATTCTTGCCTGGAGAATCCTATGGACAGAGGAGTCTGGTGGGCTTCAGTCCATGGGGTTGCCAAGGGTCAGACGCGACTGAAGCGACTTAGCACGCACAGATATCTAATCTCATCCTTAACATTATGTATTCCAACTTCATCCCCAAAGGTGCAATAGCATTGATTCTTAATAATTATGAACAATTACAATATGACAGTCTATGCTAATATGGCCCCAGCCATTCTGCTACCAGTACTCCTCTCAAAGGGCACAGTTCAGAAAAGACCACATCTCCTAGAGTATATGTAACACCAACCTCATTTTCTGCAGGAGCACACACATGCACAGGCTTATTCATCCATATTATATTATGCCCCCATGTTAGTAAGTAGGGTTGTTCTTAATATTCTGGTTCGGTCCTTTTAGGTCCCCTTGAAGTTAGATGTGACTCATTTTAGTCAATGAAACAAACCGGGTAGAGGGAAGAGGGAAAAAAACCCAGTGTCTGGAAGACCCTAGGGTTTGGATGAGACAGGCATGATCTGGACCGTTCAGGAGACCAGTATGGAAGTAGAGGGAGGGAGAGGTGTGTGAGAAGTCACAGGGACCAGGTTATTTAGGGGGCTTTGTAGGGAGATCATGTAAGGCCTCTGATTCTTACTGAGTGAAATGGGAGCCACTGACTGGGGATTTTAAGTGTGAACCTTTCAACCTAACCTGCATTGCTGAAGGATTTTTTTAAGTTTCCCAGGTAATTCTATCTTGCAGGCAGACTGCTTCAGAAGGGCCAGGAACAGATAATACTGCAGAAGGGAAACCTGCAATCCTTATGGTAAACCTCATTTTGATCGCTTTCCCAATGGAACCTACAAGTGACAGTTGACACCTGAAGTTGGTTCATTCCCTTCTCCTAATTACAGGGCCTTTGGAGGGACTTAGTGGAGAGCAAAAAGAGATTTGACTAATTCATCAACTGTAATGCATTCAGTTCAGTTCAGTCGCTCAGTCGTGTCTGACTCTTTACGGCCCCATGAACCACAGCACACCAGGCCTCCTTGTCCATCACCAACTGCCAGAGACTATCCAAACCCTTGTCCATTGAGTCGGTGATGCCATCCAACCATCTCATCCTCTGTCGTCACCTTCTCCTCCTGCCTTCAATCTTTCCCAGCATCAGGGTCTTTTCAAATGAGTCAGCTCTTCACATCAGGTGGCCAAAGTATTGGGGTTTCAGCTTCAACATCAGTCCTTCCAATGAACACTCAGGCCTGATCTCCTTTAGGATGGACTGGTTGGATCTCCTTGCAGTCCAAGGGACTCTCAAGAGTCTTCTCCAGCACCACAGTTCAAAAGCATCAATTCTTCAGCGCTCAGCTTTCTTCACAGTCCAACTCTCACATCCATACATGACCACTGGAAAAACCATAGCCTTGACTAGACGGACCTTTGTTGACAAAGTAATGTCTCTGCTTTTTAATATGTGGTCTAGGTTGGCCATAACTTTCCTTCCAAGGAGTAAGCATCTTTTAATTTCATGGCTGCAATCACCATCTGCAGTGATTTTGGAGCCCAAAAAAATAAAGTCTGACACTGTTTCCACTGCTTCCCCATCTATTTCCCATGAAGTGATGGGACCGGATGCCATGGTCTTAGTTTTCTGAATGTTGAGCTTTAAGCCAACTTTTTCACTCTCCTCTTTCACTTTCATCAAGAGGCTTAGTTCTTCTTCACTTTCTGCCATAAGGGTGGTGTCATCTGCATATCTGAGGTTATTGATATTTCTCCCGGCAATCTTGATTCCAGCTTGTGCTTCCTCCAGCCCAGCGTTTCTCATGATGTACTCTGCATATAAGTTAAATAAGCAGGGTGACAATATACAGCCTTGATGTACTCCTTTTCCTATTTGGAACCAGTCTGTTGTTCCATGTGGACATGGAATATTATTGACTACTATAAAACAAAGATGATTTATAGGGACTAAATTGATCCATTTGGAATTTCAAAACAAAATTTTAACTTAAAAAAGATACTTTTTTTGTTGCCTTTAGTATCTATCTCCTTTTCTTCCCCTCCTCCTCCCATGACAAAAAGAAAAATGCCAACTCCATTAAATGACTGCAAGTTAATGTTTAAGAAAAATCAGATTCTAAAATTAAAAAGTATATTTCTTTTTACATGAAGTATTCCAATTTTTACACCTGAACGGATGATTTTTGAACAAAAGTGTTAACTTTCAGTCCAAGAAACTAAAGTGTCAAGACAGTTTGAACAGATTTAGAGCACCAAATATATGATCCTCAAAAACTGCTACTTCATTCTTCCTTATCTCCAATTATGGAGACTTACCCTCTAGGAAGTTTCCTTGGAGCCCTGATCCTCCTGAGATGAAGCATTTATTGACACTGTGGTCCTGTCAGATGCCAAATCCATTTAGTGGTGAAGTAGGCAAACCTCTCTGAAGGTCAGGTTGAACCAGTAACAGTACTGACAGGCACTGTGCAGTGGACCTTGAACCAGCATATTTATACATGCATATACAACACATTTATAATCTATCATTAAACAGTCCAGTCTGTATGTTTTAAAAATCAGAGCACATGATAAACCTTTATGATATCCAAGAATACAGAATTAAAAGCTTTCAGATATTTCTAAAAAATATTTACAGAAGTCCTAAAGTAGAATGCAGGTTAGGAACTTAGGATATTTAAGACAAAACCAAAGGAAAAAAAAGGCAATCATTCTGGTTTCAGACAGAAAAAGAAATATTGAGGAAGGACATCAAGCAAGCTTCCTTTCTGTGACCTAGGCACAGAGGCAGTTTCATTACCCTTAAAAAGACCTCTTTCCATTAAAGATCATTGCTGCAGTTTGGCAAAATACATCAAAAAAGGCAGACAGTTATAAAAACTGAATGTCCGTTAGGGGGACTTTTATTTGTCTAACACAAAGTTTAAAAAATTACTTCCCATGTGCTTCTACTTCAATCACTAGAAAATTTCCAGTTTTTGTTAGGAATATTCTGGAGACTTTTAGTCTTAAAAAACCATTCAGTTTTGTTAGTAGGCAGTTAAAAGACCAATTGCTAAAATAATTGAGAATAACTGCTCTCATAATGAAAGGAAAAGTGAAATGTATTAATTGCTCAATTGTGTCCGACTCTTTGCGACCCCACAGATTGTAGCCCACCAGGCTCCTCTGTCCATGGAATTCTCCAGGCAAGAATACTGGAGTGGGTAGCCATTCCCTTCTTCTAGGGAATCTTCCCAACCCAGGAATCGAACCAGGGTCTTCTGCATTGCAGGCAGATTCTTTACACTTTGAGCCACCAAGGAAGACAATGACATAGAGGTAAACATTGTTTTCTTCATTAAATAGAACCAACTATACATTCGAAATGTTAACACTGAGAATTTAAAAGACAATCCCAGAATGGTTTCAGGATGCTAATATGAGTTACACACATAATCCCTTTGACTTAGAACAGTCAAAAACTTTTCTAGCAAATCCTTTGAAATACTAGGCAATTTTAGCCACTTGTTAAACAAAACAAACACAAATAGCAAAATCTAAAAGATCCTTAGGAAGGGCATAGCTTGACTACAACCCAAGTTAGAGTCGCATCATCACCTAGAACTAAATTAGAGCCTTCATCCACCTTTAACAAGGACTGAACTTAAAGAGTATGATTTTCAGAAACTTAATTGATTATATGGATCCAACAGTCAAAGACTGAGTTGGATCCATACATTTCAACAGCCTTAATAAAATGTTTGAAAGGATCTCTTCACTTATCTCCATTATGTAATATAATTTCCCCACCTTATCTTTTATGTTTTATTATAATTCTGCCTGAACATTTAAATTCAGTTTTATTCCCTTTCTGGGTCACTGCTGGAATAAGATTTCTCATACCAATGTCTATGCAGCAAGTTGGATCTATCCTAGAACAACTATAGGGGCTTTATGAAAAGTTGGAGTGACAAACAATAAGTTAGTAATATGAACGTTATCTTATGAGCTTTCATTTAATTTCAAGGTAGAAATTATAAATTTGGTATTGTCTATATTCACCAAACTTCATATTTGCAAATGTTTTCAAAGCTATAGCTTTTCTTTAAACTTGTCATCCAGTTCTAAGGATCAATTCTAAGGAAACATGATTTAACTGAAATATAAATGAGAAGTGCAGGTAATCCTTGAACAACACCAGATTTAACTGCACAGGTCACTTGTAGGCAGATTTTTTCCACTAAATATGTGCTACAGTACTACCCAATCCGGTTGGTTGAGTCTACTGACACAGAAACGAGGTTTTGGAAGGCCAACTGTAAGGTTATACTTGGATTTTCAACTGTACAGAGGGTCGCGACTACTAACTGAGACATTGTTCAAGGGTCAACTATACTGACTCACAATCTGATCATTTAGGAAGTAATTTCAGAAACTATTAAATTGAGCCAGATAAAAACGGCCATTTTGGTAGATCAAAAATGATCAAATATTGGCAATTTCACCAAATCAAGTGTCTAGAAAAACATTTGTGTAGCTATAAGGAAAGCCATAGAGAAAATGATGTATCTGAAAGACCCAACATGGTACCCCAACTACAGCAGAGAATGGCACACATACAGTGTGTTTAGCTAAGGCACTACTTAGGTAACAGTAACATGAAACACAATCTTATAAAAAGCTTTGTCAGTACTCTGAATAGCCTTATATTAAGTATGAGAATAAATATGAGTCTCATGTAGACAATAGGCAGCAGAACACAAATCTTTTACCAGTCTCTGGTTAACTATTTGGTTTTGAGGCAAGTAAACCAAATTCTACAGAGGGCATTCATGCCAAGGTTTTCAGGATAGTTCATCTAAGAATAGACTTTTTAACTAGAATTAAAATTTCTGTGATTTGATGGGAATTTCAAGTGTGAGCCTTTAAGTCATAAAAAAGAAAAAAAAGAGGGTACCCCAGTATCAATTTCTCAGTATGTGACCAATTAAGAGAGAGAACTGAAATCAACTTTTACTAAAAAAACGAAAGACCCCACAAAAACCTAGGCTCGACATTCAAAAGAATCTATGAAAAACAAAAACGAAACTACAGAACACACTTTGACAAGTGAATGGATACCAGTTATGCATAAACCAAATTAATCCTTATTTACTTCAGTTTTACTTAGCATGACTGAAGCGACTTAGCAGCAGCAGCAGCAGACTTGCTGCCTTTGGTTATAATACCTCATTATTGTGTTTTCATTACAAATTGCAAATGAACAAAATAAGCTCTTGTAGTTCACAGAACTTCATTTACATCATCAATTCAATGTACTCTAAAATCCCTCTAATTATGCAAGCTTATAAAATAAGTCACACTTTATTTCTGGGATGTTTTCATGAAAATAACCATCAATCTGAACTTGCTGGCTTTCAGTCGTCTTCCTAAAATCAAGGAGGGACAATTCTAGTTCAGATCGTTAACTATCAGATCTGTCTTCTTTTAAGCAAATTAACCAAGTTCGATTGAACAAAAATTTTCTTAAGGTCTCCTAATGAATAAATTCAAAATTTCCACGTTTCTAGGCAAAACAAAAATGCTGCTTGCAGTATCAAACAATCATAGATACACACACATTATGCAATTGCCTGTTTATTTGGTGGCACCAGTTTTGCAAGCTAGAATTATTTCTACTTTCCATTTCATACAATCTGCAACCATTCACAAGTTGAATGTGATTTCTTCAATGGACTTGAAAACAAAAAGTACATTCTTAAAAGTTAGAACTGAATTTACATACTTTCTTTGGACCAGGAAATGTACAAAATACAACATATACATTAATGGAATTTCTTTAAGAGTTTGGATCACATAAACTACAAACAGCAGGTGAATTCCTGTAGAGAATTTTGTTTACACTATGTTTAGGAAATACTTCTGTATTAGTTTTACATGTATGGATTTTGAAAAATATATAATGCAACATGCTTTTAACATGGTCTCTCACTCATAACATTTATACAAATTAATTGAAATAATTTCAAGAGTGAAACCAACCTGTATTCAAGCATATTACTATAAATAAGCTATTTTGCTGCAGATATGCTGTTGACTTAGGTAAGGGCTAACCAGGTAAGACAACAGTCTCTATGTTTCAAAACTCCCACAAATGGGAATTACATATACTGTAACCAAACATCCAATTTTGGCAACAAATGCAACAAGCTAATCCATTTTTTCACCGTAGTGATGTTTAAAAGAAATCTCATAATCCTGTACATTGGTGGCTGTATGTTAGATCCTATTTTAATATTCTGTATCAGTAAATACCTAATTCCTCAGAATTTGAAGTGAATTAAATACTTAATAAACTCTGACACAAGGAAGCTCGAAATCTTAAAACCTGAGTGAGATATGACAGTCAAATGTGCTGTTTGTGAATATATTAAATCTATACTACACATGTCAGAAATGTTCCATAAACATTTCTGTTTTATCTCGTCTGTTGAGATTCAAAAGTGGCAAATTTAGAAATGATGTTATCCTCCAAAACTAGTCCAGATACTAATCATTCTCTTTCCAGCCCTCAAGATACAAAATTTTACAAGAATATGTTAATACTGATATTAACATAATTAATATCAGTTAATTAATTCTAGCCTAGACCCCTGTCTACCTCCTCTACCTTTTAAATATGGAAACTATTCTTTAAAATAGACTCAAATTATTTTGACATCCTTGATGTACTTTTTATGGGCTTTGAAGGAAAAAGGCTGATGTGCCGGTAGCTCAGATGGTAAAGCGTCTGCCTGCAATGCGGGAGACGTGGGTTCAATCCCCGGGTTGGGAAGATCCCCTGGAGAAGGAAATGGCAACCACTCCAGTACTCTTGCCTGGAAAATTCCATGGATGGAGGAACCTGGTAGGCTACAGTCCATGGAATCGCAGTCGGACACAACTGAGCAACTTCACTGGCAATGGCCCTGTTGTATTGTAGTATAGGGTCTCAACCAGGAGCCCATGAACCACTGCAATACTGGAAACTTTGAGGAGTTATGTGCCTTCTATGAATTTTCCTGGGTGACAAACTCCTAGGATTATTCAGTCTCAAAGGGCCTGTGATCCTAAAAGGTTTAGAAGCATTGTGACAATTTGTGCCATTCATTATACCTAATTAAAATAGTACTAATTTTGTTCTGCAGCTACCCAATTTCTTACACAAATCTAACTTCAGATAGTACCATACAAATATGAATGTTACTAAAAGTTCTTTACTGGATGAAGAGGACTATGTTAAAAAAAATTTTTTTTAAACAATTTTTCTAAATGTTTAGTTCAATGAGAAAGCTATTATAGGACACTGGGTTTTGGAACAATGAAAAGAACTGAAAGACTTTTTTTTCTCAGTTGTTTCTATGCTGGAGAAGCAGTAATTTTTTTTTTTAATCATTTGACTTGCTAGAAAAATCAAACAATCTGCAAAAACAAAGATTGGTTCTTGCTGGTTTATGTGATGCAACAGTTCTTATTAATATACAGCTAGGTCCAAGGAAGACCTTTCTATGGCTTTTTATATAATTTAAGAGTAATCTTCCTCTGTCCTCCTCACTGGCATCTTCCCACTCCTTTTCCCACATTTTCCTATTTTCAGCCCAGGTTTACACAGTTATTAATTGGCTTGGTGAGGTAATGTACTAAGCTTTCTTGCTCAAGAAAATGGAATTGGCCTGTTTTGGTTTGAAAAAAAAAGAAGAAGCCACCAAGAGGGTAGTAGAGGAAATGAAGCAACATTTCCCGTAGGATAGGGGAGAAAAAATGTCACTCTGTTGTTATATCAAGTTAAACAACCTCCCCCCCCTTTTATAAAAGTGTAAGCTGTCAAATACAATTTCAGTTTTAATACAGAATGTTTCTAATTGGCATACTCCTACCTGCTGGTAATATAATTAGGAAAATATGAGAGCAGAGGACACTAAATATATAAAACAGGGAAAAGGGAAAGAATCTGTGTCAAAGGGAACCAAAGTGGAGCCAAATGCCTTTCATCATCTCTGTGTAGCATTCTATTGGTAATAACATGTAACTGACACTTACTGTTCTGACCCAATGAAAAAATACACTATTATACTCATAATATTTAGAAAATGTATTCTAAATCTTTCAAGAATATTCTGAAGTATTGTATATAAAAAATTAAATACAACTCTAAACTCATACCACATTATAGAAAGAAGTAAATTAAGCTTATAAATTTTAAACTATAAAGACCTTCTAATGCCTAAAAGAAAAACTTAATTAGAAGACTAGATCACTTAATTTAAAAATGGTCATCTCACCAGCAATATTTGAAAGCAAAAGTATATGCAACTCTGAAAGTTTCCTTTGAAGAAAAATCTCAAATGAGAAACATTTATATATGGAAATATTTACATAATATTTTCTAATTCCAAATCCTAACACAATACTGTACAAATGGCAATCAAAACATTAAAGGTTTAAACCTCTCATTCAAACTTTATGAATCAGAAGTATACAACACCATGAAATTCAAAATTAAAACAAAAAAAACCCTGTAACCAGTTTCATCAGTTCCTTCAGAAACTACAAATAGAATTTCCATATGAATTTATTCTGTAAAGATGGTCAGTAAAATTATTTTTAAAAAATTAAAACACAGTAATCACTTAGCTAAAATTGGATATTAACACTGGCAGTGTTTCGTCAAGAAAATACAGACTTTCGGTAAAATAAGGTTAGGTAGATGTGTTTTTACTTTTTATTTTTTCAACTTTTTTGTCTGCACCATGTAGCATGTGGAATCTTAGTTCCCTGACCAGGGATTGAACCCACGCACCCTGCATTGGAAGCCTGGAGTCTTAATTACTGGACCACCAAGGAAGTCCTAGATGTACGTTTGCAAATGCCTTAAACTCCTATTCCCAGGGTTGGATACTTCTAAGAAATACATTAACCTTATTTCTATGATTTGCTGCTGTCAGCAGGAAGTCTAAGCCATTCGCGAAAGGCAGTCAAGCACACTGAAGAGACATGAGCCTCATCAATCCAATTTTATTCCTATGCAAAGTAAAATTTTCTTTTGAGTAAGATTTTTAACTCTGAGAAGAATAAAACAAAAGAGTTTTCAAGTGACTAAGGAACTGCAAGTAAGCTCTTCGGGCAGAGACCCACCTTGTTCAGGAAAGTATCTGGCAGAGAGCAAGTGGGCAGTAGCTATTCTATTTTTTGGATGAGTGATCCAGTTATGATATTAACATACATTAGATTATAAATTCTATTCAAATGTAAACTCCTTGAGAGCAAGGACCTATTCATTTCTTGATAGTTCCAAGGTGCTTACCCTAGAAGAGCATGTTGCAATTAACACTTAATTTTGTAGAAAAGGTGAGTGGATGATCACTGAAAGTACTGCTATAATTCACATTATTTGAATTACATAGTTGATTTGTTCTTTAACCCAAATTTCTTAATTTTATGAAGTTAGTTAAAAAAAAATTAAGTGGTTGAGCAGTACACTAATTGCACAGAACTCTAAAAACAATGCATCATAATTAAAAATGCGTTTGAAACAGTTCTAAAGCTGAGTAAGAAAAATACCACTTAGATTTTTTAAATTAATGCTAATATTGAGAACTGCTTCTGTATCTGTAAAAGCATACTCCCTAAGAAAGCGGAAATTAAGAGAGCTTATCTTGCTAAAATAGTAAGAGATCAGTGAAATTATTAATGTTAGGGTAGCAAGACTCTGCTATACAAAATGAATGTCCTATTAAAAGCAGCAAAGTTAAAACATTTAAATGAAAGTACATTTGAATAGTATGTTATCATCACACAAGAACTTCTTCCCTCCAAAGAAAATATCAAACATATAAAAAAATAGAGGCATTGCCCTGAGATGCTAATTAGCACACAGAAGGTGACAGGAGGTCAAAAATTTAAGTGGTACAAAAGCGAAGTGCACAACAGAGGTGCAAAAGTGCCTTTAAAAAGTGTGCTGGTTCTCCACACCACGAGCCCCAGGAATCAAGAACACACACACTCTGCCGTTATAATGCATACTTCCTTCCTGTACTTTTATAATGAAAAATTCTATCTAGTATGGCAATATTGACTCACATGGAAAAGATTTATTCTTCTTAGATCATACTTAATACAGTTTTCTCTCACTTCCAGGCTTAATTTCAGTACTAATAATTCTAACAGAGGAATTTTTAACCTCCTCATTTTAAAAGCCTCTCAAATTAAAAAGTCACTAAATACACTACAATGGTTTGAAATGTAGCTTTCCATCACATATTTTAGTTATGATTTAAGATTTTGCATCTCAAAATCCAGTTCAAGTTTTTGAAATTTCCATAACTAAAAACTTGAGTCTACTTAAAAAATTAAGGAATTATATTAGGAATTTAGTTTTCAGTATTTGTAATCTATACTAGAAGCACTGGTATTCATTAAATGTACATTAGGATGCTTACAAAGTTATAACTTAGAACATTATCATACTTTGTACCCTACCACAGATTTAGACATTAAGCATTTATGTGTAAGAAGTACAGAATTGGTTCTGTAATTTCAACTGTTACGGATTTCTAAATATAAATAATACTTGTTTTTCTTCATGCTGGCTTAAGACATAAATTAAATACAATTAAGTTACATTTAATCACCTCACAAATAAGATGGATAATGATAAGATTTTGCTGGTATGTAACTATTTAAGTCTGAGACATTTCACATTATTGTTTCCAACACTTCTCTAGCCTTACATTAGTTTTAAGGTTATATATACAAATATGTATATTTCCAAGTTAGGGGAAAAAACGAATATAACAAAATTATACTACTTTTTATATACAGTTTTGATTTTATATTCGGTGTTGTATTTAAATCTTACATTTTAAGAGGTTTGTACTGGAGAATCTGCTTACTGAATGATTAAATTAAATGGTGAGTAAATACAATATTCAACCCTAAGAGACAAAAATACAGAAGGGCACAGAGCAGTAGTCTTTTCAATGTGACAGATTTTAAAACTTACTTTCACATGCTTAATCAGAGGAATTGAAACCTAAATTAGGTTATTTTTATATCTACAATTCTTTAAGCTGTTGGAAGTTATTTCTAAAGGCCAACTGCTAAATATTATCAACATGCTGTATTTCAAATCACTAAATACATCTTAACTACCTAGATTCTAAAGACATGGGCCACTTAAAATCACACACGCGCGCGCGTGCCCCTACCACTCTTAGATTGTCAAGCTTTGACAATTATTTTAATTATACAGTAGGCAAATTCAAGCTGATACACATCTTAATGAAAAAATAAGTAGCCAGAAAGAAACCCACTTAAAAACAGATCAAGGAACAACACAGACTTAAATCTTTTATAGTCTTTCTAATAGAAGGGAACCAGTTCCATCTATGCCTTGAGTAACCATATTTTCCAATTAAGAGACTAACATCTTTCCCCATGAGAAATTTCTCATTTACAATGGTATGGTGTTTTAAAATAAGGGCGGAGTAAAGGAGGAATTACACATACATGATTAAATTTCTTGTTTGTTAAATCAAGCTTTATTGATAAAATGGAATTCAGAATATCTTACTAGGAACAGCAGCAGGCCCAGCCAATCATGATAGCAAAAATGTGGCAGTCTCCTACTATATGTAGGAAGCTGCTGCTTATCAATTAGTAATTAAATGTAAGGACTTGTAAAAGAGGTGCAAAGAATCAAGGCATTTTAGCCCCAAGATTGATATTCTTATGAATATATTCTATTACCTGCAATACTCATGGTAACAAGGAGAGAACCTAAAAGACAGTTAAATGAAGGGACCAACTTTATCAACAATTCCAATCCCACTGCCAAGAACATTAAAATAGTTTTCAATTAACTCCCTGGATATTCAGCTTTGTAATAATATTTTGGAATAATTCTCCATAATCAGGTGCACATTTGAGTGTCTAGCTGACACGGCTGCTGCTCTCCCTGTCCCAACCCCAAGTCCAAACAAAACATGACTCGAAAGGGCTATATATCTGTTGCATCACACAATAAGCCAAACTTTTCTTATAACTTCGATAGTGATTTAAAGCAGTTCATAATTAAATATGAGCATTTTGTACAAGGACAATTATACTTTACAAAAAACAAAATCATACAACAAAAATTGCTGGAGTCTGATTTACAACGTATGAATTATGGTTTGAAATCACGTTTACATAAGTCTCAAATTTACAACAACAACAAAAAATCAGTTCTGGGCTAGCTGTTCTACTGCTGAAGTTCTCTGGTGTAATCATTCTCACCCATGTCATATATGCCCTTCTTTAAAGTTGAGGATGGATGTTTAAAAGGTTCAATGAAGTTGAGCTGTACTCTCCTTTGGAGGTGAAGGTAAACTCCATGGCTAGATGAGCAGTTTTACCACATATCATCAGTTGATGTAGAGTCCTTTATAGAAGGAAAGAAAGCAAAACAATGAACTAAATTAAAATTTAAAGATGCATTATTTTCTGGGTAATACAGAAAGATAAGGTTTTGTAATGTTGATCTTTAGGATATAAATGTTTTCTATAGTATATATGTACATGTGTTTATGAAATATCAATATATAATCTGTTCTAAGAATTGTTACAAGGCAAAAGAATTGGACACAACTTAGAGACTCAACAACAACAAGAACCTTTTGGTTTGGTTTTGGAGTAAAATATTTAACATATGATTTTAAGATGAGGTTGACCAAATGTATTTCTAAATCAATAAATTACAAGAATTTTATTTTTATCTTCAATAAACCCAATTTATTTTTAGAATATTATCTTTATAAATTTTTATTGCATAAAAACCTCAAGTAGTAAGAGATTTGAGGATGCTTCATAATGCAGTATATAAAATATTTCAGACCCAGGCCGAAATGATTTTAACTTACCAGTTTTTTGTAATCACAACAGTACAATCGAATTGTAATAGAAAACTTAATTGGAGAATGTTGTTGTTGTTTAGTCGCTCAGTCGTGTCCGACTCTTTTGCAACCCCATCAGGTTCCTCTGTCCATGGGATTTCCCAGGCAAGAATGCTGGAGTGGGTTGCCATTTCCTTCTCCAAGAGATCTTCCCAACCCAGGGATCAAACCTGCATCTCCTGCATTGGCAGGCGGATTCTTTACTGTTGAGCCACCAGGGAAGCCCTAATTAGAAAATACGGCATTCTAAACATCTTTATATAAACAGAATTCTCTACTTTAGTATTTGAATGAAATGTGTAGGGTTCCTGGCAAAGAATGGGTATTAATGGAGATGGGCATTCTGAGGTTCTGTTGTAGCTGCTTACAAAACTCAGAATTAATTCAAGAATCTGAGCAGAGATACTCTCAACTTCAAAAAAATATTCAGTGGGAAAAAACTTCTGAAGTTGATTGCTTGAAGAGGCTTAAAAAAATAATTAAAAGGGACTTTTCCTCCTGTTTTGAGTTAAATGGCCACTCACCATGATTAATGTCCTCAAGCACTAGAACTGTGATGCAGGCAGAGTTCAGAGCAATCAATCAGGGGTGTGTGTAAGAGAATGGGTGCAATAAACAGCTCTGCAAAAACAGGTAGGAAGGATATGCATTTAGAGTGGAAGGGAAGGGAAAGCAGAAGGAGCTAAAATGTTAACTTACGGTGTCATCATTTTTGTACGGATTCAGTCTATTGTAAACGGCTTCAATTACATTCCGCCTAAATTAAGAAAAAAAAAATACAGAAAGTTAATTCTTCAGAGCACAAAACTGCTTAATAACTCATAGCCAAGTGTTTATTAAAACGTCAAGGATAATCATTCACAAATTATTTTACTTCTATTTCTTACTGTCAATAACTGAGCTTTATCTTAAGATATTTGGGCCCCATTGTTAAAGTAGAGGTGAATTTATTCTAAAACATACCATTCTACTAATACAATTAATAGAAGAAAAAAGTCATGGCTTGGAAAAAAAATCAGTCTAATATGGTCTATGTCTATTTGAATTGGCATTTAGTTTTTATAAGTCAAAAACTACGATATGTTTCTTAAGACATAATATTAATATATTCTGGTTAAGAGTTGAATGTTTTGAAGTTGATAGAACTTCAACATCTGTTACGGTAAAATAATTTAGATATTTTACATATAGTTTTCTGCTTTTTATAAAGCCCCTTTAAAAAAAGCTCTATTAAAACTGAAATGTAAAATAGGACATTTCCCTGGCAAGTCTAGTAATTATTTTTGAATAATATTTTATTAAAAATAAGAATCAGTATTGGTACTTCTGAGTTATAGCCTCCCTACTTACAAAACTGACTTGAAGCAATTTTATATTCAATCATTTCACAGAATATCGTATCAGAAGAAACAATTTCCAAGATATAAATGCTTCAAACAGGAAGTTTTACAATTACATGAAATTTTTAAAAACATGGCTACACTCACAGAACAAGTAGAGAAACAAGGAAATTTGTCAATATATCTTTGTACATCAGTAACATGGATATCTGAGGCAAAAATGTCTTTAAGCCTTGAATTGTAAAACTGCGTAAAGTGTCCACTGCAGTTTATAAAGATGTAAGGTTAATATTTAACACAGATTAAGCCCAGTTCTATGAACTGAAGTGCAAAGAGAAAAAAAACAAGAAATGCATCTACCTATCTTCCTTCACACCAAAACCCAACCAACCAGCATCGACAACCAAAAAAACTGGGAAAATCAGAGATACAGAGAAATGGCCCAGGTGGAGGAAGAGACAGATGCTCATCCATGGGGTATTCAGTTATCCAGGGATTAACAAAATCAAATTATAGTAGGAATAATACTGACACCTGGAATTTTATAGTACTATGTAATTTAGTTTAAAATTTTCTTTCACTGTATTATCTCATTTACACTATATGAGATAATCAGGTAATCCAAGCCTCCACTGAAGACAGCCTTCAGTATAATTAGTTACAATGATATTCTGATACCTATTCTAGATAAGCACCATATATCATTAACACTGAAAAACAATGAACCACAAGTTAAACATTCTGAAGTCACTTTAGAAATTATGTAAATACGCATCTGACCTACGGATGCCAAACATTTTCATGTACTGAGACAAATGCTAAGAGTGTTCAGAATGTAACTTACTTGCTTGCCAGTTCACCCCCTGGTGGGAGGCTGGGTATGTTCTCACTCGCTAATGTGCGCATCACATGGACTAAGTCAGGGACGCCTTCCCCCTGCTTCTTTATGATTTCTGGGAATCAGAAGTACTTTTTTTGTAAGTGTTATTCAAATTTAATAATAATAATAAAAAAATGAAACAAAGATAACTTAGGTTTTTAAAGACGGCATATACCACATCTGAGATTTTCTAAACTAGTACAAGAAAAAAAAAATCAAACTGAACTCTGAAAATTGATGACAAAAGGATGTACAAAATGATACAAGAGATACAATTCTTTCCAGATTAACTTCAAAGACCAAATATAAACAAGATAAAAGTGTGAAAAAATTTTGTATTAAAATCAGTATATTACATAATCAGGGATACGTGTGTACAAATGAGGATATTCCTCTTAAGATGCCAGCTAGTTACTTCTGAGATTAACTCCTCTAATTAGACTGGAAATATGTTTCCTGAATTTTGCCCTGAAAATACAGTACACAGATTTTTAAAAAAAAAACAATTTCAAGATCTTAAAAAAGAAAAAAGAAACCCTTTAAGTATGTGGGATTTACTGATGATATACTAACACAAATCGTATTTACATGTTTATATTTACAAAATGATACTTAAGTAGCATGGGCAGAATAGGTCATACACTTGAACACCACACATAGCTTAACTTTGTCTAAAGTATCTTTAAGCAATAAACAGATATATACCATTTCCTGTTGATTATCTGAACAAAGCCTACAGAATGGAAAAAAGTCTAAATTTCATGATAAATTAAAAAAAAAAATTTTTGATAAACCATACAACTGTATTTAAAATTACTAATTTTAAAACATTGTTATTAAGTGGGAGAGTGATATGATCTACAGTATCACCATGCAGATGCATATTGTCATTCATACCACAGAATACCAACCCATTATGCACAGACAACTTAAACAGTGCTCAAATTGTTCACTTTCAGTCCAAGAAGTCTTTACCTGGAGTTTTAGCATATTTATTCTAAACATAAGATCATGCCAAGAGTATTTGTAGTTATATGTTCAATTTTTTGTTTTCCATTATTTACACTAAGAAATTTTCTTTGTCATCATTGGATATCATTCTAGTTCTCAATCTATAAATACCGTTTAAAATAACAATGCATGTAAAGATCTTTCATCCTTTGATCAAGTTTCAAAATATTAATTCATCATTAAAGGCACATATTAAAAGACAGACGCTGCTACCCATACTTCTTTAAATGGCTCAAATTGTCCTTTTTAGGATTAAGGCCAAATTTTACCATCTCTTTTTTAAAACCAGTCTTAAATCTGAACAAAAAGCAAGGATCTCAGATTTGGTTTGCCAAGTTCCTTTATTGTATAATCTTTAACATCTAGTATATTTATTCTACATGATTCTAATGCTGGAAATTTGCTGTACAAAAATAAAGGAATTTGATGTTTACCTAAACTGCACAATTTCACAATCTAAAGCTGTAATACACTTAACATACAGTCTCTGCTAAGCCAGTACAATTATTGGACAGATAACTAGATACAATATAAATGAACACTGATGATAAATTCAACTGATGGTTTCAGGTCTAAAAACATTACCTTGAATCATCTATATATGATGTATTATATACCTCCTTTGTTAAAATATAAAAATTAGGATATTTTAATTGTGAAGAAAATTACAGGAAGACAAAATCTTTAAAAAAATAAGACTTTAAAAACAGTCATATCTCCTATTCCACATGGGACAATACATTTAAACTATCTGAGCATTTAACACTACACTAGCCTTGCTTCTTTCTGCTTTAAAAAATAAAGAAAAAGCAATTTTAAGAAATATTCCTTTAACTGCTCTTGGACTATACATTTCAATTAGTATTGTAAAAAGACTGAATGCTTTTATTAAAGAATGAATGTATGTGTATAGAAGATCTACGTTTCACATGCTCATATATGCTGCTCCTCCCCACTTCCCTCTGCCAAGTCTGAGAAATTCTATCAGTTATCTCCAAATTAGCAACTTTAAAGCTTGTGCAGTCAGTAGCAAATAAACATATATAAACGACACAGGTATCCTCTTAAATTGGCTTAGAAGGACCACAGCCTTAAGTGGTATGGTTTAAATTATGAGCTCCATCTTTTTACAACCCTAGAGAGTCAAGTATTTCGTAGATCATAGGAGGAGAGCTAAAAAGCCTTTGCCCTTTTCTGTGGTGTGGACAGAGAAGCCAAAAGTATTCAATGCAAATAAAATGAGGTTTAGTAGGTCACAGCAATTTAGTGAAGGCATGTATTTAAAGAAAGAAAAAAAGAAAGTTATTCAGTGCCTGTTTTAAAAGCTGACTGCAGTATTTATTACACCTTAAGACACATAATTTTTACAATGCAAATAGCTACATTCTTTCTATGTTTTTAAATATAGTAGTGATTTTAATTAATGTAATATTTAGATGCAGTCTCATCAAATCTACCTTGGTAAAGAATATTGTATTTCTGACATAATAATCTCCAATTGAACAGTACAAGTATAACAAAACTTCAACATACCCAAAATATTGAGTATTAATGTAAAGTTTGTTCAGGTGGCAATTCTTGTTTGATAATAGGCAATATAAAACTTAATATTATAACATAAAATTACCTATCTAAAGCAATTATTTATAATTGCATCAAAAACTTAAGAGTGCACACCAAATAGAAAAAGTAGCAATTCATTTTTAAAATTTGACTCCATTTCTTAGTAAATAAAACTAAAGTAGGTATTTCTTTAAATCAATAAGAAAACATGTATACTCAAGTTAAAGTGCCAATAAATTAAATATCAACATATTCCAATATATATTCCTCTTCAGGTTTTGTATTTTTCCAAGAACAAGCAGTGTGAACCAATGTGCTATAACTTGGTAGCATTCTCAATATTTTCTTACTGTATTATATATAAATAACTTATATTGAAATGAACTATTTAAAACAAAGAATTTCCAAGACCCTTGGTAATAGTGAGGAAACAAACTCACTGAATAGTATGCTCAGTAAGTGAAATGCTAACTACTACATATATACTATTAATAGATATATCACTATCAAGTAGGGGAGAGAAGTAAAAAACAAAATAGCAACTCTAAGACAGTACTGAAAATCAAAACCAATCACCATTCTAACACCAGACTAATTATAACTGGTATCAAACAGTAAAAAGAGAGAAAACAAAATTAAAGTGCATATTAATTTTAATAATGCAGGCACAACAGGATTTATGTATATAGTATATCAATGTTTACATGGTATTAAAGGTCTTTAATAGTGTATCAATGTTTATATGCTATTAAAGGTCTTTAACGTGCAAAGTAATAACATTAGAAGCCAAAAAAAAATGCATCTTAACACTATTATAGGCATGTCAAGTTTTTCCTGCTTAAAGAAACTGCATAATCTACATACTTATTGCATATATGCAATAAACTGTAATTCTCTGGGGAGACTTAATATTTATACCAAATAGCAGCTGCATCAGTAATTATTTTAACATTTTTCAAATATTTAAAGGCATCACACTTGAGAGTTACAAATGCCTTTCTAATTGTCTCAAAGTAATCTGCAGAAATATGATAAATACACTTCCGTAATTTCCAACTTAATTCCTTGATTTTATTCAGCATTTACATTTCTTCCAGGTAGAAACCTAGTATGTCTTCTATTCAGGTTTATGTTGTCTACGTGAAGCAGTTTATGGCTTAGGCAAGAAGCTTTGAAATAGTTTAAAATAAATTTTTAAAAGCTGTGGCACATGAAAGGTATTAATAACCAGGCTATGATCTTCAAGTTCTTATTTTAAAAGTCCCAAAGATGTTAAATTCATAAACACAGCTTTACACAAAAGATGGCATTCAAATTATCACCATCATAAATAATCTATTTATAATAAACCATAAATCAGACTTTCCTGGCATAAAATTATTCATGCCAGTGAATTAATCAAGAATTTGAAAGCATACACTTTACCAGGTATCCTGAACAGAATGTACTGGGCCATATTTGTTATTTCTAATATAACTGTAATAGGACAGTAACAAATACCTCAACAGCTACTACAGAAACGCCCTTTCCCACTTCTGTACACTCAACAGATGTGTAGGTAAAGATCTAAAAGTCAACATGTTATAAAAGTTTGATTATGCCGAGGTTTTTCTTTAATAAAGCTACTTATTTTTTGTTAAATGATCCACCTTCTACTCTGCTTTCCAGGTATTTGTCCAACTCTGCCTCCTTCTTCACTGCTTCTGGAGATACTTTGGGTGCATTTGGAAAACAGATCAGTATCACACTCATGTTGTCTCGACTTCCCTGGGAAGAAAAAAGTTTGAGAAAACATTTTGTTTCCTTTTTGCTCTTCAAAGCCTCCAGAACCTTTACAGCCATGTCAATTATAATTAATTTGTTCTAGTGAAAATATATACTGTTTATAAGAAGAGAAAAATATATATGCACATGTGGAAGGGCACCCCCGAAATACACATATAGTACCTATGGTATATAGAATAACCAACATTCCAAAAGACAGGAAAGAAACACTACAGATTAAACTCTACTGCAACAATAATTTTCTAAAGTTCTATGGAATAAATATTTCTGAACATCTACTGGCGGCCTACTTAACATGAAGTGATACCTAACACAAATACACATACACACATACATTGAATTCAACAAGGCAGAAAATTCTAGTGATATTCTTTACAACATGATTTCATCTGTAGTTACACACATACCGGACAAATTTACATTTAAAAAAAATTGTGCGACTAATTGATTTGCTTCATAATAAGTAGAAATATGGAATTAGAAATAAAAGTACATATATAAAATTTATAAACCAACTTTTAACTTTCATAATTTAAAAAAAAAGGCTTAACTTTTAGGAAGTACATTCATTTAAAGACACCTACATATCAAAATACTATAATTACAATACTTGAATCAATTTTGGCCTCCCCACAAATCAGACTTCCTTTTCCTATTATTAATAATAACTGGGAGTTACCTTCTATAGAGCATAATGCAGAACAGATAAAGTGGAATCTGAGTCATAATCTACTAATATCTGAATCTGATAAGTCTCTTAAAACAGCTTTTAATTTAGTTAACAAAGTATTTAATTCTCAAGTGCTAAAGGATAAACAAATGAATGCTACTTTGTCCCTTTTTTATACTAAAAGGGACAAGGAACATAAGCATCATTGTTTTGTTCCTCCTAAATTCAGAAATTAATAGTGTGCACTATCAAGTTGTTGTTCTATTCATTTTTTTAACATATTTGTTAGATGTTACATAAACTTGATTTGTGTTGGATGTTATACAAACCTGATTTTTAATTACGATTTTAAGTATAGCTGGCAGTTGTGTGTATAAAACTATAAACAGTATTATGTTGACTTACTAGTTCTGAGTTTTAAAAGAAAATCAAATATATAGCCTCCAAAGTTTTATAAAATCAGCATTTTTTAAACAAGCTAAAAGAAAACCCACAAAGAATTAGTAAGCATTACTGACCAAACACAACAGTGTGGTAGAAAGAACACCGCACCCAAGTCAAGGGCTTGGGTTCTAGTCTTAGTGCTGCAACTAAAGCAGTAAATTGTGTAACATTTTTAACTTCTCTTAAACAGGGAGCAGCATGTATCAACTACACAGTTTGCTAAACTAGGTACTTTATATGTATACATTAGCTCATTAATTTCATTCCCCAGTCTTATGAGTTAGATACTATTTTCTCCATTCAAATAGCTGAGAGAGGCTGAACAATTTGTTCAAGACTGTACAGTACAAAAGTAACAGAGGTAAGATTTGATTCCATGTCTGACTCTTAAGTCCACAGAACCTTCTGTTGCTCATCTACACAGTCCCATTTGATTATCCAGACAACCCCATAAGACAGGATAATAATATCTCTCTCTTGAACAATTAAAGAAACAGATTTTCCAGACAGTTTAAAGAGCTTACCTGAAGTCATACACAGTCTCACACCAAGTTCTTCTGACTCCATGTCCAAGGCTATTTCTATTACATAACACCAAATCATCACTAAATCCTCTCTGTTGGTGCTACAGATTCATTAGACCAGTCTCAAAGTATTTCCATAAATATACTGAGATAGCACATGGTAAATATAAAATATTAAAATTCTAAAATGCCATTCATTTATAGACAATGAGGCTTAACTCTCCCCATTTCCCTTTTGAAAACATTCACTCTGATATAGTCTTTTTACCTTTGGATAATTTTGGATTATCCAACCTTATGGATAATATTCCACAGTATCAGAAAACTCAAGTAATTATGGTTACTAAAAGACTAAACATCCAGATTATAATTCTTGCATTTATGGTAACTAGATAATTTATTTCTAAGAAGTATTCCTATATTATTTTCATAATTGATGAAAAGTATCCTGCAACTGTACCAAAAACTTATTTCCGAGCTATAGGTTTTAAGATGATTTTATACTAGAGTAGTAATTAAGATGACATAAAATCATTTCATCTTAAAAAAAAAAAAAGTCTAGCTACCTTATACAAACAGGTGTCGACTACTTCATTGCAAACTTTCTCAAGGTCATCAGTGACTTCAAGTCTGGATCTTACAAAATCACAGAGCTCTTCATTTCCCATGACATCCCAAATACCATCACATGCAAGAATAATGAATTGATCATCTTCTTCAGATCTTTCAATATCATGGACTTCAGGCTCTGGTGAAACAAGCTGCTCTGTAGGACCTTTTCCATGGACACATTTGTAATCAAAGTCCCCAAGGGCCCTCGACACAGCCAAAGAGCCATTCACACGCTGAATCATTACAGAACCACCTGCATTCTGAATTCGTTCTTTTTCCAGCGGATTACTTGGTTTGTGATCTTGTGTGAAGAAGTAAACTTTCCTGTTCCTACAAAGTAAACCTCTTGAGTCTCCACAGTTAATGAAATACGTATGTTGAGGAGAAATTAAGACACCCACAGCTGTTGACCCACTTCTATCAGCACCATGTTTCTTCTCTGACATAACTCTCATGTGTTCATCAATCTCCAGGAAACCTGTTCGGATTCCATTCTTTACATTTTCCACAGAAGGTGCTCCTGCAGACCCTTTAAAATCCTGATTATTGGTGATGTGATCTAACAAATGCTCACAGCAGTATTTGGCAACCTGAGAACCAGCATGCCCATCATACACAGCAAAGAATGACCATGTTTCAAGTCCACTTGGCAAACCGATCACAGCAGTATGTGCATCCTCCATTTCAACTCGCCAGCCTTGCATGCTGCTTAGCCCATATCGCAACCCATTACCCTGCCCCTGGGCATTATGTTTTTCCATCTTTGGTTTGTCTAAAAATGCTCCCATTATGTCTTGATTCTCTAGGTCTGCAAAGGAAGAGAAACAAAAAAAGTTAGTAACTATCTTATAAACAAGCTATCAATACATATCCAACAACCTTTTTTTAAAAGTGAAGGAAATACAAAGAAAGCTTAAATATCTTAGTTGAATAATCAGGATTTTCCAAAGTTTGGTTCCAAATATCTAGTTTTATTCCTACTATATGAACCCTATGAAAAAGTAAAAAAAAACAAAAACAAAAAAAACTACTCAGAATGATCCAAATTTGCATGCTCCTTCCCTTAAGCCTTTCCTCATGTCAGTGCCCTTAACTGAGATCTCCCGCCTTTCCTCCTTCCTTAGAGAAGTAAGTATACCCGTCCTTTAAATTCTAGCTCAAATTTCTATGTTTTCCATAGGTTTTTCAGTCTTTGATAAGCCAATAAGTTATTAAATTACTGTAAGTGGTTCAGCCTCAATTTCCAAGCTGTGAAGCAATTATACACACATATAACAAAATTCATCTACTGTAACCTAACCTAGTGGTAATAACACATATCATTATTATAGCACTTTATAATCACTCGGTATAAACAATAAACGAGACCAAAAGGTCTAGGACAGCATTGTGGACAAGTCTGAAAGTTTGGCTAATCTTTCCCAATAATCAAAAGCTAAAACCCTTGGTTTGGAATGGGCTTACAAGGCAGGAAGACAGTGTTCAGGATTTAGGTTGGCCTCTACTTGAGTAATAGCCTAGGAATGTGGAGACTTGGGGTCCAAGTCATCAAATGAGTCACAAGTGAATGCAATCTGAAAGAAGGACAGAATGAGATTTAATGAAGGTGAAGAGAGATGGGTAGGAGTGGGGAAAGTACCTAGGTAAATTACGATGAACTTAGGAAATTGGGAATTTGTGATGCTATGATGCTAAGCTCTGAAAAGAAGCTGGGAAGAGAAAGAGGAAGAAGAAAAACAACCCAGAAAGGAAAATTTCCCGGCAACCTCTCCCTCCTCCTTTATCCTACTAAGGCCAAACTAATACACAGCAGAGAAGTCTGGCTGATTGGTATGATAAAATGATCTCCTGCCTACTTGTCTACCTCCTGTTACAGTTCCACTAATAGAAGTTAAATAATGAAAACTAGCCATTATTCCTTTCTTAAAGTGGTATTCATCAAATCGATACATAATATGGCAAGGGTGAGTGTTTTGATTGGACAAAAGATACAATAGTAATGACATCTTAATAGCAGACAATGTGTAAGATGAACTCTAAATCATTCTAAGTTTTGTAAGCGTTACTTCAATTTATTCTCAACAAAACTCTGAGGTAGGTTATAATATTATGTTCAATTTATATTAGGTTGATGAAAAAGTAATTGTGGTTTCAAACCTTGAATTTTAAATCATTGTAACCAGGCTCAAACACATCTTTATTAATCAAGATAGGAACCATTACAATCAACACATTTTTGCCAACAAGAAATAAGTTTGTTTATTCCTGTAGTGCAAAAATCCATGCTTGGGGGCTTCCCTGGTGGCTCAGTGGTAAAGAATCTGCCTGCCAATGCAGGAGACATGGGTTCAATCCCTGATCCGGTAAGATTCCACATGCCTCAGAGCAACTAAGCCCATGCACCACAAGTACTGAGCTTGTGCTCTAGAGCCCAGGAGCTGCAACTACTGAAACCTGTGCGTCCTAGAGCCTGTGCTCCACAACAAGAGAAGCCACCACAATGAGAAGCCCCCTCATTGCAACTAGAAAGTAGCCCTTGCTCTCCACAACTAGAGAAAAGCCCACACATCAATGAAGACGCAGCACAGTCAAAACCAAATAAATAAAAAATAATAAAAAATCCATGCTTGGGAATTCAATCAACTCTTGGAAAGCATTTTCTGCCTCCTGCTGATTGTGGAAACTATTTTCCCTGCAAAAAGTTGTCAAGATGCTTGAAGAAGTGGTAGTTGGTTGGTGAGAGGTCAAGTGAATGTGGCAGATGAGGCCCGATTTATTCAACCTCTGAAGTATTGGTTGTGTGACGTGCAGTCAGGCATTATGGAGAAGAATTGGGCCCTTTCTGTTGACCAATGCCAGCCAGCTGCAGGCATTGCAGTTTTCGGAGCATCTCATAGATCTGCTGAGCATACGTCTCAGATGTACTGGTTTTACCAGGATTCAGAAAGCTGTAGTGGATCAGATGGGCAACAGACCACCAAACAGTGACCACGACCTTTTTTTGGTGCAAGTTTGGCTTTGGGAAGTGCTTTGGAGCATCTTCTTGGTCCAACCACTGAGCTGGTCATCACTGGTTGTCATATAAAATCCACTTTTCATTGTATGTCACAATCCAATGGAGAAATGGTTCACTGTTGTTGCGTAGAGTAAGAGAAGACAACACTTCAAAATGATGATTTTTTTTGGTTTTCAGTCAGCTCATGAGGTACCCACTTATTGAGCTTTTTTACTGTTCCAATTTGCTTCAAATGCTGAATGACTATAGAATGGTTAATGCTGAGTTCTTGAGCAACTTCCATGTGTTGTAAGAGGATCAGCTTTGACAATGGCTCTCAATTGGTCACTGTCAACTTCCAGTGGCTGGCCACTACCATCCTCGTCTTTAAGGTTCTCATCTCCTTTGCAAAACTTCTTGAACCACCACTGTACTTTTTGTCAGCAGCTCCTGAACCAAATGAGTTGTTGTAAGCTGTCTCCACTGTTTTATGACCCATTTGAACTCAAATAAAAAAATTGCCTGAATTTGCTTTTTGTCTAACATCATTTCTATAGTCCAAAATAAACAGCAAGTAATATGTCATTAGCAAAAAACAAAGTGAGAAATGTGCATTAAAATGATGTGTAACATAACTACATTTATTTAAGAATGTATTCCAATGTCCAATGGCAAAGTTCAACAATGCAAAATTGCAGTTACTTCTGCACCAACCTAGTAGATGAACTCTATTGAGACTAAAAAACTTGGCGAATGTCACTCTCATCAGAAAAATTTAGGGGAATTAGGACTCAAATTCAAGCCTGCCTCACTCTAAAGCACCATTTATACTTAAGACACTTGATATCACTAATTTAGCATTCTTTCTTCATCTGTACAGTGGGCATATTAACACTTACCTCTGAATATTGCTGCAGAAGTTTAAATGAGGTAATGGCTACCAAGTAGTTACATTGAGTATAGCAAAAATGAGGAACTCTGCAAATGGAAACTGTTTAATTATTACTACATTCTCACATACACAGCCAATCTAGATTCTGTTATTACCTAATAGGGACCTTACACTTTAATAGAAAAGTCCAGTAGTTATTTTACAAATATACACATGAAACTACCAAACAAATAATCCTTTGAAGCTTTTGAAAAAATATGTAAAAATGTAACAAACCAAATCGATCATATGATAAAATTTTAGGTCTGGCTCTACTGCAAATGCAAAAATAGTCAAATTATTATTATTATCATTAATAATTAATATTAACAAATTAATAATTTTGTGTCTGGAGTTTCACATACTGAAAAAAAGCCATTGAGAAATTTTACCTCCTTGAATTTTGAATAATTTGCAGAAGCCTGGTGAAGCAGTTATATAAAAATAATACTTATCAGAAATTATATATAAGTAAGTAACTTCATAACTGTCATAGTACTTTGTATTGAAATGTTCAGATTGGCTAATAATGCTAGTGTTGTGATGCAGCCTAGCATGTGCTCAGAGCTGACTATATGAAATTAGTAGGCTAAAATGTAGGCTTTAAAAAGACAACATAAAAGGCAGACAGGCATGGAAGATAGTCACCAAAGAAAGCAGAAACTTCTTTTAGTGTCATTTTTTCCTCTATATAATTTGTTTTCTAAATTTCTAAACTACCAAAGGTAAATGACCAAAAAAAGAGGAGAGAAGAGGTAAAGAAGAAGAGAAAATAAAGGAAGAAAAGCAAGAAATCTCAACTTTTATTTTTGGGACTAACAGCAAACAATAGTGCACTAATTGTAGTTTCTGGCAATGCCAATCTCAAATACTCAAGCTAAATAAAATATATTAATAAGCAAATAACAATAAGAAGATATATTTTTAAAGATTCAGAAGTTAAAGGTGGGAATGGGCAAGGGGGTAGGTGGCAAACTCAGTATCCATTAGCTCCAACTAGAAAACACCCATCAATTTATGAGATAACACTGAATGAGTAAAACAATTGCAGGCTGTCAACCAAAGCAAAAAGAAACAAGCCACTCTGAAAGTAGGTTCATGGAAATAAAAAACAATTACTGAACTAAAATTTTCAATAGAGACAATGAACAGCTAGATACCACAGTTAAAACAATAAACAGAAAACCAATAAATGAGATCACTTCAAGGAATTCTTTTAGAACTCAGAAGTTCTTTCCTCATCTTGATTCCAAACATACAAACCCACCCACATATGTGTCCATCCTACCTTCAGACCTTTCTCTTATGTTAAAGTACTCCATTCTCTCACTTAAGTTAAATCCTTCTATTATAGTTTTGGAGACTAGGCTTCAAAGAAATTTTATACAACTTATATGTCTTCCCAGGAACCCAACATTATTATTCTCTTTGACTCCTTTTATTCCTTTATATTCAACCTCTCCCTTTCTACTGCAGTACAACTTCTAAAGACACTCAAATGTTACCCATTAAAAGTAAGTATTTAGGTGACTCACTCCCTTTAGCTACCTCCTGCTTCTTTCTCTACAGCTGAAACTCTTTTTTAAAAGTGTTGACGCTCCAAACTGTTGTCTGGCCATTCCATCAAAACAAGTTCCTCCAAACTTAATCCAATGGATATCTGGCTGGCTGCTCACAGCATCAATCAACACAATACTCCCTCTTCAAACACTGTTACCACTGGCTTTTCAAGATGCTACACACTCTGAGCTTTCCTAGCTTTTCCATCCATGTCTCTTTTGCAGGCGCATCTTCATCTCTCAAGCCATTAAATATAAGCATTCAAGGCTTAGATCTAGGTTCTCGTCTTACTCTATGCTGCTCCCGAGGTACCTTTATGCATCTTTTTTGTTTTTTTCTTTCACAGCTTTTGGCAGTAAATGTCACCATCATGCATCAAAATGAATAGAAACCAAGGACATACCTTTGACATCTCTTTCTACTTCATCTCCCATCAGTCCATCATCAAGTTCCATGGACTGAACTACTTATATTATTTTAAATATATTTTAGATATATTGTTCACATATATTTTCAAATCTGTCCAGTTTTTCCTCTAACACTGTAGTCTTCAAGCTACCATTATCTCTCAATGCATTATTCTACAAGGTAGTGTGTGCTCAGTTGTGTCTCTTTGTGACCCCATGGACTGTGGCCCACTAAGCTCCACTGTCCATGGAATTTTCCAGGCAAGAATACTGCAGTGGGTTGCCATTTCCTTCTCCAGGGGATCTTCCAAACTCAGGGATTGAACCTGCGTCTTCTGCATTGCAGGCAGATTCTTTACCATCTGAGCCACCACAAAAGTCCAACATAGTGTTATAGGTCAACTGTATTTTAGGAATACCATTTAAATAAATTGTATTCCTAAAATACAAAAATAAAATAAGACAAAATACCCCAAAACAAAAATAAAATAAGACAAAATATCCCAAAACCAAAAAACAAGCTCATTAAAAAAAGAGATCATATTTGTGGTTACTAGGAGTGGTAAGAAAGGGAATTGGGTGAAGGCAGTCGAACAATACAATCTTAACAGTTACAAGATAAATAAGTACTAGGGATGTAAGGTACAACATGATTAATATAATGAATGCTGCTGTGTGTTTCATGCATATATACATAGATATGTTGTTAAGATAGTAAATCCTAAAAGTTCTCGTCACAAAAGAGATTTTTTTTTCTTTTTTGACTCTAGCAAGGAGATACAACCAATCCATCCTAAAGGAAATCAGTCCCGAATATTCATTGGAAGGACCAATGCTGAAGCTGAAACTCCAAAACTTTGGCCACCTGATGCAAAGAACTGACTCATCTGACAAGACCCTGATAGTGGGAAAGATTGAAGGTGGGAGGAGGGGACGACAGAGGGTGAGATGGTTGGATGGCATCACCAACTCAATGGACATGAGTTTGAGTAAACTCCGGGAGTTGTGATGGACAGGGAGGCCTGGCGTGCTGCAGTCCATGGGGTCGCAAAGAGTCAGACATGACTGAGCGACTGAACTCAACTGAACCAAGATGACAGATGTTCAGCTAAACATGATCACTGTGGTAATCATTTCATGATGTATGTAGGTCAAATCATTATGCTGTACACCTTAAACTTACACAGTACTGTATGTCAGTTATGTATGAATAAGAGTGGAAGAAACAGATAATACAAGTTTCACCATATCATTCTGTGTTAAAAGTTATTCAATGACTATCCTCTCTTTAGAGGGGATAATGAACTGCTTACTATGGCTCACATGAAATCCCTGAGTGGTCAGGAGATCATCAACCTTTTCCAGACTTACCTTGCTTCATAATGCTCCCCACTCCATAACCACTCTACCACAACAACATTCTCTACTCCAACGATATGGCTTTCTTAAAGTACCTGGCCCTTTTCACATTCCTTCCTCCAAAATAACATAAACAAATGCCACTGCCTCCACTTAAAAAGCCAATCCTTCCCTCTTATTCATTTTTAGATTTTAACTCAAGTATTAGGTCTTCAGGAGAGACTCCTTCGAATACCCTGGATCAGTTCCTTCAGCATGGAGTACACAGCAGACCTTTAATAAACACAATAAAAGAACTCAAAAGAAAAAAAGCAGATGCAAATAATAAAAGTTTGCTAATAGAGTACAGCCAGGGAGTAAATATAAATATAAAAAGTAAGACTTTCTGATGGAAAAAAAAAGAGGCTATCTACTGTTTTGTTGTATTAAAGTCAAATAATATGGTATCATTTGTTCCTTTTTCTTTTTGGTCCTCAGGATGAGGTGTGTAGGAGGGTGTTAGGAAAAGCTATAAAGCTTTTGTTTTTCAATATATAATCCAATAAATGCTTGAGTTTTAATGTTTCAAGTGTGGTTGAATATAATATATAGTTCTGGTTTAAGCATATAATACTTTTGATAAGTTTTCTGTCATTATCTGGCATAAAAATATTTATAGCACGTAAGTATGTGTAAATTATCATTTTAGACAACACTTTCACCAATTAAAAAAAGATGCTCATCCTCTTTATTGTTTTATTCCTTATGCTTGCCTTTGTCTGATATTAAAATTTCAACCTTTGACTTCTTGTTTTATTTGCTTAGTATATTTTGCCTACCACAAAGCTCTATATACTGGGACATCTCCAGTGAGTTTCTTGTTTTGATTAATCTCCTGATAGCATTAACCTGTCTTTAAACAGATTTTATAGGAATGGTACATGTGTAATATCCCTTTTTAGTGCTGGTATATTTGATAATATCTCTCAATTATCTTCATAATAAATGCCAACTTTGTAGGATCTAGATTTCTTTATCCTTAGCATTTACACGTATTACTTCATTATTGCCTATCATCTGACATTGCAAAGAAGTTTGAGGCCAGCTGCATTTATTTTTGTTTTGGCATGCTTTGTCTAAATTTTCATTTTTTCTTTTTTAAAAAATATTTTAACTTTATTGGAGTATAGTTGATTTATGGCTTCCCTGGTGGCTCAGACAGTAAAGAATCCGCCTGCAATGTGAAAGGCCTGGATTTGATCCCCGGATCAGGAAGATCACTGGAGAATGGAATGGCCACCCACTCCAATATTCTTGCCTGGAGAATTCCATGGACAGAGTAGCCTGGTGGGCTATATAGTCCACGGGGTCACAAAGAGTCAGACATGCCTGTCTAACACAAACACACATACACACACACACAGAGCTGATTTACAATGTTGTGTTAGCTTCAGGTGTACAGCAAAGTGATTCAGTTAAACATAATATATATATATATATTCATTCTTTTTTAGATTCTTTTCTCATACAGGTCATCACCGAATATTGAGTAGAGTTCCCTATGCTATACAATAGGTCCTTGTTGGTTATCTATCTTACATACAGCAGTGTGTGTGCACTGAAACTACTGAAGCGCCTCGATCCTATGCTCTGCAACGAAAAGCCACTGCTATGAGAAGTCCACACACTGCAACTAGAGAGTAACTTCTGCTCTCTGCAAAATAGAGAAAGAAAAGGCTGCATGCAGCAACGAAAGACCTAGTGCAACCAAATATAAGTAAATAACTAAAAATAGATAAAAAAATTTTTTAAAGGAAAAGAAACAAAGAACATGGACAATGATATTCATGAAATAACGCAAGTGGCCAATAAATATATGGAGCAATGAGAAATCTAACTAGCCATTAAAAATAAATTTGCTTTTCACACATTACTTTAATAAAGATCAAAAATTCATAGCTATTGGCAAAGGAGTAACAATATATACTTCTCATAGGTAGGAGAGCAAACTGGTACTTTTTTGAAAGATATGCACTATATACATTAATTTTAAATGATGACTTCCATTAAAATCATTTTGTATATTCACACTTTGAAGTGTTCCTCTGTTTCAGTTGTGTTTTTAAATACATTACTATAAAACAGAAAATTAAGACCAAGCCACCTGGTAAAGATAAACTCTTGCAATACAAAGCACTTGGTGAAGCTGAAACTGTGAGTCTCCCAGGCTCAAGTAACAGAGATGCACAGAAGGCTACATCCCATAAGCACAGTAACAAAAACTACAAATGCCCCCCCACCCCCCTCGGCCGTGCAAGGCTGGGGCAGAAACCAGGCTCACGGAAACAAATGCCTGTGGTGGAGGGGCTCTTTGCCTATAAAAGGAGCAAGGAAAAGATACTTACTAACCACTGCTGGGAAATTTATTCTAAATGTAGTTATGTGCTCCTTTAACAGAAGAATAGACCTTTTGGTTTGTGTTTCTTGGAGAGATAAGCCTGATCCTGATGTTATCAAGAATCAGGGGAACCAACCCTCTAATATAAGACATGGCTTCAGACTGGAACATGCAAAACACACTAGATGAGGGTGAAAAGAAAGAAAACAAAAAAATTCCATTTAATATGAAACCAAAACACACCAGGACAACTAAACTAAGATGGACAGCCAACAAACACCAACAATTGTAGGAATTCAGCCTAGAAGAAAAAGTAGCAATCAGAAAATAACTTAAAACGTGCATGTTTAGTATCCTTCCAAAGCTAGAAAACAAAAAACAATAGACGTGAAGAGGGAAAAGGATAAAAAACAGCCAGAAACCAAACCAGAATAGGTTGCAGTGAGTGAGAGCAAGGGAGAACCTGAACATGAGAAAGTATTCACTGAGAAATAAAAACCACCAAGGTCACATAAATTACCTGAGCAAAGTCAAAGCGTAATTAGTAAATTGGAAAATGTACCTAGGAATTGCCTAGAACATAACACAGAAATTAAGGAGAATTACGGAAAAAGCAGTATGTAAAGATATAAAGGCTAAGACATTTTCTAGAATTGAAGAAATATGAGTCTTCAGATCAATAATTTATTTAAAAGAATGCCTACAGATAACACAACATACACACACATAGGCATATCATGGGAATGTGTTCAAAACATCAAGTATGGTAAAACAAACAACAAATACTAACATCTACATCATACTTGAAATATGCAGGGCTCTAAATGCTTTCTATTAACGGAATCATCATGACAGTCCCTATGATAGATACTACTTCATTACTTCTGTTGAGAACTTGCCCAAGGTCACTGAGTAAATAGTGGTGACAGGATATGGAAAAGGAATATTTTTTAAAAATACCAGAGGAAAAAAATTACATACAAAGGCATAACAATTAGGTAGCGACCAGACTCTCAGGGTTCTAAGTTGCCAAGTTTCATAATACAATGAAATAATATCTTGAGAGTGCTGATAGAAGGGGGGAAAAAACTATTAATCAAGAATTTTTATTTGAAAAAAAAATACTGTGTAAAATATACTTTCAGACAAAAACTAAGGACATTACAAGCCATATTCTGTTGCTAAAAAAAATTACCAAAGGATACACTTCAGCAAGAATAAAGATAAATCCTTTAAATACAAGAAACAGTAAGTACAAAATCTGGTAAAATACACCCCATAGACTGTAGTCTGCCAAGTTTCTCTGTCCCTGGAATTCTCCTGGCCAGAATTCTGAAGTGGGTAGCCATTCTCTTCTCCAGGGGATCTTCCCAACCCAGGAATCGAACCCAGGTTTCCTGCATTGCAGGCGAATTCTTTATGGTCCGAGCCACCAAGGAAGCCCCATAAATAAGGAAATGAAATTTATGCTACAAAAGGGGAAGTAAAATTGTAGGCAATTATACACATGATGGAGTGAATGTTTGGTGTTTAATCAAATATAAGCTCATAAAAAAGTCAAAAATACAAGGAAACAAGTTGTCATGAGCAGGAATTAACATAACATATATAACTCCCTTAGTGTTGTAGGAAAAATGGGGTGTGAGAGGATGGTCATATTCCAGGTCTTGAGTGAGTCCGTGGGACGGGCTGCCAAGTGAAGGGTCCTTGGCTTCTCACTGGAAAGAATTCAAGAATGAGCCTGACATTAGGTTTATTTAGAAAGATACACCCTCCACACACAGAGTACGGGCTGTCCCTGAGGGTGAGAGAGGCAGCCCCAAGGCATGGGGTCCTCTAGGAAAGTGAGAGCTGCTCTGGGAGATACACATTCCACAGACAGAATGTGGTCAGTCTCAAAAGATGAGAACTGCCTGCCTCAAGGTGTGGGGGTGGCCAGTTTTTATGGGCTGGGTAATTTCATAGGCTAAGAAGGGGAAGGAATATTCTAACTATCTTTGAGAAGGGGCAGATATTTCTAGGAACTGGGGTGCCATCCACTATTTGGCTTTTAAGGTCACCCTCAGAACTATCACCGAGCCTGTAGGTGTGTCGCCTGTAGGTGTGTCATTTAGCACACGCTAATGTATTACAATGAGTGTATGGTGAAGCTCAAGGTCTCTGGAAGTTGAATCTTCTACCTACCCTCTTGGGCCTACTAGGTTCCAACCAGTGTTTGTGGTATCCTGTTCTTAATGGTTCTGTCATTCTTTTAATGGTTGTGCCCTGCCCGCTTCCTTCTGTCTCATAAGGACTTCACATATTAATAACAGAATTAGTGAATTTAAGATATAAAATAACTATATATGAAATGTTTAATAAGATTTAAAAAAAACAGAAAATGAAAAATAAGAAATTTAAAAATTACCAAGCAAATTGGTAAAAATTAAATGCCATTTTTAGAAATTAAAAAGATTGTTTTTTAATTGGTTGGGTACGTAAATTTGGTGCAGCCACTATGGAAAACAGTATGGAGGTTCCTCAAAAACTAAAAATAAAGAGTTGCCATATGATCCAGCAATCTCAGTCTTGGGCATATACCTAGACAAAGCTATAATCTGAAAAGATACGTGCACCCCTATCCGAAAGTTAAAGTGTTAGTCACTCAGTCTGTCCAACTCTTTGCAACCCCAGGGACTGTAGCCTGCCAGGCTCCTCTGTCCATGAAACTCTCCAGGCAAGAATACCGGAGTGGGTTGCCATTTCCTTCTCCAAGGGGGTCTTCCTGATCCAGGCAACAAACCTGGGTCTCCTGCACTGCAGGCAGACTCTCTACCATCTGAGCCACCAGGGAGCACTATTTACAATAGCAAAGTCAGGGAAACAACCTAAGAGTCCATCAACAGATGAATGGATAAAGAAGGTGTGGGATATACATATACGAATATATGAGATGGAATATTACTCAGCCATTAAAAAAAATGAAACAATGCCATTTGCAGCAACATGGACTGACCCAGAGATTATCATACTAAGTGAAATAACTCAAAGACAAATACCATATGATATCACTCATACATGGAATCTAAAATATGACACAAACATACCTACAAAACAGAAACTGACTCGCAGACACAGAGAACAGATTTGTGGTTGCCAAGGGGGAGGTAGGGTGGGGGAGGGAAGGATTGGAAGATTATAAATCAACTATTCTTCAATAAAATTAAAAAAAGAAATCAAAGTAAAAAAATTGTTGATATTAAAAACTCAAAGGATGATTTAAAAAACAGATTACAAAGAAATGCAGTAGATTAGCTCACTGAGTTGAGGAAATGTGAAAAATTACATTCACTTCAAAAAACCTACAAACAATGGATGAGAGAAAAGAGGAAGGTGAAAAAGAAAACTAATTTCTCCAACAATAACTAGTAGTATAAATAGAAATAGTCCTCTAAGAAATTTAAGACCTGGACATTGCAGTGCTCCTGGAAACTCAGGAACTGTTAACTAATTTCTCTGTTCATGACAACTAGCTGTAACATAGGAGTTGTAGAGTTCCCTAGAGCCTATTATCAACATTTATTCCACTGAGAGGATCAGAAGACATCAGCAAAATAATGGTACCTTATACTATACAGTAAGGCTTAATCTCATTCAACAAATGCTCTTCTGGTATCCCATATTTTCTAAATATACTTAAATCATAGCAATCTTTAAATTTTCACATCTTTCTTTAAAGACAGAAGTTTCTTACATGGTACATCAGTTTGCAGTTCACAGGGTCAAGGTCTTTAGAATATTACTCCAATCTTGCTCAAGACTAAAAATATTTTCACAGGTTTCTCTGGTTAAATATTCTTGTAATAAAGCTCAATTTATAGACTAGTAGTTAAATTACAAGTACTCTTAAGTTTCTCCTTCTACAGTATAAATAATCTATAAAACAGTCATATATTACATACACAGTAGTTCTTTGTAAATAAAAGAACTTGCTATTAAAGCAAATTATACAGTCATTCTGTAAACTTGGTTTCTAATATTAAAATCATTCACATAAATCAGATAACACATTTTATCTGTTAAATAATAAATCTCAACTGTTATAAAGAAAACATAACCTATCTTCATCAGCTGTTTCTTAAAAAATGCATATATAAAACATTATAAGCATATTTCTGATAAGGATTTATATGCTGTTTCTGATATAGGATATAGGATTTTAAACATATCAGCCAAGTGGTCAAATACAGGTACTAACAGTTCCTATTAGTTTGTGCTCCCTTCCCCCTAAAATTTCCTGCTTCATTACAGGATTTTACTGACTTTAAAGCTATATGTGGGAGTCCAGATCTTTGGGAGGACTGAGTACCCCTAAAACCTCATTAACAATTCTAATTCAACCAGAAGATCTGCTCTATCAAATCAAGTAAGATTTTCTTTGGCAGCAGCAATTTCTCAATTAGTGCCATTCTCTGGCTAATTCTAGAACACTGAAGCAGCCCAATTAAGGGAGCACTCACAATAGGATTCTGCTCCTTCAATCCAGAAAGCCCAGGGGCACAGTGAGATTCTTACTCTCTGTGGGATTTCCCTAAAGAATAATTCCAAGGTGATAGGAACTTCCCAGTCTGCACAGGTTCAAACTTGAGGATCTTCGAACAACCCCCCAAAAAAAACCCTATGACTATGGTTCAACTTCAAAATTTCTACAAAGTTGTGGAAAGGAAATAAGGGCATTATACTTCATCAAAAAATGGATTCATCATTTGTGCTTCACAGACATATGACTAAAATTCAAAATTTAGAACTGAAAATTTGCTATACTTTTCACTTTTCTTATCCTTTACTACAACATTTTTGCCTTCTGTTTCTTCCCTCTAGGTCTTACTCTCTTCTACGCAAACTCCAATTTTTTTATTCTTCTGTCCACAAATTCAATCTCCTTGAAAATGTTATACCATTTCTATTCTTGCTCTTTGTCCCTCCCAAGCCTGAGCATCTATCTGTTTTCCCTTTCTCGCTTTTAATTCTTCCTTATTCTTGTGTTTACGACAGAGTAAGAAGGCAGGGTACGGGCAAGCCAGCTGCAAAGGAAAATATTTCAGTGAATTCATGCAAGTCATGAGGTAGGAGAGAAATGGCTATTAGATCAACATATTAGGGAAGCTAAGGGGCTACTGAGCAACCCACAGTGAAAAGCACTACCGGAGGTGAGGACTACGTATTCCCTGAAGTTACTAATGAAGAGCCTGATTTCTGGTTTAAATTTGGATAGTGTTTACAATTATTGAATAATTTTTCCTGGTCATAGAAGGAGGAAACAGTCATTATTTAAGCTATAAAAGGAGGTTAAATTATTTCTAGCTGGCTAACAAGGCTAGAAATCACTGATCAAAAAGTTATCCGGATCCCATTTATATGAAATATCCAAACTTCCAGAGACAGAAAGGAGATGAGTGGTTTGATAAGGGCTGGAGGAGAAGAGAATGGGGAGTGACTCTTAATGAAAACAAGGTTTCTTTTGGGTGTGATGAAAATGTTCTAAAATTAAACTGTGGTAATGGTTGCACAATTCTGTCAATACACTGAAAACTACAAAGTGGTAAACTTCATATGGGTGAATTTTATGTTATTTTAGTTACATCTTAATAAAGCCATTTAAAAAGATTACTACGATTTTTCTACCATATGAGCATCAAGAGATGCAGAAAACTCAATACTCATTTATGATAAAAACTCTCCAGAAAGTAGGCACAGAGGTGACATTCCTCAACATAATAAAGGCCATATACGACAAACCCACAATAAACACCATTCCCAATTGTGAAAAACTGAAAGCATTTCCTCCAAGATCAGGAACAAGACAAGGATGTCCACTCTCGCCACTATTATTCAACATAGTTTTGGAAGTCCTAGCCATGGCAATCAGAGAAAAGAAATGAAAGGAATCCAAATAGGAAAAGTAGTAGTAAAATTGTCCCTGTTTGCACATGACATGATACTATACATAAAAAATCCTAAAGATGCCACCAGAAAACTACTAGAGCTCATTAATGAATTTTGTAAAGTTGCAGAATACAAAATTAACCCACAGAAATCTCTTGCATTCCTATATACACTAACAATGAAAGATTAGAAAGAGAAATCTTGCGACTTCCCTGGTGGTATACTGGATAAGAATCTGCCTGCCAAAGCAGAGGACATGGGTTCGACCCTGGTCCAGGAAGATTCCACATGATGCGGGTCAACTAAGCCTATGTGTCACAATTACTGAGCTTGCACTCTAGAACCCGTGAGCCACAACTACTGAACCGTGAACCACAGCTACTGAGCCTGTGTGCTGCAACTACTGAAGCCCGTGTGCCCCTAGAGCCCGTGTCCCACAACAAGAGAAGCCTTCACGATGAGAAACCCACATACTGCAACTAGAGAAAGCCTGTGAGCAGCAACAAAGACCCAGCTCAATTAAAAATAGAATAAATAAATTTTTAAAAGAAAGATTTTTAAGAAGAAAGAGAAATTAAGGAAACAATCCCATTTATCACTGTAACAAAAAGAATAAAATACCAAGGAATAAACCTACCTAAGGAGACAAAAGTCCTAGAAAACTATAAGATACTGATGAATGAAATAAAAAACACAAACAGATGAAGAAATATACCATGTTCTTGGACTAGAAGACTCAATACTGTGAAAATGACTATACTACCCAAAGCAATCTACAGATTCAGTGCAATCTCTATCAAATTATCGATGGCATTTTTCAAAGAATTAGAACAAAAAAATTTAGTTTATATGGAAACACAAAATAGCCAAAGTAATCTTGAGAAAGAAAAATGGAGCTGGAGGAATCAGGTTCCCTGACTTCAGACTATACTACAAAGCTACAGTAACCAAGACAGTATGGTATTAGCAGAAAAACAGAAATATAGATCAATGGAACAGGGTAGAAAGCCCAGAGATAAACCCACAGGCCTATGCCTATGGTCACCCAATCCATGCAAAGGAGGCAAGAATATACATTGAAGAAAAGATAGTCTCTTCAGTAAATGAAGCAACTGACAAAATATATAAACTGACAACTGAGCAACTGACAACTCTCCAAAATATATAAACAGCTCATGTAGCTCAATTAAAAAAAAAAACTGAATAAAAAAACTAGGTGGAAAATCTAAATAGACATTTCTCCAAAGAAGACATACAGACAGCCAACGTCACTAAGTATTGTTGTTGTTCAGCCGCCCAGGAAAACTGGACAGTTACATATAAAAGAATGAAATTAGAACACTCCTTATCACCATACACAAAAATAAACTCAAAATGAATGAAAGACCAAATGTAAGGCTATAAACTATAAAACTCTTAGAGGAAATCATAGAACACTTTGACATAAATCACAGCAAGATCTTTTTTGATCCACCTCCTAGAGTAATGAAAATACAAAAATAAACAAATGGGACCTAATTAAACAAATGCTTTTGCACAGCAAAAAGAATCATAAACAAGATGAAGACAACCCTCAGAATGGGAGAAAATATTTGCAAATAAAGCAACTGACAAAAGATTAATCTCCAAAATATACAAACAGCTCATGTAGCTCAATATCAAAAAAACAAACTCAGTCAAAAAAGTTGGGTGGAAGATCTAAATAGACATTTCTCCAAATAAGACATACAGATGGCCAACAAACACATGAAAAGATGCTCAACATCACTAACTATTGTTGTTGTTCAGTTGCCCAGTCATGTCCAACTCTTTGTGACCCCAAGGACTGCAGTGCGTGAGGCCTCCCTGTCCCTCACCATCTCCTGAAGTTTGCCCAAGTTCATATCCATTTTCATCAGTGATGCCATCCAGTCATCTCATCCTCTGATGCCCCCTTCTCCTTCTCCTCTTCACTAAGTATTAGAGCAATACAAATCAAAACAATAAATGAGGTACCACTGCACACTGGTCAGAATGGTCATTGTTAAAAAGTCTACAAACAATAAACACTGGAGAGGGTGTGGAGAGAAGGGAAACTCCTACACAGCTGGTAGGAATGTAAATTGGTACAACCACTATGGAGAACAGTATGGAGGTTTCTCTAAAAACTGAATAGAACTACCATATGACCGCACAATCCCACTCCTGGGCAAATACCTAAAGAAAACCGTAATTCAGAGAGAGACATGCACACCAATGGTCACTGCAGCACTATCTACAACAGCCAGGACAGAGAAGTAACCTAAACACCTCTCAACAGAGGAATGGATAAAGACATGGGGGGTGGGAGACTGGGCCTGACAAACATACGCTACTATGTATAAGACAGATAACTAATGAGAACCTACTGAATAGCACAGGGAACTCTAGTCAGTGCTCTGTGGTGACCTAAATGGGAAGGAAATCCAAAAATGAGGGGATATATGTACACATACAGCTGATTCACTCTGCTGTACAGCAGAAACTAAACATAACATTGTAAAGCAACTATACGCCAACAAAAATTAAAAAGAATTACTATGATTTTATATGGCTTTCTGTACATTTTTTTATAAAAAGGTTTAAAAAGATGACCATACATTATTTGTAGTAACATGAAAAACACTATATTAAAATTTTTTCAGATTAAAAAGTTATCTGAAAGTTTCTCAGCTGGTCAGTATCTCTTCCATCTTAGAGCTTCAATATCTACTTCACTCTTTCAACTAAATAATTCTTTAACCTGTCAACAAACCAAATTTCACCCAAATGAATTCTAATGCAAGATATCATTAATTGAGTTAAGTAATACCCTAGGTTAAAAGTCCAAATTAAAATCTTAAAAATTAAATTTCAAAAAGCAAATGAAAGTTAACTAATCAAACCAATGAAAATAAATCAGATAAAGCTCTTATGCTAAGTAGTATTTTCATAAAGCTCATGACACAAGTCATTTAGGACCCAAACTACTGTCAGTTTACACAGATATTAGCAGCAGTTTCAATTTCACAAAGTGTGAGACAGTTTGCCACTTTTGATGTTTCCTTCATGTTTCATGATTTTTTAATGTATCACCATCTTCTAGATGTGCTATGATCTGAATCACACTGTCCATAAGGTACTCTTCTTAAACCTCTACAAAGCTATGTAGAAATTACCATACAATTTTTTAAAGTAAACTTTAGAAGTACACAATTGCTTGAAGAATACCTAAGCTTAATTTAATCACAAGATTTAGTGACTATAAAATTAGATATTGAGGTATTGCTACTAAACATTATAGTATAAGCAAAATATTGAAGGATTTAAATGGCATAGAGCTATCTTGATTTTAAAGTTTCCTAAGACTGTTCTGGTATTCACAGTCTCAATTTGCCTCATCTGTTAACTATTTCAAATTTCTCAGTTTTGGATAACTTGTCTATACATTCAGAAGTGGATTCAATTGCCAGTTTGCTGTTTTTTAATCCTTGCATATTTGAAGATTCACACACTGGCCAAGAAAACAATAGCTGACTTCCTCAGCCAGTTCATTACTTTTTCGAAGGAATCATGTCTCTCTTTTGTTCATAGGTGTCAATATTTAGCATTACATAGTGACATCTGATTAATATATAAGACATCATCATCATGACTTCTCCCTTGTCAACAGCGTTAGGAACTGTTTTCTATCGAGGAAAAAGGTATTCTCATAGATGTTGACCTGCAAATTGTATCATACCATTTCCGTTGCTATTCTATAGAATACATAGTTCTAGTTCACTAGTCAAAAACTTGATTTTCAGATTACTGTTCACTAATGACTTTTAAAAGTTTCTCAACATCATTAGATACACATTCATTACTGAAAAATGCCACATGAGATATGCTGAAGGAGATAAGAGAAAAGATGTAGTTTTGACTAGAAGCTAGAGCCTATATATTCTCTTTCCCTGGGTTATTATTCATTTGCTCATTCAACAATCATGAATGGGTACATTTTTAAAAAGACTTTTCTATGTGAGAAGCAAAGTATAAGGAAATTTAAACTCAAAGGATTAATTTCTGGAAGCCAAGTGTGATTTCAGACAAAAATATCTTTAGTTTAGTCTGGGAGTTTTACAGTATAAAATGAACAATCCCATTTGCACTTAAAGAGATTCTTATTCTACTGACTGTAGTACACCAGTATAAGATCACTCTAGATGGCTGACTGGCTGTTAAAGTACTTGCTAATAGTATGAGGAAGTATTTATACAGACAGAAAAAAATGAAGATGACAGATATGGAGTAACAGAATTAAATTATGGGTTGACCACAAAACAAAAGCTGCCACTTCTAAGCTCTGCCCCTTGATGTCTAAAACAGCCTTAATGACTCTTGGCAAAGATAATACTCTACTGCTTTACAAAAAGTGAAAATTCTGTTTACTATCTATTTATATTCTGAAGCATGATGGAATACTGCAAAAACGTTTTCCAACAGTCTGGTTAAGTTTTGCAATTCTGTTTGTAAAACAAAACACACAAAAACATATATACATCGCCACTTCATGCTTAGCCTCATCGTTGGTATTTTTATTACTAAATTTTGTGAACAAAATAAGCAAGCTGCATCTCAAATAGCTGTTGTTGTTGTTTAGTCACTAAGTCATGTCTGACTCTTTGTGACCCCATGGACTGGAGCCTGCCAGGCTCCTCTGTCCATTTAACTTCCCTGGCAAGAATACTGGAGTGGGTTGCCATTTCCTTCTCCAGGGGATCTTCCTGACCCAGGGATTGAACCCACATCTCTGCTTGGCAGGTGGATTCTTCACCACTGAGTTACCTGGGAAACCCACATCCCAAACAGACATAATGCCAAATATGACACAATTTTCTACCACTCATTAATTAAAGACAAGGAGCAATGCTAAGAAGCCAAGATATTCAAAGTTGGTAATGAACTATGGTGTTATTCTCTGAAGCAGTACAACAGTTCCTGAATAGCATATTTTTAAATAAAATAATTAAGCCACATACAGCATGACTCAAAACAAAACAAACAAACAAAAAACCTATTTATCTACATCCCTGCCTGACAGAGTATTATCACAGATGAACACAAAGCACCAGCCTAAATTTAAACTGGATTATCTGTGACCTATACTCTCTCTTAGTCTGCTATATTTCTGGCTCATATTCAATTTTCTTTGTCCTGTGGGTAGGCATGGCAACCCACTCTAGTATTCTTGCCTGGAGAATCCCACGGACAGAGGAGCCTGGCAGGCTACAGTTCACAGGGTTGCAGAGACACAACTGAAGCAACTGAGCATGCACATACATGTTCATCAGAAAATGAGAAGGGAGACTACAAAGAATAAATAATCATATATTGAGCACATATTTAAAACAAATGAAACCTGGTCCCTGTTTTCAAGGAATTTACTTTCAATAAACCTTATTATGAAATGTTCTATTTATAGTATAATCTCTATTATGAGACTTTGTGTTTAAGACTATCTTCTTAAACTAAGAATTTAATTTGAATAAAGGGCTGATGAAATCATTTGTCAGTGGGTGCCACAGAAGTAAACATGAATTAAATAACCCATAAGACAAAATTATGTATGGCTTGTAGTACTAGTTGTATTATAGCTTTAACTTATAAGTGCTTTTTATATAAAAAATTTAATGGTTCTTTTTGATGAAACGTTCTAAAGGGAGTTGACATGACATGTGATACTGTAGTTTTCAACTCCAGTTCATACTTACACCTCAGATTGCCACTCAATCACAAGATTCACTCTCTAGGTACAATGGAACTATAGTCACACCCTTCATATACAAAGATTTCTAACCCATCACAATTGCCTAAAGATATTTTCACCAGTACCAAGGAAACTGCAGTGACACACATATATAATTACTTTGAAAAGTAATGTACTTGGCTTCTGTTATTAGCTGTGAAAATTAACCTCTGTCTTAACTTCCTCATCTGTTGATACAAGTAGTAATAGTACAATATCTATCTCATATAGATAGTTATGAAAGATTTAATGAACTAGTACTTGAAAATGTCTATGATAATAACTGGCATATAAGTGGTCAGTAACGTTAGCTATCATTGTTACAAGCTAATGTCAGGGCCAGAAAAAGTTAAGAGGCACACAAAGAATCAAATTCATGATTCTGGTCTCATTAGTATCATGCTCCAATAAATGGATCTAAGCAATCACAGACTGCTTATATAAAATTATCCACTCAAAAAATTCAATAAAGAAAATTTTACTGTCTAGTTTCTAAATTCTAGAAACAGTTAACAATTTGATAAAGCTTAAGTTTAGCTTAGAGATTTATATGAACACAGACTATTCATATATTAGCCACTTGTTTAAAAGTTAAAAGCCAAATTAAAAGTTGATAGTTATTTCCATATTTAGTTATTTAAAAAATATTTTATTTAATTAAAAAATATTTTTGCTGCACTGGGTCTTCACTGCTGCCCACGGGCTTTCTCTAGTTACTTTTTGCATTGTGCGGGCTTCGTTCACTGCAGTGGCTTCTCTTGTCACGAAGCACGAGCTCTAGGCATGCCAGCTCAGTAGCTGCAGCAGGTGAACTCAGTAGTTGCAGCCCATGGGCTCTACAGCTTGGGCTCCGTAACTGGGGCACATGGGCTTAGTTGCCCAGCAGCATGTGGAATCTTCCTGAACTCATGTCTCCTACATCGGTGGGCAGATTCTTAACTACTGGACCACCAGGGAAGTCCCTATCTTTTAAAACTAATAACATTGTCTAGTTACCGTGATTCCACAATTCCTTTCTGTTTAAAAGAATGCCTGTTTAAAATAATTTCAAATATAACTCTGGAAAGGGATGAATGGGATGGCTATGAGTCCTATTTAAACCTCAAAGCCGAAACACAGGAAGGTAAGATGAAATCCTTAGATCCAGAATCAACATAATTTTCTACACCAACATAACAACTCTGACACCGTTCAGATTTGCATAATCTTCATGCGTTTAAAAATGTAGGTTTCGGGGAATTCCCTGGTGGGCCAGTGGTTACGACTGGTCATTTTCACTGCCAGGGGCCAGGTTTAGTTTAATCCCTGGTTGGGGAACTAAGATCCTGCAAGCCAAGTAGTGTGGCAGGAAAAAAAAAAACACAGGCTCAACCAAAATAATATTTAAAAAGAGAGTGAGAAGAGAGTCAGAAATACCTGCCACCAGAAAGCCTTTAACTTCTACTTCTGCTACAGCAATCACACCTACCTCCAGGTAGATTTTGCCTAATAAAAAATATTTGAATGTCCACTATCCACAGGCCCTGTGTCAGGCTTTGGATACAGTAAAGGTACTGTATTTTCCCCTTCTGAATTTTATAATTAAATTGAACACACAATTATAATTAAAACACAAATACTTCACAGTAAAGTATATGGTTAAAGCTGTACAAATAATAGATGATACTATGGAAGTACAAAGAGAGGAGAAATGAAACATTCTGATGATCAGGAAAGGCTTTGTGGGGGAGAAAATACTAGAAATGAGCTCTGATAAAGAAGAAAACAAAAGCTGGTGAAGGAGGGATAAGAATTCTGAACTTTCAATTAGCATGAGCAAAGATCCACTGAGAGGGAGAAAGTACAGGGTGTGGTCCAGAGATGGCAAGGGTACCAGTTCGGTTGAAATAGATCAGTCCTGAGGTCCAACCACGGAAAGTGTCAAAGCCAAACCAAGAATTCTAAACTTAATTCTAGAGGCAAAAGGAAGTTACTAAATATATTGAGCAGAGAAATAATATGATGAAAATAGTATTTTAGGAAGAATTTTGTGATGCTTTAGTGAATGGAGGAGAGAGATGCAGTACAAGATGCTAATAGGAAAGACAAGTTTTGGAGTATTAAACATGGTTTGGGTATGAGTTAAGAAGACCTGAACTGTTTCAATACAATTTTTCAATCTTAAATAACCCAGGACCGACATACAAAGCCTAAATGCCTTTCATGAAGACTATTTTTTTTTGTTTCATAAGAAGAACTGAGTTAATTAGAATAATTTATGTTTCTTACTCTCTTTTGCTTCTTTTCTGTAGTAATAATCCTCTTGCCCATTTCTAATCATGAACTGTCTCCTCTTTAAAACTCCCAACTCGTGTCCTCCTTCACTTACTGATCATTCTTGTCCGAACATTCACCTTTGCTTTATTACTTACTCTTTATTCTCTATTTAACCATTGACTCCCACCTAATCATTAACCTAATTTCTCTCCAGCTTCATATAGTCAAATATACTCATACTCAACTTTCTTTTCCATTACCTCTTAAATTTTAGTGTACTCATATACAAGGTCTATATGCCCACAACCTTTACAACCCCTTCTAAAGCCTCCACTCAGTCTCCTAGTTTGTCTTTCAGGCTCACTGCTAAAGCTATGCTCAAAGACCACCCTCTCATACTCACTCATACAGGCCCCAGGGAAAAAGTTTCTATTCCCTTCAGAATCTCTAGATTTCATATTCTCAATAATAGCAGCTACCATTTATTTCTTCACAGTAGAAAACATGTCATGTGCTTTACATGATCATCTCATTTAATCTTCGAGATGACCTAATGACAGGGCTTCCCTGGTAGTCCAGTGGTTAAGAATCTTCCTGACAGTGCAGGCAACACGGATTCAGTTCCCAGTCTAGGAAGATCACACATGCTGCAGACACACTACTAAGTCGTACACCACAACTACTGAGTCCCCATGTACTGCAATTACTGAAGCCCATGTGCCTAAAGCCCATGCTCAGCAACACAGAAGCCACCACAAAGAGAAGCTGGCGCACAGAAAAGAGAGTAGCCCCTGCTCACCACAACTACAGGATACCAGAGGACAACAATGAAGACTCAGTGCAGTCAAGAAAAGATTACCTAATGAGAAAGGTTTTTCCATTTGACTTTGACAGATAAAGGAAACTGAGGCTTAGAAAAATCAAGTAGCTTGCCCAAGATTACCCCATTAGTAAGTTTCACCATGTTCTCTGGAGCCTTCAATATAGCTCCACTGACTGTATGTACTCAGAAACATTTCCCCCAAGTCCTTCATTACAGGTATCAACCATCTGACAATTAAAATTGATTCCATTTCTCAGTCTGAATAATGATAGTCGAACATATAAAACTGTTTATCTCTGTTGACTTTTGAAACTTTGGGAATGAGAAAATGATTTTAACTTCTTAAATCTCTACGGAATGTTTTAAAAGGGACACGTGCACTGGAAGACTTACACTACATGAATTTGTCAGGCCCCTTTTAATTCCAGGAATCTGTATCCGAAGCATAACATTCATCTTCTCAAACTGTGATTCCTAGGAACAACAAGGCTAATCTAACTGGGAAAAGTCTACTAAGGAGTTCTGTATTTACATATCTGATTCTGGCACATTACTTACACTCTCTAATCCCACATTTCTTCATCTGCAACACAGAGATAACATCATATGCTTTAGAGGGTTGTGGTGAAAATTAAAGCCTCACACAAACAAATGGTCAATAAATTACAGCTTTTATTATTCACTTTCTTATGTATCTAGAAGTAGTTTGGTTTCATAGGATTTTAATTCAAATCATATCAGCCATGAAAAAAGTCTAGTGACTTTCAAGCCATATCCTAAATATGAATACTACATAAACTAAGAAAATGGAGTCCAGATAAACATATTAAGATATATAAAAACTGAAACTAGATATATAAAAACTGAAACTTCCTTCTTTATCACATTTATTCAAAACATCTCTCAATTTATATTATAAACACAGTATCAACAATCCATTAACACCCATTAACACTCATTATCTTTCCCTCAGTTTTCTACAAAAATTCTAAAAACTCTTATCACATTTTAGATAAAGGTATACAGAAGCTCACCTCTCTTAATTACTTTCTCTAGCTCCTTCTACCTACCTCAGCAAAAGAAAAGCTAGGTAAAGAGATTATCTAGGTAGTACACAGATAGCTAGGACATCCAGAGGTCAAAATCATCAAGAAATATATTCTAGAGATTCATAATAAAATATAAAATTATTACTTGTGCATACAGAGCACATTAGAAATTGGAAAGCACAAAAGAAAGAATATAGGTAATCAAACGTTTGATTTTTATATTCAGTTCAGTTGCTAAGTCGTGTCCAACTGTTTGCAACCCCACAGACTGTAGCATGCCACGCTTCCCTTCCATCACCAACTTCTGGAGCTTGCCCAAACTCATGTCCATTGAATCAGTGATGCCATCCAACCATCTCATCCTCTGTCGTCCCCTTCTCCTTCTGATACAGTTTAACCCAAATTACTTTCATATAACAGTAGTTAATAATCCCAAGTGGTAAGTCAGAAAATTTCCTGGCTAACAGTGAAATAGAAAAGGAAGCAACTCAATCTTTAAGTTTGTCACCAACATATGAGATGGAAGACATATGAGATGGAAGAACATATTCTGGAATAAAGTTACTAACCAAGGTACAGGAAGGCACAAACTTTTACCTAGTTGCTTCACAACACCTTTTTCTTCCCCTAAGGTCCATATATTTCACAGGGCCACACCTTGTTTTATCTTCTATTTGACTTTTACAGGACTCCACTTGCACAGATATCTTTAAAGGGATGCCTCCTTCCTGATTGGGTAAGGATGGAAAGTAGTCAAGAGTACCACTCAGAGTCAGGTGCCCAAGCAAGTGTCAGTCATTCAGGGGATCATCAAAATATCACCTTACAATTAATTATTTAATCGAAACTACATGATCACCAACTCGCCTCTGAAGAAATTAATCCAGCACTCAGGCATGAGCATTTCAGGGATAACAAACTCCCTATGGACATATGTCCATCTTTAGTTTTAAATTTTTAAACGAATAAGCATTTGCAGTTAAACCAGAATCAACAACACATGCTATTAGCCATTTTAATAAAGTCTAAGTGCTATGTGAACAAATTCAAAGACTGTAGGTTTTTTACTAACTGCTTAGCAATATTTACCATGTGACAATACACTGTACTATAAATTTCTTTGAAAAAACTGCATATTAGAGAACAAATTTTCAAATGAAGCTTTATTAACGAGTCAAGATAAGCAAGACCCAGCTTGAGCTGACAGGAAAACCTGCCCAATGTGTTCTTAAAATGCCCTTCACATCAAATTACCAAGGGTCCTGTGCTTGTTCAAACCTGTAGGCTCAACCACCCTTTGTCTCTTGTGGAATCTCCATCTGCCTTCCTCCCAAGAGCTCTTCTAGACTTCTCATTCCCAACAGAAAAATCAGTAAAGGCTACCCACAGGAATATCTTTCCTAAATAACAATCACCGACTTAAAAATTCTTTCAAGTAAGACACAACCCTGAAAGAAAATCAGCACCAGAATGCTGAAACATCTAAGGGCCTGACACATAACAGGCATTGAGTCAAAGCCCATTAAATACACAATGTTGAAAATAAGAAAATACAATACAGGACAGTACGTTTGATAATATAATCTACCCCTCTGGCTTTGCTGATGTTTGGAACACAACCATGACCAAACAATTCTTGTCTCCTAGTGCAGTGTTGCTTTCAACAATTTATACTGTACTTATATGCATCAATTTTGTTCTTCAAACTAAAATATAAACCACCTTTATATGTTAACACACACACACATCACATAAAAAGAAACTCGGATGACTCAAGCATTCGACCATCTTATTTCTCAAATATATACTGAGGTACCTAGGCAAAGTTTACCAGTCTTAATATACCTCTCCCATAATTACTTCACTGATGTGAAAAATATCTAGTGAATATCTAATCAAAAATGTCTTAACTTCTATGTGCAGTTCATTATACTTTGCAAAAATGTGGTATAGCTGTACCTTGCAGGTTAAAAGTAACCATCACTTTATGATTGAATGTTTAAACAGATACATGTGAGTTACACATAAGAACAGACCTAAAACATCAAACAAGAAATGTTACTTTTGTGTTCAAATTATTTGTCAAAAGAAATAAAATCAATCAATAAAATCAAAAGAAACAAAATACACTCACAAAACAGGCAGTCGGGTGGGTCACTATTGCCCTAGTCAATTTCTTAATCTCTAAAGAGTTACAGAACCACAGACTTTGGAAAAGGCCCAATATGTAAAAAGATAAAAACATTAAAGTGAAATTGTTCGAGTTAAAGAGCAGGTGGGGAGCAGTCCCTGCTGAACTCCTGAGAGTTCTGGAACTCCTAAGGCTAAGAAGAGCACTGTTAAAAAATCTGACTCTGTTCAGAGTTCTTTGCAACTAAAAAGTGGTTGTGTTTAAAACTCCAACGAGCAAGTTTGAAAAGATTAAACCTTTTCCTCGGAACAACTTTTTAAAATTTCTAATTTCCTTTAGTAATGTCAAAATCATCTACTCCGGGGAAACAAAAACCACCTCCCATAGGTTTTTACACCTCCCATACTCTTCCAGTCACTTCCTAAGATGCATTCGGCTTATTACTCCAATTAGCAGAAAATATAGAGTTGGGAGTGGGGGCGGCGAGTAGACTTCTTGGCTCGCACAATTGAAGTATGACCTTTGGTGGATTTTTAAGTACCGCGGTACTGGAAAAAAAAAAAAAAAACCTCAGGTGATGAGATTTTCAAAGCGTATCTAAAACTGCGGTTGGTAGAGGCTCTCCACAGCCAGCTGTCCTTCAAGAAAATATTTAACATGAACAAGCGGAGCGGAACCACACCTCAACTAAACTCTAGCATCAAGAACTTTTACACGGTTAAAAAGAGAAATCAGTTCGATTTACTTCAATGGGTTTGTTCGATGCCTTAATAATGAATGAACTGGAGGCATCACTGACTTGAGTTCTGAAGGAACCTCACTCTCAGCACGGTCTCCATAAAAACCTAAAGCAAATTCCCCCAAATTTAGTGTTTCGAAGCCAAGTCCGGTCCGAAGGAAGCCTCCCCCGGCTTCTATCTCTCGGCCTCGCTCCAAGGGTTGGAGCCCAGGGTGGCCAGGCGGGTGGGGGCGCCGGACGCCCCCTCCCCGCTCGGGAAAAGTTCCGCCGGCTGCCCTCGGGACAAGCCGGCCCGCGGGCCTCGTCCGCGTCGCCGCCACCAACAGCGAGCCGGGCCTGGGCGGCCGGAGGGTCGCGACCCCTCCCCCGGCCGCCGCCACAAACACCCCGCCCCCGCCCGCGCTGAGCGTTAACCCCTCGCCGCCCGCCGCCGGGCTCCGGGGAGGAGGCCGGGCCAGGGGGTGGAGTTGTCGCGTCTCCTCCCGGGAGCGCCCGGGCAAACGCCCGGCTTGTTTACAGGCCCCAGGCCCGGCCGCCGCCGCGCAGGCCCACGCCGCCCTCCCTCCCGCCCGCCGTCGGCCCGAGCGTCGCGCTTACCCGGAGCAGCCGCGGACTGGCAAGTCCCTGGTCCGCCGAGGCGGCGGCGGCGACGGCGGCCGGGGAGGGGGCGGGAGGGGGGTCACCGCGGCGGCGGCCGGCCAGGTCAGGCCGGGGAGGGGGCGGAGGAGGGGAGGAGCCGGGCTGCGTCCGGGCCCCCGGCTCTCGGCGCCCTCGCGGCTCAGATCATCCGGGCGTTGGAGCGGGAGGCGGAGAGCGGGTCCGGGAGGAGGAAGAGCCGAAGAGTCATAGCTTTCGCGCCCCACCTGCCTGGCGCCCCCCACCCCCCCTCCCCAACCACCGGTTCCCGAGCTGCAGCCGCCGGAGCACCCGAAGCTGCAAGCCGGGCGGGCGCACAGACCACAGCTCCCTCCCTCCCGCGCGCGCTCCCGCCCCTAGCGCCGCCACCGCCGCCGCCGCCTGGAGCGCGTCCCCCCGCAGGCGCGCTCACGACGGCGCCTGCTGCCCCTCCCCCACGCCTCCGACTGCCCCGCCCCGCCCCACCCCTCTCCGTCGGCTCAGCCCTCGCTACAGCTGCGGCGCGTTGGAGCAGCTGGAGAGACCCGGATGTCGTTGGGCAGGAACCGCAGCGCCGGCCGGCAAGCGGGGGGGAGGCGGGAGCAGATGACGTCACTGCCCTACCCGGCATCTTTCTCCGCAGTCGGCTTGCTACCCCGGCCTCAGACCGAGGCTTAAGGGAGCATCGCGAATCCCGGGTCGGAACCAGGACCGGGGCCTTCATGCCCCGGCGCTGGGTTGGACGGAGTGTGCGATTGTTAGGAGCCCTAGGAATCGAGATGCTCTCCCAGCCTGGCAGTCTGCCGACGGGGACTCGGATGCTCCCCTGGGGCATCCGGGCCTTCCGGCGCGGCGCTACCATCTGTCTGCAAATACACAAACCGCTCCCTGCGAAGGCGCAGTCCACAGAGGCCGGAGGACAACCCCGTGCTTTCGACTTCTCTCGGGCACGGTCGCGGCCTAGTGCTGCGGCTCAAAAGTTAACTCGGTGTCGGGCCGCCGCCAGACTCCCTCCTCCAAGGCTCCACACCTCCAGAGCCACCCTACCCCCAGGGACCCTTGGAGACCCACGCAGGTACCCCAGCCACACACCACGCATCTCGAAGGGCAACTACCGGCACACCGTACTGCCACCCACCCACATGCGAGTGCAACTGATACACACACGAGGCACATGCTCTGAGTTTCTGGCCAGTTTCCAGTCTGTAGCTCGTGAGGTTCCACATTGTATTTATTTGCACTTGTTAGACGGTCACGTGATTCTGTCACTGAGGACTTCCAACGACCTCCAGTGAGGTTAAAGAAACGAAAGATTTTTCAAAATCCGGAAGACAATAAAAATGTAACAGCTGCTTATATTAAGAGTTGGAGATCTGCTAAACCTAGTTGAAACTGAACGTGCAGTGCAGGTGACCAAAATCCAGCTTAGCTAGCTAGAGCACGGAAAACCGGACCCACGCTGTTTGCAGACGCGGGGGATACAATGACAAACCCTAGGCAGCCAATGAATCAGAACTGAGGAGCAGTACATCACCAGCAGGGTCTCCTATTGGCTGGGGTGTCCTTCCTTTCTCTTGTCAGAGACTTAACCTGTTCAGATATTTGACCTACACCACATTTGCACGAGCAGAAGTTTAAAGATCTGAGATTTAAAAATTTAAAGAGAGATTTGAGATTTAAAAAAAGATAGAATTGAGATCTGAGATTTAAAAATTTAAAGAGAGATTTGAGATTTAAAAAAAGATAGATTTGAGATCTGAGATTTAAAAAGATGCTCTGGTAAATATAAAGAAAAACCAAACACTTCATTATTAGAGGCAGGTACTTTAAAAAGAACAACTGAAAATATTATCCAAATCGTGTTCTGGCAGATAAAAAGGTAAATTTGTGATGGGGCCTCTCTATTTTATCCCAGGAGCTTGTACCCTACTTTGTATCTCCTAAAATACAAATGCCTAGTTTGTGTCCCCTAAAACCACTTTGTTGCTCCAACTCTTAGATCAAAAGCAACCCATTTATTCTGTCCCTGTCATTTAGCTTGGGCTTCCCTGGTGGCTCAGCTGGTAAAGAATCCTCCTGCAATGCCAGAGACCTGGGTTCGATCCCTGAGTTGGGAAGATCCCCTGGAGAAAGGAACAGATATCCACTCCAGTATTCTGGCCTGAAGAATTCCATGGACTATACAGTTGCAAAGAGTCAGACAGGACTGAGCGACTTTCAGTCAGACAAGACATAGCTACTTTTAAAGCTGTACAAGCCGTCTGAAGTTTTTTCAACATTTTTGGGAAGATTCTGTTCTTTTCGCTTTCAGGTATGGAACCTAATAACAGTATCAAAAAATATCACCCAATGATCACTGGCAGGCCACTTCTTCAAGGAACTTTAGTGTTACTCTACCCAATATCTTTGGGGATAGGATTTCTTAAGATGAAGATGGATCATTTCCAGGTATACAAAGTAAAAAATAAAGTTCACTTATATATTTGGTCCCAGTATTATCTGAGGACATATTTCCTAATTAATTCTCCCCACATTTGCTAAAAAAAAAGAAGGAAATTAGATCAAAAATCTTTGAAATTCTACCTAATTGGAATTCATAATGCTTCAGACATGGATTGCTAACATCCACATGCTAGCAGCATGATTAGCACGCTAGTGGACTCATTACCATTCTAAGATGGAAAAGCCCATGTGACTACCCCTATTTGGTGCTCCCTTAGAAAACAGATTTTCTTTTTCATAAGACAGAACCTGGGTCACCAGTGGCACTATTGGACTATAAAGAGCTCGAAGGTCTTGCCTGTCTTTCTGCTTCCTTCCTTTAGGCTTCCACATCTTTCTTCTCTCTGTTCTACTCTTATAGGAGAATCTGAGTCAATTGTAACAGAAGAGGTAGAAAAATAGGAAATATGAGCATAAAGAAATTTTTAAGGAGTCTGTAGTGTACCATAGACTGCTAGTTAAGCTGCATCTTCCCACTATTTCTTATTTCTGAATACAGCTTGCAGGAACATTTTGGTATTCATGAGGAAACTCATAGGTAGTAAGAACAATAGTTTAAAATTTGGAAGCAAGATATCTTAATATTATCTAAATAAGTGTGCTTGATATAATAGCCTCTTCTTTATTATTAATGCTATACTACATTTTGTATTCCCTAAATATTGTACTAAATATTCCCTAAATATTATGCTAAGAGCAAAAAAATTAAACTATTAGAAGAAGGGAAAGTGACATTGAAAAGAGAAGGTTAAAAGTTTTCTTCTCATTTCAACTACAAGGCTTTGCTTGGGCCTCCTACACACATTTGGGATGTTCATAGTCAGTTTTGGCAAAACGTCAGTGAGAATATATTGCCATAATTGTACTTTGGTAATTTTTACAAGTATATTGTAAAACTGTTCTACTCTGCTTCAGAAATCTGCTTGTATTTCATTTACCAAAGAGGAAGGAGATTTTCTGAAAGGTTAGTTTTCAAGTCCTGGATTTAACTGTGTGCCATTAGACTAGCAACTGAGAGGCTTGGGGATGAGGACAGGCAGTGACGAATTGGAAGCTTACTCTGGTCAGCAGTACTCCTGTCTTTTCCTCCACAATCAGGATTTTTTCTTAAGGTCTACATTTTTTGTAAAGCCAAATTACTATTGTGAAGAATTACTATTGTGAATTCTTCCAAGACGGTCACCTAAGACAGCCTGGCTTGGGCCTCTCAAAATGATCTCAGTGATGTAAGTAGCCCTTCAGGTGAGGACCTGAGAACCCCTCAGCTGAATCATCCATCCATTCACAGTAAGGCCAGTCACTACCCAAGAGCCACAAAGCCAAGCAGAACACACACTCAACACCCTTCCTTTTCCTCCTTCACTACCTGTTGCACGTTTTTTTCTCACAGATATCCTCTTCTTAGGTCCTCCTCTTCTCTCTTTTCTCCTTATTCTTCTCTCTTCCTTCTGTTCTCTTTTTATCTCCTTTGCTCTTCTTTTTCTCATTTTTCTTTTCTCACTTTTCCTTAGCCAGTCGAAATTATAATTTCTGCTACCCACTTTCTCCTGAAGAAATACATATGAGCCGCTAGTACTCCTACACTAATTTTGTTGGGAGGGGTGAACCCCCCTCACCTGACCCTCCTCCATTCTCTCCTCCATCCTTTCTGACCATAGCAGGTCATGAAAATCAGCTGTTTAAAGGACAGTCACAGAATGAAAAGGATTAGAGAATCTTGTCCTGTATGACATCACTGAGGTGGCCCCACTGGGGTGGGGCAGACAGGAGCCAGCAGGTTGGAGCTGCCATTGTGGCTACTCCTGGACCCTAGAGAAATGTGGCCTCCAGGAGTGTCACAGGTCAAGCCCTGGCTAATCTTTAGGGTAGGATCTTGCTTCAAGAGACTTTAGGTGGCCCCAGCCCCACACCATTGATACGGACCTTGTTAGACAAGTTCATCTGTTCAACAGCTGCCTATTATGTGCCAGGCACCGTGCTGGATACTGGGGGTAGTTTATGACATCAATGAGCAAAAGTTTCAGCCCCAAGCAGCTAATGTTATAATGAGAGATACAGACAAAGAAGTAAACAAATGAACAAGGAAATTACAGATTGTGATCAGTGCTGTGAAGGAAATAAGTAAGGAAATAGACTGGGGAGATGACTTGAAACAAGTGTACAGGGAAAACCTTTCTAAGAAGGCAGCATTTGAGCTGAAGGATGAGGAGTCAGCTTTGTAATCAACCAGGGAAGAGCTTTACAGGCAGAAAGATCACCAGAAACCAAGGGCCTGATGTGGGAAAGGGCTTGAGAAAATAGTTGTCTGCAGACCAAAGAGAAGTTCAGCATACTCAGGCAAATATAAAGTTGCTCAAGTTTAGAATCATAACTTAAAATATTTGGGATACTTAATCTAGCTTGCAGCTAGGAAACCACATTGAGTAGAGGGGCACAATTCGTACAAAATAACTTGCTGAATTGATCTAGCCCCAAAAGGCAAAGCAGCTTGAGAAATCAAAATTAAAAATCAAAGGACTTTTATTCAGCTATTGAAATTAGGAAGCATTCTGCAATACCATAAAGCGGTCCCTTCAAACTGTCCAACAGGAGCTAGAAATGAGTCAACTAAAGTTTAGAAAAAAATATTTTTCTCCCAGTTTAGATAGTTACTCTTTTTTTTTTTTTTATAAATTTATTTATTTTAGTTGGGGGCTAATTACTTTACAATATTGTAATAGTTTTTGCCATACATTGACATGAATCAGCCATGGGTTTACATGTGTTCCCCTTCCTGGACCCCTCACCCACCTCCCTCCCCATCCCAGCCCTCTGGGTCATCCCATTGCCCCGGCCCTGAGCCCTTGTCTCATGCATCGAACATGGAATGGTGTTCTGTTTCACATATGATAATATACATGTTTCAATGCTATTCTCCCAGAACGTCCCACCCTCACCTTCTCCCTCAGAGTCCATAAAATTGTTCTATGCATCTGTGTCTCTTATTCTGTCTCACATATAGGGTTATCGTTACCATCTTTCAAATTCCATATATATGCATTAGTATACTGTATTGGTGTTTTTCTTTCTGGCTTACTTCACTCTGTATAATGGGCTCCAGTTTCATCCATCTCAGTAGAACCGATTCAAATGTATTTTTTTAATGGCTGAGTAATATTCCATTGTGTATATGTACCACAGCTTCCTCATCCATTCGTCTGCTGATGGACATCTAGGTTGCTTCCATGTCCTGGCTATTATAAACAGTGCTGCGATGAACATTGGGGTACACGCGTCTCTTTCCATTCTGGTTTCCTCGGTGTATATGCCCAGCAGTGGGATTGCTGGGTCATATGGCAGTTCTATTCCCAGTTTTTTAAGGAATCTCCACACTGTTCTCCATAGTGGCTGTACTAGTTTGCATTCCCACCAACAGTGTAAGAGGGTTCCCTTTTCTCCACACCCTCTCCAGCATTTATTGCTTGTAGACTTTTGGATAGCAGCCATTCTGACTGGTGTGAAATGATACCTCATTGTGGTTTTGATTTGCATTTCTCTAATAATGAGTGATGTTGAGCATCTTTTCATGTGTTTGTTAGCCATCTGTATGTCTTCTTTGGAGAAATGTCTGTTTAGTTCTTTGGCCCATTTTTTGATTGGGTCGTTTATTTTTCTGGAATTCAGCTGCAGAAGTTGCTTGTATATTTTTGAGATTAATTGTTTGTCTGTTGCTTCGTTTGCTATTATTTTCTCCCATTCTGAAGGCTGTCTTTTCACCTTGCTTATAGTTTCCTTTGTTGTGCAAAAGCTTTTAATTTTAATTAGGTCCCATTTGTTTATTTTTGCTTTTATTTCCAATATTCTGGGAGGTGGGTCATGGAGGATCCTGCTGTGATTTATGTCGGAGAGTGTTTCGCCTATGTTTTCCTCTAGGAGTTTTATAGTTTCTGGTCTTACGTTTAGATCTTTAATCCATTTTGAGTTTATTTTTGTGTATGGTGCTAGGAAGTGTTCTAGTTTCATTCTTTTACAAGTGGTTGACCAGTTTTCCCAGCACCACTTGTTAATTACTCTTAATAAGATTTAACAAAAATTTGGACTTCTTGAGAACAGTTTTTCCAGGAGTTGACTGTCGTGGGCATTACAGAAGATCTCACACTAAAGCATACTTTAGAAAACTGCAACATATTTCGGAGGAGAAGGGGATAACAGAGGATGAGATGGTTGGATGGCATCACTGACTCGATGGAAATGAGTTTGAGCAAGCTCCAGGAGTTGGTGATGGACAGGGAAGCCTGGTGTGCTGCAGTCCATGGGGTCGCAAAGAGTTGGACATGATTGAGCAACTGAACTGAACTGAACAATGGATGCCTGGTTGAAAACGAGTGATGAAATGACTGTCATAATAAAGTTTTTTTTTTTCTGTATCTGACTCTACAGTTTACAAAGCCCTGTCACTTAGACCAGCCAATTTTATCATCAGAATAACCCTTGGGCAAGGCAAGAACTGCTCTCATCCTTTACCAAAGAGAAAACTGAGGGTCAGAGAGCTAGCTAGCAGTTGCCCAAGGTCATCAAAAGTACTGACTGGTACCCAGGTTTTCCCTTGTATCCTATAGACCAACCCTAGCTTTTACATGTAGTAGTAAAAGTAGTTAGGAGTGTCAGGGGTAGAAAGAGCATGGACTTAGAGTCAATGATGGTGTTCAAAACTGGTTTATACTATCTCCTGAGAGCAGACTGTTAAATTTCTAGGAATTTTGCCAGTTTGTTAAACACAGCCACTGTTAAAAATTAAATTGTATAAACCTCCAATTATATTTTAAACAAAGATAATATATAGTATTGAAACAGACTCACAGATATAGAAAACAAACTTATGGTTACCAAGGGGGGAAGGAGATAGAGGGATAAATTAGGAGTTTGGGATAAACATACACACACTACTGTATATAAAAATAGATAACCAACAAGGACCTATTGTATAGAACAGGGAACTATATTCAGTATCTTATAATCTATAAGGGAAAAAAATCTGAAAAAATATATTTACATATGTATGTGTTTATACCTACGTATAACTGAATTACTTTGCTATACACATGAAACAAACACATTGTAAATCAACTATACTTCACATCTAGAATAAGAAAGAAGATAATATATATTAAAAGCATATATTTTAAAATATCTTAATGCATGCTACTATTATCTCTGCTCTTGAGGTACTTACGTGTATTGTGCCTGAGTGGTAGAAATACTCTATGATGTGTTACTGCACATCTCTTCCCAATGCCACATTCAGTGACTTCACTTTGGGAGCTTGAAACTGGCCGTGGAGGGAGCATTTACAAGATGGCAATCAGCAAATGCCACAAATCAAGAACTGGCCTTGCTTTGCTGATGGTCTAGATAGAAGAAAGTGACAGAGGAACTGTTAATAATGCAAATTAAATGTAAAAAGCATGTTGTCTCTAGAGCTGTTAGGCGGTCAATGGCACGAGAACAATCAACTCAGTGAAGAAGTCATATTGTTGGTGAATAAGTTCCCATATACGTCTTTATTGTGTCACTTTTATCTTAGATGAAAATATTAAGGGGATGACAGAGGATGAGATGGTTGGTTGGTATCACCTACTCGATGGACTTGTGTTTGAGCAAGCTCCAGGAGTTGGTAATGGACAGGGAAGCCTGGCATGCTGCAGTCCATGGAGCTGCAAAGAGTCAGACATGACTGAGTGACTGAACTGAACTGACTGATGTCAGAACTACATTTGGGTGATCTATAGGATACAAGGGAGAGCTGGTTGTTAAACATTTACCAGCATACCACTGGGTCTGCTGCACTGTGCCAGCTGGGCCACTTATAGATTTGGTGACCTTAAGCTTGTCACTTACACTATTAGCCTTGGTTTCATTCTTCACAAAATACTTCCTCTCAGGATGTACTGTGATATTTAGAACAGATGAGGTGCTCTTGACCACCATACCTTCTTCCTCCTCCTTGGCAGACCCTTCTCTCACTAGAGTTTGTATATAGATACATTCATTCTCAGTCTCCCTTGCAGCCTGGGGCAGCGCCCCAGCCTGTATGTCAGCGCACACTGCTATATTTCAAATAGATTACAGATGTGACAAGGTATTGATCCCTTAAGCCTTCAGAACATTCGAGTGAGGTTCAGCTGCTGAAACCTGAGATGGTCCCATCTGGCTAAAAGCAGTTCCACCCAGGCACTCTCTATGTCATAAAAGCGTTGTTTTATTTATTGGTGTCACTGTCAAAAAGTTGGATAGCACTGGCTTAAGGCAGGGATGTGTGACGCAATTCTGACCGATGGAACCTGAGGAAAAGTCTTGTGGGGTTGGATCTCAGGCTGATTTTCCTCCCTAATAAAAAGAGTCACACAAGAGAAAGTACCCTTAGGTATGTTGTTATGTCTGTAGGTGAGTCTAGAACCTCTGGACCATCTTCAAAGGACCAACTGACGAGGAGAAGGGGAATGATGGCAAAAGTCTAGATGCTGCACATTGTTGAACTGTTGAGCCACCACAGCAATTGCACACTATAAATTTATATTTAAGGGGAGTATTAATTTTTCTCCTTATTTAAGCCACTTTTCTTTTTGTATTCGGGGTTTCCTTGGCGGCTTGTAGCTAGAGGGCTTCCCACGTGGTGCTAGTGGTAAAGAACCTTCCTGTCAATGCAGGAGATGCAAGAGACACGGGTTCAGTCTCTGGGTCAGGAAGATCCCCTGGAGGAGAGCATGGCAACCCACTCCAGTATTCTTGCCTGGAGAATCTCATGGACAGAGGAACCTGGCAGGCTACAGTTCATGGGGTCGCAAAGAGTCAGACATGACTGAGGCAACTTAGTACACATGCATTGTAGCTAAAAGCACAAGCACCCAAATACTCTAAAAGAGCTGGTACATCCCCAACACCCAGTGAGTGTTCAGTAAGATTGTCTGATCATCAGATTGGATCCTTAGCCTATAGAAAAACTGCATGGTCAGCTGTAAACTTATTCTCTAATCATTTGAGGGATTTGTTCACTACTTACGGTTCACCTTTAAAGTTTATCTTGATTCTTGCTTAAACCTGTATTAAATTGGGTACTAAAAGCAGTAATTGAAAAAGGAAGTCATTTAAAGCTTGAGAGGAACTGGATACAGAGATGTTGATATGAATTTTCTTTTCTTAAACAATCTTGGCAAACTAGAGCTCGGTTGCCTGAAAGATGACATAATCCTTTCATGTTCTGCAGAGCAGTCCTAGAACCAGTGCTTGGGAATTACAGAGAAGACAATTTTAGCTCAGTATCAGGGGAATAAACTTGGCTTTGTTGTTGTTGTTCAGCCACTCAGTCATGTCCGACTCTTCGGGACCCCATGGACTGCAGCACCCAGGCTCCTCAGTCCTCCACTATCTCTCAGAATTTGCTCAAATTCATGTGCATTGAGTTGGTGATGCCATCCAATCATCTCATGCTCTGTCATCCCCTCCTCCTGCCTTCAATCTTTTCCCAGCATCAGAGCCTTTTCCAGTGAGTCAGCTCTTCACATCAGGTGGCCAAAGTATCGGAGCTTCAGCTTCAGCATCAGTCCTTTCGATGAATATTCAGGATTGATTTCCTTTAGGATTGACTGATTTGATCTCCTTGCAGTCCAAGGGACTCTCAGGAAGAGTGTTCTCCAACACCACAGTTCAAAAGCATTAATTCTTTGGTGCTCAACCTTCATTATGCTACAACTCTCACATCTGTACATGACTACTGGAAAAACCATAGCTTTGACTGGATGGACCTTTGTTGGCAAAGTGATGTCTCTGATTTTTAATACACTGTCTAGGTTTGTCATAGCTTTCCTTCCAAGGAGCAAGTGTCTTTTAATTTCATGGCTGCAGTCACCTTTGTCAGTGATTTTGGAGCCCAAGAAAATAATGTCTGCACTGCTTCCACTTTTTCCCCATCTATTTGCTGTGAAGGGACTGGATGCCATGATCTTAGTTTTTTGAATGTCGAGTTTTAAGCCAGGTTTTTAACTCTCTTTTACCCTCATCAAGAGACTCTTTTAATTCCTCTTCACTTTCTGCCATTAGAGTGGTATCATCTGCATATATAAGGTTGTTGATATTTCTCCTGGCAATCTTGATTCCAGCTTGTGATTCATCCAGCCCGGCATTTCACGTGATGCATTCTGTATATAAGTTAAATGAGCAGAGTGACAATGTATAGCCTTGATGTACTCCTTTCCCAAACTCAAACCAGTCAGTTGTCCAGTTCTAACTGTTGCTTCTTGACCTGCATACAGATCTTGGCCTAGAATGTGCCAAACTCCATTCAAGGCCCCTTATGAGTATTATTTAATTCTCACAATAACTTTACAAAGGAGATAATTTTTTTCCATTTTATAAAAGAGGAAAGTAGGGCTAAGAAAAGTGATTGTTTACAGACCTAGGACCCTCTAATTCCACAGTCCTGCTTTTTCTGTTACAGAAGCAGACTGGACCTTCTCCTTGAGGTCCTTTCCATTGCACTTTCTTATCCAGGAAAACAGAACAATTTCAACAATGATGTTCTAACTGAAGATGTCTTGGTAAGATGGGAGAAGAGTTATATTGCATATTACATGGCAAAATATTTCCAAGTTCCATGAAAAATCATCACTTACCCTGAAGTTTTGCATGGGCTCAGTAGTTGTGGTGCATGGGCTTAGTTGGTCTGCAGTATGTGAGATCTTTCCAGATCAGGGATCTAACTCATCTCTCCTGCATTGCAAGGTGGATTCTTAACACTGGATCATCAGAGAAGCCCTAGATTGTTCTTCTTATAATGCTTCAAAAGGACTCCAAGCCATATGTATTTTATGTGTTATAGTATTTCTAATTTTTATATTATATACTTAGGTCATATATTTTATTTGATCAATAAAACACTTGGAATATGCTAGGCATTACTCTCAATCCTGGGGCCATTGAGGTGAAAAAGAAAGACAGTTTTCATGGAGCTTACCTGGGATCAACAGAAAAAAAACAAGGTCTTTGCAGAGGGATAAATACCATGAAGGAGGTGAAGCAGAGTATGATGTGGGCAAGCAGGATGGGAGACTAGTCGATCAGAGAGAGCCTCTTAGTGGAAGTGGCAGTTGGCCAGGCCTCAATGACAGGAAGAAGCCATCATGTGAAAATCTAGGGGAAGAGTGTCCTAGACAAAAGCAAAGGCTCTGGGGGTGGAAGTGAGCTTGGCATGTCAAGGACCAGACAAAACTCTGGGATGTCTGGGGCATGGTCATGGAAGGAGTGCTATGTAAGAGGGTGCCTTTAGGCCACAGTAAGGATTTTGATTTTAAGTATGATGGAAAACCACTGGTGGTTTTTATGCAGGGGAGTGATGTGACCTAATTTGTTTTGCTCTTGCTGCGGTATGGAAAAGAGACTCAGAAAAGCAAAAGTGGAAGTAGAAAAATCCTTTCATCTCAGTTTCATAAATCCTTAAAGAGGAAGTGAAATTAGCTTTCAGCTTTAAGTGGCCCAGAGTGATTACATTTTGGTGGTAGGAATGTCTTTTAGAGAGTTCTTGTTACTGGGGCTCATGTTTTCATTCCCTGGGAACTATACTTGGATATTTTTACAAATGACTCATCAAGTAACTTTACTTGGTAAGTTCAGTGAAATGTACCAAAGGGTACCTTGTAGGAAAAACCACATTAAGAGTAGGTAAAATAGATGCTCTTTTAAGTGGTTCAGTTTCAGGTGAATACTTACTGTCCTCAAAAACATTCTCTAAAAACCTCAGTACTCTCCCCCTCCCCACTCACCATTCTCCCAACACACACCTGAAAGCTGAAGTATAAAATTCTGCTAGTTAGTTTATGCCTTGTGCTATCCAGTGGGGATGATAGTTTAGGTGTCCCTTAACTTAAGGCAGACATTTACATCTTCATGTGAAAGTTTTTACATCTTTCACAGAGTAAAGTCTTAATACTCTAGAGGAAAGTTGCCTTGACACATATTGGTGAGATAGGGTAAAGGAAATTTAAGAAGGGATTTTCCTCAATAACACCAAAGATGAATTCTCCTTCTACAACCATATCCAGGTTTGATCTTGCTCAGGGAGCTGTGAAAGAAATACACATGTTTAGTCTTCTTATTGGCTGCTAGGTTTTCTTCATTTAACTTAATGGCCATGTATTAGTCGTTTTCCAAGTAGTCTTTGGGAAAGGACCATGACTAATTTTATGGTTAATATTATGACTAGTGCATTATAGATGTCCAGGGCTTCCCTGGTGGCTTAGCAGTAAAGAATCCACCTGCCAATGCAGGAAACACGTGTTCAATCCCTTGGTCAAGAAGATTCCCTGGAGAAGGAAACAGCAACCCACTCCAGTATTCTTGCCTGGGAAATCCCATGAACAGAGGCCTGGCAGGCTACATACAGTCCATGGGGTCATACAGTGTAGCAACTAAACAAGAACAACAACAAATAGATACCCAAGAATAACTTCATAATAAAAATTATTATTGTTATTACATATTATATATAGTTATTACATACTGTATATTACATATATTATATATTGCATTTGTAGAATCTGTAGTTGCCACATTGATGTGCCAGATAATTTCTGCCTACAGTGCCAAATTGAGCCTGAGTACTAAATGGTGTAAGCACCTACCACTGGAAAGAATAATCCATCATTCCAAACCAAGTACTAGTTAAAAACCTACTATGTGTCAAACTCCATTGAACATGGAGAGGGATGCAGATAATCACTGTTGTAATATATTACAAACCTCCTATTCACCAGCCTTTTAAATACAACATATCAATTCTATTAAAAATATGTTAGAAATAATTTGTTGTTCAAGTTACATTTTATGACAATTATAAGCTCTTGAAAGAAATAATTAATAAAATACATGACCCTGTACTTTTAAAGCACTGGGTGCACATCTCTTGGGGGTCAGTAAAAGTACTGACCTTTATCCAAGTAGGCAAGACATACAAAACTCTTTTGTGTTGTTAATCACAACAAAAGGATGGAAAGGTTAAAGGGAACAATGTGAGTACTTGAAACATGGGATGCCTAAAGAAAAATCTTGGCTTGATATAAAATACCAGTGACTTATATTGCCTGGTGAGTCATGTGTATCATATCTGGGTTATGTACCCATAAACATTGGCTTAAAGGCAGTCAAAGTATTTAGACTGTCATCACTAAACTCATCACATGTCAGTCCTGCCTGAATTCAAAAGCAAAAGCTAAAATACAGGAACACATGGAATTGACAATATATAAAATTTTTGCTGTCTACACTTAGATTCCCAAAGGCAGTGTTGCAAAAGGGTATTTAAAAGCCCCAGGTTGTAATTCTATCTAATTTGGATTAGTTAGATCCTTCTTGGTTATTTAATATTTGCTTGAAGCCCATTAAGGGCTAGAACTTTCACTGACCTTCTCAAGAAAATAAATTTATTGTGTAAACCATAACCCACCACCTATGAAAAGAATTAAGTTAGTCAAACACCGAGTAAGAATAAAAACATAGTATATGATAAACCCTATTACATATGGCAAGAGATACAAATGATATCTACCATTTATTGAGCACTTTGTTTTCTAGAATCTTTATGACTATAATCCTGACAATATCTCCTCAAGATAGCTGTTTTTACTATATTTTACAAATGAGAAATGGAGGCTTGAGAAATTAAGTCACTTGTCCAAATTCTCAAATTTGAAACCTATGTGACTGCATTTTTTTTTTTTTTTGCTATTTTTTTTATAGTGGAGAACTGAAAGTTAGCATATAATGTTGGTGTCTATTCAGACATCAAGTTATACAAAGAAAAAAAAAAAAAAAAGAAAAAAAAAAAAGTTATACAAAGAACCTCTGGCTTGGGAAGACAGAACACAGGGTTTAGTCTTGACTTTGATGCTATTTCTCTGTGTACAACTCAAGAAAGTCATCCCATCTTTTTGAATTTCAAGTTTCCACAAGTGTAAAATAAAGGTGGGGAACAAAATAATCTTTGCAGTCCCTTCCAGCTTCAGCATTCCAGCACTCTGGTAAGAAAAAAACTGTGACTCTACAAATGGACGTCCATTTCCCCAGACTGGTACAGTAATCCACACTTCTTTAGGAAAGACCATCTCCTCCCCTCTCAGTATAATTCCTTCCTCTGACCTCAGAATCTCAGAGTGGCAGAGGATGAGATGGTTGGATGGCATTACTGACTCAATGGATGTGAATTTGGGCAAACTCCTGGAGATAATGAAGGACAAGGAAGCCTGGTGTGCTGCAGTCCATGGGGTCACGAAGAGTCAGAAACTACTTAGCCACTGAACACAACAACAACAAACTATCTTCCTTTTTCAGTATAACTCCTTCCTCTGACCTCAGAATCTAGTGCCAGTTTGTGTATATGACCGAGGTGGAACAGTTAGAGCAAATCTCAGGAATTGTGTGGGAGACAGAGGAAAGACATTATTTCTCTGTGATTGCTAGAAGTAATGATGAGGAGAGTTTGGAGTGTCCAGGGGCATGCCCAAAGCCAGCTCCTTTTCCTGAAACGTTCAGTTTCTTGAGGCAATAAATTCTCTGTTCTGTTTAAATGGAGTTTAAATGGAGGTTTCTGTTAACTGGTTCACAACTGTCATGATAACGGTAATCCTTGAAGCATGGGTTAGATTTTCACTGGGAGGATACTTTTCAGTGAGGAAAAAGCTATGTCCAGAATCCTTGAGATGGGTATGACTCTCTTACCTGAACTGGAAGCAAAGTGTGAAAAAGCAATTAGATATCTCAAAGGAGCAGTGTAGGAGGCCAATTTGTCAAAGATTTTGAAAACCTCTAGGAGGATTTAATGGGCTTCCCTGGTGGCTCAGACAGCAAAGAATCTGTGTGCAATGCAGGAGATCCAAGTTCAGTCTTTGGGTCAGGAAGATACCCTGGAAAAGGGAATGGCTGCCCCCTCCAGGATTCTTGCCTGGAGAATTCCACGGACAGAGGAGCATGGTGGACTACAGTCCATGGGCTTGCAAAGAGTCAGACACGGTTGAGTGACTAACACTTTTGCTTTTCAGGAGGACTTTAGACTTGATGGTTATGTCAGACTTGTTTTTCATAAAAGGCCCTTATACTTATTTGTTTCAAAAAAGTTCTATTTCTCCTCTTCCAAGTCTTACTATTCTCCCATCAAGATCTTGGGTGAGTCTTTACACCTGCCCCAACAAATAGGATGTGATTGAAGTGACACTGCTTCCAAGGCTAGGTCATAAAAGACAATACAGTTTCTACTTAGTTCTCTCTTTTTCAGCATGTTTACCCTTAGAACCACACGGCCAGGTAACCCGGAGAGGCCATGTGTAGGTGCTCTAGTTGACGGCTTATGTAAAAAAGAATTTGGCCTTTGTTCCCCATTCCAGGGAAGCAGTCTCTAAAACCTTGGAATTTCCCAAGTGATAGGACAGTTTTTGTTATTCATCGTGTTCCTTGATAGCTTATGCTAATGAAGTGACTAATGGTGGCCTCTTACATAGTTTAAATAAATCAGATGACTCAGGATGGAAGCTGCCCATTCAGAAAAACCAACCATGTGATAAGGAGGTTGGGGTTTTCAATTGGGTGATATTATGCCAACCTATGGGCTTCCCTGGTGGCTCAGAGGGTAAAGAATCTGCCTGCAATGTGGGAGACCTGAGTTCGATCTCTGGGTTGGGAAGATCCCCTGGATGAAGGCATGGCGACCCCACTCCAAGATTCTTGCCTGGAGAATCCCCATGGACAGAGGAGCCTGGTGGGCTACAGTCCATGAGGTCACAAAGAGTCGGACACGGCTGAACAATTAAGCACACACACACAATGCCAACCTATGGGGAGTGGGTGGGAGCAGGAGCTTGAGCCACATGGCCAATGATTTAATTACTCATGCCTCTGTAGTGGTATCCTAATAAAAACTCTGGACACTGAAGTTTGGGTGAACTTCTACAGTTGGCAATACTCTGCATATTTTCACACGTGGACGTGCTGGCAGAGTGACATGTCCTAACTCCTTAGGGAGAGAACAATGAAACGTTCACATGTGGAACTCTCCTAAGCCTCACCTTATGTGTCTCTCTCTTTGGCTGATTCTGATCTGTATCCTTTAATTTAATCATATGTATAGCACTTTTCCTGAGCTCTGTGAGTCATACACGTGAATTATCCATTCTGGGGGTGTTAATGGGAACCTATGAATTTGTAGCCAGCTGGTCCGAAGTGAAGATGACCTGGAGATCCCCAAGCTTATGACTGGTATCTGAAGTGAGTATAGTCTTATGGAAGACTATGCCCTTAACCTCTGACGTTTGTTCAACTTTGAGTAGTTGGTATCTGCAGTCATTGTAAGTTGTGGCTTAAGTCCAGGCTGACATCAAGAGAATCAGTCATCAGATGTGTGAGTCAATAAGCCTTCAGCTAATTTCCCAGTCATCAAGTTACTGCTAACCTTTGGGCCTTCCAGCTGATGTCCTAGACAACATAGACCAGATACATCTCAACTGTATCCTGCCCAAATTCCTGACCCATAGAACCCATCAGCATAACAAATTATTGTTTTATGTCACTACATATTCGGGAAATTTCTTACAGAACAAAAGATAACTGGAACATATTTTTGTACCTGTGAGTGGAGTGGGATTGTAACAAAACTCAAAACACAAGGTGACAGCTTTCAGACCAAGTGGCAGGCAGAAGGTGAAGGGACAATGAAGAGAGTTGAAGTCTAAAGAGTCTTGAAGACACTGTTAGTGGAAGTTTGCAATCCTCAGGAAGCTTATTGATAAAGATTAAAAGAAAGCGAGTAAAATGTTATCGGAAGTTAGAGGAAAATAGACTCTTTTCACATGAAGGCAAAAAGTTTAGCAACACTGTTGACTGGAGTAAAGTAGAACAGAGGGAATTTACCTAACTGACTAGATTATCTAGCTAAGAAAATTTCCAGGCAGACTGATAGATATGACCCATGGCTTCTTCTAGGTGCCTTAGTAAAATGTGAGAGGAGAGAGATAAGCTAAAGAAAGATCTGTAATATAAAGGAAGAGCCAGGACTTGCTGGATTAAAAAAAGACAAAACCGGTTTTCATTCCTAGTCTCTCCAGACAGCAAATGATGCCAAAGTGATGCCAAAGTGAGAAACAGTTTCTTGGAAGAAATCTAATCAAGGGTTCTTTTAGGAAGAGATTGTCTACAAAAGAAGTCAAAAGTGTAACTTTAAACCTTTTTTAAGAATTCGGAAAGATCTAATGTGGTGCCTCATAAACCATTTAAGATAATCCCGAGTCCCTCTAAGAATCTTAATGGCCTGCCCCATAGATCCTCTAATTAAAAAATAGTGTCCAAGAAGCTTAAGGGTGTTTTCCACAGCAGGCATGCAGGGAGCCCAATGTAGGGAGACTTAGCTCAATGGAGTGGATTCCAGAACAAACTGATACATAGAAATCCACAAAGTTTTAATGGAATTTTACAAGCTTGTTATAAAAGAGACAGAGAAAGCAAAAAATTAAGAGAGAACTCTGCATGCCCAAACTACTATGGGCCAGAAGCAAGCTGAGAAAATAACTTATCTGCAAATCCAAGTTAGTTATGAAAAAGCAAGAATAATACAGAGAGTGGAATTGAGAGCTTAGGGAATAAAGCAAAGAGCTGTGGAGCATCATTTCTAGGTACAATGACTAAGCCATAATTAAAGAACTGGCAACATGTGCCCAAATGGACTTTAGTATTGCTATGGGCCAGTGACAACTTTGTTCTTATTTCTCCTTTTTGGAAAGGAGTATCTACATTGGGCTCCCTGCATACCTATGATGTTAAAAAATTGTTGTTGAGGGGAGGGCAGTGGGAAGGGGGTTCAGGGTGGTGGGACACATGTACACCCGTGACTGATTCATGTTGCTGTATGGCAAAAACCACCACAATATTGTAAAGTAATTAGCCTCCAATTAAAATATATTAATTTAAAAATTGTTGTTGATTATTTTTGACAAAATTCCCCAGAGAAAAAGCTGTGCTGAGAAAACTTTGCGTCAGTTCAAATAAAGGCAACCGTGAGAATGAGGTCTTCTAGGGAAACAGCATGTAGGTCATTGATGACAATTCTCTGGGAACTGGGCTTTGAGGGAAGTCCGGCTGTATTCTTCTCCTCCTACCTTCAGTCTTTCCCAGCACCAAGCTCTTTTTCAATGAGTCAGCTCTTCTTGAGTGGCCAAGTAATGGAGCTTCAGCTTCATCATCAGTCTTCCCAGTGAATATTCAGGGTTGATTTCCTGAACATTCATTGGAAGGACTGACTGGTTTGATCTTATTGTTGTCCAAGGGACTCTCAACCACAGTCCCAAAGTATCAATTCTTTGGCACTCAGCCTTCTCTTTGGTCTAACTCTCGCATCTGTATATGACTACTGGAAAAACCATAGCTTTGACTATATGGACCTTTGTCACCAAAGTGCTGTTTCTGCTTTTTAATATGCTGTCTAGGTTTGTCATAGCTTTTCTTCTAAAGGACAAGCGGCTTTTAATTTTGTGGTTGCAGTGACCATCTACAGTGATTCTGGAACCCAAGAAAACAAAGTCTGTCAGTGTTTCCGTTTTATCACCATTCTATTTGCCATTAAGTGATGGGACCAGATGCCATGATCTTAGTTTTCTGAATGTGGAGTTTTAAGCCAGCTTTTTCTCTCTCCCCTTTCACCTTCATCATCAAGCTCCTTAGTTCTTCTTCACTTTCTGCCATAAGGGTGGTGTCATATGCATATCTGAGGTTGTTGATATTTCTCCAGCAATGCTGATTCCAGCTTGAGCTTCATCCAGCCCAGCATTTCACAGGATGTACTCTGCATATAAGTTAAATAAGCAGGGTGACAATATACAAGCCTTGAAGTACTCCTTTCCCAATTTGGAACCAGTCTGTTGTTTCATGTCCGCTTCTGTTGCTTCTTGACCTGCATACAGGTTTCTCAGGAGGCAGGTAGGGTGGTCTGGTATTCCCATCTCTTCAAGAATTTTCCACAGTTTGTTGTGATCCACACAGTCAAAGGCTTTAACATACTCAATGAAGCAGATGTAGATGTTTTTCTGGAATTCCCTTGCTTTTTCTGTGATCCTCACTCATTATTAGAGAAATACAAATCAAAACTACAATGAGATATCACCTCACACTTGTCAGAAAAGCCACCATCAAAAAATCTACAAACAATAAATGCTGGAGAAGGTGTGGAGAAAAGGGAACCGTCTTGCACTGTTGGTGGGAATGTAAATTGATACATCCACTATGGAGGACAGTAAAAACTAGGAATAAAACTACCGTATAACCCAACAATCCCACTACTGGGCATATACTCTGAGAAAATCACAATTGTAAAAGACACATGTACTCCAATGATCACTGAAGCACTATTTATAATAGCCAGAACAAGGAAGCAACCTAGATGTCCATCTACAGATGAATGGATAAAGAAGCTGTGGTACATACATACAATGGAATATTACTCATCCCAAAAAAAGGAATGCATTTGAGTCAGTTCTAAAGAGCCTACTATACAGAGTGAAGTAAGTCAGAAAGAGAAAAACAAATATCATATACATGGAATCTGGAAAGATGTTACTGATGAACCTATTTTCAGGCAGCAATGGAGATGAAATAGAGAATAGACTTGGGGACATAGAGCAAAGAGGAGGAAGAGAGTGGGACGAATGGAGAGAGTAGCATTGAAGCGTATACAGTACCATATGTAAAATAGACAGCCAGGGGGAATTTGCTGTATGACTCAGGGAGCTCAAACTGGTGCTCTGTGACAACCTAGAGGGGTGTGATGGGATGGGAGGTGGGAGGGAGGTTCGAGAGGGAGGGGACATATGCATACATATGGCTGATTCATGTTGATGTGTGGAAGAAACCAGTACCATATTGTAAAGCAATTATCCCTCAATTAAAAACAAGTAAATTAAAAAGTTTTTAAAAAGTCCCTGTGCTTGATTTAATGCTATGCTGTCATCATCTTGGAATTCTTAATAACTTTTTAACAAAGGGTTCCACATTTTCATCTTGTCTTGGGCCCAGAAAATTACTGGTCCAGGGTATTAGACATAGACATAATTTTAAGAATCACATGGAAATGAAGAAGTCCATAGCTAACTTTTGTGTATATAATTTTTATTCATTTGTTTCTCCATAGAGTTAGTCATAAATATTTATTAGGGCCAGGAAATAATCAAGAATAAGACATGTTCCCAGTCTAATGAAGCTTATACTTAAATGCAGTGTTTTTCAAACCATTTTTGACAGTGACCTAGCACAAATATGTGTGTATGTGTATATATAAGTATGGAAACAGCAAGAGAGACAGAAAGAGAGAGAGACAATTGCTTCACTTTACACATAATATATGATATTTTAAGTTTATCAATTTGTATATTATATATATACATTTATATAAAATACACTGAAGAAAAATGAAACATACAGACACCCTTCCTATACAAAATGAAATTCAATTTTTTCTTTTTTTAAATTGAAGTGTATTTGATACACAGTAGAACTCTGATTTTTTTTTTTTTTTTTTGCATTATCTTTTTCTTTTAAACAGGGCTTCCCTGTGGCTCAGTGGTAAAGAATCTGACTGTAATGCAAGAGATGTGAGTTCAGTCCTTGGGTCAGGAAGATCCCCTGGAGAAGGAAATGGCAACTCCCTCCAGTATTCTTACCTGGGAAATCCCACGGACAGAGGAGCTGGGCAGGCTACAGCCCATGGGGTTGCAAAAGAGTCAGACACCTCTTAGTGACTCAACAACAATAAGAAATTATTTTAAACACTTTTGGTTATAATTTACTAATTTGGTTTTACAACCCACTAATGGGTTGAAAAACCTTGCTGTAGAGGAGTAACTGATGAATAAATGAGCAACTATAATACGTGCACTGTGATAAAATGGGGAAAAACTGAGTACCATAGGAACATTGTAAAATGAATATGCAGACTCTTCTGAGATCAACACTTAAGCATACAATTAGTCTATAAAGTCCCTTGACAGAAATATGCACATAAACTGTGGACTGAATCATGTTAACAGGGAGGAAGAAGTTAGTGGTGGTGTGAGGCCAGCAGGGAGGGGGAAAAGATTTTGAGCAGAAATAGCATTTGTTCTAAGTCTTGGGTAAAAAATCGCGTTCTCAAGCAACTTTAGGTAATTCAGTAGTGCCTGGTAATTTTGTGTGGGAGGGTGGGCAAAGCAGTAAAAAATAGTGGGAGAAAGGTGGGGCTTGCTGCTAACTGAGGTCCTTGCATTCTATGTCCAGGTTTTTCTGAAGGGCATTGATGAGCCATGCAAGTGTTTAGTAAGCATTTTGCAAAGATTACACTGATGGAAATATGGAATTTTCACTTTAAGGCAGCAATCCTGGAGGTTTAACATTATGCACATAGTTGGAAGTCACTGAGGAGTCTATAAACATCTAAAAACGTATTGGAAATGACAGAGCCAAAAAGCAAGTTGCATTCAGTCTTGTAGCGATAATGACAAATCCAGTGTGACTGTCAACCACAGTTAAGGAAAAAGTCATAAAGAAATGAACAGGAGGTGCTCAAGAAGCCATTGGAAGTAGATCACTGTCTTTATGCTTAACATCCATACTAGTCAGCCTTCTAAGATGCCACAGCAATCCTCAAATCCTGGTATTCACATCTTTGTGTAATCTCCTCCCCTTGAGAGTGGGCTGGACCTAATGACTGCTTTCTAACAAGCAGCGTGTGACAAAAGTGATGAGCTATCACTTCTAAGATTAAGTTACAAAAGACTGTGGTTTCTGTCTTGCTGGAATTCTCTCTTGCCTTCTAGCATGTTAGCACTGAAGAAGGAAATCATCATGGTGTGAGCCGTCCTCCAAATAAAGAGGTCCATTTGGCAGGGAACTAAGGACAGCCTTCTGGAGAAGGCAACGGCACCCCACTCCAGTACTCTTGCCTGGAAAATCCCATGGATGGAGGAACCTGGTAGGCTGCAGTCCATGGGGTCGCTACGAGTCGGACATGACTGAGCAGCTTCACTTTCCCTTTTCACTTTCATGCATTGGAGAAGGAAATGGCAACCCACTCCAGTGTTCTTGCCTGGAGAACCCCAGGGATGGGGGAGCCTGGTGGGCTGCCATCTATGGGGTCGCACAGAGTCAGACATGACTGAAGCGACTTACCAAGGACAGCCTTCAGTCAATAGCAAGCAAGGAATGAAGCCTGTCCAACTGCTGCTAGAAACTGAATCCAGCCAACAACCACATGAATGAGCTTACAAAATCCATTCCCAGACGAGCCTTGAGATAAGCTAGCACCTTGACTGAAGACTGAGAGCCCTAGAGCCAGAGCACTCAGCTAAACCTCACCAGGTAACTGACCAGAAACTGTGAGATAAGACCCAGATATTTGGCTTTAGTCACAAAAATTTGTGGCTAAATTTAAAACAGCAATAGATAACTCATATAGCATCTAAGCCCATGATTTCTACCCCTTCTCCTAGCAGTATTATAATGTACTGATGCTTGAAAGCTTTTTTTTTTTTTTAACACAGATCTTTCTACCTCCCCAAACGTATACAACATATTTTCTTTTTTTAAGTTAAGGTAAATAAAAATAAATTCATCTTGATGCAGTGTTGAAAATTTAACCACATCTTTTGAAGTAGTTAGAGAAACCCTGTAGAGTCCTAAACCCAGGGTCTGTAATTTTGAAAACTAAAATGGACTAAACAGACTGTCTCTTCTTTTGCAAAGATGTCTAACTAGAACCTTGAGTCCAAAATTGACACTTGCAAATTGCTAGTTTTTAATTGAAAATCAAAATGTAGTAAGGACATTCCTACAAGTTACTATGACCTAAGGAGTTCAGAATTGTAAATAAAGAGGGTGTGGGTCCTTAGTATCTTACCAGGATAATTCTTTAATTCAGAAAATACGTATTTGTAAATATGCAAATTTTTTTTGAATAAAAGAAAACATGCTTAAACTCTGGTAAACAGAGTCATGGCCCTGCCAAAATGGTCATATCTAATCCTTGGAAATTGCAAATAGTAAAAGGAACTTTACATAGTAAAAGGATGAATGGCAACTTTAAGCTCATTAGTGGTTAGGGTATATTTTTAATGAAACTTTTACAATCATGAGACTTTTATAATTAGTGAGGCATTTTTTAAACCTAGGATCTGAACTTCTCCAACATTCTCAGACTTTCCTTATCATCATCTTTCTCTGATGAGTGAACTTGTACGCAAGAAAGCATCACAAGGGGAAGCTGATTACAATCCAGTGATGGTAAAACATACTTCAGAGGGACAGTGAATAGATACAGTGATACCAGAGCCACAGAGGAGAGGGGATTGCATTACCATCCCAGGGCTACCATAACAAAGTACCACAAACTGGCTGGGTGAAACAACCAAAATGCATTGTTTCACAATTTGGGGGCCTCAAGTCCAAAATCAAGGGCCATGCTCCCTCTGAAGTCAGGAGGGAAGGATCTCTTCCAGGTCTCTCTTCTAGCATCTGCTAATTCCTTGTTATGGCAGCATCTCTCCAGTCTTTACAGGGTGTTCTCCCTGTGTGTGTGTGTCTCCAAATTTCCCCTCTTTAGGAAGATACCAGTCATTTTGGCTGAGGGGCCCTTTCTACTTCAGTGTGACCTCACCTTAACTCATACATTTGGCATATTTCCTAATATTTCCTTCATTCTGAGGTACCAGAGGGCTTTCCAGGTAGTGCTAGTGGTAAAGAATCTGCCTGCCAGTGCAAGTTAGACGTAAGAGACTCCGGTTTGATCCCTGGGACAGGAAGGTCCCCTGAAGAGGGGTACCACAACCCACCTCAGTATTCTTGCCTGGAGAATCCCATGGACAGAGGAGCCTGGCAGGCTGCAGTCCATAGGGTTGCACAGGGTTGGGCATCAGTGAAGTGACTGAGCATGACACACACACGGAGCAGTTGGAGGTTAGGACATCAGCATATGAATTTCGAATTTCTGGAGGATGAAATTCAACCCACAATAGGGATGCTAGTCCCGGAAGACTAGAAACAAGGCTAATCAAGGAGGTGGGCGGACCAGTGATAACAGCTAGCTTCTCAGGTGGCTCAGATGGTTAAGAAACTGCCTACAATGCAGGAGACCCAGGTTCGATCCCTGGATTAGGAAGATGCCCTGGAGAAGTGGATGGCCACCCACTCCATATTCCTGCCTGGAGAATCCCCATGGACAGAGGAGCCTGACAGGCTATAGTCCACGGGGTCACGATGAGTCGGACACAACTAAGTGACTAACACTTTCCACTCTTACAGGTACTCTCCGAGGTCGGTGTCTTTGGTTCAGCTTCAGAGATGAGGAAACAGGCTGAGAGGGGCTAGGCAGTTTCTCTGAGTTCACACAGCTGGTAGGGCCAGAGCTGGGTGTGTACCCAGGTTTGTCGGGCTCCAAAGCCCAGGCTTTTCATCACCTTGCTCTGCCATCTCCAAGAATAGTTGAAAGAGCAGAAGACCTGGTTTCTAGGCTCAGTGGCTTCCCTGTTAGCTCGATTGGTAAAGAATCCTCCTGAAATGCAGGAGACCCTGGTTCAATTCCTGGGTCGGGAAGATCCCCCGGTGAGGGGATAGGCTACCCCCTCCAGTATTCTTGGTCTTCCCTTGTGGGTCAGCTGGTAAAGAATCCACCTGCAATGTGGGAGACCTGGGTTCAACCCTGGGTTGGGAAGATCCCCTGAAGGGAAAATGTTACCTCCTCCAGTATTCTGGCCTGGAGAATTCCATAGACTACAGTCCATGGGGTCACAAAGAGTCAGACACAACTGAGCGACTTTCAGTTTATTCACTGCCATATAATAAGCATGAAACAGCCAATAAATCATTTAATTTCTCTAGGGCTTAGTTTTCTCTCCAGTAAAATGAGCCTAATAATAATATCTGGGCAAGTACAAGTATTTCATAAACTGTAGAGCATTCTGCCACTGTTATAAATGTTATTAAGAGTAGCATCAGCATAAGAGAAAGACAATTAACATGTTCTCAGTGGAGAATGATCTCCCCACCAGTTCAGACCTCCTGCCTTTAGTGATGATGATGATGATGGTTAGTTGCTCACTCATGTCTGACTCTTTGTGACCCTGTGGACTGTAACCCACCAGCTCCTCTGTCCATGGAATTCTTGGGCAAGAATACTGGAGTGGGTTGCCATTCCCTTCTCCAGGGGATTTTCCTGACCCGGGAATCGAACTCCTGCCTTGAGTAGGCAATTGAATTCCATTCAGTATTTAACTGAATACTTAACACAAAAAATGTGAAGTCAAGTGGGCCTTAGAGAGCATCACTACGAACAAAGCTAGTGGAGGTGATGGAATTCCAGTTGAGCTATTTCAAATCCTCAAAGGTGATGCTGTGAAAGTGCTACACTCGATATGCCAGCAAATTTGGAAAACTCAGCAGTGGCCACAGGACTGGAAAAGGTCAGTTTTCGTTCCAATCCCAAAGAAAGGCAATGCCAAAGAATGCTCAAACTACCGCACAATTGCACTCATCTCACATGCTAGTAAAGTAATGCTCAAAATTCTCCAAGCCAGGCTTCAGCAATACGTGAACCGTGAACTTCCAGATGTTCAAGCTGGTTTTAGAAAAGGCAGAGGAACCAGAGATCAAATTGCCAATATCCGCTGGATCATCGAAAAAGCAAGAGAGTTCCAGAAAAACATCTATTTCTGCTTTATTGACTATGCCAAAGCCTTTGACTGTGGGGATCACAATAAACTGTGGAAAATTCTGAAAGAGATGGGAATACCAGACCATCTGACCTGTCTCTTGAGAAACCTGTATGCAGGTCAGGAAGCAACAGTTAGAACTGGACATGGAACAACAGACTGGTTCCAAATAGGAAAAGGAGTACATCAAGGCTGTATATTGTCACCCTGCTTATTTAACTTATATGCAGAGTACATCATGAGAAACGCTGGGCTGGAAGAAACACAAGCTGGAATCAAGATTGCTGGGAGAAATATCAATAACCTCAGATATGCAGATGACACCACCCTTATGGCAGAAAGTGAAGAAGAACTAAAGAGCCTCTTGATGAAGGTGAAGGAGGAGAGTGAAAAAGTTGGCTTAAAGCTCAACGTTCAGAAAACTAAGATCATGGCATCTAGTTCCATCACTCCATGGGAAATAGATGGGGAAACAGTGGAAACAGTGTCAGACTTTACTTTTTTGGGCTCCAGAATCACTGCTGATGGTGACTGCAGCCATGAAATTAAAAGACGCTTACTCCTTGGAAGGAAGGTTATGGCCAACCTAGATAGCATGTTTAAAAGCAGAGACATTACTTTGCCAACAAAAGTCCGTCTAGTCAAGGCTATGGTTTTTCCAGTGGTCGTGTATGGATGTGAGAGTTGGACGGTGAAGAAGGCTGAGCGCCGAAGAATTGATGCTTTTGAACTGTGGTGTTGGAGAAGACTCTTGAGAGTCCCTTGGACTGCAAGGAGATCCAATCAATCCATCCTAAAAGAGATCAATCCTGGGTGTTCATTGGAAGGTCTGATGTTGAAGCTGAAGCTCCAATACTTTGGCCACCTCATGGGAAGGGTTGACTCATTGGAAAAGACTCTAATGCTGGGTAGGATTGGGGGCGGGAGGAGAAGGGGACGACAGAGGATGAGATGGTTGGATGGCATCACCGACTCGATGAACATGGGTTTGGGTAGACTCCGGGAGTTGGTGATGGACAGAGAGGCCTGGCGTGCTGCGATTCATGGGGTCGCAGAGAGTCGGACACGACTGAGCGACTGAACTGAACTGAACTGAACTAACACAAAAAAGTTTCCTAAGTTTAAACTAGTGTTTTATTGAGACAGTTCTTCTGGCAATTGTGAAAAAAATATAGTATCTTAGTTCAAGCTGCTATAAGTACCTTAAGTGAACATCGTTCAGTCATGTCCGACTCTTTGTGACCCCTCTGTGACCCCTGGAACTATACAGTCCATGGAATTCTCCAGGCCAGAATAGTGGAGTAGGTAGTCATTCCCGTCTCCAGGGGATCTTCCCAACCCAGGTCTCCTGCATTGCAGGCAGATTCTTTACCATCTGAGCCACCAGGGAAGGTGGCTTATAAACAACAGACATTTATGTCTCAACATTCTGTGGCCTGGGAAGTCTAAGATCAAGGCATCAGCAGATTAGGTGTCTGGTGAAGGCCTACTTCCTGGTTGACAGACTTTCCACTGTGTTCTACATGGCAGAAAGATTAACAGAGCTCTGTGTCTGTTTGTTTGTTTTAATAAAGGCACTAATCACATTCATGAAAGTTTCACTCTCATGACCAAGTCACCTCCTAAAGACCCCACTTTCAAATACCACTACTTTCAGGCTTAGGATTTCCACAGATGAATTTTAAGGGGACGCAAACATTCTGCCTATAGTGAACAGAGAATGGAGTTTAGTTCTCTTTAGAAGTTTGTTAAAGATGTTCCTGTCCTTTGCAAGTTGAAGATCTATTATCAAGCTGCTAAAAGCAAGCACACAACCAAACAAAAGATCAATTAACCCACTGGACATCAGAAATTTAGACAAAAGCTAAAATTTTCACATACATCTTTTTTCTTAATTTAGCTTTTGTCTAAACTTCTGATGTTGGCAAAAGTACATGTTCATTATAAAGGATTAGAAGATATACAATAATTAGAAAGAAAAACCTCACCAGTAAACCCATATCCCATATTTATTTCCAAGAGAAAGTGGCTGTTTACATTTTGATTATTTATGAAAAGTTGGACTTTCACCAAACATTTTGCTTTTTAACTAGTAGTATAAGTATTACTTTGCATCTTGTAAAATTCTTTAAGAACATGATTTTTAATTACGACATAACATTCTGTACTTCAGATGTGTTATTACCCATTTAACTAATTCCTTATGGTAGAACATTTGGATCTGTGTTTTTGCTAATCTGAACAGGGCTTAGAAGAATATCCTTTTATCTAAATATGCACATTTCTTGTTATTTATGGGATATGTCCTGAGAAGTAAAATTGCTGGATTGGAGAGCTTTCTTTATGTATGTCAAGCAGCAGAAAGCACTGCAGGAATTTAGGTGCTGGTCAGCACACAAATTTGTCAGGAAAGCTACACCATGAAGCTTAGCTAACAGGCAGGAGTGGAAGAAGTCTGCAGCCAGAGCCCAGGCAAAGCCTTCCCACAGAACCAGTGAGCCAGGACTTCTCTGGCATCACCATTGAGGCTGTAGGGAGCCTATACTTGCTTTGGCGCCACTGCTGGCACTGGGCCTGGACACAGGACACTGGACATCAGACACCATGCTGGCACCTCTGCCCCAGCAGCTCCTGGAAACTGAATGTTGCTGCCACAGCCAGAAAGAATTCTGTTCTCGCCCAGGTTCTCAGCATCACAAGCAAGTGACACACAATCTTGGGTCATCACATGTGAGTGCCCCAGCCTAGGGGCTGGGGATGAGAGTATCTGGTGTTTGCACCTTTCATAGAGAGATGAGCCCTGTCTGCCACCAGGATTTGCAAGGTGAGTCCACTCACTGCCAATTTTATGGGCAAGAATTAGCACCTTAGTCTTAATTTTATTTGTTTTCTGGAGAGGATGGACATTTTGGATCAAACTATTGGTAGTCTGTGATACCTTTTTCATTAACTGCTTAAGCATATCCTTTGATAACTTTTCAATTGGAGCATAACAGTGAAAGTGAAAGTGTTAAGTCTTGTTCAACTCTTTGTGACCCCGTGGGCTGAAGCCCGCCAGTCTCCTCTGTCCATGGAATTCTCCAGGCAAAAATACTGGAGTGAACAGCCATTCCCTTGTCTGGGAATCAAACCTGGGTCTCCTGCGTTGCAGGCAGATTCTTTACCATCTGAGCCACCAGGGAAGCCCACCAGGGAAAAAATATCCTTTTTGTGAGGGTTTGTTTGACAGTAAGACTGTCAAACTCTTGGACAGCCATGTACGTTTCATCTTTTCCCCCAATTTGACCTTTAACTTCATTTAGGACTTTTTAATTTTAGCCTTCAGAAGTTTACCTATTTTATAAAGTTGGGTCTGTAACCTTTTCCCGTTATGTTTTCTTACTTTACATTTAAACTTATGCCTTCCCTAATCAGGTGTCAGATAAATATTCATCTACATTTTCTAGCTAATCCAAATAAATATAATTTCTAAATCTTCAGGTAAATTGGTTAAGTTGCAGAAAGGAGATCTACATCTTAGAATGTGTTTCCACTAGAATCCTAGCATGTGAATCCACTAAAATTCAGTAGAGGCAACAAAGGAAGGATGTCTTTTCTCTTTTGCTGCTCCTGATGACTGTCAAAACCCCCTGCAGAAACCTCACACCAGAAGTAGATTGATCAGTTAATAATAATGCATTCTACTATGACTATACTTTAGTCAACTTAAGTGTCACAAGATAGTGAAAAAATAAGTGACTTCTTACTCAGAGTAGGTTTTTTTTTTTTTTTTTTCTATTTTTAAGGCATACTGCCATATAACTGTCTGACATTTGAGTCTCCATGGCAAAAACTCCCTTTACCCTCAGGAGATGTGTAGGTGACCCTCAGGATGGTGAAGTGGATGTAGTAAAATGTTAAAGAGGGTTTGGAGAACACTAATGTTGCCAGAGAAAGAAAGCCAAATATTCAAATATTATTTTGTGTAGACCTGGAAGAGGTTGTGTCTGAATTTCGCCCACGTTGTTGGTGGTGTTGTAAGAGTTGGTGATGCGCTGAGTGTGAAGAAATGAAGGTGGGGAAATAGGGGAAAATGCAGCCCACAGACCTCCAGAGGGGCAGCAAAAGGAGTGAAAAATCTGCAGGAACAGTTGCAGTTTAGGAGTGCTGAGAAAGGGGCACAAGAACAACTTCATAAGATCCATTTCAGGAGTGGTATGGGCATAGCTGTTTTAATCACTCCCCTTTCACCCCATCAGTGAGGGAGGGATTCCCACCCTGGGATTATGCAGATGGCTGAACACCTGACATCCCACACTGTACAGATGAGATCAATCACAGTTTATTAGTCATTTACAGTGAGTCCCCTACATACAGACGAGTTCTTTTACAAGCACGCATTCATAAATCCAAAGTGTTTTTAAGTCCAACAAAGATACCCTAGGTGCCCAAATAACACTGACTATATAGTACTGTATTCTAATAGGTTCATAATACTTTTCACAGATATAATACATAAAAAACAAAAAATAAAGAAAACATTTGTAATCTTATAGTAAGTATCTTGAAAAGTATAGTAGTACAGTATAGCAGCTGACATACAGGGGCTGGCACTGAATGAACAGTCAAGAAGAGTTACTGACTGGAGGAGGGCTAGGAGGTGAGCGATGGTAACGTTGAAGGATCTTTAGCAATAGGAGACAGAGGGCAAGGTGCAGTTTCACTCACTCCTGATGTGATTGGACATGTGAACACACGTTGGCATCTTTGATGAAAGTCTGCAACTTCAAGGTGCGTAGAGAGGGAACTTACTGTATACTGAAAGCCTGGGGGAGAACGCTGCTCGCCATGTAGGGCCACGTGGGGATTGCACTTGAGGACAAAGTGAACACAGCCACAGAGTGTCTATGAGAGACAGGCTTTGTGGTATCAAGTGGGTGATTCCCTCTGGATTCCCGCGGGAAGATGTGATTGGCTTGTTTGGATAATTCTGTGAGCTGGCAGGGAACTGAAACCTGCTACTCAGGGATAACCATGCGCTGTGCTTGGTCCCTTTGATAAGGAGTGTTGTTTGGCTAGGTGACCTTGTCCCCAAGATTAGCGCAGGGAGGGGAACTTGTAGTTAGGCTATCTGAGAACCCCTGGATTTTACAAGATATCAAGGCAGTATATAATATTGAGCCTTAATTTCAAGCCTTACACCACAATAGCACTTCAGGACATTAGTTGATGGTGGGCTTCAGTGGTTAGAAGGAGAGAAAATTCCAAGAAACTTGAGTCCTGGCCAGAAGTCAATTTATACCTTCAGAAATCAGGGGTCTCAAAACAAAATGGCAGAGGCAAGACAGATTATTAAGACAAGTTGGGAGAAGGGTAGAGTGTGGACAAAATGGGGGAAGGTGGTTAAAATGTACAAACTTCTAGTCATAAAATAAACAAGTCTTAGGGATGTAATGTACAGCATGGTGACTATACTTAATAAAACTGTATTGCATATTTGAAAGTTACTAAAAGAGTTGACCTTAAAAGTTCTCATAAAAAGAAAAAGAACTGTAACTATGTATGGTATGTAGGCATAGCTGGATGGATAGATAAATGTAAACTTCAGATGTTCCTTGACTTACAAGAGGTTATGTCCCAATACACCCACCATACGTTGAAAATATCACAAGTCAAAAAATGCGTTTAATACACCTAACCTAAGAAATACCATCACTTAGCCTAGCCTAACTTAAATGTGCTCAGAACACTTAGCTTATAGTTGGGCAAAATCATCTAACACAAAGCCTATTTCATAACAAAGTGTTAGACATCTCATGTAATTTATTTAATACGGAAAACAGAATGGCTGCAGGATACAGAAGAGTTGTAGGCTGGTGGGTTGTTTACCTTCATGATCACGTGGCTGATTGGAAGCTGAGGCTCAATGTAGCTGCCCAGCATTGAGAAGATCATACTGCCTATCAGTAGTCCAGGAAAAGATCAAAGTTCAAAGTACAGTTTCTATTGAATGTGTAATAGTTTCTCACCATTATAAAGTAAATTGTAAGTTGAACTATCATAAGTCAGAGACTATCTGTAGACTTCATGTGATGATCATTTTGAAACCATTTACCTCAGATTGGGACTCGAACGCACACGGCTAGGGCTCGAACCCAGTCAAAACCCAGTTTGGGACTTAAACCCACACGGCTGGCACTCAAACCCAGCCAAAACTCTGCTTAGGACTTGAACCCAACCAAAACCCTGCCTGGAACTTGAACCCATGTGGCTGGGACTCGAACCTAGCCAAAACCCACAGTACCTGGTTTCAGGACCTAATGAAGCTGGGATTCTTGATGTCTCATTGCAGAAAGCATTCAGTGAGAGACAAAGTGATAGGTAAGAAGTGGACTTATTCAGATATAGAGAGAAGCACGCTTCACAGACAGTGTGGGCCATTGCAGAGGGCACTTGCAGCCTCAAAATTTGGTGCGGTTAGTTTTTACAGGCTGGGTAATTTCATATGCTAATGAGTGGGAGGATTACTCCAACTATTTTTGGGAAGGGGTAGAGATTTCCTGGATTTAGTGCTTTGGAACTGTCATGGGCTTTCCTAGTGGCTCAGCTTGTAAAGAATCTGCCTGCAATGCAGGAGACCTAGGTTCAATCCCTGGGTTGGGAAGATCCCCTGGAGAAGGGAATGGCTACCCACTTCAGTATTCTGGCCTGGAGAATTCCGTGGACTGTATAGTACATGAGGTGGCAAAGAGTCGGACACGACTGAGTGACTTTCACTTTGGAACTGTCATGGCACCTCTGGGTGTGTCATTTCACTTGTTGATTGAGGATTAAGGCCTAGTCTTGTCTGTCATCTTGGTCCCATTTGATTCTAATCGCTTTATGCTGTGTCCTTGGGCTATGTCATTCTTTCAAAAGTTGTGCCCTGCCGCTTTCCCTCCTGTTATAGTTTTACAATATATGCAAATATTAAATCATTAGGTTGTATACCTGAAACAAATATAATGTCGTATGTCAATTACATGTCAATTGAAAAACAAGAGAAGAAAGGGGGAAAAGTGGGTTCGGAGTCAGATGATTAAGATGAACCCCACCCCTGGTAGCAATCAGGAGGCTGCTTACGGGGCCCCAAACCCACACCCAGTGAATTGAGTAGTGGAGACATTGTCTGTCTGCAACTTAACCTGCCTTCTACAAAAAGTAGTCAGCAATGTACATACTGCACTGTGAGGAAAGAGGAAGAGAAAATGAATCCCATCAGTCTGGTCTCTAGAGACCCACATATCCTGTCACTTAGGTGATGGCTTCAGTAGAAAGCAAACAGAGAAATTTCTGGGGCCTTCCCAGGGATGTTTTGTCATAGTTTGACATTAGGTGCTGGGTGGTACTTTCCAAGGCAGCCCTATCGTGGACACATGGCTAGCAGCATAAAGCACAAGGTACCACATTATTCAATATTTCATCAAGTATTTGATGAGCCCCTACCACACACCCAGAATTCCATATAGGACAGAATCCCTTTCCTCAAGGAGTTCCTAATCTTCTTGGGAAAGTAACATAATTTTATACGAAAAAGAAACTTCAAGTATGTAAATATTTTCCAAGATGAAGAACATGGAAAATATAGTATATTTTTCTTATAATTACAACAGGCCCTTTGTATTGCCAGCTCCACATTCATAGATTTAACAAACCACAAATTGAAAACAATCAGAAATAAAAATTCCAAAAAGTTTTGAAAAGTGACACTTGAATTTGCCATACACTGGCAACTATTTACATAGTATTACATTGTATTTACAACTATATTTACATAGCATTTATATTGCATTCGGCTTCCCTGGTGGCTCAGATGGTTAAGTGTCTGCCTGCAATGCGAGAGACCTGGGTTCGATCCCTGGTTGGGAAGATCCTCTGGAGAAGGAGATGGCAACCCACTCCAGTGCTCTTGCCTGGAAAATCCCATGGACAGAGGAGCCTTGTAAGCTACAGTCCATGGGGTAGCAAAGAGTCGGACACGACTGAGCGACTTCACTTCACTATATTGCATTCAGAACTGTTTACACAGTAGTTATATTAAGTATTATAAATAAACTAAAGATATTTAAATGATACAGGATGATACTTAAAGGTTATTTGCAAATATTATGTCAGTTTGTATAAGGGACTTGAGCATTCACAGATTTTAGTATCCACAGAGGTCCTGAAACCAAAGCTCTGAGAATGCCAAAGGACGACTGTATATTGCTTACATTCTACACTTTAAATAACTTATTATACAAGGCATATTATGTGGCAAGACACTTTCTTGACCTACAAGCTGAATCTCTCATGTACCCACAACCAATCATGGCTAAAGTTTCCTGTTGCTTTAACATGTGTCCATTTTAGTTCAAGCGCATACAGGCACAGTTAGGGCGGGCCCAGTACAGAAGTCTTGTCTCTCAGTTCTCACTTTGTTCTACGTAGACTGCTCGACAGTTCCTGAGCCTGGGGCTATTCAGTCTCTCCAGTTTATCAGCCAAACTTGCTTGGCCATTCTCCTTGATCTCTCCCACCCCCACCCCAACACCCTTCAGAGATACCTCGGGGCAACCATTAGAGGAATAAATTGACTTTGGGTCATTTGGAAGACAATGCAGTTAAATCTAGAAGGTCTAATCCATTTGGGGACTTTCCTCATATAACTTTTCCAACTCCAGACAAACTCCTGTCCAAGGGTACAGTTTGGGTAGGTTTCTGTCTTTGTCATCCATAGAACATGATCACATCAGTGTTAGCCCCAGAGTACTCTGCTGTAACTCCGGTTGGTCTTGGTCCCTAGATCAGTGGTGGACAGTCTCCAGTGGGGGTTTTAACTATACAAGCCCAGTTCCTGTCCCTGCAATTGCTGATTAAGGAGTCTGAGGCTGGTCCAGCGAAATCTCTGTGTCAGAGTTGAGATGAAGCACAGGCACCCACTTAATATAAAGAGAAACTTCAAACAATTGATCAATAATGTAATCCTTTCTGTGAACTCGTTGTTACTGCAAGTTTTCCAGCAGAGGCCAAATTTATGAACGGTTACTGCTCTTCCTTCATCATAAAATGTAACCATACCCTAAAACACCTTTCTACATTTCCTCATTAATCTGCACACATGTCCTATGGGATAGATGTCATTGTTATTTTCATTTTGCAAATGAGAGAAGTGAGATGCAGGGAGTATAAATGATTTGCCTAAGATCAAATAACCAGAAAAGATGAAGGCAGGACTAACTAACCTAAGGATTATTCCTAATCTACTATTCCATGTGGCCTCAAATCTGAAGACATGCACTGATCCAGGAAGGCGGCTAACAGCCTAGGCCACTTGTCAGTTTATTCAGAGACCCTAAAGTCTAATTGGACGTCAGAGGGTGAAGCGCTGGGGTCACCACAACCAGAGACACACTGCTGCAGACTTTCTTTGCTAGACCTTCCTGCTTACCCACCTCAGGCCCTTCACCTCTTGGTAGTCACTGACAAAATGATTGCTGTTGTTTATTAAGGGCTCACTTACCATGTGCTTTGTGAACTGATTTATGTGATGTCACTTAATCATTACAACAATGCCAGCAGGAAGGTATTAGATTCACTTTATAGACATAGAAACTGAGGCTGAACATCTTATCCACAGTCACAGAGCAAAGCCATGAATCAAAGTCAGATGTATGCATGTTCAAAGACTGCCCTACAGAAGAGTTGCCTCTGGGGGCAATGATGCTCTAAAGGACAGGTAGGGTGGAAAGGAATTAGTTGCATCCTTGAGGTCTCCCACCATCTCCTTGGGTAGGCTAGTGGGTATTTGCATGGTTAGCCCAAGGGAGCACCCTGAGGGCCATTTTAGCCCCAAAGATGACATATCATTGGGGCATCTCCAACCAGAATCGTTACCAGATATAAGAGTCTCCAGGATTCTTGGAACTCAACTGACTGAGGCTACATCAGGCACAATGTACACTGTGCTGAGATGGAAAGCAGTGTGTGTTGTGTATGTGTGTGTGTGTACTCATGTACACGCACACACATGCATACAATTGTACAGGGTAGAGGCTGTCAGGACACTGGGTTCTGGCCCTGCCTTCCACTCTACATTTAAGTCCAGAGAGGAAGTAAAGCTCTTTGAGGACTTGCTTTTACTCCACAGATGAAGCAGGCCACAGGACTCTGCGATCTTCTAAAAAGCCTTGAAACCAACACCCCTCTTCTCACCCTCCAGTAGCAAGCACACTTTGGCAGCTAAGAATCCCCTCAGGCCACATCCGTATCACCAATCCCTTACTCTGTAGGCGGTGGAGCCTCACAGAGAGGGTCTGAGATCTGCTGTGCTGGCATGAAGGCCACAGGCTTATACTCCTGGGGTGTTTAAAGGCCTTTCAGGACTCAGAACAGTAGGGAAATCAAGACCTTGAAAGGGCACTGGGCTTCCCTTTTCCAGTTGGTAGTACAGCCTAGTCTATAGCACGAAGTGGAAAATTGTGTCCGTTTTTGGTACTTAGAATTGTACGTCGAGTCGTGAAGGGTGGTTTTTGCTGTCCTACTCCCGTGCTTCCTGACGCTGAACGTGGCATCTGTGTTGGTCATCCTCCGGCCATGCCTCCCCCAGGGCACAAAACCTTCAGGAGCCAGGTGCGCTGGGAGGGAATGCGTGGTGTCACAGGCTTTGTGGGCAGGCAGCTCTCTTCAGGACTGTGTTAGTGCATGGTTTTGGACTCAGACAGACTTCGAGTTTAAATCCTGATTCTGCCCCTGAGTCGCTCCTGGGAAGGTCACTTGCATCTCTGACCTTTGTTTCCTTTCCTGGAAAATGGGGCACTAACGCCTGCTGTGCAGCCTGGGACCTGGCAAATGCCCAAGGCGGAGGTGGTGTGATTTCAGCAGCACTGAGAGGGACCCTGGGGCCAAAACAAACCCTTCCCCAGCCAGCTTCCTGACACTGTCTGGCCTCTACCCACCTCCTCAGCCTCAACCAGGAAGAAGGCTCTCACTCTGCTTTCTTGAACAGCATCGTGCTTTCTCCTCTTGTTCGATATCTGTCCCTGTGGCCCCTCTTTCTAGAACGTTGTTCTCCTCAAACCTCCTCCCCACTCATCTGGTTAACACCTGCCTCCAGATGTCCTCAGTCACCTGGAAGAGAATCTTTCAGGGCCACCCTGGTTCAGCCATATCCTTGCGGGTGTGATTATTTTATTAATGTTTATCAGTGAATTATGTTAATTAACTATACAACAAATGTAGGGGAGACAAGCTAATTAAAGAATATAAGCTTCATGAAGGTGATTATTTTACTCATTGGTGCTTGGCACATACTAGGCCTCAGTAGCCATGTGTTGAAAGAATGAATGAATAAGAGATACATCTGTTTTACTTAAAGAAACATGTTTGCCACAGAGCTAGCACCCCCTGAAAATGTTAAGTTATTCTAAAGGCACAAAGTTGGGGTAAAACACTAAGGGTGAAACAAAGTTAGACAGGTTCCTTCTATGTGGGGCTTCTCAATACCTTATGTGGATTGTGAATTTCTAGGAGGAGGGTCAAAATGCAACAAGTAACCACGTTTATCACTTATGCCTCATTGGGAGTGAGTTTAATCAAAACCTGACCCAGAAAAGAAAAGAAACCTTACCCAGAGAGTGAGTAATGGGGGCCTAGAGATTGTGGGCTCTGAAGGTAAGGAACTCTGCTTATCGCCAGCCTGCCCCAGAGCCCCTGGACTCCTGGGAGCAAAATCAAGTCAAGTCTCACATAACTGAATCAGGTGGGCTGTTCACGTCTCACCCACAAATCCCCCAACAGCAGAATCTTGGCCCGGTAAATCTCAACCTGGACCCTAGTTCTCTTTACTACTATTCTTACCAAGATACATCTTACATCAGTGATGAAGGGATTTGATCTGTTTGTCATCTTCAATAAAAAGTGACGCTGGCAACGGTGTAAGGTTGATGTGTCCTAAAGAAACAGACCTGGTCTCTGTCTGGTTTTGTTTTGTTTTATTGCTTTTGAAATCCAGCATTCCTCTTCTTGTTGCTGGCTACAGGGCAACACTGGTTTTACTCAAGTGGAATATCTATTTGGAGATGATTGAAAAAACAAAACTGGCTAAAAGAAGGGTCAGGCCAGACCTAGAGATAATTACAATAGAAACAAAAAGGTGACACATAAACTGGATGGGTATCCAAAACCTGATTGGTTTCCGTATTTCAAATACTGGCTTCTGAGAAGCTGTGTTTGAATGTGAGCATGGGGCAACGCCTGAGATCTCACAATGGATGCAGCGTGTAAATGAGGTTAAATAGAACGGAGCTGAAATGCTGGCTCGGATCCCTGGTGCTTCCAAGACCTCCCCACAGTATCAGGGAGAGTGTTTACAGACAGCACAAAACTGATAAGTAGGAAGAATTTGTCTCCAGGCCCTCTTTTCCACATTCAGCTGGGGAACTCAGCCTACCCCTTCATTAAAGAGGTGGGAGCTGTTTCCCACCTCAGCCTGCCCTAGCAGCTAACTTCTTTCCATCCCCTGCATTCAAGGTCCTGACTGCTTTTAAAACTCGTGGTTTGAACACGTGACTTTCTCCTCCGTAAAATATTTGGATTTTAACAAGAGGCTTCTGGCTGCAACCAGGCGAGTCACTCTAGTGGCAAGTCAGGCAATAGAATAGATACTTCACAGCAGACTGTGCTTCAGTTCCCCTCAGGCCCTTCCCAGAGGCAGCTGTCTGCTCTGGCTTGTAGGACTGGCTCAGCTTCAGCTCTTTGCTGTGCCGTAAAGGTAGGTTAAAGGGCAACAGGGCACCAAAGGCAGCGAGAATAGAAAACAGCACATGGAAATGGTATTTTGTCCATGGATTGGGGATTACTAACCTAAGCAGCCAGAATTTTTCCAATAGAGTTTTATACAATAAAATAAATGTGTTCTACACTTTTAGTGTTTAAATAAACATAGAGGATTTATTTCCAGCCATAATGTAAATTGGTGATGTGGAAAGTTACTAAAAGAGAATGCATGCTAAAACTTTAGACCTCCTGGCTTCTGTCACTGCTCTGTGTACTTAAACAACACTGATTTCTACATAAATAACTGACCTCTTATACAATATTTGTAAGATGTTTTTCTCTAAGAATTTTCCCCTTTCTCAAAAGGTACTGTTAATATGAACTGAAGTTTATGGAAACTAACATGAGTAAACTAAGGGCAAAGTGTAGTATATGTATAGATTTATCTCATTTTTTTCCCCATTGAAGCTCTTGATTTCCTAGAGTTGTGCTTAAAACTACAATAGAACACTGTGACTCAAGATATCACTTCCTAAAATATACCCTGAAGTAGTAGACTTCCAATCTTTTTGACTTTGACCTGTAGTAATAAATCAATTTTACTTTATGATCCCCCCAACACACCTGAAATCAAAGTTTCATAAAACAAAGCTTATTCTTGTTACATGCAGTGTACTCAAGTATTTTCTATTGTATTCACTTCTATTTATTTTACTTGCTTCTTTTTCTTAAAAATATTTGACATTACTAACCACAGGCAATTTGGGACCCACAGTTTCAAAAACACTGCCTTAGAGAAACTCTTGTAACATATATAAAAACATTCATAGCAACACTGTTGGAAAAAGCAAAAAAAAAAAAAGTGGGAAAGTGCATATGGCAAATAATCAACATTGTGTATAGAGCACTGGCAGGGGTTGATATTAGGAAAGGGCTTTCTGAGGAAATGACATTTAAATTCAGACTAGAAGACAAAGCTTGGCAAAGAGTATTGTACACTGAGCAGGCCTTGAATAAGCAAAGAATTTGGCACCCTCAAGGAATGGAGGGAGGCTAATGTGGTTGGGTCAAGGAAAGAGACATCTGATGAGATTGAGATGGTAGGTTGGAGATAAATTATGCAATGTTTCAAAGGCAATTTTAAAGATAGTGGATTTTTATCCAAGTGCAATGGGTAGCCACTGAAGCATTTAAACTGGGAAATGGCATGCTCAAGTTATCTTTACAACCATTGCCCCAGTTCTTTAGTGAAGAACGGGTCAGAAAGTGGATCGAGGAAAATCAGTTAAGAAGCTATTGTAAAAGCCTTTGGTGGTTTGGACTGTGGTTAGAGTGGAAGCAGAGAGAAGTAGATGGATACAGGGAATATTTTAGAGGCATAGTCTATAGGACTTAGGGATCCCTTATTTGGGATTTAAGTTGAGATTGAAGGAGGGAGGTGAGATTGAAGATAAGGGCTATATCAAGGATGACCCACCCACTGTTCTAGCAAGAACATCTGAGTAGATGAAGGTAAAACTTACTAATATAGAAGACCAAAGGGGGAACACATCTGAGTGAGTCGAAATGACGAGTTTGGTTTTGTAAATCTTAAGTCTGAGATGCTTGTAAGCTGTCCAAATAGAAAAACCAAGTTAGTAATTATCTGTGCAAAGCTAGAGCTCGGCAAGCAGATCAGACCGGACATATACATGTGAGAGTTGGCACCCCATACAGACGAGATCATTCTGGGATGATAGGGCAGAGCAAAGCAGAGACCCCCAGGCTGGAGCCGCAAGGAGCCCTAATATTCAGAACCAGCTTGAGAAGGAGGAATCAGAAGGAGTCTGGGGAACCATGGCCGCAGATGATAAGCCAGGAGTATGTGGTCTCATAGGAGACAAATAAAGAGAATGACTTAAGAACTGGTCGGCAATCAACAGTGTCAAATGTTGCTAAGAAGTTAGATATGATGAAACTGAGAAGCATCTGTTAGATTTAGTAACACAAATGTCACAGTGACCTTATCAAGAGCTGTTTTTTCTAGATTGGTAGGGTAGGAGAAAGAAAGGAAGGAGAGGACGTAGAGACAGTGGGTGTAGACAACTCCTGTGAACATTGGCTGGGAAGGAGAGAAGAGCAATGGGAATACTGGCAGAGAAGAACATATAATCAAGGGAGGTATTTTTGTTGGTTGCTGGTTGAGGTTGGAAGGTATAAGAGGATATTTGAATGCTCTTTGGAAGGTCTTGGTGGAGAATAAGAAGCTAAAGATGCAAAACAGAGGAAGAAACCACAGCAACGTCCTCAGATGGAAGGCAAACATGGGTGGCTGAATAGCTTTGGATCAGAGGAGGGATATTCTTCTCCATTGTGGCAAAAGGAAAGAGAGAGTGTGTGTGGGTCCAAGAAATTCTGTGGAATTGATGATGGGCAGTTACTGTCTGATGAATGCAAAGTGAGTCAGTTTTGCATGGTTTGGCTGCAAGAAATAGAATACCCAACCCAAAGCAGCCCAAGAAACACAAAAGTTTATTTTTCTCCCTTAATATAAAGTCCAGTACTGAGCAGTTTAATTGCTACAATTGTTAGAATTGAATATCTTCATCTGAAATGATGCAGCCAGCTTTATACCCTAGGCTGCATTTATTGAACTTACTGTCCTATACATGAATATAGGTAGAAATTCTACTTTTCAGAGTGCAGTTGAATGTATTTTGTGAATAGTTACAGAAAGTAAAAGAGAAAGAGGGGTGGAAGATAGAGGGCCCTTGTAAATTCATTCTTACAAAAGAATCATTAATGATTGTTGCTAACATGGCTGCCTAAGAGGCTGTGCAATGTTGCAGCATTAGTTGTTAGGTGCATAGTAGAATCGGCTACAAAGCCCTGTGGGGAGAGTTCAACCCATGGAAGAGGATGGTAGGTATAAATAAATTAGCAAGAAGTATTTATTGCTGACAGCCAGTAGGAGGTGTTCATTTAAGGAAAAATGAATGCGGATTTAAAATATCCAATAATTTGTATAATTTTTTCCCTACCAGTATGGATAATAATAATAAAAAAAAAAAACACGTTAACTTCGATCCACATTCCTTTTACTCTAAGCTGTATTGTTTACCTGTGGGAAGTCAGCATGGAACGGTGACCTCTTCCTCCTTGAAATCCAACAAAAGATGCCGCTGAGACACAATCATAGACACAGATTGAGGAAAGTATTCATCTGACGCTTTCTCACTGCTGTGAATGGTGAAGATTCAGAGACTAGCTTTGATGAAACTTGGGGTCTGAGAGCATGCTCTTTGCGGCCTTGACTACATGGATTCCAAGACATGAATAACCGAAGCTTTGTCATTTAATGATATGAAAGAAATGCTGAAGATGGTATACCTTATTTTATCCATGGCAAGGCTCCAGGATTTCTGTCTTGGAATTCACATAGTCACATCAATATAGGCCAAATGCCCCATCTCTAAAACAATGCTTCATTCTCTTGAAACATATACTTTACCATATGTAAAATAGATAGCCCATGAGAATTTGTTCTATGAAGCGAGGAGCTCAAACCCAGTGCTCCATAACAACCTAGAGGGGTGGGTTTGGATGGAAGGTGGGAGGGAGGTTCAAGAGGGAACAAACGTGTATATAACTATGGCTGATTCATGTTGATGTATGGCAGAAACAACACATTATTGTAAAGCAAAGTATCCTCCAGTTTAAAAAAAAAAAAATGAAACATCATGTTGAAGGATAAATATTTTTGCTGTTTCTAGAGACTGGTGCTATAGATATTTAAAGTTTTGATCATTTTACCTCTTTTATTACTATTCAAAGTAAAATGACAGAAGCAACATAAAAAAATAAAACTATGCTTCACTCTTAATGGAAATATGTTATAAAGATATGAATCCCTATTATGAGTTTATGGTGCCTTAATTAAGGAAAGCTTCTCTGATATCAAGATTTTGAAATATCCCTTGATTAAGCATATCAGAGCTTATATCACTATATAATTTCCCACTTTTTAAAGGTGAAATGTATGAATTTCTTCTGCAAAATTAAGGAAGGGTAATCGCGAGATGGGAAGCAGAAACAGAGAACCAATAGAACATTTTTCAGGTGAATCAATGCAGGAAAATTTACAAAAGGTAGTTCCCAATCTGTGATGATATTCCTTTGGGAAGTCTTTGTGTTCTCCTGAAAGTTCACATAATACTGGTTAAAAGCTATAGGCTTGGCCTAAATGTGAGTCCCTGTCACTGAAATCAAATTATAGGATTCTGAACAATGGCAAACCTTCGATATTTACAATAGGTGGTTCTCTGGGAGTGAGGGGGAAGGAGTCAGATAGTCAAGCCTTCTAGAGAACAAAAGTAAGATTGCTGCCTTGTAGACCACCCTCCAAAATCTGTAGTTGAGACTTTATTGCAATACCAATCTGGACTGATTTCATGATTTTTATGACATGACTGCAACCTCATGGACTATGTAGCCTGCCAGGTTCCTCTGTCCATGACACGACTGAGCAATTAACACTAACTAATCGTTCATCAACAAACATTTATTAAGCATCCAATTTGGATACAGCGCTACCTTAGCAACTTTGATCATTTTCTATAAACTGAGATCATTGTCTGTAAACTGAAATCATTGTCTATAAACAGAGCTCTATAAACTGTCATTGTGGGTCTGATCTGTTAAGATAATTTCTGGTATTCCTGAAGGTAAGAAGCACATTGTATTAATATTTGACATTAGATAAGGAGCAGGTGGATGATCACAAAAATGCTCTCAGAGGCAGTATAATATGGCTAAGAGCCTAGACTTGGAAGTCAGATAGATTTAGATTCAAATGGACTTCAGGCAAATCTAATCTCTATGCTCTCCAAAGTCCTCATCTATAGATTAAAGATAATACCTATCTCAGAGCTGTTGAAATTCAGTGAGATAATATCCCTATAGTACTTAACAAAAAATGCTTATTAAATACCATGATGCCATGGAAAAATCATTATTAAACTAGAAAGAGACAAGATTGATAGCACTCCATTACTTCTTCCTTGCTTTCTTTACTGTCAAATTCAGTAACACTTTGAAAACAAAGCATCTAAAAACACACACATGCACATACACACAAATGTGTGAATGCACGGGTCAAGTGGAGAGCCCTGACAGCCAGTCAGGTTCATGTAACCTCTCTGACAAAAGGCTTTTTCCATTTTCCTAAGGAATGAGCTGTTCAGAGCACCAGTAGTATAATTCAGTTGTCTAACAGAATTAGGGTTCTACTGGTGAAATGCTTTACATGGGACTGAGAAAGCCACGGGTTCACAGTCAATAGTGTCAGAATTCTGCATTTTTCAATGGGTAGGTGCTTCAGTGTAAGACGTCCTGGCTTCCACCTGATAATGATAACAGTGAATGGAGGTTGTCATTTTCTATGGGTTAACTAGTACATTAACTCTCCCTTGAGCAGAGGCTTTACAACTTGCCCACACATTGGAATGGCCACGGAGCTGTTAACAAGTTTGGATGCCAAGTCTCATCTCAAGAGATTCTTTAAAGCTACCCAAGTGATTCTAACCAGCAGCTAAGGTAGAAAACCCCTGCCCTAAAGCCTAAGCTCCAGCTTAACTCACAGGGGAGTTCTCATCTATATTGCATGCAGCAGATGGTGCCTGAACACACACACACACACACACACACTCACTCACTTCAGTCACCTGCTATCCTGCAACCTCACTGAGAAGCCACTGTTTGTGGTTTTGGTTGGTGTTTGGTCAGGAGGGAGGTGGAGTGCAAAGCTGAGGGTTTTCATTTCATTGTTTAGCGTCCAAGGAGCAGAGCTCAAGGCGTTATCATTCTCAGATTTTCTCTTGAGCTACAATTACAAAAGTGCCATGAGCAAGAGCAGATGCTCTCAGCATGTGAAAAGCCATCAGAGTCTTTTCACAGGCTACGGTGAAGACAGGGCATATGGACTGTGAGGTCCAGGTTAGTGGCAAGGGCTGGATAGAGGAGGTGCATGTTTGTTTAGGCCATGGAAGCCCTCTTGCTTTGCTCAGAGCTAAACACATTTCTTTCTAAGGTTTATAATGGGAAGCTGCTGATCCTCACTGGGGTAAATGATTGCAAGAGTGCAGAGTTCAGACAATTATGAATGTAGAAATCTCCTTGGGGGACTCAATAGAATTCAGATTCCTGAGCCTTCCCCTCTTTTCCCATTCTGATTCATTAGCTCTGGGACAGGGTCAAAGAGTCTGCATTGTCACAGGTACAATAGGTGGTTTTTATACAGATGGTCCAGGATTCACTAATGTTGGAAGACGCTGAGCAAATCAGTTGTCAATGATATATATATACATATATTCTAATATTTTATTTATTTATGAGTCTGCACTGGATCTTCATTGTGGTGCATGGACTACAGGCCAAGTTTAAAGGGTCACTGAAGTCAGGGGAGAGGTGATATCATTGGGGACAACTTAAACAGAGAAATGAAGAGCCAGGGCAGAATGATGGAGAATGCTAGAGAAGGAGCAATGAGAGAGAAAAGAGAATATTCAGAAAGTGTATGGTCACTAAAGGCAGTATAAGAGACATTTCAGGAGGGAGAGGATTTACTTTAAACTCTGGCAAAGAGTTTAGGGAGGATACAACTGAGAAGGTGCCTTAACCCGGTGATGAGGGCAGTGTTCTTAATGGCAAATGATGGAAGCCAGCTCTGGCTAACTTCAGCAGAAAAAGGTGTATTGGAAGAATACTGAATAACTCAAGGCAGGAAGAGTGGAGAAGTAGGCTGAGAACCTGTTAGGAGCCTAAGAAACTCGGAATCATGGAACGTGGCTAAGGTCTTGCCCAAGAAATTGTCTGGTGAAGATATCATCACTGGCTCCCCACCCCAGGGTAGTCACTGCATTCACCAGAAACTTCATGTCACCCCTGCTGCTATGACTAATCTCTAACTGAACTTGTGTTCTTGCCTCTTGCTCTCCAAAATCAAAGTTCCTTTTGCATTTTTTGGCCCATCCTATTGGCCAAACCTAGACCATGTACTTACACTCTAACAGGGAGAAAGAAAAGTGTGGTCCTCTTCAACTTGCATAAAAGGCCAAAGGAGTCCACATCCACATCCACCAATCCATACGAATGGGAGAGTTCTCATATGTGAAGCTGTTTCTTTGCTGGATATCCTGGATGGCCATCATATCACTTGGGACATTTGAAACTATGATTTCAGAAAAGGCTCTAGTGAAAAAGTCTGGTTAAAGAGTGAATGCATACTAAGGAATTCTTTACCTTGGCATAAACCATTCCCCAAAAGGGAGGACAAAGTGGAAAGAAGAAATTCTTTGGAATGGTGAAAGCCTGAGATTCTAAGGAAAGTCTAAAATGCTGTCCCCTTTTATGGTGCTGTGTATGTACGTTTGCATGCCCTTAGACATAGGTTCTCATGCATGTTTTCCAGTGAACCTCAGAGCCTCTGGGTGAATGTCAAGGGTGTGGACTCTTTTCACATTCCCTCCCTCCCTCCCTCCCTGATCCCAGAGGAAGTCCTCCTTTTAGAATACTCAGCTACACCGAGCACTAGTCCTGGGAAAAGCTTGAGTAGAGGAGGCCCTCCCCACATCCTCTCCACGGACCCTCTTCCTGCTCCCAATCTCCTCTCTCACCACCCTCTGTCACCTGAGTGAGTGAGTGAGTGAAGTCACTCAGTCGTGTCCGACTCTGTCACCTAAGGCTATGCTCAAATTGCCTGCTTTTGTCAGCTGTGGTGTCCCACCCCACGTACCTTCCTCTAAGAGCCCCACCTTCTCTCCAGGCTCCAAAGTAGCAGCGCCTTTTATTCCTACCTCCCTGTGGGATGAAAGCACCTCCTATTATCTCAGGGCTAGTTTCCTGGTTAGGAACAAGTGAAGTCACACTAGTGTAGATAATCAATACCCTGGCAAGTATTATGTCACTAGATTTAGTTTCGATTAGAGAGTTAACCTGGAGTGCTTCTACTGCTAAGTCGCTTCAGTCGTGTCCGACTCTGCGCGACCCCATAGAGGGCAGCCCACCAGGCTCCCCCATCCCTGGGATTCTCCAGGCAAGAACACTGGAGTGGGTTGCCATTTCCTTCTCCAGTGCATGACAGTGAAAAGTGAAAGTGAAGTCACTCAGTCGTATCGACCCTTAGCGACCCCATAGCCTGCAGCCCACCAGGCTCCTCCGTCCGTGGGATTTTCCACGCAAGAGTACTGGAGTGGAGTGCCATTGCCTTCTCCTAACCTGGAGTAATCAATCTCTAAGAGTGAAATTTTAACCAGAGTTACAGACTAGTTGGAAAGATATTTTGGGGGTTGAGGGGGAAGCTAGTTAGCAAAAGAACAAGAATTAGAAGCCTTGTTTCCCTGTTGCCCAGTCCAAGACCCTTCCGGCAATAGTTTGCTGCCTCTTGTTTTCTCGTTCGTTAAGATTCAGCACTCTTAGCAATATTTTATCATTTTAAGAAAATTGCGTCTTTCATTACTTTCAGTTCAGTTCAGTTAGGCGCTCAGTTGTGTCAAACTCTTTGCAACCCCATGAACCGCAGCATCCCAGGCCTCCCTGTCCATCACCAGCTCCCGGAGTCCACCCAAATCCATGTCCATTGAGTTGGTGATGCCATCTAACCATCTCATCCTCTGTTGTCCCCTTCTTCTCCTGCCCTCAATCTTTCCAAATATCAGGGTCTTTTCCAATCAGTCACCTCTTCGCATCAGGTGGCCAAAGCATTGGAGCTTCAGCTTCAACATCAGTCCTTCCAATGAACACCCAGGACCAATCTCCTTTAGGATGGGCTGGTTGGATCTCCTTGCAGTCCAAGAGACTTTCAAGAGTCTCCTCCAGCACCACACTTCAAACACATCAATTCTCCAATGCTCAGATTTCTTATAGTCCAACTCTCATATCCATACATGACCACTGGAAAAACCATAGCCTTGACTAGATGGATCTTTGTTGACAAAGCAATGTCTCTGCTTTTTAATATGCTGTCTAGGTTGGTCACAACTTTTCTTCCAAGGAGCAAGAGTCTTTTAATTTCATGGCTGCAAAAACCATCTGCAGTGATTTTGGAGTCCAGAAAAACAAAGCCAGCCACTGTTTCCACTGTTTCCCCATCTATTTGCCGTGAAGTGATGGGACCGGATGCCATGATCTTAGTTTTCTGAATGTTGAGCTTTAAGCCAACTTTTTCACTCTCCTCTTTCACTTTCATCAAGAGGCTCTTTAGTTCTTCACTTTCTGCCATATGGGTGGTCTCATCTGCATATCTGAGGTTATTGATATTTCTCTCAGCAGTCTTGATTCCAGCTTGTGTTTCCTCCAGCCCAGTGTTTCTCATGATGTACTCTGCATAGAAGTTAAATCAGCAGGGTGACAATATACAGCCTTGACATACTCCTTTTCCTATTTGGAACCAGTCTGTTGTTTCATGTCCAGTTCGAACTGTTGCTTCCTGACCTGCATACAGGTTTCTCAAGAGGTAGGGCAGGTGGTCTGGTATTCCCATCTCTTTCAGAATTTTCCACAGTTTATTGTGATCCCCACAGTCAAAGGCTTTGGCATAGTCAATAAAGCAGAAATAGATGTTTTTCTGGAACTCTCTTGCTTTTTCGATGATCCAGCGGATATTGGCAATTTGATCTCTGGTTCCTCTGCCTTTTCTAAAATCAGCTTGAACATCTGGAAGTTCATGGTTCACGTATTGCTGAAGCCTGGCTTGGAGAATTTTAAGCATTACTTTACTAGTGTGTGAGATGAGTGCAATTGTGTGGTAGTTTGAGCATTCTTTGGCATTGCCTTCTTTGGGATTGGAATGAAAACTGACCTTTTCCAGTCCTGTGGCCACTGCTGAGTTTTCCAAATTTGCTGGCATATTGAGCATCACTTTAAAGGGAGACAATATATTGCCATAGAATATACATACAAAGCTGATTTGAACAGTGTTTTTAGTCATCGTGGTGTCTCAAAGTTTTATCACATTATACTAGTATTACCAATTTAAAGCAAAAAAATTCAAGATAATGTTAATCCCTGCTAAAGTGACAGATAGTGAGCTCTGGAGCCAAAATGCCTAGATTTGGTGAGTGACAGCTAGCTGAGCCACAGGCCAGCTTTGTGACCTTGGGTAAGTTTACTTCACTTCTCTATGCTTCTGTTTCCTCTTCCATAAAACACAGACAGTAAGAGTACCCACCTGATAGGGTCACTGCCAAGCACTAAATGATCTGATGCAATAAAAACACTTAGAACGGTGCCTGGCACAAAGCACTCAATAGATATTCCCTGTTACAATCAGCAGCTAAAGAAATTGTGCTCAAACTACCCCACAAATGCGCTCATCTCACATGTTAGTAAAGTAATGCTCAAAATTCTCCAAGCCAGGCTTCAGCAATACATGAACCGTGAACTTCCAGATGTTCAAGCTGGTTTTAGAAAAGGCAGAGGAACCAGAGATCAAATTACCAACATCCGCTGGATCGTTGAAAAAGCAACAGAGTTCCAGAAAAACATCTATTTCTGCTTTATTGACTATGCCAAAGCCTTTGACTGTGGGGATCACAATAAACTGTGGAAAATTCTGAAAGAGATGGGAATACCAGACCACCTGCCCTACCTCTTGAGAAACGTGTATGCAGGTCAGGAAGCAACAGTTCGAACTGGACATGAAACAACAGACTGGTTCCAAATAGGAAAAGGAGTATGTCAAGGCTGTATATTGTCACCCTGCTGATTTAACTTCTATGCAGAGTACATCATGAGAAATGCTGGGCTGGAGGAAGCACAAGCTGGAATCAAGACTGCTGGGAGAAATATCAATAACCTCAGATATGCAGATGAGACCACCCATATGGCAGAAAGTGAAGAACTAAAGAGCCTCTTGATGAAAGTGAAAGAGGAGAGTGAAAAAGTTGGCTTAAAGCTCAACATTCAGAAAACTAAGATCATGGCACCCAGTCCCATCACTTCATGGCAAATAGATGGGGAAACAGTGGAAACAGTGGCTGACTATTTTTCTGGGCTCCAAAATCACTGCAGATGGTGATTGCAGCCATGAAATTAAAAGATGCTTCCTCCTTGGAAGGAAAGTTATGACCAACCTAGACAGCATATTAAAAAGCAGAGACATTACTTTGTCAACAAGGGTCCGTCTAAGTCAAGGCTATGGTTTTTCCAGTGGTCATGTATGGATGTGAGAGTTGGACTATAAAGAAAGCTGAGCGTTGAAGTATTGATGCATTTGAACTGTGGTGCTGGAGAAGACTCTTGAGAGTCTCTTGGACTGCAAGGAGATCCAACCAGTCCATCCTAAAGGAAATCAGTCTTGGGTGTTCATTGGAAGGACTGATGTTGAAGCTGACACTCCAATACTTTGGCCACCTGATGCGAAGAGCTGACTCATTTGAAAAGGCCCTGATTCTGGGAAGATTGAAGGCAGGAGGAGAAGGGGATGACAGAGGATGAGATGGTTAGATGTCATCACCAACTCAATGGAGATGAGTTTGTGTAAACTCCAGGAGTTGGTGATGGACAGGGAGTCCTGGCCTGTGGCGATTCATGGGGTGGCAAAGAGTCGGACACAACTGAGCCACTGAACTGAATGAGTCAGAGATGAGTGTTTTTAACGGATCTTGATATGTGATATTCAATACTATGCTGCTACTGCTAAGTCGCTTCAGTCGTGTCCGACTCTGTGCGACCCCATAGACGGCAGCCCACCAGGCTCCGCCGTCCCTGGGATTCTCCAGGCAAGAATACTGGAGTGGGTTGCCATTTCCTTCTCCAGTGCATGAAAGGGAAAAGTGAAAGTGAAGTCGCTCAGTCGTGTCCGACTCTTAGCGACCCCATGGACTGTGGTCTACCAGGCTCCTCCGTCCATGGGATTTTCCAGGCAAGAGTACTGGAGTGGGGTGCCATTGCCTTCTCCGATTCAATACTATAGCACTTTACAAAAGGGGCATTGTAATTTATATTTGCATGAAGGATGTATGAATGTGCACACTACATTAACCAAGGTCTTTAGTTGCAAACTAAGAACTTATTGGCCCTTCCAGAGGTTCAGCAAATATGTCTTGGAGGCTCCACAGCCATGAAGGATGCCTGCACCACACTACGCATCAGTTCCAGAGAAGACTCTGTTGTCATCAGGAGACACCACTGCAGCCCACCTGCTGAGTCGGTGTACTGGCTGATGATAGAAACTCTACTGTCCTCAAAGCTGTACGCCTCTGCTGTCATCTCCATCAGAAACTAAGTTCTGTGAATATGAATCATGTCTCAGGTGGTGTTTTTTGAACGAGACAGACTTTACCTTGACATTTTCCTCCCATCTCATCATGGATTGATGAATATATGAATACACATTTCCTCTTCTATATCAAATTCTTAATTGGATGTATTTGTAAGTTACATGGCTATATCCTTGTTGCAAAGGAGCTTGGGGAAATGAGTTCTGTATTTTTCCTTAAGATACAGGACTTAGAACTTGACAACTCCCTCTAACGTACAAAGATAGTTCAAAAGCTGCTGGTGGCCACAGACAAAATATGTCTCACCTTCCATAACTACCAGCATTAGATAATTAAATTGCTTTGGCAATCAGCTATAAAATAGTTCTTTTTTCATTTATCAGGTTACTTATTAAATTTCCTTTCAAGTTTCTATATACCAATTTTATATCCATTCACATAAACTATCTGTGCACCTTCATCTTTAGAACTTGTGAGTATATTTATTAATATATTTCTCATGGATGTGTAGGAACTTTTTTATGCAATAGTGATTAAATTTTCTTGTCAGTGTCTTCATCTTTCAACATCTAAATATCACAATCATTTCTATGCAGGGCAAAGAGCAGGTAGATTCAGCTTATTTGGCCTCTGTGCCCTTTTATTGCCATGATATTTAGTCTAATAAACAGCTCGTCTCTTGATACCAGAGAATTCCAAGTAACTTGAGAAAGAGAAGAAAAAAAAAATGAATAAAAAAATCACAAGTATTTGTTTTAAGCCTTTGCACATTTCATGGATCTAGTTATTCTAGGAGGCATGAGAACACTGTGTGTTTAAGTAACTGAGATGGATTCTAATCATGTCTCAGGTGGTATTTTTTGAACCAGACAGACTTTACCTTGACATTTTTCTCCCATCTTCATCATGGATTGATGAAACAAAGGAAATTATATTTATATTTGTTCTTAATGTTACATCTTTCATCCAAAGGATCATTGGTTTACAAACATTGACCTCAAGTTGAATCCAAGCTCTAATTCTACACTCTATAAGTAATCATTTTACATATGAGGAGAACAGCTAAATTATTTTATTAAGCTTATAAACACTTTATCAACAGAGGCAGAAATTGTCTCTTTCTCAATTTTGACCGCTTACTATTACTATCTCATATGCCCTTTATACAGAATTATACAACCGCCAAATCACATCCTCGAGAGCCAGGGTGTTATGCAGCATTCTTCGGGGCCCTGGAACATCATCTTTTCTCCTCTACCAATAAAAGTACAAAAGGTGCAACTTACCTCATAGACCACTGGACAAATGCCTAAATCTTTCTGGATTAGACCTGCCCATGTTTTTTGACACATGTGGATTTGGCCCTGCTGGTGCTGCCCATGATTGGGAATGTCTCTGGAAGGACTTTGTCGGATGAATGGCATTTTTCACTATGTGGTGAACTGTGTGCTCCCATGGATAATAAAAGTAAATCCAACTGACGGGACTGCATTTCAGAGAAGGGTGGTAGGGGGAGGAGCAATCAATCAAAAATATCTAAAGCACCAAATTCCATTGCAGAGGAGACATCTTGCATATCCTTGGTTCTGTTTCCATGGTAGTAAGGCTTGCTTAGAATATTCAAAGGCAATTTAAATGCATTTAGGCCACAGCTTACAAGGGGATCATCTTAGGAAAATCAGAAGTGAGTAAACATTAACTGCTAGTAAAAATAAGCAGTATGAAAAACCACACTCATCTTGCTTTTTTATTTAGTAAAAAAAAAAACAAAAACATTTTCAACATCTGGAAACTTATGTTTGCTTCTAACTTGGGTTTAGGATGACTCATTTCAGACAGTACCACAATTGCCATATGCTGGAATACAGAAATTTGAGGCTGCTTATTTTTTAAATTTAATTTTTAAGCACAGAACTATTAACTTACATTACCATTTGCCCCAGGGCCAGCCTCAGGAGTGCACCGACCAGATACAGGAAGTATCTCCTGTTACTGAAAATGCAGCTCCTCACTGATGTGTCAGTGTTGGAGCTTCATTTCTTTAAGCTCTGATAACTTCTTAGCCTTCCATAGTCTCTGTAGAATTCAAAGTTCTCTCCGAGAAGAAGAAGCTTAGACTGGCACCTTCAAACGTTACCAGTTGTCATCTGCTAACACCCTGGTAGGGAGCTGGAAAGGGGGCTCAAGATGAACATAGAAAAAGGAAGAAGGGATTGAAAGAAGGAAGTGCAGTAGGAGAGACAAAAAGCCTATTTCTGAATTTTTCCTGCAGGGCATTGCCTGACTGTAATAATGGAACCAAAGCCTCATGTTGCCTTATTTATTTTATAATTTTGTCTAACAAATATTTTCATAGCACTTGCTAGATGTAAGACACTATTCTATGCACTTTACAAATATTTGCTCATTTATTTCTCATAACCACCTTAGGAAATAGGCATTTTTATAATCTCAGTTGGAGAGATGAGGAAACAGGCGCACATAGGTTGAGGTGAGGGTACAAAGGGTCTTCCAGAGCCAGGAAGTGGCAGAACTGAGCTTCTGGATCCAGGTCCAGATCTGGCTCCAGAATCCCTGCTCTTGACTGTTCCACTCTGCTTGTATACAAACTATGAGTGGTTTCAACTTGGTGGTAAGGGATGCAGATGAAGAGAGAGGTCAGGTTAATGGTGACAGCTAACTCCCAGAATTCTGCTTCCAGGTGAGGGAAATATAATAATGTCCAGGTGGAGACTATATAATAATGTCTACAGAGGACTTGGGAGATCTAAATCCTAGAATTTGATTCCTTCCTCGGCTTTGTGTAACCTTTTGAGAGCAACTCACTGCCTCTGTATTCATTTGTGAATGGAGATTTTGACATTGGATAAGAATTTTAATTTTCATATAAAAGAGAGGGTGAACCCTCCCCAGGGGGCAGTTAGGCATTAGCATGAGGACCTGTGAAGGAAACTTCACTTTTCATTCCTTTGAAAGCGGAGAATAGTGGAATACCGGGCTCAGTATTTTGTGGAATCTGAAACTCTTCTCTGTGACTTGGCATCATGCGAATTTTCTTGGCCTGTGCTGTGAAGGTAGCGTGATCCTCTTTATGAAGGATGTGAGTTATTCACTATTTCCAATGGTACAATTGCTTCATTATGCCCACACCCACATTTTTCTGTTTACAGCCAAAGAAATGACCCATTGTTGATGCCAAATCAGCACCTGAAAACAAATGTATCATAATTCGCCTAAAACCTCTCAGACTCTTCTGAGGAACAGTATATTTTATTTGAAACTGAAAAGCAATTTCCAATCATCCCTTATTTAAGAAAATTGTGTTAAATCTTTCCAGGGTATTAAAATACCTAGATCTTTAAAGGTATTCAAGCTTTAAAGATATTGCAAATAATCCTCCACTACCCTCAAAATTGTGTTTTCCTTTAATAATGTTATATGTTTTTGCATACTAGTAGTTTATCCACAGAAGCCTGGGTTTCTAGCCTTTGAGAGGTGCAGAGGACTGAAGTGGTTGTCAGCCATCATTCAGAGACCATTGAATTCCAAAGCCTCAGTGAAGAGTGGTTTTGGTCCCTCAGGGGACATTTCCTTGGCTATAAACAGAAAACTGGTGGTCGGATGCTGTTACTGGCATCTAGTGGGCTAAGGCCAGAGATGCTGCTAAATATGAACAGTGCCCTGAACAGCTGAGGAATGCCCTGAGCAGCTCCCCTACAAAAAAATTATACGGCCCCAAAAGTTGATGGTGCTGGGATGGAGAAATCCTGCAATAAAGATGTTCAAAACATTATTTGTAGGACTTTTTACATAAGCCCTCCATTCTATGCTGCGTGCCTTACAAACCTCCTTTATACATTAATAGTCAGTCCATCTTGGAGCTTACCAGCTCATAATGGTGCCCACAGGCCTCTGTATTCACAGAGAATCAGAGAAGGTCTATTTCAGGGCTTAAGTTTCCAAACCAGATTAAAAACAGTTCTGTAAGCTAGTCCAAGAATCTAACCTTCATTTATAACATAGAAAAAGTATTTGTTAGGTCTTAGTCTTGGAATGAACTTTTAGAAGGTACTTGTTTGAAAACTGGGTGCTGCCTCGATGGCATTCCTTGGTTCAGGTCGTTGGGAAAATAGAGTTGTCTGCATTGTTCAGCTTCATGCCCTTTAGCTCCTGGAGCTACTAGGAATGAGTCTCTACTAGTAAGATCTCTGTCTGAAGATGAAGAATCATGAGGTGGGCTAAGATGGTGGGCTTTGGAGCCAGTGTCATCACTTCTGGATATGTGGTCTTCCTGGCTCTAAGCCTCAGGATACTCATCTGAAGGCACTAATTTTTACTGACTTGCTTTTTTTTTTTTTTTTTAATGTTTATTTGGCTGCACTGGGTCTTAGCTGTGGCATGTGAACTTTTAGCTGAGGCATGTGGGATCTAGTTTCCTGACCAGGGATGGAACCTGGGCCCCCTGCATCGGGAAAATGGAGTCTTAGCCACTGGACCACTAGGGAAGTCCCTTTACAGACTTGCTTGAATATGAGATGATTTGTCCAAATCATGCGCTCCAATATCTGACACATAGTAGATGTTCTGCTACTGCTGCTAAGTTGCTTCAGTTGTGTCCAACTCTGTGCGACCCCATAGACAGCAGCTCACCAGGCTCCGCTGTCCCTGGGATTCTCCAGGCAAGAATACTGGGGTGGGTTGCCATTTCCTTCTCCAGTGCATGAAAGGGAAAAGTGAAAGTGAAGTCACTCTGTCGTGTTCGACTCTTAGCGATCCCATGGACTGTAGCCTACCAGGCTCCTCCGTCCATGGGATTTTCCAGGCAAGAGTATTGGAGTGGGGTGCCATTGCTAATTCTCTTCTCCCCACTTATTTTTCTTAGGGAGAACTATTCCTTTCCTCTCCTTGCTCATAAAAAAAATGAGATGTTCACCCTTTTGGAAGCATTGATAAGGGAGTTTCCACCCCTTCTTCCATCTGTTAACATCTTCTCCAAGGGAGGGGAAAAGATGCATCTGATTGGCAAGATTTGAGGGAAGGATATATAATAGGGTCCCATGAATCCACATGGAGCTTTTGTGCAAATGAGACAAAGGTCCCACTCTGGATGGACACAGCCCTCTAAACAAAGGGCTCACCAAGCAGATGGCATCTTTATTGAACACAGATTCGAGCTAGCGTGCCCAGCTTAACTAGCAGAGTATGAGCTGGATTTCAGCATCACTGCCTTCCTCAGCTGGCACCAACATCTTGTACTAATACATGCATTCTCAGTTTTAGAACTGGCCTCCCTGCAAAAAGCATACATTTCCCTCTGCCCTGGATTCTATGGGAAAGCACACCTGGGTCAAGGCCGATGGACAAGCTTCCGGAAGCAGACTCCCTCTACTCTGCACATGATAGACATGAGGCAGATGACCACTTCCCCTGTGGGGTGATGTCTGCTCTTGTCTGACTTCCAGGGTCTAGAAATCTAAACTTGGGGGAGGAATAGGAAGCCTGATCCTCGCTTGTGTGTTCCTATGACATTCTCCATCTGACTCCTAACTCTGTTGCTCCATAAGGGAAAGACTTACCATTCTGGCAGCTCCAGGAACATATTCATTAATCCTTACCTCTATTCATTTATTCCACAAACGTTTTTTGGCATCTTCACACGGCAAGTACAATGTTAGTACCTGGGAGTAAAACTTTGAATGTCACAATCTCTTCTCTAAGAGTACTCACAGCCCAGTGGAAAAGAGAAACAAGTCACAACATAGTAAAACCTGTTCTCTAATAGACATATCTATGGGAACATGGGACCAGATCAAGAACTTAACTTAGCCTGAGAGGATCAGAGAAATCCAGGCTTTTCCCAGGAGAGGTAACATCTACTGAGTCTTGAAGGCAGAAGATATTTTTTTAATATAATTTTATTTATTTGTGTGTTTTTGGCTGTGCAGAGTCTTCGTTGTTGCATGGGCTTTTCTCTAGCTGCAGAGAGCCCGGGATACTCTCTGGTTGTGGTGCTCAGGCTTCTCATTGCGGTAGCTTCTCTCACTGTGATGGGCTCTAGGGTACATGGGCTTCAGTAGTTGTGGCACATGGATTCAGTTGTTGTGGCTTCCGGGGTCCAGAGACAGGCTCAATGCTTGTAGCACATGGGTCTAGTTGTTCAGTGGTATGTGGAATATTCCTGAATCAGGGATGGAATTTGGGTCTCCTGCATTGGCAGGCAGATTCTTTACCACTGAGCCTCCAGAGAAGCTGACACATGAGTTTTATAACACACACATGGAAGTGAGCAAGAATATAGCACCTAGGGTGATGTTCGGGTGTTTGCTTTGGGCAACTAGGTGAATAGCAGTAGCAGTAATTAGGGAAGAAGACGTAGAGGGAGAAGAATTTTAGACATTTTGCTTTGAAGTGATGACCTGTGTGTCACCCAGAGTTGTCTAGTAACCCGGTTGCTATAAGAATTTGGAGGAAGAGGGACAAGGGAAAACCATAGGTTTATTGAAAACCTAATATATGCCAGATACTAAGTGATTTACATGCTTTATTTCACTTAAATTTCCTCAGACTCTATGATTTATGTCTTATTATTGCCGCCTGGCAGATAAGGAAAACAAGGTCTTTCTCAAAACCACATAATGGCAGAGCTGGAATTTGAATCCAGGTTTTTTAGGGTAAAACTATGATCCTTCTAGGATTTGAGACTGCTTCTGGAAGAGATGATGGGGGTCAGGGTTGGAGAGTCTCGTTTGGGATCTTTAACCGAGAAATGATGGCTTATTCTGGTTTGCATTTGTCTTATTAAAGGTGTATCCAGATGTTCTTGTTGGGATAATTTAAGCACATATTGTCATTTACATTAGGTATTCTTTTCTTTTTCCTTTTTTTCCCCTTGTAAGATCCATTCATATAGTAGCATCTTTTAATTACTATTTTTTTTTATAAGTCTGAATTTGGACTCGATATCAGTTGTTTTTCATGCTGTTACTATGTTGGATACAGCAGTTTGCTGGCTGACTCCCAATCAACCATAATCTAACCTGTTTTGGTAGAAGTGTAACATTTTCATAGCAGGAAAACTGATCATTATAGTTGACCAAGCTCACAACTTAAATTTTGTCTCAAGAGGATAAAAAGTTAATCTCATGAGCTAGAACTAGTGTACACATTATAAGAACTGCAGCTGGTGATGTCACAAAGAAAATATTTACTTGAGTTTATTTTTGAGGTTGCCAAAGTAGAAAACCAGTACTCGTTTACTCTGATGAGAACCGGCTCTCACTCTCTGGCTCTCTGTCTGTCTCTGTCTCCTTGTCTTTCTCTGTTTCTTTCCCTCACCTCTCCCTCTGTCTTTCTGTCTGACTCTTTCTCTGTGATGTTAATGCATTGGAATTCATTTTTTAAACTTGCAATTCTCAAAATTAGAAAAGGAAGCCTCTTGAGAAACATATTATCTGACCATATTAATAAGCATGGAGGAATATCCAGACAGCTTGAACATCTTGGTTTCCATGCATCTTTCTCTGAAATTCAGGGCAAGGAGGTGGGGGAAGAAAGAAATAAAAGATTCTGTTTAAATCAATCCACCTGCAATGCGGGAGATCTGGGTTCCATCCCTGGATTGGGAATATTTCCCTGGAGAGGGACATGGCAACCGACTCCAGTGTTCTTGCATGAAGAATCCCCATGGACAGAAGAGCCTGGTGAACTACAGTACATGGGGTCGCAAAGAGTCAGACATGACTGAGCGACTAAGCACAGAGGACACGATTGAGTAGTAAACACAGATTATCCAGTAGAGGGCGGTGCTGACTTATTCATGGATACCTTCAACAGAAGACACAAAATGTAATAATGAAAGCCTTCTTTTTTTTTTTTTTTTTTTAAGGAATTCCCTGATGGACAATAGGTAATTTTACCTTAGATGCATTGAATTCAACAAAATGCCTCTGTTGGAAAGAAGAAGCATAGTCATCAGCTTTACCCTCCGAACACCCAGGTTTCTGGGCTACCTCAGCCCAGGTTTGCTATGACCAGTGCGTTCTCTTGGCAAAACACTGTTAGCCTTTGACCTGCTTCATTTTGTAGTCCAAGGCCAAATTTGCCTATTACTCCAGGTATCTCTTGACCTCTACTTTTGCATTCCAGTCCCCTATAATGAAAAGGATATCTTTTTTGGGTGTTAATTCTAGAAGGTCTTGTAGGTCTTCATAGAACTGTTCAACTTCAGCTTCTTCAGCATTACAGGTTGGGGCATAGACTTGGATTACTGTGATACTGAATGCTTTGCCTTGGAAACTAACAGAGATCATTCTGTCGTTTTTGAGATTGTATCCAAGTACTGCATGTCAGACTCTTGTTGACTATGATGGCTACTTCATTTCTTCTAAGGGATTTTTGCCCACAGCAGTAGATGTAATGGTCATCTGAGTGAAATTCACCCATTCCAGTCCATTTTAGTTCACTGATTCTTAAAATGTCGATGTTCACTCTTGCCATCTCCTGTTTGACCACTTGCAAATTGTCTTGATTCATGGACCTAACATTCCAGGTTCCTATGCAATATTGTTCTTCACAGCATTGGACTTTACTACCATCACCAGTCACATCCACAAATGGGTATTGTTTTTGCTTTGGCTCTGTCTCTTCATTCTTTCTGGAGTTATTTCTCCACTGATCTCCATTAGCATATTGGGCACCTACCGACCTAGGGAGTTCATTTTTCAGTATCCTATCTTTTTGCCTTTTCATACTGTTCATGGGGTTCTCAAGGCAAGAATACTGAAGTGGTTTGCCATTCCCTTCTCCAGTGGACCGCATTTTGTCAGAACTCTCCACTATGACTCATCGGTCTTGGGTGGCCCTACATGGCATGGCTCATAGTTTCATTGAGTTAGGCAAGGCTGTCGTCCATGTGATCAGTTTGATTAGTTTTCTGTGACTGTGGTTTTCATTCTGTTGGTCCTCCACTGGAGGATGCTTATGGACTCTTCCTGATGGGAGAGACTGACTGAGGGGGAAACTGAGTCTTATTCTGATGGGCTGGGCCATGCTCCGTAAATCTTTAATCCAATTTTCTGTTGATGGGTGGAGCTGTGTTCTCTCCCTGTTGTTTGACCTGAGGCCAAACTATGGTGGAGGTAATGAAGATAATGGTGACCTCCTTCAGAAGATCCCATGCATGCACTGCTGCAATGAGTCCCCTGACCCTGCAGCAGGCCACTGCTGACCCATGCCTCTGCCAGAGACTCCTGGACACTCAAGGGCAAGTCTGGGTCAGTCTCTTGTGGGGTCACTGCTCCTTTCTCCTGGGTCCTGGTGTGTACAAGGTTTTGTTTGTACCCTCCAAGAGTCTGTTTCCCCAGTCCTGTGTAAGTTCTGATAGCTCTATGTTGGGGTTAATGGCAACCTCCTCCAAGAGGGCTTATTCCATATCCAGATCTACTGCACCCAGAGCCCCTGCTCCTGCAGCAGACCACTGCTGACCTGCACCTCCACTAGAGATACTCAAACACAGTTCTGACAGTCTCTGTGGGGTCTCTGGGTCCTGGTGTGCACAAGGTTTGTTTGAGCCCTTCAAGTGCCATGGACAGATACAGATTTTGATTCTAACTGTGATTTTGACCCTCCTACCATCTTGCTGGGGCTTCTTCTTTGCCCTTGCATGTGGGGTATCTTTATTTGGTGGGATCCAACATACTCCTGCCATGGTCGTTCAACAGCAAGTTGTAATTTTGGAGTTCTCACAGGAGAAGATGAGTGCACGTCCTTTTATTCCACCATCCTCATCCACCATACATTTACAAACATTTGTAAACGACTTTAAAAAAAATTCCAGCCACATTGTGTTTTAAGAATCATGCCTAATATATACAGACACAGGAAGGCTTGCCAATACACTAGCGCAGAGGATCGCCCCTGCCTGTGAACACCCTCTTTCAACAACACAAGGGAAAACTCTATATATGGACATCACCAGGTGATCAACACTGAAATCAGATTGATTATATTCTTTGCAGCCAAAGATGGAGAAGCTCTGTATAGTCAGCAAAAACAAGACAGGGAGCTGACTGTGGCTCAGATCATGAACTCCTTATTGCCAAATTCAGACTTAAATTGAAGAAAGTAGGGAAAACCACTAGACCATTCAGGTATGACTTAAATCAAATCCCTTACGATTATACAGTGGAAGTGACAAGTAGATTCAAGGGATTAGATCTGAAAGACAGATTGCCTGAAGAACTATGGACAGAGGTTTGTGACGTTGTACAGGAGGCAGTGATCAAGACCATCCCCAAGAAAAAGAAATGCAAAAACGGAAAATGGTTGTCTGAGGAGGCCTTACAAATAGCTGAGAAAAGAAGAGAAGCCAAAGGCAAAGGAGAAAAGGAAAGGTATATTCATCTGAATGCAGAGTTCCAAAGAATAGCAAGGCGAGATAAGAAAGCCTTCCTCAGTGATCAATGCAAAGAAATAGAGCAAAACAATAGAATGGGAAAGACTAGAGATCTCTTCAAGAAAATTCAAGATACCAAGGGAACATTTCATGCAAAGATAGGCACAATAAAGGACAGAAATTATATGGACCTAACAGAAGCAGAAGATATTAAGAAGAGGTGGCAAGAATACATGGAAGAACTATACAAAAAAGATCTTTATGACCCAGATAACCATGATGGTGTGATCAATCACCTAGAGCCAGACATCCTGGAATGTGAAGGCAGGTGGTCCTTAGGAAGCATCGCTATGAACAAATCTAGTGGAGGTGATGGAATTCCAGTTGAGCTATCTCAAATCCTAAAATATGATGCTGTTAAAGTGCTGCACTCAATATGCCAGCAGATTGGGAAAACTCAGCAGCAGCCACAGGACTGGAAAAGGTCAGTTTTCATTCCAGTCCCTAAGAAAGGCAATGCCAAAGAATGCTCAAACTACCACACAACTGCACTCATCTCACATGCCAGCAAAATAATGCTCCAAATTCCCCAAGCCAGGCTTCAATAGAATGTGAACCATGAACTTACAGATGTTCAAGCTGGATTTAGAAAAGGCAGAGGAACCAGAGATCAAATTGCCAACATCTGCTGGATCATCAAAAAAGCAAGAGAGTTCCAGAAAAACATCTGCTTTATTGACTGTACCAAAGCCTTTGACTGTGTGGATGACAACAAACTATGGAAATTCTTAAAGAGATGGGAATACCAGACCACCTGATCTACCTCCTGAGAAATCTGTATGCAGGTCAGGAAGCAACAGTTAGAACTGGACATGGAACAACAGACTGGTTCTAAATCGGGAAAGGAGTACATCAAGGCTGTATATTGTCACCCTGCTTATTTAAATTATATGCAGAGTACATCATGTGAAATGCCAGGCTGGATGAACCACAAGCTGGAATCAAGATTGCTAGGAGAATTATCAATAACCTCAGATATGCAGATGACACCACCCTTATGGCAGAAAGCAAAGAAGAACTAAAGAGCCTCTTGATGAAAGTGAAAGAGGAGAGTGAAAAAGTTGGCTTAAAATTCAACATTCAGAAAACAATGATCATGGCATCCAGTCCCATCACTTCATGGCAAATAGATGGGGAAACAATGGAAAGAGTGAGAGACTTTATTTTTGGGGGCTCCAAAATCATTGCAGATTGTGACTGCAGCCATGAAATTAAAAGATGCTTGCTCCTTGGAAAAAAAGCTATGACCAACTAGACCGCACATTAAAAAGCAGAGATGTTACTTTGCCAACAAAAGTCTGTCTAGTCAAAGCTATGGTTTTTCCAGTAGTCATGTATGGATGTGAGAGTAGAACTACAAAGAAAGTTGAACACCCAAGAACTGATGCTTTTGAACTGTGGTGTTGGAGAAGATTCCTGATAGTCCCTTGAACTGCAAGGAGATCCAACCAGTCAATCCTAAAAGAAATCAGTCCTGAATATTCATTGGAAGGACTAATGCTGAAGCTGAAACTCCAATACTTTGGCCACCTGATGCAAAGAACTGACTCACTGAAAAAGACCTTCATGCTAGGACAGATTGAAGAAGGGAGGAGAAGGGGATGACGAGGATGAGATGGTTGAATGGCATCACTGACTTGATGGACTTGAGTTTGAGCAAGCTCGGGGAGTTGGTGATGGACAGGGAAGCCTGGCATGCTGCAATCCATGGGGTCACAAAGAGCTGGACACAACTGCATGACTGAACTGAACTGAACTCAGCCCCGGTACTGATGAAAAGGTGAAGCTGATGTTTCACCAGGTACTGATGACACATTTCTGACTGTTAAGCCGAGACCAAGGTGGTGTAGACACCACATTCCCCCACCCCTGCCCCCACTCCAGTCCTAGCCCCCAGTAGTGTCCCTTCCTAGACTTTGGCTGGGATCTTCTGCTGGGGAATATGATTCAGGGTAACAATGGTACCTGCTATCTTTAACTGGTCCTCAGGCTAGGTTGCAGTTTCTATGGAGAGAAGGATTTGAGGCTGATAGGATCTGGTAGAATTAAAGGCTAGCTTTGTAAGACTGAGCACAGAGAACAGTACATAAGGCATGGGGGAGGGAGGAAATGTTTTCCTTCCTTCTTCAGGAAACCAGGGACAGTCTTGCAACCTACATATAGAAACCTTGGAAACAGAAGCCTGGATACCAAACTTGATGTTCTTGTAAGGTGGGTGGAAGCAGTGAAGTTTCCACAATTCATCCTGTAAGAATCATTTAAGGACGACAAGTGGGATAGAGGCAAAAGATTAGGGCAGATTAGTGGTGGTTGTTGCTGACACTCTGCTTTGTGGGTCCATGTGAATCTCTTTCTTTGGGACACTCAACTATAGGTGAGAGATACCTTCTTTGGGGGGATTAGTATTTCATCATATTTTTAACAAGCTGAGATATAATTAGTTTCAGATGTTGTTGTTCAGAGGCTAGGTCGTGCCCGACTCTTTGTGACCCCATAGACTGCAGCATGCCGGGCTTCCCTGTCCTTCACTATCTGCTGGAGTTTGCTCAGATTCATGTCTATTGAGTCAGTGATGCTATCTAACCATCTCATCCTCTACCACCCTCTTCTTTTGCTTTCAGTCTTTCCTGCATCACGGTCTTTTCCAATGAGTCGGCTCAAGTGTCCAAAGTATTGGAGCTTCAGCTTCAGCATTAGTCCAGCCAATGAATATTCAGGGTTGACTTCCTTTAGGATTGACTGGTTTGATCTCCTTGCTGTCCAAGGGACTCTCAAAGGTCTTCTCCGGCACTATAGCTCAAAAGCATCAATTCTTCAGCAATCAGCCTTCTTTATGGTCCACCTCTATAAGTTAATATTTGTATATATTGCAAAATGATCACCACAATAAGTCTATGTACATCCATCACCACACAGTTACAATTTTTATTCTTGTGACAAGAGCTTTAAAGATCAACAGTCTTAGCAACTTATAAATATACAAATATAGCAGTATTACTAACTACAGTCTCAATACAGTACACTCTATCTCCGTGACTTATTTATTTTATAAGTGAAAGTTTCTATTTATGACTATCTACTGCCTGCTTCTGGTGACTACTAATCAGTTCTCTGTATCTGAGTTTGTTTTTTGTTCTTTTTATTTTAGATTCCACATATAAGTGAGATCATACAGTATTTGTCCTTCTTTATCTGATTGGTTTCACTTAGCATAACGCCCTTAAGATCCATCCATATTATTGCAAATGGCAGGATTTCCTTCTTTTGTATGGCTGAATAACGTTCTATTGCATTCCATCTTATATATATATATATATATATATATATATATATATATATTCAACTACAAATTTCACTTGCCAAGAGCATTGCCAGCAACTAAACAACAACGACAAAGGCATTTGCCATCTGCCTTCTCAGAGATTTAATCCTGTGTTGCTGCAGCTGCTGACCTTGAATAGCCACTGAGGGGAATTCGGGGTGGAGAGTGAGGCATTCTGTGCTCCAGGGAAACTGGTGGAATGGGACTGCTGCTGTATATAATAGTTTCCATCTGCTAATCCCAAACTCCTAAGCTTTCCCTGCCCTGTCCTTGGCAACTACAAGTCTGCTCTCTGTGTCTGTGAATCTGTTTCTGTTTCATAGATATGTTCATTTGTTTTGTATTTTAGAGTCCCCATGTAAGTGATATCATGTGGTATATGTCTTTCTCTTTCTGACTTACTTCACTTAGTTTGATTATCTCTAGGTCCATTCATGTTGTTGCTTCCATTCTTTTTAATGGCTGAGTAATGTTTCATTGAATAAAGAAGATGTGGTATATATATATGTGAGGGGCAACCTGACAAGCAGGACGTGCTTTGGGAAACTGCCTTGTTAACTCAAGGGTTAAGTCCAGGGCAACCTGCAAGCAGGATTGCTTTGGGAGCTGCCTTGTTAACTCAAGGGTCAAGTCCAGACATAGCTCTCTGTCCCGCCACCTCTTATTGTTTACTAGGGAAACTTCTTGCAGCCTTCTAGAGCGCATCTGATGCAGGACAGATGGCTTTTATGACCTGAGTCCTGAGATACGACCTGAGTCCTGAGATACAGAGTCATGAGATCTTAATTGATGGCTTTGTGTTGCCTAGGTGATACCTGAGTTCTGAGATACAGAATCATAAGATAATCACGGGATAGTCATGGGGTCTTGATTGATAGCTTTATGTTACTTAGGAGATTTGTGATGCATGTTACTTAGGTGATTTTTGATGATAGTGTTGTATAAGAATTTCCTGGTATAAGGGTATAAAATTCTGTGTGTAAAAATAAACAGGCATCACTGGCATAACAGGATGCAGTGATCCTCTCAACCCCCGCTGTGTCTGTGTCTGTCTGCGTCTCTGTGTCTGTGTTTCTTTCTAAGCCGAAGAATCCCGCGTTTGTGCCTACGTTGACTCGTCGGCTGGTCCCGACAAAGTGGCGCCCAACGTGGGGCATCGACGTTTAGGAGATTCTCGGCCCTGCCCGAAGGCGCGCGCATAGATACGCATTTCAAGCGTGAAGAAAAAAGAAAAATAAGGTAGGGGCAGGCAGGTTTATAGTTGAGAGTAAAAAATGGGGCAAGATCATAGTCGTCAATTGTTTGTTCATATGTTATATGTAATGTTAAGAGACCGAGGGGTCAAGGTATCTAAGCCTAAATTACGCACATTCTTGCAGTTTGTTGAGGAAGTCTGTCCATGGTTCCCTGAGGAAGGAACTATGAGTTTAGAAATTTGGAAAAAGATTGGTAAGCAGATTCAAACACATTATACACTTTATGGCCCTTCCAAAGTTCCAGTAGAAACTTTCTCATTGTGGACTTTAATTCGTGATTGCCTTGATTTTAGTCATGAAGAAGGTTCTAAAATTAATCAAATGGTTGATGAGGAGCCAATTTCTGCTGCTCCAGAGGGTCAAGACAAATTGGTCACTTTGTCCCATCTCGTAAAAAAGGAGGATGAGCTGTCTCCTTCTGATGAGGAAGATTTAGATGAGCAAGCAGCTGAATATCACCAGGATGATTGGAATCTGTTAGCTGAAGAGTCACCTCCTGCTGTTAATAAAATGGTGCAACAGTCCTGTTGTGCTCCTATGGAGCGTCTTACTCTAAAAGAACCACCTCCTCAAAAAATTGTGGTACCCGCTGCACCACCCGCTTATGCTGCTTCTATTATTGCTGGGTTAGATCCTCCTCCCGCTCAGGCCGCTGTGCAAGTTCAGGTTTTTTCCCCGTTGCAGCAGGCTATTCACCAAGCATACAAAGATGGGGAAAATGTTTCTGGTTTCCCAGTTCTATTTCCAGTACTGGAAAATGCTGGTCAGCGATATTATGATCCTCTTCCCTTTAAACAGTTAAAAGAACTTAAAGTCGCCTGTGCACAATATGGGGCTACTGCACCTTTTACACAGGCTATGATTGAGAATTTGGGGGCCTTAAATCTGCCTCCTAATGACTGGAAACAAATCGCTCGTGCATGTCTTTCGGGCGGTGATTATTTATTGTGGAAATCAGAATTTGCAGAACAATGTCACAATATAGCTGAAATCAATCAAAGACAAGGGATTCAAACAACTTATGAAATGTTGATAGGGGAAGGTGCATTTCAGGCTACCAATGCACAGCTGAATTATCAGCCAGGAGCATATCCTCAAATTTCCAACGCCGCACGACAGGCTTGGAGGAAATTGCCGTGTCCCTCTAATAGATCAGAGGATCTTGCAAAGATACGGCAGGGGCCTGACGAGCCCTATCAAGATTTTGTTGCCCGGCTTTTGGAAGCTGTGGGAAAAATAATGTCTGATGATCAAGCAGGTATAATTTTAACTAAGCAATTGGCTTATGAGAATGCTAATTCTGCCTGTCAGACTGCCTTGCGGCCATATAGAAAGAAGGGGGCTTTGTCTGATTATATTCGTATTTGTGCTGATATTGGTCCATCTTATATGCAGGGGATTGCTATTGCAGCTGCTTTGCAAGGGAAAAGCTTGAAAGAGGTATTATTTCAGCAGCAACGTAGGAAGGAGATAATGAAAAATTCGTCCAATGCTGTTTGTTATGCTTGCGGTCAAGTAGGATATCGAGCTGCAGCATGTCCTCAGAGGACTAATAAAGGGACAGGAGGTACAGCCCCGAATGTATGCCCTAGATGTAAGAGAGGAAGACATTGGGTGAAAGATTGTAGGTCAAAAACAGATTCACAGGGCAATCCATTACCCCCTTTGCAGGGAAACTGGGTGAGGGGCCAGCCCCTGGCCCCGAAACAATGTTATGGGGCAATTCAGCAGACTTCTCCAGTCGAAAGCGGGTCTCAGACCTGTTTAGAGCCACCTCAGGGAGCGCCGGATTGGACTTGTGTGCCTCCTCCTACACAGTATTAACCCCTGAAATGGGAATTCAGACTATTGCTACTGGAGTGTTTGGGCCATTGCCTGAAGGGACAGTAGGCTTACTGTTAGGGAGAAGTAGTACCACTTTAAAGGGCCTTAGTGTCGCTCCAGGTGTCATAGATTCAGATTATCATGGAGAAATTAAAATTATGGCAGAATCACCTCGTACTATTAGTACTATTCATTCAGGACAAAGAATTGCACAACTTGTTCTCCTCCCTCTTAAAATCACAGGGCGCGAGATTCAAAAGACACGTGGCACTGCTGCCTTTGGGTCTTCAGATGCCTATTGGATCCAAGCTATTAAAGAATCCAGGCCTGAATTAGAGCTAAAAATTAATGGGAAAAATTTTAAAGGGATTTTGGATACTGGAGCTGACGTATCTGTTATTGCTGAACATCATTGGCCCAACGGATGGCCTAAACATATAGCTATTTCCACTTTGCAAGGAGTTGGGCAGTCCAGTAATCCTGAACAGAGTGCAGAGCTACTGCATTGGCAAGATCAAGACGGCCATCAAGGCGAGATGCGTCCTTACATACTACCTAGATTGCCAGTTAATCTTTGGGGAAGGGATGTTATGTCAAAAATGGGAGTCTTTCTTTACAGTCCGAGCACTGCAGTTAGTTCACAAATGTTTGATCAGGGTCTTTTGCCTCACCAAGGCCTAGGTAAGTATGGTCAGGGAAAAATTGCGCCAATTCAGCCTCAAAAGCTAGCACCAGGAGCGGGGCTAGGATATTTTTAGTGGAGACTACTGATTCTCCTGTTACTCACGCTGATCCGATTGTTTGGAAAACTGAGGAACCTGTGTGGGTAGATCAGTGGCCCCTAACTATAGAAAAAATGCTGGCTGCGCAACAACTGGTACAGGAACAGTTGACTTTGGGCCATATAGAACCTTCTAACTCGCCATGGAATTCACCCATTTTTGTTATCAAGAAAAAATCTGGAAAATGGCGCTTATTGCAAGACCTTCGTCAGGTTAACAAAGCCATGCAGATCATGGGTGCTTTGCAGCCCGGGTTGCCTTCTCCAATGGCAATTCCTAGGGGAGCCCATATAATTATTATTGATTTAAAAGATTGCTTTTATACCATTCCCCTTGCACCTCAGGATTGTTATCGTTTTGCATTCAGTGTTCCTTCTGTTAACTTTTCACGACCCATGCAGAGGTATCAATGGAAGGTGTTGCCTCAAGGAATGGCTAATAGTCCTACGTTATGCCAAAAGTTTGTGGATGCAGCCCTAGCAGGTGTGCGTGAAAGGTTTTCAGATGTCTACATGCTTCATTATATGGATGATATTCTTTTAGCTCATACTGATTATGCCTATTTATTAAAAGCCTTTTCTGAAGTAGAAATTGCACTAAAGTCTAGAGGTTTAATTATAGCTACTAAGAAAATTCAAACTTTTCCTCCATACTCCTATTTGGGCTTTCGTTTAGAAAAAGAAAAATTCTCTGTCCCTCATTTTCAGTTACGAAGAGATGGGTTACGCACTTTAAATGATTTTCAAAAGTTGCTTGGAGACATTAATTGGATACGCCCTTACTTACGCCTCCCTACTGTAAGTTTGAAACCATTGTTTGATATTTTGAAAGGAGATTCATCACCTACGTCTCCTCGGCAACTAACACCACAAGGAGAGTTGGCTCTGCAAACTGTGGAAAGGGCACTCGCTGAACAATACACAGCATACTGTGATTACACCCGTCCATGGGGATTATATATACTTGCTACTCAACATTCACCCACAGGAGTATTATATCAAGATAAGCCATTAAAATGGATTTATTTGGCAGCTTCTCCTGTGCGGGCTCTTGATTCTTACCATGTTCAGGTTGCTAGGGTAATTGCTAGAGGTCGAAAGGATTCTATTATGTATTTAGGCAAAAATCCCTCCTTTATATGTGTCCCTTTTTCATCTGAACAGCAGAACTGGCTTTTCCAGTTCTCTGATGACTGGGTGCTTGCTTTAGCTGATTTCTCTGGACAATTAACTCAGCACTACCCAGCTGATAAGTTGTTGCAATTTGCTTTACATCCTTTTGTTTTCCCTACTATTGTGAAAGAGCATCCTATTTCTAATGCTTTAACTATTTTTACCGATGGCTCTTCTACTGGAATAGCTAGTCTTGTTGTCGGTCAACAAACATTTTTTACTCAAACTATTTATGAATCAGCACAAGAAGTTGAGTTGTATGCGGTGCTAAGAGCTCTTCATACAGTTTCTTCTGCCTTTAATTTATACTCAGATAGTCATTATGTAGTCAGAGCCATGTCTGTCATTGAAACAGTCCCGCTGATTGGCAAGATTAAAACTTCAATATTTGATTTGTTTTTTCGTATCCAAAAAGCTATACAAACTCGTGTCAACCCCTGTTTCTTTGGCTATATACGAGCTCATTCGGCCCTGCCTGGACCTCTTGCTCAGGGTAATAAGATAGCAGATGCCCTGACAAAAAGCATTTATTTTCAAGATGCAGCCTTGGCTGCCAAAGCTTCTCATGCCATACATCATCAAAAGCACAGAAAATAAGCAGATAAAAAAAGAAAAAGATAGCACACTTTCACCTAAGAGTCGACTCCTCAGCTGCACGGCAGTTTGTCAAAGCAGCTCTCATCTCCCCCATTTCTCCTAACACCTTTAAATGAGGCCGACTTCTCCAGTGAACCCTACCTTCATGCTCCTTCTCAGTGGTTCCCACTTTCTTGATCTTCCTGGGAGACTTCATAAAAAGGGGAAAGATGGTTCGTAAGCCAAGAATGTCAACAAACTTGTGGCAGTTGTCTGTGCCCTCGGGTCCAATCATGGCATGGTCCAGCACTTTCAGGGCACTGCTCCAGGAGATCTTCTTTTCTCTGGGAACAAAAGAGGTTTTACATAAGGCATTTCATGAGCATGGTCTAGTCTTAAAAAAAAAAAAGTGTATTTACCGCAAAATTCATTACAATGAAAAAAAGAAAAATAAAAGCAAAAACAATTAAAAAAAAATAGTCATTCTTTACGCTTGCAATTTCAGATTCCTAGGGAAACAGCACGACAGATTGTTAAAAGCTGTTCAACATGTCCTCAGTTCTTTGTTGTCCCCTCTTTTGGTGTCAATCCTCGTGGCCTACGTCCTAATGATCTTTGGCAAATGGACGTTACCCATGTGGCTGAGTTTGGAAAGCTGAAGTATCTTCATGTTACTATTGATACCTATTCTGGCTTCCTTATGGCCACAGCACTTTCTGGAGAGGCTAGTAAAAATTGTATTCAACATTGCCTCCGCTGTTTTGCTGCCATGGGAATACCCCGTGTTTTAAAAACTGATAATGGTCCTGGCTACACTGGGCGTAAATTCCGTTCCTTTTGTTCCACCTTTTCTATACTGCATAAAACTGGCATCCCTTATAATCCTCAAGGGCAAGGAATTGTTGAACGAGCTCACTTAACCCTCAAACATCAATTGAAAAAACTAAAAAGGGGGAATTGGGTGCAGGGCAGTATCCCTTCTCTATTGAGCCACGCTTTATATGTTTTGAATTTTTTGACCTTCGATAATAAAGGCAATACTGCTGCCCAGCGCTTCTGGATGCAGGATCCACCACGGAAGTACCCACTCGTACGATGGAAGGATCCCATGAACGGATCTTGGAATGGTCCAGATCCTGTGTTAATGTGGGGGAGAGGCCATGTTTGTGTGTTTCCGCAGAATGCGGAGGCGCCGCGCTGGCTCCCGGAAAGGCTGGTACGCACGTCAGAAGCAGCCCTTGACAGCCCAGATGAGGGGATTAATGGTCAACGGTGATTCGTCTCTTCCATCACCACAGCAAGTACAAGCCCTTTTGAGGCTGGCCCAACAAGGGTCTGATCAACACACCTCTCCTTTGAGAGTGATGATCCAACTGTTACTGCTTTTGCAAAATCTTTCTGGTGTTCAGGGAAAGGTATACTGGGCCTATGTCCCTGACCCTCTCTTGCTGCAGCCAGTCACCTGGGAGATGGCATTTATTCCTGTATATGTTAATGACACTATCACACTGGGAGGATCCTCGGATAAACATATTATTCCACAGAATGCTTCTCTAAATTATACAGGGTTCTCTGCAAAACTTCCCATATGTATGTATAAAAACTATAATGCTTCTAGCTGTCTTTTACTTACAGAGACTTTCTACAGAGCCGAGACTGCTCAGAGCACATGGATTCTACGTATCCCATCAATAACAAAAAAGGCTGGACAGACCCAGCAGCGGAATGGAGCAGGGCCTAAGGACATTCCCTTTTGTGGATTTGGAATAAGGGAACAGCAGATTTATGTGCCTTGGACATTATGTAGGAATAAAACTGCTACCACGTATACCATCTATAATGAGACACAACGGCTTTGGGACTGGGGTCCTGACTTGATGACTGCACAAGGGTATTATCATCGAAACCTTCATCCTCCCATTTGGAATCTCGGCGGTGATAAGATCTTCCAGACAGACCTGTGGAAGCTCGCTGCCGCTGCAAGCAAGGAAGTGCTCTTGTCGTGGACAGGTCCAAACAATCCTAAACAAATTGTGTTGAATGAGACTTGGAGATATCCTCGTGCTTGTGTACCTTTTCCCTTCATGATAATAATAGGGTCTGTTGTTATTCGTAAACAGTCTGGTATGTACAATATTACCTGTTTAAACTGTGCATTGTCAAATTGTATTCGAGGAATTGCTGACAAGTCAGGCTTGCTTATTGTAAAGCAACCTCCTTTTGTTGTTATCCCTGTAAAAGTGTCAGAATCCTGGTATGAAGATACAGGAATAGAATTGTGGAAACGCCTGAATAATGCACTCTCCAGGCCTCGGAGAGGGGTAGGTTTAGTTATACTAGGGGTAGTCTCTCTGATAATGTTAATAGCATCCGCTATTACTGCTTCTATTGCTCTTGGTCAGTCTGTTCATGCTGCTGCCTTTGTAGATGGGCTTTCCAAAAATGCATCCAATGCTTTAGGAATATAAGAAGACATTGATAAACGATTGGAAGATCGCTTAAATGCTCTGTATGATTCTGTAGTATATTTAGGAGAACAAATGCAAGAGCTGAAGCTTAGGAGTAAATTGAGATGTCATGCCAATTATTATTGGATATGTGTCACTCAAAAAGAGTATAATAAATCAGATACACCGTGGCAACATATTAAAGCTCATCTTGCTGGAATATGGAGTCACGATAACCTTTCTATAGATTTGGTAAAGTTACATCAAGAAATTCTAAACATTGAAAATGCGCTCTCTCCAAACACTGATATTGGCTCCACTGTTAATGGATTTCTAGAAGGGCTATTTCCCCATTTTCCTACCCTGAGTACATTTTGGCATTATATTCTCGGTCTTATGGTTGTACTGGCCGTTTTACTGCTGTTGATGTGTCTCATTCCATGCTGCATCAAGCGTCTGGCTTCAGAGCTGCTTAACATTAAAGCAGCTATTCATACTGATCATTTAAAGCACAAAATCAGTGCTTTAGTAAATAAATAAGGGGGAGACTGTGGGGGGCAACCTGACAAGCAGGACGTGCTTTGGGAAACTGCCTTGTTAACTCAAGGGTTAAGTCCAGGGCAACCTGCAAGCAGGATTGCTTTGGGAGCTGCCTTGTTAACTCAAGGGTCAAGTCCAGACATAGCTCTCTGTCCCGCCACCTCTTATTGTTTACTAGGGAAACTTCTTGCAGCCTTCTAGAGCGCATCTGATGCAGGACAGATGGCTTTTATGACCTGAGTCCTGAGATACGACCTGAGTCCTGAGATACAGAGTCATGAGATCTTAATTGATGGCTTTGTGTTGCCTAGGTGATACCTGAGTTCTGAGATACAGAATCATAAGATAATCACGGGATAGTCATGGGGTCTTGATTGATAGCTTTATGTTACTTAGGAGATTTGTGATGCATGTTACTTAGGTGATTTTTGATGATAGTGTATAAGAATTTCCTGGTATAAGGGTATAAAATTCTGTGTGTAAAAATAAACAGGCATCACTGGCATAACAGGATGCAGTGATCCTCTCAACCCCCGCTGTGTCTGTGTCTGTCTGCGTCTCTGTGTCTGTGTTTCTTTCTAAGCCGAAGAATCCCGTGTTTGTGCCTACGTTGACTCGTCGGCTGGTCCCGACATATATATATATACCATATTCTTTATTCATTCATCTGCAGATGGACATTCAGGTTGTTTCCATGTCTTGGCCATTGCAAATAGTGCTGCAGTGAACACAGGGGCGCATGTACCTTTTTGAATTATAGCTTTGTCTGAGTGTATGTCCAGGAGTGGACATGCTGGATCATACGGCAACTCTATTTTTAGTTTTTTTTAGGAACATCCTAACTGTTCTCCACAGTGACTGTATCAATTTACATTCCCATGAACAGTGTATGAAGGTTCTCTTCTCTCTGAATCTTCTCCAGAATTTATTGTTTGTGAATTGTTTGATGATAGCTATTCTGAGTAGTGTGAGGTGATATTGTAGTTTTGATTTGCATTCCTCTAATAATTAGTGATGCTGAACATTTTTTCATGTGATTCTTGGCCATCTGCATGTTTTCTTTGGAGAAATGTCCATTTAGGTCTTCTGTCCATGTTTTGGATTGGGTTGCTTGTTTTGATGATATTAAGCCACATGACCTTTTTGTTAATTTTGGAGACTAATCTTTTGTCAGTCACGTCATGTGCAAATATTTTCTCCCATTTTATGGACTGTCTTTTTGTCGTGTTTATGGTTTTCTTGGCTGTGCAAAAGTTTTTGAGTGTAATTAGGTCCCATTTGTTTACCTTTGCTTTTATTTCCATTACTCTGGGAGACAGATTGAAAAAGAACCACTTTCTTTTGATCTCTGTTTCCATGGAATACCCTTTTCCATCCCCCCACTTTCAGTCTGTACGTGTCCCTAGGTTTGAAGTGGGTCTTTTGTAGACATTATATATACAGGTCTTGCCTTTGTATCCACTCAGATAGCCTGTGTCTTTTGGTTGGAAAATTTAATCCATTTACACTTAAGGTAATTATCAATATGTATGGTCCTATTGTCATTTTAATTGTTTTGGGTTTACTTTGTATATTTTTGATATACAAATTCTTAACTGGTTTGGATTTGTTTTGCATATTTTAACTTCTTATCAGAGATAGGGTTTGCAAACATTTTCTCCCATTCCATAGGTTGACTTCATTTTCTCAATGGTTTCCTTTGCCGTCTAGCCTTTTAGTTTGATGCCTTCTCATTTGTCTATTTTTGCTTTTGTTTCCTGTACTTTTGGTGTCATATCCAAATAAACATTGTCAAATCCATCCTTTTACTTTTAATCTGTTGTATCTTTAAATTTAGTGAATTTCTTATAGATAACATTTAACTGGGTCTTGTTTTTTTATCTCCTCTGACAATCTGTGACTTTTTAAAATTTATTTTTAATTGGAGGATAATTGCTTTATAATATTGTGTTGGTTTCTGCCATGCATCAACATGAATCAGCCACAGGCATACATATGTCCCTCCCTCTTGAGCCTCCCTCCCACCCTTCTAAGTAGTCACAGGGCACCTGGTTTGAGCTGCCTGAATTATTTCCCACTAGCAAATGGAAATTCCCACTAGCTATCTATTTACACACGGAAATGTATACCAAAAGCAGATATAGATACCACAAAGAAAGAAAATTACTAACCAATATCATTAACAAGCATAGATGCAAATATCCTCAATCTGTGATTTTTAAGTTTTGTTTTTAGACCACTGAAAGTGCTTCCTAATATAACTGGATTGCTGCTGCTGCTGCTGCTGCTGCTCAGTTGCTTCAGTCGTGTCCGACTGTGTGCGACCCCATAGATGGCAGCCCACCAGGCTCCCCCGTCTGGGATTCTCCAGGCAAGAGTACTGGAGTGGGTTGCCATTGCCTTCTCCAATAATTGGATTAATATCCACCATATCTGTTAATGTTTATTGCCTTACTTATTGTTAGTAAGTAACAAAAACTTATGCTTTGTTCCTAATTTTGTCTTCCACACCATTTCTGCCTTTTTTAACTGAGCATTTTATATGAGTCTATTTTTCCTCTGTGATGGTTAATTTTATGTATCAACTTGACTGGGCTAAAGGGGATGCCCAGGTAGCTCATAAAACATTATTTCTGGGTGTGTCTGTAAGGGTGTTTCTGGAAGAGATTGCATTTGAGTGAGTAGACTGAGTAAAGATCACTCTCTCCAACATGGGTAGGCATCATCCAATCCATTGAAGGCCTGTAAACAGAACAAAAAAGCAGAGGAAGGGTGAATTTGCTCTCTGCTTGAGCTGAGACATCCATCTTCTCCTGTTCTCAGATATCAGTGCTCTTGGGCATTTGGACTTGGATGCGGACTTACACCATCTGCTCCTCTGGTTTTCAGGCCTCTGGCGAAGACTGAATTATACCACTGGCTTTCATGGTTCTCCGGTTTGCAGCTGGAAGATCATGGGAACTCTTGGTTTCCATTTGCATGAGCCAATTCTCATAATAAATTTGCTGTTACACACACACACCCACACACATCTTGTTGGCTCTGTTTCTCTGGAGAACTGCCTAATGTCCTTTCCTTTATTAGCATATCAATTATATGACTTAAAAAAAAATTTTTTAAGTAATTGCCCTAGAATTTGCAATACACATTTATAATCAATCCAAGTCTACTTTCAAATAACACTGTGTTGTATGGCAAACACCTTATAACTACAAAATATTCCTACTCTGCTTTAAAATGATTATAGATTCACAGGAAGTTGAAAAAAATGAAACAGAGAGGTTCTGTATATAACCCTTCATCCCATTTTCCCCTACTGGTAACATTTTACACAGTTTCAGAACAATAACCAAGCCAGCAAACTGATATTTGTACAATCCAGGGACCTTATTCAGATTTCACCAGCTTAACATGTATGCAAGTGTGTATGTGTGTTCAGGCATGCATATGTAGTTCTATACAATTTTACCACATGCGTATATTTGAGTAAGCAGCACTACTAACTAAATCATTTACTGAGATAATGTAAAAAGAAGTTGGAATGAGGCATTCAGTGAGAGAGAGAAAGTGAAAGAGAGAGAGAAACAGAGAGAGGGAACAAACCATATGGTGAACTTTTCATGTTTAAGAGACTCAAGATAATGTTGAAATCAGCTAATATAAAGAAACAGTTAGTGCACGGATATGCAGAACAACATGGGGCCAGCAATGCAGTGAGAAGTTCCTATTGAGGAATCCCATGAAATTATTAAAGAGAAGGAGGCAACTTATATAAGGGATGCAAGACTCTTCAGGTAAGATGTTGTCTGTCTGTAGAATATAAGGATCCTGAACAGTAACCCCATGCTTATACATGCAATCTTTAATCCAATTTTCTGTTGATGGGTGGGGCTGTTTTCCTTCCCTGTTATTTGACCTGAGGCCAAGCTATGGTGGAGGTAATGAAGATAATGGCAACCTCCTTCAAAAGGTCCTATGCAAACACTGCTGCACTCAGTGCCCCCAACCCTGCAGCAGGCCACTGCCAACCCACACCTCCACCAGAGACTCCCGGACACTCACAGGTAAGTCTGGGCCAGTCTCTTGTGGGATCACTGCTCCTTTCTCCTGGGTCCTGGTGTGCACAAGGTTTTGTTTGTGCCCTCCAAGAGTCTGTTTCCCCAGTCCTGTGTAAGTTCTGGCAGGTCTATGTTGGGGTTAATGGCAACCTCCTCCAAAAGGGTTTATGCCACACCCAGGTTTACTGCACTCAGAGCCCCTGCCCGTGCAGCAGTCCACTGCTGACCCATACCTCCACAGGAGACATTCAAACACAGTTCTGACTTAGTCTCTGTGCGGTCTCTGGGTCCTGGTGCATACAAGGTTTGTTTGAGCCCTCTGAGTGTCTCTGGTGGGTATGGGGTTTGAACCTAAAAGCGATTTTTCCCTGCCTACCATCTTGCTGGTGCTTCTCCTTTGCCCTTGGACGTGGGATATCTTCAAGAAAATTAGAGAAACCAAGGGAACATTTCATGCAAAGATGGGCACAATAAAGGACAGATGGTATGGACCTAAAGAAGCAGAAGATATTAAGAAGAAGTGGCAAGAATACACGGAAGAACTATACAAAAAAGATCTTTATGACGCAGATAACCATGATGGTGTGATCAATCACCTAGAGCCAGACGTCCTGGAATGTGAAGTCAGGTGGTCCTTAGGAAGCATCACTATGAACAAAGCTAGTGGAGGTGATGGAATTCCAGTTAAGCTATCTCAAATCCTAAAAATGATGCTGTTAAAGTGCTGCTCTCAATATGTCAGCAAACTGGGAAAACTCAGCAGCAACCACAGGACTGGGAAAAGTCAGTTTTCATTCCAATCCCTAAGAAAGGCAATGCCAAAGAATGCTCAAACTACCACACAATTGCACTCATCTCACATGCTAGCAAAGTAATGCTCCAAATTCTGCAAACCAGGCTTTAATAGTATGCTGTTGGGAGCTGCGATAGGCATTACTGACAAAATGGAGGCACGGCCCCAACCCTCTCTCTTCATCCCGCAGGCATGGTCCCGGGATGAAGGAGTTAGGTCTTGTGATTATGACTTGTCCTTTCCTTCCTCTGGTTGAGTTGGCTGGAAAGAATGTTATAATCCATAAAGTTAACTGTTGACATTTGTTCAAGGATCTTTACAAAGAATGTTCCAGGATGAGCACATAGGCTGCAGCCTGAGGCCATGGGAAACATTGTTATCTGAAACCTGCTTGTAAGGGAAATGTTTATGGCAAAACAACTTTGCTGAGTTTAGGATTTAGGAATAATTAAGAATAGTTAGAAGCTAAAAGTTTAAGGTATGTTGTAGCGTTGGCATATTTTACTATAGCTTATAGAAACTAGGAATTTTAGAGATACTAATAGCTAAAAGCTTTTTCAGGAGATGATGAGCTTGAGTTACTAGGGGATAGCAGGATTTAGAGAGATAAGAAATAAACTGAGGAATGTGATATACAGCCCAGAGACAAACTTGAGTTACAATGTTATCACAAGGACACTTAAGAGGGAACTCTGAAGGACAACAATGATTTATGGAGACAGTAAATATGGGTGAGGGGAAACTGAAGATGTCATACCTCTGACCTAATGCTTTTGTAAAAGTATAAAAGAAAATCTGATGCTTAAAATAAACATGCAGTCCAAATGAGTGAGAGGCTGCATCATTCGCCGACCCCGTTCATCCCTTCAGGGCATTTCCCTGGCTGCTGGAGCTGGACTCCAGCAGTATGCAAACCATGAACTTCTAGTTGTTCAAACGGGATTTAGAAAAGGCAGAGGAACCAGAGATCAAATTGCCAACATCCATTGGATCATCGAAAAAGCAAGAGAGTTCCAGAAAAACATCTACTTCTGATTATTGACTACACCAAAGTCTTTGACTGTGTGGATCACAACAAAATGTGAAAAATTCTTAAAGAGTTGGGAATACCAGACCACCTGACCTGTCTCCTGAGAAATCTGTATGCAGGTCAAGAAGCAACAGTTAGAACTGAACATGGAACAACAGACTGGTTCCAAATCAGGAAAGGAGTACATCAAGGCTGTATATTGTCACCCTGCTTATTTAAATTATATGCAGAGTACATCATGCAAAATGCCGGGCTGGATGAAGCACAAGCTGAAATCAAGATTGCCAGGGGAAACATTAATAACTTCAGATATGCAGATGATACCACCCTTATGGCAGAAAGTGAAGAAAAACTAAAGAGCCTCTTGATGAAAGTGAAAGAGGAGAGTGAAAAAGTTGGCTTAAAACTCAACATTCAGAAAACTAAGATCATGGCATCTGGTCCCATCACTTCATGGCAAATAGATGGGGAAACAATGGAAAGAGGGAGGACTATTTTTCTTGAGCTCCAAAATCATTGCAGATTGTGACTGCAGCCATGAAATTAAAAGACACTTGCTCCTTGGAAGAAAAGCTATGACCAACCTAGACAGTATATTAAAAAGCAGAGATATTACTTTGCCAACAAAGTTCCGTCTAGTCAAAGCTATGGTTTCTCCAGTAGTCATGTATGGATGTGAGAGTTGGACTATGAAGAAATCTGAGCGCTGAAGATTTGATGCTTTTGAACTGCAGTGTTGGAGAAGACTCTTGAGAGTCCCTTGGACTGCAAGGAGATCCAACCTGTCAGTCCTAAAGGAAATCAGTCCTGAATATTCATTGGAAGGACTGATGCTAAAGCTGAAACTCCAATACTTTGGCCACCTGATGGGAAGAACTGACTCATTGGAAAAGACCCTGATGCTGGGACAGATTGAAGGTGGGAGGAGAAGGGGATGACAGAGGATGAGATGGTTTGATGGCATCACTGACTCAGTGGACATGGGTTTGTGTGGACTCTGGGAGTTGGTGATGGACAGAGACGCCTGGCGTGCTGCTGTGCATGGGGTTGCAGAGTCAGACATGACTGAGTGACTGAATTGAACTGAACTGTACATGCAATATGGCCCAGCAGATGCAGAGAGTGTGGAGGAATCCTTCCTTTAAGCAGGGAATAGACCATGAAACCTCTCTCCACCACAGTCACGCTACAATATTTCTGGACAGGCACTGTGGGCATTTGGGCCCAGACATTTCTTTATTAGGTTTGTCTTTACATGCTGCCTAGATTTTAGCACACCTGACCCGTGGCCACCAGGCACTATCAAAGCAAAGCACATCCAACAAATTTCCGAAAGTATCCAGAGGATTATAATCATGTCATCAATCAAAAGCCACAAATCCCTTCTTGTTCTTGAGGAAGAATATTCTCTCCCTAGACTTCCTCAGTCTCTGTTTTCACCCATACCATCTACTTTTCTTTTCTATTCTCCCAGAGACTGCCAATCTTGGATGATCTGGATTTTCTAAGTTATTTTTAATATATGCTTTCATTATGAAAGGAGACAATATTCTTATATACCACTGCTTCCATCTTGGCTGATCTATGTTGACTGATCCTGAGCACATACCATCAAAAGTGATCATTACTAAAAGGAGGGAAGGTTGGGTATCATTCTACCATAGCTGGAATAAAAACTAAGGTTACAGATTATACAAAAGGCCTGGTTTCAAATTTTATTCAGAGCATTTTCATGATACTCAGAGACTTGAGCTGAGAACTTCATGGAGGTTTAACTTTCAAAGAAGGGAAAATTTAATTCAATTTGGGCTTATCATTTGTTATATTGACACTAAGCTAAATATCATAGATCCTTCAAAAGAAACATTGGCTTTGTTACTTTGTCTCAAGAAACTTGAAGTTTCATTGAGGCAATACTATATTAACCCCTCAAATAACTTGAGCTATCAGACATAGTCCCCATCAGAAGTAATTGTAAAAAGAGGTAAGACTAGGGAGGAGGTGATGTGGCTCCAGATAACCAGAAAAAACTTTTCAGAGGAAGACTGAAGTGGGAGGGATTTGTGGAGGAGGTTTGCGATGGGACTGAAAAGTGAGAAGAAAGAGCTGTTAAGGAAATTTAATTATTGCAAGCAACATTCTTCAAAATATTTCAAGAGGAAAGAAAAGGAAGTTTTGTAATTGGAAAATGAAACCTTGAGGACGGAAGCCACAATCTTACTTTCGTGGTTCTTTTAAAGTTATATTTGGCTCCTACCAAAGAAGTCTTTGATGTCAGAGAATGCAACGCATTGCAGAAGTTAGAGAGAATGAAAGTTCTATTGTATCCATGCCTAGAATATTCTTCATTTGACTGTTGTCATCACCTATGACCTTGTTTCTATGCACTAGAACTGGGTCCTCATGAGGCTTGTGGTTTGATAACTCTTTTGCTTTTAAATGCATAAGAATAAAAAAATTGCTGCTGTTGCTTGTCTAACACTTGTAGGTATCTGGGTGTGTGCATGCCTGCATGCTCAGTCCTGTCCAACTCTTTGCAACCCCATGGACTGAAGCGCACCAGGCTCCTTTGTCCACGGGATTTCCCAGGCAAGAATACTGGAGTGGGTTGCCATTTCCTCCTCCAGGGAATTTTCTCAACCCAGGGATCGAACCCGAGTCTCTTGTATCTCCTGCATTGACAGGCGGCTTCTTTACCACTTGTGCCACCTGGGAAGCCCTATGTAGGTGTTTAAGAAGAAGCAGTTAAATGCTTTGAAGCATATTCCTAGTGCAAATTAATCAAGAACAGTATTTTAATGCTTTGTGAATTAGACAGTGGTATTTTGATTACTTTCTCTTCTTACTGCACTGTGTGCTCTAGGATGTGAATCATGGCTGAAGTAGGGGATGATTTAGCACCAAACTAGGATTTATTTACTGAAACAGATACTTTGGGTGAGAGCAAGTTAGTGTTTGCAGAATCATGTTGTAAGGTGCTGAAATATAGTATATGGCTTCACTCTTTTTTCTTTAACCATGAAAGGCCCCTGACCTACTTGAGGGACCATTGCCTGGGCTTGTGGGGACTTAACAATCAGCAGCATTGTCCTGGCCTCATAAGACTATACTGAGACTTGAGGAAAGGAGCAGCCACTGCTCTTCCCAAAGGGGGATGGAAAGGGGTCTGAAGTGACAGTAATACTCTCTTTGTCTCTTGACAATTGTTTAAGGTGCTCTGTTCATAGAGAAAATAATGCAGCTTACGTTTCAGTTCAGTCGTTCAGTCGTTTCTGACTCTTTGCAACCCCATGCACTGCAACATACCAGGCTTCCCTGTCCATCACCAACTCCCTGAGCTTGTTCAAACTCATGTCCATCAAGTCAGTGATGCCATCCAACCATCTCATCCTCTGTCATCCCCTTCTCCTCCCATCTTCAATCTTTCCCAGCATCAGAGTCTTTTCCAATGAGACAGTTCTTTGCACTAGGTGGCCAAAGTATTGGAGTTTCAGCTTCAGCATCAGTCCTTCCAATTAATATTCAGGACTGATTTCCTTTAGGACTGACTGGTTGGATCTCCTTGCAGTCCAAGGGACTCTCAAGAGTCTTCAACTCCACAGTTTAAAACCATCAGTTCTTTGGCTCTCAGCTTTCTTTATGGTCCAACTCTCACATCCATACGTGACTACTGGAAAAACCATAGCTTTAACTAGACAGACTTTTGTTGGCAAAGTAATGTCTCTGCTTTTCAACATGCTATCTAGGTTGGTCACAGCTTTTCTTCCAAGGAGCAAGCATCTTTTAATTTCATGGCTGCAGTCACCATCTACAGTGATTTTTGGATCCCCCCAAAATAAAGTCTCTCACTCTTTCCATTGTTTCCCCATCTATTTTCCATGAAGTGATGGGACCAGATGCCATGATCTTAGTTTTCTGAATGTTGAGCTTTAAGCCAACTTTTTCACTCTCTTCTTTTAGTTTCATCAACAGGCTCTTTAATTTGTCTTTGCTTTCTGCCATAAGGGTGGTGTCATCTGCATATCTGAGGTTATTGATATTTCTCCTGGCAATCTTGATTGCAGCTTGTGCTTCATCCAGCCTAACATTTCTCGTGATGTATTCTGCATATAATTTAAATAAGCAGGGTGACAATATACAGCCTTGATGTACTCCTTTCCTGATTTGGAACCAGTCTGTTGTTTCATGTCCAGTTCTAACTGTTGCTTCTTGACCTGTATACAGATTTCTCAGGAGGCAGGTCAGGTGGTCTAGTAGTCCCATCTCTTTAAGAATCTTCCATAGTTTGTTGTGATCCACACAGTCAAAGTCTTTGGCGTAGTCAATAAAGCAGAACTAGACATTTTTCTGGAACTCTCTTGCTTTTTCTGTGATCCAATGGATCTCCTGTTTGACCACTTCCAATTTACCTTCATTCATGGGCCTAACATTCCAGGTTCCTATGCAACATTGTTCTTTACAGCATCTGAATTTGCTTCCATCACCAGGCACATCCACAACTGGGTGTTGTTTTCACTTTGGCTCAGCCTCTTCATTCTTTCCTGAGCTATTTCTCTGCTTTTCCCCAGTAGCATATTGGGCACCTACCGACCTGGAGAATTCATCTTTCAGTGTCATATCTTTTTGCCGTTTCATGCTATTCATGGGGTTCTCAGGGCAAGAATACTGAAGTGGTTTGCCGTTCCCTTTTCCACAGTAAACTCTGTACTAAGGTTTATATAACAACAAAGTATCCTGCTTGAGAACTTGTTTCTCCTTCTTATGAACCTTCTGACTAATCCTGTTCTCTTAAAATGTATATGAGAGTGGGTGTAGTAAGATCTTTCTATTGTTAGTTCTAATCCCGTTATCTTAAAATGTAAATTGTGGGAGAGGTTCTCTAAGACCTTTACAACCTTGAGACATTCTTTTGATTTACTGTAACAACCAACTGAAAAACTAATACTAGGAAGTTGGGCAGTGTCTGTCCCCCTTCTGATGTCTATGCCAGAAGCTTTCTCTGACTCTTTTCACTGTAATAAAACTTCTGCTACACCAGAGACCTGAGCCATCAAGCCTGGTCCCTGATCCTGAAGCTAAATCTGCTTTAGAGATTACGAATTGTTCACTGTAAGCTATCAATTTCTTAGACTCCAACATGAAAGGCAGGGGCTTTGTTTATAAACTCTATATCCTGCACCTATAGAGTTATACCTTTACACCTGAGAGCCATAAGAATGTTTACACTGTGTGAATCAGAAATTGTGATATTGTTCTGTGTTCTTGGAGGAAGCTGTGCCCTACTTAGCTAAACCTTGACCCTGACTGATAGTTTATCCCAATCACAACTTGGAATAATGTTGCTCAAGAGTTACCCTTATTTCCTTGTCACCTTTGCAATATGGATGTTCTTTTCCTTATGATAAATGTAAATGACTTTTCAAATAAGGTGCTTAAAAATACTACTGCCAGCTGGAGCTGGAACCAAACTCAGGTTCAACTGCTCTTGCTCAGTGCTGGTTGAAATAGGTGCTTTATTCAGGCAGCCAGCAACCTGGGGGGATGGTAGACTAGCACCCCCCAAACCATCTCCCAGTTGTCAGTTAGAGAGAAATGGTTTAAAAGGGAAAAGGGGGAAGTTTCAGGAGTGTGCAGAACAGCAGTCAACCCCAACAATTCTCTTGAAACTGGTCATATGATCGTCTGGTCAGTGTCATCTTGATTGTTGTAAGCGCAGTTAATCTTCAGTTCCAGAGGTGTTTGTCCCCTTTTCCTTGAAGTCAGTTCTTGGAACTGTGCAAGATGGATTAGCTTATGTCACAGCTATAGTCCAGTCATCATGCAGTTAGCTTTTTCTATGTGGTGGTGGTTTTAGTATCCTGCAAAAAACAACTCAGGAATAGACATCAGGCACTATTATCTATGTCCTTCAGAGAGGAACTAAAGATTCTGTGACACTATTGCCCTAACCACGAACTGCTTGAGCCTTTTTTGTGACGCAGTGAGGCCGGGGAGACTATAGCTTTTCCACAAGTAAGAAAGAGGGAACATGGAGGCTTTATTGTACCTGGGAGGGCCCCACAGAGTCCTGTTCTGTTTCAGTACTATACTGAGTCTCACTACAGTGAACAAATTCTATTCAAGTTTCCTCTGTGCCTTTTCCCCTTCTGTAAAATGAAAGGCTTGAGTTAGACCTAGTGCCCCCAGCTAGATCATACCATGGATGGGTACACTCTATTCTCCATCCCAAACTCCAGCTGTGGGGGTGGTTGTGAAAGGGGATAGATCTGCAAATGGTAATTGGATTGGGAGCTGGGACAGCAGGCCCAGGATTGGGAAAACTGGCCCAAAGAATGTAATGTCTGTCCACTCCTGGTGAATAAGAAGTCTACATGAGCTCTGAACATCTAAGTCTCAAAAAATATGTCTTTGTCTTTTTTCATGGAAGAGCATTTTATTTTAAATATAGCAGTGTGGGCATGTTAATTCCAAACTTCCAATCTATTCCTATGTCTTTGTCTTTTAATTTGATGATTTGGTCTAATGTGAATATCTTGTTCATTCCAGGGTATGTACTTGTAAAGTTGTGTACATTTATTAACTGACAAGATATAATGGTTAATTTTATGTGTTGACTTGGCTAGGCCATGGTGCCCAGTTTCTGGTCAAGCATTCAGCTAGATGTTGCTATGAAGGGATTTTTTTGTTGGTACACTTTATATAAAGCAGACTAGCCTCCATAACATGGCTGGGTCTCATCCAATAAGTTAAAGACCTTAAGTGAAAAAAGACAGAGGTCCAGAGAAGAGAGAATTCTAACTCCAGACTGCCTTTGGACTTGGGTTGCAATGTCAACTCTTCCCTGAGTCTCCAGCCTGCCAGTCTGCCCTGCAAATTTCATACTTACTAGTCCCCATAATTGTGAGTTATTTCCTTAAAATAAATCTCTCTCTCTCTGTTTCTGTCTCTCTGTATATGCATAGGTATATGTATATGTACTAGGTTGGCCAAAAAGTTCATTTACCAAAAAAAAGCAAACAAAACTTTTGGCCAAACCAATGTGTGTGTGTGTATCTCCTGTTGGTTCTGTTTCTATGGAGAACCCTAACTAACACACAGGTATAATAAAACCACATAGTCATGTCATCTCACCAGCAGTTCTTGCATTGGAAAATGAAAACAACAAATTAATGTAAAAATTCCCATATCAGAAATTTTATTTTACCTAAACAGAAGTATTTTTGGAATTCAAGTATATGTCTAAAGATTCAGTTAACCATCATCAGAAAAAATAACTATTATAACTAACATCTTTGCAGTATAAAATGTCCTCATCTGTTCTATTCTCCAGTGAGAAAAATCCACTTTCAGAATCTTCTGCCTCAGTAAAGATACCCAGCAAGTTCTTCTCATAAATAACATCCATTCCAGTTGCCTCTTCCCTTTGCACAGAATTTACCTTAAAACTTGGAGCCAAAGCATTCAAAGCAAATGAAAGACAAATGAACAAATGAAGGCATTCTTCTGAGGCCAGTGGGGCAATGAGTCAGAGCAGTGGAAATCTGGCCTCTCCCGAAGCAGCCCGTCGATGAGCTGACCAAATTTCAACCATTGAAATATAACATTCCAATAGTGTTTTTAAAAAAACTTACTCAAATATACGCTGATGAAGCACAAGCTGGAATCAAGATTGCCAGGAGAAATATCAATAACCTCAGATATGCAGATGACACCACCCTTATGGCAGAAAGTGAAGAAGAACTAAAGAGCCTCTTGATGAAAGTGAAAGAGGAGAGTGAAAAAGTTGGCTTAAAGCTCAACATTCAGAAAACTAAGATCATGGCATCTGGTCCCATCACTTCATGGAAAATAGATGGGGAAACAGTGGAAAAAGAGAGACTTTATTTTTGGGGGCTCCAAAATCACTGTAGATGGTGACTGCAGCCATGAAATTAAAAGATGCTTGCTCCTTGGAAGAAAACCTATGACCAAACTAGTTAGCATATTAAAAAGCAAAGACATTACTTTGCCAACAAAGGTCTGTCTGGTTAAAGCTATGGTTTTTCCAGTAGTCATGTATGGATGTGAGAGTTGGACCATATAGAAAGCTGAGAACCAAAAGAATTGATGCTTTTGAATTGTGGTATTGGAGAAGACTCTTGAGAGTTGCTTGGACTGCAAGGAGATCCAACCAGTCAATCCTAAAGGAAATCAGTCCTGAATATTAATTGGAAGGACTGATGCTGAAGCTGAAACTCCAGTACTCTGGCCACCTGATAAGAACTGTCTCATTGGAAAAGACCTTGATACTGGGAAAGATTGAAGGTGGGAGGAGAAGGGGACGACAGAGGATGAGATGGTTGTATGGCATCACCGACTCGATGGACATGAGTTTGAGCAAGCTCAAGGAGTTGGTGATGGACAGGGAAGCCTGGTGTGTTGCAGTGCATGGGGTCGCAGAGTCAGACACGATTGAGCAACTGAACTTAATTGAACAGAGTTTAAAATGAGTTGCTTTGTTGTGTAATCATTAGCTCTGGGCTTAAAGAAGAAAAAAAACGTTTTATGTGACTAAGAGAAAGCAATGTAGAAGACAAAGTTTGTCCTTTTCTCCTCCTCAAGAGCCCCAAACCTCTTTCTCCTCCTCTGGGCCCTGGACTTCTTATCAACCTACCTAAGAATTGACTCTCTCAAAATGATATTTATAATAGAAGTAATAAATAATACTAATTAATTCTAATAACTACAAAAGAAAGAACAAATATTATTACTGTGTATGACCCACTGTGCCCTTCACAGGCATTTTTTTTTTTTCATTTAAATTATATATTCTTCATGGGTACAGATAAGGAAAAAAATTAGGGTCACTGAGGGCTGAGCTACCTGGACTCCAACCGAGTTGGAGTTGGCTGAAGTCCTCAGAAAATGCTCCTGGCACCAGGCTCAAAGGCAAGTGTTGCCCAAGCTGCACTTTCCTATTCAGCAATCACACTAGAACCACTTGCAAGGTGCTTTCCAAATGTAGGTGGACACAGGGCCAATCCTACTCATATACTGGGTTAATTTGGTGAGGGAGTGGCGTTAGCGCGGGATGGAAAAAAAAAACCCAAAAGGGATGGTCTGTTAGGTCCATGTAGTTAAAGAAAGATAAGAAGGGAGAGGAGGAGGCCAAATTCATAGGCTGGAATATTTGTACTCTTCTTGAGCTTCGAAAACTATTTACATCTCAAAACAACTGTAAAAGAATCGGTCTTGAGATTACAAATGCTGTGACTACCTTACGAATAGGAATATCTCCAAGTGCTTAAGTGACCCACACCGTTTGTTCCCACTGCAACCCCTCACTGGGCGCCCAGGCGGACAAAACTTGGGCAGCGATCTCCGGGCTGGGCGCCCCGCGCCCATCGCGGGCAGAACGGGGGCGGGCTCCCCGCGGGGGAATCGGGGCGCGCCTTGCCGCTCCTCCCTCCTGCCTGCTCTCTGCGCGGGCGGGGGCCACGGGGAGGGCGGCGGCGCGGACGCGCGATCGCTGCCAGGCGGCCTAGGCGCAGTCTAGCGAGGGGTCAGTCTATCTTCCTCCCGCGGAGCAGGGCGCGATGAGCTGGGAGCTGCTGCTCTGGTTGCTGGCGCTGTGCGCGCTGCTGGCGCTCGTGGTGCAGCTGCTGCGCTTCCTGCGGGCCGACGCGGATCTGACCCTGCTGTGGGCCGAGTGGCAGGGGCGACGCCCAGGTGAGGACCCGCTGCCGCCTCTCTGCACTGGGAGCCCGGGTTCCGTGCGATCGGATTTCCGCTGCCCCGCCATCCCTCCGGGTGGCGTGGAGCTTCCGGGTGGCGAGGCTGCGCCTTTCTCAAAGGCTCTGGTTCGGGGTGGAAGGGGCCGGCGCCTTTTGTCTTCTGTCCTGGTCCCTACGGACTTGTCTTTTACTTGCTGAAGTAGAACAGCCTTGGAATCGGCGGGGCGCCCTCAGGTCTTTGAATTCTCCGCCTGGCTCCCAGAGATTCTGAAGCAGCGTGGGAGGACAGTACTTGGAGAAACAGTGCGCTTGTAAGGGAGTATCCTTTTGAGGCTACTTCCTGAAGTTGTTTATCTGCCATCTCTCACTGTACTCGAGTAGTGAAATGGAATTTGAGATAATACAGTCAGTCACCCACAAAGCTGCCTCCCCATTAGGATAAAAGTAAAGAACTGGATTGGGTGTTTTGCCTGAAGGTAGGCCGTTATTGGCATACTAAAAGACATTCTACCTGTCTTTTATCTATGCCCAGCTTAATATTTGATGGTCGTTTACTAAATGCATTCTATGTGCTAAGCAGTGCACCAGGCCTTTTTAATTTGTGACTGTTCACCTTTACTGGAGAAGGCAATGGCACCCCACTCCAGTACTCTTGCCTGGAAAATCCCATGAACGGAGGAGCCTGGCGGGCTGCAGTCCATGGGGTCACTGAGTCGGACACGACTGAGCGACTCCACTTTCACTTTTCACTTTCATGCCCTGGAGAAGGAAATGGCAACCCACTCCAGTACTCTTGCCTGGAGAATCCCAGGGACGGGGGAGCCTGGTGGGCTGCCGTCTATGGGGTCGCACAGAGTCGGACACGACTGACGCGACTTAGCAGCAGCAGCAGCAGTTCACCTTTACAATGACTCTTATAAAGTGGGCATTATTAATCTTATCTTCATAATGCTCAGAGAAGTTCAGTGGGCTGTCCAGAGCTAGGCTTTGCGTCTATAAGGGCCGGCAGGAAGTGGAGTTTCCCTGGACCTAGTTTCCTGCATGAAATTATCTAAATGATGTGAGGAGGTTTGCTTGGAAGTGATTAAGTGAAAAAGTAAAAGTGTTAGTGCTCAGCCGCTTCCAACTCTTTGGGACTTCATGGACTGTAGCCTGTCAGGCTCCTCTGCCCATGGAATTCTCCAGGCAAGAATCCTGGAGTGGGTTGCCCTTCCCTTCTCCAGCGTATCTTCCAACCCAGGGATCAAACTCCTGATCCGCATTGCAGGCAGATTCTTTACTGTCTGAGCCACCAGAGAAGCCCTGGAAGTGATAACTTTAAAAATGGAGCCAGAGAGGGAAGGGGAGCCCTATCACTTATATGGGGGTGAAAATTGGTTCTTGGGGACTGAAAAAAAGTCTTAAATGGTACAATGTTTTATGCCCCTCCAAAGCTCAACCCTAACAGACAAAGTATTATTCCTTAGTATTCATTTTTCTTCTTTCTTTTTTTGGAGGGGGGTGAGCATAGCATGTGTAGCACTTACATTGAGTTCACAGAAAATATGTAAAACATGTGCAAGATCAGGGTTACAAAACTATGGCAAATAGATGGCTGTTATTGGCAGACTTTCTCTTGGTCATTGGCCCATCTCAGCAGATGGAATGCATGTGCCTATTGGCTGCTTTGTGGACTTAAGTGTTTGATCCTATTTGTGCTTAGTGTTAACTTGGATTTTGAGAATTACATCAGTTCAATTCAGTTCAGTCGCTCAGTCGTGTCCAACTCTGCGACCCCATGAATTGCAGCACGCCAGGCCTCCCTATCCATCACCAACTCCCGGAGTTTACCCAAACCCATGTCCATCGAGTCGGTGATGCCATCCAACCATCTCATCCTCTGTCGTCCCCTTCTCCTCCTGCACCCAATCCTTCCCAGCATTAGGGTCTTTTCCAATGAGTCAACTCTTCGCATGAGGTGGCCAAAGTATTGGAGTTTCAGCTTCAACAACAGTCCTTCCAATGAACACCCAGGACTGATCTCCTTTAGGATGGACTGGTTGGATCTCCTTGCAGTCCAAGGGACTCTCAAGAGTCTTCTCCAACACCACAGTTCAAGAGCATCAATTCTTCGGCGCTCAGCTTTCTTCACCGTCCAACTCACATCCAGACATGACCACTGGAAAAACTATAGCCTTGACTAGACGGACCTTTGTTGGAAAAGTAATGTCTCTGCTTTTAAATATGCTGTCTAGGTTGGTCATAACCTTCCTTCCAAGGAGTAAGTGTCTTTTAATTTCATGGCTGCAATCACCATCAGCAGTGATTTTGGAGCCCAAAAAAACAAAGTCTGACACTGTTTGCACTGTTTCCCCATCTATTTCCCATGAAGTGATGGGACCAGATGCCATGATCTTAGTTTTCTGAACATTGAGCTTTAAGCCAACTTTTTCACTCTCCTCTTTTACTTTCATCAAGAGGCTCTTTAGTTCTTCACTTTCTGCCATAAGGGTGGTGTCATCTGCATATCTGAGGTTATTGATATTTCTCCCGGCAATCTTGATTCCAGCTTGTGTTTCTTCCAGCCCAGCGTTTCTCATGATGTACTCTGAATATAAGTTAAATAAGCAGGGTGACAATATACAGCCTTGACGTACTCCTTTCCCTATTTGAAATTAGTCTGTTGTTCCATGTCCAGTTCTAACTGTTGCTTCCTGACCTGAATACAGGTTTCTCAAGAGACAGGTCAGATGGTCTGGTATTCCCATCTCTTTCAGAATCTTCCATAGTTTATTGTGATCCACACAGTCAAAGGCTTTGGCATAGTCAATAAAGCAGAAATAGATGTTTTTCTGGAACTCTCTTGCTTTTTCGATGATCCAGCGGATATTGGCAATTTGATCTCTGGTTCCTCTGCCTTTTCTAAAACCAGCTTGAACATCTGGAAGTTCACGGTTCACGTATTGCTGAAGCCTGGCTTGGAGAATTTTGAGCATTACTTTACTAGCGTGTGAGATGAGTGCAATTGTGCAGTAGTTGGAGCATTCTTTGGCATTGCCTTTCTTTGGAATTGGAATGAAAACTGACCTTTTCCAGTCCTGTGGCCACTGCTGAGTTTTCCAGATTTGCTGGCATATCGAGTGCAGCACTTTCACAGCATCATCTTTGAGGATTTGAAATAGCTCAACTGGAATTCCATCACTTCCACTAGCTTTGTTCGTAGTGATGCTTTCTAAGGCCCACTTGACTTTACCTTCCAGGATGTCTGGCTCTAGGTGAGTGATCACACCATCGTGATTATCTGGGTGGTGAAAATCTTTTTTGTACAGTTCTTCTGTGTATTCTTGCCACCTCTTCTTAATGTCTTCTGCTTCTGTTAGGTCCATACCATTTCTGTTCTTTATCGAGCCCATCTTTGCATGAAATGTTCCCTTGTTATCTCTAATTTTCTTGAAGAGATCTCTAATACTTTATATTTTACTGTTCTACAAAAGTTACTCAACTGATAATGTCAAGTGCTGAAGAGGAAAACTGTTGACAATATCTAGCAGCTAGTTAAATGAAAAGTTATTTTCATATATCAAGCAAAAGTTAAGGTGACTAAAGATAACTTGTAAGAAATTCATTTGGTTTTTTCAGTGTTTTACTTTTGCTGGAAAAATACCAGTTTCAAAGGATTTTTAAACACATTAAATTACTTTGCTATTATTATCATGTAGTTATGTAATTTGCTGGTTTACAAATGTAATATGATACATTGCAATTTATGTAAATACATGTTATTCAGCAAAATAACTTTTGTAAATTTACAGTTGTAAAGTTAAATGTTAATAGCTTTTAAATTTTAATTTAACTTCTAACTTTTCAATTTCACCATGCTTAAACCTGCACTTACTGAAGAATAAACTTTATAGAACTCCTTTTATGTCTAAAGCTTAGATACATATATGTAAGGGCTTCCCAGGTGGCACTAGTGGTAAAGAACCTGTCTGCCAATGCAAGAGACGCAGGTTCTATCCCTGGATGGGCAAGATCCCTTGGAGGGTGGTATGGCAACCCACTCCAATATTCTTGCCTGGAGAATCCCATGGACAAAGGAGCCTGGCAGTCTATGGTCCATAGGGTCGCAAAGAGTTGGACACGACTGAAGCGACTTGGCACAAAGATATATGAAGATACATAAACAGATATACAGTATATTTGTGAAATTAAAATGTTATAGGGACGTTATTAGGAAAAATGACTAAAACGACCTCTAGGGTCTCTGGGAGGTGGGGATTAGGGGGTGAGAAAGTTGGAAGGTAGGTGAGGGCGATAATGAAAAAGAGTTAAAGGAACATGAAGATAGATTCAAGTTCCAAAAACAGCTCAGATTGGAAAGATGGGCAGACTCTATTAAGGTTTAAAAAAATATATTTCATCTTTATGTTGTTGTTGTTCAGTTGTGAAGTCGTATTCAACTCTCTACAACCCCCTGGACTGCACCACACTAGGCTTCCCTGCCTTTCACTATTTCCCTGAGTTTGCTTAAATTCATGTCCATTGAATCAGTGATGCCATCCAACCATCTCATCTTCTCTCGCCCCCTTCTCCTCTTGCCCTCAATCTTTCCCAGCATCAGGGTCTTTTCCAGTGAATTGGCTCTTCACATCAGGTGGCCAAAGTATTGGAGCTTCAGCTTCAGCATCAGCCCTTCCAATGAATATTCAGGGTTGATATCCTGTAGGATTGACTGTTTTGATCTCTTTGCAGTCCAAGGGACTCTCAAGAGTCTTCTCCAGCACCACAGTTCGAAAGCATTAATTCTTCAGCGCTCAGCCTTCTTTATGGTCCGACTCTCACACCCAAGCATGACTACTGGAAAAACCACAGCTTTGACTCTATGGACCTCTGTTGGCAAAGTAATGTCTCTGCTTTTTAATATGCTGTCTAGGTTTGTCATAGCTTTCCTTCCAAGGAGCAAACATCTTAATTTCACGGCTGCAGTCACTGTCCACAATGATTTTGGAGCCCAAGAAAATAAAATCTGTCACTGTTTCCACTTTTTCCCCATCTATTTGCCATGAAGTGTCAACTTAAAAAAGTTGAAAATATACTCACATAAGGCAACTTTTAAAAATACAAAAGAATACATGGTGACAAGTAAAGCTCTCTCTCACCCTTGTCTCCCAGCTGCCCAGCGTGCCTCTTTGGAGGCAACCACCATTTCCTGCCTTTTATGTATCCGTCTAGAGATACCTTCTGTGTCTCCAAGCATGTGTCTCACATGGTGAAATTTCAGAGTGACTAATTTTAGGTACTGCACATAGATCCAGAAAAATCCGTGGCACCACTCCAGAGTAGGAAAAGTCTCAACAGCAGAACATATGTGAGGAAAACAGCTCTTATTCGACAGTGACCTCAGTGTGAGGCAACTGTGCAGCACCAGAAAAGATTAGGCAACCCTGTGGAGCTGTTTCGTGTCTTATGGAACAAACTGCAAACAACAAAAGATGTTTGTTTTCTGAATATCTGTGTTGGCCTCTGTGCTGGGCACTGGGGACACAGCAGTGACGGAGCCAGCCACTGTCTGGGCCTTCACGGCATGTCCTTTCTGAAGGACAAGGGAAGTGGTTTGGTCAAGTCACCCTACTCGGAGCTGTTTAGGCCCCTGGGAATCCTGTGTTCTGCTCTGGCCAGCTCCTTTCAATAGAACATTGACCAGTTGGAGCTTGTACAGAGGGTATGAGAAGAAGGGGGAGGAAACCAGATGCTGTGTCATCTGAGGGAAAGTAGCAGAAATCGGAGGTGTTTATTTAGCCTTAGAGAAGCAAGAGATGATAGGACTTAGGGAGGACCTAGCAGCTATCTTCAAACAGATGAGACACTGTCATGTGCAAGACAGGCCTGATTTATCCTTCCTGGCACCACAAGGCAGAACTGCTGCCAGCTGCTGCTGGTCTGTAGAAGTTAAAGGTGTCAGTATAAGAAAATTCCTGAAGCCTTTGAATGATTGTGCTCAGTGCTCAGTTGCTTCAGTCATGCCTGACTCTCTGTGACCCTGTGGACTGTAGCCCGCCAGGCTCCTCTGTCCATGGGATTTTCCAGGCAAGAATACTGGAGTGGGCAGTCATACCCTCCTCCAGGCGATCTTCCTAACCCAGGGATAGAACCTGGGTCTCCTATGTCTTCTGCATCGTAGATGGATTCTTTACTCTGAGCCACCCGGGAAAACCATCTTGAATGATTAGACTTACCCCCTTCCAAATGAGCTGGTGCCTCAGAGGTAACTAGATTACTCATCTTGTAAGGGAATTAAATGGTCAACAGCTCGAGAGGAGAATTCTTAACCTGGGTTGGGGGTTGAACTCTAACTTTCCTTTCAACTCTGAGAATCTGCTTTCAGAGGCTCTTTAGGGGAGGCCATTATGTATGCCAGATTCTGTTGAATTGGGTTTGTGTTTTTTTTGACATTTTATTTATTTATTTTATTTTATTATTTTTTAAAGTCTTTATTGACTTTGTTGCAATATTGCTTCTGTTTTATTTTTTTGTTTTCTTTCTGGCCCCGAGGCATGTGGGAACATTGCTTCCTGACCAGGGATCAAATCCACACCCTCTGCATTGGAAAGTAAAGTCTGAACCCCTGGACTGCCAGGGAAGTCCCTGTAGAATTGTTAAATAATTGGTGCTAAGTTAAAAGTTTTCTTCTCTAGAGTGGGAGGAAGGGTGTCAGAACTGCAGATGTGCTAAGGTAAATGTGAGCCTGATAGTTTTCATTGTTGTATTAATATTTGTATATTGGTATACAAATGAAGAGGGCTTCCCAGATGGTTCAGTGGGTAAAGAGTCTGCCTGCAGTGTGGTAGACTCAGGTTCAATCCCTGGGTCGGGAAGATTCCGTGAAGGAGGGCATGGCAACTCACTCCAGTATTCTTGCCTGGAGAATCGCATAGACAGAGGAGCCTGGTGGGCTATGGTCCATAGAGTCACAAAGAGTCGGACACGACTGAAGTGACTGAGGACACATGCGTGCGTGCACAAATGAAATCTTTGTTCCTGCTATGCTAGCTAGTAAACAGTTACAAACAAATTACATTCACCTTGGAGCCTTGTATACTGCAGAACTTTGGAACAATGAATAGGAGATCAAACACGTCAATCCTGAAAGAAATCAACCCTGAATATTCACTGGAAAGACTGATGTTGAAGCTCCAATATTTTGGCCACCTGATGCAAAGAGCCAACTCATTGGAAAAGACCCTGATGTTGGGAAAGATTGAGGGCAAGAGGAGAAGGGGGTGACAGAGGATGAAATGGTTGGATGGCATCACTGACTCAATGGACATGAGTTTGAGCAAACTCAGTGAGATAGTGAAGGACAGGGACACTTGGTGTGCTGCAGTCCATGGGGTAGCAAAGAGTCAGAGATGACTTAGCTACTGAACAACAATTTCCCAAAAAATTTGCAAGGTTGCTCAGTTGAGCCGTTCCATAAAAGTGCATCAGATTTAGGAGTTCCGTGGTGGTCTAGTGGTTAGGACTCGGAGCTTTGACTGCTGTGGCCTGGGCTCAATTCCTGCTCAGGGAACTGAAATCTCGCAAGCCAAAAAAACAAACAAAAAACATAGTGCAATAGATGATAGGAAAGCACTGTAGCCCAGACACAGTATTTGGGATGTTTCTGTCCTTTGTTTAGATATTTACATGAAATTGCTTTCCTGAGGATATTTTCTTGAATGGCTAAGATAGTTGGGTCTACAATATTGATCATATTAAAATGTGGCAGCTTAGGCTAGAGGTGAGACATACCTCGACAAATATCCTAGCTCTGCCAGGATTCTTGGGTGTTTATTCAACAGTGACTTATGGAGTCCTTTCTCTAAGTGAGTTTCTGTGCTAGACACTGAGGACATAGCAATAAATAAAGGAGACAGGGTCCCAGCCTTAAGGAAATTTACAGTCTAGTGGTATAAATTAATCTCTGTAAACCTCAGTTTCCTTTCTTGTAAAACTGAGATAATTCCTGTTTCATAAAGTTCTTGTGAAGATTTTAATAAGGTAATATGTTTAAGCACATAGGAAGCAATGGAAAAATGTTAAGCCATTGAAGTTAGTAATCCCATTGCCCCTGGATGAAGAAATTAGAACATTCAATGTTTTGCTGCCAAAATCCATTTGTTAAACAATTTTGCAACAATTAGAGTTGACATTTTATTAAGCACTGAGTCCCCTGGACTCAGTGGCATGGCAACCCATTCCAGTATTCTTATCTTGAAAATCCGACGGACAGAGGAGCCTAGTGGGTTAGAGTCCATGGATGGCAAAGAGTTGGACATGACTGAAGTGACTTGGCTCACACGCCCACAAGTGTCAGTCACTGTTCTGAGTGCTTTACATGTTTTAACTCATTTCTCTCAACAATTCTACAAAGGAGGTTTTATTGTTAATTCAGTTTTCCACTTTTGGAAAATGAAGCCACGGAGTTCCCACATGGGAGCATTTCACTGCCGTGTGTGACACAGCTGGCACTTGAACGCTGGGAGTTAAAGTACAACCAGAGCACATACTGATTCGCCAACACTTAGACTTTAATAGTTTGACTAAAATAGTAAACTGGCTTCCTGACTTTAACTTTTCTGATCCAAAATCGGCAATGTGTATCTTAAATAATACCTTGTTTCCTACTTTTGCAAATAACACATTTTAATAAGTAAGGTACACAGGAGCATTGCACTTCCCTGACTCGATGGATTCAGATGGACAGTGGCTATCGTGTGCCGCCGTACAAATAAGTTTTTCGTTGGAGAATAAACCACTTGTCAGTGCTTTATTTTACATTTTTACAATCTTTAACAAGATGATACCTGGGCAAGCAGAGTATAACATTTCATCTTGCTCTCATATGTATTTCATCTTGGGTGAACTACTAGATTCTTCTAAGATGAAGGCTCAGGCGTTTGGAAAGCTCTTCTACAAAATGACCTTTAGTTGATAGGCATCAGATTATGATTGACAAGTGGGGAAAACATGACTTTAAAAATTCAGGGTGATTCTACTATACCATAGAGTAGAACTTGGTATACTCAGATTTATCATCAATGCCACCAGTGTGAGAAATTAGAATAATAGAATAGAAAACTGGATGGAACTGTTAGTGATCATCCTATCTGAAGCCCTCATTTATGAATAAGGAAGGTGAGAAAATGAGTCCAGATACTTTCTACTTACCCTTACTTTTCATGATCAAATATGCAGATAAATAGAGCCTTAGAGTCAGACCATGGAGTTGTAAGGCTTACCTTGAAGTAAAGTCTGGAAAACGCTCAAAGAGTCTAAAATACACAAAATAATACAATTAGTAATAAACTGTTAAATAATATGATTTCTAACACTAGGTAGGAAGTGTTTCCTCAAGATATTTAATTAAAAAAATTTTAAACCACTTTATTGAGGTATGATTATCATATAAGAAACCGTCCATATTTAATGTACACAACTGGATGAGTTTGGGGTAAGTATACACCTGTGAGATCATCACCACAATCAGGGCTGTAAACATAGGATACTTAAATTTTTAAGTTCCACATATTATAATATCAATGATATTGTTTAAAACTATTTTTTCCCTTTGGTCATTCTTTGATTTATGGATATAACCCATAGCTTATTTTCTCCCCTCAATCCCCACCCCCTTTTCAATAGAATGGGAGCTGACTGATATGGTGGTGTGGGTGACTGGAGCATCAAGTGGGATTGGAGAGGAACTGGCTTACCAGCTGTCCAAACTAGGAGTTTCTCTTGTGCTGTCAGCCAGAAGACTGCATGAGTTGGAAAGGGTGAAAAGAAGGTGCCTTGGTGAGTAAATCTAAAATAGCAGCAGTGCTTCCTAGAAGTAAATCAGAGCCCAGAGTCAAAATTTGGGAATTTTAGAGGGAAGAGGGGGATTTTCATGGGCAGTAGACTCTGGTTCCAAATGCTGAGTGCTTTGATCCAACTCCTTTTCCTTTTGTCACTTCTCAGTTAGCTGGCCTGACCTTTTCCTTCTTTTTCTGCCACCTTTCTACCTTTTTTTTTTTACACTAATTCTTAGCATTAGGGATTGATCATCAGTTCTCTCAAATGCTGGTTTGGATTTTTAGTGACCACCTAAATGTCTTACATTTTTATCTTAGACAAAGAACAGTTTGGTTCTTATGAATGACATACATATGTGTTACCATAGAAATTTAATTGATATTTTGTTAAAATGTCTGATATTAAAGTCATATGAAATATTATAAGATTTTTGTTGTAAAGGACAAAAAAACAGGAGTGGAATTAAATTTTTTTCTGACTGCGCTGTGCAGCATGTGGGACCTTAGTTGCCTGATCAGGGATTGAACCAGTGCCCCTGCAGTGGAAGTGTGGAGTCTTAACCACTGGACCACCAGGGAAATCCTGGAGTAGAATTAAGTTTGAGAAATGCAACTTGATATAATATTTTTCATATATACAGGACAATAGTGTTTTTGTTTATCTGTTTGGGTTTTGGTGTAGTTCACAGTAAAAGCAGTCTCAAGTAATGCAGTTATTATTTCTCATAGGAAATTTCATATCTACACTGAAATAATTTTGAATTTTCCAGAAGATTGTTTTTTTTTTGTCACCTACTTGTCGTTCTTTAAAAATCTTTCTTTCACTTTGCTGATGGAACTAATCACCCAGATATGGAGTTAGCTGCCAAAGCCACAAGCCCTCTTTCACGGTATTGCTCTCAAAGGCCTGTTGTATTTTTGCACTGGGCCACTTCTTTTGACAGTTGCTCCTCCGCTGTTGACACTTGCACTGGAAGAAATGAACCATAACAGTGTTTCTCAGCTTGAGTAAGATTGTTTTCCTTTTATCTGTCATATCATGGGTGCAGACTTTTCTATTGCTTTTAAAAAAGTTAATACTTCACAATTTACTCCTGTGCCCATAAAGCCTTGACACCTCTTCTCTACTTACTTGTTATTCTTATCAAAACACAACTTTGTTGTATTTCAGGGCTAGAATTCAAGGAAATTAGTTTGAACTGTTCTTTTGATAACAGAAATAGAGAGGGCTGTTACAGCCCAGTGTGTTTCTTGGTTGGGAATTTCAAGATTGTGTCCTTTTCCTTATTCACTTCCTGGAATCCTTAGCCTCTGAAAGGAAGCTTTTCTGTGTCACGTGACTGGAAGACCCAAATTCTCATTGATTTTCAGCATAAATTTTTTAAAAGTGTGTTTAAAAATCAAGCAATGAACCTATCATATAACAGATGTACAGAAATACCTCTGTACCTCTAAAGGAATTAATCTAAAATGTTTGTTTTTTTTAGTTTGTAGTATAATCTTGATTCCTTCTAGAGGCTGTTCCCATACTGAACTGGGTAGCCTGTCCCTTCTGCAGCAGATCTTCCTGACCCAGGAATTGAACTGGGGTCTCCTGCACTGCAGGTGGACTCTTTACCAACTGAGCTGTCAGGGAAGCCCGGTCCAATGTTAGGCTGTATATATTTAAGTAGAAGAGAGGAATTCTGTTTCCTGTGTACCCAGCCAGCTTTTTGTTTGATAAGATGTTGCCCATATTCCTGTCAATCCACTTTTTGGTCTTTAAAGAGAACCTCATCCACAGGGCTTCACCCAGAAATGAGCTCATTGCTAAGTGTGGTTGTAGGGTGGGTGTTATATGTAATGTGAATAGCACATGACTTCCATATTAATTTTAAGTGTCTTTGTTTAGAGAATGGTAATTTGAAAGAAAAAGATATACTCATTTTGCCCCTTGACCTGACTAACAGAAGTTCCCATGAAATGGCTACTAAAGCAGTTCTCCAGGAGTTTGGCAGAGTAAGTAGCATTTTGAGTGCATGAATCTTGCTCTGAAGTAACTGCAAAAGAGATTCCCATCTGTGGTGCTATCATTCAAAGGGTTGTGCCTAAGGGTTGGTTCATAAAGCATCTCACTTCATCTCAAGGCCCCGGCTGGGTCTCTTAATCTCTGAATCTGTGGCTTTATGTATTAATAATTGGAACTTTTCTTACCTTAATAAATTAACTCCTCCATGTGGAACAAAAGAAGCTAAAGATTCACTGTACCTTTTATTTGTGACATTATTTTCCATAAAAAGTCGCTTAAGGTGGGAGTTTAATTCCATAGGTGAATTTTGGTTTTATCTTTTCTATTGCTGACCTCTGGAAATGTACTGTCCTGTTCCACTGATTCATCAAGTTAACAATATAACCAACCATCCCTAGGAATTCCAACAATCCGTCTAAGTCATCCCTAAAGTACTCCCTTTCTGATTTTCTTTACTTAGATCGACATTCTGGTCAACAATGGTGGAGTATCCCAGCGTGCTTTGTGTGTGGACACCAGTCTAGATGTATTCAAGGAGCTAATAGAGCTTAACTACTTAGGGACGGTGTCCTTGACAAAGTGTGTTCTGCCTCACATGATTGAAAGGAAGCAAGGAAAAATTGTTACTGTGAATAGTGTTGTGGGAATTATAGCTGCTCCCCTTTCTACTGGATATTGTGCCAGCAAACATGCTCTTCGGGTAAGTCTGTCAAAACTCAACTCTGATAGAATTGACCTGAATGTGTATGGAACATTTACTGCAAGAAATCATTGGAACTAGGTAGTGATGTTTGGAGACAGAGAGACCCAAGAAGATCTTGAGTAGAAGACTCACCCAGAAGATGCTAAAAAGACTTGAGCCTCACATGCCTCTTCCTAATTCAGCAAACATGCAATGAGTACCTACACTGTGTCATACACTGCAACATATCCTGGGAATATAAAGATGATATGATCCCTGCCCTTACAAACTGTATAATTTAGTTGACATGTCACCCTTTACCTTGTCCTCATTTCTACTACATCTTCATGGCAAATTGGGGTCTACCCCTGTTTCTTCTACACACATTTCAGGATTCTACATACATTTACTTGTCCTTCTCATTTCTGTGACTTTGTTTCCTTCCCCTTTGTTGTTGGTGTTTATTTTACCTGAATTTCTAAATGTACATGCATATCAGAAATAGAAACGTCCCACTGGGTGATTAGCCCTGAGCTTCAAATCCCTACTGGGACTAGCCTTGCCTCTGTTTACTCTGACTTCATTGGAAGAAGAAAATCTAGTTAAGGCAGAGTCTAGGAGAAAGTTTAATTTGTCTTGTGTAACTTATGAGATATGAGTATTAGAAATGAATAAATTTTTAATGTTGGCTTAAGAATGGATAAGAAGAAACTACTATGTACATTATAACATGGAGCAAATTAAATTGTAAGGCCAACAGGAGGAAAATGATTAAGAGAGACGTGATATTTAATTAATGCCGTTGAAGGTCAGTTTACATAGAATGTTTCACTGTTGGAATAAGATGCAATAGCTGAATGGTCATCAGTTTCATGAAAATTTGAAGCTTTGGTTCCATAGGATCCTCTTGCTGCTGTGAAGAGCAGACAATTGCAGAGAGTGATGAAATGAAATATTGTACTGATGATTTCCTCATATTTGGTAATGGGGTGTCAGTTACTTCCAGCAGGGCAGTTGGGCAGCTCTCAGGCAGGCACATGAGGGAAGGTGGCCACCCCATCTGTTTGGTACCCAGTATCCCATAAGACATGCAGGATGCTTTCAATCAAACACAGTAGGAGTTGTCTGGCCTGCCCTCCAAGACTGTTTTGTACTGGATTTGATTGTCTGATACCATGTGTCAAGTTGAGATCTAGTTACACCAGTAGCCCAACACTGAAACCAGGAGTCTCTTTTTGAAGGGCACATTTCCTTCCCTGATACCTAGCAAGCTAGAGAGTGAACTTACTTGTTGAAAAGTTCACACACTATACTAGATGTGATTTCAAGCAATGAAAGGTTTTAGTGTCTGGAGTATTGGCTTTCATGGTGTCCTCTCCCCTCTTTTGCTCTAGAGGGGCAGAAGGTTAAAGTTCATTCATTCATTTACGAAGCCTTTTTTCCTGTCCATCTGAGTCAGGCGCTGTATTAGTCTTGGACAGCACAAACCCTCAAAGGCCTTGTGTTTGTTAGGCATCAGCATTAAAGGCTGGTAACTGTTTAATGTTATTGGATCATAAATGAATGTACCTATGTTGGCTGCTTAGGCTTTTCAAAGTTAACTCAGTTTATCACAATGTAGTCTTGGAATATTTCCTGATTTAGGAGAAGAGATGAGGAGAATTAGATGTTTACTTCCTATTTGGTTTAGAAATGGGCAGTATCTTTTAAGTCTAGAGGGTCTAGCTTGTTTTTACAAAAGTCATTGAGTAAGCAATCATATTACATTTTTAACTAGCCGTGTACTCTCTTACTGCACCTAAAATATAAATTTTTGCTGAAACTAATTGTCTCTTCAGATAGTAATTGAAAAAATGGAACTGTTCCTCTATGATAGTTTCCCTTAAGTACTAATTCCAACTTGCTCCCTGTTGTCCTAGCATCTGTACTTTAGGGCACTTTGAGGGATCATCAAAAGAAATCCAGCCTCGATGATGCTCAGTGAACATGCGACCCTTTTGGAGTGGGGAGCTGGCATTCAAGGGTAGTCTCTCAATTGTCCAGTGCAAAATCACTGATGGCACAAGCTAAACCACTGCCATCGGGGAGATGAACCACTCATACCTGTAAAGAGTTAAGAATGCCTGTTCTAGATTGCCTGCGGTCTTACGTTTAAAAATGCTTCATCTTGTGTAATTATATTCCCTGTCCTTTACTCAGGCATTTCAGAACACATTTTGATAATGTGCTGCTATTGTCCTTCATAAAAAGTTGAAGAAAAGTAATTTTGTACTATTAGTAAACATGAGATATGTGTCTGTATTAATTTGTTTTTTTTTTTCTATTAGGGATTTTTTAATACCCTCCGAACTGAACTTGCCACCTACCCAGGTATAACAATTTCTAACATTTGCCCAGGACCTGTGCAATCAAATATTGTGAAAAATGCCCTAACTGAAGAAGTCACAAAGGTAAAATTTCTAGTTGGGGAGTAATTTGAATGCTTTAGTAGTCATACCCTGGCCTTACATCACTATGCCTCAGGGTTTTCATGTTAGAATCCCTTATGAATTATTTACATAACTTAACTCAGCATTAGGAAAATTGTTAAGGTTAGCTGATAGTGCTTTGGCATCCAGCTTTAGTAACAGCTGAAGAAATTACTAAGATACTGCTTATAAGTGATCCACTATTATGTGGGCTATCAATATTTTAAAAACCCAGTTTTAATCAATTCACAAATCATAGCAATGTTGAAAGTTCTGTGTGGCTGAATTTTAGTAAATTAAATTTTACTGGGATTTTAAAAGGGATTATGATGAAGGAACTTAGCAAAAATCCCCTTGTTGAGATGTAATAGTTGTAGGTTGGCCTCACCCAGGCCTGTGCTTACCTCAGGTCATAGATTACATGTAATTAATCTATCAAATGAACAATAAATGTCTCATGAAGAATCCAGTATCACTCCATAATACAAAAAACTCTCTAAAGACCATGAAATTTTCCTTCTTCTCCACTAATATTTCTACTGAGATATAAATCTATATGTTTCCATGTAAATGTTTACATACAATTTATATTTTGCTTTTTCTATGGAGGCACTATAGTAAAATGGAATAAGCACACTGTTACAGGAATCAAGGGACCTGGAATATAGAACTGGTTACTACTAAATGGTCTGTGTGAGCACAGATGAAAGTTACTGCCTTTCTGGGCCTCAGTTTATTCGTAAAATGGTAGTGGGTTAACTAGAGTAGCAGTACCAAATTTTTTCAGTATCAAGAAACCACTTTCATCTTCTTTCTGTATTTCATCCTCATGGACTCCATGTTTTATAGAACTTCATTCGCTAAATGTATGTATTAATAACTTGTTTAAAATTTTTATTATTAAAATGACATAGAGTTATCATTAAGTACTTTAAGATGGTACAATTCTAACTAAAAGTGAATAACTGTTATCTTTTAGTTAGCCTGCACACTTATCTGGTTAAGTGTATGAATTCCATTAGGTTTTCTGAAATATATAGCTTATGTGTACATGCTTAGTCAGGTCTGACTCTGCGACCCCATGGACTGCAGCTCACTAGGCTCCTCTGTCCATGGAATTTTCCAGGCAAGATTACTGAAGTGGGTTGCCATTTCCTCCTTCAGGGCATCTTCTGGACCTAGGGATCGAACCTGCATCTCTTGCATCTCTTTCAATGGCAGGCGGGTCCTGTGCCACCTGGGAAGCCCACAAATTGCTTACAGGCACCCCTTAGTGCCTATGGGGACTCCTGAGGGGCATGAGGCCACAGTAAATGAATCACTCAACTGGATGTCTCCTAAAAGTTCTGTGAGATACCCTAGATAAATACTCATCACTCACGAATTTTTCAAAATTTTCTTAGACTACAGGCAGCACTGCAGACCAGTCCTACAAGATGGCAACCAGTCGTTGTGTGCGGCTGATGTTAGTCACCATGGCCAATGATTTGAAGGAAGTTTGGATCGCTGATCAGCCTTTTTTGCTAATGGTCTATTTGTGGCAATATATGCCAACCTGGGCCTGGTGGTTAACCAACAAAGCAGCAAAGAGAAGGATTGAGAACTTCAAGAGTGGTGTGGTAAGTCCAATTTATACATTTCTGAATTCATATCAATCTTGTAGGATAGTATGAAATTTGCCAATGCTTAAAAACTTTTCTTACTAACCGGCTGCCAATCTCATGATATACTAATAAATACAAAAGATATAAAAAGTTTTCCATCCCCAATGCATATCTGTTGGTTTACTGTAAATTACTACTGGTCTTGGAGAAAGTTTTCTACAAGGTAAAAATCAAATCAAGGATTGCCATTTTTTTCTTCTACGTTGCTGTTTGGCCAGTGTATGTGCCAAAATGCTTTTTCTCCACCATGTCTCCCCACAAACTCCAACCCATCCTACAAGTCTCTACATTCTATAAGTGTCACCTCCTTGGGTTGATAGCTGGCCTCCCCTCCCATTTCTCCCCAGGACTAGGTGCACATTAGCCCTCTGTCAAAGCACTTCCACACTATTAGAGATGTAGTCTCACCTGTAGTGCTGGTTCCTTTGACTTTGTTCCAGAAGGTCAGTTTGCACATCTGAAATGTGCCTATGTCCGTGTTTAGGAAAACTTGCTGATAGCTTATTCTTTCAGCACTCATTTTTTCCAGAAAAGTGAGGAATGTTAAATGAACTGGTGAAAAAAGAAACAAAAAACTAAAAACCCAAACAAAATACTTAAAGAGACTTAAAGGTTATAAAACTTTCAGTACGCACTAACATGTTTAGAGCTTGAAAAATCACAAAGAGGGCTATTCATTTTATACTAACCAGTTTGTTTTGGGTCAAAACATTTATAAGTGATTTCGTAATGTTGGAACTTGGTACTGTGGGGTGGTTCTAAAGGTAGAGCTTCATCAAATATTGCATCAGTTTGAAATTTAGAGGACAGCAGATAAAGCAGCATTGTGCCCAGTGATAGATAAGAGTTGAGGGGGAAAGGCCACCTTACTAAAGAGGTGAACCAACATCCTGGTTAAAAGCATGGAGCAAGGTGCTGGGCTACCTAGGCTGAAATCCCAGCTCTACCCCATACTCATCCTAAGATCCCAGGCAAGTTATTTCTCTATATCTCAATCTCCCCATCTACAATACTTTGGCCACCTGATGTGAAGAACCGACTCATTAGAAAAGACCCCGATGCTGGAAAAGATTGAAGGCAGGAGGAGAAGGGGATGACAGAGGATGAGATGGTTGGATGGTATCACTGACTTGATGGACATGAATTTGAGCAAGCTCTGGGAATTGGTGATGGACAGGGAAGCCTGGTGTGCTGCAGTCCATGGGGTTGCGAAGAGTCGGACACGACTGAGTGACTGAACTGAACTGAACTGAACCATCTACAAAATGAAGATTACTGTTGATAGTAGCACCTAGTCATAGGATTGTTATGGGGCTTAAATGAGTTAGTATGTGGAAAGCTCTTAAAACATACTCTGGTGTGTTACAGTCATTAAGTATTAGCTGTTACTGCTTTTGTTTTGATGGCAGGAGGATATCTAGCAAACAGACAGTAAAGATTAAAGAATTAAATAATATGGCAGAGGGAGAACGCATTATAGAAATCACTGTTTCAGAGGGGAAAGAAGGACTAAGGGCTAGAGTTTCAGTCCCATTGTAGCGGTTGTTGTTCATAAGAAGGTTATTTTGTTTTGTTTACAGAATACCAACAGAATACCTAACATAAATCTTGGGCTTCCTGAGAGCCTCAGTAAAGAATCCACTTTCCAATGCAGGAGATGCAGGTTCGATACGTGGGTCAGGAAGATCCCCTGGAGAAGGACATGGCCACCCACTCCAGTATTCTTGCCTGGGAAATCCCATGGACAGGGGAGCCTGACGGGCTATACACCACGGGGTCGCAAAAATGTCAGACACTACTTAGCAACTAAACAACAGCAGTGTAAATATAGGCATTGCATTACATCTAACATTTGCTAAAAATCATGACTTCTCTCTTCCTACCAACATATTTGAATTATTGCTTATTACATCGTCTGACTGCTTTATCACTTTATGATAAACTGGGCATCCTTTCATTTCCCCAAATCATTCTGAGATATACCTTATTCTTTACACAAAACCCTATAAACTTGAAAAAGTTGTTCATTTTTTTTTACTTCTCTCCTCATTGCTCTTTCCTCCCTACTGTTATTTTGTATTGTGTATATTCACCTCCTTATTGAAATTTGTTTGTAAGAATCTCAGTTAAGAGATTGCCACTATTATTCCCAAACTAAATGTTGTTGTTGTTATTCAGTCACTAAGTTGTGTCTGACTCTACAATCTCATGGATTATAGCACCCCAGGCTCTTCTGTCCTTCACTATCTCCTGGAGTTTGCTCAAATTCATGTTCATTGAGTCGGTGGTGCTATCTAACCATCTCATCCTCTGTTGCCCCCTTTTCCTTTTGCCTTCAATATTTCCCAGCATCAGGGTTTTTCCCAATGAGTCAGCTCTTCTCATCAGGTGGCCGAAGTATTGGAGCTGCAGCCTTAACATCAGTCCTCCCAATGAATATTAAGGGTTGCTTTCCTTTAGGATTGATTGGATTGAACTCCTTGCAGTCCACAGGACTCTCAAAAGTCTTCTCCAGCACCACAATTTGAAAGCATCAGTTCTTTGGTGCTCAACCTTCTTCATGATCCACCTCTCAAATCCATACATGCCTACTGGAAAAACTATGGCTTTGACTATACAGACCTTTGTTGGCAAAGTGATGTCTCTGCTTTTTAATACATTGTCTAGGTTCATCATAGCTTTCCTTCCAAGGAGCAAGTCTTTTAATTGCATGGCTGCAGTCACTGTCCACAGTGATTTTGGAGCCCAAGAAAAGAAAATCTGTCAGTGCTTCCACTTTTTCCCCTTCTATTTGCCATGAAGTGATGGGACCAGATCCCATGATCAGATTTCTTTGAATGTTGAGTTTTAAGCCAGCTTCTTCACTGTCCTCTTTCACCTTTACCAAGAGGCTCTTTAGTTCCTTTTTACTTTCTGCCATTAGAGTGGTATCATCTGCATATCTGAGGTTGTTGATATTTCTCCCAGCAATCTTGATTTCAGCTGGTGATTCATCCAGCCCAGCATTTTGCATGATGTACTCTGCATAGACGTTAAATAAGTAGGGTGACAATATACAGCCATGTCGTACTCCTTTCCCAATTTGGAACCAACTGTTCCACATCCAGTTCTGTTTCGTCTTGACCCACATCCAGGTTTCTCAGGAGACAGGTAAGGTCGTCTCTTAAAGAATTTTCTGCAGATTGCTGTGATCCACACAGAGGCTTTAGTGTAGTCAGTGAAGCAGAAATAGATGTTTTTCTGGAATTCCCTTGCTTTCTCAATGATCCAACAAATGTTGGCAATTTGATCTCTGGTTCCTCTGCCTCTTTGAGACCCAGCTTGTACATCTGGAAGTTCTTGGTTTGCGTAGTGCTGAAGCCTAGCTTGAAGGAGTTTGAGCATACCCTTGCTGGCACATGAAATGAGCACAGTTGTAAAGTAGTCTGAACATTCTTTGGCATCGCCAAATGAACCAAGATCATTCTGTTGTTTTCTTGTCATCTCCTGCTTGACCACATTCAATTTACCTTGATTCATGGATCTAACATTCCAGGTTCCTATGCAATATTGTTCTTTACAACATTAGACTTTACTTTGACCACCAGACACATCCACAAAAATACTGTTTCCGTTTTGGCCCAGCCACTTAATTCTTTATGGAGCTATTAGTAATTGCCCTTGCTCTTCCCCAGTAGCATATTGGACACCTCTGACCTTAGGGGGCCCATTTTCTGGTGTCCTATCTTTTTGCCTTTTCATACTGTCCATGAGGTTCTCTAGGCACGAATTTGTTTCTGTTCTTTAGGCTAGGAACAGTATGTCTGGAACTTTGTTTTGATGAATTATTATTAATTTTAGGCATCAAAAACAATAGCATCATTGAATTTTGTGCTATAATTTGCTTTTGTCTTTAGTGTAAATTCTTGAAAGTGGTAAATGGGTATCTCCCCAAATGAAATGTCACCTCTTAGAAATTATTGAATTGCCATGTTTTATGCTTTAAGCAATATACTAAAAGTTCACAAATGATTTTGGAGTTATCTTTCAAGTATTTTAATTCTAAAGACTCTTTGTATTTATTAAAGCAAGCCAGTGTGGGTATGACATGCTGATCAGAAGAGTAATAGTAGAAATTTCAGCATTTATGAAATGGCATACTCAGATGTTAACAAATGACAGGGAAATAATGTTGCTAAGCCCCTTAGGGATATTTTGTGTAGCTCTAGAATTTTGGCTATGATTTTTATTCCTATTTAAATATTTTCCCAAGGATTTATAAGGATTCTCAACAGTGAATCATAATGATATAGCTCCTCAAAACAGAAGGAATTAATTGTCAAAAACTGGGGTAGAAGAAACTGATTCATGTTTCTGTTATTCTGTTATAGGATGCAGATTCCTCTTATTTTAGAAGCGTGAAAAAAAAACATGACTAAAGGAGTACTTGCATTTTTCAAGCCACTGGAAAGAGAAATGGAAAACAGGAAAAACAGCGATCTTCTTACACATTGAAGAATAATTTGTCATTTTATTTCTTAATAGGTACAACTTTCCTTTCAATATGTAATAAATAACAAGAATGACAGGAGTCTTGCAATAAATATGTTAATACATATTACATTCCTGGGTAACGTACTCTAGTATATATGCTTAAAATCTAGGTTAGCAGAATGCTAACCAAAGAATTACAGTAATCCATTTACCATAAATGCATGGACTATTACATGAAGCAGAGTGCTGGATAGTGGGCAGATACAAAGAAGTGTCTGAAAAGGTCTTGCCTCCAAGGTGCTTACACTCTCTTGGAAGAGTTCACAGGTACAAATGATTGGAATTTGACGCCGTAGGTAGGACTCACAGCAGCCATTATTTTTAAAAACCTGTTATATGTCATTCGCTGTACTGAGGTGTTTGTAATTAGTTAATTAACTTATTCCTCATAACAGCCCTCCAAGGTAGGTGGTATTATCCACCTCTGTAGATGAAGAAAGAAATGCCCAAAGCAAGTAGATGTTACTCTCCCAAGGTCACAGAGCTAGTAATGGGTAAAGCCTGGGTTAAACTCAGCTCAGGAAGATTCCATTTGTGACTTCTTACTTTAGTTATTATTGTCAATTTTACTTCAACCTTTAGTGTCTCACAGTAGAAAACATGCCTAGGCTACAACAACAGAAAACCAACAAATGTTCCTTGACTATTTACTATCAAGGGAGAAGAACAGGGGAAGAAAAACATGGTTCTCATTGATAAGTGGTTCACATTTTAGTTGTAGATAAGGTTCAGTTCAGTTCAGTTCAGTCACTTAGTCGTGTCTGACTCTTTGCGACCCCACAGACTGTAGCACACCAGGCTTCCCTGTCCGTCACCAATTCCCGGAGCTTACTCAAACTCCATCCCCTCCAATTCCTGGAGCTTCCTCATGTCCATTGAGTTGGTGATGCCATCCAACCATCTCATCCAATGTCACCCCTTCTCCTCCTGCCTTCAATCTTTCCCAGCACCAGGGTCTTTTCCAATGAGTTAGTTCTTCACATCAGGTGGCCAAAGTACTGGAACCATCAGTCCTTCCAATGAATATTCAGGACTGATTTCCTTTAGGATTGACTAAATCCTAAGGTTGGATCTCCTTGCAGTCCAAGGGACTCTCAAGTCTTCTCCAGCACCAAAGCTTAAATGCATCAATTCTTCGGCACCCAGGTTTCTTTATGGTCCAACTCTCACATCCATACATGACCACTGGAAAAACCATAGCTTTGACTAGATGGACCTTTGTTGGTAAAGTAATGTCTCTGCTTTTTAATATGCTGTATAGGTTGGTAAAGAATCTGCCTGCAATGCAGGAGACCTGGGTTCAATCCCTGGGATGGGAAGATCCCCTGGAGAAAGAAATGGCATCCCACTCCAGTATTCTTGCCTGGAGAATCCCAGGGACAGAGGAGCCTGGCATGCTACAATCCATGGGGTCGCAAGAGTCGAACACGACTTAGCGACTAAACCACCACAACCACTAGGTTGGTCATAGCTTTTCTTCCAAGGCGCAAGTGTCTTTTAATTTCATGGCTGCAGTCATCATCTGCAGTGATTTTGGAGCCCAAGAAAATAAAGTCTGTCACTCTTTCCATTGTTTTCCCATCTATTTGCCATGAAGTGATGGGACCAGATGCCATGATCTTAGTTTTCTGAATGTTGAGTTTTAAGCCAACTTTTTCACTCTCCTCTTTCACTTTCCTCAAAAGGCTCTTGGCTCTTTAGTTTTTCTTCACTTTCTGCCATAAGGGTTGTGTCTTCTGCATATCTGAGGATTTTGATATTTCTCCCAGCAATCTTGATTCCAGCTTGTGGAAGGTGTAAATGATAGAGTGACACCATGGGGTACGGCATGGGGTACAACATAAAGCAAGTAAAAGCAATGGAATAAATGCACACATGGCAACATCCTAGAGCATAGTGATGAGTGAAGAAAGCAAATGATGAACTGTAACACAATTCTGTTTGCTTCTAAGTCACCTCAGTCGTGTCTGACTCTGTGCAACCCCATAGACGGCAACCCACCAGGCTCCCCCATCCCTGGGATTCTCCAGGCAAGAACACTGGAGTGGGTTGCCATTTCCTTCTCCAATGCATGAAAGTGAAAAGTGAAAGTGAAGTCGCTCAGTCGTGTCCGACTCTTAGCGACCCCATGACTGCAGCCTACCAGGCTCCTCCATCCATGGGATTTTCCAGGCAAGAATACTGGAGTGGGGTGCCATTGCCTTCTCCGACAATTCTGTTTACATACACTTAAATTTCTGTGCATAGAAGATAGTGCTCATTTTGCCCACAGGGGATCCCAGATGATGGGATTAGACACAGGCTGGGAAATTATGTTTGGTTTATTTAAAGGTTTTGAAACACAAGATGGAGAATTTCAGCAGCAACCTGTGTCCACTGATGGATAAAGAAAATGTGGTATATAAATATTGATACAATGCAATAACTCAGCCATTAAAAAAAATCTTGCCACTTGAGACAACATGGATGGATCTAGAGGGGTATTATGCTAAGTGAAATATGTCAGACAAAGAAAAATACCACATAATCTCACTTATATGTATAATCTAAAAAACAGAACAAAACAAAAAAAACAGACACATAGCCACAGACAACAGACAGGTGACTGATGGGAGGGGGCAAAATAGGTGAAGGGGATTCAGAGGTACAAACCTCTAGTTATAAACCCCTGTGGGTTTGTTCCTATTGTCTGTTGTTGTTCTTGGATTTTGATCATGTTGTCTTATCTCCTCAAGTGTTTTATTTTAGATTTTCCAACATAAATATGAAAAATTATAAAAATAATTAAAAGGTCCAGAGAAGATTTACATTTGCTCAGGGTAGTAGCTAGGTACACTACAAATCCAGTATCACCTTAATCCAGTTTTGAAAAGATTTGGGCTTAGTTGTTCAGTTGTGTCTGACTCTTTGCGACCCCATGGACTGTAGCCCACCAGGCTCCTCTGTCCTTGGGATTTTCCAGGCGAGAATACTGGAGTGGGCTGCCATTTCCTTCTCCAGGAGATCTTCCCAATCCAGAATCGAACCAGGGTCTCCTGCATTGCAGGCGGATTCTTTACCAGGTGAGCTACCAGGAAAGCCCCCTTGAGAAGATTGAAAAGATTCAAAATTGATCTATTTTATTTTTACCCTCCTTCTTTGGAGAGCCCAGGACTCCATCTTTAACACTTTAACTTACTAGGAAGTCTGCCAAACGTGTTAGTTATCTTCCCAGCCACCTCCTCCTGAATCAGCCAATGTTCCTAGAAGAAAAGCAGTTCAAATGCTGAGCTCAGGTTTCGAAGTTTCATTCTGCCTTGGGTCTTGGTGATATAATCATTCACTGTCTTGATTCACTGATACTTTTGACACAGATTTGAAAATCTTTTGCACAGCTTCCCTAGTTCTCTCTGAGATGTCTGATGTGAATTACGTGTGCACTACTAAAAATGGAAGTCAGAGAAGCTGGTTTTAGGGCAAGTTCAATAAGGTCAAGCCATTTTGATTGTATCAGATGGAGATAAATGGTTCCATATACAGGTGCAGCGCTAAGAGAGGTTGAGGACATGTATTTGAACCTACCGCACAATTGCACTCATCTCACACGCTAGTAAAATAATGCTCAAAATTCTCCAAGCCAGGCTTCAGCAATACGTGAACCGTGAACTTCCAGATGTTCAAGCTGGTTTTAGAAAAGGCAGAGGAACCAGAGATCAAATTGCCAACATCCGCTGGATCATCGAAAAAGCAAGAGAGTTCCAGGAAAACATCTATTTCTGCTTTATTGACTATGCCAAAGCCTTTGACTGTGTGGATTACAATAAACTGTGGAAAATTCTGAAAAAGATGGGAATACCAGACCACCTGCCCTGCCTCTTGAGAAATCTGTATGCAGGTCAGGAAGCAACAGTTAGAACTGGACATGGAACTACAGACGGGTTCCAAATAGGAAAAGGAGTATGTCAGGGTGTATATTGTCACCCTGCTTATTTAACTTATATGCAGAGTACATCATGAGAAACGCTGGGCTGGAAGAAACACACCTGGAATCAAGATTGCTGGGAGAAATATCAATAACCTCAGATATGCAGATGACACCACCTTTATGGTAGAAAGCGAAGAACTAAAGAGCCTCTTGATGAAAGTGAAAGAGGAGAGTGAAAAAGTTGGCATAAAGCTCAACATTCAGAAAACTAAGATCATGGCATCTGGTCTCATCACTTCATGGGAAATAGTTGGGGAAACAGTGGAAACAGTGTCAGATTTTATTTTTCTGGGCTCCAAAATCACTGCAGATGGTGATTGTAGCCATGAAATTAAAAGACGCTTACTCCTTGGAAGGAAAGTTATGACCAACCTAGACAGCATATTTAAAAGCAGAGACATTACTTTGCCAACAAAGGTCCATCTAGTCAAGGCTATGGTTTTTCCAGTAGTCACGTACGGATGTGAGAGTTGGACGATGAAGAAAGCTGAGCACCGAAGAATTGATGCTTTTGAATTGTGGTGCTGGAGAAGACTCTTGAGAGTCCCGTGGACTGCAAGGAGATCCAACCAGTCCATCCTAAAAGAGATCAGTCCTGGGTGTTCGTTGGAAGGACTGATGTTGAAGCTGAAACTCCAATACTTTGGCCACCTCATGCGAAGAGTTGACTCATTGGAAAAGACCCTAATGCTGGGAAGGATTGGGGGTGGGAGGAGAAGGGGACAATAGAGGATGAGATGGCTGGATGGCATCACCAACTCAATGGACATGGGTTTGGATAGACTCCGGGAGTTGGTGATAGACAGGGAGGCTTGGCATGCTGCAGTTCATGGGGTCGCAAAGAGTCAGACACAACTGAGCGACTGAACTGAACTGAACTGAATTTATTGATGATATGTAAGGTTTTGGAGAAGGAAATGGCAACCCACTCCAGTGTTCTTGCCTGGAGAATCCCAGGGATGGCGGAGCCTGGTGGGCTGCCGTCTATGGGGTCGCACAGAGTCGGACACGACTGAAGTGACTTCGCAGCAGCAGCAGCAGCAAAGGCACAATAAAGGACAGAAACGGTATGGACCTAACAGAAGCAGAAGATATTAAGAAGAGGTGGCAAGAGTACACAGAAGAACTATGCAAAAGATATCTTAATGACCCAGATAACCACGATGGTGTGATCACTCACCTAGAGCCAGACATTCTGGAATGCGAAGTCAAGTGGGCCTTAGTAGGCATCACTGCAAACAAAGCTAGTAGAGGTGATGGAATTCCAGCTGAGCTATTTCAAATCCTAAAAGATGATACTATGAAAGTGCTGCACTGAATATGCCAGCAAATTTGGAAAACTCAGCAACGGCCACAGGACTGGAAAAGGTCAGTTTTCATTCCAATCTCAAAGAGAGGCAATGCCAAAGAATGTTCAAACTCCTGCACAATTGCACTCATTTCACACACTAGCAAAGTAATGCTCAAAATTCTCCAAGCTAGGCTTCAACAGTACGTGAACCAAGAAATTCCTGATGTTCAAGCTGGATTTAGAAAAGGCAGAGAAACCAGAGATCAAATTGCCATATTGTTGGATTATAGAAAAAGCAAGAGAATTTCAGGAAAACATCTACTTTCGCATCTTTGTGCTAAAGCCTTTGTGTGGATCTCAACAAACTGTGGAAAATTCTTAAAGAGATGAGAATACCAGACCGCCTTACTTGCATCCTGAGAAATCTGTATGCAGGTCAAGCAGCAACAGCTAGAACCAGACATGGAACAATGGACTGGTTCCAAATTGGGAAAGGAATACATCAAGGCTGTATATTGTCATCCTGCTTATTTAACTTATATGCAGAGTACATCATACAAAATGCTGGGCTGGATGAAGCACAGCTGGAATCAAGACTGCCAGGAGAAATATCAATAACCTCAGATACGCAGATGACACCACTCTTATGGCAGAAAGCGAAGAGGAACTAAAGAGCCTCTTGATGAAAGTGAAAGAGGACAGTGAAAAAGTTGGCTTAAAACTCAACATTCAGAAAACTAAGATCATGGCATCTGGTCCCATCTCTTCATGGCAAATAGATGGGGAAACAACTGAAACAGTGAGAGACTTTATTTTTTTGTGCTCCAAAATCACTGCAGATGGTGACTGCAGCCATGAAATTAAAAAACGCTTGCTTCTTGGAAGAAAAGCTGTGACCAACATATTAAAAATATGACAGCATATTAAAAAGCAGAGACATTACTTTGCCAACAAAGGTCCATATAGTCAAAGCTATGGTTTTTCCACAGTTGGACCATAAGGAAGGCTGAGTGCCAAAGAATTGATGCTTTTGAACTGTGGTGTTGGAGAAGACTCTTAAGAGTCACTTGGACTGCAAGGAGATCCAGCCAGTCCATCCTAAAGGAGATCAGTCCTGAATATTCATTGGAAGGACTGATGCTGACGCTGAAGCTCCAATACTTTGGCCACCTGATGTGAAGAGCTGACTCATGAGAAAAGACCCTGATGCTGGGAAAGACTGAAGGCAGGAGGATAAGGGGATGACAGAGGATGAGATAGTTAGATGGCATCACCAGCTCAATGGACATGAGTTTGAGCAAGCTCTGGGAGTTTGTAAAGGACAGGGAGGCCTGGGGTGCTGCAGTCCATGGGGTCACAAAGAGTTGGACACGACTGAGAGACTGAGCAACAACAACATAGATGAAAATAAAGTAAGGTGTAGAGAAAATTCATCTCAAATGATGCAGATTCATTATTTATCCTCCTTATAAGTTCCTGTAAAAAGTTCCTAAGCAGCAAAAGAATGAAAATAAAACTCTGGTCACATTATGAAAATTTTTCTCCTATCTTTTTTGGCTTGAGTTCAAACAACTTAAGACAATAGTAACTGGTAGTCCTACTGGGCAAGTCATTCTTCAGAATCAGTATGTTCAGTGGAAAAGAAATGCACAATGGGCCAGATCTACAGAAAGGCCTCTAACATTCATAATCAGATGACCTTAATGTTGCTAATCCTGCTGAGTATTCACATGGTGAATGGGATGAACCCTTTCCCTTTTAAATATATCAAAAGGATATCTGGGGGAAAAAAAATTTTTTTTTGGAAGAGATTTTATTAAAAGTTTTTAAGGTTTCTGAATTGAAGTATATGAAAAGAAACTAATAGATTATATGAAAAGAAACTAATAGATTATATGAAAACAATCATACCATGTTAAATGTTAAAATAAACAGCACAAAGTTTGAAAATACTATAAAATTTAATTATATTTCAAATAAATATATATACATTTTGTAACCAGTAGGATCCATTATTATTACTTAAAAAACACTTATATGTATATCTTTTAAGCATGTAAAAATTACATAGTTGTTGACTTCTCTAAGGCAAGTCACTTAACACACATTAAAGAAAGCATTAAAAAATTCATTTTATAATCTTATACAAATGTTTTATATTTATCAAAGTCTACCACAATCCATAGGGCACAAATATTGGCCAACTAATTCTACCTTTTATGTTATACATAAAGTTGTTGTTTTATACCACTAAGATATCTAAGAAAATCAACTTTACAGAGCTTAGCTTTCCTCAGGCATCTGACTTGTGGGAGGAGAGAGGGAAGTCCAGTGAAGTTATAAGGAATCACAATGTTAACTTTTCTAGAATGAAAAAATAAACACATCTTATTTGCTCACAATATATTTACAAGTCAAAATGGCCTCTAAAGCAAATGTATATGGAGAGGTTTTGAAGAATAAATTGGATATCCCAGGGGAGGATCAGCTGCTTGTACTGTAAGGTTTCTTAAAAGTAGTGGATGAGCTTGGATACTGTAACGTTCCTCATCATCATTTGTGGCATAAAGCAATTCCCATGAAAGATTGGCCCACTGACCTCTAACAGCTTCAGCATTTAACTTCCCAACACGGACCAATAATTCTTGAAGGGTAAGTACTCTCCCAGTGTAAACTCCCTGTAAAGAAGAAAGGAGGTTGGAGGGAAAGAAAAAGAAGAGAGATTATATTCAGGCCCTTATTTATAAACTTAGAGAAAAACTCCATTGTAGTTAAGCAAACTTAAACAGAAAGTAGTATATCAAAATGTACACGAGTTGCTTGATTCAAAATCAAGAATCACTTCAATTTGGTTGCTCTCTGACTAGGCGTGAAATAAAAAAATTTCCTGACAGACACTGTACTCACTTCTTACTTTCTTCTCTATCCCCTCACTCCATCTGGCCTCACCAAAACATAAGTCATAAATATTAGTCAGTGAACAATCATCCAATTATTGAGATATATTTCATATTCCAAATAATTTAATGGCTTTTTAGTATATTCAGATATGTGTAACTATCTCCACAATTTTTGGATATTTTCAGGACCTCAAAAAGAAACTCTGTATTCTTTAGCTATCACCCTCCTATCCCTAATTCCCCCACTCACAAGCAACCACTAATGGTTGAGAAGTATTCATGTGTGTGTGTGTGTACATCTTGATCCATCCAGCTGTCAGTGGATATTTAGGTTGCTTCTATGTCTTGGCTATTGGTAAACAGTGCTGCTATGAACACTAGGGTGCATGGATCTTTTTGATTAGAGTTTTTGTCTTCTTTCAGATACATTTCCAGGAGTGGGATTGTTGGATCATATCGTAACTATTTTTAGCTTTTTAAGGAACTTTTGTATTGCTCTCCATAGTGGCTGTACCTATTTACCTCCCCACCAACAGTATAAGAGGATTCCTTGAACTCTCCACAGTCTCTCCAGCATTTATTGTTTGTGGATTTGTTTGATATTAGCTATTTTGACTAGTTTGAGGTGATATCTCATTTTGGTTTGATGTGCATTTCTCTAATAACTGGCGATGCTCAACATTTTTCATGTTCCTTGATACCATGAGTATGATGTTAGCTGTGGGTGTCATATGAGGCCTTTATTATGTTGAGGTATGTTCCCTCTATACCCCTACCTTCTGGAAAGTATTTTTTTTATCATAAATGGATGGTGAATTTTGTCAAAAGCCTTTTCTGCATTTATTGAGATGATCATATATTTTAATTTGTTAATGTGGTATATCACATTTATTTTTTTGTGGATATTAAAGAATCCTTGCATTCCTCAGAAAAATCCCACTTGATCATGGTATATGATCTTCTAAATGTATTGTTGGGATAAGTGGGCTAGTATTTCAATGAAAATTTTTACATCTATATTCATCATTGATACTGGCCTGTTTTATTTATTTATTTAGTTATTTGGAGGCTAATTACTTTACAATACTGTGGTGGTTTTTGCCGTACATTCACATGAATCAGCCATGGGTGTACATGTGTTCCCCATCCTGACCCTCCCTTCCACCTCCCTCCCCATCGCATCCCTCAGGGTCATCCCAGTGCACCAGCCCTGAGCACCCTGCCTCATGCATCAAACCTGGACTGGCAATCTATTTCACATATGATAATATACATGTTTCAATGCTATTCTCTCAAATCAACCCACCCTCACCTTCTCCCACAGAGTCCAACAGTCTGTTCTTTATATCTGTGTCTCTTTTGCTGTCTCGCATATAGCGTCATCGTTACCATCGTCTTAAATTCCAAATACATGTGTTAATATACTGTATTGGTGTTTTTCTTTCTGCCTTACTTCACTCTGTATAATAGGCTCCAGTTTCAGCCACCTCATTAGAACTGATTCAAATGCATTCTTTTTAATAGTTGAATACTATTCCATTGTGTATATGTACCCCAGCTTTCTTATCCATTCATCTGCCAATGGACATCTAGGTTGCTTCCATGTCCTGGCTATTTTAAACAGTGCTGCGATGAACATTGGGGTACATATGTCTCTTTCAATTCTGGTTTCCTTGGTGTGTATGCCCAGCAATGGCACTGCTGGGTCGTATGGCAGTTCAATTTCCAGTTTTTTAAGGAATTTCCACACTGTTCTCCATAGTGGCTGTACTAGTTTGCATTCCCCCCAACAGTGTAAGAGGGTTCTTTTTCTCCACACCCTCTCCAGCATTTATTGTTTGTAGACTTTTGGATAGCAGCCATTCTGTCCAGCATGAGATGGTACTTCATTGTGGTTTTGATTTGCATTTCTATGATCTTTTAGCCATTTGTATGTCTTCTTTGGAGAAATGTCTGTTTAGTTCTTTGGCCCATTTTTTGATTGGGTCACTTATTTTTCTGGATTTGAGCTGCAGGAGTTGCTTGTGTATTTTTGAGATTAATTGTCAGTTGCTTCATTTGCTATTATTTTCTCCCATTCTGAAGGCTGTCTTTTTCACCTTGCTTATAGTTTCCTTCATTGTGCAAAAGCTTTTAAGTTTAATTAGGTCCCATTTGTTTATTTTTGCTTTTAGTTCTATTAATCTGGGAGGTGGGTCATAGAGAATCCTGCTATGATTTATGTCAGGGAGTGTTTTGCCTCTAGGAGTTTTATAGTTTCTGGTCTTACATTTAGATCCTTAATCCATTTTTTATTTTTGTGTATGATGTTAGAAAGTGTTCTAGCTTCATTCTTTTACAAGTGGTTGACCAGTTTTCCCAGCACCACTTATTAAAGAGATTGTCTTTTCTCCATTGTATATTCTTGCCTCCTTTGTCAAAGATGAGGTGTCCATAGGTGAGTGGATTTATCTCTGGGCTTTCTATTTTGTTCCATTGATCTATGTTTCTGTCTTTGTGCCAGCACCATACTGTCGTGATGACTGTTGCTTTGTAGTATAGCCTGATATCAGGCAAGTTGATTCCTCCAGTCCCATTTTTCTTTCTCAAGATTGCTTGGCTATTCAAGGTTTTTTGTAATTCCATAAAAATTGTGAAATTATTTGTTCTAATTCTCTGAAAAATCCCATTGGTAGCTTGATAGGGATTGCATTGAATCTATAGATTGCTTTAGGTAGTATACTCATTTTCACTATATTGATTCTTCCGATCCATGAACATGGTATATTTCTCCATCTATTTGTGTCATCTTTGATTTCTTTCATCAGTGTTTTATAGTTTTCTATATATAGGTCTTTTGTTTCTTTAGGTAGATTTATTCCTAAGTATTTTATTCTTTTCGTTGCAATGGTGAATGGAATTGTTTCCTTAATTTCTCTGTTTTCTCATAGTTAGTGTACAGGAATGCGAGGGATTTCTGTGTGTTAATTTTATATCCTTCAACTTTACTGTATTCATTAATTAGCTCTAGTAATTTTCTGGTGGAGTCTTTAGGGTTTTCTATGTAGAGATCATGTCATCTGCAAATAGTGAGAGTTTTACTTCTTCTTTTCCAATCTGGATTCCTTCTTTTATTTCTTTTTCTGCTCTGATTGCTGTGGCCAAAACTTCCAAAACTATGTTGAATAGTAATGGTGAGAGTGGGCATCCTTGTCTTGTTCCTGATTTTAGGGGAAATGCTTTCAACTTTCAATTTTTTACCATTTAGGATAATGTTTGTTATGGGTTTATCATATATGGCTTTTATTATGTTGAGGTATGTTCCTTCTATGCCTGCTTTCTGGAGGGTTTTTATCATAAATGGATATTGAATTTTGTCAACGGCTTTCTCTGCATCTATTGAGATAATCATATGGGTTTTATCTTTTAATTTGTTAATGTGGTGTATCACATTGATTGTTTTGTGGATATTGAAGAATTCTTGCATTCCTGGGATAAAGCCCACTTGGTCATGATGTATGATCTTTTTAATATGTTGTTGGATTCTGTTTGCTAAGATTTTGTTAAAGATTTTTGCATCTATATTCATCAGGGATATTGGCCTGTAGTTTTCTTTTTTTGTGGCATCTTTGTCAGGTTTTGGTATTAGGGTGATGGTGGCCTCATAGAATGAGTTTGGAAGTTTACCTTCCTCTGCAATTTTCTGGAAGAGTTTGAGTAGGATAGATGTTAGCTCTTCTCTAAATTTTTGGTAGAATTCAGCTGTGAAGCCATCTGGTCCTGGGCTTCTGTTTGTTGGAAGATTACTGATTACTGTTTCGATTTCTGTGCTTGTGATGGGTCTGTTAAGATCTTCTATTTCTTCCTGGTTCAGTTTTGGAAAGTTATACTTTTCTAAGAATTTGTCCATTTCTTCCATGTTGTCCATTTTATTGGCATATAGTTGCTGATAGTAGTCTCTTATGGTCCTTTGTACTTCTGTGTTGTCTGTTGTGATTTCTCCATTTTCATTTCTAATTTTGTTGATTTGATTGTTCTCCCTTTGTTTCTTGACAAGTCTGGCTAATGGTTTCTCTATTTTATTTATCTTCTCGAAGAACCAGCTTTTAGCTTTGTTTATTTTTGCTATGGTCTCTTTTGTTTCTTTTGCATTTATTTCTGCCCTAATTTTTTTTTCTTTTTCTTTTTCTTTATTTATTTATTTATTTTATTTCTGCCCTAATTTTTGTGATTTCCTTTCTCCTACTAACCCTGGGGTTCTTCATTTCTTCCTTTTCTAGTTGCTTTAGGTATAGAGTTAGGTTATTTATTTGATTTCTCTCCTGTTTCTTGAGGTAGGCTTGTATTGCTATGAACCTTCCCCTTAGCACTGCTTTTACCGAATCCCATAGGTTTGGGGTTGTTGTGTTTTCATTTTCATTTGTTTCTATGCATAGTTTGATTTCTTTTTTGATTTCTTCTATTATTTGTTAGTTATTCAGAAGTGTGTTATTTAGCCTCCATATGTTTGTATTTTTCAGTTTTTTTCCTATAGTTGACATCTAATCTTACTGCATTGTGATCAGAAAAGATGCTTGCTGCTGCTGCTGCTAAGTTACTTCAGTCGTGTCCAACTCTGTGCAACCCCATAGATGGCAGCCCGCCAGGCTCCCCCGTCCCTGGGATTCTCCAGGCAAGAACACTGGAGTGGGTTGCCATTTCCTTCTCCAGTGCATGAAAGGGAAAAGTGAAAGTGAAGTCGCTCAGTTGCATCCAACTCTTGGCGACCCCATGGACTGCAGCCTACCAGGCTCCTCCATCCATGGGATTTTCCAGGCAAGAGTACTGGAGTGGGGTGCCATCGCCTTCTCTGAAAGATGCTTGAGATGATTTCAATTTTTTTGAATTTACCAAGGCTAGATTTATGGCCCAGGATGTGATCTATCCTGGAGAAGGTTCCGTGTGCACTTGAGAAAAAGGTGAAATTCATTGTTTTAGGGTGAAATGTCTTATAGATATCAATTAGGTCTAACTGGTCCATTGTTATCATTTAAAGTTTGTGTTTCCTTGCTAATTTTCTGTTTAGTTGATCTATCCATAGGTGTAAGTGGGGTATTAAAGTCTCCCACTATTATCGTGTTACTGTTAATTTCCCCTTTCATACTTGTTAGCATTTGCCTTACATATCGCGGTGCTCCTATGTTGGGTGCATATATAGTTATAATTGTTACACCTTCTTCTTGGATTGATCCTTTGATCATTATGTAGTGTCCTTCTTTGTCTCTTTTCATGGCCTTTATTTCAAAGTCTATTTTATCTGATATGAGTATTGCTACTCCTGCTTTCTTTTGGTCTCCATTTGCATGAAATATCTTTTTCCAGCCCTTCACTTTCAGTCTGTATGTGTCCCTAGGTTTGAGGTGGGTCTCTTATAGACAGCATATATAGGGGTCTTGTTTTTGTATCCATTCAGCCAGTCTTTGTCTTTTGGTTGGGGCATTCAACCCATTTACATTTAAGGTAATTACTGATAAGTATGACCTCATTGTAATTTACTTTGTTGTTTTGGGTTCGAGTTTATAAACCTTTTCTGTGTTTCCTGTCTAGGGAAGATCCTTTAGCATTTGTTGAAGAGCTGGTTTGGTGGTGCTGAATTCTCTGAGCTTCTGCTTGTCTGTAAAGCTTTTGATTTCTCCTTCATATCTGAATGAGATCCTTGCTGGGTACAGTAATATGGGTTGTAGGTTTTTCTCTTTCATCACTTTAAGTATGTCCTGCCATTCCCTTCTGGCTTGAATTTCTATTGAAAGATCAGCTGTTATCCTTATGGGGATCCCCTTGTGGGTTATTTGTTGTTTTTCCCTTGCTGCTTTTAATATTTGTTGTGTTTGATCTTCGTTAATTTGATTAATATGTGTCTTGGGGTGTTTCGCCTTGGGTTTATCCTGTTTGGAACTTGCTGGGTTTCTTGGACTTGAGTGGCTATTTCCTTCCCCATTTTAGGGAAGTTTTCAATTATTATCTCCTCAAGTATTTTCTCATGGTCTTTCTTTTTGTCTTCTTCTTCTGGGACTCCTATGATTAGAATGTTGGGGCGTTTAACATTGTCCCAGAGGTCTCTGAGGTTGTCCTCATTTCTTTCTTTTTTCCTCTCTGCTTCATTTCTTTCCACCATTCTATTTTCCACTTCACTTATCCTATCTTCTGCCTCAGTTATTCTACTGCTGGTTCCCTCCAGAGTGCTTTTGATCTCAGTTATTACATTATTCATTATTGACTATTTCTTATTTCTTCTAGGTCCTTGTTAAACTTTTCTTGCATCTTCTCAATCCTTGTCTCCAGACTATTTATCTGTAACTCCATTTTGTTTTCAAAATTTTGGATCATTTTTACTATCATTATTCTAAATTCTTTTTCAGTTAGACTCCCTATCTCCTCCCCTTTTGCTTTCTTTGGTGGGATTTTATCATATTCCTTTACCTGCTGAATATTTCTCTGCCTTTTCATCTTGATTAGATTGCTGTGTTTGGGTGGCAGAAGTTTGTGGTTCCTCTTTATTGTGGAGGTTCCTCCCTGTTAAGGTGTCCCAGTCATTAACCACTGGAAGAGGGAGAATCCTGTTAAAGACACTTGTAGTTTTGGGTGAGGTCTGGCATGTTCTGCAGAGCTTCCGAGCGCTCTCCCTACGGAGTCAGGGTACCTCATCCTTCCAGTGCATTGATGAGGTCATCAATAAGGAATCTAGAGGTTTTATTCTGGCCTGTTTTTTTTTATGGTATCTTTGTCTGGTTTTGGTATCAGGTGGTGGCCTCATAGAATGAACTCAGCAGTGTTCCTTCCTCTGCAATTTTCTGGAAGAGTTTCAGATGGATAGGTGTGACCTCTTCTCTAAATGTTTGACAGAATTTACCTGTGAAACTATCTGGTCTTGGACTTTTGTCTCTTGGGCATTTTAAAATCATAGTTTCAATATCAGGTCATAGTTTGTATTTCTGGTTCAGTCTTGGGAAATTGTACCTTTCTAAGAATCTGCCCTTTCTTCTAGGCTGTTCATTATTTATTTTTTTAATTTTTGGCTGTACTGTGTGGCATGTGGGATTTTAGTTCCCCAACCAGAGTTGAACCTGTGCTGCCTGCATTGTGAGCATGGAGTCTTAACCACTGGACCACCAGGGAAGTCCCAATATAATTGATATATTTATACCTAGAATGTTATCTCTATCACTGAGGTTAAATACTTTATAACTGATTTCTGTTCTTTAAGGTTTATATACAAAAATGTTTAAGAAGACATTTTTAACCTTACCATATTAGGATCATATCCCAGAGAAAACAAGTATGGTTTTTCTTGTAAAACTGCTTCCTTCCACTTTTCATCAGATACCAAACCAATGTACCAGTCACTTTCATATTCTTCAAGGCAGTTAATCAACTCTTTAAAGTCTTCTATTGGACCTAAACTTGCTTTATCGATCATTAGTTTCAGAGTATACCTTAAAAAAATGGAGAAACAAAGAATTTTAAAAATCAACTTCATAGATGAAGTTGATTTTGTTCAATCAATATTTTTAAGACATTAAACTAAAATCATACATATTTCAGAGAAAAAGAGAAATGATAAAGAGTTAAAGCAAAAAAATCCAGAAAGCCATACAAAAAATAGATACTCCACATAAAAAAAAGAAGTACAAATTTAAGAGTATTCCTTATATAATCATAGTACATACCAAGCATTTTTTTTCATTTTTAGGAAAGTGATTTTTAAAATTATAAATGGAAGAGCATCTCCTTCTAGGTTATTTTTTAAAAATCAACATTTTCCTGCCAATATTAAAACCTGTATGTAATCAAAATAAATTACCTGAAAGCTTTTAGGGCTAGTTGGAACAGGTCTGGTTTTTCTGTGAGCCAATCCAAGGCAAGAGACCAAGGCAAAACACCACTGTAAACTCTCAATATATGACCAGGACTAGGAATCATATTGTCTACCCCAAACAAACTAAAGTAACAAGTCATTACTGCACGAACATAAAAGTTTTTTAGAACTCTGTCCTTTGCAATTTCTTCCACTACATTTGAGGCATTTTCTTTTGAAGGAAAACATTCCAACTGCCTTAAAATAAACTGGTACCAGTCTTCTGGAAATAATGAACTCATCTCCTTCATTTTGGAATTAGGCAAACAGTTAGACATCCACTCTTCAGGTAAGCTTAATAAGTGAGAATGAGAACAACTGAACTCCATGAGAGGGATAAATGCCATAGCTTCTTGTTTTCCTTTGTCAGTGGCAGGGTATCCAAGTGCAGCTGCTTGGTAAAGACTCTTTTCAGTAACTGTGTTTGTTGAATGACTACCAACGTTCTGTGATTCTACTGATCCGGGAATAGGCAAATTTATACCTGGCAATACTTTCAACTGATCTTTTTCATCTTTTCCTTTTTTGATAGTTGGCTCTTCACCAAAAACATCATCAGACCAGTCATCCAAATCTTCTGAATTTAAACTATCTGTGTCTTCTGGGGGTTCAGTTTGTGGTTCAGTATTCAAAGCAGGCAGGATTATTAGAGATGCTTTCCCTTTATTTTCAGTTTTGTGAACATTCTCCAGCATGCTAGACCTTCTAGAACAGTACTGAACAAGTATCCACACAAGTACTTTAACAAGGTCACTTTTAAATTCTTTTAAGTTATCATGAGAATCAATTATGCCAGATAGGACATTCCTGGCATCAGAATAGAGTTTCACAGGCAAAACAGTACAGGGTGTCAAAACATTTCCAAAGTGTTCATTAATGGAACATAGTTTTACATATTCTTCTTGTTCAAAGGCACTTTCAAAAACTTCGTCAACTCTTCGAGCTTCAGCAGTGTGACAGGATGTCTCCTGCAATTCTAACCCCTAAAGAGGAAATTAAAAGGACTTGAGCTTATGATCACTTATTACAAAAAGAAAAGTAACCAGTTTTGTAACTGTTCATGGACTGCATTTTTATAATAAAAATATGTAAAATGAAAAAAAAAATTTAACCTGATAGCTACATCTTAATTCAAACTTAATGACACATTTTATGTTGGATATGGAAATGAAAAATAATGCTGCATTTTTAAAGACAGTATAGAAATTCCAATAGAAATTGGCAAAGCAATTTTAATGAGTATGACCATAATTTTAAGATTGTAGGTCAAGACTGAATCACACTTATTAAAAACTTTTTTAAATTATAAAAATTTGGGAAGGAGCAAAATTGGAAATATACAGTATGCACATAATTTTGTATCCTTTCCATTCTACTTTATATAAGAACATTATTCTACTGTATAGATATGTCATAATTTATTTAACCAGTACCCTGTTCGAGTTTTTTAAAATTATAACATAAAAATAATAATATAGATTTATGTATTTGATTATTTTCTATCTCCTCCAACTACAATATAAACTCCATAAATCAGCTCTCTTTTGGTTACTCCTATATCCTTAGTGCCTAAAGCAGTGTCTGGCACACAGTAGGTATGCAACAAATATATAGTGAAAGAATGAATACTTTGAATATATTCTTATATAAATTTTAAACACATTTTGATTACTTCCCTAAAATGAATCACCTGAAGAGGATACATCAGGTCACTGTTTACTATTATTATTATTGTAATTATTGCTTACTTATTTATACATTTTCTCAAAACTACTAGTGTTTTTAATAAAAGGCAATGCTGTTAGGTTGTACTGTGATCCAAGGAAAGAACATGGAATGTGACATTAGACACTTCTTTTAAATAATGGCTCTGCTCAGGTGCTAGTACACAATTCTGAGTAGGTCCCTAACCCTCTGAGATTCCTCTTGCTTCTCTTTCAAAGAAAAACAGCCCTGGCATACAGGACTGTGAAGATTAAAGTAAGTAACAAAAGTGCTTTGTCAAATTTTTAAAGTGTTACATGGAGCACAAAAGATTATAAAAGGACCTGCATTATTAGGTATTTTAAAACCATACCATTTAAAAAATAGAACTAAATTAAGCAATGAAAATATTGTCCATATTTTGCATGATTTTTTGCTTTCTCCTACTTGTACATGTTAGACTAGAACACTAGTTCTCAAACTTTAGGTGAGTCAGAAACACTGGGAGGCTTGTTAAAACAGACTGCTGGGCACTGCCCCAGAGTTTCTGATTCAGTAGGTCTGGGTTGAGGCCTCAAAATTTCATTTCTAATAAGTTCCCAGGAGATGTTAAAATTACTAATCTGAAGAACTGGATTTTGAGAACCACTGGGCTAAAGGAACAGCTTTCTAATCACAGAAATTTTATCGAATCTGCGCTAAGACAAAAAAAATTCATTCATTCACTATTCATTCAACAAATACTTAGTAAGGGCCTACTGTTCCAGGGGCTTAGGATATAGTCTCCAAATAAAAACAAAGATCCTTGCTCTTGTGACTTTTATGTTAGAAAAGTGGGGGGACACAGGTAATCAACAATAAAATCAATAAGTAAATTACATAGTTTGTTAGAAGGTATAAGAGCTATAAAAACAGAGAAAAAGGAAAGCAAGCCAGGAGGATTGGAAGCGCAGTCAGGATGGGAGTGCGTATGCAATTTTAAATAGAACAGTCATAGTAGACCTTACTGAGGTGACATTTGAGCAAAGCCTTAAAGCTGGTGAGAGAGTTAGCTATATGGTTACCTGAAAGAAGGGTGTTCCAGGCAGAAGGAACAGCCAGTATGCTGGAGTGGAGTGAGACAGTTAAAGCAGCAGGAGACAAAATAGAAAACAGGGAGGCTGACCATTTAGGGCCTTGGCTTTTACTTTGATCAAAAGAAGAAATCCTCTGTAGAATTTTGAGTAGAGAAGTGACATGATGTGACTTAGATTTTAGAGATCATTCTGGGTGGTAATAGGCTAGTTGTGGGACCAGAAGTAGAAACAGAGACCAATTAGGAAGCAATTGCAGTTACTCATGAAAAAGATGAAAGGGGCTGAGGGCAGGGTGGTGAGAAGTGGTGGGATACAGGATGACAAAGGTGGAGCCAATACGATTTCTTACTGGACTGGATGTGGGGTATAGAAGTAAACAAGGAATCAAATATCACTAGACTAAAGCCCAAATGTTTTTGAGCTGAGCTACCAGAATGGAGTTGTCAGCAAGAACTGGGCCAGTCTGATATTAAGAGGTCAGGGAAGAGAGAAGGAACCATCAGGGGAGACTGTCAAGGATTAATCCGTTGAAACAAGTGAAGAGATCAACTATGTCAGATGCTTCTGACAGGTCAAACAAGACCAGGTGTAAGAACTGATCATTGGATTAAGCAATTCGTCAGTCATTGGAGACCTTGACATTAGTGGTTTTTCAGTAGTGTAACAGAAAGGGTCAAAAACTAGGGTAAGTTGAAGAGAAAATGGGAGAAATGAAAATTGGAGACATGATGATAAGCAATTCTAATAAAGCATTTTGCTCTGAAAGGAGAGAAACAGAGTGTTAGCAGGTAAGGGAAGTGGGGTCAAAATAAGGTTTTTATTAAGTTGAGAATGCTTATATGATATAGGACTGAAAAAAATATTACTCAGTCACCTTTTTGAGATGCTCAATCAGATAAGGATAAAAAGAGTAAGAAGGGATAAAAAAAGGGGCAAGTGTACTTTGTTATTATGCTCTATCATATAGTCAACACTAGTCTATCAATATGTGCCTATTGAAATATAGTTTAAAAATCTTAGGTGTTTTCACAAGTAATTAAAGGATACTCTTTCAAAGTGAGCTATTAAGTCTCTGATGTGTGCTTAACAAAAATTTTAACTTGTAAAAGAGAGATTTCAAATGCACAATGACCTTAATGTTAACACAGCAATAAGTATAGCCACATTCTAGAATCATTATCCATATTAAACGATCCTGAAAACGGCCCAAGTAATGAGACCCAGGTAAGAGGAGACCTAAAACAAATTAGAAAAAAAAGTAAGTAATTGTTCAAGCTTGTTTTATTTTGCCATGTGAATCTTTAAAAAATCGATAAAACACTTGGAACTAATTCATAACTCTTTCTACCCTCTTTTTATGTCAAAAATACAAACAACTATCCACTGCGTATCAGGAGAAATTAAGCTTTTTACAGGAACAGTTGGAAGAGAAAAATATAGGTGATAATTAATAAGAATTTAAGAATATATTTTCCATAAAAACAACAAATGAGAATCCCTTACATAAAATTCTAAATAAATGCTAAATAGATTAGGAAAACAAATATATTTTGGACATTTTTATATACATGCCTATAAAAATGATTTGTGCTGTTAAAAACTTACATAAAATGCTACCTACCAGAATATAATACAAATACTCTTAAAACTTAGTTTTTCTCTTAACATTATGTCTCTGAGGTATTTTATTGACTACAAAGCTCATTCACTGTAACTGCAATGAGAATTCATTGTATGAATGTAGCTAAATTTAAATATTCATTTCACTGTTAATAAACACTTCACGTTTTCCAATTTTTCACTATTATAAATAATGCTGTATAAATTACTTTGTACAAATCTGTTTGTACTGCTATCCAATAAAAGGTCTGCTTACAAAGTTGGCCCTTGGCTGGAAACTTGTATTTCACTACCCTAACTGATAGTCTCTCTTTGGGCCTAAACTGTTTGTGCAAAGAATACAGTTTATACTGAACACTTGCTTTCCTTTTGGGAGGCTGGAATTTTGGCAGGTAGTAGGCAGAGGGGCCTACATGACCAGCGCTCAATATAAGGTTTAGGTACTGAGTTTCAAATACGCTTCCCCAGTAGTCAACATATCACACATACTGTCACAACAAGTTGCTGGGAAATTAAACACATTCTGTGTAACCCCATTGGGAGAGGATGCCTGGAAGCTTTCATCCAGTATTCTCACCCCATGTGATTTTCCTTTGCTGTATTTGTTTTGCATCCTTTTGCTATATTAAATCTTAGCTATGAGCACAACTGTATGCTGAGTCCTGTGTGTCCTAGAAAATCATCAAACCTGGAACCCCCAAAACACACGTGCAAGAGTTTCTCTAGAATTGGAATCACTGGACCATAAAATCTAAAACTGGAATCCTTAGGTCATGAGATATGTACATCATTACTACAGACTATTAAATTTACTCTTCAAGGTAGCTGTATGAATTTACACATTCCCTTCCAGCAAAGTTTGAGAGTTCTTATTTCCACTCCCTAGCGAACACTTGTTAATATCAGACTTTTTTTTACATTTTGCCAATCAGATGTGTGTGAAATGTTACCTCACTGTTGTTTGTTTGCTTTTTCTCCAGGAGATACTTAAAACACACTTACTGGATGAATATAATTGATTTGATAATAAGGTATAAGGTATTTATTATTTCAGATGTGAGTTTAACCTCACAGGTATTTTAAAAAGGGGCATTGCACTAAATAATAAAAATTAATTGGAACTGGATAAAAGTATTAAAAGTGTAGAATATTTCCTATAAGAAAGGAAAATGACTCTTCATGAAAAATTTGTATTACAAAAAGGTTTTACTAAATTATCTCACTTAATAGATAATTTTAAAAACTCAACAACCCAAGTAAACATTAAAATTCCAATTTTAAATTGCTATTCTCTGCCAGTGGAGTCAGTGTGCTAGAAAGTCACTGGCCATATCTAAACCAAATATGGGGCTAAAGTCTGTACCCTCTCTAAAGCCAACCTTGAGAAATATAAAATAGTTGAACTTACATAGTGTATGATGAAATTAGAAGTTATCACAAAATTATGATTATAATGTTACTCCATTCTCATCAAAAATCTTGCTAATATTCATACAGCACTTCATTTTGGAAGGCTATGGATCATGGACCAAAGCTTTATGTTACCTTGCCTCTAGCCTTGTCAGATTGCTGAAGTTGGTAGATAGTAACTAGTAAGACACAAGCACACTTCTTTAAGTTCTTCAATTTGATATATAATACTGGTTTTCACTCTATGGGCTTAAGCTGTTACTTCTACCTGACATGAACTCATCATAAATTCATGAAAATTTTGGAAAATACAGTGTTTTCATGCTTCATGGTGGCACTATAACCTGATTTGAGTCAAGAAAATGTTTCTTAAAAATTGTCAAAATTAAGGTGTTAATGAAATTATCACTCAGTATTTTTATGACTTTATTTACCTCAAAACAAGATATACTTCTTCATATTTAGTCTGTCTGCTTGCACATCAAAGTATCAGAATCTGTATAATAGTTAGATCAAAGCACTGTTTTTCTGTGTGTTCATTTTCCTATACTTCAAATATATTAGTGAGGATGTCGTAAGCACAACTCATTCACTTACCTAAACTCCCAGCTGCCATTGCAGACTGCAGCGCAGTGGTTAAACCCGGGACCATCTGGCAATAGTACACTGTATCTGCACACACACAGGCTGTGGTGCCCACCACTCCTGGCCAACTCTGAACAGGTCGAGGAAACCCCACCAAGAACAAAGGAAGGGTAAAGAGGGGGAGTAAGGGAGAAGAGAGTAATGTAGAAAAAACTATGAAGATCAACACAAATGGAGAGAAGACAATGTTGAGTACACCCAAAGCGGTGGTTGATTTTCTACGTTTTTTCTCTGTCCACGATGCCACAAGCACAGTCACAGCAAACTGCAATTTAGCAATGAACTGAATCAGACGATCACGCATGATACCAACCTGGAGAGACATAAAAATGGCTTTTTTATTCTTAGATACTTTTCATGAGTTTTCAAGATCATATAAGAAAAACAATATAATTTTATATCATTGCCCCAAGATTTTTGAGTAAATTGCCCTTATGTGAGATTCTCGGTTATAATTTTCTCGATCCCCACAATTAGCAAATGAAACTATATTTTAAAAAGTTTAGGCTCTCTTAAAAAAAAAGTAGTACTAAAGAGAAATGACAGAGTGCTATGTCTATCTTATGGTTAATTAAGCTCTGTGTTACATGCTGGTTAAGTCATAAGAACTAGAAGTAGTGAATACTTCACAGATTAAGAAATCTTAATCTTAATTATACATCATGCCATAACACAAATCTCAACTGACTGAAATCATTCTAAATATACAATCATGAAAAGTATGTTCTTCAATCAAAACTGAATTAGGTCAACAACAGAATGAAATGTGGAAATTAAAAGACATATTCCTAAATAACCAACAGGTCAAAGAAGAAATTACAAGATAAATAAGAAAACATTTTCAGATGAATGAAACACAAATCAAAACTTGTGACACAGCACAAACAATCCTCAGAGGGAAATTTATAGTTACAACTGTATATATTAAAAGAATGGAAGTATCTTAAACCAGTAACCTAATCTTCCATCTTAGGAAACTAGAGAACAAAGAGCAACTAAATCTCAAGCAAGCAGAGGTAAAGAAATAATAAAGTTAGAGTAGAAACTAATAAAATAGAGGATAGAAAAATAATAGATAAAATCAATGAAACCAAAAGAATTTTTTTTTTTTTGATGAGGAGATCAACAAAACTGACAAACCTTTAGCCAGACTGACCAAGAAAAACTCATAGAAGATGTAAATTACTAAAATCAGGAATGAAACAGATAACATTACCAGCAACCTTACAGAAAAAAACATAAAGAATTATAAGAGAATATTATGAAAAACCGTATGACAAAAAACTAGGTCACTTAGATGAAACTGACAACTTCTAAGAAAAAGACATAAATTACCAAAACTGATTTAAGAAGAAACAGAAAATCTGAATACACATATAACAAGTAGAGAAACTGAATTAGTAATTTAAAAGCTTCCCAAAGAGAAAAGCTGATAGCTTTAATACTACAAAATACTACACAGTACAAAATATATTGATACATACTGAATACTATAAACATTTAACAATTATTAATATAGTCAAACAATCTTAAAAAAAACAATAAAGTCATAAGATTCACACTTCCCAATTTTAAAACTACTACAAAGCTAGTATTGTAATCAAGACAGTGTTGTACTGGCATAAGGACAGATATATAGATGAAGGGAAAAGAGAATGAGTGTCCAGAAATAAACCCTTATATTTGTTGCTTGACTTTGACAAGGTGCCAAGAAAAGTCACTGAGGGAAAAATAGCTTGTTGAATAAATGATACTGAAACCACTGTACATCCATATACAAAAGAATGGATTTGGAAATTGACCTTATAACATACACAAAAATTAATTCCAAGTAGATCACAGAATCAAATGTAAGAACTAGAAGACATAGTAAATCTTTATGATCTTAAAAGCAGTGTTTATTAGATATGACACCAAAAAATACAAGCAACAAAAGAAATAAACAGAACTTCATAAAAATTAAAACTTTTTTGCTTCAAAGGACATTATCAAGTAAGCTAAAGAAAACCTACAGAATGGGAGAAAATTTTTCCTGATCATTTATCTGTCAAGGAACTTATGCATAATATATGAAGAAGTCTTATTAAACTTAACAATAAAAAGACAAATAACCCAGGTAAAAATGGGCAAAGAATTTGAATAGACATTTCCTTCAAAAACATACATAGATGGTCAATAAATATACATAAAGATGAACCATTAGCATTCAGAGAAATGTACTATCAAAATCACAAAAAGAGAGTTCACATTCATGAAAATTCTATAATGAAAAAGTAAGACAACTGTTGGTGTCTTTTGCCGAATGCAAAAGACAACATACTAGATAATTTTGATCATGTGAAATGTCCAGAACTGGCAAGTCCTTGGAGACAGAAAGTAGTTTAATAGTTGCTGGAGCTGGAGTAGTAGAATGGATGGAGAGTGGAATGGAAATGACTATTAATGTGTATGAGGTTTCTTTCTGGGATGTTGAAAATGATCTAAAATTAGATTGTGGTGATGACTACAAAGTTCTGAAATATATACCACAGAACTTCAGACTTTAAGTGAATGATTTTATGGTATATGAAATACATCTCATTAAAGATGTTAAAAAAACATATTCACCAGTAAGAGTTTGATTCCTGTATCCAGGCTTCTGCTCCACCATATGTCTGTATTGGAGATCAGCAAGTGCACTGCTGATACAATGACTGTCTCCAATAAAGCATTTTCTGTATTTTGCCATACCTGCAGTACACAAATTAACCACTTTACTAGGCAGAATTTGATAATTTAAGTAAGCTGCTAAACAAAATCATAATTTGGGAACAGGAACATACTATTAAGTGCATATTAGTATTACCATTCTAAAAGCTCTCGTGAATCCAATGGAGACAGATACAGAGTGAAGCCTTTGTAAGGAACTGTCCAATGAAAGAAATGCCATCATAGCAAAAGGTGACACTAAGACAAAAAGAGACAGATTTAATGAAGGCAAAATAATCTTTTACCATATTTAATTTTGGCCTGTATTTTTATGAGCATATTCAAGCAATTAATTAAAAAAGAACAATAAGCAAACAAATCAAAACATAAAAGAATATCTATATGCAATATAACATTATACAAATACAGGAATTCTGTAATATTTTTGTATACCTCCTAGACATAATATAAGTTTATTATGTTTTATCTGCCTACCTAGATTTATTAAAATCCGTCTGACAACACCAATCTTCATAAGCTTTGTCTGCTTCTCTAGGAATAAAGTCACAGTTTGCACATCCTTTGGATAGAAAGGGTTCCGGAAAATTCCAAAGATATAGACACTTTGAATTTCTTTAAGTATCCACAGTATTATAAATAATATCATCAAAGTATAGCCAACAACAGCCTGAGGACTGTTTCTGGCAATCTGTGAGAATTTGTATCCAGCAAAGTGATGCAACAAACCAGTTTCTAAGAGGGCCAAGACTAATACAATGCTGTAGAAAACGTATTCCCTCCAAGTAAACCGGATTTCTGAACCATTGGATAAAGCGTTAGATTTGGTTCCAACTCTGCGTCTGGTCACACTGTGTTTGAAGACAAGAACCATCTCACTTAGGTTAAGACTCAGTAAGAACCCAAGTCCAGTCATGAAAAGAACCACACCAACAGTGCTGGGAATGAAATAAGATGCTACAGCTGTTCCAGCAGAAATGATGAACATTATTAACAACCTGCAGAGGGGGAAAAAAAAAGATCTGCTTGAAAAGAAAAAAAAATGTTCCTTGAGAATAAATTACACTATCACTTTAATACTGAAAATAATTACCGTAAGTGAGTTGACATAGATGAGCCTCCAAGGCCGAACTCTAAAACCTGCTCCATTGCCCATAAGAAAAGTGCATCAGGTGGGGGTAGGGTCCCGAGTGCCCAAAAAAAGGGTAAAAATATAAACAAGATGTGTAAAATCTGATTCATCTGTTCTATAGCTGGTATATTTACCATAAACCTACAATAAAAAGAAAGTATTTAAATCATACAGAACAATAGAAGATCTTTTCAGGAAAAACAAAATATACACATTTTCCTCTACACCCCACCTCCACCCTGAAACAAGAAATACATTTACAAAAAGGTCCTAGTCCCAAACTGCAAAAGATCAACAAACACAAACTGTGATCACTGTCCTTCTCCTATACCAGCAGTAGTCAATTGTATACAAGAAAATATTATGTATTCAAATGTGAAAAGAAGGACTAAGTAATTAACTAAATAAAACTGAGTTTGCTGCTGCTGCTAAGTTGCTTCAGTCATGTCCGACTCTGTGCGACCCCATAGACGGCAGCCCACCAGGCTCCACCATCCCTGGGATTCTCCAGGCAAGAATACTGGAGTGGGTTGCCATTTCCTTCTCCAGTGCATGAACAGGAAAAGTGAAAGTGAAGTCGCTCAGTCATGTCTGACTCTTAGCGACCCCATGGACTACAGCCTACCAGGCTCCTCCGTCCATGGGATTTTCCAGGCAAGAGTACTGGAGTGGGGTGCCATTGCCTTCTCCGAAAACTGAGTTTAGGGATTTGTAAAACTAAACTAAGCCCATGGCAAAAATACCTCTCCCTTAAATGTTTAAACATGGCTCTAATTACATTGGCTACAATTCCACTAATGAGTCTTTAGAGTTTAAAATTTTTTAATTTAAAATTGCAGGCAACTCTAGAAAAGCCAAAGACTTCCTAGGGTTCATAAATTAGCACCTAGCAAAGAGAGAAAGCTCTTCTTTTCCTCCTACTCTCTCCTGTACTGTCTTGCTCCCAGGTCCTAGACTTTCGAGTCAGTACATTCAATATCAGAGGTCAGCAACCTGAGGTTATGAACACATCTCTGTGGTTTAGCCTGGGAACTTAACCAGCATATACTATTTCTATTTTGAATAAACAGTGGTACAGATTTGGGAACAGAAACTTGCACAGCACAATCTCATTAATGAGTAAAGTCTTCTATCTTAAGTGGAGAAACTGGTTTTTGGTACAGCACTTACCAGTTAAACATCATCAAATTGCTTCAAATAATTTGATAAAAACTTTAAAGGACAGAAGAATAAACATTATCTATATGTTGCTAAGTTTTTGGAATAAGGTTAACCAAACACCTTGCCTGGAAACCAACAATGCTGTAGTACTTACAGAGTTCCAAAGACAATTTTCAAAAGAGAAAACTAAATCTCAAAACTTCTAGCATAGTAATTGTACTTGAATATCTGAGCTGCTAGGAATCAAAGTCAAGCAGAAAGGCAACTTCAGTAATTATCCACTTTAGTGTAAATTAACAGCTCAGAAGCAAACGCATAGCAACTATGATTATAATAATGGTATAAATGTGCTTCCTCACACAGATACCAGGATGATGCAAGCTAATGTACTCTGCTTCATAATGTATGTCCTTCAAATTTTTATAAGCAGAGAGAATTAATGAACACAATTAATTAACAATGTGATGCTACATTAGAGGATAATACTTTTAAAATAAAATTCATTTCATTCTGAGAAGAAAACACCCCAGTAACAAAAAAGAAAATCAAACCACACACAATATGCTGTAGAAGGTCAAGGAAAACGTGTAGATTTGTACAGCTATTTTTGTTCTTTTTTTTTTAAATACAACAGTTCACTTGCTAACATATTCAAAGAAAAGATAATTTGTGTAAAAATAATGTATACTCAGGAAATATTTACCCAAGTTCTATTCCTGCTCCTCCAATCTGTTTTTGTCCTTAAAGTAAACAACAAGCAATAGTACAGAAAAGTATAAATATATCACAAATAAATAAGAACACATAATTGAAGTAACCAAACATTGTGATTACTTTCCTATGTGTATGATTCAGGATAATCAAACAGATGATTACTGTGGTTCTTTTATACAGAAAAATGTTTAAATCTTAAAGTTTCTGATAACGTAACAGGAATTTTCTAGAGAAAAAAAAAAAATCCAAGCCTGCAAGAAAAAAATCTGTTTTTCTAACAACCATAGAAATATTTCAAGTTCTGTACACTCACTCACAATCCACATACCTAGAAAAAGATGTTCTTAATACATAGTGAATAAGATGATATAAATATGCATCATTCAAACAGTTCCTGAGTCTATGAATTAAGAATTGTAGGTTTAACATTTGTCTTTAATAAAAATGTATAGAAATAGTCATTTAAAAATTATTAATATACAACTATACTAGGTAGAATAAAGGATGAAGAAAGAGAAATTTACTACACTGTATGGATTATCTCTTAAACTTTAATATTCTCTGAAAGGAAATTAAGATACAACTTGACATATCTGACAACTCTCCAAATTTGAATACACATTTCATATAGTATTTATCTGCAGTTATCTCACCTATAGTGAGATAGTAACCCAATAATTTACATTCTGAAAATAATAATCTTATAAACTTAAATCTTTCAAAAAGGGTCAAATGTATAAATATACATTTAAGCTCGATTTTGTTAACTTCTCAAAATCAAGCATTTAACATAATATATTTTATAGTTAGAAATTCTAGTGGTACTAAGAAATCAATTATAACAGAATTTCCATAAATTCTTTCTTTACATATCTGATTAGCTGAATACCTACAAAGGTATTATAGTGTCCTCTGGTCCATAAATGTAGCACAATTAGAAAAGAATAAGAGCTAAGGAACATCAGGCATCTAAGAATCAGTCAGTTTCAGTACACAAACTGGCTACACATTTTTAAATGTCTTGTTTTCTTTTAGGCTACCATAACAAAGTAGGAAAAGATGGCTCAAACAATAGAAACTTATTTCTCACAGTTCTGGTACATAACAAAGTATCCTAAGGCAAGGTAGCTCAAACAAATAGAAATTTATTTCTCACAGTCTGAGATCAGAATACCATTATGATTCAGTTGTAATGAGAACTCTCTTTCTGGCTTGCAGGAAGCCAGTTTCTCACTGCATCCTCACATGGTGGAGAGAGACGAAAACTCTCTAGTGTCTCCACAGGGGCACCAATTCCACTGGGGACTAGGGCTACCCCAATGACCTAATTACCTCCCAAAGATCCTCACAAAATATCACTATACGGGGGGGTTAGGGCTTCAACATACGAGTTTTGAAGAGACATATACATTCAGTCCATAACATTCCACCCTAGTCTCCCAAATTCATGTTCTTCTTATCTGAAAAATACATTCATTCCTTCCCGACAGCCACAAAATTCTTAACTCATTCCAGCATCAACTCTAAAGTCCAAAGTTATATCTAAATATCATCTAAATCATATACAGGTAAGACTTGAGGTATGACTTATCCTGAGGCAAAATCCTTTCCATCTGTGAACCTATGAAACCATACAAGTCATGTGCTTCCAAAACCCAGTGGTAGGACAGGCAAAAGATGGATATTCCCACTCCAAAAGGGAGAAACAGGAAAGAAAGAAGGGTGTTAGGTCCCAAAGAAGTCCAACATCTGGCAAGGCACGTTTCATTAGATTTAAAGGTTGGAGAATAATCCTCCTTGGTTTCACACTCTGCTCTCCAGGTCCCCAGAGTGGCATGTGACCCAAAGAGCTCTAGGTGTGGGTCCTACACACCATAGCTCTACAGAGCAGTACCAGACCCAAGGCTTCCAGTAGAAACCTTCTAGTTTGCTGAAACCTGATAATCTCACAACCATTTTTGAGGTCATTTTTCTCTCTTCTTAAAGAAAACCACATGTTCACAGCCAAATAACTCTAATATCCCTGTCCTGTCAAATTTAAGAAGCTGAACAGCCTTCGTTCATTACATCTTTATCTCAAACTAGAAGTGTTTCTACTCATATAATCCCAGAAACTCATTAAATTCAACGAGTGACAGTCCGGCCACACCTTTGGTGTTCCCTTCAGAATATGCTTTCTCATTTTTTGCAATATGGATAGACTGACAGTTTCCTAAATCTTCAACCTCTGGTTCCATTTTGCTTAGCAATTCCTACTTCAATTCATCTCTCTCCTTTGTAGTTTACTATAAGCAGTCAGGAGAAATCAAGCTGTTCATTCAACACTTGGCTTAGAAAGCTCCTCGGCTATATGTCCTAATTTATTCCTCTCAAGTTCTACCTTCCACAAAACTTCAGAAGATGGTTCAGCTAAGTTCTTTACCACTTTATAAGTTCTTTGCAACTTTCTAACAAGGATTTCCCTTTCCTCTAGTTTCCAATAACCTGTTCTCACTGCTGTCTTAAGAGCTCACCAGAATTGCCTTTAACGTCCATATTCTAGCACTCACTTCAAAACTCTTCCAGCTTCTACCCATTATCCAGTTCCAAAGCTGCTTCTATTCTTTCAGGTATTTGTTATGGGAGTACCCCATCTTCTAAAAGAATCTTTGGTGGCTCAGATGGTAAAGAATCTGCCCACATTGTAGGAAACCTAGGTTCAATTCCTGGGTCAGAAAGGTCCCTGGAGAAGGAAATGACAATTCACTCCAGTATTCTTGCCTGGAGAATTCCACGGACAAAGGAGTCTGTCAGGCTATAGTCCATGAGATCACAAAGAGTCGGACATGACTGAGCAACTAACACTTTCACCCCAGCTTCTTGGTATCAAAATCCTAGCCAGCTCCTAAAGAAATACGATAGTCTGAGTGGTTTAAACAACTGAAATTTATTTCTCACAGATCTGAAAGTCTGAGATCAGAGTGCCACCATGATCAAAGTATGGTGAAAACTCGTTCTGGCTTGTAGGCAGCTGCCTTCTCCCTTTACCTTCATATGTTAAAGGGAGAAATCAGACTCTCTGGTGTCTCTTCCTATAAGGGTACTAATCCCATCCCACTAGGGCCCCACCCTTATTGTCCTAATCAGCTCCCAAAGACTCCATCTCCAAATACCACCACATTGGGGGTTAGGGATTTAACATATGAATGTGCTCAGTCACTCAGCTGTGTCCGACTCTTTGCAACCCCATGAACTGTAGCCCAAAAGGCTTCTCTGTCTATGGCATTTTCTAGACAAGAATACTGGAGTCAGTTGCCATCTCCTTCTCTAACATACGAATGGAGGGGCACAAACATTCAGTGGTGCCATAAGTGGTGCCCCTGCATTCCTACCGGTGAAAGAGAAAACTGGAAACTATAGAAAGAAATGTCAGATTTAGAAAAGGCAAGCAAAAGAGGTCAAATAATTGTATTTAAAATTACTATTTTCTCTTTTTCTTGCACAGTAAATTGATTTTAAAAAATCAATTATTTTCTATAGTTACTACAACAAAATTAAGTAAGTTATTCTATCCATCTTAAATCCACTCAATCTATGTATAACATTTATCAGTATCAATTTTAAATTTCTGTTTTCCCCTCACAGGAAAGTTCTGTCTCTTTTCACAGGTTGTAGCCAGGCAATGTTACAGATTCATGGCTCCTTATTTAAAGTAAAACACAGGAATGAAATTTTACTTATAAAGGATTTTCTTTTTAGTCTTCAATAAGATTTAATTACTGCTTTAGAATGAATGTTTAACAAAGACTAGTCCTATGAGATTATCAAAACAACTTATCACTCAATGGTTTGGTGACTTAATTCATAGATTCTTTTTTTTTTATACTAAGGAGATTGCTTAAAAATAAAGAAAGTTATAAAGTATTTGACAGTTTATTACCTGTGTGCAAGATCTACAGAAACGAAGAAAAAAATATAAACAGGTCTCATAAGAGGAGAGATTTCATAAGCATCCTGAGTTTGGAAAGTTGCAGACTCTGTAGGTGTGTTTACAATTAATGAATATTCTCCTATACACAGCGTCATCCATCCAAAGACAAAGAGTAAAACAGTGCCTCCTGCACTGCCATACAGCAGGGTTATTCTATTCGGGAGCAAATACCATGTTCCAAGACCACACAGTAATCCAGCAAGAACAGAATGAAAAACTGTGTTGACTGTATGTTTTTTGCCGGGAATTAGAAATTTGATGGTCTCAGCACCAGCACAACCTGTAAACTCATGCTCATCTTCCTCTGCTAAGATGTCTGTGGTCAGCATTCTCTCCACTGTTACCGATTTGTTTCTGGAGTATAAACTTGTGAACTGGATGACAAATGCAGTAAAAAGCATTAGTCCACCTGAAAGTGCTGCTGTGTAATAGTCTTCCAGGATGCCTAATTGATACAAAAGTGTTCCTATTCCACCTAAAACCCATGGCATCAAAAATAGGACAATCTGATTAACATATATGTAAGGAGGGGCACAATAGCCCAGTTTGAGTCGAGGGCCTCCAAGAACAGTCTGTGGAAAGCGCTTCAGGAAGAAGTCCTGTTTGTAATCGTTCAGCAGAGGCACATCTGGACTCATCCTTCTCATTCAGATTATTCTGAAAGTCACTTTCTTTTCTGTAACACAGTAGTCACTAAGAAAAAGAAAAAAATCACTATTTGAAAACGTCATACTTAAAACATGAGGGAGAAAAAAAATCCACATTTCCATTAGTTAGTTCCTTAGGGCAGGATTTGTATCTTCAGTTCTCTAGCTCCTTTCCATTGCCTGACACATACTTGGCACAAAACAAATAGTTGCTAAGTGCTTTTTAAGTGAACATGAAAAAAAAAACCACTATTAATTTACACAGAACTTAGATAAACTTAGAATTTCTTAAGAAACTCACATTGTCAGATTCTAAGGTCAAAGGAAAGTTCAAAAAGCCAATACTCTCAACTCAAATCTGCTAGTGGTTTAACCGATCATTTCCCTGAGTGTTTCTGTTGTTTGTTCTTTTAAACTTTTCTACTACAAGGGTGAGCAAAATTTTCCTATAAAGGGTCAAATAGCAAATATTTTAGGCTTTGTGGACCATATGGTCTCTGTTTCAGTGACTCAACCTGGCTGTTGTTGAGGAAAAGGAACCATAGATAATATATACATAAGTGGATGTTAGTAGTCATGTTTCAATATAACTTTACCATCTTTACCCAAACAGGCTGTGGGCCAGATGAGCCTGTGGGCCACAGTTTGCCAACCTCTGCTCTATAAAATAAGGATATTCTCTGTAATTCCCTTGAACGGAAATGGAAATAGAGGTGGAAAATAGACATACTAAGTGTTAGTAGTCACATCTCTTAACAATTATAGTAAATTTAGGTTTTCTGCTAATTTAAAAAGTCAAATTCTGCTAAAATAGTAGCATTTCAATAAAAAGCCATTGGCAACTCAACATGTAGTAAGAAGAACAACAAACTGGAAACCAAAGACTCTAAGAATCAGATTACATGCTTATTATTAACTAGGTTACCACATGCAAAGGTTTGTCTAGTCAAGGCTATGGTTTTTCCAGTGGTCATGTATGGATGTGAGAGTGGGACTATAATGAAAGCTGAGGGCTGAAGAATTGATGCTTTTGAACTGTGGTGTTGGAGAAGACTCTTGAGAGTCCCTTGGACTGCAAGGAGATCCAACCAGTTCATCCTAAAGGAGATCAGTCCTGGGTGTTCATTGGAAGGACTGATGTTGAAACTGAAACTCCAATACTTTGGCCACCTGATGCGAAGAGCTGACTCATTTGAAAAGACCCTGATGCTGGGAAAGATTGATGGCAGGAGGAAAAGGGGATGACAGAGGATGTGATGGTTGGATGGCATCATCGACTCAATGGGCATGGGCTTGGGTAGACTCCGGGAGTTGGTGATGGACAGGGAGGCCTGGTGTGCTGCGGTTCATGGGGTCGCAAAGAGTCAGACACGATTGAGCGACTGAACTGAACTGAACCACATGCAAACCACTTCATGACTCAATTCATGGCACAATGACATGAATATACTGAGTACCACTGAACTGTACACTTAGAAATGGTAAAGATCATAAATTTTATGTTCTATGTATTTTACCACACACAAAAAACTTAAAGCCATCTTAAAGTAACTTTTCTTCCCATCAGTTTAAGAGAGTCTTTCTGAAAGTTACTCCTACCCAGCCAGTATCAGCCCTGGAGAGAGCTTTTGGGTCACCATTAAGAATTACTACCTTACAGCACATCTTGGGAAGTTGGGAAGTTCTTTATCCTGTAAACACTTATCGTCTTTTGTCTTCCAGCTACTGGCCTTAGTTCTGCACAGAAAGTCATAGCTTTTACTCACTTCACAGCCCTGCAAGTACTCACAAAATAACAGAACCAGAGGGCCAGATGGAACCTTATTGGTTGATAGTTTAACCTCAGAAAATGAAGATTGCCTCCTTTCCCTCTGAATGAGCGTATCTCCTGTATACTGATGTCAGTGTACTGTGTTCTGATATGCTTGTTCAGTAGAAACATGGGTAGGTGGGTAAAGATTCTAATTTCAATTACCTATGGATGATGCTCTCAGATAGGAAAACGAGCTTGGATGACTGGCTTGGGCATTTAAAAGCCGACCCCTCCTTCTCCACTAAGGCAAGTCAGGAACAATGTGAGATGACTTGCTAGGAAAGGAAGCCAGAAATTGAAAATACCTTATAAACTAGATTATCTAGCTGCATGTTACTGCCCATATTCAATTACCTTTTAGTACTTTTGAGTCTTCTGTAAATTTAGTTTAAATGTTCTCGCCCATTTGATTGAATATTCTGTGATTATATTTCAAAGAGTGGAATAGTCTAAAGAAGATCTATTGTTGATTTGGAAACTTGGAAAGATGCCTACAATATATTGCAAAGTAAAATATACACACTGATGATCCTATTTGTATTAGAAAAAAAAAAGCATGCACACTTTCAGGTATACATGGTTATTCCACGTGTGTAAGTGTACAAATACTAGGCTTTGTTTGTATTTCACATATAACATTTTGACACCTCTTCAAATTAGCAAATATCCTGTAGGACTCTCAACTCATGCCCTGCAAACACATCCTGTGGCCTCTAAGTGGCCATGCTCATACCCTCTCCTTTGCGCAGGTTATCTTCCCCTTCCTTTCACAGTAATCTTAGTCAACTTTTAAGATTCAGTCTAATCCTTTCTGAAATTTTGCAGAGCACTTAGACCAAACTGTGCCTCTCTCCTATCTGTATACTCAAAACATTGCTTATTTACAATATACTCATCTTGTAACATGTATCAACTGGGGGCATTTCTTGTATTACTCACCTCGTCACATGTTATCTTTTCAAAATTTTTTTTCTCTATTAATAAATTATTTGTGGGTAAGGGCCAAATCTTGAGATACTTCTGATTCTCTATAATATTTAGTAAAATACCCTGGCACAGAAAGGCATGTAATACATTAATGGCATAGCTTAACTAAGATGATTAAAGTTAAAGAAAATTAAATATTGCTGTCTGAAAGGGAAATTGGATGTTGTTTATTGTTTCTGAAAACTTCTTCCAGCATATCCTTCCCCATTCAAAATAGTAAACCCATAAACTCTTTATTTTCAGTTTTTAAATGTTTGGAAATTATCTTCATTTACTTCTCTTATGGACTAAATAATGGCATCTAATGACAGTACTACCAGCTCAGAGAAGATTTTGCCTAGAGCAGTATAGTATCCCAGTAATACTGGAGCAGGATGAGCCTGAAGGAGAAATACAGCTGGGTTTCTTCCACGGAGAAGGGAATGGGCAGAGAATTTTAACATGTCAGAAGTCCAATTTTAACTCGCTACATGTCTAATGATATACTTTAATCTCTTTCATTATCAGGAAAGAGGAGTTAGTTCTTACTGGGAGAGGAAAAACAGAGGAAGAACAGCAGGCACAAGGGACAAAATAAGGCAGTAGTGATGTTGAAGTGAGGACAGACCAACAAGTATGAAGAGTACAAGTTCCCTCAAGAAGCCTTAGAAGCATGGGGGAGGACACTGGGATGGTGATTTAATTTAAAGGGATATAAAAAGAAAGGCTGAAAGATACAGGATTGTTTGCCCTACAGAATATTTCTTAAACAGATGTCTATGGTTAAAGAAGTTTGAGAAACTATATACCAGACTGTCAACTTGAAGAGTCACGGATATCAGCAGACCAGAGATTCTGAGACATCTTCAAGTTAAAAACAAAATAAAACAAAACACCATTTCAAATCTGCTTAAAATATATCATTTAAGTTTTCCAAACTTATCTGACCTTGGAACCTATTTTCTCCTCGATATCTAATAACGGATCACGTGTGCAGTGTTTTATGGAAATTGCTTTCAGAAATATTGGCCTGGGTTTCAGTTGGAACCTTAAATATTTAGCCAGGTGGAGTTAAAAAATATATACCATTTAAAGAAGAATGTCATGAATGAAGGTACACAAGCAAAATAAATAAATAGAAATTTCATAGGCAGCAAGTATATCAGGTTGTTTTTTTCTCATACCGTAAGGATAAAAGAGGATTACATGAAAAATGCTGTAAATTCATTTAGGCAAAAATTATGATAAATTAGTACTGTTTGGCTTTTACTTTATTACAGATCCTGGAATACTTTAAAAATATCTTCTTTGTATGAAACGACAGTTACATTTATATAGACAGATTTTCTAAATCTTAATCTGGATTACCAGTATGAAAAATAAAATCAGATTAAAACTAACTCCCTGAATGAAAATTTGGCACACTCTAAGAGATTGTTAAAGACAGACTGATGTATTTATATGTTTGCTACTTACAACATGTTAAAATGAATAATGGATCAAGGCTTTGGGAAAAAAATGTAAAAGCTGCGAGAAGAGAAGTTAAGGGATAAAGATGGTTGCCACAACAACGATTTAAGCCGTATGCTTTCTTCATATGCTACTCTGAAAGCAGGCCAACAAAACAGCTATAAATAGATCACAAAACAGCTATAAATAGATCACTTTATTTGGAATCTGAGTAGCATTTTTTACCTGTTATCCAATAGGAAATAGAGATCAATTTGGCAATGATACAGATGGGAGTACTTAGTTACCAAAATGTTAACTTCGGTAATCATGCAAGAGATCAGCCTGAAAATCCCTTAAAAGAAAGAACAAAAAGTGGCAGTTTATTATTCTGAATTTATAGTTCTCTGTATTTGGCAAAAAGAATTGCTAGAAATAGAAGTTTTAGCAATTGCCCGATTTTGGTTAGCAAAGGTTACTTTAAAAAAAAAAAATCTAGCATACTGTTTTTATTGTTGGTTTCATTCACTGAATCCACGCATTTATTTTCTACTAGATCAGAATTTTTTTAATGAAAAAGATACTAACATAAGATCTACCCTCTTCGCTTTTTAAGTGTACAATGCAGCATTGTTAACTAGCAACACAATGTTGTACAGTAAGTCTCTAGAATTATTCATCCTCGTAACTAAAACTTGCTAATTAGTGACTTTCCATTTATTCCTCCCCCAAGTGCCTGGCACATCATTCTACTCCCTGTTTCTAGGACTTTGATGATTTTAGATACCTCATGTAAGTGGAATCATATAGTATTTGCCCTTCTGTGACTTGTTTATTTAATTTATCATGTCTTCAAGGTTCATCCATGTTGTCACATCTGGCAGGATTTCTTCTTTAGGGCTTATTAATATTCCATTTTATGTACATACCACATGCTCTTTATCCATTCATCAGATGATGGACAGTTTTTGGCTATTACGAATAATGAGTCAGTAAACATGAAAGTGCAAATATATTGAAAGACCCTGCTTTCAATTCATTTGGATAAATACCCAGAAACAGAATTGCTGGACCACATGGCAGTTTCATTTTTAATTTTTTGAGGACTCTTCATAATGTTTTCAGTAGCACTGTACTACTTTTGTTCAAAGTGCTATTTTGTATTCCCACTAACAGTGGGAAGGTTCCAATTTCTCCACATCCTCCCCAACACTTGCTATTTTTTTTTTTTTAACAGCTATCCTAACAGGTATGAGGTGATATCCAGGGAGCACTTGTGCACTGTACCTCTACTAAAGTTTTGTTGTACTTTGAGGAATCATCAAGTTTCCGTAAATCTTTGCTCTCATATTTTTAACTTGTAAAAGCACTTTTTCATCCCTAAATGTTGCTTTTTATAGAATCCTATTATTATTTTATGAATATGCTCTATCTCTAAGAATATTCATTACATATATGTATATGTGTTGTGTGTGTAGATAAATGCCATTTATTTTTTGTAATTGCCTCATGTCCTTGGCCTCTTTTCTACTGAAGTATTCACTTTTCTTATTTTAAAAAACTTTTTATGTATGAAGGATACCAACTGTGACTTATGTTACAACCCTTTCCCCCCACTATGTTGACTTGCTCTTGAAGCACTGTTAGAAGATGCTGGCAAGGATTAACCATTACATTTTAATAGTTATTAAAACATACTCAATTCTCCCTTTCACAGAGAAACAGCTAAATGATAAATTAGTACTTTCCACAAATGTAAACTTTGGAATAAGTTTTTGATGATCTACAATGTGATAGGTGATGGTACAAAGACTGCTCTCTGACTCAAAGGAGTTTACCAAGGAGTTTACTTGGTTGTACCAAGTAGAAGAGAGATAATTTTCCTCCCAAATAATCGTTACTGTTAAAAGCAATTCTGGAATTATTTTAATTTTCGTTATCAAGAACACAGAGTAAGCAAGGAACAGAAAGTTAGTTTACAAGTTAAAATTATTAAACAAAATTAAATTTGTCAAGAAGAAGAAATTCCTGCTATATTTAAAAATGCCAACACAAACTTTGTCAGTAATGAATAGAATGTGCTCATCCACGTTTCAAAAAAGTATTTTTTTTTTGAAATTTGAAAGGAGGGGCTTCCCTGGTGACTCAGTGGTAAAGAATCCACCTGCCAGTGAAGGAGACACAGGTTCAATCCCTGGTCTGGGAAGATTCCATATGTTGCGAAGCAACTAAACCTGTATGCCTCAACTATTCAGTCTGTGCTCCAGAGCCCAGAAGCCGCAACTAAGCCCATATGTGGCAACTACTAAAACCTGGGCACCCTAGAGCTTGTGCTCCACAACAAGAGAAGTCACTGCAATGAGAAGCCTGTGCACCACAACTTGAGAGTTTCCCCAGCTCTCTGCAACTAGAGAAAAGCCTGTGCAGCAAGAAAAACCCAGCACAGCCAAAATAAACAAATTAAATTATTTTTTAAATATGAAAGGAAATATACAAAAGTTCTACTTTTCTAAGCATCATCACTTTTACTAATTTGGAAAACAAAAAACCTCATGTTAGGAAAAAGAACAGTACACAGAAAATTATAAGACACTGATGAAAGAAATCAAAGACAACATAAACAGATGGAGAGGTATTTCACGTTCCTGGGTACGAAGAATCAATTTTGTGAAAACAACTATACTACCAAGTGCAATCTACCGATTCAATGTGATCCCTATCAAATTACCACTGGCATTTTTCACAGAACTACAACAAAAAATTTCACAATTCATATGGAAACACAAAAGACCCAGAATAGCCAAAGAAGTCTTGAGAAAGAAGAATGCAGCTGGAGGAATCCACCTTCCTGACTTCAGATTATACTACAAAGCTACAGTTATCAAGACAGTAGGGTACTGGCACAAAAACAGACATACAGACCAATGGAACAAGACAGAAAGCCCAGAAATAAACCCATGCACCTATGGGTACCTTATTTTTGACAAAAGAGGCAAGAATATACAATGGGGTGAAGACAGCCTCTTAAATAAATGGTTCTGGGAAAACTGGACAGCTACATGTAGAAGAATGAAATTGGAACACTTCCTAACACCATCACCGACTCAATGGACATGGGTTTGGGTGGACTTAGGGAGTTAGTGATGGACAAGGAGGCCTGGCTTGCTGTGGTTCATGGGGTCACAAAGAGTCAGACATGACTGAGCGACTAAACTGAACTGAACTAACACCATACACAAAGATAAACTCAAAATGGATTAATGACCTAAATGTAAGGCCAGAAACTATAAAACTCTTAGAGGAAAACATAGGCAGAGCACTTGATGACATAAATCAAAGCAAGATCCTCTATGACCCATCTCCTAGAGTAATGGAAATAAAAACAAAAGTAAACAAGTGGGACCTGATTAAACTTAAAAGCTTTTGCACAGCAAAGGAAATTATAAGCAAGGTGAAAAGACAACCCTTGGAATAGGAGAAAATAATAGCAAATGAACCAACTGACAAAGGATTAATTTCCAAAATATACAAGCAGCTCATACAATACCAGGAAAACAAACAATCCAATCAAAAAGTGGGAAAAAGACCTAAACAGACATTTCTCCAAAGAAGACATACAGATGGCTAACAAACACATGAAAAGATGTTCAATATCGCTCATTATCAGAGAAATGCAAATCAAAACCACAATGAGATATCACCTCAAACCGATCAAAATGGCCATCATCAAAAAGTCTACAAGCAATAAATGCTGGAGAGGGTGTGGAGAAAAGGGAACACTCTTGCCCTGTTGGTGGGAATGTAAACTGATACAGCCACTATGGAAGACAGTATGGAGATTCCTTAAAAAACTAGGAATAAAATCACCATATGACCCAGCAATCCCACTCCTAGGCATATAACCTGAGGAAACCAGGATTGAAAAAGACACATGTATCCCATTGTTCACTGCAGCACTATTTACAATAGCTAGACTATGGAAGCAACCTAGATGCCCATTGACAGATGAATGGATGAAGAAGCTGTGGTACATATACACAATGGAATATTACTCAGCCATAAAAAGGAAGGCATTTGAGTCAGTTCTGATGAGGTGGATGAACCTAGAACCTATTATACAGAGTGAAGTGGGTCAGAAAGAGAAAGATAAATATTGTCTTCTAACGTCCATATACAGAATCTAGAAAAATGGTTCTGAAGAATTTATTTACAGGGCAACAATGGAGAAACAGACATAGAGAATAGACTTATGGACATGGGGAGAGGGGAGGAGAGGGTGAGATGTATGGAAACAGCAACATGGAAACTTACATTACCATATGTAAAACAGAGAGCCAACAGGAATTTGCTGTATGGCTCAGGAAACTCAAACAGGGGCTCAGGGGCTCTGTATCAACCTGGTGGGGGTGGGGGATGGGGAGGGAGATGGGAGGGAGGTTGAAAAGGGAGGGGATATATGTATACATATGGCTGATTCATGTTGAGGTTTGACAGAAAACAACAAAATTCTGTAAAGCAATTATCCTTCAATTAAAAAAACAACAACTTCATATTAGGAAAAGAAACAAAATGGCCTACATCCAAGAGTTTTTCAATCACGTCAAGCTACTGACATATGAAATGGAAGTTTTGGGGGTTTTTTGTGTGTGACTTGAGAATCAGAAGGATAAATTTGGAAAAGGGGTTTTCAGAGAAGGGTAGGCCTGAGAGAAATCTACAAATGTCGAAATAGGAAGCTTTTGTTACCTAAGCCAGCATGGCAATGGCAGGTAGGACTACTTGATAAGACAAACACACACAAGAGGGGAGAGTGTCTAAAAGAAAAGGTTCTCACCATCAAGAAAGTGAAAACAAGGCAGGGGTGGGGGTAGGATGAATAGGGAGACTGGGATTCATATATATACACTGCTATATATAAAATAGATAACAAATGAGAACCTACTGTATGGCACAGGGAACTCTGCTCTGTGTTCTGTGGTGACCTAAATGGGAAGGAAATCCAAAAAAGAGGAGGCATATGTATATGTATGGACGATGCACTTTGCTGTACAGCAGAAACTGACACAGCAGTATAAAGCAACCATAACCCAATTAAAAAAAAGTAAAATAAAATAAAAAGTAAAAGGTAATGGAAAAAATGCAAAAACCATTCACAGAATGGGAGAAAATTTCTGCAAATTATATATTCGTTATGGGACTTATAATGACAATATAGAAAAATGTCTTACAACTTAATGAAAATACAAATAATTTAAAACTGAGCAAAAGCTCTAAATAGACATTTCTCCATAGATAATATACAAATGGCCAACATAAGCATACGAAATGATGTTCAACAACATTACTCACTGGGGAAGTGCAAACCAAAATCACAATGAGATATCTTCAAATCCATTTGACTGGCTATCTAAAAGACAGACAATAACAAGTACTACCAAAGTTATAGAGAAATCAGAACCCTCAAGTGATAATGTAAAATGGAGCAGCTGCTTTGGAAACAGTCTGGCAGTTCCTTAAAAGGCTAAACATAGAGTTATCATATTCCACTCCAGTATTCTTGCCTGGAGAATTCCATGGACAGAGAAGCGTGGCAGGCCACAGTTCATGGGGTCTCAACGAGTCGGACACAACTGAGTGACTAACACACACCATATGATCTAGCAGTTTCATTCCTAGGTACTTACCCATGAGACACGAAAATATTAGTCTACACAAGTATTTGTACGTGAACATTCACAGAAGAAATATTAATAACCCAAAATGGAAACAACATAAATGGCCATCAACAGATGAAATAAAACGTGATATATCCATAGGTGAATATCCAGTTGCTTCAGTTGTGTCCGACTCCCTGCGACCCCATGGACTGCAGCCTGCCAGGCTCCTCTGTCCATGGGATTCTCCAGGCAAGAACACTGGAGTGGGCTGCCATTTCCTTCTCCAGATATATCCATACATTGGAATCTTAATAGACTACAAACAACAGTGAAATACTGATGCACACTATTAATACAACATGAATGAACCCTGAAAACAGAATGCTAAGTGGAAGAAGCCAATCACAAAAGGCCACATACTGTACAATCCCATTTATATGAAACGTCCAGGATGAGCAAATCTATAAGGACAGAAAACAGATTAGGGTTTGCCTAGGGCTGGTGGGGACAGTGAAGATTGGAGGGCAGGGAGAATGGCTGCTAAAGGATACACAGCTTTTTGGGGTGTGATGAAATCTTTTAAATTTGAATTGTATGGAATGTGAATTTTAATTTCAATACAGTTCTTACAAAAGAAAAAGAAACAGAAAAGGTCCCCCATCTGGTACTTTCTGTGGCAGCTAATAACTAGTAGGCAGTCCTTTAAGTCGGAAATTAAATAAAGTGATGCTCAGGTGTCCAAACAATTAAACGACTAAAATGGCAACGTCTGAACTGGCTTTGGATGCTATGATAAAGATGTGGAGATTTGGTGATGGTAGACATCCAATAATATAAAGGATGGGCTCTGCCCTAATTGCGGGAATGAGAAAAAAATCCACCTAAGATTATACAGCTGAATAAGAGAAAAAAAGCAATTCAGAGGCCTGATAAATAACTTCTGGTGGAGTAGACTTCACTGAAGTAAATATTGGTCCTTGATAAAGACAGGATTGTGGAGAGACAGTGCAGATCGGTGGGGAAAGAGTTGTTCCTGTTCAGGAGTCCATTATTTGACTGATTTAGGGCAAAAGTGGAGAAAATTAGTACAGTAGTAAGGGCCATAGTTCGTAATCTTTATTTGGATAACAAGCCCATTCCTAAACCAAGACTGAAAGGGCCATTTTCCATTTCGCAAGTGTCTCTTAGAAATAAAATACTAAAACCCAACAGTCTAAAGAAGCTTTACGAAAGAAAGTTAAAAGCACACCAGATTGATGAACTCTACAGACAGAGCTCATCGCATGTCTTAAAAAATGCAATCATCACTCTGCACAGGCTTGGAAATTAAGGCGGCCAAGAAGTGCCCAGGTGGGTATCAGGGATCTAACGTACCTGGAGTCACCTGAGGGAAGAGGCGAGGCGAAGACATCCCAGTGACGGCACTTTTGCAGGTATACCCGGGGTGCGCGCTCCCGCCGGAAGGCTGCCTGCGGTCCGAACGCCGAGGCAGAGGAACTGGGGCGGCCACGGCAACCAGCTCACCGCGGTGGCGTCGCGACCTGCACCTCGTTTCCATGGCTAACGTCAACTCCAGCAGGCGCCCCCAGGGGCAGAACGGACCTCGGGGGCGGGCGCGCGCTCGGTTCGCCCCGCCCCTCGGTCTGAGGTTACGTCTCCTCAGCCTGGCCAGGCAAGGCCGAGTGCGGGGAGAGGCGCGCTCGGATCGCTCCAGGTCTGGGCCAACGCTCGCGTGACCCGGCACCGTGGGACTTGCGTGGGCTAGGGCCCAGGAGCGGCGGTGGGGAATCGCCGCTCAAGCCCTGAACTTTCACCCGCGTCGCGCCGCTACGCAAGAGCGTCGTTGCCCTGGTGACGCGACGTTCCTTCGGAGAGTAGAGCGCTCAGGCGGATAGAGCGAGTTTGAGAGCCGGCGCCATTTTGAGAGCGTGTAGCACCTAGTGATCTGACTGACGAGTCTGGGTGTAGTGAGACTCCAACCGCTTAGAGTCCCGCCACAGCCGCACTTTGGCCGTCGCCACCCAATACACTGACGGTAATAAATGCGTTTAAGTGATACTTCATACATATACGTGTTCGCTGTCGCCCCTTCATTGCATTTTTCCCCCGAGTGGATTTGTGACAGCATTTTAAATACTAGGAACCAAAATACCTATAAGTGAAACATGCCACCAAGGTATCTGTTTATTAATAAAGTAAGTCAAAGTTACCGTCTTCTATCTTTTTGAAAAAGCAGTTGCGGACTATTATTAGTGGTAGTAATTTTTGGTCCGGGAGTCTTTACAGGGTGGCCTTGAAGTCCCCAGTTTTGGTAGTTTGAAAGTTAAAACATGCCCATCACGACTGCCTACATATTCCACCAAGTTTCACTGCTTCCGTAAGTTTTGGACACCTTCCAAGTTGCAAGTTAAGAGCTTGGGAGGTGATCCCTGAGCTCTTTAAATTGGTCTCTGGAGGATTTAGTGGAGTCACTCAGTCATGTCCGACTCTTTGTGACCCCATGGATTGTAGCCTACCAGGCTCCTCCGTCCATAGGATTTTCCAGGCAACAGTAGTGGAGTGGGCTGCCATTTCCTTCTCCAGGGGATCTTCCCGACCCAGGGATCGAACCCGTGTCTCCCACATTGTAGACAGACGCTTTACCATCTGAGCCACCAGGGAAATCAGGTAACTTAAAGCCTGAACTTAAAGCCAATTTGTAGGTCTCTAGGTAGCCATGTCTCCTCTCCTTCCTCCCCCGCCCGCATTGATAATCAGTTTTGCATATACAGAGACTCCTGATTGGCTTAAGGACTGTCTGTTCGGATCTCCTTATCTCAGAACTATGAATGCATCCTTTTTTGTTTCTTTCCTGGTTTTACTGAAAGTAATGGCTTAGTTCTTAAGTGCTTAGGATTTCGGACCATAATGGGGGAAACCTTTTGGTGTTAATTAAAAGAAAGCCACCTGATGCAAAGAACTGACTCATTGGAAAACACCCTGATGCTGGGAAAGATTGAAGGCAGGAGGAGGAGAGGACAGAAGACGAGATGTTTGGATGGCATCACCAACTCTGTGGACATGAATTTGAGCAAGCTCTGGAGTTGGTGATGGATGGGGAAGCCTGGCGTGCTGCAGTCCATGGAGTGGCAAAGTCGGACAGGACTGAGCGACTGAACTGAAAAGAAAGCCGAGGCTAATAAAAAATAAGATACAAATCTATCTAGAGGAAAAGTGTAGTTTATTGAAAGCATGTGGAAGAAAACCCTTTGCACCATCCATGGCGATAATGAGGTAGAAATTACTAGGCAGTCAGTGTAGAACTCTGAGACCTCTGGACTTTTTTTCAGTAAACATCCCACTCCGTTGTCCTGAATTTCTGGAATGTGTCTTTGGTCTGGTCAATTATCAGCACCCAGATCCAGGGAAAGTGAAAGTGAAATCACTCAGTCGTGTTGGACTCTTTGCGACCCCATAGACTATACCATCCATGGAATTCTCCAGGCCAGAATACTGGAGTGGGTAGCCAGTTCCCTTCTCCAGGGAACCTTCCCAACCCAGGGATCGGAACCCAGGTCTCCCACATTGCAAGTGGATTCTTTACTAGCTGAGTCACAGGGAAGGCAGTAATTAGCTTCTGTTCCTATGCCTGAGGGAAAATAACTGGTGATCGTTAATCTTAAGCCCATACATCTGGTCCATTGTAAAATGGCCAGGGGGCATGAAAGAGTGGTGACTTAATCCAAGGATCAGTTCAGTTGCTCAGTCCTGCATGACTCTTTGTCACTCCATGGACTGCAGCACACCAGGCTTCCCTATCATGAACTTCTAGAGCTTGCGCAGACTCATGTCCATTGAGTCGGTGATGTCATCCAACCATCTCATTCTCTGTTATATCTTTCTCCTCCTGCCTTAAATCTTTCCCAGCATCAGGGTCTTTTCCAATGAGTCAGTTCTTCTCATCAGGTGGCCAAAGTATTGGAGTTTCAGCTTCAGCATCAGGCCTTCCAATGACGATTCAGGACTGATTTTCTTTAGGACTGACTGGTTGGAGCTCCTTGCAGTCCAAGCGACTCTCAAGAGTCTTCGACACCACAGCTCAAAAATATCAATTCTTTGGCGCTCAGCTTTCTTTATGGTCCAACTCTTACATCCATACATGACTACTGGAAAAACCATAGCTTTGACTCCAGGACCTTTGTAGAGAAAGTAATGTCTCTGCTTTATAATATGCTGCCTAGGTTGGTCATAGCTTTTCTTCCAAGGAGCAAGCATCTTTTAATTCATGGCTGCAGTCACCATCTGCAGTGATTTTAGAGCCCCCCAAAATAAAGTCTGTCACTGATTCCATTGTTTCCCTACTGGAGTATAAAGAGAAGTCAGGAAGTTGTTAAGTATCTTGACCTTTAAATTGATTGGTTAGAAATAACATGATTTAAGGAAGGATATAAAAACTGCTGTTAAGTCTGGCCTTGTGGGGGACTCCTTACCCCCTCTCAATGTCTATGCTGAGAGCTTTGTATTTTCTTTCTCTTTAAAAAATCCTATTCACTTGCTACTGTGAGTGTTTGTGGATTCCATTCTTCGGATCTGAGGGCAAGAACTTGGATTCCCATTTCAATAACATACATACTTGCTTTCAAGGATATAATTTGCAAATAGAACTTTTCCTCGTTTGTTGTGAAGAGGAAGTATGTATTTGGTTCATCCCTAATCTTTTCCAATCTTTTGGGGAAGATATAACCTCAGTCATCATGGGTCACAGTACCACATTAAGCATCTTTGAAGCACATCAGCTACTTCTAGGAAGTCAGTATAGAGTGGTTAAGAGTAGATGCTCTGGGATCCAGAAACTTGAGTTAAAACTACTGGGACTTTGGGCAGGCCGCCTCAAAATATGCCTCAGTGTCACATTGATTATTTTGAATTAAAGTTACTAAAGGAGTGGTGGGTGCCAGAGGGACCTTTGAACCTCCTCTCAGTGTCCCTGAAACTAGGAACTAAAGCTCCCATTTTAAAGGTACCCTCCCTGTACTAGAAAGTAGAAAAACATCCTTATCATTAGAGACAGGCAGAGAAATCTATATAAACAAAACTTGTTATTTAATTTACTACCTACCTCCAACTCAAAGCTGACTGTGGTTCAGATCATGAACGCTTTATTGCCAAATTCAGACTTAAACTGAAGAAAGTAGGGAAAGCCACTAGATCATTCAGGTATGACCTAAATAAAATCCCTTATGATTATACAGTGGAAGTGACAAATAGATTCAAGGGATTAGATCTGATAGACGGAGTGCTTGAAGAACTATGGATAGAGGTTTGTGACATTGTATAGAAGGCAGTGATAAAGACCATCCCCAAGAAAAAGAAATGCAAAAACGAAAAATGGTTGTCTAAGAAGGCCTTACAAATAGCTGAGAAAAGAAGAGAAGGGAAAGGCAAAGGAGAAAAGGAAAGATATACCCATCTGAATGCAGAGTTCCAAAGAATAGCAAGGAGAGGTAACAAAGCCTTCCTCAGTGATCAGTGCAAAGAAATAGAGCAAAACAATAGAATAGGAAAGAGTAGAGATCTCTTCAAGAAAATTCAAGATACCAAGGTAACATTTCATGCAAAGATGGGCACAATAAAGGACAGAAACGGTATGGACCTAACAGAACCATAAGATATTAAGAAGAGGTGGCAAGAATACACAGAAGTATACAAAAAAATCTTCATGACCCAGATAACCACGATGGTGTGATCACTCACCTAGAGCCAGACATCCTGGAATATGAAGTCAAATGGGCCTTACAAAGCATCACTATGAGAAAGCTAGTGGAGGTGATGGAATTCCAGTTGAGCTATTTCAAATCCTGAAGGATGATGCTGTGAAAGTGTTGCACTCAATATGCCAGCAAATTTGGAAAACTCAGTAGTGGCCATAGGACTGGAAAATTCTTCGTTTCAATATCAAAGAAAGGCAATGCCAAAGAATGTTCAAACTACCACACAATTGCACTCATCTCACACACTAGCAAAGTAATGCTCAAAATTCTCCAAGCCAGGCTTCAACAGTATATGAACCATGAACTTCCAGATGTTCAAGCTGGATTTAGAAAAAACAGAGAACCAGAGATAAATTGCCAACATCCATTGGATCATCGAAAAAGCAAGAGAGTTCCAGAAAAAAGTCTACTTCTGGTTCATTGACTATGCTAAATCCTTTGATTGTGTGGATCACAACAAACTGAAAAATTCTTAAAGGGATGGGAATACCAGACCACCTTATCTGTCTCCTGAGAAATCTATATGCAGGTCAAGAAGCAACAGTTAGAACTGGACATGGAACAACAGACTGGTTCCAAACCAGGAAAGGAGTACATCAAGGCTCCTTTATTGTCACCCTGATTATTTAACTTACATGCAGAGTACATCATGTGAAATGCCAGGCTGGATGAGGCACAAGCTGGAATCAAGATTGCTGGGAGAAATATCAAAAACTTCAAATATGCAGATGACATGACCCTTATGGCAGAAAGTGAAGAGGAACTAAAGAGCCTCTTGATGAAAGTGAAAGAGGAGAGTGAAAAAGTTGGCATGAAACTCAACATTCAGAAAACTAAGATCATGGCATCCGGTCCCATCACTTCATGGCAAATAGATGGGGAAACAGTGGAAACAGTGGCTGGCTTTGTTTTTCTGGACTCCAAAATCACTGCAGATGGTTTTTGCAGCCATGAAATTAAAAGACCCTTGCTCCTTGGAAGAAAAGTTATGACCCACATGCTTCTGCTGCTGCTGCTAAGTCGCTTCAGTCATGTCCAATCTGTGTGACCCCATAGATAGCAGCCCACCAGGCTCCCCCGTCCCTGGGAGTCTCCGGGCAAGAACACTGGAGTGGGTTGCCATTTCTTTCTCCAATGCATGAAAGTGAAAGGTGAAAGTGAAATTGCTCAGTCGTGTCCAACTCTTAGCGACCCCATGGACTGTAGCCCACCAGGCTCCTCCTTCCATGGGATTTTCCAGGCAAGAGTACTGGAGTGGGTTGCCAGTTCCTTCTTCACCCTTGGACAGCAAGGAGATCCAAACAGTCCATCCTAAAGGAAATCAGTCCTGAATATTCATCAGAAGGACAGATGCAGAAGCTGAATCTCCAATACTCTGGCCACCTGATGGGAAGAGCCGACTCTTTGGAAAAGACCCTGATGCTGGGAAAGATTGAAGGCCAGAGAAGGGGGCAACAGAGGATGAGACGATTGGATGGCATCACTGACTCAATGGAAATGAGTTTGAGCAAACTCAGGGAGATAGTGAGGGACAGGGAAGCCTGGTGTGCTGCAGCTCAGGGGTTGCCAAAGAGTAGCAACTAAATAGCAATAGCAACTAAATAGCAATAACAACTCAGGTAAAGCACAGAGGAAGATAATCCATTTTGAGACATGTGATTGATAGGCTTGTGAGATATGTCTTGTTAGAAACATATGATTGGACTTTGGGAGCAAGGTCATAGAGATAGAGACATAGAGATTTGGGAGTATTCTACATTTAAAATAAAATTGAAATCACAAGACTGGAAGAGAATGCCAAGGTTTGGATATTATTGACTGCAAAGAAAAGCATGAGGAGAGAAGAAGAAAGGGACTATAAAATGATGGATTTCCTAACATGGCTTGTTGAAATTCATCTCATTGGTTTTGTATCACAGGTAATGATACGCATGTAAATGTATACAAAGGCTAAGTGAATGGGTTTATGTGATCGGTAGAAATTTTAATGTTCTGGCGTATTTACAGGCATGTGGGTTAGGTGACATTAAAGACAGGGAGTAACCAATTGTTAATTGCAGTTTCCTACTGAAACTTCCTTTGTTATAGAAAAAAGTCTCAGACCACATAAGTATTTATAAGTAGAATCATCAAATAATATGTAATGTAATCATAACTTTGCCATTAATTGGTTTTATGCTTTGTTATAAAAGACAATGCATTTTAAATTATAGTTCTGAAAATCTTAACAGTAATTCCTGTGAGAAGTGTAGGGTGAATAGATAAAATTTCTCAGGTTTTGGTTTTGATGAAGAATGTTGAATTTTATTGCACAGTTTTTAAATTTAATTATTTCACATCAGTAACTTCATAGCTTAGATTTTTTAAATTTTAGAACTTTTCAATATTATTTTAAAAAGCTATCACCACTGGAACTTATTTTAGAGTCATTTAAAAAGAGAACAATTTTTGGTAGCCTGAAAAATCACTAAATTGAAGTATTTAAAAGTGTTTTGAAGTTGTTACGTTTTGTAAAAGTTTGTGAATATAACTTCACTGAAAGATCAAGTTTTAAGAGTAACCAAACTCTGTAAATACTGACATATTTACAATATTGGGCATATTTACAATTTGACTCTTTATAAAAATTAAATTACATGCCACATGAATTAATAATGATTTTCCTATATTTTGGCAGATATAATTAAGAGTTGACTGTGCAGATTTCAAAATCTTTATCCCTAGTCTCCTGTATTAAGTTTGGAACATTAGTTAACCTCTTCTATTGACAGTTTTACCAAGAATACAATGTCTTATTATTAGTAATATTAATTTCTAAAGCTAGAACTGAAGTTGGTAGCCTCAAATAAGTGTCCTTTTCCTGGCATTTGCTTGCTAACTTCTTTGCTTATAAGTGAACCAATTGTTTAGAATTGTGTGAACATTATTTTCAATTCCCTAGAATGAATAGAGTATAAGGAAATGCAGTAAATAAACTCTCTGATAAAATTTTCATTTGTAGTTGTAATTAAGTAAGAATGTGACAGTGGGGGAGAGTTGGGTATAATTTGCGTAAGGGTAGAGGAAAACTTATATACCCTCTCATAGTGTCTCCAGACTCATACTATTGCTGTTGAATGGAAATGTCCACTGGTTAGAATTATTTCCTAGAGCTTGCATTGTGATGCCCTCTTCAGGTTTAAAATATGCCCTCTTCATATTTAAAACATGAAAATTGGAGGTTACTCACAGATAAATAATTTAGGGGAAATGAAACCACATTTGGCAAACACAATTGTACATCAAATATAAATAACAATATCAACAATAATCAACTTTGGTGGGATGGCATTTTAGAAGTACATTTGAAACTTGGCTCTATCAAGCAAAATTTTAAATGCAGTTCCCTTTGATAGAAGTTTTACCTATAGAAATACCTTACAGATATCTTCCTTTACAGATATCTCACCTAAGTATGTAGCGATATTTGTACGAAGATGTACTTAGAACATTTGCAATAGCAAAATGCAAAACATTCTTAAATAGGGGATATTTTTAAATAAATTTAAAAGAATGTACATTTTTAGCATGTCCAACTTCTACTAAGTAAAATATTTTAAAATTACTGTGATCTTATATAAAAACTAAATGTATACATGAGCATGCTTTGTATATACTTACCTTTAATAGACACATAGGAAACTTTGATAGAATTCAACCTCTAAAGAGGCTAACTGGGGTTTGATAGGAAGAGGACTTTTACTTTTTAACATTACTCTTGTGCTGGTAATATATTTTTTATCAATATGTGTAGCTTTGATAATCTTAAAATAATAAAATAGCCAGCAAACAAAAAAAAACTGACAATCAAACATACCCACTCTACCTTCCCTCAAACCCATCAAGCTGCTATATAACTAGAAAACTGGCACAGTGAATTTTTGTTTTTATAATAACACTTTTATCCAGAGAATAATTAAAAAATATAGTTGCTAGTTTCTGTGAATAAATTACAGCAATGATGCTTTCATAGGGAGAAAAGCTATATTAGTTTTTAGTGTTATAGTACAGTTAAAAATTACAATAAGTCATTTGGTATACTGATAAATTTTGAGCTCTTATAACCAGAGACTGCCTAGAATATTGACCATTTTGGTGTTTATATCAATAGGAATCCTTAAAGTTAGTTCATTTCATGCTAAATGAGAACATTTACTGAATTTATGAATACATGCTCAAGATTATTAGGATTTCTTTCTAATGTTAGATATAAAATCCTAATTTTAGTATATACATAAAATATACATATATTAGTGTATACATACAGATATAGATGTAAAATACTTATATGTCAAAGGTATATGTAGTATATAACATGTAAAATAAAATACATGGGAATCCTATTTTATTGAACCAGCAATGACTAGGTATTAATGGAAGAAACTTTCATATGGCTTGTCTTTAGCAATATTATTTTAAACATAACAATTTATGCTAATCATTAAAATATTATTAGATCTGCTTTTTAGGCTCTTGGTTTAAATGAAAACAAATTGTATAGAAATGAATATCAGAACAATAATTAAAAAATTCTGTCTACAATTTTCAAGCCAAATACTAGATTCATGTTTTTACATAGAAATTTTTCTCCTAAAAGACTTTGTAATTAGTGAGAAATGTCTATATCAGTAAAGAGCAGCATGCAAAAAAGAGATGCATTTACTTGAGGGAAATAACCATTTATTAAGGAACAAACAATCATTTTTATTTGTGGTTTTTATAAAAAACTAGACTATGGATTTTTTCCTTATAACTTTTTCTCCAGAAAACAATAATGAATAAAATTTTAGAGATAAGCTTTCTTTTAAATGCATATATGCCCTTCCTAACACATGTAGTAAAACCATGTAAATACTCATACTCTCTACTAAAAAAAATTAAATGAAACATTTTTTTTCCCCTAAATGGCCCAGTTAGTGTAGAGGCATCCACTCTGAATTCCACAATCCAGGATCCCTTGGCCACTTGTTTCTGTATGTTGATATGCCCAAAGTTACATTTACTCTATAAAGACTTCCTTTGTTCATATATGTCTCTTTTCCCCAGTATACATTTTCTTTAAAATTATAGTACATATTAAAAATACAAACCTGAAGGTAATGTGGATTCTTCTAGAAGGAGAATTTATTCCTTTTTCTTCTGATGCATGCAGTGAATAGGTATGCCTTATTAGACAGTGAACAGTCTTTAAGAACGAGGAGGGTCTTGAGCTGATTTTCTCCTCCTTTCAATTATAGGACTAATATTCCATCCATTACTGCCTTCTCCCAAAGAGTATGACTCCTTCTATTCAGAAGTAAAAGCAGCTCTACCTGACAACATTCTGAAATATTTTTCTCTCTTTTCATAACCTCCATTTACTAAAGCAATATTTTCCTTGCTCCTTATCAAAGCATGAACTCAATAACTGCTTTCTTCTTCCAAGTTGGATAAATGGATGTGGGAACTTTATTACAGATTAAAATAGTGGAAAATTAAGAAAACAGTGCTCTTAGTGTGAAAGGCAAGGCCAGTGATTTTCATAGAACTATAGAAAGCATATTTAATCAGAAATAATGAGATCTGAATTATAATTCACTCTCTGTGAGAAACTCAATAATTTGACATTGAACAAGTCATATAAACTCTTCAGACTTCACTTTCCTCCTTTTAAGAGATTGGGCTGCTTCTCTTAAATTTCCATTTAATTCTGTATTTCTGCTTTTGTGTTATTTATGTGTTAAAAGTCTCATGGTATGGGTGGAAATAAAGACAGGCGATGATAATTTTTTGTGTGCATTTTGTTTTAAGCTATATGAGTTTTGTGGGTAACAATGCTTTAACAAAAGAGCAAGCTTTATTTATTGTTAAGCAGACCTAAGCAAACATAATTATCATTGGAAAACTAAACTCTTCCTGAAAGAGAGATTTCTGTCAATGTTAACATCGGGTAACATGTCACCTTTTTCAGAGTTCATTAAGTGCCAACAATTTACTTTCTGAGGAATATCTCTTTAAGGTCAATTAAATAAAAATATGAAAGCCAGTGTTGTTAGGATTTTTGCCACATAATAGCCCAATTATTTTATGTTTAGCCTCTTTGAGTAAAAGTGGTAGTCAAAAGATTTGAAATCCTCAGAGGTGATTTTGAAGACAGAGAAGTACTGGAGCTACCCAGGCAGCAATCAGAAACGATTAGGAAAAATTTACCACATGTTTCATTCTTTCTCTAGGTTGTATTGCAAATTACGTTAAATATTTCAGGCTTACTGCATTTAAAAATAAAGCCTCCAACTAAGCAATTTTCAAGATAGTCAAAAGATATTGCTTAAAATTTTCTTATTGCTATAGAAATGAAAAGGGTGATTGTCTATGTTGATTAGCTTGAAGATTGCTTTGGGAAGAATTTGACAGTTCTAGTAACATTCCCATTATAATTTACAATCTATGAAGAAGAATTGAATACTACCTTGAGCATCAGGAGAGTTTAAAGCCTCCTTTTCATCTGATAATTTTATTTTACTACTTTAACATAAAGAGGGGATCTTTGTCATGTGTATTTTTAATGCATATATAATTTATTTTTATCTTGATTCTTTAAAACTATTCTCAATTAGATCAAGTAGAAAATATATAGCATAATAAATATACCAGAATATTTATTGATACCTACTATGTGCAGATCCTTTTTTGTGCTAGTCAGTTTTGCAGATACAGAGATAGAAAGAAACATCATTTAATGTCAAAGAACTCAACAGTTTAATCAATAGCAAATTCACAAGACAAAAGAACAAACAAAACTTAGAGCCAATTACATTTTGGTCATGATAAGTTGAGTGTGGCTGATACTATTTCATTTTTTTATACATAAATGCTGAATAGAATCTATTTCTACCTAATACCATAAACTGTGGGGAGTTAGGAAAGTGGTCCCACAATAATATTTTATGTTTAGAAAGAAAGGTTATAATTGAGTGGAATTATATTACATTTAGAAATGTATAGGAAAATGTTTAAATACCAAAAAGACATACATATTGGAAATGCATAGAAAAATGTTTAAATGCCAAGAAGGCCTACATATTGTCATTTTCTATGGACCTCCTGACTTGAAGGCTGAATTTTTAACTGTGTTAAAATAGTTTAAACCAGACCAAAATGTACTAGTGTAAAGTGAAAGTCGCTCAGTCATGTCCAACTCTTTGCGAGCCCATGGACTATACAGTCCATGGACTTCTCCAGGCCAGAATACTGGAGTGGGTAGTCTTTCCCTTCTCCTGGGGATCTTCCCAACCCAGGGATCAAACCCAGGTCTCCTGCATTGCCCGGGGATTCTTTACCAGCTGAGCCACAAGGGGTTTCTCTTAAATTAGCAAACAAAATAAGATTCAGTGATAGGCTTCAATTAAATGGCATTCTCATTTATTTACTCATGAATGCTATTAGTAAACATGTATTATGTGTTTATAAGGTGATAAATGTTAGAGAATTAGTGATACAAAGAAGGATAACAATACCATCCCTCACAGTTCCTTCTGGTGAGAGTGCTGGGGTAATGCAAAAGTATTTGATCCCTTTGTGAAAAAAAAAAAAATTAGTGATGTTTATCAACACTTCTATAAAAACTGCATAACTTTTAGCTGATTAATACCTTCCTATGGAAAATATTCAACAGAAGAAAAAGCATTTATATCTGTATGTGTTTATTGCATATTTCTTGTGGTATAAAATTGGAAGCAATTTGAATATACAAAGATATGATTAAGAAAATATTTCTCTTTAGTTGAATATAATTCAAACATTAAAATGATAATTGTGCTCTAATATCATGGAAAACGCTTAGATTTATAATGTAAAAACAAAAGTTATATAAAATATAATTCTCAAGTGAGAAAACACTTGGATTTTTTAAAATGATGGTTGTATTAGCATGGTGGTGTTTTCATTTCATTTCATTTCAAGGTGATCATTTCAGTGTTTGTTTTGGAAGCACTGTATAGATCCCCTGGAGAAGGAAATGGCAACCCACCCCAGTATCCTTGCCTGGAGAATCCCACGACAGAGGAGCCTGGTCGGCTACAGTCCATGGGGTTGCAAGAGTCGGACATGACTTAGCAACTAAAGAGAGTCCAGTTGTCCTAGCACCATTTACTGAAAAGACTGTCTTTTCTCCATTGTATATTCTTACCTCCTTTGTTGTAGATTAGTTGACCATTGTGTGTGGGTTTATTTCTGGGCTCCCTATTCTATTCCATTGATCTATGTGTCTGTCTTTATGGCAGTACCATGCTGTTTTGATTACCATAGCTTTGTAGTATAGTCTGATCATCTGAAAATTTGATAAGAGATTGTACGTAACTGATTGGTTTCCAAAATGGTGAGGTGTACATCTTTCATAAATGTAAAAGAATAATAAAACTATGGTGTCATGAAATAGAAGTGATCCAATGTAGTTGGACAGTTTTTTTAATTTATATCATTTTTTTTCCTAGTGTATATCCTCTATTCTCTGCTATAACATTACTCATATGCTTAATTCTTTAACACATAGGCCATTTGGCTATAGTAAACTCAATCACATATCCAAACATATAAGCAAATTTATTGGGTTGGCCAGAAAATTAGCTTTTTTCTGTAAGATGGCTCTAGTAGTGCTTAGTTGTCTAATTTCATTCAAAATGATTTTGTTACATTGTATTGTGATAATTGTCATATCATTGTGCATTTAAAAAGGAACTTATCAAAAATTGGTGAATTTTTGTGTAACTATTTTAATATTGAAGATAGAAGGAAAAAAACTAATTTTTTGGCATATTATGCTTCATTATTTCACAAAAGGTAAAGACACAGTTGAAATCCAAAAAAAGATTTGTGCAGTGTATGGAGAAAGTACTGTGACTGTTCAAATGTGTCAAAAAACAAACTTTCATGCCAGAGATTTCTCACTAGATGATGCTTCATGGTCAGGTAGACCAGCTAAAGTTGATAGTTATCAAGTCGAGATATTAACTGAGAACAGTCAATGTTAAACAACTTGGGAGATAGCCAACATACTTAAAATAGCCAAAGCAAGCATTCAAACTCATTTGTGCCAGCTTGGTTGTTAATCACATTGATGTTTGTGTTCCACATAAGTTAAACGAAATAAAACCTCTTGACCTCATTTCCACAGTGCAGTTCTCTACTTAAATGTAACGAAAACATTCCATTTTTAAAACACATGTGACAGGTGATGAAAAGTGGATACTGTACAATAATGTGAAACAAAAAAATTGTGGGGCATGCAAAATGAACCACCAACAACCACACCAAAGGTTGGTCTTCATCCAAAGAAGTTGATATTGTGTATATGGTGGGATTGAAAGGGAGTCCTGATTATGAGCTCCTTCCAGAAAACCAAACGATTAATTCCAAAAAGTACTGCTCCCAATTAGACTAACTGAAAGCAGCACTCAGTGAAAAGCATCCAGAATTTGTCAACAGAAAATGCGTAGTCTTCCATCAGGATAACTCAAGACCACATGTTTCTTTGATGACCAGGCAAAAACTGTTACAACTCGCCAGAGAAGTTCTGATTTCTCTGCTGTATTCACCAGATATTGCACCTTCAGATTTCCATTTATTTTGGTCATTACAGAATCCTCTTAATGGTACAGCCACTATGGAGAACAGTGTGGAGATTCCTTAAAAAACTGGGAATGGAACTGCCATATGACCCAGCAATCCCACTGCTGGGCATACACACCAAGGAAACCAGAATTGAAAGAGACGCGTGTACCCCAATGTTCATCACAGCACTGTTTACAATAGCCAGGACATGGAAGCAACCTAGATGTCCATCAGCAGACGAATGGATAAGGAAGCTGTGGTACATATACACAATGGAGTATTACTCAGCCATTAAAAAAAATACATTTGAATCGGTTCTATTGAGATGGATGAAACTGGAGCCCATTATACAGAGTGAAGTAAGCCAGAAAGAAAAACACCAATACAGTATACTAAGGCATATATATGGAATTTGAAAGATGGTAACGATAACCCTATATGCGAGACAGAATAAGAGACACAGATGCATAGAACAGTCTTACGGACTCTGGGGGAGAAGGTGAGGGTGGGATGTTCTGGGAGAATAGCATTGAACATGTATATTATCATACGTGAAACAGAACACCATTCCATGTTCGACGCATGAGACAAATGCTCAGGGCTGGGGCAATGGGATGACCCAGAGGGATGGGATGGGGAGGGAGGTGGGAGGGGGGTCCAAGAGGGGGAACACATGTAAACCCATGGCTGATTCATGTCAATGTATGGCAAAAACTACTACAATATTGTAAAGTAATTAGCCCCCAACTAAAATAAATAAATTTATTAAAAAAAAAAAAAAGAATCCTCTTAATGGAAAAAATTTCAATTCCCTGGAAGACTATAAAAGACACCTGGAACAGTTCTTTGCTCAAAAATATAAAGTTTTGGAAAGATGGAATTATGAAGTTGCCTGAAATATGGCAGAAGGTAGTGGAATAAAATGGTGAATATGTTGTTCAATAGGTTCTTGGTGAAAATGAAAAATATGTCTTTTATTTTTACCTAAAAACTAAAGGAAGCTTTTGGCCAACCCAATATATCAGAGGAATAGCATCAATTTTTAAAAACTTTTTTTTAAGTTTTTAATATTTTTACATAATTTATACCTTCATTTAAACTAATGAGTAGATTGATTTTGTTATTTTTTTAAGTCATTTTTGTTCTTTCCCCCACAAACATCATGAAAAGACTCATAAACATAATGAATAAAATTATAAAATTCAGTGGGAAATAAAACAATATGTAAATATCAATAACTGATCTCAAGACAAAATAACTTAAACATATATGATTTAGTAAGGGAATTCAAGCTTCTTTATAACCAAGTGGGCTTCACTGGTGGCTCAGATGGTAAAGAATCTGCCTGCAATGTGGAGAACTGGGTTCGATCCCTGGGTCGGGAAGATCCCCTGGAGAAGGGAATGGCAACCCACTCCAGTATTGTTGCCTGGAGAATTCCATGGACAGAGGATCCTGGGGGGCTACAGTCCATGTGTTCGCACAAAGTCATACACAACTAAGCAACACACACACCCACACACACACATACATAAATAACATTATGTTGGATACCAATAATGTGCTTTGTTTTCATTTGATTTTTCCCATCTAGGCTCACAATAGTATTCTTGATTGATTTTTGAATATAATTGAAAATAACTGATCAAAAATATGTAGGACTGAATAGCAGAAACAAATACCTCACTTTTTAAAGGTGTTTTTGAGTTTCAAAAGTTCTAACCACAACCTAATTTTTTACTTTTGTTTCCTGCATGAAAATAATACTCTTTAAAAAGTAAGCTTGACATTTATTATCTTTATTTTTTTTTTTAAGGGATTTCTGTGTGTTAATTTTATATCCTGCAACTTTACTATATTCATTGATTAGCTCTAGTAATTTTCTGGTAGAATCTTTAGGGTTTTCTATGTAGAGGATCATGTCATCTGCAAACAGTGAGAGTTTTACTTCTTCTTTTCCTATCTGTATTCCTTTTATTTCTTTTTCCACTCTGATTGCTGTGGCCAAAACTTCCAAAACTATGTTGAATAGTAGTGGTGAAAGTGGGCATCCTTGCCTTGTTCCTGACTTTAGGGGAAATGTTTTCAATTTTTCACCATTGAGGATAATGTTTGCTGTGGGTTTGTCATATATAGCTTGTATTATGTTGAGGTATGTTCCTTCTATTCCTGCTTTCTGGAGGGTTTTTATCAGAAATGGATGTTGAATTTTGTCAAAGGCTTTTTCTGCATCTATTGAGGTAATCAAATGGTTTTTATCTTTCAATTTGTTAATGTGGTGTATTACATTGATTGATTTGCAGATGTTAAAGAAACCTTGCATTCCTGGGATAAAGCCCACTTGGTCATGATGTATGATCATTTATTATCTTTAATAGCTTATGATGATGTCTCTTCTAAGTATTGAAGTGACTGAAATATTCATGTGATATGTACATATTTCCACTCTTCTTACAATGTATTGGAAAAAAGTCTGGAAATAGCACTGTATTAAAACAGTTCCATGATACTAGGAGAAGGCAATGGCACCCCACTCCAGTACTCTTGCCTGGAAAATCCCATGGACAGAAGAGCCTGGTGGGCTGCAGTCCGTGGGGTCTCGAAGAGTCGGACACGACTGAGCAACTTCACTTTCACTTTTCCCTTTCATGCATTGGAGAAGGAAATGGCAACCCACTCCAGTGTTCTTGCCTGGAGAATCCCAGGGACAGCGGAGCCTGGTGGGCTGCCGTCTATGGGGTCGCACAGAGTCGGACACGACTGAAGCGACGCAGCAGCAGCAGCAGCATGATACTAGGAAGTCTTCACTCCTTCTGAAGTCTATTGCAGCTGTTGTCTCAATTCTTGATAATGTCAATATTAGTTAAAGCTAAGTCTTAAAAAGAATAAGTAGACATTTAAAACTTTAAATAACGAACTATTAAAGGATGACATTATATGGCTGACATTTTCATAGCTATTCGTTTTGAGAGTTAACAATGGCCCAGCTTGTTAACACTGACAGATATTTGGGCTTAGTTTTACTTAGTTTACCCAGGTCTCCCACATTGCAGGCAGGTTCTTTACTGTCTGAGCCACCAGGGAAGCCCTTAGAAGTTTTACTTCTACTTCCATAAATATAATGATACCTTCATTCAAACCTTAATATAATAATATAGTATGCTTCAGTTTCCTATACTTGAAAAATATTAGCACCTTCACCTACCTTGAAAAATTATTTAAGCATCATAGTCATTGAAGGAACACACACAAAACGCAATCCAGAAGACAAAAGCACAAATCAGTAATCTTGGTTATAAATAACTTTCAAGGTTATGTCTTCAATTTAGACCACATTCTACACAATTCTCTTGGCTATATTTCTCTAACATTGTAAATCATGCGTAACTATCACCTCAGACACTATAAATTATTGAAAATAAAAATTTTCATTTATTCTGATCACTAAAACAGGAAGGTACGTCAATACATTTAATAATAATTTTCTCAAAATGTAGAAAACAAATCTGATTGACTTCCAGTAATTAAAAAAAAATATTCCAAAGTATCCCATCCTATGAGTTGCATATGTTACCTAGATTAGCTATCTTTTTCAAGTTTTTGTAATTGTACACTTGCACCTTTGCCACTAACTCTAAGTTAGGCTTTTTGTTTTTGGAGGATAGGAAGTTTGACATAGATAGTGTCCTGATTGCTACAGACCACAGTATTAAATTGCTACAATTATGTGAGACCTAATATGTTGTAGTTTTACTTGCATATTATCTATGTATGTTTCGGAGAAGGCAATGGCAACCCACTCCAGTACTCTTGCCTGGAAAATCCCATGGACAGAGGAGCCTGGTAGGCTACAGCCCATGGGGTCGCAAAGAGTTGGACATGACTGAGCAACTTCATTCCACTCACTTCACTCACTTCATACTTTATCATTGGAGAAGGAACTGGCAACCCACTCCAGTATTCTTGCCTGGAGAAACCCATGGACTGAGGAGCCTGGCAGGCCATGGTCCATGGGGTCGCAGAGAGTCGGACACGACTGAAGTGACTGAGCAATGTATGTTTATCTGGTGTTGGGGCCATCCCAAAATATGCTTCAATGGCATATTGACTATTTTGAATTAAAGTTACTTAAAAAAATGAGCAATGCAAGAGGGACACATTGACCTCTCCTCTGTTTCTCTGAAGGTAGGAAATAAATTTCCCATGTTAAATGTGCCCTCCTTGTACCTGGAGGTAGAAGGACAGGGAATTCAGGGCCCAGAGCATGTGTAAATAAACCTTGTTACTTCTTTACTAACTTACTACCCAAGTCTAAACTTTGTTAAATTCCTTAATAATTAAGAACCCAAGCCTGAGTTTGTCCTGTCAAATCCTCACAAATTTTCTTCATGTAAAAGAGATACCAAAACTGCCTGCTTTTGGTTACTCTGAGCATCGTTTTATGATCTGTGTGCATGAAATTAAGTTGCTTTTTCTACTGTTATCTGTCATGTGTAAATTTTATTATTAGTCCAGCCATAAGAACTCAGGAGATATAGAAGGGGAAATTTTGCCCCTTGTCCCCAAAGACAGTTGTATGTATACATTAAATTCACAGATGTACACTACGTTGTTGCTTAAAACTCCAATGTTGGCAATTTAAAGACTATTTTGTTACTAATAATGGCTTAATACCTAAAACTGAACAGAGTTGGTCATAAGGTAAATTAACCAGGGAAATATGCCAATTTTGACTTCATTTCCATCCTATTGAATGATTGCATTCATTCTCTTTAGATTTCAAGCTCTTCATTCTACTGTTCCTCAACACTCTATAGAATTCCAGCTTGCTTTCCACCTATGTTTTAACAGTTTAACATAGATGGCTGGATCAAGTCCATTGTTCCAATTGTATGTAGCTTAAAAAGCTCTGCAGTATTTTACTCTTTCCATTGTATCTGGCTTCCCTGAGTGCTCTGCTCACTGCATTTTACTCCTATTCTGTTTTCTAAACCCATTTATGCCTATTCTTTCTGAAGACATTTGTTCGTCTGGGCACTCAAATTGACTTCTCCCCATTTTATTTTCTTAACTAAAAATGCACCATTAAGGTTGATTGAAATCATTTAAGGAACTTCATAAAAAAGTGAAAGGCCATAGGAAAGTAGGCTACCAGTATTTGTAAATACCTGTTTTCAGCCACACTGATAGGATGAAATAGTAAATAATGGAAACTTTAAAATGTTATTGGTATTTTTTTTACAGATTAGTCTTTCTTTGGTTGTTCTTTGAGAAACATATTTGTAAAACATTTGAGGGCAGGGACGGAAGGGGGGCATTATGTTATAATTAAAGATAAGACAAATAGTAGAGCCAAAATACTAAAATTATTTAAAACATTTTAATGTTTTACAGTAAGCTAGATGTAAAACATACAGGTCCATGATTAAAATCCACAGTTTTAAACCACATGATCTTAATTTTTTTCTATTTAAAAGACAGATATTGTTATTTAAAAATAAATGTAACCATAATGGTTTACAAAACTATAAACTATAAATGAGTCATTTAAGATCATCACTGACCTTTTTTCCTATTTGCAACGTTCAAAAATGGAACTCTGTTGGTAAGACATATTTTAAACATTTGGAAATTCATTAGAATCATAAAATTAAAAACTGGAAGAAAATGTACAATATTATTTGTGAAAAATACTTCACAGCCATTTTCATTTTATTGTTTGATCAAAATGAAATTAATTTTAAAAGTTATCAAAATGCCATCCCAATGGATTTTTATTCAGAGCATTTTAGAAATACTTTTATTTTTAATGATACAATATAAGAAAAAATATTCTAATTTTAAAATTAGCATTTCAGAATCACCAGTATTTTATATGGAAATGATGCTGATGATTTGCTTTTGTTTGTTTGTTTTTGAATTTGCTTTTTTATTTACCTAAAAGAGCATATAGTTAAGGTAATTCCTAATAGATTACATGTGAATAATAAATAATTTGATTTCAGGTAATTAACACTTTCAAAGTGACTTTTAATTTCCTTTGAATGTATTATTCTATTTTTAGGTTATAGAATTTTATGTTTTTGCTATAAAATCATTTATTTTACTTTAATTATAAGGAAAAATCATCACTAAAACAAAATTTTGAGTTAAAAAATGCACAAATTGGGCCAGAGAAATATCTTTTCTGTAGTTTATAAAATATCCATAAATCAAAGAAAAAGAGGAATAATATAATATTTATAATTCATATTTTTATAAGATTAGAAACTTCATAAATAAAATAGTAATGAAATAACTATGTACTTTTGCTGACCTAGTTCCAAAAGGCAACTGCAAACTAAAATTGCAATTCGGTGTAGTTTTTTTCTTTAAAATACTTCAATAATGTGGGTATATCTAGAGGGTATTATGCTAAGTGAAATAAGTCAGGTAGAGACAGAAAAATACCATATAATCTCATTTATATGTAGAATCTAGAAAAACAAAATGAAAACAGATTCATAGATACAAATAATGGGTAGTTGCTAGAAGGGGAGGCAGATAGGAGAAGAGGGTGAAAAAGGTGAAGTAGATTTAAAGGTACAAGCTTCTAGCTGTAAAGTAAATAAGCCAAGTGATCTAATATACAGCATAAGGAATATGGTCAATAATATTGTTAATAACTTTGTATGGGGACAAATGGTCACAAATATTATAGTGGCAAACATTTCATAGTGTATGTAAATGTCAAATTGCCATGTAGTACACCCAAAACTAAAAACATAATATTGTACATCACCTATATTTCAATGTTTTTAAAAAGAAACAAACTTTCAGTAATAGAGGAAAGTATAGAGAGATGATGGCTTCCCTCATAGCCCAGTTGGTAAAGAATCCGCCTGCAATGCAGGAGACCCCAGTTCGATTCCTGGGTCAGAAAGATTCATTGGAGAAGGGATAGGCTGCCTGAGAGGGTAACAGGCAGGAAGGCCAGGGGTCTCCAAATGGAGAAAATCGGCTGCAAGTGTCAGACATTTTTTTATCTCTCCCTTAAGCCGCAGGAGGAAACAAACTACAAGTGTCAGATTTTTTTCCCTTCTCTATACAAAATTAAAAGGAGATTTCTCTTAAAATTCTGTGCTGCCATGATGACGCCTGGTTTCACCTGAACTTAACTTTTCTCAAACCTGGAGCTAACCAATGCATCTTTCTTATGGAAATGTTTTTCTTAAGCTATGTTAATGAAACTATGTATTTGCTTTGGAATTTGCCTTTCTTCAAAATGGTTCCACCTAAGACTAACTTTTTTTCTTTTCTCAAACCTTGGGCTGATAATAGTTCAACAAACCAGTATTCATATCAACTGTTTTATGGCTGGGGGATGACACACCTCTTGCCATCCTACCTCAAAAATGCATATTGTGGGAGAGGGGCCTGGTGAAACTCCCTCAGTCTTGAGGTGTCCCTCTTATCTGATTAATAGCTTTCTACCAGACATAACAGCCATGAAATTAAAAGACACATACTCCTTGGAAGGAAAGTTATGACCAAACTAGACAGCATATTAAAAAGCAGAGACATTACTTTGCCAGCAAAGTCCGTCTTGTCAAGGCTATGGTTTTTCCAGTAGTCATGTATGGATGTGAGAGTTGGACGGTGAAGAAAGCTGAGCGCTGAAGAATTGATGCTTTTGAACTGTGGTGCTGGAGAAGACTCTTGAGAGTCCCTTGGACTGCAAGGAGATCCAACCAGTCCATCCTAAAGGAGATCAGTCCTGAGTGTTCACTGGAAGTACTGATGTTGCAGCTGACACTCCAATACTTTGGCCACCTGATGCGAAGAGCTGACTCATTTGAAAAGACCCTGATGCTGGGAAAGATTGAGGGTGGGAGGAGAAGGGGACAACAGAGGATACGATGGTTGGATAGCATCATTGACTCAATGGACATGAGTTTGGGTAAACTCTGGGATTTGATGATGGACAGGGAGGCCTGGCATGCTGTGGTCCATGGGGTCGCAAAGAGTCGGACATGACTGAGCAACTGAACCGAACTGAACAGACATAAAACATCTTGCTAAAGACTAGCAGGGGGCACCCTTTCTGCCCTCTTCTGATGTCTATGTCAGAAGCTTTGTCTATCTCCTTTATACTTTATTAAAACTTTATTACACAAAAGCTCTGAGGGATCAAGCCTCGTTACCGGCCCCAGATTGATTTGCTCTCCTCTGGAGGCCCAGAATCCTGGCATCTTTCACAGCTCAGCAACAACCTTTCATATCCACTCCAGTATTCTTGGGCTTCCCTTGTGGCTCAGCTGGTAAAGAATCTGCCTGCACTGCGGGAGACCTGGGTTTGATCCCTGGGTCAGGAAGGTCCCCTGGAGAAGGGAAAGGCTACCCACTCCAGTATTCTGGCCTGGAGAATTCCATGGACTATACAGTCCATGGGGTTGCAAAGAGTTGGACATGGCTGAGCAACTTTCACTTTCACTTCATAGAGATGAACAAGAAAAGTAGTTAAAAGGAGGTCATCCAAAATTCTAAGTTTTATAGCAGAGTAATTTTAAAAAATTAGCCAGTTTCTATACCAAAACAAACCAATATTAAATTCATCGACTAACAGAACTCAGACACAAGTGCTTGCTTCTACTCTTATAAAATTATAATTTACTTTTTTTTATGTAACATTTAATTGGAGCTGAGGGCCTACAGCATAACTAAACAGTAAGATCTAATGTTTTAAAACATTAAACACTTCTCATAGTGTATGATAGCTTATGAGTAAATAGTGAAATGACATGTTACTTAAATATAAGGACTATTTTAAAACTAGTCATGAGTGCCTGCAAACACAGACACACACAGCCACACTAAATATTCTATGCAAGGGTGTGTTCACAGCCATAGTTAATTTTGTGTAAGTAGTAGAAAAATAAAGTAAATAATAAAGTTCTAATAAACATTTACAGTCAATCTTCATAAAAGTCAGAAGATTACTTCATAGAAATCAGATCACTTTGACATCTATATGCAGTTCAGCAATGCAGGTTCCTTGCCTATAGTTAAAGGGCCCTAATTTTTAGCTTTCCAGATTGTTTGTAGAATTGTCCTTTAATTTAAAGCAAATCATATAATTATGCATTTGACTGCACTCAAACTTATCAAGACATTTGCTAGGGGGTAAATATCTAATTTTACTGTAGAAAGTAAACATTTTCCCTAAGCTAAATACACTGAAAGAGAATGAATAAATAGTTTGCAGTTTCTACACACATTAGGACTCAACAGTAGCTGATTAAACAGCACATTAGGAATGATTACTTGTCAGTTCATTTGCAGTAATCGAAAAAGCAATGAATTTAGAGTTGAAAAAATTTAGAATTTGTTGTAATATCTTTTCCTGTTAAGGCTATTTTTTTTTTTTTTTAATCTATGAATGGAGACAGTGCATGTTGTATCTACTTCATAAGTTATTGGGATTGTTGTTGTTTGTTGTTTAGTCACTAAACTGTTTTGCAACCCCATGAATTATATAGTCTACCAGGCTCCTTTGTCCATGGGATTTCCCAGACAGGAATACTGGAGTGGGTTGACATTTCCTTCTCCAGGGCATCTTCCCAACCCAGGGATCAAACCCGAGGCTCCTGCATTGGCAGACAGATTCTTTACCACTAGGGAAGCCCAAAATACGGACTAATGGTTTATAAAAATAAGCACAACTTGCTTGTTTTGTTATAATTGGTGGTGAAGTGTATTATGAATAATGTAAAATTTCACAGTTGATTTACTTAAAAATATCATTTAGAGAAGATCTAAAGCAGATCTGTAAAAACAGCTCTTATATTCAATTACATTTTCATTTGTTTTGTTGAATAGGAAGGGGATGAAGTTATAAATATTTCTTTAAGAACCTCACATAACCAACAGCTTAAACTGTCTGGACATTCCTAGGGGAGTATGTTGTATCATCATCTGCTTTCATGGTAGAAAAATCTTCAGAACTACTATGCCAAATTATCTTAGTAATCATCTCCTTATTGCTTTCATATGGAATTATTTATTATATATTTATATTAAAATGTTCGTAAGGTTGAGTCAGTGTCTGTTTCTGTACAGCACCCAGAAATGCCTAAATATGTTTGTTATTATTCTCAGTGTTTGTTACTATTAAATTAAGTATTACAAATGTACTTTCAGGAAGAAATTCAGATTTAATTAAAATGTTATAATAAAAATATCTCAATTGAGCAGTGTGTTTATAAAAAATCAAATGGTAGATCTCAAATATATTAGAAATGCTAGAAAAAATGGCTAAGGAAAAAAAATTTCAAACATTAAGTGGATGCTGAATAAGTTATGTTTTTCCTGCTTTATACTTTTCTACTCTTGTAAATTTTTCTCCAGTAAAAACTTGTTTTTCCCATCCAGTTTATTATTTACAAAGACACTTTATACTATAAAAGTAGAATATACTGAGCATTTCATTTACACATAATCATGAGAGGAAGAAAAAGCAAATGATGTCAAGTTAGTAGCAAATAATAACGAGCAGATGCTTATCACAACACTAGTGAAAGCAGTTTTCAAAACTAAAGGGTGACAAAGACATCTTCTGGACATCTTAAGAACTGCATAGTTCCTTTTTAAGCAAAGGATCTTATTCTTACCTTAGAGTAATAGTTTAAACACCAAGCATTAAGAAGGGTAAAATCAATCTGTATTAGGTTTGAAATTTTAAATATTACATGATTAAATTACAAACATACAGTATTTAAAGAAGACACAAAATTATTGCATGCACATTGGAATTTCCAAAATATCCTTACAACTATTTCCAGATAGATTATAAAATACAAATATTTTAGTAAAAATAATTTATTTTCATGTAAGGAACACATAAAATAATATGAAAATTACATGCAATGTTGAACTGCTACCTGAAAAATTTAAACAGAATACTTCATGAATCATGGAACCTTTTGATATAAAAATATGATTGGCAATTTAATCATTAAAGAACTGTGTTTAATAAATTCAAAACCACATTTGATTGAGATTTGTCCTAGTAGTATGCAATATAATTATTTTAGAAAAATTATTTCCAGTGAAATATGAGTCCAAATTTTAAATGTGTCCACTCATTTTGAACATGTGTTTACTTAGCCTACAACTTATTTGTAAAATTGTATCACTATGGGCACATTTAATGAATTTTGTATATGAAATAGTATTCTTTTATTCTTGTAGCATGAGTTGCACTCATAGTTAGCCACCTTCAGGAAGTATTATTGATGCCTATGATTTACATCTCTAAATAATTCTTAGGACGAACCCCGTTTAATGCTATTTTTTTTTTTAAATATAGTCCTAAAAAAACTACTCTGTAGTTCAACTAACAAAACTCAACCTGATTTAAGAATAGTTGTGTTTGGTAAGAAATGTATGCTTTAGTTTTAGATAAGCCTAAATGGATAGATATTCTACAAATGAAAACATACTTATTTCCTAAAATTACCTTTGCTTAGTATCTTTATATATCAAGTCAAAATGAGATTTTACAACTAAACGCTTCCAGTAACAGGACTAAATATTTGATTCTTTGGACTTCATTTTATGTCACTTGTATCTTTTCAAATTGTTGTATATTTCATGATTTTTCTAACATAGAAAATCAAATGAATAAGGTAACTGTAAAGAAAGTTTAAGAGAGGTGATATTAAATAAAATTCACCAAGGATGATAGAGATTGTCTTCATATGGCACTGAAGTGCTTCAATAACATAAGTAATGTGATTATCATATATATATTTTTTATCACTACCACTGTCTGCTAGTTTTTGCACAACTTCTAAGTGGAAATAGGTTTCTTGGCGTATATTCAGTTCTCTTTAGGCAGTTACATTCGATTTGATCTTGGAAAGTGGCTGCCAGGAATTCTGTCAGAAACAAAATATTTATGAGTCAAACAGTGGTGACAATTTCTTAATGGATCAGCTAACTTAAGGTAATTCTGAAGTAAATAATTTTTGTATTTTATATGTGTACAACTTCAAAAAAACACCACAAGAGAGAAAAATATCATGTTTTTGACTAACTGTAAGTCAGGTTATCATGAGAATAACCCATTGATATAAAAATATGATATCAACATAAAGTGAAGTGCAAGTCACTCAGTCGTGTCCAACTCTTTGTGACCCTATGGACTGTAGCCTGCCAGGCTCCTCTGTACATGGAATTCTCCAGGCCAGAATGCTGGAGTGAATTGCCATTCCCTTCTCCAGGGGATCTTCCCAACCAGGAATTGAACTGGGGACTCCTGCATTGCAGATTATCAGCTGAGCTACCAAGGAAGCCCGTGATATCAACATAGTATACTCAGTAAATATATACTTAGTGGGACACAACTGATTATAGCAGGGAAATCAGTACAGCAAGAGCTAGGCTTAATAGGTGTTCCAGAGATTGGCTACAAAGAAGCTAGAGGGCAAATATTAACTGGAAATCTGGGTGGATAGGTTTTGAGCAGCAGAGTGAAATCTTAATAAGAATATCAGTTTCTTCGGCTTTCAGCTGGCCTCTAAGGACTAGGATCCAAAGTGGAGGAAGGGCAAGTGGGAATTACAAGAAGTCTGAAGAATTTACATAATTCTCAGCCTTTGTGATTTCAGAGTTGAATTTATCTGTCTGTCGTTCAAAATATAAGTGAACTGCTTTGCATATTCAGTAAGTAGAAGTGACTTGGGAGACAATACAATCAAAAGTGGTTCCCATAATTGTTTCAATGTTCCCTCACATAAGTACAAGGTGAGCACTATTCTACCTTGAAAGCCATTTCTGTTTGAATTATGATGTGTATGCTGGACTTTGAGAAAGATTCGGTGAATGTGAGACAATAAGCCTTATGCTGACAGTCTTCCCCCAGCTCACAGAGTAAATACATAATAGTATATAACAATATTTCCTATTTCTATACATGATTAGCAAATTTGGGAGGTTTTATGATGAGAAGTGATATTAAAACATGGAATAGCTTTACCTTCCCTCATCTTGGTTGCTCTGGTACATCTGTGCACTTGGAGATGCCATATTCTGATGTGATAAAAGAGATGGAGAGAGATTTATCCCTCTGAGTTGCCGAAAAGCTATTTCTGCATGGATGCTCCGAGGATTATTTGTTAGAATCCCTGCGTTCTTGGTTTTTTTGTCTGAAATTAGGAATTATGAAACAATGAAAGGCATTAATAAAATAAATTAATAAGCTATGGTTGTCCTTCAATTGACTGTATGCTATACACATTTCACAGCATGAATTAAAAATTTTAAATAAAAGTTAAAATTGGAATATATTTCTAGTACTTAAATGCTGTGTAAATTTTTCCGAGTTAGTGAATCAATTTGATACTTTCTTGGTAATTTAAAAAAATATAAATATCCAGAGCTGTGTGCTGTAAATAAATATGTAGATAAAGTGACCATACTTCTCAAACAAAAATTGGGGTAATATACTCAAAAAATAGGAAAGAAATAGGACTTTTCCAGAAAATCCTAAAAAGTAGTTGCACAATGAATCTTAAAGATATCTCAGGAAAAATTATGGAAATGAATCCAGGATTGAACTAATCCCCACCCCCATCCCCCAAAAAAAGATATTGAAGACATTCCTGAAGATGATAGTGATGAAACTGTACTCTTAAGGAGGCTAATAACAATTTGGTATATCCAGTTTTACCGATAGTTATGTCTTCTGGACAAAAGCATTAAAATTCTTACTATGATTAAAGCTTAAAGCTATAAGTAAGTAGAAGTATATAGAATAAGTTAAAAAATAACATCTTAGACTAAATTATATTGGATTTTTAAAAATTGAATTTCTTTTAAGAATAATTTCATAGAGAGATCTACTATTCTTAGTAGGTTTTTGGATCATTTTATCATTATTGTGATACTCAGTTTTAGAATATTATTGTCTAACAGTAGTCTGAGGCAAAGTGAGTTGTTGTTGTTCAGTCACTAAGTCACGTCTGACTCTTTGCAACCCCAGGGCTGCAGCACACCAGGTCTCCCTGTGCCGCCTTATCTCCAGGAGTTTCCCCAAGTTCATGTCCATTGAGTCGGTGATGCTATTTAACCATCTCATCCTCTGCTGTCCTCTTCTCCTTTTGCTTTCAGTCTTTTCCAGCATCAGGGTCTTTTCCAATTAGTCAGCTCTTCGAAATCAGGTGGCCAAAGTATTGGAGCTTCAGCTTTACCATCAGTCCTTCCAATGAGTATTCAGGGTTGATTTCCTTTAGGAACGACTGGTTTGATCTCCTTGCAGTCCAAGGGACTCTCAAGAGTCTTCGCCAACACCATAGTTCAAAAGCATCAATTCTTCGGTGCTCAGCCTCCTTTGTGGTCCAACTCTCATGTCCATACATGACTACTGTGAAGATCATAGCTTTGACTATACAGACCTTTGTTGGCAAAGTGATATTTCTGCTTTTTAATACACTATCCAGGTTTGTCATAGCTTTCCTTCCAAGAAGCAAGGTCTTCTAGCTACCTCCAATTTCATAAAAATGATAGCCAGCCAACATCTGGAATTATGGAAAAGGCTTCATCTAAGCCTGAATGCAAATGTAATAATAGAATGAACCATTTCCATGCCTTGACCTTTTAATATACTCCCTTCCTTTACAGAGCTACCTCTTGAAACACTTCCCTACTAATAGCTTCATGAATATATAAAATAATACTGTGGTTTCAAGGATGAAGTTTGATCTTCTCTTTGTAAGACACATTTTGAGCACCAAGAGTCTGTTGTTATGAATATTTTTAAACCTCTACTTTTAGCAGAATGCACTATAGGTTTTAGTAGTCATTTGCTATGAAATACACAAAATGGAATAAAAGCTTTGAAAGAAAATGCCAAGAAAAATCCAGTAAGTATCACAAAGTTCAAATTGCAAGCAAATCTTTAACTACAACATATTAGTAGTTGAGTAGAACCAAAAAATACTATAGATTCTTTGAAATCAGAATGGTCACATGAAACTTGAACAAAAATTCACTTTTAGGAAGTGTAAATTTGTAAATTTAAAATATGCAATTTTAAGTAGTATTAGAAATCAAAGTGAGATATTTGTATCAAATGGAGTGTTTTTGTTTTTTTTTTTTTTTACATTCATTCAGAAACTCTCAAAATACCTTCAACTTCAGGAGTTAAAGTGAAGTCAGATCCCAAGTAATGGCTAAATCCACCAGGCAGAATTACATTTGTTATCTTTATGGGAGGAGCTTTCACTTGACTAAATGATGCACCATCCACAGGAGAGCTGGTAACAGGAATAAACTACATGATAAAAATAAAAGTTAAGAACACCTTGCCTCTAAAACTCAGATCAATAGACTTAGCCTTATCACAAGCCCCATTTGAAATTCAACTTAAAATTTTTTAGATCAGAAATTAAATGGTTGCCTAAACTCAGAGTTGGTAGAAAGGCAAAAATGGCGAAATAGACAGCCTTTTGGGTCCTTAACCCCCCATCAGAACCTTATTTTTTATTTTTTTCAGACTGCATTGTACGCATCACGACAATTTAGTGTGATGGCACCTCCCCATTCCAAAGGGTCCTAATGTGGTAAGTGTAAAATTAGGAAAATGAGAATTAAGCCTCCCCCCCCCTTTTTTTCTGAACAGGAGTTTCTGGATGGTAAGAGTTATATCTTCTACATCTTTGTGCTCCTCACATTACCTCTTCAATTGTCTTGCATTTAATTAGTTTTTCAAAAACAAGTAAATAAAGAGGGGACTAAGACAATCATGGGGCTTCCCAGGTGGTGCAGTGGTAAAGAACCCACCTGTCAATGCAAGAGACATAAGAGGTGCGGGTTCGATCCCTGAGTTGGTATGATCCCCTGGAGGAGGGCATGGCAACCCACTCTAGTAATCTTGCCTGAAGAATCCCATGGACCTAGAGGAGCCTGGTGGGCTATAGTCCATGGGGTCGAAAAGAGTCGGACACGAATGAAATGACTTAACACAAGAAAAGCATCTTACAACAATCACTTTTAGTGAGTGCACTAACCCCCTAAACAGTGTTTACATTTTATGTTAATTGAGAATTAAGAATTGAGAAAGTGAAAGTGTTAGTTGTTCAGTCCGACTCTGTGACCCCATGGACTATAGCCCACCAGCCTCCTCTGTACACAGGATTTCCGAATTAAGAGGCTTGTAAAAGAGCTTCAGGAATCAACAAATGGAGGAGAAGGGTATTATAGACTGGACACTATTGGTTTCCCTAGAAATGTATGCCTGCTCTGTCTTTAGTAAGACTGACCTTGTTTATACCTAAAAAAATATGAATTCTGAATATATGATTCAATTTATTTAGAGATACAGGCTTATGCATTTGTGTAAAATTACACATTTCCCTCATATTTCAGTAAATGTAACCAAAATGCAGCTTTGTAATGAGCACTAAGGTATCAGGCTTTTTAGTAAAGCAGATCCCAAATTTCCTAACTAGTTCCTTCATTGGAGTTTCTTCCCATCACTAATCTAGAAAGCTGTCAAATTTCTTCTGAAACTAAAGCACCAAAATGTTATGGTTTAAAGGGCAACTTTAGATTTCATTTATTCCCTCTTTATCTGCTGTTAAGAAAAAGAACAGCAGCAACTAAAACAAAGGAAAATACATTAGAATGAACTGATAAACTGGAAAAGTATTCTATCCTTGTGTCTTCTGAACAGCTAAATGAAATAATAACTCAATTTTGTTCTGGACAGGAAAATAAAAATTATTATTGCATCTTAAAAAATAGATTGATCTGAAATAAAGACTTCAAATGCTCCCTTTATTTTACTAACCATATATAGATGAATTTTTAAAAACCGAACTTTTAAATAAAATATATACATATAGGATAAATGGAAAGATATTTTTTTCCATTCTTACATATGGCACTGATTCAAATAGCAAGAATAGGTATCTAGAATCACTGAAAACAGATCATAGTATAGACTGGGGGAAATGTTAGTTCACTATATGATAAATAGAAAAGAAGAAAGCAAGAAAAACTTTTAGTGAAATACACATCCATCAATGACTAAATTTTGAGTTTATGTCTTTTTTTTTTTTGCTATATTAAGCCAATTAAAAATATATATGGAAACTGAGATCTTTGAAGTTGCTCTAAAAATATATAAGGGAACTGAGATCTTTGAAGTTGCTCTGAGTGATTTCTTCATATGGAATTTAGTATTTATGAAGTTACATGGAATTTTTTAAACATAGCCAGCATTACCTTAAGATAGAATTTATAAAATTTAGTGTTACAATTCGTATAGGTCTCTCACTGGAGGCCTCACATATGTGATATGGTAGACAGCATAATGCTACCCCCTCACAAGATGTCCACATCCTAATCTCCAAAACTTGTGAATGCTTTATATAGTATAATCAACTGTACAGGTATAATTAAATTAAGGATTTTGAGATGGGGAGATTATGCCGTATTAACTAGGTAGGCCCATCACAATCACAAACATCCTTATTAACAATGGAGAGAAGATGTTATGATGGAAGCTGAGGTCAAAGTTATGCTATTTGTTGGAAGAGGGCCACGAGCCAAGGGATGCAGATAGCCTCTAGAAGACTGAAAGGCAAAGACCAAATTCTCTTGCAGAGCTTCCAGAGGATATTGCAGCCCTGCCAATACTTGTGCTTTTAGCTCGACAGGACTAATTTTTGGACTTAGGACTTCCAGAATTTTAAGATAATTAATTTGTGTTGTCTGAAGATACTAAATTTGAGGTAATTTGTTATAACAGCAACAAGAAACTAAAGTTTTCTTTAGTTTTTCACTTCTGGAAGCAAGAAGTGATTTGCTCATGGGATATAAAAGAAAGGGAAAGGAAGCTTAAATCTTTGGACTAAATTTTATTTGTTCTCTTTTTAAAGACAAGAGACTGTGACAATAATTTTGGTAGATGACATTTAGATGGTGCTCTCAATTGTATCATATAGATTAGTAGCTAACATTGTTTTTCACAAAGCATAGTTCTTAGAAAAACTTTTGTAGTTATAACCCATATATGAACCAATTTCCTTTGCCTAATCTAGATAATCTTTATTAACCAGTTACAACTGTAAGTTTCACAGGTCTTTACAGTTATTTTGATCTATAAGAGAATCCCCTTGGTTAATAAAAAAAGTCCAGGAAATAATAAGAATTAGATCTATAATCTTTTTATAATCCTTTAAAAGATTTTAAAACATAAAAGTACATGTGCCCACCCATCTTTGGATGAAGGGTCAAGGCCTTTTCTGTAACGAAGTGTCCTTTGGTAGTTTGTCTGATTGATAAAGCCACCACAATTTCCAGTTTGGTTTCATTAAAGTAACAAGAATTCAACAACATGTGGAGAAAATTTGAATACAAGAAACTGCCTAGATTTTAAAAAATTTCCCCATATATTTTATCTCACTTTTTATAATTCTCTCCCTTATTTTGCAGGGTTTTTTTCCTCCCAACCTAATTTGATATTATTTGTGTATGTGTGTAGTTGATCTTTATCCAGATTCTGCAGAGGATCTCATTTGGTTTTCAAAGAAACATGGAAATAATAATTTAAAATTTGTACTTGTATATCTATTTATTTAAAATAAAAGATTGGCATACGTTTTTGAAAAAACATAGCCAACTTTTAATAAATCTGTGACTCTATTGCTGAAGGCAGAAGTTAGTTAGAGAGGAGCCTACTAGTATTAAATGCTAGGAATTGGTTAGTTTGTTTTATAGAGGGAATGGAGAGAGTAGGGTAAGCCAGTGAGATAAGTGAAAGCATCCACAGTAGTCTTATCTCTTTTCTCTTCAATTAACTTTTAAAAGTAATCTTTGTTCACTGACTAATGCCCTTGCTATGACTTTCACTTACATTAGAGGTTTACTTACATTTCACTGCCCCACCCTAGTCCAGGTCTTCATAATTTCTCTCTTGGATTATGCTAAAAGCCTCTTAGTTGATTTCTCTGCCTCTAGGCTTTTCTTCCTTAAACTTTGCAAAGGCACAGCTCTAATAATATTACTTCTTTGCTCAAAAACCATAGCTTTTCTGTGTTAACTTTAGTCTTTTGAAGATGGCTATGAAAAATCCTGGTGGTCAATAATCGAATTGACAAATGATATGCTTCTGCTGCTTCTTCCCTCTCTAACCTCTTCCCTATCACAGTCAGATATCCTACTAGGGTTCATGGGCAAAAGGCCCATGGACAATAAAACTCTTTCCATTTAGGAGATAGAAAGGGAAAGAGTTTTATTGTTAGTCATGGTTTATAAGAGTGATATGTTATAGTTTCTTAACTTCTAGCAGCACCTGACATATGGAGCAAGAGGCACACAGTTTTAAATAACTTGCTCTACATTAAAGTATGTTTTTAGAATAAGGAGCTTTCCTAGTTTCTATGTGTGTGTATGTGCTCTATTCACCAGATCAAGCTGCTTTTGACAATAATTATTAAATACATACTAAAATAGTCTACAGAAGCATCATACAACAGATTTAAACATTTAAGTAAACATGCATGATATAATATTCATCTACTACTAATTTATGGGAAAAGTGTAAATAATCATTACCGAATTTTTCTTTGCTTGTAGTTCAGAGAAGTGAAATTCAGCTTTTGCCCTATCATCTGAATTCACAGGGATTCCATCTAACATCTGTAAGTTAGGCAGTCGAAATATAAGCACGTGGCGATGTAGCATTTTTCTACAAATCTGAATAAAGTTAAAAATAACAATTCATTCTTTAAAAAAGCTCTTTATTTAAAAGATTAACCTTTATAGAGAAGAATATTTAGCATAGACAGCAAAGATGACAGATAACAGCTAATATATAGTATTAAATGATACAAATACAAACTCCCTTTTTAAAAGATTTCTAAATTTTATGTTATGCTAAATGAAGATAAGAGCTTTTTTTTTTTAAACCAAGGCTACCAGGTGGAGGTTTAGTTTCTTTGAAGAGTATATGATATTGTTCATTAACTACAGACAATCCCAACTCATAAATAGGATTATATTATAAAAGTTTACTTATAAGTGATTAGTTTGAAACTTACAATTTCCCATAGGTACTATGCAATTTAATTCAATGCACATCTGTTGAACTGTATGAATCATCACTTCATAGTGTTAACCTACTCTAAAATTACTTGCATATATGCATGAGAAAGTGTGTAGAAAGAGTTAACATAGTAGCTTTGAGGCTGTTAGCTTTAGAAAGATTTGTTTGCAAGGGTAAGTTTTAACAAGTGTTTGGTACTTGGATTTTGGAAGATTTCCCACCATTCCTTAAGTGATAAAGGTAATTCATTATGCCTAGACTACTTTTACAAATAGTAGAATTCTTGTTCAACCTGCTTTCCTTCTGGGGTCCTGGAATTTTTGTATGTGATAGGCAGAGGGTACCTATGTGACAAGTCTCCAAAAAAAAAAAAAAAAAATCCTTGCAATCCATTAAATCTAATGAGATTTCCTGGTCAGAAAATAACATATTTGTTATTGGGTGAAGAGTATACACTGTGTGACTCCCTCATGTGAGGAAAAAAGCATAAGGAAGCTTGCATATGGATTCCTTGACTCTGCTTATGTTTTTTTTTCTTCATCACCTGGCTTTGTATCCTCATTATGTCACAGTAATAAACCTTAGCCATGAGTACAACTATATACTAAGTCCCATGACATATAGCAAATCTTCTAGCAAATCTCTGAATATGGATATGATCTGGGGGATTGACAACACAGGAGATGTATGTGGCACTGTTTGTGATTGCAAGAAAGGAAGGAAGGAAGAAAGAAACATTATCAAAAGGGAATAAATAATCTATTTTTTTTAAAAATGTAGTAGATACATATATATTAATGAAGAGTGATCTATAAGTCATAAATTGAGTTTAAAAAATAACCACATTCTAGGCCACAAAGCAAGTTTCATAAAGCCAAAGAATGTATAAACTGTCTCTTCTGACTAAAATATAGCAACATTAGAAATAAATGACAAAGAGATAACTAAAAATACATACTAGGTTTGAAATTAACACACTTCAATAATTCAGAGTTAAATAAGAAATCTTTTGTAAAGTAGATTCTAAGAAATAACAGGAAAAACACTACATATCAAAACTTTTAGGCTGTTGCTAAAGCAGTATTTTGTATCCTAAAATTTATTAATTTAGAAGAAATATTAAAAGTTAATGAGTAGGCATTCTACTACTTCAGATTTTTTTAAAAAAAGTAATTCCAAGAAACTAAAGATAGAGGGTAGAAATTAATGAACTAAAAAAAGAAAAATTATACTTGATAAAGCCAAAATATGCTTATTTGAAGAGATTGGTATGATAGCAAGACTCATCAAATATAAGAGAGAAAAAGCAAAGAAAAAAATTTAGCTATAAAACAGGTGACAAAACACAGATATAATCAAGATTTTTAAAATTTATGAAAGTATTATGATGGAAGTACATTTAAAAGTTAGATAAAAGGACAATTTTATTGACAAATGTAAGTTCTCAGTATTGAACTTAGTATCTGTTCTTAATGGAAAAGGAAATGGCAACCACTCCAGTATTCTTGCCTAAAGAATCCTGTGGATGGAGGAGCCTGGTGGGCTGCTGTCCATGGGGTCGCACAGAGTCGGATACGACTGCAGCGACTTAGCATGCATGCATGAATTGGAGAAGGAAATGGCAACCCACTCCAGTATTCTTGCCTGGAGAATCCCAGGGACAGAAGAGCCTGGTGGGCTGCCGTCTATGGGGTCGCACAGAGTCAGACACGAATGAAGCTACTTAGCAGCAGCAGCAGAATATGTTCTTAAGTATACTGTAGTATATGTTCTTATCAGTTTAATAGAGAATGACTAGATATATATCCATTCAGTTCAGTCTCTCAGCATGTCAGAGAATTTGAATAAGTTGTTCAAAGTCTAACTTCAAAAAATATTAAGTTCAGATGGTTTTAGAGATAAGATCTAATTATCCTTCAAGGAACATACAAGTCTTCTTTTATATAAATTAATTCATAGACTAGAAAAAGAGAGGAAGTGGAAGTGAAAGTTGCTCAGTCATGTCCGACTCTTTGCAACCCCATGGACTGTACAGTCCACGGAACTCTCCAGGCCAGAATACTGAAGTGGGTAGCCAGTTCCCTTCTCCAAGGGATCTTCCCAACCCAGGGATCAAACCAAGGTCTCCTGCATTGCAAGCGGATTCTTTACCAGTCAAGCCACCAGGGAAGCCCAAGAATACTGGAGTGGGTAGCCTATCCCTTCTCCAGGGGATCTTCCCAACCCAGTAATCAACCCAGGGTCTCCTGCATTGCAGGCATATTCTTTACCAAATGAGCTACCAGGGAAGTTCAACATATCTCTATGGAAATAAGTAAAATTATTATGATTTTGTTCTCTTATGCTATTCTTTTCAAGTTGATCAATGCTGTTTTGCCTCATAAAATTAATTGGAGAGTTCTCTCTAGCTCAGCTGGTAAAGAATCTGCCTGCAATGCAGGAGACCCTGGGTTGATTCCTGGGTCAGGAAGATTCCCCTGGAGAAGGGATAGGCTACCCACTCCAGTATTCTTGGGCTTCCCTGGTGGCTCAGCTGGTAAAGAATCCACCTGCAATGTGGGAGACCTGGGTTCAGTCCCTGGGTTGGGAAGATCCCCTGGAGAAGGGAAAGGCTACTCATTCCAGTATTTTGGCCTGGAGAATTCCATGGACTGTATAGTACATGGGGTCACAAATATGTTACATGAAATTTTAACAAATTGAATCCAGTAAAGTATAAAAGATGACCAAGTAATATTCATCCCAAGAATTTAAGGATGGTTTAGCACTATATTCTATTAATTTAATTTGCATATTAACAGATTAAAGATAAATACTATATTACCAATTAGTTAAAATCTAGTGTCCATTCCTGATAAGAACAAGTAGCAAACTGGAATTAGAAAGGGAGTGCCTTAAAAGGCTGAAGGTTATCTACCCATGACCTATAGCAAACATCATATTTAATAGTGAAAATTTAGAAGCATTCTTTGAAGTCAGTAACTATGAGTGTGTTTCTTCAATACTGTACTAGACGTCCTAGTCAGTACACTGAGAGATGTAAAGGAAATAAAACAATATGGATTGGAAAGAAAGATTAGAGTCATTGTTTGCAAATATTATGATTGTCTACAGAGAAAATCCAACAAAATTTACAATCCATTAGAATTTAAGAGAGAGTTCAGAAGCTACCTGGATAAAGAGTAATATGCAAAAAATCACAATTTCTATACTCTAGTAGCAAACAACTAGAAAAACATAAAAAAAGATATTGTTTAAAACAGCTACTAAAAGAACAGAAATGAAAAAAAAATAAAACAACAGGATGATTAAACCAAAGATGATTAAAACTTTTAGGAGAAAATCACAGACCTTTATTGAAGGACATAAAATAAACACAGGGTTCTTTATGTTTGTGAATGAGAAGGATGAAAGCTAAAAATATTGGGGGAGACTACTTACTGTGTTTCTTTCTTGGTGGAAGTAACTCTATGATGTGGCACTACTGGCTCTCTCAGTCCCTTCACTCCTCTACTTGGGGAAGTAGAGTGATTTAACTGATAAATCTGGGAAGATTAAACTGGTCACGTTTAGTTCCTGTCTTTTCTTTTCAGAAAGAGCTTATTGCTGGGAGAATGCCTTTTGCTCTTGCAGGAGAAGCTCTCCTTCCATGTGGAAAGGCCTCAGTCAAGTATTCCCGCTACTGAGTCATCAGGATTAATTTTGGCAACTGTTGGCAGGGCCATTTGGCTTTGTGAAAATTCTAAACTAAGCAAAACATTCTCACCTCTCTGTCTGCCACTGTCATATTTCTCAATTTGTTCAAATGTTAGGTGAGTAAGGGTAGTTGCTTATTTAATCCCTTCAAAGACTCCAACAGTAAAAGTGGCAAATTTTCCCCAAAATTAATTTATAAATACAATGCAATTCCAATTTCCAATTAAATTATCAAGATTCTCATATAACTTGAGAAACTGTTTCCTGAAACTCACAGGAAGTGTAAAGGGCCAAGGATAGCTAAGACAGTGAAGAAAAAAAGAGAGAAGGCGGAAGAGAAGGAAAATTAGAGGTTCCTACTCTACTAGATATCAAGACTTAATATAAAACTTTAGTAATTAACATAGACTGATATTGTTATAGGGACTGACAAATAGACCAATGAATACAAAGTAGAACCAAGAAGTAGACCCTGTTGTATACGACAACGGCAGTTTATGTTGTAATCAGTTGGAAGAAGACATTAGTTAATAAATTGTACTTGGATAACTTGTCATGCATGTGGAAATAGATAAAATTAAATATTTTCTCACAGTATATAAAAATAAACTGTATACAACTATAGATTATATTTAAAGTAAATTAACTGATAAATTAGAAAAATAACACTCACCGGATTGCCATAAACTGTAAGTTCTCTGAGGGAAGAGATACCATCAAGTTTTTCCAGTTCTGCCATATCCTATTAAAAATTAAGCAGTAAATTATTATTTGGTTACCCAACATCTTCAAATATATGCTGATTTGAAGTTATTATATGTAGGTGTTGGATTGTAACGAGTTGAATCTTCTGAAATGAGCTTGAGTGACAATATTCTGTATTGTTGATTAAAGATAGATCTGTTTACTATTGATTCCAAATACATGATTGGGTAAAGATGATGTGCCAACATGGAAAACAGGCCATACAGCAGCCCTTGTTAGGAAAGACCATATTTTTTTCAGAAGAGTTATGATCTATTCTAAAACTCAGATTGTATTTGGTTAATTCCTAAGAGGACTGACCTACATGTGCAGAAAAGGGGGTGAATCTAGTCTGAACAATTTCAAAGGTATATATCAAGCACAACCTTAACCAGGAAGGAGCATGTCATGTTGAATGGACTGAATACTAACATATTTGCTGGGAATATATATGGTTGAAAAACTGTTTCTCTAGTTAAATGAGTTGCTTTTGCTACTGAATGGGATTATGTATCATTATTTAACATTGGTTAAAGTTTGCAAATACATTTTAGTTTTTGCAAAATTATTTCTAAAATGCTATTGCTGACAAAATTTAGGCAACATGATCAGCTTAAGGTGGTTGCTAGTTCACAGTAATAAAACGGTTATTGATATGCTCCTGTTCTTATTTGCAATGACAAGTGGGTTTAGCCAATTCATCGAGTAACTATAAAAAAATTTTAGACCTATTTTAGATCACTTGGAAGTAGAATTTGAGAAGCCACAGGAATGCCCCAAACCATGTGTATCCTTGAAATTATTAGTAAAGCTTGATACTGGGTAAAGTCTCAGATTCATGTAAGTCTGATTTGACAAATCCTTTGTGTTAGCTCAATTTCTATCACTGGAAAGAGTTCCTATAGGAACGCAATTTTCCTAATTTAGATTTCTTCTAGATAAAGCTTTGAAAGAACCATTGCCAGCTTTGGCATTCATCTTCTCAGATGAATGTTGTTTAAAACTTGATGTATTAATTGTATGTTATTTTCCCTGTATATATATTTCCTACTTGCTAGGTAGAAAAGGGCACTGCTCAGGCTTTTATATCACTCCAGAAAATCTCCCTGAACTTCAGCAAGTAAAGCCACAAACAAATATTAATCATGTATCTACTATGTACCAGGCACAATGCTATATACTAATACAAATGTGGGCAAGAAAGACTTGGTCCCTGCCCTTGCGTGGCAGTACACAGTTCAGTTTGTCTTCAAGGTTGTCTTCAAGGTATGGACAGAAATAACAAAATTGGTACAAGAAGGGCTAAGCAATCATCAGCATAATACTAAAAGAAATGTTAGGATTGTGTATGATTATGTGTATACTTCTTAGCTGCATACTGTCTCAGAAGACAGCTTGGGCAGGGCTGGTTGGGGCAGTGGCCTAATGGAAATAGGCTGAATTATGATAAAGTGAAACAAAGGCAGGAAGCCTTGAGTGGGAAAAGATGAAATATTACAGCCAAGTCAAAATTCATTATCAGGAGTTTGATTCAAATGTCAGGTAGACCAAGTACAAATGTTAAGTTTAAAGGCAAAGTTTGTGTGAGATGCACAAACAGCTCGGACCAAGAGCAGTCAGGAACTAAAAAGATCTCTTAGAGGATATCCAGGTGGATGCATGTGGGTTGGTCAGGTTTATAAGTCTAGAAGTAGGGTGAGCATTTCTGTATCCCACAGTATTTACATGTCATATAAATGATAAGTAGCTCACTAGCAAAATATTCATTGGTGTGTTTGACAGCTTTCTGTTTAGAGGGGTTAAGTCTTGCAAATCTTATAACAAAACAAAATAATGTTACCTGGATTTTATTATATCCTAGGAAGAGTTTCTCTAGTTTTACCAAAGGTTGTAATTTGCTCAGCTCTCGTAGTCTGTTTTCCTCCAGGTGAAGTGCCAACAGAGAGCTTGGTTTGGCAAAGGCACTATCATTAAACGCTCTGATGCGGTTATGGTCCACTACCAATTCTTGAAGGACTTCTAAGTTGTCAAGTCCTTCAATTTGACTAATTTCATTTCCTGTAAAAAGGTAACTCATGATATGTCAAGTGAGCCAAAACTGAATAAATTAACTATCTTTGTTTATGTATTTTTATCAAATGATTTTTTAAAAGTGAAGAATTAATAGAACATATTTCCAAGGAGAAAAACATTAATTTATAGGAAGGTAGCATCATCATCAAATAATACTAGGTAAAATTTCTCCTTTATGTGTGAAAGATCAAGATATGATGTAGAAAATGTACCGAATTGACCCAATCTGTCTGTTCAACAGTTAAGTGCTAAAATAGTTGATACTGATAAAAGTAGATGTATAAAAGTGCTGCAAAAGATATGCTTCCTAGCTCATACAACTCAATAACAAGAAAAACAAGCAACTCAATTAAAAAACGGGCAGAAAACCTAATAGACATTTCTCCAAAGAAGAAATACAGATGCCCAAGAGGCACATGAAAAGATGCTCAATATCACTCATTATTAGAGAAAATGCAAATGATATTACAATGAAGTGCCATCTCACACTGATCAGAATGGCCATCATGAAAAAGTCCACAAATAGCAAATTCTGGAGAGGGTATGGAGAAAAGGAAACCCTCTATACTATTGGTGGGAATATAAATTGATGCAGTCACTGTGGAGAACAGTATGGAGCTGCCTCAAAAAACTAAAAATAGAGTTGCCATATTATTCAGCAATCCTACTCCTAGGAATTTATCTGGAGAAAACAAGAAACCAAAAAGATACTTCCACTCCAGTGTTCACTGCAGCACTATTTACAAGAGCCATTTCCATTTACAAGACATGGAAACAACGTAAATGTCCATTGACAGATGAATGGATAAAGATGTGGTACATGTATACAATGGAATATTACTCAGCCATAAAACAGAATGAAATAATTCCATTTGCAACTACATGAATGGACCTTGAGATTATCAGGCTAAGTGAAATAAGTCAAAAAGAGAAAGACAAATACCATATGATGTCACTTATATGTGGAATTGAGAGTGAAAGTGAAAGTTACTAAGTTGTGTCCGACTCTTTGCGACCCCATGGACTATACAGTCCATGGAATTCTCCAGGCCAGAATACTGGAGTGGGTAGTCTATCCCTTCTCCAGGGGATCTTCCCAACCCAGGAATCGAACCAGGGTCTCCTGCATTTCAGGTAGATTCTTTACCAACTGAGCTATGAGGGAAGCTCTGTGGAATCTAAAATATGACACAAATGAATCTATTCACAAAACAGAAATGACTTAGAGACACATAGAGAACAGACTTGTTGTTGCCAAGGGGGTAGGGGGTGGAGGAAGGATGGCATATGCAAACTATTATATATAGAATGGATAAACAACAAGGACCTACTGTATAGTACAGGAAACTATATTTAATATCCTATGCTAAACCATACTGGAAAAGAATATGAAAAAGAATATATATGTATATAAATGTATTTATACATATATAACCAAATCACTTTGCTGTACACCAGAATCTAACACAACATTGCAAATCAACTATACTTAAATAAAATGAAAACCAAAAAAAAAACAAAAAAAGATCAAAATGTACCAGGAAGTAGTTAAAAAAGAAAAAAAAAAGATATTCTTCCTGAGTATACTGGATTATTCTAATAAATATTCAAATAGATATATTAATTATTTACTAAAATAATTTGTTGCATTGCTAATTATGCTGTATTATTAATAAACTAATTTGCTGTATGTTAGTGATACCTTAATCATGCTGTTAATTCCTTCTCAACATATTTTTGAACTGCAATTACATTAAAAAATTAAGAATTTATTACATTTTTTAGAACCTCAATTCTTTCATTATAACCTATGATTTCTTTCTACTGTAGCAATCAATAGTTGTTAAGTATAAATAACTTATATAAGAAGAGGAACCCTGAGTTGACCAAATGCTTTTATTTCTATTAGATTCTCAAATTAGGACAGGGAAAATATTATCATTTTTTAATCATCAGAAAACCGAGGGTCAGAGAAATTGTCTTGCTGAATGACATAAAGGTAGCAACACTAGGCCTAACCTAGACCTTTTACAGTGCTGTTATTACTATGCCATTCTGTCTTTCACCCACTATTTATCCTTCTTGATTATTATTGGACTGAATTGTGTCTCCTCATATTTATATGTTGAAGTCCTAATCCCTAGTCCTTCAGAATGTGACTATATTTGGATCTTTAAAGAGGTAACTAATGTTAAATAAATGAGGTCATTAGGTGAGCACTAATCCAGTATCACTGGTGTCTTTATATGAAGAGGAGATTAGGACATAGACACAGAGGGAAGACCATGTGAACATACAGAGTACAATCACAAGTCAAGAAGAGAGGCCACAGAAGTGATCAACCCTGCTGACATCTTAATCTTGGACTCTGGCCAAGAACTGTGAGGAAATAAATTTTTGTTGTTTAAGTCATCCAGTCTGTGGTACTTTGTTATGGTAGTCCTAGAAAGCTAATAAATTATTGAATACGTGGAATATCTTGGAATTTTTCTCTTTGTAATTTAACATATTTCATAGAATTTAAGATGTCAACAATTGTTAAGATATGTCAAATATTTTGTCTATACTAAGAAAGGGAAAAAAAGCTCAGCTAGATAAACTATGCCATCAATCAAGATACCACCTGATTTCAAGATGTTAAAATATTAAAGGGGGTGTTTCAGAATGGATTAAATATGTGAAATTTATCTTATTTTATTTCATTCTTTAGATAAATTGATGACATTGTAACCTTCAATAAAATTGCTCACAGAATTAAATCACACAATTAAATTGAAACATTACCAGAGCCTTACTTATAAATGAAAAAATGTCTATTAAATCAGATTAAGAAAAATGACTCAGTTGTATATCACTTTCAAAAAATTATGTATTTGGACTGTCACTTTTATTTATTTATTTATTTTTTGGACTGTCACTTTTAATATTTTAAATCCAGTTGTATAAAAATCACATGAGATAGCTTTAAGTGTTGAATAATATCTACTGTAGCATGTTTTTGGCCATTCACTTTTGAATGCTCATTAACATATTTAAGAAAGAGAACTCTAAAACAACAATGCTAAATGTGATTTCAGGGATCTTACATTTCTATGACTAGTGGAATTTGCCACTCTTTGAAAATTCCCACTTATTTAACTAGATAGTTACATTTTAGATAAATTTAGCTCTTAATCCTTAAGAATCTAACTTGCTTCCCTACAGCCCCACCCTGCCCTTTCCCTAAAGACTTTTCCACCATCTTAGCAAATTTAATGCAGCAGGTGAAATGTAGGTTCATTAACTCTCTGATATATCCTGGCATGACCTGATCTTATTACTGCCCACATTTGTGTACTTCTCTAAAGCTTTTGCCCTCTTCTCCCTTTAGACTGACCTTAGAATTTTCTACCTCCTCCTGTTCTGTATCTTGAACCTAACTGACCTCTTCAAATATGTTCATAACTTCACTAGCTACCATCTCTTACCTATTTTTCAAGGACAAGTTCCTTGAACATGCAGCCTCTAACCTCTGTCTATTGTTTTTACTGCCTATCCAATAATTTCCCACACTTCCAAATCTGATACTCTGAAAGTTGCCAGTGGTCTCCTTTTTGTTGAATCCAATTGTCTACAACCAATATTCTTTTCACAGGCCTCATTCTTTTCAACATTTGATTTTGGTCAATCACCCTTTTTCTCCTGACATTGAGAGTTTGTATTTCTTGGTTTTCTTTCAAAATTTCTTGAATGGCTCCTCTGCTGGTTCTTTTTATTCCAGCCTTCTTAACACTGGGAATGGGGTGTGGAAGGGAATTATTGAGAGGTAGTAGGGGGGAGCTGTGTCTCTACATGTCTTTTTGGCTTTTCATTCTTTCTCTTTTATCATTATTTCCTAAATAAGCATATATACTATGACTTGACCTATCACCTCTACTGGGATAATTCTAAACTATACATCTCCAGTTCTGATCTGTGGTCCAGTACCACTACTTGAAAAAGTTTCCATTTTTATGTCTCAGAGTGGTCACAACACTATCCTCTCCCTAGCTTTAGAAATTTATTTGCCAATGTCTTAATGAAAGCATGAAAACATCCTGAACTATTTTTCTCTCCTTGTATATTTAGTCACCAAGTCCTAATATTTACTTCTTTTAAATGACCTTTAGGACTCCCCCTTTACTCACCCTTTCCACTGACACCATGACACCATTCTAGTCCCAGCCCTTATTATGTCATTCATACTGGATAAAAAATGCATGTGCTTTGGTGAGCTAGAATGCAATCTTCTATAGCCCTAGAATATTGTATTTACATTATTTATATAAATAACTCAAGATAAACCCGTTTGTGATTACTCAAATATTTTTGTCAATGAATCTGTTCTAACAGTGATGCTTATATCTGCTTTCAAAATAGGATGATAATCTGTCAGGAGGCATTTAACAGGAGGCTTCCTGTGTGCTGTTTTCGGTCGTGCATAAATACTCTTGTTCCTTATCAGCTCCTGAATGCAGGTACGAGAGGGCCCCCGGCAAGCGGGCGAGCCGGCTCCCGGGAACAATAGGAATTTATGTATCTCGTTCGTATGGAAAGTAGACTTTCCATACAGTGAAAAGTAACCATTTAAAACTCTCTTCCCTTCTGATACAGAAAGTAACTTTTACAACCCCCTCTCTTGAGAATGATTCTAGCCTCAGGCTTCTTGGATAATTTGTAACATTTTTGATCCCTATCTCTGCTAAAAAAGCTATCTTGTAAGACAGTATATGCTGCTGCTGCTTCTAAGTCGCTTCAGTCGTGTCCGACTCTGTGCGACCCCATAGACGGCAGCCCATCAGGCTCCTCCGTTTCTGGGATTCTCCAGGCAAGAATACTGCAGTGGGTTGCCATTTCCTTCTCCATTGCATGAAAGGGAAAAATGAAAGTGAAACCGCTCAGTGGTGTCCGACTCTTAGCGACCCCATGGACTGCAGCCTACCAGGCTCCTCCGTCCATGGGATTTTCCAGGCAAGAGTACTGGAGTGGGGTGCCATTGCCTTCTCCGTAGACAGTACATATATGCCCACAATATGTTGAATAAACGCCCTGTTCCATCAGAAATCGGACCCCGTGTCTTTCTTCATCTCTCTCTCTCTCCACCCTTCAGGCTGCTTCCACGGAGCACAGGTGTCCGCTGTTGACACTCTGTGTAAACCAGGAAATATCAGCCTCTTTTCTTCCTTCTTTCTTTCTTATCCGTCGACTCCGTACCACCAGGTTCCGGTCCATTAAAGGACCCCAACAATAATCAAGTCAGTTTTTAATAATAAAGACTTATCCATTAACAGTGTTGCTACTTACCCTGAAGAAAGAGGAATTTTAAATTTCTTAGTCTGTTAAGTTGTAGCTGAATCAAATTACAAATTCCATTGTAGCCCAAATGAAGAACTTCTAAACTGTTCATTATTGGAGGCAAATTTTCACTGCTCATTGTATCTCTGAAACACAAATGTCAGTTTGGCCCATAAACTTAATTTCAAATTAGCTGTTTGTATAAACATAAAAAGGCAGTTTATTATGTACTTACTATAAATTGAAGAAAAAGAATGAATTTACTAATAGAGCAAATTAAGCTATAACATTCTGCCTTTATAATTCATATAATAATCACTTTTTCTTCTTTAAAATCAGTTTTATATGATAAAAAACAAAGAAATACAGAAAGAGTTACTCAGAATAAAAAGCAACAGCTGGCACAATCAGGCAAGAAAAAGAAAAAAATAGTGACAGACTATATTTTCTTGGGCTCCAAAATCACTACAGACGGTGACTGCAGCCATGAAATTAAAAGACACTTGCTCCTTGGAAGAAAAGCTATGACAAACCTCGACAGTGTATTAAAAAGTAGAAACATTACTCTGTCAACAAAGGTCCATCTAGTCAAAGCTATGGTTTCTCCAGTAGTCATGTACAGATGTGAGAGTTGGACCATAAAGACGGACGAGCGCTGAAGAATTGATGCTTTTTGAATTGTGGTGCTGGAGAAGATGCTTGAGAGTCCCTTGGACAGCAAGGAGATCAAACCAGTCAATCCTAAAGGAAATCAATCCTGAATATTCACTGGAAGGGCTGATGCTGAAGCTGAACCTCCAATACTTTGGCCACCTGATGTGAAGAGCCAACTCATTGGAAAAGGCCCTGATGCTGGGAAAGATTGAGGGCAGGAGGAGAAGGGGATGACAGAGGATGAGGTGGTTGGATGGCATCACTGACTCAATGGACATGGATTTGAGCAAGCTCTGGTAGATGATGAAGGACAGGGAAGCCTGGTGTGCTGCAGTCCATGGGGTTGCAAAGAGTTTGACATGACTGAGTGACTGAACAGCAACAAATCTAGACTGAAAAGGAATTGGTAAAACTTTATTCTCAGATGACATGATCTTGTATTTAGAAAATCTGAAGGAATCCACCAAAAAAAAAAATCTATCATTGTACCAATAAATCAATTCATGAAGATACAGAGTAAAAGATAAATATACAAAAATCAATTGAATATCTATACATCTATAATAAATGAGAATGAAATTAAGACTTTGTTCACAATATTATAAAATTAATAAAATACTTCAGAAAAAAATTAACAAAAGGAGTGCAAAATGTATATAAAGAAGATTACAAAACACTGCTGAGATAAATTAAAGATCTAAATGAAGAGAGAAAAATCTCATGTTCACACAGTAGAACTATTACTACTAAGACGGTAGTTCTCCCAAAAGTGATTAATAGAATCAATTCAATCTCTATCAAAGTCTAGCAGGTTTTCTCCCTTTTCTTTTTCTCCAGGAAATAACCATCTCATCATAGCATCTATGAGGAAATGCAAACAACCCAGAATATCTAAAATAATCTTTGAAAAGAACAAGGTTGGAGGGCTTACATTTTCTGATTTCAAAACTTACAAAGCTGCAGTAATCAAACCAGTCTGGAACTTGCAAGACAGACTCACAGATCAATGGAATAGAATTAAGAGTCCAGAAATAAACTTCTACAGTTATAGTCAATTGATTTTCAACAAAGTTACCAAGGCTATTCAATTTAGCTCTCACATTTTACCTCACAATATACACAAAAATATACTCAAAATGGATTATACTCCTAAATGTAAGAAAAAAAAATTTTTTGAAGAAATCATGAGAAAATCTTTGTAATCTTAGGTTAGGCAAAGAGTTCTTAGGTACAACAACATCATAATCTGTAAGAGAGAAAGTTGATAAATTGGACTTTATCAAAATTAAAATTCTTTTAAAAGACATCATTTAAGAAAACATAAAGACAAGCCACACATTTAGAGAAAAATTCTTGTAAATCATTTATTTGATAAAGGTGTTGTATCCAGAATATTTGATGAATTTAATAAGAAAAAACCAAACAGCATAACTGAAAAATAAGCAAAATATTTAAACAGGCAGTCACCAAATAAGATAAAATAATGGCTAATAAGCATATGAAAAGCTGCTCAACATTAGTCATAAGGGAAATGCAAATTAAAACCACAGTAAGATACTTATTTAACTCCATTAGGATGGCTGTAATAAAAAATGTAGACAAATGTTGGTGAGGATGTGGGGAAATTAGAACCCTCAAAGCTTTTCTTCCTAATGGAATTTGGTACAACCACTTTGGAAAAGAGTGTGGCAGTTTCTTAAGAAGTTGACTCAGGAATTTCACACTTCAGTTCAGTTCAGTCGCTCAGTCGTGTCCGACTCTTTGCGACCCCATGAATTGCAGCACGCCAGGCCTCTCTGTCCATCACCAACTCCTGGAATCCACCCAAACCCATGTCCATCGAGTCGGTGATGCCATCCAACCATCTCATCCTCTGTCGTCCCATTCTCCTCCCGCCCCCAATCCTACCCAGCATTAGGGTCTTTTCCAATGAGTCAACCCTTCGCATGAGGTGGCCAAAGTATTGGAGCTTCAGCCTCAACATCAGACCCTCCAACGAACACCCAGGATTGATCTCTTTTAGGATGGATTGATTGGATCTCCTTGCAGTCCAAGGGACTCTCAAGAGTCTTCTCCAACACCACAGTTCAAAAGCATCAATTCTGCGGCGCTCAGCTTTCTTCACCGTCCAACTCTCACATCCATACATGACCACTGGAAAAACCATAGCCTTGACTAGACGGACTTTTGTTGGCAAAGTAATGTCTCTGCTTTTAAATATGCTATCTAGGTTGGCCATAACCTTCCTTCCAAGGAGTAAGCGTCTTTTAATTTCATGGCTGCAATCACCATCAGCAGTGATTCTGGAGCCCAAACAAATAAAGTCTGACACTGTTTCCACTGTTTCCCCATCTATTTCCCATGAAGTGATGGGACCAGATGCCATGATCTTAGTTTTCTGAATGTTGAGCTTTAAGCCAACTTTTTCACTCTCTTCTTTCACTTTCATCAAGAGGCTTTTTAGTTCCTCTTCATTTTCTGCCATAAGGGTGGTGTCATCCGCGTATCTGAGGTTATTGATATTTCTCCCAGCAGTCTTGATTCCAGCTTGTGTTTCTTCCAGCCCAGCGTTTCTCATGATGTACTCTGCATATAAGTTAAATAAGCAGGGTGACAATATACAGCCTTGACGTACTCCTTTTCCTATTTGGAACCAGTTTGTTGTTCCATGTCCAGTTCTAACTGTTGCTTCCTGACCTGCATACAGGTTTCTCAAGAGACAGGTCAGATGGTCTGGTATTCCCATCTCTTTCAGAATTTGCCACAGTTTATTGTGATCCCCACAGTCAAAGGCTTTGGCATAGTCAATAAAGCAGAAATAGATGTTTTTCTGGAACTGTCTTGCTTTTTCGATGATCCAGCGGATATTGGCAATTTGATCTCTTGTTCCTCTGCCTTTTCTAAAACCAGCTTGAACATCTGGAAGTTCACAGTTCATGTATTGCTGAAGCCTGGCTTGGAGAATTTTGAGCATTATTTTACTAGCATGTGAGATGAGTGCAATTGTGCAGTAGTTGGAGCATTCTTTGGCATTGCCTTTCTTTGGGATTGGAATGAAGACTGACCTCTTCCAGTTCTGTGGCCACTGCTGAGTTTTCCAAATTTTCTGGCATATTGAGTGCAGCACTTTCACAGCATCACCTTTGAGGATTTGATACAGCTCAACTGGAATTCCATCACCTCCACTAGCTTTGTTCATAGTGATGCTTTCTAAGGCCCACTTGACTTCACATTCCAGGATGTCTGGCTCTAGGTGAGTGATCACATCATCGTGATTATCTTCGTTGTGAAGATCTTTTTTGTACAGTTCTTCTGTGTATTCTTGCCACCTCTTCTTAATATCTTCTGCTTCTGTTAGGTCCATACCATTTCTGTCCTTTATCGAGCCTATCTTTGCATGAAATGTTCCTTTGGTATCTCTAATTTTCTTGAAGAGATCTCTAGTCTTTCCCAATCTGTTGTTTTCCTCTATTTGTTTGCACTGATCGCTGAGGAAGGCGTTCTTATCTCTCCTTGCTATTCTTTGGAACTCTGCATTCAGATGGGAATATCTTTCCTTTTCTCCTTTGCTTTTCGCTTCTCTTCTCTTCCCAGCTATCTGTAAGGCCTCCTCAGACAGCCATTTTGCTTTTTTGCATTTCTTTTCCATGGGGATTGTCTTGATCCCTGTCTCCTGTACAATGTCACGAACCTCTGTCCATAGTTCATCAGGCACTCTGTCTATCAGGTCTAGTCCCTTAAATCTATTTGTCATTTCCACTGTATACTCATAAGGGATTTGATCTAGGTCATACCTGAATGGTCTAGTGGTTTTCCCTACTTTTGATGTCTACATTTTTTATTACAGCCATTCTAATGGAATTAAAGTATCATATTGTGGTTTTAATTTGCATTTCCCTCATGACTAATGTTGAAGTGTACATAAAGGGTAAGTGCTATGGTATGTGAATTGTATCTCAAAAAAATCCAAACAAACCCACGGTCTTTAAACATACAAGGTTTTTTTTACTTTTTTTCATTTTTTTACAATATGGGTATGAAATGGAAGAAGCAGGGAAAAAGCAATAACAAAGGAGTATTTTGGTATCTTTTTATTTACAAAGTTTATTTTTGCTAGGCAGCTATTAAGTATTAAATAAGCTAAATGTATGTTGCTACTGACATTGATATAACTAACTGCTTTTAAAATTCCTGACCAAAATTATTTATAGTTGTAAAAAAAGAATAATACCTGTTTAGTTTTGAAGTCCCTTGCTGCCCATAGCCACTTGAAGGCACTTTCTGGTAGAGCAGCTGTCTACTGGTCAAGTGAGTCTGAGGCTTTAGTCGGGGTATGATTGATTCAATATGGTTATAGTTTAGGCATAACACCTACGGAAAGAATCCCTGATTACTCAGCTATTAAAATATGAATGGTGCTGTATATATATGTATATCTTTGGTTTGAGGTTATCACCATCCTAAAAACTATTTAGATGCTATGGATAAAACTTGGGACTATACAACATAATTTAATATATTAGTGTTAAAAATGACAAATTTTTATGTCCCAAATTGTCTGGATTTGACTTTGAAAGTGTTTTTTTATTATTTGACATGCTGAGAAATGACACCATTTCAGACAAAGTAATGGAGACCCTAGAAAGCTGCTCAACTTTCTCAATCTGTACTCCTGACTTCTCCAAGCTTTATCTAGATGAAATAACTCTTTAGCTGGAGAGATTGTTATTTCCCTAAGTTTAAAAGGTCTTAATAGATGTCTCAAAGCTATAGGATAGGAGGCAATGAGGCTGCTTTGAGAACCATAGTGCCCTCCAACTTCGCTCACGACAGAGGCAGCTTTCCATCCCATCTCCTATTAGAGAGGAACATTCACTGCTTATAAGACAATCACATAAAATTGAGGTCATTTGAAACCACTTTGGGGAGTAATGCTTTTTTGCTTGGTGAAAAAATGCTTTAGGGGAAATAATTTCTTTTCTTTAATGACATGAATATACATTTTAGTCCAAAGTAAAGAAGATTACAACCTGCACTGAAAATCTTAAAAGAAAAAAAGAAAATTTGTGAATGACTCACCTTCACATTAGGCAGATAGATTAATCCACTGAATGAGGTAAGATTATTGTTCTGTAGATTCACATTACACACATTTCTAAATTGGTCAACTGGAATCAAATCCACAGTTCTGAATTGAGACAGAGTAAATATAGTTATAAATTTAATAGGCATATTATATTGGTGAAATCTCTCACATGTAACACCAAAGCCATTTTGAAAAATTTATCTGACAAATTCTATGAAAAAGAATTGCCATAATGCAAAATATATGGATCAAATGATCAGATAAATACATATTTTTGTTGGGTATATGTGTATAAAAAATGACATAGAATTTCATTGACTTAAGAAATACGTCTATTACCACATAAACAGCACTATCATAAAAGAAACATCCAATTTCTTTATAAATTCACATACATGCTCATGAAATCATAGTGAAGTTGATACGGTAATCTATAAGATTTTCAGTTGTAAACTGTAGAGGATATATATGAAACAGGTTATTTCTGAAATGCCAGGAAGGGATTTGGGATAGGAAAGAAAAGGAGAAAGTAGGTAAGGTCTTTGAAAACAGTTTTCTGTGTAATCTCCTGGAAATTTTTATGGCATTCCACCTTATAAGGATGTTTTGGTAATTAGTTAGAATGCTTGATTCCTAGCTGATAGTTTTAAAACTGTTTTACCTTCATTTGAGCTATGAAGAAGAGCACAAATCTAAATCACCTTGCTCTGATTCCTTCTTTTTTAATATATACCAATTTATTTCATTTATTTCTTTTTTAAATTGAGGTATAGTTGATGTACAAATTTATATAAATTTTAGATGTACAACATAGTGATTCACAATTTTTAAAGATTACACTCCATTCACAGTTATTATAAAATATTGGCTATATTCCCTTTGTTGTACAATATATTCTTGTAGCTTATTTATTTTATACAGACTATATGTAGCTCAGTCTCCTACCCCTATCTTGCTCCCCACTTCCCTCTCCCAAATAACCACAGGTTTATTCTCTGTATCTGTGCTTTTTTTTTTTTGTTATATCCACTAGTTTTATTTTTCAGATCACATACAAGTGATATCATACAGTATTTGTCTTTCTCTGTCTGACTTATTTCACTTAGCGTGATACCCTCCAAGTCCACCTATGTTGCTGCAAATGACACAATTCTGTTCTCTTTTGTGGCTGAGTACTATTCCATTGTACATATATATACTACATCTTATGTATCATCTGTTTAAGGCCATTTGGGCTGCTTGCATATCTTGGCAATTGTAAATAATGCTGCTATGAACATAGGGCAACATATGAACATGTATTTTTTTAACTAGTACTTTTCATTTTTTTTTTTCCAGATGGAATGCCTGGGAATAGAATTGCTGGGTCACATGTTAGTTCTGTAAAAATGTCAATTCAGATCTTCTGCCCATTTTTAATCAGGTTTTTTTTTTTTACATTGAATTGTATGAACTGTTTATATATTTTGGATATTAACCCCTTGTTGGTCATATAATTTGCAAATATTTTTACACATTCAGTAGGTTGTCTTTTCATTTTGTTGATGGTTTCCTTTGCTGCACAAAAGCCTAACCACATCTTTAAATCCTCAACTCTTAAGTTATAATTATAACATACTTTACTCATTAGTAAGTTGCTTATTCTTTCAACATGTTTTCATTAGTTATTTCCTAAGTGCAGACAATGTGTTTAGAAAGTCTACAAATATGAAAGACACTGTCCATGCACTCAAGAAATGGGATACAGAAAAAGTATAAGAAAAAAAGGAAAATTGCCACAATACGATTAGGTATAACGGCATTTTAGGGAAAGAAAAACCTATTTGGGGAAGTCAGAAATGACTTTACCAGGGAGAAAGATTTTAAAATGAAGACTTGGAGAATTTGGGGCATCTGTCAGGCAAGAAAGAGTTCCCGGCAGTGAAACAGCTGCAAGCAAAGGCAGAAACATGAAACAGCATTTTGTGACTGAGATTAAGGAATAGACTATTTTAGAATTTCTGGAGTATAAAGAGTTATGGTGCAGTAAAGGTAATGATTACAAGAGATAAAAATGGACTGGTAGTGAAAGGGCCTCCCATGTCATACAGAGATTTAAAATTTTATTCTCTCTACAGTGGAAAGCCACTGAACGATGTTGAGAAGGGAAGTGATCTGATACAACTTGCATTGTAGTAGGCAGTATGGATAATAGATGGACTTGCAGGAAAGGTTATATGAGACAAAAACCGATAGTTTTTAAAATAGGTAATTCTCCAATATAGGACAATGGAAATGACTATGGAAAGAAGGTAGAGGGGAACTATGACACATACTTAAGACACAGACTCTGTAGAATGTAGTGATTAATTAAAAATGGAGGACAAAGGAGAGAGAGAAGTGGACCCTAGATTTTTGGCTTGGGCAACAACAGGAGAATGTTATTTCCTAGATGCTATCTAGGGAGCAAATATTCAAATGAGGAGCCCAGGTTTGGGCTAAATTAGGGGTTCATCATAAATTAAAACTATGGCTGAAGATATCTGCCTATGAAGAGTACAGAATAGAAAAAAGAAGAGAAAAGGATTTATTAACCATTATCATTATCTAACAATGTTAGATCATTATGTAACAATGATAACATTCCTGAGAACAGCATCAGAGGAATGCTAGCAGTGAAAGCCAGGTAATGCTGGATTAGAGTGATACAATGGAGGAGCAAACATAGTATGTTTCCATTTTAAAAACTTGGTTATAAAAAAAATATAAAGTCTTAGAGCTTGATGACATTTTTAATCATAATGTGTGATAATAAAAGTTATTAATGCACTTCAAAGATGGTAAAGTTAGTATGAGATTGTGAAGGAGAGTAGTTGATTTTCTGAATTACTGGCTATATTTGGATAAGGTGTATAAAATTATAAACCTTACAAAAATAATAATGACTACACATTTAATTATAATATCAAATTGCTGTTGTTGTTTAGTCACATCTGAAACTTGCGACCTCATTGTCCTTGCAACTGCCAGGCTCCTCTGTGCACGGGACTTCCCAGGCAAGAATACTGGAGTGGGTTGCCATTTCCTACTCCAGGGGATATCCCCAACTCATGGGTTGAACCCACATTTCCTGCTTGGCGAATGGATTCTTTACCACTGAGCTGCCAGGGAAGCCCTCGTAATATCAAATAGCATATAATAAAATGATTGTACCTGATGGATGATGAAGTCCAATTTAGTTCTTGCATTTGGGTGAAGTTTGAGTGTCCTTGTCGTTCAGCAATCATATCAGAAGTAAGTCTGCCACCAAATAAATCTTTTGCACACTCAGTCTCTGGTGGTTCCTGTACATGAAGATATTTAGAAAGTGATGTCCTCTCTTACAGATGATTGTGCTGTGCTCAGTCACTCAGTTGTGTCCAACTCTTTGTGACCCCCAAGGACTGTAGCCCATCAGGCTCCTCTGTCCATGGAATTCTCTAGGCAAGAACACTGGAGTGGGTTGCCACGCCCTCCTCCAGGTTTACAGATGACTAAATGTCTTTAATTCTTTGGTTCCAGGTCAAAATGGAGTGGACTCATTTGTCCCTATTTCCTACTAAGTACAGCCAAACCCTCTGGATATTACATATAAAATACACATAGGAGACTGAAAGGTTCAGAGAAGAAGGCAGACCAGCTGGGGACCGTGGGACCTGAGGAATAACATTGTGGTGAGTTCTCTGATGTGTTGCTGTGATAATAATAAGAAACCTTCATCTACTGTTCCTGCTTGGCCATATGGTCAGGCAGGAGAACAATGAAAACTTGACCTGTTAAAATGATGTCCATATGGGGCACAGCCCTATGGAAATTGATGGGTATATTAAAGTAGGGCACATTGATGCCCATCTGAACTCGCTTTCAATTTTGGAAGGTGATTGAAATCGACAAGCAGATAGGCCCATATGTTCACTTAAGGTGGCCACCTGGGTCTATAAAATAGGTGGACATTGGGGATCTACAGCAACGCAGAGATAGGCTGAATCTAGACATATTCCTCTTGGACCCTCTTAGGTACAAAATGCCAATAAGCGCTGTTCCGTCTGCCAGCAAAAGAGACAGAGACTGCAGATGGCTATGTGGCAGATTTCCCTGTGGGAAGGCCCTGAACATAGCTGGCAAGTCAGACTGAGGCTGGTAGCCCTGGGGAGCTACAAATACGTCCTGACAGGAATAGATACTGACCCTGGACTGGGATTTGCTTATCCAGTGTAAATGCAAATGCACATAGTGCTATAAAAGAGCTGGAACTGAAGATATGACACCAATTTGGACAGTTGATGGTTATTTCTTCAGACCAAGCAACATGCTTTACAGCCCATACTGTGCAACAATGGGCAGGAAACTATCCTTTTCAGAGTAGTAGTTTGATAGAGAATAGGAGTGGGCAATTAAAACATTGGTTGTCTAAAACAGGGGGAGATAGAATCATGACAGTCTGGGGTCTGGCTTACATGCCTTTCTGAGTGTGCTCACACTCAGTGAACATGAGTGGAGCTAAAAGAGTGTCCCCCATGGACAGACGTCTGTTTTTCTGGTGGATCTAGGGGACAGGGGAAGGATGCTGATATGACTATGCACTTCTTACTAAGGGAGGATGATGCTGGTAAATCATTATACTTTTTCTTTCCTTCTTCCTCACATCACCTCAACTTTTTTTTCCTACCTGATGCAGTGGTCACAGAACCACACCTGCACTTATAAGTGCTAGAAATAGGGATCATTTTTAAGCAAGAAACTATGCTTTTAAACATTCTGTCAGAATTCCTAAAGGCCTGATGGGGGTAGATTTACCTTCACTCCATCTGGCAAAATTGGAATTAACAGTGAATGTATCTGTATTTCCTGGTAGCAAAAATAGCCCACTAGCTTTGCACCTATTATCACCTCGCCCTATTTTAAGGAAGGTGGGCTGAGGGAAGGTATATGGTAGACTAGTATCGCTGTCTGCAATCTAGACCAGCACAGTGGCCAAACCTAATGTCCCTTCCAGAGGTGGAAAAATATGGGTATAAATGGAAAGAATGGGGGAGGGAAGTTGTGGGTAAAGGAATTAATAAATACGTAATATAATGAGGGAAATCCAGTATTATTTGTATTACCTCAAAAGAGGCTAGAGCAAGAGATGATATTGTCTCAGTTCAAATATAGCAGATGCTTGAAAGGGTGAAGCTATGTTTTCTGAGACTACTCCTGTTTTAGGAAACTGACAAAAGTCTCTAACGGAAAGCTGCAAATCTGAGGAGCCTCACTCTGGGAGACATTTCCATGATTATGGACTGTATAATAACTGAATGGGATTATAGCAATATTCCAAAATGTTTTGAACTTATTATCATTTTGCTGTAAAAAGACAAGGGCATGAGCTATGATATTGTGATTTATAATAAGAAACATACATTTTGTCTTTGTCTACTGTTCCTGGTACATAGCTCCTAAAACCCTTGTAATTTCCTGTATTAGAGCCATGTTGTTGTTCAGCCACTCAGTCATGTCTGACTCTTTGCAACCCCGTGGACTGCAGCATGCCAGGCTTCCCTGTCCTTCATCATCTCCTGGAACTTGCTCAAACTCATGTCCATTGACTAGTGATGCCATCCAACTATCTCATCCTCTCATTCCCTTCTTATTCTGCCTTCAATCTTTCCCAGCATCAGGGTCTTTTTCAATGAGTCAGTTCTTTGCATCAGGTGGCCAAAGCATTGGAGCTTCAGCTTCAGCATCAGTCCTTCCAATGAATATTCAGGATTGATTTCCTAAAGGATTGACTGGTCTGATCTTGCTGTCCAAGGGACTCTCAAGAGTCTTCTCCAACATCACAGTTCAAAAGCATCAATTCTTCGGTGCTCAGCCTTCTTTATGTTCCAACTCTCATATCTGGGAATCTTTTATTATAATATTTTGGTTTTTGTTTTTGATTCCTGAAATAGCTCCAGAACCACACAGGTGAAAGGAGCCTGCAGCTATTCCTACTGCTAAGTCGCTTCAGTCATGTCCGACTCTTTGCGACCCTATAGACGGCAGCCCACCAGGCTCTGCCGTCCCTAGGATTCTCCAGGCAAGAATACTGGAGTGGGTTGCCATTTCCTTCTCCAGTGCATAAAAGGGAAAAGTACAAGTGAAGTCGCTCAGTCGTGTCTGACTCTTAGCGACCCCATGGACTGTAGCCTACCAGGCTCCTCCATTCATGGGGTTTTCCAGGCAAGAGTACTGGAGTGGGGTGCCATTGCCTTCTCAGCTATTCCTAACAAGCCTTTCAACCACACCTGAGTTTATCTTAACAAGATGACTTTTGCAAAGTCCCTGAGAATGGGGACTGGTTGCCAGGAAAATCAACCATGATCAGAAGGTTGGAACTTCCAGTAGCATTACCTTACTTCCTGGTATGATTATATATCCATGGAGCCCTGGAGACAGAGTGAGACTTAGCTGTCCGTGCTTTACCATTAAAAAGTCATGTCACTTGGAATAAGGCATTTAAATTCTCTGGAGTTCTTTGTGTTCATTCACAAAATAAAGGCTTTGGACTATGTTATTTCTAAAGTCAATGTCTATTTACCTCTCAAACACTCTAGGATCACATTGCCTTCTACCTCCTGCTACATCTACTTTTGGTGGCTTCTTTTCCTCTTTACATTTACTAAATGAAAGTATTAAAGCCTCACTTAGATTTCTTTACTTTCTCTACTCTCTTTCCTTAGTCAATGGTATATGCTTTTGGTTTTAACTAGCAAATCTCTTTAAATTACTTCCAAATCTAAACAAATGTAAATTAAATGTCCATATCTAAAGTTAGTCCTGTGTTTTCAATTGCCTATTTGCCATCTCCAATCAGATGATCCACTATTATATAAAACTTAGTGTGTCCAACACTAATCATCTTATTCCTGAAACTACTTTTCTTCCTATAATATATCTGTTATGATATGTCTTACTGGCATAGACTTAAGCCTTATAGACCTCTTTTATTCTTTCCTTTCCTCATCTTTCAAATTTAATTGGTTGCCAAGTTCTGTCAATTCTTCCTAGTATTTCTACCTTTCAACTCTCCATTTTTAATAATATTTCCCCTTGGTTCATTTCAGTTTCTCAGTACCTCATATCTAGACTAAGCTAATAGTCTCCTATTGGTTTTTTTTGTCTGTTGCTCTAAACACTGCTGTTAAATTTCCTAATATATAATTTTGAATTATGTTATTCCCCTACTCAAAAACTTCAATGCCTTCCCATTACCTCTCAGTTAAAGTCTAGGTTATTCAGACTAATCTTCACGTCTCATTATTAATTCATATATTCTACCTCATCCTACAAAAAATTTGTGGCAGCTTACAGGAGGAACGTATAATCAAATAGTAAAATTTAAATAATAGTGGAGATTGAGAATGATGTAAGTTAGAAGAGATCAAATGTTGGGATAGGGCGAGAGACCATAAGTCCTACAGGGTTTCTGTTATTGAATCACAAATTTGGCTCTGAGCTTTAAGGTAGTCAAAGTGAAAAGGAAGATAGTTAAATAATACTCATTGTCCACGAGGCGAGCATAACTTTTCTTCAGGGGGAAATGTTTTTCCTACACTTACTTCAAAAAGCACTTTCCGAGGTGGCCCTTCAATTGAGGGCACAGAGAGATAGGAAGGATAATATTCTCAACAACACTCTGGTGCACATGCAGTACTAGTTTCATACGCCTGTTTTAAAAAAAACCCTCAGTGAAAACTAACACCTAAACAAAACCCAGTATGCAACATTCTAGAGAACTATTCATGTTTGGGGGAGAATATTTTTGATTCTTCATTCTGAGGAGAGTCCTGAAAAAAGCAGGGTTAGAATTAGTAATCTTATCAGAGTACCTCAAAGTCCCAAATAATCATAAACTATCTCTCAATTTTCTAGAAACTTGAAGAGTTTTATTGTCTGACAGGTGTTAGGCAATGTTACACAGGGAACTTTTTATTCTCCACACATTTGTTGTGCATTTATCCTATTACACGGAAATCAGGAGCCTTGAATGAACCTGCTTGTTACCAAATTCAAGTTTCCAAATATTACTTTCATAGTCAATCCTATGTTCTGTGTTATTTTTTAACACAGTACAAAAAGTTATTTTTTACTAGTACAGTTTACTAGTAATGTTGACATGCCATTCGTTGGTTCAAATATGTTTTTCTTAAATCTTAACTGTATTTTTCCAGGTAACAGGAAGCAGTTTTTAGGCCCAAGAAGATGGTAGGGCTAAAGGGCAGTTTTTTCTATCCTGACTCATAAAACTGTGCTCTTTATTTGTTAGGCATTGAATTCAGTGGGTGTAAATGTAAGCAGTATCTTCCCTTCTGTGCCACCTCATTTAGACAATTAAAAACTGGCCAAAGGAGAAAAAATTGGGGATCCAGATTTTAATAAGCATAGTAAGTTTGAGTTACATACTAGTGATAAAGCAACATTCAAAATGACTATGACCTATGGATATATATTAATATGCAGTTTGGACCAAATGCTATGAGTCAACAAAAAACTTACAATTGAGATTCCATCCAAAGCTTTCAGTTCTGGAAGATGAAATATTACAAACAACCGGTAGTTTTCTTGATTCCATACAATAATGTTTCCATACATGTCTAGAATAACCAGGTTGCATAAACCCTGCATAATAAAAATACATACATTTAATGTGATATACATATATACTCACTCTAACCAGTTTTTTCCCCTTAACAGTTTAATCATGCTTGAATTTTAATATTTGAATTACTCTATCATTCCATAGTGATTTGAGATCTTTGGAGTGTACTATTTATAGTACACTTTCAGACTATTAAGGTATAATTTTGTGTAGTATTTCAGTGGTCTATATTATATGCTCAGAATCACTTTTTGGATACTGGTGCTAAATGTATTACCCATGATAAAAACTTGTAAAGGACTTAGCAAAGTTTAAAACATATGCTATGTTTATGGAATAACAGTCTATTAAATAGTATGTGGCTATTATGTAGTATACAAATATGGGCTTCCCAGGTGGCTCAGTGGTAAAAGAATCGACCTGCCAATGCAGGAGGCACAGGAGATGCCGGTTTGATCCCTGAGTGGGAAAGATCCCGCGGAGGAGGAAATGGCAACCCACTCTGGTATTCTTGCCTAGGAAATCCCATGGACAGAGGAGTTTGGTGTGCTACAGTCCATGGGGTCGCAAAGAATTGGACATGACTGAGCCCACACGTAAGCACATATACAAATATAAGTGAAATGAAGCAATGAAAAACACAGTCTTCTGATGAGGGATAAAACTGAAGTGCTTCTGCCTGGTATGGGAGTAGCAGACTTCAATGTGCTTCCTTATTAGATAAGATATTTTGATGTGTCTTTGTTGTGAAGGAAGGGCCCTGACATGAGGGGATAAAACTACTTACTCTGCATCTATAATGTAAAATGTGTATCATGTAGCTATTATTGATTAGGTTGGCTCTACAGCTCTAGAAGTAGTTGTATTGGGGGAATATGATGAGGATAAGTTTGCAAGCAAGAAAAGATAGGAAATGGATATAAGTTTTTGGTAGGAGATAAAGCCCTAGCAATGTGGTATCAGCAAAAGGAGAGAGGCCATTGGGAGTTTCAGTGGTAGGAAATGACCTTTGAACTTTAGAAACTATGAAGTCCCACATTACATTTGAAGTAAATCTCTATTCTTTGTTGTAGTAAACTTCCATTTTATTAAAACCTCCAGTAAAACCTGTTATACAGTAGCCTCAATTTAAGAGTTTTACTGGGGAGAATTAAAGACAGCAAAACTGGGCAAAGCTGACCAGAGAGGGTAGAAGCTATCAGTATGAACCAGAAAGTAGAGAAAGATAATCAAGAACTGCTCTGAGAACAGGAATTGTTAATGAATCTTATCCCCCAATCAGGTTAGGCAATCCTTGGAAATACTTAAGGAAGGCACAGTTAGAAGGGATGGGAATCAGGTTATTTTATTTGCGGACTAAAATATATTTCTGTGAAGCTATCAACTTGGGGACACTATGGTTACACACTCACATGTTTGTATGTGTACATAAACTGAATGCAGATACATTTTAACAAACCTTGTTTTTCCAGATTTTTATTTTCTTCTTCACATTTTTCTATATTTTCCAAATTCTATATAGTGAGCATGTATTACTTTCATAGTATAAATAAATAAAATATTTAGAAAAATAAAAACATTAGTACCCCCAGATAATCACCTTTAAATTGTAGATCTCCTGATTGAGAGCAATATAGTTATTGCTTACGTATAATTCAATTAGTGTAAAAGCTTTTTGTAAACCACTCAGTGAAGTGATTCTGTTGTTCTCAAGAGAAAGGCAATGCAGATGAAGCATGTTATCAAAAGTATGCTTTTCCAAACCAGTGAGGAGATTATTATTTATGCTGAGGTGGGTTAATTTAGTCAGCTTGGAAATGCCTAGAAAAATAAACAAATTCAAAAAAAGATTCAGACAGCACTGAAAGGTTAATTTAAAAAATAAGCTGCTGGTTGTTTTACTGTTTCTCTTTTTCTAAGTTCAAGTCACTTGACAGATTTTATAGTATTGATCATCATTGTTTTTCCTTTTGTTAAAGAAGAATATAATGTGCATTAAATCCCAACTAATATATTAAATTCTAATTTTGGACTTCTAAGTAGACTCATTTTTCTTAGATGTTAAGGGAAAGCACTGTGTAGGAATATTGAATTAAGCTTTCAAATAACCTTTTAATGATGTAATTAATTAAGGTTTTCATCATCACAATAATATAAAGCTCTACACAAGCTTAAAGTAATCACCAACCCATACTGTAAAACATTAAGGGTAAGAAACTAGAATACAATGCTCTGTAAGTAAGTATTCCTTACTGTGGCATCATTTGTAGTAAAAAAGAACTTTAATTCTACTTTTTATGCTTAGAAGTACTTTAAGACAGAAATGCTACCTCTCACTACAATCTAATCCCTATGTATTAATACAATATGTACTGTAGACACTTTGTGGATAGGATGATGCAGTTAAAAGACAAGAACTCTGGAGTCAGAGTTGATTTCAAATGAGGACCATAGGTAAATTATGTAGAATTATGCAAACTCTGAGCCTAATTTTCCTCATCCATGAAATGAATATACCGAAATCTACTTCTAAGGGCTATGGAATTAAATAGAGTGATATTTGAAAAGTATCAGTTATAGCTATTGGCAAATAAATAATGAGTACTCAATAAATTTTATTCATGTTCCCCTCTCACATCAGCCTTTATCATGAGACTATGAAATGCTGAAAGTAAATCAGTCTGGGGCCAGTTAGGATGTACTATCAAAGCAAAAATCCTCAAATTGGATATTAGACCTATCTGTGTTTGGAAAAAAAAAAAGATAAATATCTGTTAAAGTTTAGTGGGGTAGCTATCTTTGAAAAGTGGATATAGGGAAAAGACAGGTTGAAGGATTCTTCCTTTCAATCAGCATATACAGGGGAATAAAAAGGAAATGGGTTCTCAATTGCATATACAAAGCAAAATTCGCACCCTATTGTATAGGAATGGAAGGTTAGTAATGGTTCTAAACACAGATGCCTGAGCCACACTTCTCTACCCTCTTACTCAGCTGAAATCTATAGAAGAGAGGCCTGTGAATCTGTACATATATTTGATTAGTATCCTATGTGATTCCTATGATCAAGCACTTTTTTATAAACTATTGTTAATCACCATTAAAATAAAGTATAACGAATGTTAAACATTCTATTTTTAAAGATAATTAACACTTGATTTGCATATGTAATTTTTTAAAGTAAAAATTTCTATTTTATGAAAAAGGTAGTATATACACATGCTAAAAACAATTCAAAAGCAAATAAATTAAGTCTCTTTCCCAGGCTTTGGTTTTCAATTTTTACCTTCTCTCCTTGACAATGACAACCCTGTTACCAAAATGCACATACAGAAATATTCTACACCTAGATAAGTATGCTGATGTGTGTGTGTGTATGGGTACTTACACACACACATTCATTTATTAATATATATGCAATGGTATAGATCTTGACTACTGCCTAGATTGTTACATGCTAGGTTTGCTAATAGATGGTAAACACTAGTTGAGAGATGGGAGGGAAGGCAGAGGAAATGAAAGTCAGCTAGTTTGGCTCATTATATATAGTAACCAACCACAGATACCACTAAGAGGTGTTTAGAATACTCTGGGCTTAACAGGTGGCACTAGTGGTAAAGAACCTGCCTGCCAATGCAGGAGACGTAAGAGATATGGGTTCTAACCCAGGGGATTCAGGAGAATCCCCTGGAGGAGGGAAGGCATGACAACCCACTCTGGTATTCTTGCCTGGAGAATCCCATGGACAGAGGAGCCTGTCTGGCTAGGGTCACAAAAAGTTGGACACGGCTGAAGCGACTTAGAATATTCTACTCCAAACCTTCTTGGGACTTCTTGGAAGATCTTCCTCTTCAGAAATTCCTTCATCAGTGTTACTCACTTTTTACTCTTCTTAATTAGACATTCATATTTTAAGACTCTAGGATTATCTAACATCTTACCTTCTATCTTTGAGATGCAGTTTCCATCTAATGTGAGCTCTTCCAAGTTAACACAAGATTCCAAGCCTTCCATTTTAGTGAGATTATTGTTGCTGAATGAAGCCCATTTCAAATTTTCCAATTTTTCTAAATTTGTGATTTCAAAAAGATGTTGCCCATCTAAATTTAAGGCAGTTATCTGTAGAATGATTCACTTTATATGTTATTTCTGAATCATATCAAAATTCAATGTTATAAGATAAAAAGGCTAATGAAATAATTCAAATGTGGTAACATCAAAAAAAATTCCTTTAGGAACTAAAGACATAGCAAAGCTCTTAATTTACAGAAAAGTAAAATTTTTGATTATTTTTTGAGATTATAACTCAAAGAGGGACTTATATGGTTTTGTAGAAACTGAGCTGTGCCAGTCAGCTTCCCAATAGTGAAGGACTTGTCTCAGCTGCTTGGAGTGCTATTGGCAGAAAGTCTTCAACTGTCAGTCCCTTCAGGGAAAGCATCAGCTGCAGAGAGCTGCCTTGCTCAAGGTCATGCCCCTTCCCAGGTTGGCGCCTACGCAATGATGAAGGGAAAGAAAGGCCTGGCCTTCTCAGCCCAACTTAGGACAGATTTAAAGGGCCACTGTAATTCCAGAACTGCCCATGGGGTCAGCTAAGACTATAACTGAGCCAGCATCACAGCTAAATATCTTTGTATCCTGTAGTGAAAACAATGGCATTAATATCTTCCATTTTCAAGGGTGAGATTCTCTTAACTCAGTTTCTACCTTTGGCAAGAGGTTTCATGCTGCTTTATGAAGCAAGAAGCTGAGGGTGCTCCATAACATTTTCCCTTAGCTTTGGTGAATTCTGACCAGTTCCCCTATTCCCTTGCCAGGATTCCTGATTCTTTTTACCTTACCATTGAAACTTTTGACTTGGTCTCTGACTCTGAGCTTTAAAGTCCTCTTGTTTATTTTGATATATTATCAGAATCTACCCATCGGTTTTGTAGTGTACCTTTATCCTAAATTCCTGTGCTAGAGGTCTCAGTTCAGTTCAGTCAATCAATCGTGTCCGACTTTTTGTGACCCCATGGACTGCAGCATGCCAGGCTTCCCTGTCCATCATCAACTCCCGGAGCTTGCTCTAACTCATGTCCATCGAGTTGGTGATGCCATCCAACCATCTCATCCTCTGTCATCCCCTTCTCCTCCTGCCTTCAATCTTTCCCAGCATCAGGGTCTTTTCTAACAAGTCAGTTCTTTGCATCAGGTGGCCAAAGTATTGGAGTTGCAGCTTTAGCATCAGTCCTTCCAATGAATATTCAGCATTGATTTCCTTTAGGACTCACTGGTTGGATCTCCTTGCAGTCCAAGGGACTCTCAAGAATCTTCTCCAACACCACACTTCAAAAACATCAATTCTTTGGTGCTCAGTTTTCTTTATAGTCCAACTCTCACATGCATATATGACTACTGGAAAAACCATAGTTTGACTAGTTGGACCTTTGTTGGCAAAGTGATTTCTCTGCTTTTTAATATGCTTTCTAGGTTGGTCATAGCTTTTCTTCCAAGGAGCAAGCGTCTTTTAATTTCATGGCTGCAGTCACCATCTGCAGTGATTTTGGAGCCCAAGAAAATAAAGTCTGTCACTGTTTCCATTGTTTCCCCATTTATTTGCCATGAAGTGATGGGACTGGATGCAATGATCTTAGTTTTTTGAATGTTGAGTTTTAGGTCAGCTTTTTCACTCCCCTCTTTCACTTTCATCAAGAGGCTCTTTAGTTCCTCTTTGCTTTCTGCCATAAGGGTGGTGTCATCTACATATCTGAGGTTATTGATATTTCTCCTGGCAATCTTGATTCCAACTTGTTCTTCATTCAGCCTGGCATTTCACATGATGCACTCTGCATACACGTTAAATAAGCAGGGTGACAATATACAGCCTTGACATACTCCTTTCCCAATTTGGAATCAGTTGGTTGTTCCATATCCAGTTCTAATTGTTGCTTCTTGACCTACATACAGATTTCTCAGGAAGCAGGTCAGGTGGTCTGGTATTCCCATCTCTTTAAGAATTCTCCACAGTTTGTTGTGGTCCACACAGTCAAAGGCTTTGGTGTAGTCAATAAAGCAAAAGTAGATGTTTTTCTTGAATTCTCTAGCTTTTTCTATGATCAAATGGATGTTGGCAATTTGATCTCTGGTTCCTCCGCCTTTTCTAAATCCAGCTTGAACATCTGCAACATTGAGGTCTAGCCCCGATGTCTAGCCCTGTGACATAGCTAGTCACAACTTGAACTTCTCTTTCAATTTTAATTTGTCTCTCCCAGTTTTCTGCCTATTACCTATCTGTAGCCTCTTTATGATATAAAGGACAAAGCTGACTAAAATCAACTGAACTTAAGTTTTTACATTAAGTTTAACAGAATTGCTTTTACCTTCAAGTACCAATTTCCACTCATATGTGAATGTGGTCCTAACTTTGAAGTCTGTGTCAGAATTTTGGCAGAAGGCCATATGCTGAGAATTCGTGGTCTCTCTTCTTTAGTACTACAATGCTGTAAGAGAGACAACTAATAAAACAAAAAAACACATGATGAATAAGGAAATAGCATGGAAAGGTCCATTTATATATAGTTAAAAGAACTGTCTCTTAGATGGCTGGCCCAATGAATAATTTTAAAATATGACATTTTCTATGTCTTAAAGTGTTTTCAGTAACTTGATATACTTTAAATCATATATCTCACTCATTTTTTGTTTTATCAGTCATTTAACCATAATAAAATAATATTTATAAAACTGTGAAAGGATTCTTATAATACAAACACCATGTAATTCATCCATGAAACCAGTTTAAGAGCTAGAATATTCCTACTACCCTAGAAGCTCCCTGTGTGTCCCATCCTAATCTTTTTTCTCTGCTGCTCAGAAGACATCACTCATCTCAAGTGAATCAATCAATCCTCTTAAGAAGCAATCAAATAATCTCACAATTTGTATCTACCATTACTTGTTTTCTTTATAGACTTATGTTTATATCCATAAATAAAATATTAGTTAGTCTTACACATATTTGAACTTTGCAAAAGTTGAATAATGTTTGTATTCTTCTGTAACTTGATTTTTTGCTCAATATTGTATCTATGAGATTCATCTACACTTCTGCCTGTAGCTGTAGTTTATTAATATGTCATTGTTATATAGTATTTCCTTATCAAAGTCAATGAGCTGATTTCAGGAGTTTTTGCTATTATAAACATTGCTGTTATGAATATTCTTGAGCATGACTCTTGGTACACATATGCAAGAGTTTCTTTGGAGTATATAACTGGTTGGGTTTCAGGTATGTATATATTCAGCTTTACTAGATAGGGTCAATTTGTTTTCCAGAGTGGTTACACCAATTGTAATAACTTTTACTTCAAATCTTTGCTAAAACTTGGTATTGTCAAGAGGTTTTTTTTCCCCCCAATAGTGGCCATAAATTGGTAGATCATTAAAGTTTTAATGTTTATTTTTTTGAGTATTAATGTGGTAGAGCATCTTTTCCTAAGTTGTTTGGCTATTCTGATTTCCTCTCCAGTGAAGTGTCTGTTTAAATCTTTTGCTCATTTTTCTGTTTGATTGGTTGTCTTTTCCCTAATATATTTTGGATATATAAAGAATTTTGTCTAATTTTATCAATTAGATATGTTGCAAATTTCTTTTCCTAGTATATAGCTTGTCTTTTGACTTTCTACCCTTTGAGGATTAGATGTATTAATTTTAAGATAGACAAATCCAATCTTTTATAGTTTATGCTCTTTATGTCTTACATAATAAATTCTTCTCTAATTCAAGGTTATAATGATAATTTCTGACCTTTTCTTCTAAAATATGTTGGTTTTGCTTTTTCATTGAAACCTTAATGCACTTATCCCAGTACCTTTTATTGACTAGACTCCCTAATCTATACAGTCAGCTCTGTGATTTATCACTTTTCCATGTATGTGTGGGTCTACACTGGGTCTTTATATTATGTTGTGTTGTTCTATTTGTCTAATTCTGCCAAATCCACACTATCTTACAGGATTTTAGCAAGTTTTGATTTCTGGTAGGATAAATCCCCAAGTCTTCTTTAGGAGTCAATGATATTTTGATCAACAAAAAAGTTTCTTTCCTTCACTTTAAACAGATCCAAAATTAAACATTACATTAAGGAATTAACATTCAAATATTCTACAGAAAGTAAATACCTAGATAACTAGAGTGGAGATATTAAGGATATTGAAGCAACTTTAGCTAAAGTAGCATTCTTAATCTGGATAATACAGGTATTTTCCCTTCCCCAAGTTAACAGGTTTTGTTTTTTTCAGCCAGACACATATAATATCAATACTAGGTAAATAAGTCACTAAATGCTTTCCTCTCTAGGCTTACCTTATCCACAGAAAGTTGTTTATTTTCATGTAGGCTCTAGAAAGGACTCTGGTGAGTTCAGGTTGACTAGGAAAAAAACAGTTACCCTAGAGGTATTTTTAGGGTAGTATCCAGGGATGAGAATCCATACAACCACTTGGTATTTAAATAGGATACATTTAAGCAGAAAAAAATTTTTCAAGTGATATGATTGTTATAGATGAACTTTTTTATTAGCATGCTAAGAGAGAATACAAAATCTCAATAACGAAATAAGAGTATGGGAAATATTATTTGTATATTCTAAATAGAACAAGAAATATTAAACAATAAAAGCCAACCTGAGTAATCTTTGTTCCAGAAATAAATTTCATAGCTGCTGTTGCTTCTTCTTCAGAAATGAGGACTCCATCTAAATGAGTAAGAGTCTTTAATCTGCCAATAACACTCAGCCTTAATGTGGCTGGCTTGGGAAAAATAACAAAAGTTAATTTTTACAAAATATTACATAATGTTATGACATGGAAAGGAGTTTTTCTTCATTCCTTCCCACATAATTCAAATTATGCACCTCCTACTTTATTCTATATGTCTAAAAATAAAGGCTTAACTTAATTCTTTAAATAACAGTTGATATTAAATTATATTTAAGAATTAATCTGTTTTGTTTGAAGCTGGATACTTCTACTGTTGTGAAGGGAGGAAATCCCACACTAGCTGTTGAAAAGTGACAGTGATGAAAAGTGTTCAAAGAACAATTGCAGTGTCTCCTGTTTATCTAGATCAGCAGTTAGCTACTCAGCCAATTGGGTGAGCCAGTACAGATCTTCAGCTCTTGACATTTAATTTGGCAGCAGGGCTATAGCTCTACTATGATCATTCAGGAAGTCTGATTTGGCAAAAGAAAAATATGCTTCAATTTTATGGAGTGAAAAAGGAGACATACAACAATATAAACATAGTAATATGGCCAATGTAATAGAAACAATCATGCTTTAGTCCCTTTTTAAAATGTTGAACATGGTCTATATACATTTTTGAAAAGCAAGAAAACATGTATTCTTGAAATTATAAACTGGGGGCTTATTTTAAATACTTGGAGATACTCTTCAATATAATCATTGAATATTGAAATTTCTTAGCATGAATCTACATATGTTTGTGATGAGAAAAAAACAGTGCTCAAATTTCCTTTTATAACAGAACATAAATAAGACTTTATAATTTAGGTTTATCGGAGAATGTGACAAATTTGCTCCCCCTTTAACAGTATGTTTCTCTCACAGTATAGTATTCTATTATTCTTGGTTCGTATGCCTCACTACAGTAGGATTCTAGCACACTGAGCTATATATACTGCATTATAAAATTTCTCTAAAGGTTTTCAAATGGCAATGACATCTAATACTCTTAACACCACAATACTCTCAAACTATTAGAGGCTGCAAAAAAATCTGATGTGAAATTAAAGACTTTTCTATATTAACATTTGATACACTTGATTAATACATTATATTCAACTTAGGAAAGACTTCAAGGAATTCTACTGAGACAAAGACAGTTTGCTTGTTTCTGGGTATTATTAAATAATAGTGAGAAAACAGCTTGGAAATAAAAATGATTGTTTGCTTTTTTATAAACATGTCTGTTACATACCTTTTGCCATGGATTATGTCGAATATCAAGAGTGAGAAGGCTTGTGGTATGTTTGCATAACATATTTATTTCATCACCAGATTTTTTCAATTGATTCCAGCTCAAGTCTAAATGCTTAAGTTTCATCAGACCTCTAAATCCTTCAAGGGTTATCACATGATTATGACTTGCATCCAAATATTCAAGGTTATACTGCAACACATACAAATAGAAGTGATGCTAGAAGGATCATGGTTTGTATTTACACAGTTCTTTTTTTCTCTCTCTGATTCTCTAAGTACTTTACATGCTTTTTGGTAATCCTTACAGAAAACCTAAACAGTAGCCTATACTGCACTAATGGCATCAAAATACCTATTTTCCTATTAATAAAGAGCTACAGATATTTTATTTTAGTAATTTTCTCTTCTCTCTTCACCCTTGAAACATAGAGTGGCAGTATTTGTTTTTACAGATGAGACAGCAAAGAGAAACTAACAAGAAAATTTGTCCCCAACGAAGAATTACACTTCTTATATCTAGGCTTCTGGTTTAAACTCATCCTAGTTTAAAAAGGTTCATCTTCAGAGGCAGAAACAAAACCTGTTACATTCTATAATTTCCTTTTTTAAAAGGACAGGATTTTTCAATAATAATTTTTTAAAAATATTAAAGTAACACATTCTTGTTGGAGGTCTGGGAAATACAGTAAATAAAAAAATAGAAACCATATATAATTCTGTTGCTCAGAAAGAACCACTGAAAACATTTTTTATTATATGCTCATATATTTTTCTTAAATAAAACAAATTTATTACTCTATTATATAGAGTTTTGTTCCCTTCTAACATGTTCACACATTATTAAATATTATTCAAAATGATTTTTCATGATTGCATAGTATTCTAATATGTAAATTATTAGAATTTTAAAAACATTTTGCTATGGACATTTATGTGACTTCTAATTGTTGGCAACACTGCAACAAATGTCCATATTCATAATACTTTAACTGAGACTCCAATATTTTCTCAGGAAAGGTTTTTAGAAATAAGATTAATGGTTTTTATGGATTTCTATATTGTTAAGACTTGATAAATATTGCCAAATAGTTTTAAGGAAGTTTGTATCAGTTTTTTCTTCCAACAATAGGATTTGAGAATGCTCATCCCTTAAATATCCACCAACCTACCTGCCTTATTTTAATTTACATTATTACCAGTGAAGTTGCACGCCTTTTCCATGTTTGAGATCCCATGGACTGTAGCCCAACAGGCTCCTCTGTCCATGGGATTTCCCAGGCAAGAATACTGGAGTGGGTGCCATTTCCTTCTCCAGGGGATCTTCCTGACCCAGGGATTGAACCTGGGTCTCCCGCATTACAGGCAGATTCTTTACTGTATGAGCCACCAGGGAAGCCTGTATCTATACTAGCTATTTTTTTTGCTTGTTGTGTTTCTTATCTTTGGCTATTTATATATTTAGATCTTTATTTTACTTAACTTGTAAGAAATCTTTAAAACAATTTGCTACTTCTATTCAGTGCAAACAAAATTTTCTTTTAAGTGTATACGAACTCAGACCCAGAACCAGAAAGTGATAAAGAAAACATGAAGAAAATATTTTGCAACATATTTATTAAAATAAAAATAATACTACTATAAATTAAAAATAAACTTGATTTCTTTATAACTTAAACAATTATTTGAATTCACCACAGAATTAGTTACTGCTGTATAATGCATAGTTCATATTGTTGTAATAGCACCTATTACACTGACTCAGGTTTCAAGAGTTGAGTGTTCAGATCATTAAAATCTAACAAGTTTCTGGAAATTAAATAGTGTTACTGACTTTCATTATAAGTGAGCATAGTAAAAAATATCCTATAATTTACTATCATTATAATTTCTTGAACAAAAGGATATTTGGCAGTAGAAAGTATTAAGGATATAATCTTAGAACAGTCTTTTAAAATTAAATAAATTAGATTTATAAAAATTTACTACGTGGTCCATCTTTTGCCATTTTTCATCAAGGTTAAAAACTTGTCCCAAATTCTGACACTTGCATGCTGATTAGCATTTGGGAACAATTAATTCAAAGATAGCTGTCTTCTTTCCTTGAAAACAGGGGTAGGATCTTCACTTTTTTATATTCCCAGAATATAAAAGAGACTCCATATACTCCATGAATATTCAAGGAATAATATTTTCAGTTTTGCAGGAGAATTTGGCATTTTAGTATTTCTTGTGTTTTGGTTTAAATCTTTTGTAAGTTATGGTACAATTCAGCCCAAATTACAAAGATTAAAACTGACAAGACCTCTTTAAAATATTTTAGGGATAATAGTTCAATCTCTAAATGTAGATTAGCTGTCTTGAGGCATTAGAAATATTTTAACACTAAATTTTTCATTGGAAAAGGTAAGACAGAAGTATTATTTCTATAATCTATAAAGTTGCAAATAGCCATACATATTTGTCTTTCCTTGGCCAACTCTGACTATGGTATAGTTATTTTCAGAGAAAAAAAAATCTGTTCCTATTTCTTTGGCTTTGATATCCTCCTTTGCTGATAGTTCAGGTGAATTAATGACAGACATACAGGTTTGACATTTCAGTTTTACCTTATGTGGATGTCTTGCTTAGATTTTTAAAAAATCTATAAAAAACTATATAATGTATCTCCACCATTTATGAAGCCCAGGTCTTTCATTATATAAACAGTCATAGATTGGGAATTCTGATTCACAAGGCAAAGACAGGGTAATGAACATATAGTAACCATCCATTTACTTTCTGCAACCTAGTAGAACCTAATGCCTAGCAAACAATAAGGAGAAGGCAATGGCACCCCACTCCAGTACTCTTGCCTGGAAAATCCTATGGATGGAGGAGCTTGGTAGGGTGCAGTCCATGGGGTCACTAACAGTCGGACATGACTGAGCAACTTCACTTTCACTTTTCCCTTTCATGCACTGGAGAAGGAAATGGCAACCCACTCCAGTATTCTTGCCTGGAGAATCCCAGGGACGGCGGAGCCTGGTGGGTTACCGTCTATGGGGTCGGACAGAGTCGGACATGACTGAGGCGACTTTGCAGCAGCAAACAATAAAGTATAGAAACTCTCCACGTTAGAGACACAGTTAAGAAAATGGTTGTAAAAATGAGATAAGTAAAAGTGAAAAGTAAAAGTGAAAGTCGCTCAGTCATGTCCAACTCTTTGCGACCCCATGGACTGTAGTCTTCCAGGCTCCTCTGTTCATGGAATTCTCCAGGCTTGAATACTGGAATGGATAGCCATTTTCTTCTCCAGGGAATCTTCCCAACCCAGAGATTGAACCCAGGTTTCCTGCATTGCAGGCAGATTCTCTACCGTCTGAGCCCCTGGTGGCTCAGCTGGTAAAAAATGAGATAAACTAAAGGCAAACATAAAAATTTAGAAGACAATAGAAGTAAGAGGTGAGTGACTAAATTAGGGCATAGCCTTTTGTGATACAGATATAAATATAATTAATATTAAACACACATACAAAGTTGATTATTGGAAAATATGTAGGCGGAGGCAGCATAGGTATTCAATCCCTCTGAATCCCCACATAAAAAGAAAGTAAAAATAAGACCAAAATTCCATGGACAACATTTATAATAAAGCTACATAACAAGGTAGCCCCATAAGTCCCAAAAGAAGTTGGTGGGGATAAACCACCAACAACCACGAGACTACATGGTGTCCATGTCTATGTGAGAGGAAGAAGGAAGAGTCAGGGCAGCATCTGACAGACCTGAGAATAAGAGAGCCCCAAAATAGCCAACCAATATTCAGTGGACTGTCTGAAGGCACACTGAGTGCAGTTGAAAGTGGGAGTTTTGCCTTCTCTGATACCAGATGAGTGCATGAGACCCAGAGTAAAAAGGTCTGAAGGGGCTGGACCAGTCTATCACCTATGAATTTTCAAACTGCCCCACCAGGCTCTGGTAAGAACTGAATCCTTCTTGGAGAAGAAACTGCTGGGCTAAGTCAAAATTAAACAGGATAAGGACAAAGGAGGCAAATAAAAAAGAAAGTTCAGACTGAAGTGGAAGAAGGAAATAGAGTAAGGAAATCTCAGAAAATAAGTGCTACAACTGTTAACAGTACATATAAACAGCAGAAGAGGGAGAGCTGTGAAATTACAAAAGCTTCCCCAACACTCACTTTCATTTTAAAAGTTAAGAAGAAGTAATTTCACTGAAAAATGAGCAGCAGAAAAGTATTGAGGTAAAATCCCAGACAAAGCTAAACAAACTAAGCACGCATGAAAGAGAGAGAGAAATATTGCTGTGAACAATAAAAGTATACCAGAAAGACATGCCCAAGAAACATATCATAACCATAAGCCTATTATTTCAAAACAAGCAAAAAGATGTTAAGAATGATACGATACAAAATAACAACAGAAATCTGGATTAGAAAAACTCAGAAGTGAAGTGAAAGAACCCAGAAAAGAATCTAAAATAAAATAATAAAATAATTTCAGAAATGAATACTAAACTAGTCAAAGACAAAAGAAGTAAACAACAGACAACATCTTAAGAGAAACAGAAAATGCAAAAGACAGAAATGTTAAAAAATCAAATCAATTAAAAAATCTAAATGGAGATATAAAAAGGACTCAAGAGAAAGTGACAAATAGTGAAGAAAAGATTCAACATATGGATAATGCGAGTTCCTAAAGAAGAAAACCAAAGCAAGGAAACAAAAATTTCTAAAAACTTTCAGTTCAAGAAAAAATGATTTTAATATTTATTTTGGAAGAGCATACTGTGAATCTGAAATCTTGACCCAGAACAACCAATGCCAAGATATACTCTTATAATAAAATTACTAGATTTTAATGAAAACTAAAAAACTTCCTTTGGATATCTAGAAGAAAAAAGCCTGTGACTTGTAAGAGAAAAAATTATACATTCTCATCAGACTTTTCACTTTATGCCACAAGAAAATTAAATAACATTTAAGATTCCCAAGAAACAAAATTGTGAGCCAAGGATTTTATACCTAACAAAACTGCCTTTCAGGTATAAAGGACATAGATAAACTATTATCAACATGTAGTAACTTAAGGGATATTGTTCCTATAAGCCCTTCTATAACAGAATATTTTTCTGACAACTAAGATGTTTGATACAAATCTAAGGACTGGTGATGAAAATTGAATATACAATTACCAATGAACTGAAAGTTAGAATGTACAGAGTGTTAGGGCTACATGCTCAAAGTAGATATAGTATGATAATTTTAACTTTTTTAAAATAGGGAAGATTGGAAAGAGCATACACAAAATTTTTAAAAAATAGTTATGGTAACATGCTGATGAGGTATTAGCGCTATCATTCCCAGACTGTTGTGTGTGTAACAGGGGATAAAACAAATAAATGATTATTAAATATCCTAATTCTATCACCTTGTAACCTTGAAAATCAGGATTACTGGTGTTGAAAAAAAGATATAGATGTATGTAACAGAGAAAACTCAATATCCCCAAAAAATAAGATCATGGCATCCAGTCCCATCACTTCATGGCAAGTAGATGGGGAAAAAATGGAAACAGTGGCAGATTTTATTTTCTTAGGCTCCAAAATCACTGTGGACAGTGACTGCAGTCAGAAATTAAATGACACTTGCTACTTGGAAGAGAAGCTATGACAAATTTAGACACCATATTAAAAAGCAGAAACATCACTTTGCTGACAAAGCTCCATATAGTCAAAGCTATGGTTTTTCCAGTAGTCATGTAACAGATGTGAGAGTTGGACCATAAAGAAGGTTGAGCATCAAAGAATTGATGCTTTCGAACTGTGGTGCTGGAGAAGACTCTTGAGAGTTCCTGGACAGAAAGGAGATCAAACCAGTCAATTCTAAAGGAAATCAACTCTGAATATTCATTGGAAGGACTGATGCTGAAGCTAAAGTTCCAATACTCTGGCCACCTGATGGGAAGATCTGACTCTTTGGAAAAGATCCTGATGCTGGGAAGGATTGAGGGCAGGAGAAGAAGGGGATGGCAGAGGATAAGATGGTTGGGTGGCATCACCAACTCAATGGACATGAGTTTTAGCAAACTCTGGGAGATAGCAAAGGATGGGGAAGCCTGCTGTCCTGCAGTTCATGGGGTTGCAAAGAGTCCGACATGACTTAGCAACTGAACAAAACAACAACAGAGAAAAGGTTAAGCTAAATGATCTGCAGTCTTGAATTGGAAATATCAATATCAATTTATAAGGTTAGTTTTAGTTACACATATGCACATATACCAGGCCCCCTCCCACACACACCTCCCTCACAACAAGGCCTGTCCAATGGAAAGACTTATAAACAGTGACCAACCCAGGTTGTGGTCCTGAAATATCACTTCTCTAAAAGAAACCAGGGCTTCTTGAAGAAATAGTTGACTCCATGTCTGCAGTAGAAAAACAGACAAAATGTGTAAGGAAAATCTTTCATGCTAGGTGGCAAAGAAGCCATCACAGACTACTAGAGTCATGGCTAAAGGAGATAACTTTATGATGCTTCCACTGGCTAAGGATGAGAAAATCTGAGCTTCGTCATGATAATAATTGCAATAAATTGAATATCATCAAATATGTTTAAGTCCCTGTATTCCTAATATTAAAACAGAAAAAGAATTGCTCATCTTTGGGAAATCATAAGGAACTAATTCATTATCTTCAAAGTTGGTAAACAAAGGCAAAAAATCAAATATCTGTTCTGCATTTTCTATATAAATGGTTCTACTAGGTATCCAAATAATAGATAAGGGGAAATGTCTCTATGTAAAATATTCCAATTAATAAATGAAAAAGAAATGAGAATAAGAATATTGCTATTTCATAATTTGCAATGAATTAATGAATATTCAGTGCTGGGCTGGATGAATCACAAGCTGGAATCAAGATTGCCAGGAGAAATATCAATAACCTTAGATATGTAGATGACACCAATCTTATGGCAGAAAGCAAAGAGGAACTAAAGAGTTTCTTGATGAAGGTGAAAGAGAAGAGTGAAAAACTGGCTTAAAACTCAACATTCAATAAACTAAGATCATGGCATCCGGTCCCATCACTTCTTGGCATATAGATGGGGAAACAATGGAAACAGTGACAGACTTTATTTTCTTGGCTCCAAAATCACTGCAGATGGTGACTGCAGCCATGAAATTAAAAGACGCTTCTTCCTTGGAAGAAAAGCTATGCCAGTGTATTAAAAAGCAGAGACATTACTCTGTTGACAAAGGTCTGTCCTGTCAAAGCTATGGTTTTTCCAGTAGTCTCATTGTACAGATGTGAGAGTTGGATCATAAAGAAGGCTGAGTGCCAAAGAATTGGTGCTTTTGAACTGTGGTGTTTTGAGAGTCCCTTGGACTGCAAGGAGAACAAAGGAAATCAGTCCTGAATATTCATTGGAAGGACTGATGCTGAAGCTGAAGCTCTAATACTTTGGCCACCTGATGGGAAGAGCTGACTCATTGGAAAAGACTCTGATTTTGGGAAAGAATGAAGGCAGGAGGAGAAGGGGACAACGGAGGACAAGATGGTTGGATGGCATCACCGACTCAATGGAGTTGAGTTTGAGCAAGTTCCAGGAAATGGTGAAGGACAGGGAAGCATGGGGTGCTGTAGCCCATGGGCAAAGAGTCAAACACAACTGAGCAACTGAACAACAATGGATATAGGCTCCTTGAATCAGAAAAGTGACGACTAGACATTATGTGTCTCTTACAGTCTTGCCAGAGGAATGGAATCTGAGTCTGATCCAATCTCTGGATCCAGTTGCCAATTTGGAAAAAAAACTGGTGGGTGGAGGGCATGTGGAGTTGTACCATAAGTAATATATTGGCAGGGTCTAGACTGTGGGAAACTCTTTGGGTTGGAAGGTGCAAGTTTTTCTACAACTGTTTTACGACTCTGCGACTTCAAGGACTGTAGCCCACTAGACTCCTCTGACCATGGGATTTTCCAGACAAGAAAACTGGAATGGGTTGCCATTTCCTTCTCCAACAAATAAACAGTGGGGAGTGAAAGAGAATAGAAGGGAAACTTAAAAGTGACAAAAAATACAGTACATTTAAAAATTGGGGGAAACCAAACTGCTATGCTAGGGATGCACATTTGGGTGATGGAACTGTGGGGGGAAAACAGCAGGGAGAGGATAACTATAGAAGTTAGAACAATGATTTCTTGAAGGAATGTGGCATATATAAGGATTCATGCTCTGGGTGGCAGAGTTTTATTTCTTGACCTGGACGATACTTACAAGCATGTTCACCTTATAATAATTTACTAAACCACATATTTGTAGTATGTGGTTTTCAGGATCTGTGTTTTATTCTATATATACAGTGTCTCCTCTCTTTGAACACCTGAAGATCCTTATAGTCATCTTTAGAGACATATTTATATATCAGATTCTTGATGATTGAGGAGTCTATACCTAGTTCTAAAGTTCAAAAATAACTCTTGGGCATAAAATTTGTCCAGTTCCCTTATATGTAAAATGACCATGGTAATAGTTATTCAATAAGTAGGCTGTGTGGCTATGATGATGAAAAGAACAATGTAGTCACACTGCAATATATACACTGGGCAGCTGGCTAAACTCACTCATCCTGTGTGACTTAAGAGTTTATTGTTTATATTTGTGCCTTACCAAAATTACAGTGCTTGTTATAACCTTTGGAACTACTAGAAAATCATTAGAAAAAAATTAAACAAAAAATGCTAATTAATATATAGCCCTGGGACCTCTATTAAACTATCTTCTTTTCTCAGTTGCATACCAAACCCTATAGGGAATTCTGTTAAAAAGGACTTTGGCCTTACATGTGCCTATCCAGTTTCCCAATACCATTAAAATTCCTAGAAGAAATAAAGGCAGTATGCTCTTTGACATCAGTCTTAGCAATGTGTTTCTAGATATGACTCCTCAAGAAATGTGGACAAAAGCGAAAATAAAGAAATGGGACTACACCAAACTAAAAAGCTCTGCATGGCAAAGGAAACCATCAGCAAGGTGAAAAGACAACATAACAAGCTGGAGAAGATATTTGCAAATCATATATCTGATAAGGGGCTGATATAAAATGTATATTAAAAACTCATAAAACTCAACAACAAAAAACCAAACAACCCAATTTAAAAAATAGGCAGAGGAGCTAAATGGTCATTTTTCCAAAGTTATTTTCAGATGGACAACAGGTACATGAAAAGATGTTCATCACTAATTATTAGGGAAATGCAAATCAAAACCACAATGATTTGTTATCAAAAAGGCAAGAAATAACAAGAGAAGATATAGAGAAAAGTGCACTGTTTGTGGGAATGTAAACTGGTGCAGCCAATTTACAATATGGAAAACAGTATGGAGAGTTTTGATTTATATTAAGAATAGAACCATCATCTGATCCAGCTATTCAACTTCTGGGTATTTATCCAAAGAGTATAAAAACATAAATTCAAAATATTGTGCCCCTGAGTTCATAGCTGAATTTACAATTGCCAAGATACGGAAACAACCTAAGTGCCCATCAATGGATGAATGTATAAAGGAGATGTGGTATATATATACTATGAAATACTACTAAGACATAAAAAAGATGAAATCTTACCATTTGCGACAACATGGATGGAGGGTATTATGCTAAGTGAAATAAGTCAGAGAAAGACAAATACTGTATTATATCACATATGTGGAATTAAAAAAAAACCTAAGATAAATGAATAAACCAAACCAAATAAACACATAGATAAAAGGAACAGAGTAGTGATTACCAGTGGGGAAGTAGGATGGAGGGAGGGCAAAATGGGTAAAGGTGGTCAACTGCTTGGTGATGGATAGAAACTAAACTTTTGGTGATGAGCACACTGTAGTGTATATGGAAGTTGAAATATAATAATATTGTACACATGAAACTTACATAATGTCATAAACCAATGTTACCCCAATTTAATAAAAAAGACTCTGGTTTACTAAAAGAAAAAAGGAAGGGAGTTTAAATACTAAAGTCTAAGGCCAATAAACAAAGCAGCAAACTCTTCACAGTGGGAGAAGTAATGGTGCAAGGGCCTTGACATGGTCACGAGGAGGTAGAAAATGGGCAAGAGCTGAGATGTATTTTGAATATATCTCATTGGATATATTCTGAAAAGGTATGTCGATGACCTGAGATCTATGGAAACAGAGATGCTGGATTGCAGTTCTAACCCATATGTAATTATTGTTACATGACATATAACAGGGAAAAAAATCCAGACAAGATCCATACCTATGTGTATATGTGTATTACTATATTTGTCCTTTGATTTATAAGAAGGCAAACACAAGTCAAACAAGATCTATGTATTTGAAGTTTGGGTAAAAAGGACAAGGCAGAGAGAAAGAGAAATAACCATAAGGATAATGAACAGATGGGAAGAACTGACAACATTAGCTGTGAAGTGGTAAACCAAAAAGTGAAGAAGAAATAAGGACTCAGAAGAAGGAGAAAAAAAAAGACTGAGAAAAAAATAGCAGAAGAAATTGGAAATGACACTTTATAAATGACATTTTAAAAACAAGTCTGGAGTAGTTTTACATTTATTTTCAAGTAGCTACAACTGATACGATCACAGGTGTATATGTGGTTTGTAACAGAATCTAAATCTAAGACCTATTTTAGAGAAAGTAACATGCTATAGTTTTATGTATGCTTTGTTCCTGATTTGGGCTGTATATCTTTAATATGGTATAGATGAGGTCATTATTACAAAAATAATTTATCCATTAAATTTAATAATTTTATTTTACTTATATAATTTCAAAAAAGTTCTTACCAGGTGGTATACATCATCTAAAGAAGTAAATTCATTAAAGCTGATATTAAGTTTTCGAAGTCCTGTTAACTTGGAGAGATCTCTCAATTTACTCAAGCTGTTTCCATGTAGATTCAGACTCTGAAGTAAAATAACATGTAAATAAAAAGGCAAATTATACTTTAATTATAGCTATTAAATAACATTAAGAGAGCGCCAATGAGAAAAAAATCTAATTTTAAAAGTATAGTCTGTTTTTATAATCTGATTTTACAAGGTGAAGTTTATAATAGCACCATTGGACCTGGTACTTGATTAATTTGATTTTCCACTTGCTTTAAGTTTACTAATAATTAGCATGAAATTCTTTTTAGAAGATGATTAAATATTTTGTTGTTATATTCATTAGGGCAGTTCTATTTCTCAGGCTAGCTGGTGAACAATGTAGGCCCTAAAGATTTTGGGTATTGCCTATGTTGCCTCACAGGAGAGAGGATGGTGAGGATATACCCTGATTACAGGAAACCAAATGAGGGCCCTGGACTAAGGAAGAAAGGCTGAGGGTGTTTAAGTGGGAGGAACAACGTCAAAGAAGATACAACGTCAAAGAAGGAGTTGAGAGAGTGTCTAAGTCTCTGAAATTGACCTAGATTTTCCCTGCCCATTTGATCCTAGGCTATATGAAAATGAATGTTACTATATTTTTATATTTAGGGGAGACTCTGATATCTGCATGGGCTTCCCAGGTGGCACTAGTGGTAAAGAACCCACTTGCTAATGCAGGATACATAAGAGACGTGGGTTTGATCCCTGGGTGGGGAAGATCCCATGGAGGAGGGCATGGCAACCCAATCCAGTATTGCCTGGAGAACTCCTTGGACAGAGTAGCCTGGCAGGCTATATAGTCCATAGGATCGCAAAGAGTCCTAATATGGCTATAACCTCTCATTCTTTCAGTCACAGTCTCATGTATCTTTGTATTCTAACATACACCTATATTCCCACCATCACACACCCTAGATAAGACACTAGGTCTTTCAAAACCATGTGCTTGCAGATAAAGTATTCCTCTGCATGGAAGACAAAAACAATGAAATCTTCCACATCTTTCAGAAATTCACACAAACTTACCTCTTTCTGTGGACCTCTCTCAGCAGCTCTAAATGTCTTATATTTGCTTATATATGTGTCTCCTTCACTAAAATAATATCTTTGGAGCAGGGAAGAAAATTTATTCATTGAACACCTAATACTTGCTTCAATGGCTAAAATATAGCAAATTCTCAGTAAATGCTAGATGAATAAGTCAGTGCAAAAGCCAGACTTATAACTGACAACTCTAATTTTTAGTATTTAATTGTGCTATAAGAGAATATAAAATTATATTACTCTGGGCTTTTCATTTCTATATATTTTATTTATTTTTATGGATGTCCTCATAAAACTCAATCTCATGTGGATAACTGAAAAGAAAATAAGGCATAGGTACCTTCAATTTCTCTTACAGTAATGGCACAAATAAAGGAGAATAAAGGGTGTGATGTCTAAATATCCTTCTTCTAATATCTATAATTCTTACTGGAAACTACAGAAAATTTGCTGGCTTTTAAGAAATATAGACAAATTTAAGATGAATTCTTAAATTCTTATGTTATGGGTATTGACCAAATTAATAGTCAGGTGGAGGTCACACTGGCTAAGATATTCCAAAGTCTTAAACTCTTCTCCTTTCTGCTTCTTATCTTACAAACCAAAGATAATAAAAAAGACCTACCTTCTGGTGCTATTTTTTTACTTTTATTTAATCTCTTTAAATCTATAGGAATACATGTTTTAGTAGCTCAATCCTGTCAGAACACTGATTTATTAAACCTTTCCTATTGAAGCTTTATTATAAAAAAATTATTATTCAAATATGAAATCTTGACATTATAGTTCAGAAACAATTTATCCATACTGTCAGCTGGAAGATTGTTCCTATATTAAGCATATTGCATATTTATGATAAAGATGGTGATATTGCTATCATGCTATAAAATTTTCCTTCATCTCTAATAATAATTCTCTAAAGTAGACTTAATCTAGACTTGAAGATTTGGTGGATGATGCTAATACAGTTTTACCAAAGCAATTTCATAAACTATCTTAAAAAGATGTTTTGAATATTTTTAGAAGCAGACTGAAAACTGTTGACCTCATTTATTATTTTAAAATATATTTTTTGCATTCTCTTTCTGCTTCACATAATCATTTGGAAAAAACTGTCATCATAAACAATGGATTTTAAAATGTCAAAATGGAGCCAAGTAATTGACTTTCAAGATAAAAATAATTTCTGAATTTTTATCTGTACCTCAGTTTTCAGTAAATGCATAGAAATATATGTCAAGTAAGAATACCTTAAGTATTATTATCATTTATCAATTAATATCAATTTGTTTACTACTTCTGTAGGTTCAAGCAGACAACTCACTTTCTCTGTAAGAACCACTCAGACATTCTGTTTTAGAACGAATATCCAATGAGTATCTCATATGTGCTAGGTATTGTGCTAGATAATGGCAAAGTTGATGCTGGTCCACATAGTATTTATGAGTAAATTATAAAAAGGCATCCTTAACTCAAGACACCTTTATTTCCAGCTTTTAGAAAATCGTCACAATAGACTGATTTTGTTAGTAAAAGAAATTTCACCACCAGTCATCAGAAAGTTGTTGTAGTAAATATACTACTGTATATTTAAAAGTTGCCCCTTAGATGTGGCTCTTCTGTGCAATGCACATTGCACAGTCTTACATTGTTACCCTCATGCTGGGAATATAAATGACTAAGAACAGCCGTAGCCTCTGTCCCTGTGGAATTTATAGTTTAGGAAGGATACAGAACACATGACAAAGGAATCTTACTTAGATTCTTTTTTTTTTTTTTTAATAAATTTATTTATTTTAGTTGGGGGCTAGTTACTTTACAATATTGTAGTAGTTTTTGCTTCTTAATTAGACCTAGAGGTAAGAGAAGGACTTAACGCTTAAGTATAGATCTAAAATATGTGTGGGAGCTAAGTAGGAGAAACAGGGTCACGTGAAAACCTTCTGTGCAGATGAAGTAGCAAGTGTGGAGACTGTGTGGATGCAAACAGTACATTTAGGAAACAAAAAGGAGGCTGACTACAGATTGCTACAGGGAGGGTAATATGAGAAGAGTCTGGAAAGACAGGCCTGAGACCAGGTCATATAAAACCTTACAGGCCATATTAAGGACTTTGGTTTTATTTTTAAAACAATGAAAAGCATTTGTGCATTTCATATAGGAATGGTGAGGGATGACAAATCAGATTTGCACTTGAAAAGACTACTCTGGCTTCAGTATGGAGAATGGGTTGTGGCCTTAAAGTGGAAGTAGGACAAAACCTCTGTTGCATAGCTCTAGTAGGCATGCACCCCCACCCCAACACACACACACACACCCCTTGTATTGAGTTATACTTAGCTATATACTGAATGGCATCCAAAGAGCACATTAATAGACTATTATGTGCATGGTGCCTCCTGAAATTGTGTAATAGCCCCATGGAAGTATCTAGGTTGGCGATAAAGGGAATCTGCATAGAATGGTAGCAGATTTGAAATGGACAGGCTGAGAGTCAAGATATAGAAGGAAGCTTAATATCTCAATAGAATTTCCTCGTAATACTCACCACAATATGACCATAAACACTAGTCTTGGCAAGGGAAAGTATCGTTTTATCATCCAAACTAATAAGTTTTGGTCTGGGCTTGATCCTGGGATCCATTTTTATAACTTCATCATCAAATTTCAAATCCTGGGACAATACTGATCCTTCTGAATTTTTTTTGCTTTCTTCTAGAACAACATTGTTGAATGAAGAAAATAAAGAGTGAGCCTTGACCTAAAAAATTTATTAAAAACATTGAAAATTTGGTTGCTGTATTAATCATTTTGAAAAATAGGCTATGTAGGAAAGATGAATTAAAACTTTTTCCGTTATACAGTAATATCTACGATGATCTGTATCACATTAGGAAATCTATGACAATAGATTAAAATTGTGGACTAAGAATGGGTGTGTTCAACCTCTCCTCCCGAAAATTCCTTAAAACTGGCAAAAGACATTTTAAAAATATTTTATAACAGTGGAGAGGGCACCAACAAAAGACTAAAAGTTGTGAGATATAAATTAGAAGGGACTGAACTGAAAAATAGAAGCAGAAATGTAACCTGCAGCCAAAATATTTGCAGGAGATAACCACTTCAAAGAGCAGATTCCAAGAAACTTGGTGTTTAGAGTAAACAAGTAAAGTAGCAGGAGGAAGCTCTAGGTAATTATTAGGCAATTAAGTTGTCATAAGAATTGTGGATGACTGGGCAGAAACAACAAGAACAAACAGAAACGGCTCTACAAAAAACCAAAATGGTCCATAAGAGAATTCTTTTTAAAATCTAGGAGAACAAAAGAATAGACGGCTATAGAAAAAATAGGGTAAATGCTTCAAAGTCACCATAAAAACAATTAGTGAAGTACGAAATATTCAATAAATGTCCTGAGAGACCAAATGGATACTACAGCAAATCAAATTAACAGTGTGGAAGCTAATATAGAGGGCATCTTTCACAACAAAGAATTTAAAGATGGAAACGTAAAATACAGAGAAAAAAATTAAAATACATTAGCGGGAGGCGGGGAACAGTTCAGAACGTTCAGTGTTTACCAAATAGGAGTTTGAGAGGGCTTAACAGAGAATAGAAGAGAAAAAATGATAAAGGAATTAAGAAAAGGAAACTTCCCAGAGTTAAAGGAAACATTTGATCTTCAGATTAAAACAGCTCATAAAGGGGCAAGCAGGATGATGGAGCTCTTGTCTTTGCTGACATCACTTTGTTGTGAAGTTAGTCACAACAGCAGGGACTTGGCCTCTCCACTTCTTGTTATTTCAGTTACTTTGTTTTCTGTTGGTTTGGGTTTCTGTGTCTTTTGCTGAAAGTATATTTGATTGATAGAATCCTCTTCATAACAACATAAAATATAAATGCCCAGAACTATACAAAAAATACAAGAAGAAATGTTTAAGACCGATATAAAGGAAAATATGGGAGAGGACTTGAGTAAATGGAATAACGTATCATGTTCCTGGATGACAGGCCCAATACTACAAAGAAGTCAGTTCACCCCAAATTAAATTTAAATTCAATACACTTACAATCAAATCCTAGTAGGACATTTAAATAGAATTTAACAAGCTGTTCCAAATTTAATTTGGAAATGAAAACATTCAAGAACGTGTGCGTGCCTGCTAAGTCACTTCAGTCATGTCCGACTCTGCAACCCAATGGACCGTAGCCCGCCAGGCTCCTCTGTCCATGGGATTCTTCAAGCAAGAATACTGGAGTGGGTTTCCATGCCCTCCTCATGTTCAAGAATAGCCAAGAAATTTTTTAAAAAATAAGTGGAAGAGAATTTGCCTTATCACATATCCAAACATATCATCTGGTTGTAATAACCAAAACAAGATGGTAGGGGTCCAAGATTAGACCAAGAGATCAATGGAACAGAATATAAGGATCTATATATATTAAAATAATTTTAATAATAAAGATAATATTTCAAAATAGAGTAAAAAAGATTGAAAGCAAACCCACAAAGCTATTAACAGTGGATGCCTTAATGAAAGGGAGTGGGAGAGGGTTGAGGTGAAAGCAGATTTTCATGTGTATTCTATATTCTTCAATACAGTTTGAATCTTTTCCAGTGAGACTACAGCTATATACTACTTATGTAATGTATTTTCAAAATAAACAATTTAGGTGTCATAATGATTTTCTTTGAAAATTAAATCCCTCACAGAATAATCATTTTATGTTTATATACAGGCATACCTTGTTTTGTTGCATTTTGCTTTATTGGATTTCTAACAGATTGAAGGCATCAAGCAAGTCTATTGGTGCTATTTTCCAACAGCATTTGCTCACTTCATGTCTCTGTCACATTTGGTAATCCTCATAATATTTCAAACTTTTTCACTAAGATTATATTTGTTATGGTGATCTGTGATGTTACTATTATAATGGTTTTGGGTTGCCACAAACCATGCTCATATAAGACAGTGAACTGTGTTTGGACTACTCCACTGACCAGCCATTTCCCTGCCTCTCTCCTTCTCTTTGGGCCTCCCTATTCCCTGAGATAGGACAATCTTAAAATTTAGGCAATTAATAACCTTAGAATGGCCTCTCACTGTTCAGGTGAAAGGAAAAGTCACATACCTTTCACTTTAAATCAAAAGCTAGAATGACTAAGTTTCATGAGGAAGGTATGTTGAACACTGAGACAGGTTGAAAGCTATGCCTCTTGCTCCAAACAGTCAAGTTTTGAATGCAAAGGAGAAGTTTTGAAGCAAATTAAAAGTACTACTCCAGTGAACATATGAACATAAAAAAAGTGAAGCAGTCTTATTATTGATAAGGAAAATGATTTTGTGCTCTGGATGGAAGGTCAAATCAGTCACAATATTCCCTTAAGTCAAAGCCTAATCCACAGAAAAGTCCTAACTCTCGTCAATTCTATGAAGGCTGAGAGAGGTGAGAAAGTTGCAGAAGAAAAGTTTGAAGCTAGCTGAGCCTGGTTCATGAAGTTTAAGAAAAGAAGAGATCTCCATAACATAGAAGTGCAAAGTGAAGCAGCAAGTGCTGATGTAGAAGCTGCAGGAAGATATCCAGAATATCTAGCTAAGATCACTAATAAAGGTAACTACACTCATGCATAGATTTTCAATATAGACGAAACAGCATTCTATTAGAAGAAGATGCCATCTAGGATTTTCTATTAGAAGAAAATGCCATCTAGGATTTTCATAGCACTGAAGTCAGTGCTCAGCTTCAGAGATTCAAAGGTCAAGCTGACTCTCCTGTTAGGGGCTCTTTTAGTTGAAGCTTATCCTCATTTATCATTCTGGACACCCTACGGCACTTAAGAGTTATGCTAAATCTACTCTACCTGTGATCTATAAATGGGACCAAAAAAGCCTGAATGATAGCACATTTATTTACAACATGGTTTGCTGAATATTTTAAGACCCCTGTCTAGACCTACTGCTCAGAAAAGAAAAAAAAAAAGGGTTTCTTTTAAAATACTACTGCCTATTGACAATGAACCTGGTTACCCAAGAGCTCTGATGGAGATGTGCAATGAGATTTATACTGCTTTCATGCTTACTAACATAACATTCCTTCTGCAGCCCATGGATCAAGGACTAATTTCTACTTTCAAGTCATATTATTTAAGAAATACATTTCATAAGGCTATAGTTGCCAGTTTTTCATTCCAATCCCAAAGAAAGGCAGTGCCAAAGAATGTTCAAATTACTGCACAACTGCACTCATATCCCATGCTAGCAAAGTAATGCTCAAAATTCTCCAAGCTAGGCTTCAACAGTACGTGAACCGAGAACTTCCAGATGTTCAAATGGGCTTAGAAAAGGCAGAGGAACAAGAGATCAAATTCCTAATATCCACTGGATCATAGAAAAACCAAGAGGATTCCAGAAAAACATCTACTTCTGCTTCACTGACTACGCTAAAGACTTTGACTGTGTGGGTCACAACAAAATGTGGAAAATTCTTCAAGAGATGGGAATTTCAGGCCACCTGACCTGCCTCCTGCGAAACCTGTATGCAGGTCAAGAAGCAACAGTTAGAACCAGACACAGAACAATAGACTGGTTCCAAATTGAGCAAGGAGTACATCAAGGCTGTATATTTTCACCCTGCTTATTTAACTTACATGAAGAGTGCATCATGAGAAATGCCAGGCTGGATGAAGCACAAGCTGTAATCAAGATTGCCAGGAGAAATATCAATAACCTCAGATATGCAGATGACACCACCCTATGGCAGAAAGCAAAGAGGAATTAGAGAACCTCTTGATGAAGGTGAAAGAGGACAGTGAAAAAAGCTGGCTTAAAACAACATTCAAAAAACTCACGGCATCTGGTCCCATCACTTCATGGCAAAGAGATGGGGAAACAATGGAAACAGTGACAGACTTTATTTTCTTGGGCTCCAAAATCACTGCAGATGGTGACTGCAGCCATGAAATTAAAAGATGCTTGCTCCTTGGAAGAAAAGCTATGACAAACCCAGACAGTGTATTAAAAACCAGAGACATCACTTTGATTACAAAGGTCCATCTAATCAAAGCTATGGTTTTCCAGTAGTCATGTGTGAATGTGAGAGTTGGACCATAAAAAAGGCTGAATACTGAAGAATTGATGCTTTTGAACTGTGGTGTTGGAGAAGATTCTTGAGAGTCCCTCAGACTGCAAGGCGATCAAACCAGTCTATCCTAAAGGAAATCAGTCCTGAATATTCATTGGAAGGACTGATGCTGAAGCTGAAACTCCAATACTTTGGCCACTTGATGTGACGAGCCGATTCATTAGAAAAGACCCTGATGCTGAGAAAGATTGAAGGCAGGAAGAGAAGGGGATGACAGAGAACAAGATGGTTGGATGGCATCACTGACTCAATGGACATGAGTTTGACCAAGCTCCAGGAGACGGTGAAGGACAGGAAGCCTGGCATGCTGTAGTCCATGGGGTTGCAAAGAGTCGGACATGACTGAGCAACTGAACAACAACAATAGCTGCCATCTAGATTTTCCTAAGGTATCTGAGCAAAGGAAATTGAAAACTTTTTGGAAAGGATTTACTATTCTATATGTCATTAAGAACATTCATGATTCATGGAAAGAGTTCAAAATATCATCACTAACAGGAATTTGAAAGAAGTTAAGACTTCAGTGGAGGAAGCATTTGCAGATATAGTGGAAACAGCAAGAGAACTAGATATAGAGCCCAAAGATGTGACTGAAATCCTACAATCTCATGATAAAACCTTACAGATGAGGAGTTTCTTTTTACAGATGAGCAAAGAAAATGGTTTCCACTCCTGGTGAAGATCTGTGAAGATTGTTGAAGTGACAACAAAGGATTTAGAATACTTCATAAACTTAGTTGATAAAGCAGTGGAAGGGTTTGAGAGGACTGACTCCAATTCTGAAAAAAGTTCTGTGGGTAAAATGCTATCAAACAGCACTGCAATGCTACAGATAGGTCATTCATGAAAGAAAAAGACAATACATGCAGCAAACTTCATTGTTACCTTATTTTAAGAAATTGTCACAGCCACCAGTTATCTTCAGCAACTACAACCTGATTAGTCAGCAGCTATCCACATGGAGCCAAGATCCTCTACCAGCAAAAAGGTTATGACTCACTGGGCTCAGATGATGATTCACATTTTTTTAAGCAATAAAGTCTACTTTTATATTAAGGTATGTATATTTTTTAGACATTTCATACTTAATAGACTACAGTAAGTATAAAAGTAAGTTTTATATGCACTGGAAAACCAAAAATTAGTGTGACTAACTTTATTGCAATATTCACTTTATTGCAGGGTCTGAAACTGAACCCACAATATTTATGAGGTATGCCTGTACATATAATATAGCATAAACTCGACATAACATTATTAGGCTTCAAATTACTGTTCTGTTCTCATTTAAGGAATTCCAGTTTTAAAAATGCATTCATAAAAAAAATGCATTCATACCACTGTAATATACTCAAATTCCACGATGTATTCAGGCAAAACAAGGTCATGGTCAAAGACAAACCACTTGCACTGCCGAACACTGCAATCACAGTTTCTTTGTCCCATGATAGAATCTAGGATAAAATAAAAACAAGCAAAATAAATAAACATTCTTCAAAGTGAAACATAATATACACTTTTCACCCTTACACAGATTAATAAACAACAAACTCAGTACATTCCAAATATTATGTTATTGAGGTTTTTTTCTATCTTCCCACCATCCTCAATAATTTGTTAATTCTATCAAGACTAGTCACCCTTTCACTACACAGACTAGTAGGGTTTAGTTTTATTCATACCTTTTCCTTTTCTTACTTTTTCAATTTTCTAATCAGAATTTGACCATATAGTTTTTGATAAATATATTACTCTAAAACCTTTGTTGTTAAAAGTTGGGTGGATACATACAATATATTATACATATATATGTGAGTATAAAATATAAAAGAAAATTTTACAAAATAAAATATCTATGCACAGAAATATATAACTGTCATTGAAGTAGGGAACAGAAATACAGAAGCTCATTAGTGGCTAGGAACAGGGTTTTATAGAGAAGTTTATAAGTTTTGTTAGATAGAGGTTAAATTATATGCATCTTTATTAAATGAAAATATTCTGTAGTCAGAAAGATGAAAAAAGATTTACTTCATGGCAGACATACTTAGTAAATATTTTCGAGGAATGAACACTGAATTAATCATTGGGTAGTTGGCTTGACTGATGGAGTCCTGATCACAAGCCTGAACACTCTGGCCAAGGAAAACCTTTGTAATCAGGAGGATGCCTAGCATGAAAAAACAAAACATTTAAACACAAATTCATCTTAACAATTTTCCAATTTTACCTTCCTTACTGGCCCCAGACTTGACTGTATGTTCTGTAAAGGTAGGGATCCTAGCTATCCATATAGCACATAGCACACTGCTTGATCCAAAATAGAGGAGCTCAATAAATATTTGTTGAATAAATAAAATGGTTATAAAAGAGGATTCCTGTGATTATATCAAGCAAAGCTTTATAGACAAGAAAGAAGGAAACGACAATATTTAACAATATTTTCATGAAGTAATTTAAGAAATTTGTTGTTCTTGTTAACTGGGTAAAAATTCATCTCTGTATCATCAGTATCTAGCACATAGCACTCAATATGTCTACTGAATGGTGAACATTTCTTTTCCCTTAAGTTAATAACTTAAGGAACCTTGAAATTCACTAACTTCTAGGAATCTCTAGGAGTCACTGAATCCTATGAAGTAACTTGTAATTACTATGCATAAGGTATTCACGTAACTTCTTAAAACTATGTACGAACTATGAAATGTAAATCGGGAGAACCTAATTGTTTTGCCCCTTGAACTGCAAGATCAAACCAGTCAGTCCTAAAGGAAATCACCTTTGAATACTCATTGGAAGGACTGATGCTGAAAAGCTGAAGCTCCAATACTTTGGCCACTTGATGTGAAGAGCCAACTCACTGGAAATAAGACCCTGAGACTGGGAAAAGGTCTTTTGCCAATTTTAGATTTATAACCAGGTTTTCTTACCATCTTATATTTTGATAATTAAGGACAAATAAGGTCTGACTTCCCGAGTGCTTTATATGATGATTATTACATAAATGGGCAGAGTTCTCTTTTCTCTTTCCAGTGAATTTGGGGTTTGTATGGTGAGTGTGTATAACATATACATATTTTTAGGACACATCTTAATGAACAAAAGCAGATTGTGAAAAGTGTTTATTTCATATAAGAGAGATTAAATATGAGTAACAAATGAATCTAATCCTATTGATGTTGCAGATAATAATCACTCAATAAATATTTGTTGACAGACTGACTAAAGTAGTAGATCAGAAAGTCATGTATTACCTTACTGGTAAATACTAAATAAAAGGGGTTTCAGAAAACTTCTCAGATTGATAAAACCAAGCATCAAAAATGTTATGAAAGTAATTAATGAATTTGAAGACTTAGAGCTTAAAAGTTCAGAAACTCTGCATATTTATAATACCATGTCTGAAGAGCTCATGCTCAAGAGAGTTTTTCTTCTCATCCTTGTACTTTTGCTGTAGTAATTCAATTCTGGGACACTCACATATACTTAGGCTATTAGCAAGAATGACAGCTTCTTTTCTGAGAGGCAGCTATAAAGAAAAAGCAAAGTCTGAGAATTTTTATAAGAGTGACAATACTTCAACTTTACTACAAATGGTTTATCATTTCATGTTCATGTGTCTGGGTGAGGAACCTTCAGGTCACTAACTGAAAAGTACATAATCTTCAGGGACAACTTCATTCCATAAAACCATTCATGTAATGTATTTTAAATGTATAAGCAAATAGATCTATGAAATATAATATTTGGTGGACATTACACTGAAGATTCTTATTTAAATAAACAGTCTAATAATTGGTCTAATCATCTACATTATTTTCCAGATATATCTGATTGTACTAATGTATGGAAATTTTAGCTTGCATTGTGACTAGTTATTTCTTTAAAAGTATTTTATCGGGAATATTCATATTACTTGCTGTCAAATCAGCTCTTAAAAAAAAAACCTGTTTTTATCAGTTAAAAACAACTAGAGCTAAGAGAGGTTATATAACCTATCTAAGACTGAAGCAGAAATTGCAAAGTCATGATTTAGACTCAGGTCTGCTCCTCCTGTCACTATCTCGGAGTTCTAAAATTACTGGGTTGGCCAAAAAGTTTGTTTGGGTTTTTTCTATACCATCTTTATTTTATTATGGTAAAAAAAAAAATAAGGTAAAAGCTACCATTTTAAAGTGTACAATTCATTGGCATTAAGTACACTCACAATGTTGTACAACTATCACCGCTACCTATTTCCAGAATTTCATTCCAAACTAAAGCTGTATACTCATTAAACAATAACTCTCCATCCCTCTATCCTCCCCAACCCCTGGAAACATCTACTTTCTATCTCTACCAATTTGTCTATTCTAGATATTTTATTTAAGCAGGATCAGACGATATTTGTCCCATTGTGTCTTCTTTTACTTAGTATAATGTTTGCAAGCTTCATCCATGCTATAGCATGTATCAGAATTTCATTTCTTATGAATAATATTCTATTGTATATATATATACCACATTTTATTTATCCATGCATCCGTTAATGGACATCTGAGTTCTTTCTACTTTTTGGCTATTGTGACTAATGATGCTATGAACAAGTATCCAAGAACTTTGTTGTGTATATCCTACTAAATCCTAACCGCTCTGTGAAGGAGATACTATTATTACCCTCATTTGCCAGAATGGATCAAACAGGCACAGAGAGGTGAAGTCACCCAGCTGGTGAATATGAAAGCCAGGATTCAAATGCAGCAATATTTTCAGGTTATGTGTGCCATGATGAGAAAAGAATTAGGAAACACTGCTCTATACCTGTGTACTACAGCTGTCTCATCAAGTGAGTGGAGGACTGAGAAAGGTTGATTGGATGTTTTGGAGCTCATGAGTAATCAAAGATAAAGTAGTATCAGTATCAAGGTGGGGAAAAGGAAGTAGAGAATAAAGAAATGGTGGTAGTAAAAGTAAAGAGAAAAACAGAATGACAGAAAGCACAGCAGTGTTAAGTGAATGAGTTTTTTCAAGATGGAGAAGACCTTGGAGTGTTTAAAACAGATTAAAGAAGTGGATTTCAAGATCATTCACAAAAGGATCACAATATAAAATGTAAGATGCCTAGAAAGATTAAATAGACAATCATAAACGTAAAATAATTCATGATTCAACCAACTGTAGATTGAAAATACTTGGAAAAAAAAAGAACTCCATAAAGTTCCAAAAAGCAAAACTTGAATTTGCCCTGCTTCCACAACTATTTACACAGAATTTATATTGTATTTACAATTCTTTACATAGCATTTATATTATATTAGGTATTATAAGTAATCTAGAGATGATTTAAAGTATACAGAAGGAAGTACACAGGCTATATGCCACAGAATGCCATTTCATATAAGGGACTTGAGCATCCTTGGATTTCAGTATTTGTGGGAAGTCCTGGAACCAATCCCTCTTGAGTACTGAGGGACTGTACTTTTCAGGATAGCACTAACGTTTTTGTGAAACAGTAGAAGTTTGCTATAAATACAAATGAAAGGATTGAGAATCAAACTATGCTTAATCAGTGGCAGAGCTTTATTCATTAAGAAGAAAGCATTATTTTGAATAACATTTTATGCTACCTTGCTTGTTTCACTGTCTTTGAATCCTTTTTCAAGTATTTGTAGCAGATGCTTTTTCTTCACTGTAATTTCAGGGTCAAAAACATAAAAAAGGCATTCCAGCATCTTTCGATAGCTCCTTAAGAATAATTAAGACAAAAAAAGTTTTAGAATTGATTTCAAAAAAGCCTAGCCATGGGTAGGATGACTACATGCCCTAGCCAGGATATTTCCCAGGATGTCCCAGTGTCATTATTAAATTTCCACTCCTCCTCAGTCTCAAAAAAGAGCTTCAGTGTGGATAAACCATGAGGTCATCCTAGTCAGGAATATGCATGAAAAGGAACTATTTACTAACAAGGATATTTTCAATACTGTAAACTTTTAACCAGAAAGACTTTATTTTTGTTGTTACAAAATAAAAGCAGGCTGTTGTAACAATTTTTCTTAAAGAAGTTAGCATCTTACTCTGAATCATGCATATGTTCATTGTCCAAAAACTTTTGGAATTTCTCTTCAAATTTTAGTCTCAGAATACGGTTGTTAACCTTGATGACACGTTTTACTTTCACTCCTGTAATACCATATGTTCTGAAGTCCCACGTACAAAAACGTGATAGAATTAATTCATAGCAGGAATTAAACCTATATGGGAATACAAAATATATATAAAGAAAATAACAGACTTTCCTTAAAATGTTGAGAACACAAAGTTACATATGAAAAAACTAATAGCCCATATTTTATGTTTCTGCTAAAGATACACTGTCATACAGTATAGCTGTTTTGTTTCTTATACAATCAATAAAAGAACTGCTAAACTCTGAAAGTGAAAGTGTTACTCGCTCAGTCGTGTCAGACTCTTTGAGACCCCATGGACTGTAGCCTGCCAGCCTCTGTCCATGGAATTCTCGAGGCAAGAATACTGGAGTGGGTTGCCATTCCCTTCTCCAGAGTCTGCCATTCCCAACCCAGGGATCGAACCCGGGTTTCCTGTACTGCATGGATCCTTCACCATCTGAGCCACAGGGAAGAATAATAGCTCTATAATATATTTGTTCTGACTAAAAGATATGGAGCAATCCTCCAATATTGTAATAGTTTCTTTTCTGGGGTGTCAGTGAAACTACACACTTCTGGCTTACATCTTATTGGCTACTCTTTCGTGATTTTATTTGCAGCTTCTTTTTCTTCTGACGGACTTCTAAATGTTGGATTGCCCCAGGAATCAGTCTGTGGCTCTCCTCTTGTTTCTATAACCCTATTAATAGGTGATTTCACTTGGTCCTTTAGCAATATATATTTTAAATATATATGTATATATACACACACACATATACATCTATATTTATTAAACTAGTAAATTCCAACATTTTATTTTCAGGCTTTACCTTTACCCCACTTAACTGGATATACCCACACTTGAACATCCAACTACCTGCTTGCTATGTTCACTGGAACATGTAATAGGCCTCTCAAATTTAACTCACCCAACACACCTTCCTTTAAACCTGCCCCTCCTGTTTTCCACCTCAGTGTACGGCACCACCATCTAACTAGTAGCTTAGGTTAAAATCCTAGGGATAAATCATGCCTCCACTCTTCCTTACCAATATCCAACTCTTCAGCAAGTCTGTTTGGCTCTATATCTAAAATACATCCTGAATATGACTCTATTTAATCACCACTGCTATTATCCTAGTTAAAATCACCATCACCTCTCAGCTGGATTATTGCCATAGCTTCATAACTAGGGATACAGAAGTGAAAGAGGCAGGATCCCCGCTCTCACTGACCCTATAATTCCAAGGGAGTTGGACAAAAAAATAAACAAGACATAATAAAATAAATATATGAACTGACAAGTGCTCTGAGTAAAGAAAGATTTGGGGTAAGGAATGGAGCATGGGATACTTAAGAGAGGTCTTGGGTAAGACCTTTGGAGAAGATATTTGAGCTAAGAATTGAAGGAGAAGTAGGGGCCTGCTATGTGAAGAGCTCAGAACAATGTAACTAAGGGCTCATGTGCCCTCTGCTGCCCTCACCTGGTTGTGCTCAAAGTAATTCTGGCCCTGTCTTACAGTAGCACAGAATTTAGATTAATTTGAAATTTAAGATAAGGAGGATCAACCATATGGTGATTCCAGTGGTAAAAAATCTGCCTTCCAATGCAGGAGATGCAGGTTTGACCCCTGGGTCAGGAAGATCTCTTGGAGTAGGAAACGGCAGCCCATTCCAGTATTCTTGCCTGGAAAATTCCATGGACAGAGGGGCTTGGCGGGCTACAGTGCATGAGGTCACAAAGAGTCAGATATGACTGAATGACTGGGCATGCACATAACGGTATGGTGACAGATGGAAACTAAATTTTTGGTGGTGAGCACGCTATAATGTGTACAAAATTAGAAGTATACTGTTGTGCACATGAAACATATAATGTTATAAACCAATGTTACTTTAATGAAAAAGAAGTAAAAAAAAAAAAAAAAATTTTTTTTTCCAAGGAGAAACAAAGAAAGACAAATCTCAACATCTGGAACACTGGAATACTAGCACCAATGGTAAACACTCCCAGAAAGATCCATCTGATGAAGCAGATGAAAGCTGTCACTGCCTTTTCCCACAACATTGTGGAATGGACATTGACAGTGGGAATTGTAGGAAAGAGCCGTTCTGACTCCATGATGGATCTCTTTCTTTGAGTTTAACCTTTGTTTTTTATTGCTTGCATGTTCAACGAATGGACAATTCCTCGCTTCTAGTCTGGTCTCCCAGGAATGCAAGAACCAGAAATGGCACAGGAAACTCTAGGTAGTATGATCCTTTCATAGAGCTTTTCTTTGTCTGGGAATTAAGCAGTTGATCCCTTTTTTATATGAAATTCCTAAAGCCTTGGAGATAGAGAACCCTAGTACTAAGAGGACAAGGGCTCTGCTATCTGGGGTCACAGAAGTAAAGCAATTCATTCAATCATCTGGCCACACTCTGTACATGGGGAAACATCATTCAGAGGCTGGAATACTGCTGGAGGAGGGAGAACAGACCTATGCCGACAGAGAATTAATGAGACTTACAATACCATCAACACCTCATGGAGGATGCTAACTTCTCACAGCTGAATATATGCTACCTGCACTGCTTTGAGGTATCTGCATTTTAGTCTGAACCTGAAATCCTGAAATAAAGACTCTCTAGGGCTTTGTATAAAATAATATTGAAAATAATAATAATAATAATAATAATATTGAACTCTGCTACACCTTTCCTTCAAAGAGTCCCATAGATTTAAGGGCAAAATTCAAACTACACAGCTTAGCCTGTAAGACCGTTAATGATCAGGCCCTTGTCATGTGAAACTACTGAGTTCTCTAGATGTAGTTTAATACATCTACTTACACACCCTACTACTTACACACCCTTTCACATGCTGTTGTTGCCTCTGCCTGCAAAGTCCTTCCTCTAATTCTTTGTATAGTTAACGTCTATCTGTCCTTCAAAATTCAGATCAAAGCATCTCCCTCAAGTGCCCCACTTACCACTAGCACTAGTATATAATGTGACTTATGGTAGAAGCTTAACGGATGACTGCTGAGCAATTGAACAAAGTAGAAAAGACTCAAGGATTAAAAAGATACAGTCTCTATATTCACTGAGTTTATAAACCAACAAAGTGAAGAAGTAATAGGTCAAGTATAAGCAAAATATAGAGTATAAGAGAGATACAACTCAGTGCTATGAAGATTCAAAAAGAATCAAGAATAACAATGACTACAGCTGATGGGGTTGACAAGAAAATCCCTCACAAAGGGCAGGGGATGTAAGGCATTCTGGGTGAAGGAAGCAAAACAAAGAAAACCACCTATGTGATGGTGTACCAGGTATACTCCAAAAGCAGTGAGGCATGCATAGTTTAGCTGACTCTGAAGCAGTTTGAAAAAGGTTTAAGGTAATTTGGAGACAATACAGTGAAGGACACTGAATGTCAGGGTGAAGAGTTAGAATGTAATCTGGAAGATAACAAGTTGGTACAAGAGGCTTTTGTTGTTTTTAACAGAGTGTTCTTGGCATAGGAAGGGAGCATATGGGAAACTAGGTGTCTTTACTGACTGGCTGGTGAATACTGAGTGCCCACTACAGACAGACACTGTACTAGATGTAGCAATAGTCTGAGATGAAAGTGTTAGTCACTCAGTTGTGTCCGACTCTTTGTGATCTCATGGACTGCAGCCTGCCAGGCTCCTCTGTCCATGAAATTCGCCAGGCTAGAATACTGCAATAGTCTAAGAGGAAGGTTGTGAGGGCAGATAATTTTGTTACAAAGAAGGAGAGAATGAATTCGAGAGACATTATGGAGAGAACCTGAGGGTCTTCTTTAGACTGATTAGATATGAATATTGAGGAAGAGAACAGAGTCAAGAATGGCTTCAGTGTTTATTGTGCCTCCATGACTAAGACAATGGTAGTACTACAAACAGGGATGGAGGAGTCAGAAGAAAAGGATGGTTTGTAGGCAGGATGAGGAAAACAAAAGCAAAAAGATTAAGGACTAAAGATTTTCACATTAACTTGTCTAATCCTAGCAGTCTCCTTTTGTGATAGACTTTCATTTTTCTTATTTTACAGATAATGTTCAGATGGATTAAATAACTGCTTTAAGACTATTCAGATAGAGTGTGAACCTAGGCTTTCTGATTCTAACCCCACTTAATATTTTATTACTTTCTGGCTGAGTTCCTTTTTAAATGTGTTGAGTTTGCCTTGCAGTTGGACATTGGGCTAGATTCAGGACTGGTATAAAGGAGAAAAACTTAAGCAATTTTGACAGTGCAGGTGTAGAAGAAATTATCAAGAGAGAGTTTAAAAAGAAAGTAGGAAGTGTCTAAGTACAAAAAATAACTAGAGAGGTGAAGTTATAAGAAAGGAATTGCTAAAAGCATCAAAATCTGCAGAGATTAGGAGAGTGAAGGCCCCTCATTTCACTGGGCACCCTCACTCATTCAATGAGACCTGAATGTGTGAGCATCCCTAGTGGTGATATACACATAAACTAAGGTATTCAGTTACACAGAGAGATGCCTACAAATGTTCATTAATATACAAATGATATACTCATCTAGCATATGTAGAATGCATTTGATTTTAAATGACTGGAGCTTAATAAAATATATTGAAATGCACTTCAAAATCCTACACAAGCGTTTAATAAATACTATTAACTTACTTGCTGACTTACACCATGTTAAAAACAAATATAAAACAGTATAAAACAAAAAGTCTAAGTTTCTGTAGCTCCCTAAAACAGGGCAACATGAAATGTTTATAAATAAGAAGATTAATTATTAAGCTATTTTATAGACAAAGTGAACCTGTTAAGTATCTATAAATTGATATGGAGACTTCAATTAGTACTTATTGACTGAATTATGAATTCAGCTACCCCTATACTAGATGATTTATAAGGCATGTTCTTTCTGTCACCAGGGAGCTCACAGAGTTACATATTTTGTTTTGTGGTACTTAGAAGTGATTTCTTTACATTGTAAATGCCCTGTATCTATAACTAGATTAAAAGCTTCTCAACTACAAGGACAGTATCTTTGATGCTTTGGAGTCCCCATTTGATAAATGTTGTCTGATGTCAATAGATAACTAAATTGGCAATGCATAGGTAAATAATATGATCTGTAGTGAAAATGCTATAGTGGCAACAGTCTACTCAACAGGCAAATCTCTGTAAAGTCAGGACTTTTTTAAACTGAAAAATAAAGCCCTTTAATTTTATAAAAGAAATGAAGCTAAGAAATATTCAGCAATACACAATTAGAAATCTTCAATGCTCTTATACTAAAAAGAAAGGTTTTTTTGGTATAAAACTTTATATTTTCTAGTTTATATTTGTATTTATAGTTTATATAAATATATATTTGTATAAGCTTTATAGTTCTAGCTCTATTCCAGTACTTTTTATTTAAATGGTAAATCATTGGCTTTAAAAATATTACTAACGATCAGTGTTTAAATAAAGTAACTAGTTATGTGCCACATAGAGTAATTTAAAGCATTTGAACAGTTGTTTCTTAATATACATAAAAGATCAGGGCTAAGGTAGTCGTCAAGCTTGTAGTATGGTAAAAGTAACCAACAGTCCTTGAAATTCTGCCAACATATATCTGATGGTCTCTTTAAAATGGATCCAGGTTATTCTTATTAAAACCAAGTAAACAATTAGTAATGCTTATTAAAAATCCACCAAAGCTATCTAAATTACTATCAGGCTGACACAGTTACCTAAATGGCTTTTTAGTTATCTTGCTTTTACATATTTTTGTAAAAGCTAATCTACTTGTTTTGTAAAGAACTTACTTTGTGGTAAGTTAAAAAGAAAGAAAAAATGAAAAAACAACTCATGTAGGTTGAGTGAATACAAATGAATGAAGAATTATGCTTACATCCTGCAAGAGACATCATTCAATTCTTATACTTGAAAAGTCAAGGCCTCCACTTGTTTACATGGAAAGTGGGATGAGTAACTTTTATATGAAAAGGCACTTTTTATATGAAAAGTGAAAGTGATAGTTGCTCAGACTTGTCCAACTCTTTGCGACCCAAGGACTGTAGCTCGTCAGGCTCCTCTGTCCATGGGATTCTCCAGGCAAGAATACTGGAGTGGGTTGCTTTCCCTTCTCCAGGGGCTCTTCCCCAACCCAGGCATTCAACCCAGGTCTCCTGCATTGTAGGCAGATTCTTTACCATCTAAGCCACCAGGGAAGCCCACCTTTTATGTTTGTACATAAAAAACAAATTATGTGGTTAAACAAACAGTGATAATCACTGGGCAAATGGGTGTACTGATACAAAAGAAAATATTCTAAAATATTCCTTTTCCCTTGGGCAGAGTGTCTTATACTTTTCCACCAAAGTTCCCCAGGAACCTTCAGTAGCTTTTACTCACAGAAGTGAGTTAGAGCCTCATCTATTCGAATCAGGGGGCTTGGCTTAAAGTGTGTGCATGCTTGCTGCGTGCTAAGTCACTTCAGTCGTGTCCAACTCTTTGCAAAGCCATGGACTGTAGCCTGCCAGGCTCCTCTGTCCATGAAATTCTCCAGGCAAGAATAGTGGAGTACATTGCCATGCCTTTTTCAAGGGGATCTTTCCCACCCAGGGATCAAATCCATGTCTCCCTGCAGCTCCTGCATTGCAGGCAGATACTTTCACACGTTTCTTTCTAAAAGTTACTGAAGTTTTGCATTTTAGTCCACAAAAATCGGTGTTTGTTTCAACACTGACTGTGAGTAAAACCATCCTCGGGGGTGAAATACCAAGTCCATTCTGTAACTTTAAACGTTTCCTGGTTTCTCTCCACAATCCAAGTTTGCAGTATGCTTCTAGAGTTCAAAGGAAATCTTCAGCTCATTCATAGGCTTCTTGATTTTGAGAAAGTGATTGCAGAAATGTGAAAGTTGTAATTATGACATTTTTGTGCCAAGGCTCTTTTTTAGGATCATTTTTGAGGGTTGTACCCTCTAGTTGGGCTTCCCAAATGGCTCAGCAGGAGACACAGTTTCAATTCCAGGGTCGGGAAAATCCCCTGGAGTAGGAAATGGCAACCCACTCCAGTATTTTTGCCTGTGAAATGCCATGGACAGAGAAACCTGGTGGACTACAGTCCACGGGGTTGCAAAGAGTTGGACCCGACTGAGTGACTGCGCGCGCACACACAGACACACACACACATACACATACTCTCTAGCTGAAGCAATACAACCACTTCCTTGTGTCTACCAGTAGGCCTTGATTCTGAAGTGTAGATGCCTGCTTCCGGCTTCCGTTTTGGGTGGCTATTTTGCTTCTGTCCAGATGGACTTTTCACCTGAATTCCTAGTTTTTAAGTATCTGCCTTATTTTAAAACGCATATAGTCTATGTGCACCCTGACTCTAGCTAGTTCTAGACAACTAGTTTGACTCTGATTGTGGACTCCCAGGAAGTACACTCGGCAGCATCCTCTAGTGTTTGCAACCTGCTGCTGCCAATCCTGCTTTGCCATTCCTTTTCTGCTCTAGCTTCTCACCCAGTAGTCAGAAACCAGGGCTATATTCAGTCTAGAAATAAACAGTATAGACATACATAAAATGAATTCTTGACCCATAAACTTTTCTAAATTATATTCTGCTCTTGGGCTAAGGGAAATTGAGTAAAAAGTAAAGAATTACTATTAGGATGTTTTCAAGTTAGCTCATGGCAATTGTGTAAACAGAGAAATGTATAGGTGTAAAGTAAGTAAGTGCCAATTTTCAGTTGATGAATACTCTATGTGGAAAGTGTGTTGAAATGGGACATTTTAAAATTTTTATAAGTTGATATTTTGGTTGATGATCCTAAGCACTTAAGATTAGTTTTAAAGGTATAACTAAATTTCAAAAGATTTACCAGTCATCAGATCGAGTGCCTTCTTCAAAGTGGATATTTCCCACCGTCTCCAATTCAATTAACAAAAATGGGATTAATAAACTATGACTTTTCTTCTTTCGCTTTACTTCAATACGATAAATTGCTTCAATTCTATTTAAGAAAAAACAAACATATTAAAATTATCTAAAAATCACAACACTAAAATTCATGATAGCTTCTTCTAAGTTGATGTCAAAATATAAGGCTTTCATCAGTGGATAAAGAACGCTTGGTGTTAACAGTTAAACCAAGTAAAAGACATTCTATTTTTGGCAATTATAATCACCTCAAATTTTGTTAACCTTGGAATAAGTGAAGGTTAGAAGACTCTCCTGGCTTTACCATTTATGATTCTCAGATTTTAGACAAATCACAACATTTTTCTACTGCAATTTCTCATAAAATAACATTATTGATAGTACTTATACCCAAATAGGCCTTTTTGAGGATTATATGCAAAATATATGTAAAGCTCTTAGAAAAGAATTTGGCACTGAGGAAGAACTCAGTAAGTATTAGTTATTATTTTGTTAGTATTATTACAGGGCAAACTATCTTATCCACTTAGTGCCCTCTTAAGTAAAAGGAAACTCACAGTACTTACTAAGTCTTCTTGATTCCTGTTTCTAATTGATACTCAACCTGAGTTTGTTTCTACATATTTCCAGACAACTTTTGTATGTGCTTTGCCCAGTCTCATCTATGTTGTGAGTTTCTGCACCAGTAGCAGCTAATGTTAAAAAAAACTAATGCTTTTAGTTTGCAGATACTAGAGTAACAGTGTGACAAGAAGCCACTCAAAGGAAATACACTGTTTCTAGTAAAGTATTGCCTCTGTAAAAAACTAAATCGAGCTTTGAACCAGAGATGCCCATCTCTTCTGAGAACTGGGCTGGAAACCCATTTTGTGCTGTACTTCATACTGTAATTCTTTCCATTCCTGAAGGAGAGAAGTGGGCTCAACTAATGACCTAGAACTTTCTTTTTCATCATGTTTCAAATTTGAACAACTAGATAATTCATTAAACATACTCATCTAGTTTTTTGTTCCAGAATGTTACCCTTTCATTCAAGGCATTTAGTTTGATCACTATCTTCTGTTGAAGACTTGGTTCTTCTGTGACAGTTTCACAGTTTTTTGATTTTTCAAGCTCAGTTACTTTATTGTTATTGGATCTATCATTGTGCCCTTTGCCAGATCCTTTGAGTTCAGTCAGTTCCCGTTCCAACTGTTGAAATCAATGTGCCAGAGAGCAAAATCATTTAGTGGAATCTATTAAATATTTAGTTAACTTAAATTAGTAAAGTAGAAACCTAGATATAAATCAGTCAAACTTCATAACACCATGGCAAACACATGATTATAACTTTAGTTCAAGTTCAGTCACCCAGTTTCTCTTGCCCAAATGAAAGACTATTAACTACTTCAAACACAGCAGTACTCTCAATTGAAAATAAGAAAAGCAAAGAAGTAATTTTTAAAATATTATTGATGAGTTAGCTTTTATTAAAGTAAAATGCTAAGAAATGCTGGTTTTGATACAAAGAAAATATCTAAACTACAAATAATGTGACTTTTACCACTCCTACTTTTCAATTTTTCAACTACTTTGGTATTCTGGGAAAAATTAACATAAAAATACATAAAAGCATGGGTATAGTAGTGCACATTTTTCTCTTTGCCTCAGTCTCCTATATGACTCTGCACAATAGTTATCAACATAACTATTGATATCTGGGATTTTTATTGTTCATAAAGGACTTTTTTGCATTCATTGGTATTTTTTAAATGTATTATATTAAAGTATAAGATTTATCTTGATTATGGAGGTTTTGGACCGTCCCTTAAATTTTGAGCCCAGAGTGAGTGCCTCACTTGCCTTACCCTAACCCCAGTCTTGTAGGATGGATTTCAAGATAAATTGTACAGTACACAGACAGGTGTATACAAATAGACTAATTTGTTAAGTTTCTCTACTCCCTTCTCTGTAATGGCTATATATAGTTGTTAAAAAACTAAGTACGCATATTTTATAAAACTGTCTGTAGTTTACATAACCTATAGCTATTATTTTTCACATATTAATATATCCATTTGCACATGAAAATGGCAGATAAAGAGTGATTTCCATATACTGGTTCTCCTGTGATTTTTTATTCAAATAAACAATTTAAATTATGTTAATGTTTTAACTTTAAGAATATTTTTTTGACTATAATTGAATTTAAACTTGTTCATTTCAGAAAGAGTATTAAATGTATTTAAAAACTTGGTTTTTAATGGCTACATACCATTCTCTTAAGAATGAATAATTCTTCCTGTTTTTAAATTTAAACATTTAGGTAGTTTCCAGTTTTAATTATTATTAATAGCAGTGATGAATATTCTTATATATAAATGTTTATCCAAATCTAGTAGTAGATTTACTGGGTCAAAGGCTATGAGCACTGTTAGGCTGTTAGTAATATATATGACCCAATTACACTTTCATCAGTGGTGTAATAGTGTCACACCCATCTTCACCAGGTGGGCTTCCCAGGTGGCTCAGAAGGAAAGAATCCACCTGCTAATGCAGGAGATGCAGGAGACTCGAGTTCAATCCCTGGGTTGTGAAGAACCCCTGGAGTAGGAAATGACAAGCCATTCCAGTATTCTTGCCTGAAAAAATCCCATGGACAGAGGAGCCTAGTGGGCTACAGTCCATGGAGCTGCAAAGAGTCAGAAGCGACTGAGCACGCACACATGCGTCTTCACCAGGCAGGCTATGACAAGTTTATAGGTGAAAATGGTGGCTTGTTGTCTTATTTCATACCCAGAAATTAACAGTCAGACTGAGGTCTTCTTTCAAATGTTTATTAGTCAGTTTTTATTTCTTCTATTGTAAAATTAAAAGTTCATGGAATTTGTTCAATTTTTCTATCTGGATATTTCCTTTTTGTTTTGTTTATGAGTACCTTTCTCCTAAACAAAATTTTTCAGATTGTCACTTATTATTTATTTTCATTAATGATACTTTTTGGTACAAAAGCACTTTTTTTCAATCAAATCTAAATTCTGTTCTTCATGATTTTCAGTGTTTTTCTAGAGTTTATAGTATTTTTGTTATTTGGCAGACTGAGATCAGTTAAATATATTAACCTACATATTCTCTGCTTTTTAATGATTTTATTTTTACATTTAATTCTTTTTCCCCATTATATTAGCTTTTGGTAAAGTATAAAGTAAAGACTCAATTCCCCTACTCCCAAGTAGTGTGACTATTTTTCTAACACTATTTTTTAAATTAACCATTATTTTCCTATACTTTTTAAATACAATAAATTCTGATACATACAAAATTCTGTTTTGAGGTAATTCTTCATTTTTCAGAGTCTACTTTTAGTAAAGGAAATTCAATTTATTCTAAATAAAAAAGGAACACATAACTACCAAAGTGTAGCTTATTATAAAGTTCCCACCACGTTGTATATCTTGATAGTGTTAGTAAAGGAATATTTTAGCACTTTAGACAAAAAATGAATTTTGAGCACAGCCTGCTGGTATCTAATAAAAATGCAGTGATATAAGTCTCACAGATCTCTATAACTCAGTGAATCATATTGAATTACCCAGCATTTTAAAAATTTTATAAATTAATAAGCCTATATCCTTTTTAAATTGCAGACTTCTAAGCACAGAATGAAGCCAAGTTAAGTACCTAGAATCAAAACATTTTCAGGGCAAACTCACTTGAAACTTGGTACTAATGTATATGTATAATTCTATATATACATATAAAATTTAAAAGATAATGCCATCTGCCAGTTTTCTTAAGACATGGCTATTGAAATTTTACAATATTATCTTACATTTTTTTTCAAAAAGTTGAATAATTTTATTCGTTCTTCTGGCAACTTCTGTAATTTACATTTTCGATCATTCAGTTTTTCAAGATCTTCATTAAGATGCCTCTGAACAGTTTTTATACGCATATTGTAATACATTATTTTTTTCATTGCTGTGGTCTAAAAGTGAGAAAAAACCCAAAAGGTTAGCTGAAACAAAAAACATGATAAGTAATTATTAGTGGTATTATATGAGTGTGGTGTGTTTATATAACAATTTAAAGTTTTACATGCTCAGTTACTAATAATATTAATTGAAATGATAATGGTTATACAGAATTCTCTAGCCAAATTTAATAAGCAAAATATAAAATTTCAAAGATTTTCTCTGTGGGTAATATTTTAAAGTGTGGGGCATATTTACATTTACTTTCAGCATGACAACATAAAGAGACTATAGATAGAACTCAATTTGCAAATAGTATCATTTAGGTAATGCAGCAGTACTACTAAAGCTAATGTATTATTTCTATTTGATTAATTGAAAAAAAAATTTAAGAGAATAAAAGCAAAGGTAACATTATTCATTTTTTAAAATCATGGTTAAGAAATAGCATTTCACATCTTTTTTTTCAAATTTGTAAAATGATGCTCTAAATGAATTTGTTTTAGATTGAGCAAGTTACTAAACTGTCAATTTAATTCAGTTATCTTGAATTTCTTAATATCAATGGACCATGTAGTTATTAATGTTTATCATGATAAACTGATTAAATCCACCATTAAGAAATACACCAGGCACCAGGAGCTTTGCAGGCATGACTAGCTTATCCCCATTTTATGGACTGAGAAGTGGAGGCTCGAGAAGTCTTGGAAAGCGCTTAAGGTTTCTTAACAGAACGGTGGCCAGCCTGCCTCAGAAATTCCTGTTCTTACCATGGCACCTAGGAGTTTCCTTGACCTTGAGCTTTTTCCTGTTTGGATTTCTCCATGTGGGTGTGGTGGATTCTTTACAAGCTGAGCTACTGGGAGTTATATCACATTTGATGAAGACATCATAGTGCTGAACCAGACATGTTCCCAGTACGGCAAAGGATTTAGTTTAGTGGGAGGATATAGATCAAGCCCTGAGCCTTTGGAGTGGGAGCACTGACTCCAAGATCCTAGACTACCAGAGAACTAACCCTGAGTTCAGTGCAGTTCAGTCACTCAGTTGTGTCCAACTCTTTGCAACCACAAGGACTGCAGCACGCCAGGCTTCCCTGTCCATCACCAACTCCTGGAGTTTACTCAAACTCATGTCCATTGAGTCAGATGTCATCCAACCATCTCATCCTCTGTTGTCCCCTTCTCCTCCCACCTTCAATCTTTCCCAGCATCAGGGTCATTTCTAGTGAGTCAGTTCTTCCCATCAGGGGGCCAAAGCATTGGAGTTTCAGCTTCAGCATCAGTCCTTCCAATGAATATTCAGGACTGATTTCCTTTAGGATGGACTGATTGGATCTCCTTGCTGTCCAAGGGACTCTCAAGAGTCTTCTCCAACACCACACTTCAAAAGCATCAATTCCTTGGCGCTCAGCTTTCTTTATAGTCCAACTCTCACATCTATACATGACTACTGGAAAAACCATAGTTTGAATAGATGAATCTTTGTAGGCAAAGTAATATCTCTGCTTTTAAATATGCTGTCTAGGTTAATCATAACTTTTCTTCCAAAGAGTAAGCGTCTTTTAATTTCATGGCTGCAGTTACCATTTGCAGTGATTTTGAAGCTCCCAAAAATAGTCACTGTTTTCATTGTTTCCCCATCTATTTGCCATGAAGTGATGGGATCAGATGCCATGATCTTAGTTTTCTGAATGTTGAGTTTTAAGCCAACTTTTTCACTCTCCTCTTTCACTTTCATAAAGAGGCTCTTTAGTTCTTCTTCACTTTCTGCCATAAGTGTGATGCCATCTACACATCTGAGGGTATTGATATTTCTCCTGGTAATCTTGATTGAAGTTTGTGCTTCATCCAGTCCAGCGTTTCTCATGATGTACTCTGCATATAAGTTAAATAAGCAGCAAAAGCAGTTCTTTGAGATGGTGGGATGGCATCACTGACTTGATGGACATGAATTTGAGCAAGCTCCAGGAGTTGGTGATGGACAGGGAAGCCTGGCTTGCTGCAGTCCATGGGGTCACAAAGAGTCAGACATGACTGAGCAACTGAACTGAACTCAACTGAATCATCAGCAGACAGGATTATCACCTCAGTCAGCCATGCCCATCAGAGGAAAAACAAACAAACAGACAAACAAACAAACAAAAACTAAGCATAAATCTCACCCTATATGAAGCTTACACAAACCACTGGACTAACCTTAGGAGGGCAGAAACCAAAATGAAGAAAGAATTCAACCTTGAAGCCTGGAAAAAGGAGACCTCAAACACAATAAGTTAAAAAAAATAATGAAAAGGCAGAGAAAAACTACACAAATGAAGGAACAAACTAGAAACACAGAAGTCCAAATAAATGAAGAGGAAATAGGCAAACTACCTGAAAAAGAACTCAGAATAATGATAGTAAAGATGATAAAAAAAAAAACCTTGAAAGAAGAATGGAGAAAATGCAGGAATCAATTAACAAAGACCTAGAAGAATTAAAGAATAAACATACAGAGACAATACAATTACTGAAATTAAAAATACCCTAGAAGGAATCAATAGCAGAATATCTGAAGCAGAAGAATGAATCACTGAGCTGGAAGATAAAATGGTGCAAATAACTTCTGAAGAGCAGAAGAAAGTAAGAAGAATGAAAAGAACTGAGGATAGTCTCAGAGATCTCTGGGACAATATAAACGCAAAAGAAAGATGGAGTAGCAATCCTCATATCAGACAAAATAGACCTTAAAATAAAGAAGATTACAAAAAATAAGGAAGGACACTACACAAAGATAAGGAATCAATCCAAGAGGAAGACATAATTGTAAATATCTATGCACCCAACATAGGAGTACCTCAATACATAAGACAAACACTAACAGACATAAAGGAGAAATTGACAGTAACACAATAATAGTAGGAGACTTTAACACCCCACTCACACCAATGGACAGATCATCAAAACAGAAAATTAATAAGGAAACACAAGTCTTAAATGATACATTACATGAAATGGATCTCACTGATATCTTCAGGACATCCAAATGCAGAAGAACACACCTTCTTCTCAAGTACACATGAACATTCTCCAGGATAGACCACATCTTGGGTCACAAATCAAACCTCAGTAAATTCAAGAAAACTGAAATCATATCAAGCATCTTCTCTGACCACAACACTATGAGACTAGATATTGATTACAAGAAAAAATCTGTAAGAAACACAAACACATGGAGATTAAACAACACACTTCTAAATAACCAACAGGTTATTGAAGAAATCAAAAGCGAAAGCAAAGAATTTCTAGAAACAAATGACAATGAAAAGACAACAATTCAAAACCTATCATTTCAATTCAGTTCAGTCACTCAGTCATTCCAACTCTTTGCGATCCCATGGACTGCATCACGCCAGGCTTCCCTGTTCATCACCAACTCCCGGAGTTTACTCAAACGCATGTCCACTGGGTCGGTGATGCCAATCAACCATCTCAGCCTCTGTCATTCCCTTCTCCTCCTGCCTTCAGTCTTTTCCAGCATCAGGGTCTTTTCTAGTGAGTCAGTTCTTTGCATCAGGTGGCCAAAGTATTGGAGTTTCATCTTCAGCATCAGTCCTTCCAATAATTATTTAGGACTGATTTCCTTTAGGATGGACTGGTTGGATCTCCTTGCTGTCCAATGGACTCTCAAGGGTCTTCTCCAACACTACGGTTCAAAAGCATCAATTCTTCGGCACTCAGCTTTCTTTATAGTCCAACTCTCACATCCATACATGACTACTGGAAAAACCACAGTTTGACTAGATGGACCTTTGCTGGCAAAGTAATATCTCTGCTTTTTAATATGCTGTCTAGGTTGGTCATAACTTTTCTTCCAAGGAGCAAACATATTTTAATTTCATGGCTTCAGTCACCATCTGGAATGATTTTTGAGCCCCCCAAAATAAAGTCTGTCACTGTTTCCACTATTTCCTCATCTATTTGCCATGAAGTTATGGGACCAGATGCCATGATCTTAGTTTTCTGAATGTTGAGTTTTAGGCCTACTTTTTTAGTCTCCTCTATCACTTTCATCAAGAGGCTCTTTAGTTCTTCTTCACTTTCTGCCATAAGGGTGGTGTCTTCTGCATATCTGAGGTTATTGATATTTCTCTTGGCAATCTTGATTCCAGCTTGTGCTTCATCCAGTCCAGCATTTCTCATGATGTACTCTGCATATAAGTTAAATAAGCAGAGTGACAATATACAGCCTTGACATACTCCTTTCCCGATTTGGAACCAGCCTGTTGTTCCATGTCCAGTTCTAACTGTTGCTTCCTGACCTGCATACAGATTTCTCAAGAGGCAGGTCAAAACCTATGGGATGCAGCAAAAGCAGTTCTAAGAAGGAAGTTTATAGCAATACCTCAAGAAACAAGAAAAACATCAAATAGACTACCTAACTTTACACCTAAAACAACTGGAAAAAGAAGAAAAAAAAATAACCCCAAAATTAGTAGAAGGAAAGAAACATAAAGATCTGAGCAGAAATAATGAAAAAGAAATGAAAGAAACAATTGTAAAAATTAACAAAACTAAAAGCTGGTTCTTTTGAGAAGATAAACAAAATTGACAAACCTTTAGCCAGACTCATCAAGAAAAAAAGAGAGAAGAATCAAATCAACAAAATTAGAAATGAAAAAGGAGAGGTTACAACAGATAATGCAGAAATACAAAGAATTATAAGAGACTATTATGAACAACTATATGGCAATAAAATGGATAAATGGAAGAAATGGACAGATTCTTAGAAAAGTTCAATCTTCCAAGAGTGAACCAGGAAGAAACAGAAATTATGAACAACTCAAATACAAGCACTGAAATTGAAGCTGTGATCAAAAATCTCCCAAAACACAAAAGCCCAGGACCAGATGGCTTCACAGGAGAACTCTCTCAAACATTTAGAGAAGAGCTAATGCCTATCCTTCTAAAGTGAATGTCACTCAATTGTGTCTGACTCTTTGCAACCCCAAGGACCATACAGTCCATGGAATTCTCCAGGCCAGAATACTGGAGTGGGTAGCCTGTCCCTTCTCCAGGGGATCTTCCCAACCCAGGGATCGAACCCAGATCTTCCAGATTGCAGGCAGATTCTTTACTAGCTGAGCCACAAGGGAAGCCCAAAGTTAATACCACCTATTATTGTGTCCAACTCTTTGTGACCCCATGGACGTCCATAGAATTCTCTAGGCCAGAATACTGAAGTGGGTAGCCTTTCCCTTCTTCAGGGGACCTTCCCAATTCAGGGATTGAACCCAGGTCTCCCACATTGCAGGTGGATTCTTTACCAGTTGAGCCACAAGGTAAAACTCTTTCAAAATATTAAAAAAAAAAAAAAAAAAAACTCTTTAAAGAAATTGCAGAGGAAGGAACACTTCCAAACTCATCCTACAAGGCCATCGTCACCCCGATACCAAAACCAGACAAAGACAACACAAAAAAAGGAAACTACAGGCCAATATCAGTGATAAACACAGATGCAAAAATCCTCAACAAAATCTCAGCAAACAGAATTCAGCAACACATCAAAAAACTCAAACACCATGGTCAAGCTGGGTTTATTCCAGGGATGCAAAGATTCTTCAATATGTCAAATCAATCATTGTGATACAACATATTAACAAATT